>NC_035442.2:13631976-14977234 GCF_002127325.2 Helianthus annuus
TGTACCGTAGTTCATCAAATCACATCACTACGTTCCAGTATAGATAAGTACCAGTAAATAATCAAATCCCATTCCCACCCTGGGAACCCCATGCCTTGGCTGTGTGAACTCACCTTGGTTTGCTCGGTATGCTAGGTTATGCACTCACATGTAATCAGTCAAGTCCTATTTTGTGCACGTGTAATAAATCAGTTCATGTTCAAAATAATACGCAGGTAACACCATGTGCCACATAAGCAGATAATCACATTCATGCAATTCAAGCCTTACATCGAGAGTTTTCTCAGTTTGTTTTGACTTAGATATTCGTTTACAGTCCGGTTAAACTTAACTGCGTTACAGTGTTGATCAGAATTATCAGAACTATCATGCATAGATTATCTCAGTTAACATGCGTGACAGAAACAATATCCCCTCTAGTAATGATAGACTACACAATATTTAGAAATCTGATAGTGCTAAACACTTAACAGTTTGACAGGTAATAACATTTCAGATCATGTGTAATAAGCATATACAGCTTGGACATGATTAAGCATTAGAATGTCGGGCCCTCAATTAAATTATAACAATCGGACATAACATGGATCATCAAAAGTCGGATAAGTATGATATCCTTAAAACTCAGACATAATAAGGGTTGGGCCAAATAACTCGAACAGTGGGGGGGGGGGCTTCTTTGTTTTAAACTCGGACAAAGGGATCAGGAGATCACAAGGTCGGTCAAGGGTTCTTGGACTAAAACTCGGACCTCATGAGGCACTCACAACCTCGGACCCTTATATGTAAATAAAGTCAGACTAGATGATGTACTATTAAACTCGGACCTTGGGTAGGGAATAAGCTCGGACCTTGTGAGTTTCCTAAACTCGGTCCATGGAACTTTTTAAACTCGGCCCATCATATAAGAAGAAACTCGGACCTTGAGGTTGGGGAAACTAAACTCGGACTAAATGAACTCATTAAATTCGGACCAAAGTGCACTCATTAAATTCGGACCAAATTCAAGTAAGCTCGGACCTTCAATTGTTCAAGAAACTCGGATATGAAGCATGTTTTAAGCTCGGACCATGTTTTCATTCAATACTCAGACATGTTTTCATTTAACAAACTCGGACACATGAGCTTTCATAATTCGGGCCATGTTTTCATTTAGCAAACTCAGACATGGATGGCATTATATCACTTTCCTTGCAAAAACTCAGACAACAATCATATATATATTAACCTCGGATCATGCTTGATGAATTAAACTCAGACAACTATCATCCAATAACTTCTGTCTAACGAATAATCATGTGCGATCAAAGCAGTTACGTTTCTTTTGGATTCTAACCCTAATATCAAACACAGTGACGGCAGAATCATAATCAATCCACTCATGATCAACAATAATCAAACTATATCATTATAGGAACCATCTATCAATCATACGACTAATCATTATCATCAATAATTCAGAATCAAATCAAAATCACAACCTATCACATGAAGAACTAGGGTTTTATAAGCATCAATCAATCAACAATTAGTCAAGAATTGATACAATCAAATAATCAACGCACAATCATTAACAATTACCTTGAATGATTCTAACGAAATAGAGGAATCGAAAGTGATGAATGCCTTGTGCCAATGATGGTGGTGATGATGATTGCTAGAGAGATGAATGTACGTGCTTTGGTTTTTGTGCCAAATGATTAGTGAAAGAGTTTAGGGTTATGTATTACTAGAATTCCACTAATTGTCCTCTACATCCTCAAGTATTATATTTTACAATAGTGCACTATTCCAATTAATTACATAGTTTCACCACCAAGTTTACACATTTGACAAGTTTATCATGATTAACACATAGTCATGCACAATCACACAATACACTTCATTATACCAAAACGTAAACAATTCCATAGTAATCAATTGTGCAATTTAAACAGCTAAACAATACTTGAACGTGCAATAAATGCGAAATAAGAATCTTGGGAATTCGAGTTGTCACATTATCCCCAACTTGAAAGAAATTTCGTCCCGAAATTTGGTACGCACTCACTGAGGAAGCTAGGTAAGTTATATCGTTCACTGGTTTTCCTGGGGTGTCACATCATCCCCCCGTTGATTTGGAATTTCGTCCCGAAATTCAGTAGTAGTAGCTTCAGCCTCAGTAGTGGATGCATTGGTTTCGAATAATTGGGGGTACTTTTCTGTCATCTGATCTTCGCGTTCCCAGGTGTACTCTGGGTCACGTCGGGAGTTCCAACGAACTCGAACAAGAGGGATTCTCTTGTGTTTGAGGACCTTACATCCCGGTCCATGATTTCAACTGGTTCCTCGACGAACTGCAACCGCTCGTCGATAGTGAGTTCCTTAAAAGGAACTATGAGGGTCTCATCTGACAGGCGCTTCTTCAGATTCGACACGTGAAATACATTGTGAACTGCACCGAGTTCAGCTGGTAGGTTCAGTCTGTAGGCTACTGGGCCTATTCTTTCAGTGATTTCGAACGGTCCAACATACCGTGGATTGAATTTGCCTCGTTTACCAAATCGAACCACACCCTTCCAGGGTGAAACTTTGAGTAAAACCCGGTCCCCGACCTGAATTCCAATGGCTTCCTACGCTTACCTGCGTAGCGTTTCTGGCGATAGCGAGCTGCCGCCATGCGTTACCGTATCTGTGCAATTCGTTCAGTAGCGTCAACTACCATTTCTGGGCCTGTAATCTAACTATCCCCCACCTCTGCCCAACCGAGAGGTGACCGGCATTTACGTCCGTACAATGCCTCGAATGGAGCGGCTTGTATGCTGGTGTGATAACTGTTATTATACGAAAACTCCACCAAAGGGAGATGCTTTTCCCAGCCGTTGCCGAGATCAATAACACATGCCCGAAGCATGTCTTCAAGAGTTTGTATTGTGCGCTCAGACTGCCCATCCGTCTGAGGGTGATATGCTGTGCTCATGTCTAAACGAGAGCCAAACGCTTTGTGCATCGCTTGCCATAGCTCTGACGTGAATCGTGCATCCCGATCCGAAATGATAGAGGTTGGCACTCCGTGCCTCGAAACAACTTCTTTCAAGTAGATGTCTGCTAAGGTAGAAAACTTATCCGTTCCTTTATTGCCAGGAAGTGTGCAGACTTGGTGAGTCGATCTACGGTCATCCATATGGTATCATTCCCACGCTGGGATCTGGGTAAACCCGTAACGAAGTCCATGGAAATTTCTTCCCATTTCTACTGTGGTATCCTGGGTTGTTGAAGTAAGTATGAGGGTTTCTGGTACTCTGTCTTGACTCTCGCACCAGTCAAACATTTGCAATGTGGGCCTTCATGCTAGGCCTCCAATATGTAGTTCTAATGTCGTGGTACATTTTATCCGGCCCTGGATGTACCGAGTAACGAGACTTGTGTGCTTCATCCATCACAAGTTCTCGTAAACCGTCGTATAGTGGGACCCAAATACGTCCTGTAACATAGTAGGCGCCGTCTTCCCTTTGTTCTAATCGTTGCCTTGAGCCACGCAACGCTTCATCCTTTACGTTTTCCGGGTTCAATGCTTCCACCTGAGCATCTCGTATCTGTGCAGGAAGGCTGGACTGAATAGTAAGCTGTAGCGCTCGCACGCGCTTAGGTAGGATGTCCTTTCGACTGAGGGCGTCAGCCACAACATTGGCCTTGCCTGGATGATACTTGACGGCGCATTCGTAATCGTTCAGTAGTTCATCCCATCCCCGTTGACGCATGTTCAAATCCTTTTGCCTAAGGATATGCTCGAGACTCCTGTGATCGGTGTAAATCGTGCACCTGGTACCGTACAGGTAGTGCCGCCATATCTTAAGCGCGAAAACAACAGCTCCCAGCTCTAAGTCGTGCGTCGTGTAGTTCCGTTCGTGAATCTTGAGTTGTCGCGAGCGTAAGCAATAACCTTATCCCGTTGTATCAATACACAACCGAGACCCTGTATCGATGTATCACCATAAGCCACGAAGTCATCTGTGCCCTCCGGCAGTGAGAGAATAGGTGCGCTGCAAAGCCTATCCTTAAGGTACTGTAAAGCGGTCTCTTGGGAATCTCCCTAACGGTAGGTGACACCTTCCTGTGTCAGCATAGTAAGCGGCTGCGCGATCTCCGATAAGTCTTTAATGAATCGTCTGCAATACCCCGCTAAACCCAAGAATTGGGTATCTCCGTCGGTGTACGCGGTGCAGGCCAGTTTCTGATCGAATCTACCTTGGATGGATCAACATGAATCCCATCCCAGTTCACCACATGGCCTAAGGAGTGGACTTCACGAAGCCAGAAGTCGCATTTAGAAAACTTTGCGTACAGTTGCTCCTTTCGAAGAAGTTCCAAGATAAGACGAAAGTGCTGCTCGTGTTCCTCCTGACTCTTGGAGTAGATCAGAATGTCGTCGATGAAGCCAATGACGAACTTGTCAAAATAGGGTTTGCACACCCTGTTCATAAGGTCCATAAATACGGCAGGTGCGCTCAATAATATCAAACCATCCATCATACCAAACATAAAATATAATAGGTAAAATAATTCATAAAACTCAACATGATTAATGTTCAAACCAAACTTTGTTTGAGTAGCGGAAACATAATAATGAAAACCCAAAATAAGTTATAAGTTCAAATATCGTTCATTGCGTCTCCTCGTCCTAACACGAAAGCTTGTCCTCTTGCCTCATTGCCATTGTTGTTGTTGTTTCCCCTGTTGTTGTTGTTGTTCCCGTTGCCCTGGTTATTGTTGTGGTTCTGATTCTGGTTCAACTGAGGACAATCGCGTTTGTAATGACCTTCTGCCCCACACTGGAAACATCCCCGGTTTCCACGCTGTGGTTGCTGCTGCTGGTTCTGTGGAGCTGGCGGTGGGAGTTGCTGGTTCTGATTTGCTGGCCGAGAGCTTCTACAATCCTTAGCCTCATGACCCATCTTGAGGCATCTTTGACATTGTTCCCTGCGACATCTTCCGCTGTGGTGTCTGTTGCACTTATTACACAGTGGGTGAATTCCCCGATATCCACCCTGCCCCTGACTGCCAGATGATTGCTGACTCGAATTCTGGTAGTCATTTGTCTTGCGCTGCTGAGACTGAACAGTAACCGATCCCTTGCTGGAATCCCCCTCCCATTTCCTCTTGTTGTCACTGGGAGTAGCAGAAGTGGTGACAGCAGTAGTGGTAGCCTTGACACGTTTTGGCAGTTTGTTCTGATCCACTGCCTGATCTGTAATACGGTGGGCGAGGCGCTGAATAGCCTGAATGTTGTCAAGATTGGCCGATGTCACATGGCTCTGGATCTCTGGCGCCAATCCTTTGAGATACATCTCAATGCGCTTGTACGGAGGGTCTACCATAGTGGGACACAGCACGGCCAGCTCATTCGACCGTTTAGTATACGCTTCGATCTCTGACCCAACCATTTTCAAATTATACAGCTCATCTTCCAACTTGTGAATATCTTCACGTGTGCAGTACTCCCTTTTGATAAGTTCCTTAAAATCATTCCAGGGTGTGGCGTTAGCAGCTGCCAACCCTAAGATCTGTACTTGCGCGTTCCACCAAGTCAACGCGATTCCTTCCAAAGTGCCAGTGGCGTACTTGACCTTGCGAGCCTCAGGGCACTCGCACATTTCGAATACTGACTCTAGCTTTTCAAACCAATGGAGGAGTCCCACTGCCCCCTCGGTGCCACTGAATGAGCTTGGACGACAGTCCATGAAGTTCTTGAATGTGCAGACAGGCTGCTGCGCGTGTTGACCTGCTTGAGCTGCTGCAACTGCCGCAGCAACTTGAGCTTGAACGAAAGCCTCTAGCTGGGCTTGTGTCATGCTAATTCTTCCAGACATGATCTTCATGGTAAAAGTAATGTAAGTGAGAGTGGTTCGCGAGTAGGGCGATGACAGAAAAGTGTAAGCACGTAGATGTTCTCATGCAATAACAAGTAGTGAGCAAAGTAATGTAAGCATACTACGAGCAAAGTTCTATGCAGTTCTAGCAAGTAGGTAATAAACATAGACCTTATTACCTAGGATGTCGAGTCTTGCACGTGGAGCGAAGCGTCGTTGTGGATCGTTGAGAGCACTGTTCTGGTTATAGTCTGGTTTTAATAAAAAACGTTTTCCCATATTAAAACCAAGTTCTCTATAACCAATGGCTCTGATACCAATCTGTCACACCCCCAAAATCCACCTGCGGAGTATCACCGCTTGGGAGCGTGACTGACCAGGATCAAGCCACCAATCATATCGAACATGTAGTTAATGTCAAACATAATAAATGTAAACCAATTATTCAATACGATTGATGTTCCAACAAAACATAATTTAAGTAGCGGAAGCGTAATAATGATATCCAATGTATGTAAATGGTTCAAGTGTTGTAAGTATAACATAACATCCACGATCCAATCTCCACAACGACCTGCTCCTCCCTGTGCAAGCTCCATGTATCTAACAACCTGCAAGGCATGTAACAGAGGATCAACAAACTAGTTGAGCGAGTTCACAGTTTAACAGTTCAGTAATAGTATAGTGTGAGTAGTAGTATGTTCGTTCGTTATGTCGTGTATCGTAATAGTTTCCATCGCGGCCTCCCAGGCAGGTATGCGAAGATATTAGGGGGATGATCATCCCGTATATTCTAGACTAGGTTTACTTGTATCGCGGCCTACCAGGCAGGTGTGCGAAGAATAGTAAATTACAGTTCGCGGCCTTCCAAAGGCAGGTGTGCGAAGTCAGTCATAATATCGCGGCCAACCCTTGGCAGGTGTGCGAAGATCAGTTTAATAAGTGTTACTAGTCTAGTCGTAGTTCAATCAGCGGAGTATGTACCGTAGTTCATCAAATCACATCACTACGTTCCAGTATAGATAAGTACCAGTAAATAATCAAATCCCATTCCCACCCTGGGAACCCCATGCCTTGGCTGTGTGAACTCACCTTGGTTTGCTCGGTATGCTAGGTTATGCACTCACATGTAATCAGTCAAGTCCTATTTTGTGCACGTGTAATAAATCAGTTCATGTTCAAAATAATACGCAGGTAACACCATGTGCCACATAAGCAGATAATCACATTCATGCAATTCAAGCCTTACATCGAGAGTTTTCTCAGTTTGTTTTGACTTAGATATTCGTTTACAGTCCGGTTAAACTTAACTGCGTTACAGTGTTGATCAGAATTATCAGAACTATCATGCATAGATTATCTCAGTTAACATGCGTGACAGAAACAATATCCCCTCTAGTAATGATAGACTACACAATATTTAGAAATCTGATAGTGCTAAACACTTAACAGTTTGACAGGTAATAACATTTCAGATCATGTGTAATAAGCATATACAGCTTGGACATGATTAAGCATTAGAATGTCGGGCCCTCAATTAAATTATAACAATCGGACATAACATGGATCATCAAAAGTCGGATAAGTATGATATCCTTAAAACTCAGACATAATAAGGGTTGGGCCAAATAACTCGAACAGTGGGGGGGGGCTTCTTTGTTTTAAACTCGGACAAAGGGATCAGGAGATCACAAGGTCGGTCAAGGGTTCTTGGACTAAAACTCGGACCTCATGAGGCACTCACAACCTCGGACCCTTATATGTAAATAAAGTCAGACTAGATGATGTACTATTAAACTCGGACCTTGGGTAGGGAATAAGCTCGGACCTTGTGAGTTTCCTAAACTCGGTCCATGGAACTTTTTAAACTCGGCCCATCATATAAGAAGAAACTCGGACCTTGAGGTTGGGGAAACTAAACTCGGACTAAATGAACTCATTAAATTCGGACCAAAGTGCACTCATTAAATTCGGACCAAATTCAAGTAAGCTCGGACCTTCAATTGTTCAAGAAACTCGGATATGAAGCATGTTTTAAGCTCGGACCATGTTTTCATTCAATACTCAGACATGTTTTCATTTAACAAACTCGGACACATGAGCTTTCATAATTCGGGCCATGTTTTCATTTAGCAAACTCAGACATGGATGGCATTATATCACTTTCCTTGCAAAAACTCAGACAACAATCATATATATATTAACCTCGGATCATGCTTGATGAATTAAACTCAGACAACTATCATCCAATAACTTCTGTCTAACGAATAATCATGTGCGATCAAAGCAGTTACGTTTCTTTTGGATTCTAACCCTAATATCAAACACAGTGACGGCAGAATCATAATCAATCCACTCATGATCAACAATAATCAAACTATATCATTATAGGAACCATCTATCAATCATACGACTAATCATTATCATCAATAATTCAGAATCAAATCAAAATCACAACCTATCACATGAAGAACTAGGGTTTTATAAGCATCAATCAATCAACAATTAGTCAAGAATTGATACAATCAAATAATCAACGCACAATCATTAACAATTACCTTGAATGATTCTAACGAAATAGAGGAATCGAAAGTGATGAATGCCTTGTGCCAATGATGGTGGTGATGATGATTGCTAGAGAGATGAATGTACGTGCTTTGGTTTTTGTGCCAAATGATTAGTGAAAGAGTTTAGGGTTATGTATTACTAGAATTCCACTAATTGTCCTCTACATCCTCAAGTATTATATTTTACAATAGTGCACTATTCCAATTAATTACACAGTTTCACCACCAAGTTTACACATTTGACAAGTTTATCATGATTAACACATAGTCATGCACAATCACACAATACACTTCATTATACCAAAACGTAAACAATTCCATAGTAATCAATTGTGCAATTTAAACAGCTAAACAATACTTGAACGTGCAATAAATGCGAAATAAGAATCTTGGGAATTCGAGTTGTCACACTCAAGGCTTGGATGTATGCATATTTCACAATACCGCATAAATGTCTGTATCAGTATAGCATGCATTTGTCCCACAAAACATAACGTTGATTTAAACCATGTTTTACTTCAATACCTTGTTTTTGTGCACTTTACATATGGTCTAGTTGATACATTTCGCTTGCCATACATGTTATATTTTGAGTACGCATTACACGATCAACATTAAACATAAACATTTTGACATTGATATACATACTTGGTGGTTTACATTGAACATAGACATTTCGATATGGTTTACACGATAACACTTGACAATTGGTTTATACATAAACAATTTACATGGTAGTTGGTTTGGGTAGATGGTTTGAGTAACGTGGCGTATGTAATATGGTACAAACATGGTGGATACGCCGCCGGTACTTCCTATATATAAATGCTTGTATTATATCACATATCGTAGCGTTATCTAAATCATTTCAGTATAAACATATTACATTTTATACAAATAACTTATTCTTCACAAGACATTGTTTTACAAACAACTTATCTTATACATACTTATTTTACTAGGTTATTCTTTTAACCTTACATTTATTTATACATATCATCTGATCTTATCATTTTTCATACGATTTACAAAACAAAACAAGTTACAAGGTTCATGACTGACTGTTATTAAACGTTTTTCTTTAAACTCAAGTCATGAATCCCATTTTCACAAAACCTATGTATCTCACAGGCATTTTTATGCTGACGTACCTACTTTCACATGTGTTTTCAGGAGCTGTTCCATAGGATGATGATCATGACACTAGGGCGGACCTGTGCCTTAGAGACTAAAAATGAAGATAGACTAGTTTAATTATGTCACGAACTCTTTGTTTTCCGGTTTAAGACAATGTATTACGCTTGTTAAATAAATAAAATGTAACTTTGGTTTCCATGGTTATGAAACAAATAAATTCTGTCCCAACACTCCCCGGCGTTTCCGCCGCGGTTGCATGTTATATGCGGCCGGGGTGTGATAGAAGAGTTGGTATCAGAGCCAATGGTTATAGGGAATTAGGTTATTAGTAATGCTTTGACCTAGACTATAACTTTCTAGGACCCTAACACAAGTTATCTTGTGTTTAGATTTTAAAACATGCATTTCACCTATCCTTAGGTGATAACCACAACGAGAATTTCGATTCCGAATCCGCTTTGAAAATTACTCATCTGTTCTAGGATGATTGATTACTAGGTTTTGAACCCTCTATTATATGGTTTTGAACCCTTTTGAATTTTCAAAAGTCTCGTCAAAGTTTTGGGCTTTAATAGTGTGAACACGTGCGAACTGGAAGAGTGAATGCCTGTACCCTGAGTTTTCTGTCTAAGGCTAGAGTGTTCGTACAAATCCACATAATCGGACCAGTCACTCTTACCTGGGAACTCTTGGGGTGAGTGTTCACTTATAGGCGAACATGTCTTCGCGATACATTATTTTTGACCCACTTACTTTGACTAGACATTTCGTGTCGCTTGCTTGCTTTGCGATGCGGAACCACCATCATTGCTTTTGTTGATTCTGTTTCATCTCATTCTCTTCATCCAATCATCTCACTCGTTTCCTTTCATGTTTTCCTCTTTTAGAATGCCTCCTCGACGCAAACACCAGATAGCAACTGCCGAGCTGGCAGAAATTATTGCGCAGCAGATGGCTGCCCAATTCCCAAATCTCTTTTCTCAATGGAACCAAGCCAACAACAACAACAATGGTACATGCAATTTCAAGAACTTTAACTCGGCTAAACCACTCAAGTTTAGTGGTTCTGAGGGAGCAACTGGGCTTCTTCAATGGTTCGAGAGCATCGAGAATACTTTTCGCCACGTGCAGTGTCCGGATAATCGCAAGGTCGAGTTTTCTTCGAGCGTGTTTCAGAAGAGGGCTCTTACATGGTGGAATGGGGTAATGAGAGACCGTGGTGCAGATGTTGCTCTAGCACAGACATGGGCTGAACTGAGAGCTCTTATGATGAGGGAGTTTTGTCCTCGTCATGAACAACGAGCGTTGGAGAAGGAGTTTGTTGATTGGAAACAAGATAGTGGCGAACACAGGGCATATACTGATAGGTTTGAGGAGTTGAGTCTGCTTTGCCCGACTATGGTTGCCCCACTCGACAAGGCTATCGAAAGGTACATCGACGGCCTGCCTGACTCAGTACAAGACATTATTACTGGTAGCAACCCTACCACACTCCGTCAGGTAATCGAGTTATCAGCGACACTGACTGAGTCGCAGATTCGAAAGAATAAATTACACAGGAAGGGTGACAAGGGCAAGAAACAGTCATCTGACAAGGAAGATAACAAGAAAGGTCAAAACAAGAAGGGAAAGGATTCTGGTTCCTCAAAGGGGTCAAGGAAGCGTAAGGCTTCCCAAAATTTTGCGGTCACTGCTCAGGTTAACCAGGCAGCTCCCAACCAAACCGCACAGCCTCCAGCAAAGAAGCCCTATTCAGGAAGTGCACCTTTGTGCAATCGATGCAACAGTCACCATCAGCCGCAACATCAGTGCCGTTTCTGTACTAACTGTGGGAAGTCAGGTCATCTTGCCGATGTTTGTCGGTTTGCTCAAAATCGCGCAGTTCAAAACCCGGCTCAACAAGTTGCTCAGCCTCCTGCTCAGCAACAGGGTCAAGCTGCACGACCACAATACCCACCAGGTGCTTGTTATAACTGTGGGGATCTGACCCATTACAGAAACCGGTGCCCAAGACTAGCCAACCAGAACTAGAATGCAAACTAGAATCAGGCTCAGGCTCAAGGGCGAGTCTTCAACATGAATGCTCAAGAGGCACAAGCAGACAATGAAGTGGTGAACGGTACGTTCTTTATTAATAATCAGCCTGCATCTGTTCTTTTTGATTCGGGTGCCGACAAGAGTTTTGTGTCATTGTCTTTTGAGCTAATGCTTCGCGTGTCTAGAACGAAACGAGGTAAACCTTTGACAGTAGAGGTTGCCAGTGGTGAACCCATTGTTCTTAATTCTGTTCTACGCAACTGCCAATTGAACCTTAACGACCATATTTTTCCTATTGACCTCACGCCAATGCAACTTGGAAGCTTCGACGTTATAGTGGGTATGGATTGGTTATCTAAGCATCGCGCAGAGATAGTTTGTTCTGAGAAGATTGTTCGTGTGCCGCTGTCGACAGGCGAGATCCTACAGGTTCGTGGTGAGAAGCCTGCCGGTGGTCTCAAACTCATGTCTTGTTTTAAAGCTCGGAAGTATCTGCGAAAGAACTATGTGGCCTTTTTGGCACATGTTGTAGCAGATAAGGGCAAAGGTAAGTCTATTCAAGATATTCATGTCGTTCGGGATTATTCAGAGGTTTTCCCTTAAGAGTTACCTGGTCTACCCCCAGCACGCCAAGTCGAGTTCTGTATTGATCTCGTACCTGGTGCAAATCCCATTGCCAGAGCTCCATACCGTCTTGCACCGTCTGAGATGCAAGAATTATCTAAGCAGCTTCAGGAGCTCTCTGACAAAGGCTTTATCCGTCCTAGCTTTTCACCTTGGGGTGCTCCCGTTCTCTTTGTAAAGAAGAAGGATGGATCTTTCAGGATGTATATCGATTATCGTGAGCTTAACAAGCTCACCATCAAGAATCGATATCCCCTACCCCGCATTGATGATCTCTTTGAGTGCGTACCAAATTTCGGGACGAAATTTCTTTTAAGTTGGGGATAATGTGACAACTCGAGTTTCTGACTTTCACTTTCGCATTAAATGCGCGTTGACTTTGACTGTTTAGTTGTCTGGATTGTGGACTTGAAATTGTACGCGTTGTGTTTTAATGAAACGTATTGTCGTGTTGCATATATGTGATTACTTGCTGTGGTAGAATATAATATTAGAAATACTATTAAAACACTTAGTCTAGATCGAAACATGATATGCAGATCGAAGGATCTCGAAACATATCCTTCGACCAAGGACTTTATCCTTCGACATCCTTCGGCCACGAAACATATCCTTCGACTGGAATTCAGATCCTTCGGCCCAGTCTTTCAGATGGGCTTGGCCCATTTCTGTAATACGTATTTATACGTGAATGCACGTAGTCGACTGTCATTTTTTCTCAACCCTAGAGCTATTTCACTGTGACGGCAAACCAGAAACCACCGGAAACCTTTGCGTGACCAAACCCTCATCTCGGTTAGTAAATCTATTTGATTTGATCGTTCGTTCCTCTGCGTATGTGCTCACGTGTCGTGTGTTTTGATTGTTGATGTAATCTGAAATTTATGTTAAATATTAGGGTTCTTGTTACGATATTGAGGATATAGATTTCCCATAGGATTGTTGTTGTCGGATATATATATATATGATTCTATGTGAAACTCGTTACGGTTGAATACCGATTTATGAGTGCCGTTAATCTGGAATTGGCCATTATTTTTGTTAGTGTCGATATTGTGTGTTAGTCGGTTTTGAGATACGTTTAAACTAGGGTTCATGCTAGACAATGATTTCAGGATGATTGCGTTGTGATGAGATGTGCTAAATGAATTCTGATGATTGTTAATGATGATGATGGCTGCAGACGATTAGGGTTTCTGTTTCTGTGAAAACGTAACTGATTGTGAAAACGTAACTGATTGTGTCGAAAGATACTTGTCTACTCGAAACATAGTTATTGTCGAAAGATACTTATTGTCGAAACATAGATGTGACCGAAAGATGCTTGACCTTCGAACCATAGTAGTGTTGACCGAAGGATAACTTTGACCGAAAGATGTTAGTATACGAAACATAGTTGAGACCGAAAGATAACTGTTTGACCGAAAGATGACACATGAACCGAAAGGTGGATGTGCGTCGAAAGATAAGGCTGGATTCGAAAGATATTGTAGGATTATAGACATCCTTCGAAAGATAATGGGTTATAACATATTTCGAAGGATGGAAGGTATACTTGAATTATTTGACATGCCATGCTAGATGATGAATGTTTACATTTGTATTTGTGTGACACTCGACTTGCATGCGTATCATTTCGAACATGAACTGATTTGTTATACGTGCATACAATAGGACTTGATTAATTACTTGTGAGTGCATAACCTAGCATACCGAGCAAACCAAGGTGAGTTCACACTCTTACCAAGGCATGGGATTCCCGGGGTGTTGGGAATGGGATTGAAAGGATAAGGTTGAATAGATACACTACTGACACTATGACTAGATTACTATATTACTATCCTCGGATGTGAAGGATACCTATACTGATCACTATCCTCGGTTGTGAAGGATACTTATACTGATCACTATCCTCGGTTGTGAAGGATACCTATACTGATCACCATCCTCGGTTGTGAAGGATACTTATACTGATCACTATCCTCGGATGTGCAGGATACCTATACTGATCACTATTACGGCCCAGTAGAGCCACCTGTTACAAACGAACTTACTATTACGCATTTACTTTCTGTGAACTCGCTCAACTAGTTTGTTGATCATTCTGTTACATGCCTTGCAGATCGTTAGGTACTTGGAGCTTGCACACGGAGGAGCTGGTCGTTGTGGGGCTTGGATCGTGATCACCTTGTTAAACACTTTTGATGTTTGATACTTATTTGCTATGGGTTTTACAATAATACGCTTCCGCTAAACAATGTTAACTTACTTATGTTTTGGAAACACCTTTCATATGGAAATGGTTTGGGTTATAATGTGTTTACTTTTACTTTATACAATGTTCTGTATGATTGGTGGCTTGATCCTGGTCAGTCACGCTCCCAAGCGGTGATACTCCGCAGGTGGATTTTGGGGGTGTGACAGATTGGTATCAGAGCCATTGGTTATAGAGAACTTGGTTTTAATATGGGAAAACGTTTTTATTAAAACCAGACTATAACCAGAACAGTGCTCTCAACGATCCACAACGACGCTTCGCTCCACGTGCAAGACTCAACTTCTTAGGTAATAAGGTTTATGTTTATTGCCTACATGCTAGAATTTGCATAGAACTTTGCTCGTAGTATGCTTACATTACCTTGCTCACAACTTGCCATTGCATGAGAATACTTATGTGCTTACACTCTTCTGTCATCGCACTATTTGCGAACCTTTCTCACTTATGTTGCCTTTGATGTGAAGATCAATGGCCGCACGAATTACCATGACTCAAGCCCAGCTAGAGGCTCTCGTTGCTGCGGCAGTTGCAGCCGCCCAAGCAGGTAGTATACCCTGCAGTATAGACACTAGGATCTTTAGATCCTACATTAATTCTCGTACTTAACTTTGCCCTATTCGTACACAATAGGTCAACCCGCTCAGCAACAGCCTGGGTGCACCTTCAAGAATTTCATGGAATGTCGTCCTAGCTCGTTCAGTGGCACGGAGGGAGCAGTTGGACTCCTCCACTGGTTTGAAAAGCTCGAGTCGGTTTTCGAAATGTGTGAATGCCCTGAGGCTCGCAGGGTGAAGTTCGCCACTGGCACACTTGAAGGGATTGCGCTCACTTGGTGGAACGCACAAGTGCAGATCTTAGGGTTGGCAGCTGCTAACGCCACACCCTGGAATGATTTCAAAGAATTGATCAAGAGGGAATACTGCACTAGAGAAGACATTCACAAGTTGGAGGATGAGTTGTATAACTTGAAAATGGTTGGTTCGGAAATCGAAGCTTACACCAAGAGATCGAATGAGTTGGCTGTGTTATGTCCAACTATGGTGGACCCTCCATACAAGCGTATTGAGTTGTATCTCAAAGGGTTGGCACCAGAAATACAGAGCCACGTTACCTCGGCTAACCTCAACAACATCCAGGAAATACAGCGTCTCGCTCACCGCATCACCGATCAGGCAGTGGATCAGAATAAACTGCCTAAGCGTATCAGTGCTACTGCTACCGCTACTGCTTCTACTACACTTGCTACTCCCAGTGAAAGTAAGAGAAAATGGGATGGGGATTCTAGCAAGGGATCAGCTTCAGTGCAGTCACAAGCTCAACAGCGAAAGACAGACAGTTACCAGAGTCCAAGTCAGCACTCCTCAGGCAGCCACAGACAGGGAAGGTATCGAGGAAATCTTCCAAAGTGTAACACCTGCAACAAGCATCATCGTGGCCAGTGTAACCAGGTTCGTTGTCAAAGATGCCTCAAGACGGGTCATGAGGCCAAAGATTGTAGAAGCCCTCAACCTGCAAACCAGAATCAGCAGCAACCTCAAGCACAGCAGAATCAGCGGCAGGGTAACAAAGGGTGTTTTCATTGCGGTGCAGAGGGTCACTTCAAAAGGCATTGCCCTCAGCTGAACAGAAACCAGAACAACAACAACCATAACAACAATCAGGGTAATGGTAACAACAACAACGGGGGAAACAACAACAACAACGGCAATGAAGCTCGTGGTCGTGCTTTTGTGTTGGGTCGAGGAGATGCAGTGAATGATCCCAATGTGGTTATGGGTAAGTTTCTTCTCGACGATATTTATGTTACTGTCTTATTTGATTCGGGTGCTGATACAAGCTATATGTCATTGAAAATGAGTAAATTATTAAAACGTACACCAACACCTCTAGACACCAAACACGTCGTAGAACTAGCCAATGGTAAAAGTGTAGAAGCCGCTCAGGTAGTCAAGGGTTGTAGTATTGTTCTAGCGGGTCAGACTTTCTCGATTGATCTTATACCCATAGTTTTGGGTAGTTTCGACGTCGTTATTGGTATGGATTGGTTATCCCAACATCATGCGGAGATCTTGTGCAAAGAAAAAGTTATTCGTATCCCTCGCTCCAGTCAGGAACCTCTCCAAGTACAAGGTGACAAGAGTGGTGCTGTGGTTGGCATCATCTCTTACTTAAAGGCGCAGAAATGTTTACGAAAGGGACATACTGCCATTCTGGCACTTGTCACTGACGCATCAGCAAAGGAAAGGAAGCTGGAGGATATACCAGTTGTGCGTGATTTTCCTCAAGTGTTTCCTGAAGATTTACCTGGTTTACCTCCTCATCGTCAAGTCGAGTTTCAGATTGAGTTAGCTCCTGGAGCAGCACCAATAGCCCGCGCACCGTATCGTTTGGCTCCAACCGAACTGGAAGAACTGTCGAAGCAGTTACAAGAGCTCTTGGAAAAGGGCTTTATTCGTCCAAGCTCTTCGCCTTGGGGAGCTCCAGTGTTATTTGTGAAAAAGAAGGATGGCACTTTCAGAATGTGCATCGATTATCGCGAGCTGAACAAGGTCACAGTGAAGAACCGTTATCCTCTTCCGCGCATAGATGACCTATTCGACCAGTTGCAAGGGTCGTGTTACTATTCCAAGATTGATTTAAGGTCAGGGTATCATCAGCTGAGAGTCCGGGATGAGGACGTCTCCAAAACCGCTTTCAGAACTCGCTACGGTCATTACGAGTTTCTTGTCATGCCATTCGGGCTTACGAACGCGCCTGCAGTCTTCATGGATCTTATGAACAGGGTGTGCAAACCCTATCTCGACAAGTTCGTCATTGTTTTCATCGACGACATTTTGATTTACTCCAAGAGTCAGGAGGAGCACGAGCAGCACTTACGTCTTATCTTGGAACTTCTTCGAAAAGAGCAATTGTACGCAAAGTTTTCCAAATGCGACTTCTGGCTTCGTGAAGTCCACTTCTTAGGCCATGTGGTGAACAAGGATGGGATTCATGTCGATCCATCCAAGGTTGATTCGATCAGAAACTGGCCAGCACCGCGTACACCGACAGAAATACGCCAATTCTTGGGTTTGGCGGGTTACTACAGGCGATTTATTAAAGACTTCTCAAAGATCGCGCAGCCGCTCACTATGTTAACACAGAAAGGTGTCGTTTACAGATGGGGTAATACGCAAGAGACCGCTTTTCAGTACTTAAAGGATAGGCTTTGCAGCGCACCTATTCTCTCATTGCCAGAGGGCACAGATGACTTCGTGGTTTATTGTGACGCATCGATACAGGGGCTTGGTTGCGTATTGATGCAGCGGGATAAAGTTATTGCATACGCCTCTCGGCAACTCAAGGTTCATGAACGGAATTATACGACGCACGATTTAGAGCTGGGAGCTGTTGTTTTCGCGCTTAAGATATGGCGACACTACCTGTACGGTACCAGGTGCACGATTTACACCGATCACAGGAGTCTCGAGCATATTCTTAAGCAAAAGGATTTGAATATGCGTCAACGGAGATGGGTTGAACTTCTGAACGACTACGAATGCGCCATCAAGTATCATCCAGGCAAGGCCAATGTTGTGGCTGATGCCCTCAGTCGGAAAGACACTCTACCTAAGCGCGTGCGAGCGTTACAGCTTACCATTCAGTCCGGTCTTCCTGCACAGATACGAGCTGCTCAGATGGAAGCTCTGAAACCCGAAAACGTCACAGCTGAAGCCTTACGCGGCTCAAGGCAACGCATGGAACAAAAGGAAGACGGCGCCTACTATGTAACGGGGCGTATTTGGGTCCCACTTTATGGCGGTTTACGCGAGCTTGTAATGGATGAAGCCCACAAGTCTCGCTATTCGGTACATCCAGGGTCGGATAAAATGTACCACGACATTAGCACTACTTATTGGTGGCCTAGTATGAAGGCTCACATCGCTACATACGTTGGAAAATGCTTAACCTGTGCGAGAGTCAAGGTTGAGTATCAGAAACCAGCTGGTCTGCTTCAGCAGCCCAAGATACCGCAGTGGAAATGGGAAGAAATTTCCATGGATTTCGTTACGGGTTTACCTAGATCCCAGCGTGGGAATGACACTATTTGGGTGATCGTTGATCGACTCACAAAGTCTGCTCACTTCTTGGCTATCAAAGAAACGGATAAGTTTTCTACACTAGCAGACATCTACCTGAAAGAAGTTGTTTCGAGGCACGGAGTGCCCACTTCTATTATTTCGGATCGCGATGCACGATTCACGTCAGAGCTATGGCAAGCGATGCACAAATCCTTCGGCTCACGATTAGACATGAGCACAGCATATCATCCTCAGACGGATGGGCAGTCTGAGCGAACTATCCAAACTCTAGAAGACATGCTTCGAGCGTGTGTTATCGATTTCGGCAACGGCTGGGAAAAGCACCTCCCTTTGGTGGAGTTCTCGTACAATAACAGTTACCATACCAGCATTCAAGCCGCTCCATTCGAGGCATTGTACGGACGTAAATGCCGGTCACCTCTCTGTTGGGCAGAGGTGGGGGATAGTCAGATTACGGGTCCAGATATTGTAGTGGACGCCACAGAAAAGATTGCACAGATACGACAACGCATGGCGGCAGCACGCGACCGTCAGAAAGCCTACGCGGACAAGCGTAGAAAGCCATTGGAATTTGAGGTCGGGGACCGGATTTTATTGAAAGTTTCACCCTGGAAGGGTGTGGTTCGATTTGGTAAACGAGGCAAACTGAATCCGCGGTACGTCGGACCATTCGAAATCTTAGAAAAGATTGGCAAAGTAGCCTACAGATTAAAACTACCAGCTGAACTCGGTGCAGTTCACAATGTATTTCACGTGTCGAATCTGAAGAAGTGCCTGTCAGATGAGACCCTTATAGTTCCTTTTAAGGAACTCACTATCGACGAGCGGTTGCAGTTCGTCGAGGAACCAGTTGAAATCACGGACCGGGATGTTAAGGTCCTCAAACACAAGAGAATCCCTCTTGTTCGAGTTCGTTGGAACTCCCAGCGTGGTCCAGAGTATACCTGGGAACGCGAAGACCAGATGAAAGAAAAGTACCCCCAGCTATTCGAAACCAATGCATCCACTTCTGAGGCTGAAGCTACTACTACTGAATTTCGGGACGAAATTCCAAACCAACGGGGGGATGATGTGACACCCCAGGAAAACCAGTGAACAATGTAACTTACCTAGCTTCCTCAGTGAGTGCGTACCAAATTTCGGGACGAAATTTCTTTTAAGTTGGGGATAATGTGACAACTCGAGTTTCTGACTTTCACTTTCGCATTAAATGCGCGTTGACTTTGACTGTTTAGTTGTCTGGATTGTGGACTTGAAATTGTACGCGTTGTGTTTTAATGAAACGTATTGTCGTGTTGCATATATGTGATTACTTGCTGTGGTAGAATATAATATTAGAAATACTATTAAAACACTTAGTCTAGATCGAAACATGATATGCAGATCGAAGGATCTCGAAACATATCCTTCGACCAAGGACTTTATCCTTCGACATCCTTCGGCCACGAAACATATCCTTCGACTGGAATTCAGATCCTTCGGCCCAGTCTTTCAGATGGGCTTGGCCCATTTCTGTAATACGTATTTATACGTGAATGCACGTAGTCGACTGTCATTTTTTCTCAACCCTAGAGCTATTTCACTGTGACGGCAAACCAGAAACCACCGGAAACCTTTGCGTGACCAAACCCTCATCTCGGTTAGTAAATCTATTTGATTTGATCGTTCGTTCCTCTGCGTATGTGCTCACGTGTCGTGTGTTTTGATTGTTGATGTAATCTGAAATTTATGTTAAATATTAGGGTTCTTGTTACGATATTGAGGATATAGATTTCCCATAGGATTGTTGTTGTCGGATATATATATATATGATTCTATGTGAAACTCGTTACGGTTGAATACCGATTTATGAGTGCCGTTAATCTGGAATTGGCCATTATTTTTGTTAGTGTCGATATTGTGTGTTAGTCGGTTTTGAGATACGTTTAAACTAGGGTTCATGCTAGACAATGATTTCAGGATGATTGCGTTGTGATGAGATGTGCTAAATGAATTCTGATGATTGTTAATGATGATGATGGCTGCAGACGATTAGGGTTTCTGTTTCTGTGAAAACGTAACTGATTGTGAAAACGTAACTGATTGTGTCGAAAGATACTTGTCTACTCGAAACATAGTTATTGTCGAAAGATACTTATTGTCGAAACATAGATGTGACCGAAAGATGCTTGACCTTCGAACCATAGTAGTGTTGACCGAAGGATAACTTTGACCGAAAGATGTTAGTATACGAAACATAGTTGAGACCGAAAGATAACTGTTTGACCGAAAGATGACACATGAACCGAAAGGTGGATGTGCGTCGAAAGATAAGGCTGGATTCGAAAGATATTGTAGGATTATAGACATCCTTCGAAAGATAATGGGTTATAACATATTTCGAAGGATGGAAGGTATACTTGAATTATTTGACATGCCATGCTAGATAATGAATGTTTACATTTGTATTTGTGTGACACTCGACTTGCATGCGTATCATTTCGAACATGAACTGATTTGTTATACGTGCATACAATAGGACTTGATTAATTACTTGTGAGTGCATAACCTAGCATACCGAGCAAACCAAGGTGAGTTCACACTCTTACCAAGGCATGGGATTCCCGGGGTGTTGGGAATGGGATTGAAAGGATAAGGTTGAATAGATACACTACTGACACTATGACTAGATTACTATATTACTATCCTCGGATGTGAAGGATACCTATACTGATCACTATCCTCGGTTGTGAAGGATACTTATACTGATCACTATCCTCGGTTGTGAAGGATACCTATACTGATCACCATCCTCGGTTGTGAAGGATACTTATACTGATCACTATCCTCGGATGTGCAGGATACCTATACTGATCACTATTACGGCCCAGTAGAGCCACCTGTTACAAACGAACTTACTATTACGCATTTACTTTCTGTGAACTCGCTCAACTAGTTTGTTGATCATTCTGTTACATGCCTTGCAGATCGTTAGGTACTTGGAGCTTGCACACGGAGGAGCTGGTCGTTGTGGGGCTTGGATCGTGATCACCTTGTTAAACACTTTTGATGTTTGATACTTATTTGCTATGGGTTTTACAATAATACGCTTCCGCTAAACAATGTTAACTTACTTATGTTTTGGAAACACCTTTCATATGGAAATGGTTTGGGTTATAATGTGTTTACTTTTACTTTATACAATGTTCTGTATGATTGGTGGCTTGATCCTGGTCAGTCACGCTCCCAAGCGGTGATACTCCGCAGGTGGATTTTGGGGGTGTGACAACAGCGTTCCGCACTCGTTACGGACATTATGAGTTCACAGTCATGCCATTCGGTTTGACTAATGCTCCTGCTGTTTTCATGGACTTGATGAATAGGGTCTGCAAGCCTTATTTGGATAAGTTCATCATCGTTTTCATTGATGACATTTTGATATATTCTAAGACGCGAGCTGATCATGAGCAACACCTTCGTCTTACGTTGGAACTCCTAAAGAAAGAGCATCTTTTTGCCAAATTCTCCAAGTGTGAATTCTGGCTTAAAGAGGTTCAATTCTTAGGACACATTGTCAACGAACAAGGAATTCATGTAGATCCCTCCAAGATCAGTGCGATTAAGGATTGGGATACACCTACTACTCCTACTGAAGTTCGTTCTTTTCTTGGTCTGGTGGGTTATTACCGCCGCTTCATTGAAAATTTCTCAAAGATTGCAGTTCCTCTAACTGCTCTAACTCAGAAGAACAAACCCTTTGATTGGGGATTCAAGCAAGAGGAAGCTTTTCAACACTTGAAGCAGAAACTTTGTGACGCACCTGTCCTAACTTTGCCCGAGGGCAATGATGATTTCGTCGTTTATTGCGATGCATCTAAATTAGGTCTTGGCTGCGTCCTGATGCAAAGAAACAAAGTCATAGCCTACGCATCAAGGCAGTTAAAGGTACATGAGAAGAACTACACCACTCATGATCTTGAGTTGGGTGCAGTTGTCTTCGCTCTTAAGATTTGGAGACACTATTTGTACGGAACAAAATGTGTGGTTTTCACTGACCACAAAAGTCTCCAGCATATCTTCAATCAGAAAGAACTCAACATGAGGCAGCGACGTTGGGTTGAACTTCTAAACGACTATGACTGCGAAATTCGCTACCATCCTGGTAAGGCGAATGTCGTGGCCGATGCTTTGAGTCGTAAGGAACGTACTAAGCTTCATTGTGTTCGTGTCCAATCTGTTATCCAAGCTCAAACCGATATACAAGCCCGCATTTCTCAGGCTCAACAATCTTGTGTTACACAAGGTTTGATGGATAAGGAATTTCCTTATCACATAACTCCTGCTCTAGAATTGAAGGACAATGGATCGTATTACTTCATGGACTGTTTGTGGGTCCCAAGCCAAGATAATCTTCGTACCTTGCTTATGGATGAAGCCCATAAGTCTCGTTATTCTATTCATCCTGGCTCAGATAAGATGTATTAGGATCTTCGTATTCAGTATTGGTGGCCTGGTATGAAGAAAGACATTGCCTTATATGTATCAAAATGCCTTACTTGTCTTAAGGTTAAGGCTGAACATCAGCGTCCTTCCGGATTATTGGAGCAACCGGAGATCCCAGTTTGGAAATGGGAAAACATTACTATGGATCTCATTACCAAACTCCCGCGCACAAAGAAAGGTCATGATGCCATCTGGGTAGTCGTTGATCGTCTTACAAAGTCAGCGCATTTCTTGCCAATCCGTGAGGATTTTTCGGCTGACAAACTTGCTCAAATCTACGTGGATGAAATTGTAGCTCGACATGGTGTTCCTTTGAACATCATTTCTAACAGAGATGCTCGTTTCACTTCTCATTTTTGGAGAACCATGCAATCTGCTATGGGTCCCAACTTAATCTGAGCACAGCTTATCATCCGCAAACGGATGGTCAATTTGAAAGAACAATCCAGACACTGGAGGATATGCTTAGAGCTTGTGTGATCGATTTTGGTGGTAGTTGGGATTCACATCTTCCGTTGATTGAATTCTCCTACAACAACAGTTATCACTCCAGCATCAACATGGCTCCTTTCGAGGCTCTCTATGGTCGAAAATGTCGTTCACCAGTCTGCTAGAATGAGATCGGCGAGGCTCAACTTACTGGACCTGCCCTCATTTTAGAGACAACAGATAAGGTAAAGAAAGTTCGTGATAACCTTCTGAAAGCTAGAAGCTGTCAAAAGAGTTACGCGGACCTAAAACCCAAGCCCTTGGATTTTCAAGTCGGTGATCGTGTATTACTTAAGGTCTCACCTTGGAAAGGTGTGATCAGATTTGGAAAGAAAGGAAAACTTGCACCAAGATACGTTGGACCATTCAAGATCGTCGAAAGAATCGGTAAGGTAGCCTACAGACTTGAGTTACCTCCTGAACTTGGAAATGTTCATCCAACCTTTCACGTGTCCAATCTCAAAAGGTGTTTAGCTGATGAGAACCTCCACATACCGCTTGACGAAATTCGTGTTGATAAAACACTGAAATTCGTTGAGAAACCAGTAGAAATCATGGAACGTGAAGTCAAGTGGCTTAAACGCAAGCGCATTCCTTTGGTCAAGGTTCGCTGGGAATCTAAACGTGGACCCGAGTTTACTTGGGAACGCGAAGATCAAATGAACTCAAAATATCCGCATCTTTTTCCACGAGTTTCCTCTAAATAAATTTCGGGACGAAATTTCCACAAGTAGGGGAGACTGTAACATTTGTGCTTGTAATCATTATGAACAGTTCTATTATCAATAAAACAATGTTATTTGATCCCAATGTTTGTTTGGTTGCGTTTTACATTTTTCATGTTTTGACTTTTGTTCAATTTCGAACTCTACATCGCTTTCTGGAGAATTATACGCAAACTGGTGCGTAAACGTACTCAGTTTAATGCGACAAATACTCCGGAACATCAACATATACTCAACATACCTTAAATAACCTTTACATAACTTAGAAATAAATTTTGAAGGCTTTGGTATGGCAAAAACAAGTTAATTCGCTTACAGGGACTAAACTTGACAAACTGCGAAAGTATGTCAATTTGAACTGTAACAAACATTCCGGAACATGTCCATAAGTTAAACATAGCATAAATATCCTTTACATAGCTTAGAAATAGGCTTTGAGTGGTTTGGTATGCTAAAACAAACTTTTGGATCATTCAGGGGCTAAAAGTGTCAAAAAGTGCACAAGTTTGCACTTTCGCGCATAACTTACGTTCTGAATACATCCGGACATCCAAAAATTTATGTAAGCATCCTTATATTATGCCTTAGTGTTTGGCATGAGAAAAATCCATTCGTCGCGTCATTTGGATCGTTTTTCGCGCTTATGCGCCTTCCGTCGTAATTAACCGAACACCACGATCGTACGGCCAAACGAACCAACATCCGACATATTTTTGAGCATGTTTCATGTCCACAATGTTTAGGCATCATTTTAGGGCCTTAAAGTTGGCTTTACGGGCCTTAGAAGTGTCGGAAATGGCTTAAACATGAAACAGGGACCAAAACTGCCAATTCTGAAAGTTGGTGCAGATCAGACATAGCCAGGCGGCCCGCCTGAGTTTTGTCTGATCCTGATGCGGGCCGAATGGCCCCTTCAGTTGCAGAAACCTTGTTTTCTTGCAAAATTTGGCCTTTCAAACACTCCAAAGGGCAATGCCCTTTCACAATCTGTAAAGTTAGGGTCATTTTGAGCTACCACAACAACTTGACAAGTGTACGCTTAAGATCATGGCACGATATTCAAGAAACAATCCTAACGGTTTTACTTTTCCTATAAATACCCCCCCTTTTGGTTAAAACCGACAAAAATCTGATCTAAAGCTCTAAGTTGGAACCTTTGTTTCATACCTGAGACATTTTGATCTAGATTAGCATTCGGGGACCCTTCGTAAGTGTTCTTTCGTTCTTTTATTCGCTTTTCAAGTCCGAAAGTCAACGTTTTGTTTAACTTTCTGCGTTGACCAGCCTATGGTCAACATGAAGTTCAATGGAACTTCATAACGTGAGCGTGATCACGATGGTTATAGTCCGTAGTGACTATACCTACTGATTACCACGTTATCAAGGCTCAGTGACGAGTCGTAGTTTCGGCCAAAATGCGCATTCTTGCGTATTTTGTAACCAAACTACTCGTGAGCATCAAAGCCGTTTGTTTTGATGCCAAACCTGTTTTCTAAACTTAGTTAAGCATGTTCTAACATGTTTAGCTCGTCACTTTTAGTTTAGTGCTTATATAGGGTCGTAAGGTAAGCGATCTAAACCATCGCTTATACTTTCGAACCCGACCCATTTGGTCGATCGTTAGGATCTGACCAAACACATTAGGTGACCCTAGCTGTAACCTTCCGAGGTTATATCTTATGGTCACGATGTTAGGCGTTCCAAATGCGTTATACGCGAACGACGTGTTAAGGTAGCATAAGCTACCTAAACGGGTCGTAATGGGTCGCAAGCACTTAGGTTAGGTTTCATTTTAGTATGTAGGCTTTGTTAAACCATATTACACGAGTCTCCATACTCGTTTGGTTTACGAACCCGCATACTATCCGATCCTTCCGATTTAGGTCCGGTATATTAACATAGCTACCTATTAGGTGCCGTTTAATATCCCGTGATCTCTAGCATTATTTGGTTATTACACAAGGAATTCAAAGCAATCTCAGGTGAGTACATTGAACCCCATCTTTTACTGCTTTCCAAACTATTTTGGGGTGAAACACATGTGCCTACTTGTTACTTTCATGCTTTCCATGTTTTCACATCATATACCTGCTATGTTCGTTAGTACATTATAGTACATGATTTCATTACAGTTCATGCTATGTATGCCCATTGTGTGCGTACTTAGTACATTGTTTTACATTACATTTCATGCTATGTATGCCCATTGTGTGCGTACTTAGTACATTGTTTTACATTACATTTCATGCTATGTATGCCCATTGTGTGCGTACTTAGTACATTGTTTTACATTACATTTCATGCTATGTATGCCCATTGTGTGCGTACTTAGTACATTGCTTTACATTACATTTCATGCTATGTATGCCCATTGTGTGCGTACTTAGTACATTGTTTCACATTGCATTTCATGCTATTTATGCCCATTGTGTGCATACTTAGTACAATTGTTTACATCACATGCCTTCATTTTGATATAACATTTGGTTTGTTTAACATGGAACAATACATTCATTAACATTAGCTACGCCGTTCGTTAGTAGGTAGTGGTACCATAGGAATATACAACTCCCATTCCTGAAATCCTAGGTTTGTTTGGATTGGAAGGAATGACCGAATTCGATATACATAACTTAGATAAACCTTTAATTTGTTTAAGGGTTTATCGCCACAGTCTCAAGGCTTGGATGTATGCATATTTCACAATACCGCATAAATGTCTGTATCAGTATAGCATGCATTTGTCCCACAAAACATAACGTTGATTTAAACCATGTTTTACTTCAATACCTTGTTTTTGTGCACTTTACATATGGTCTAGTTGATACATTTCGCTTGCCATACATGTTATATTTTGAGTACACATTACAGGACCTGATATAGTCCTGGAGATGACAGATAAGATTGTGCAGATACGTGATCGTCTCAAAGCTGCCAGGGATAGGCAGAAAAGCTACGCAGATAAAAGGCGTAAACCTTTGAAATTCGAGGTAGGTGACAAAGTGTTACTTAAGGTATCACCCTGGAAAGGGGTTATGCGTTTTGGCAAGAAAGGCAAGTTAAGCCCAAGGTACATAGAACCATTCGAGATCATCGAATGTGTCAGATCAGTTGCTTACAAGTTAAACCTGCCTGAAGAGCTTAGTGGAATTCATAATGTGTTCCACATTTACAACTTGAAGAAATGCTTAGCTGATGAATCGCTAGCAATGTCACATGAGGATGTGCATATAGATAAGAGCTTAAAGTTTGTTGAAAAACCTTTGTCGATCGAGGATCGACAGGTTAAGAAGCTTCGAAGAAAGCATGTACCGATAGCGAAGGTTAAATGGGATACCCGTAGGGGTCCATAATACACGTGGGAGGTTGAGTCCACAATGAAGCAGAAGTACCCTCATTTATTTCAGTAAATCTCGAGGTCGAGATTTCTTTTAAGGGGGTGAGGATGTAACACCTCGTAAAATCACGACCAATATTATAAAGACACGTGTCATGGAAGGTAAACGTGTTATAAACCCGGATCAAGTTGAAAGATGTATGGTAGGATTAAAAAGTGTCAACATGTTAATTAATACCTCTGAGTGACCTTTTTTTTATAAATACCAAACCTTAATATGTTTTATAAACATCTGATATATATATATATATATATTCAAATCCGGTTAATTAATGTGATGAAATAATTCAATTTGCAAGGAATGGATCCTATGTGAAATTAAGATAATTCTCATTCAAAAACCTTCTTCAATAAGTCCAAGAACATGTAAGTGCATGGCATCTCTTCCAAAAGCATGCAAGGTCTGATTACATGGTCCTCTCTACTGGAAAAAGACATAGGAATCAAAGTTATAAAGATTGCACGGTCAAAATCTAAAAATTTACAAATTTTTGTCTTCTGTTCAACGGATGCGGACCGTATGGCCCTAGGCTTACGGTCCGCAAGGACTGTAACTGGGTAAGTCAGTTCACGGTTGGTTGCGGACTGCATCAGATTGGGCTTACGGTCCGTAAGTGGTGGATGCGGACCGTATGAATTTTTGCTTACGGTCCGCAAGGTCTAGTTCAATGCTCATTCACAAAATCATTCTAAGCTTACTCTCTCGAGCTCTCTGGTCTTCAAGCAAACTTCCATCATCTCCTAATTCGTGCTAAGAGCCCTTGTAAGCTTTCTTAGCCTTCCTAATTCAAGTTTTATTAGTCTAATGACCAAAAGTCAAAGCCGTCATAATTAAGCTTTGACTTAGTGATTAATCACTAATGATTTCCATTGCCTATGAGTTGGTAATTATGTGGGTAATAAACCCTTAAAAGGGCACCATCTGATTTCCACTCTAACTAGGTCAATTGTCGGGTCAAACTTATTTATAAAAAAGTCAACAGAAAGCTATTTTGCAAATAAATACATAATTAGCAATGTAAAAGCTATGAAACCTGTTTTGACACTTATATAACTTGGTAATTAATGTAAGAACATGTCTAAGCATGTTCAATCCGACAATTTTGAGTTTAGGCTCGGTTCGGAACCGAAAGTCGCAAAAGTAGACTTTTGCTTTGACTTTCAGTTCTGACCCGATTTAGCTTAGTTTAGACATGCCTTAGAGTTCCATTAGGACCAGGTTATAGGTTAGTATAACCCTCTGAGATTATACAACTTGGTTCCTAATTTATCCGATTCATTTGCATGTTTCCGTTATATGCCTAAAAGTTGACCATTATGCCCTTTTGACCTTAAAACGAGATTTTTGAAAATGTGAGAGAATAAAAACCTTTATTACTTATTTATAAACATGCCCTAAAAATTTGACATCAGTTTGAGGTCTAGATTAGGAGTTATGCTCAATAGCGTAAATTGAAAGCATTTTATTAATTAAACGGCATATTTGGCATAAATCCTATTTAAACTCGAATTTTTACACCAAACCTTTTACCCTCTGATGCAATTTAATATTTTGGGATTTTTAAAGATTTTTATTTATTTTTAAGCTGAGCATAACATAGGGTTCTTGCTTTAATTCGGTAATTGTTGATTATACCCTTTTTACTAATAAAATGAATTTTACATAATATTTTGGTAACGAACTTTTTGATACTGATTTTATATAATAAATAAAATATTTTGAACTTTATAAACTGATCAAAAACTCAGATTGGACTAGTTCAATGCTCATTCACAAAATCATTCTAAGCTTACTCTCTCGAGCTCTCTAGTCTTCAAGCAAACTTCCATGATCTCCTAATTCGTGCTAAGAGCCCTTGTAAGCTTTCTTAGCCTTCCTAATTCAAGTTTTATTAGTCTAATGACCAAAAGTCTAAGCCGTCGTAATTAAGCTTTGACTTAGTGATTAATCACTAATGGTCCAGTCATTTTTCGAATTAAAAGTGGCTATGAGTTGGTAATTATGTGGATAATAAACCCTTAAAAGGGCACCCTCTGATTTCCACTCTAACTAGGTCTATTGTCGGGTCAAACTTATTTATAAAAAAGTCAACAGAAAGCTATTTTGCAAATAAATACATAATTAGCAATGTAGAAGCTATGAAACCTGTTTTGACACTTATATAACTTGGTAATTAATGTAAGAACATGTCTAAGCATGTTCAATCCGACAATTTTGAGTTTAGGCTCGGTTCGAAACCGAAAGTCGCAAAAGTAGACTTTTGCTTTGACTTTCAGTTCTGACCCGATTTAGCTTAGTTTAGACATGCCTTAGAGTTCCATTAGGACCAGGTTATAGGTTAGTATAACCCTCTGAGATTACACAACTTGGTTCCTAATTTATCCGATTCATTTGCATGTTTCCGTTATATGCCTAAAAGTTGACCATTATGCCCCTTTGACCTTAAAATGAGATTTTTGAAAATGCGAGAGAATAAAAACCTTTATTACTTATTTATAAATATGTCCTAAAAATTTGACATCAGTTTGAGGTCTAGATTAGGAGTTATGCTCAATAGCGTAAATTGAAAGCTTTTTATTAATTAAACGGCATATTTGGCATAAAGCCTATTTAAACTCGAATTTTTACACCAAACCTTTTACCCCCTGATGTAATATAATATTTTGGGATTTTTAAAGATTTTTATTTATTTTTAAGCTGAGCATAACATAGGGTTCTTGCTTTAATTCGGTAATTGTCGATTATACCCTTTTTACTAATAAAATGAATTTTACATAATATTTTGATAACGGACTTTTTGATACTGATTTTATATAATAAATAAAATATTTTGAACTTTATAAACTGATCAAAAACTCAGATTTCCTATTATAACCCGGAAATCGCTTAAAAGCGACTTTTACGCGTTTTAAACGCATAGTATGGGTTAAAACTATTTTTGGCATATAAGACTTAATACCTACTGATGTTTTAAGTAAATTTTTATACTTTAATAGTAAGAAAAAGTTTTGAACTCAGATTTCTAAATTTGACCTTTAAAGCTTATGTGAAATTACCAAAATGCCCATTCGGTGCATAAATTGGTTATAAATGATAAATTTCACATATATGAAATACCCTACTGATATGACTAATTAAAATTAAATATTTTTACTGATTATTTCAGACTTGGACCTCATATTAATATTTTTAATCTCTTTTATAACCTTTAAAATGACCAAAATACCCCTACGGGGCTTAATTTGAGTTTAAATTCGTTTTGGGCATGATGGAAGGTATCTTACTGATATCACAACATATTTAAGGCATATTAACTTAGGAAACCTGTTCATGACTCATTTGTTAACCCGTTATGCATTTTTCGTGTTCGGTGCGGTTTATGTAACTAGTTTGCATAAATTAACCGAAACGGGTCAAACCCTATCATTTTCACTTCAAAATCCAGAATGTGTTTAGTTTACCCATATTATACAAGTCTTCAAACTTGTCGGGTCTAAATCACATTCTATTCCGGTCTTCGCTTAATCTTGCGTTTTGAACCATATACATTTCCTTAAAACTAACCGGTCTAAGTTTAAACTTAAGTAAGACCCGTTAGGAATCTAATAGGTTATTAAAACATTCATTCTAGATTTAGAAGACCAGTAAAAGATACTTGCACTTGTTGATTTGTACGGTTGGGATAAATTTGAAGAATTTGCTCAGGTAAATACTTTTAACTTATTTTCCCTTATACGGGCTTGGGGTACGGGATATAAAATACCGCTTGGTCGGGTATTGAATTTTTAATCGTATGAAGGTTAAATCATTGAGATAACCCGTTTATTCTGTTATGTTTATTTTAAGCCTTCGGGGGGTTAATGACCATGTCCTGGATATCCTCGGCTCATTCATTGAAATGGCCACGACTTAAGCACGGGGTGTAGGCATACTGTTGGAACTTTTGAGATCGTTCATACTTGTGCTGGATTAGTTTTATAGTTGTTTGTAGCTAATCTAATAGTATAGGGGCTTATTTTGTAATTCCATAGAATTAGAAATCCTGACTTGGTGTAGTTAAGATTGCAGCAAATTTATAAATTTGCTGGCAAGTTAGGCACTATATATAGCCCAAGCATTGTAACCATGTCAAGCTTTTGGCTCCTTTGATGAATAGAAGTGTTGTTTACATTCAATCTTTGTTAGTGTGCTCAAATCTGATATCCAAGGTGCTTTATTGATTTACATTCTTGTTTGGATTCAATACAACACTTGTTGTATTCATCAATCCACTAGCTTCATCTTCATTCTTGATTATTCTTAACTTTTTCATAGTTCAAACACTTAATCAATAGGTGTTTTGGACTAAAACAACCAACCACTGCGATCCGGATTGATTTTGGGATCTACAATTTGGTATCAGAGCCTTAGTGCTCTTGGTTGTTGTGTTCTTGTTGAGATTTTTCATAGTTTTGAAGGTTTTTCAAAAGTTTCAAGGTTTTCAAATTTTTGGACTCAAAATGGATTGATTTGGTGTGTTTAATCGATAGGTTGTTGTTAATATATGATTAGGGAATCATTTTGGACATTTTGATGCATCAAAACATGGTTTTTGAGCTGTTTTTGAGTGATTAGAGGGTTTTAGTTCCTGATAAACCCTCTGTCCAGCGAAATTATTTTGAATACAGCGAACAAGATTTGAAGATAGCAAAATTAAATTTGAATACAGCGATGATACTTTTGAACATAGCGAACTTAGCGAACAGTTTTCGAAGAAAATCGCATGATCATTAATTTCGACGATTACTACTCGAGCGAAATTATCGATTTTCGGCGAAATAGTATCAAACGACCCTGTAGCGAAATTATCGAAGGCGACCTCGAGACCTGTGATATAGAACCACAGCGTTCTTATCACGGTATTCGGCGAAATTAGCCAATCTAACGTGTGTGCTACTTGTATCAGCGGAATTAGCTTGCTCGCTCGTGCAGGACGACTCTGTGTACCGGCGAAGATAGGAGATCGGTGAAGACTTTCAGTGAAATAGATCGTGCTTCTCCAATTTTCGGCGGAATTGGAACTGTTACCGGTGAAGGTGATTTTCAGTTGATCTGTCAGCGAATTTAGCCTCTGATCAGCTTTATTCTGTCAAAATCAAGCCAAGATGTCGTTGAATCAGCTAAGTCCAATTGCTCAAGCGGAACTTGAGACCGGAACCACTACTAGGCCGCCAAAATTGAAAGGGGTTGAAGACTTCAGCACTTGGAAGACTCGTATTCAGTCGTTCTTCTAGTACACGTACTACAATCTGTGGCTCTCAGTTACCGCTGGACCCCACATTCCAACGTGATCGTCGTGCTCATGCTGCCTTAACCATGGAACTGTCAACTGATGACTGCAACATGTTTGAAGAACACCGAACTGCAAATGCACTCTGGAATGCATTGATTGAGTATTATGAGGGAAATGAAGAGCTGATCGAAAGCAAGAGAGACATGGTGTAGAAATAATACGACATGTTTTGTGGAGTTCGTGGAGAAAGTCTTTCCGATCACATCAGTCGCTTTCTGAATATGATGACCAAAATGAAGAAGGCGGGAAATCCTGTCACAAACCGTGCTGCCATAAAGAAGCTGCTAGATTCACTCCCCAAGGAATGGAGTCTTCAATGCCTGATGATCAAGAAGGATTTCCTCAACAATCCAAATCATGTCACTCTGTCCGACTTAGTTAACATTCTAAGAGCCTTTGAAATGGATGTCAACAAACGAGAGATGAACACTGCCGGTTACCCACCAAAGTCAAATCAAACCTCTGCGGGATTGAAGAATGTGGCTTTTCTTGCTTCAGGTGGCATCAGTCCACAAGCTTCCGACTTAATTTACGCCAACGCTTCCGCAAGCGCATCGAAAGCTCCACAACCTAGTGAGAAGACTATCACGATTGGTGATACACAAGCGTTGAAAGTGTCGACTGAAAACGTGGCACTTTTTAACATGTTTCTGAGCAGCTATGAAGCTTTGATGTCTGGAAAACTGAAGAATGAGATGTTCACTGCTGAAGACATGTATCAGGTTGATCCAAATGACATGGAAGAAATGGCGGATGGCCATGATCACTTTGAGGTTAAAGAAATTTCAAGACAAAACCAGAAAGCGTTTGGGTCTTGGAAAAGCTGGTTTTGATAAATCCAAACTGAGATGCTACAACTGTAAGAATCTGGGCCACTTCAAGCGCGACTGCCCCTTGTTGAAAGAAGGAAACACTGAATCAACCCCTGCTGTAAAACAAATCACCGTCGAAGAAAACAAAAAACAACGCGTCTCCTAGCACGCCAAAAGCCTTAGTCGTTGAAGACTATGATTGGAGTGAAGAAATTGCTGAAGCTAAGGAGCAAGTGAACAAAGCTCTTATGGCAAAGATCTCAAGCGAGTCCTCATCAAAGCAGACAGCTGGAATCCCAAAAGGAGACAACGTTGCTGACAAGGGTCTGAAAAGCATTCTCACCTCCATGGAGCCTGAGAAAGAAGAGAAATCTGAAGAAACAGAGGAGCATGTTTCTGAAAAGGCATCTGATCAGAAGAAAGGCAAAGAAAAGGTCCCCGCAGCAGCTATGAAAACAGAATCTTCAAAAGAAAAAGCTGACAAAGACTTGGTAAACAGTATTCCACATAGCTTTAGAGTAAAGTTATGCACACCAGCATGCATTGATGTCGTGGCACATTACAAGTCTCTAAATCTAGAATTTGAGAGACAAAAAGACAAAGCTCTAAAATTTAACAATGAGCTTAAACAGAACGAGGCCGCATATAAGAGAAAGTTGAATTCAACTTTAGCTGAAATGCAAACTTTGAAAGAATTTGTGTTTAGAAAATATTTTATCATTAACGATCTCACTGATAGATTAGAAAAAGCTTTGAACGAAAAGAATAAATTGCAAATTATAATAGACAAATGGAATGTTAGTCAAAAGGCCTTTACTGACATCAAAAACCGCCAACGACCAACGTATGTGAAAGACGGGATTAGGTATAAGGACATGCAAGGGAATGAAAGAAAACTTTTCTTTCCACCGCATAGCAAAAACTATGTGCCTATGCCAACTCCTCATCCCGAAAATGATCTCATCGATGAAAAGGCCTCTGTAGAACAAAACGATTTTTGTGAAAGTAAAACAATCGCTAACTTTTCTAAAAGTAATGCAGATCCAATTGTGTGTAAAAAAGATGTGTGCGATGAGGATGGAGACTGCGGCGGTTCAAAAATAGGAATAGGTTATTCAGGTGACAGTTATTCCACTGTTAACTGGTTCGCCTGGAACTGTTCTAAGAAAAACAATATTCGGGATGAATGTAATAATTTAACTAGGATGGATGACTGTATTGGCCGTGTGCCTAAATATAAATCTTCGGATGACTGTAAGGGCCATGCGCCTACATTTGAGACCCGTGATCGTGAACATTTTGTGTCTGAATGTCATGATTTGAATTCTGCATTTTGTGATGATAAAATTGTTTGTGAATCTCCTGTATTTGTGCCAGAATTGAAAAAGAATAGCTTTGGAAAATTCCTTACAGAGGAAATTCCAGAATTTATTCCATCTCGAACAGGTATGACAGATTCAGAAAAGAATGTAACTGAAGATCACTGCAATGAAGACTCAAGCATCACTGCCTCAATAGATGAGCAAAAGTCAGAATGATCAAGTGAAGATCAAACGACAAATGACGAAAGCTCCGAATGTTCAAGTGGTGAAACAATCGAAGACCAAGATTCAGAAAGGTCAAGCGAAGATCAACGCTACAATGATTCAAGCTAGAAGTAAGTGAAGAGCAAAGCTCAAGTGAATACAACACGTCTGAAAGTTCATCTGATTCCGACAGTGATGAAGAATGCTCAGAAGATAAAAGCAGAGTGGACAAGAAAATGAAGAAAGCAGAAAGCTCAAGACTCTCATTACATACATCATCTTCTAACACCAAAAGACCCAGACGCAAAAGATGTTTTCGCTGTGGTCATTTAGGACATACAACGAAACATTATAAAAACAAGAAGTTTTCTAAACCAGAATATGATTTTGTCACAAACTTCACATATCAACTTAATTATCTTAAGAAGTCTGTTAAAAATCTGGTTGAGTCAACTGCCTATTTTTGGAAACAAAAAGAGGACAACATGGGTCAAAACCACGATAGATTCAAAATGAAGCAAATCTGGGTTCCCAAATCAAACTAATTTGTATATATATTCCTGTATTTCAGAATAAACTGCAGAAGTGGCTCCGTATGCTCATAGAGTACATCTGGCATGTCGACAATGGATGTTCAAGACACATGACTGGATTGAAGGAACTTCTGAAAAACTTTCGCTTTATCGATGGTGATTTCGTGTCTTTCGCTGGAGACGAGAAAGGAGGGAAGATCGTTGGAATAGGAGATGTGGTGTCTGAAGCCCTTACGTTGGAAAATGTCAACTATGTTCCAGAATTGTGCTACAATCTCATGAGCGTATCACAAGTCTGTGATAAAGGAATATCAGTGCTTTTCAATGACATGGAATGCTTGTTTCTCAAGCCTGGATATGTCGTTCCTGCAGAAATGATCATGCTCACTGCTCCAAGACAAAACAATACATACGTGCTCAACATGAAAAATGTCAAGACAAATGACAACTTGACATGCTTGATTTCAAAGGCTTCAGAATTGGAGTCACTGCTTTGGCACAGGCGATTGGGGCATGTAAATTTCAAAAATATGAATAAACTCTCTAAGTTAAACTTAGTAAGAGGACTTCCGATAAAAGAATTTCCTTTTTCTGAAAAAGGTATTGCATGCGCCCAGGGAAAGCAACACAATAAATCACACAAGCCCAAAGCAGTGAATACGATTACTGCGCCTCTTCAGTTGATGCATATGGATCTTTTTGGTCCAATTAGTGTTAAAAGTCTTGCTAAAAGTTCCTACTGTTTGGTGATTACAGATGATTTCTCTCGGTTTTCATGGGTCTATTTTCTTGAAGCAAAAAAGCGAGACAGCTGAAGTTCTCAAATCGTTCATCCCGCTGATTGAAAACGTGACCAGATTGAAAGTGAAGTCGATCAGAAGTGATAACGGGTCCGAGTTCAAAAATCAGACCTTCATATCCTTCTGTGCAGAAAAGGGAATTCATCTCCAATACAGTGCAGCCAGAACTCCTCAACAGAATGGAGTTGCTGAACGCAAGAACAGAACATTGATTGAAGCTGCAAGAACCATGCTGGTGGATTCAAAGCTTCCAATCATCTTTTGGGCAGAAGCAGTAAATACAGCATGCTACGTTCTGAACAGGGTTCTCATTGTAAAACCACACGGAAAAACGGCATATGAACTACTCTTCAAAAGAAAACCGCTTATTGACTTCTTCAGACCATTTGGCTGTTCGTGCACCCTTCTAAACACTCAAGAAAATCTCATCAAGTTCGAAGCAGTGGGTGATATCTGCTACTTTATGGGATATTCATCCACACAAAAGGCCTACAGAGTCTACAACAAAAGAACGAAGATGGTGATTGAATCATATTATGTTGACTTTCAAGAAGGAAACTATACCAACACCAGAAGTACTCCTGATTGGTTCTATGATGTGGGTGTGATTTTCAACACCTTTGAAATTCCGGAAGATGCTCCAGAAACAGAACCCGTTGAAGACACTCAAGTTGAACCACTGTTTGACTCATCAGACATTGGTTTAACTCCGTTTACCACCCGTCTATCACCATCAACTGCTGACCCAATTCTTTCTGTGAATGAAGCAACTGGTGACACTTCGCCTGAGAACACCCAAGAAAACGATGCTTCTTCCTCACAGGCGAATGTGGATGAACCAACTGAAGAAGATGATCCACCAGTGATTTACGTGGACGAACACTTCACCAACCTTCCACAGCAGATTGAGTCTCTGACAAATGTAGGATACAAGACAAATCGAAATCATCCTCTTGAAAACGTCATAGGAGCAGTCGAAGAAGGAGTTCGTACACGCGAGCAGTCGTCAAGCATCAACAAAGGTCTCTTTGCAGCTTTTCTTTCGCAATCCGTTCCACGAGACATCGAAGAGGCTATTCAAGACTCCAGTTGGGTCCAGGCCATGCAGGAAGAGCTATCTCAATTTCGCAAGCTTAAAGTTTGGGAATTAGTAGATTTACTTGAAGGAAAGTTTCCAATTGGTACTAAATGGGTCTTCCGTAAAAGATGGATGATCGTGGAGTGGTAATTAAGAACAAGGCCAGATTGGTGGTGCAGGGTTTTCGTCAGGAGGAAGGGATTGACTACGAAGAAGTTTTTGCTCCGGTTGCACGACTGGAAGCAATCAGAATATTCCTGGCATATGCATCATACAAAAATTTCAAAGTTTTTCAAATGGATGTAAAGAGTGCTTTTCTTTACGGGAAGGTAAAGGAAGAAGTCTACGTATGTCAACCTCCAGGGTTCGAAGATCCTCATTTTCCAGGTCGTTATTTCAAGTTGGACAAAGCGCTCTATGGTCTTCACCAAGCTCCACGTGCTTGGTACGAGACTTTGTCAACTTATCTGTTAGAGTGTGGATACACTAGAGGAAAGATCGACATGACTCTCTTTACCAAGAAGATCGGGGAAGATGTAATGTTGGTTCAAATCTACGTCGACGATATCATTTTCGGGTCAACTAACGAGGAGTTGTGTAGAGAATTCGAGACCGTCATGAAGGCAAAATTTGAAATGAGCATGATGGGAGAACTGACTTTCTTCTTAGGGCTAGAAGTGAAGCAAAAGGAGGATGGGATTCTCATTCATCAGGCCAAGTACATTCGGTATATTCTCACGAAGTACAACATGAACGACTGTAAAGTTGCCAGCACCCCGTTCGCCTCTCAGATAGAGCTTACTCTAGATCCTCAAGGAAAACCAGTAAACAAGTCCTTTTATCGCTCGATGATCGGTTCTCTGATGTACTTAACGGCTAGCAGGCCGGACATTATGTGGGCTGTCTGTCTCTGTGCTCGATTTCAGACAAATCCCAAGGAATCACACGAAACTGCTGTAAAGCGCATCTTCCGCTATCTCAAAGGAACTCCGAAGCTAGGTCTTTGGTATCCTAAAGATAGTAATTTTGATCTTATTGCCTATTCTGACAGTGATCATGCAGGTTGTAAAGTAGATCGCAGGTCTGTATCAAGAGGATGTCAATTCTTGGGAAATCGTTTGATCTTATGGCAAAGCAAGAAGCAGACAACGGTGTCCACCTCAATAGCTCAGACAGAATACACTGCGGCCTACAGTTGCTGTTCACAAGTTCTCTGGATACAAAATCAGTTGTTGGATTATGGAATCAACATCATGAAGACTCCTATATTCATCGACAATGAAGCATGTCTGGGAATTGTGAAGAATCCCATACACCACTCAAGAACAAAGCACATTGAAATCCGAATTCATGCAATTCGAGATGCCTACGAGAAGGGGTATATTCAAGTGGTGCCAGTGGATACAACACAGCAGTGGGCCGACATTTTCACGAAAGCCTTTGATAAAACTCGATTCAATCAGCTGGTAACCTGGTTGGAGATGGTTAATTTCCTTGAATGGAAATGAATCTTGTGATCCAAACTGTCCGTAAATACTCTATCAATAAAAAAAACATTTGTTGAGAGTAAAACAAGTATCGAAAAACGTCGCCCACCAAAAAGGTTTTCTGTTTAAACTTTTATTTTCGGGCAACGGACTCACGAAAATAAAGATTTTAGGGGGGATATTATCAGAAAATCCAAAAACAGATGCTTATGTCTGACTCCTGCTAGAGGAAGTGATAGAAAATTGCTAACACTTTGTCATTTCTTGCAAAAACAGAAAACAAAAAGAAATCGGGGTACCAAGCAACGACGTGTCGGTAGATTCAGCAACACAGATGAGTAAACTGTTGTTAGGGAGCAAAACATAACGTCTACACAAGAATTCTGGCTTTTCTCAGGCATTACGCATCTCAGTGGGTAACACGTTGCGGCATATGGCTTAATGGTCTTTAATCTTGCGTTGACAGATTGCCAAAGTCTGAGATTTCGGGTCTTTATATTGGTATTTCATTCGGGGGATATCATAGACGTTCTTCTGCTGCCTCCAGATACATGCTGACCTAGACGCTATGATATCCTTTTAATAATAAGTGCCTTAATAAAAAGGCCAAACCCTTTTCATAATAAGTGCCAAATTTGGCCAAAACCTTAGATAGATTAGTTTGGTCACTCTGCTGTACGGAAGTACTGACCTGTTCACCAAACTATCTGTCTTAGCCCTAGATAGTTCTTGGGATCTCTGTTGTACGAAAGTACAGACCTGATCTCCGCTCTATCGTTGAAGAGAATGAAACCAATATACTCACCCGTTATGAGGAATCTTTGTGGATACCTTGATCGCGGGGGTATGTCCTTATGTGGGACTCACGGGTGTAATGTCTCTATTCTCAATAGCTTGTGTGGGGGCCACTGAAGACTTGTCAATATTACCGAAAACATGATAAAAGCGCTCTCCGAAGGCATGTTGAAAGAAGGATGCATGGATTTAAGCGGACAAACATACTGGTAGTTTTTCTTGTGCCCTGGTTAGTAAATAAAAATAATAAATAAGAAATTGGCAAGTGTCGGGAATATGATCTTCTGCAGGTATGTCGGGGAGCGTCGAATATTTCAAGAAAATCCGGATTAAATGGAACCTCCCAGAGCTGGAAATTCGAAGTTCGGAGTCAAAATGGCCCAAATTTTATCAAGATTGTGAATATTACGTATTAAATAATATTTTAAACAAAACTGGGCACGTTTTACGAGAAAGTTTGAAATCCACGAGCGAAATTAAAAAATATTTTGAAAACAAGCATTGGCGGCGAAATTAAGATACCAACGAAATTATTATTTCGCTGGATATCCAAATTTCGTTTATAAATATCTTCAACCGTTCATTATTTCAAAATTTTCAAACCTTTTCCCCACTCTTCTCTCAAAACCGTTTCATACTCAAACTTGTTACAATCTTCATTAGTAAATCCTTGTTCAGATCATTATTCAAACAAGATCTCAGGTAATGATCATCGACTACATCATCAGCATTCTTTGTTTTAGTTCACACTTGAATGATTTAAGTTTCTATGTTAAAGTTCTTATGTTCATAGACTTTGAATCATTGAATCAGTGATGATTAGAATATGTTAAGAGTATAATGAACCGGTGTCGATGACATGCCTTTGTGCTTGATCATGTCGAGATTCGTCTGTAATCGTCTATTTCGCTAGTGACGCGGTCTAGACCAATGTCTTCGCTGGTGGATCGTTTCTGAGAACAAAACACCGTCGTTTTCATTGATAGACTGTCTTTGCTGATAGATCGTATCCGAGAACAGAACTCCTTCGTTTCCGGGTTAAACTGTCTTCGCTGATGGGTCATTCCGGGATCTAAACTCGATCACTGCTAAGTTCGCTAGCGAAATTATCTCGGTAAAGATGCACATGGTCCGAATTTGTTGTCGACAAAACCACCCGGGACATTAGCGAACTCAGCGAAGACAACAGCTTGGCTGGCCAGCGAAATCAGCGAAGACATAGCCTTGCCAGTCAGCGAAATTATACACAATTTTTTTTACATCATTTTTTTTCTTAATCTAAATATTTTTCAAAATATTTGTTTTGTAAAGCCTAAATATTTTTGTAAATATTGTTTTATCTTTATTTTTTTTCCGTAAATATTTTCTATCTTAGAATTTCACTAACTTGCCTCGTTGTTCGTGTCCAAAGCAGGATGGTGAAGAACATTGAATGGGATAAAACGTCAAAGCACAATCAAAGCATCAATCTCGAGCAGGTCCCACAGGATTTTCAAGATGCAGCAAGATGGGTCAGATCAAGCAGAATCGGCTACGCGGTCGAAACTGCTGTTAAAGTATACAAAATCCACATTCGAGAGTTCTGGGAAAATGCGAAGCCTGAAACTATCAATAACGCCAGAGGGATATCTTCAACTGTTCGCAACAAACGAATAGAGGTGACTGAAGAAAGGATTCGCAAAGTTTTAAAGCTGCAAGAAAACGCACAAGATCCAATTTCTTTGAGTAAAGATGACATTTTGGACGGATTTCGGGGAATGGGGTATGTAGGAGACTTTCGGCAAAAGAAGAAGATTAAAAGGGGTGGACTCACAAGGGACTGGAGGTTCATCGTTCACGTATTTGCTATGTGCTTAGTCCATCGCAAAGGTGGGTTTGACGGATTGAATTTGGAATGGTCGGCAGCTATGTTAAATTTGTGTGTGAATCAAAAGTTCAACATCTCTGGTTTAATCTTCAATTACATGTTAGAGAATGTCGGTGGGCCGACTTGGGCGATGTATCCAAGGTTCATCCAAATGTTAATCAATGACCAATACGAGAATCCGCCCAACGATGGAGATCTCTACACATTTCATGTTCCTACAAGTCGCCAGTACACAGAAATGAAGACAAATGAATGGGTAATGCTAGACGACTGGATGTATGTAGCTGAAAGATTGCCACTAGTGAAAGAAGCATATAGAAAATACAGAGAGGCACTTCGAGAAAAACAACAAAGAGCTGCACAAGCTCAAGCAGAAGCTGCTGAAAAAGAAGAGCACTTGAAGGGTAAAAGAAAGGGAAAGCAGGCTGCTGAAGATGAGCCACCTAAGAAGAAAAAGGCATCTGAAAATCCTGAAAGGCTCATGAGTGCAAGCATCAAGGCGGCTGAGTCTGAAGAACAGCGTCGCCATATCCAAGACTTGAAAGAAATTCACGCTATGGAAGAGAAACAAAAGAGAGAGAAAAGGCTCAAGAGACAAGAGATGTCAACTTCCGAAAGACCAGAGGTTGTTACAGAAGAAGTTCAGTCACTAAATGACTTCGTCGATGTTTTGATAGTAGATCCTGATGAAGCCTCAGCAAGCAAGAAAACACCTCCAAAGAAGACGACAGATGAAAGGTCTTCCAAAGTCTCTCCTGTAAAGCTAACCAGGTTTTCAAAGCCACCGGTCCCTCCACAAAGGGTTCGTCCCTTTCAAGAGCTTTATGATAAACTCATTAAAGACACCGGTCCATCTGCCACCAAGGAATGTCTTCTCAAAAATCAAGTAAACGACACAAACATCTTGAGAGAGAAGATTAAAGATCAGCGTAAAAAGAACAAAGAAATGAACGCTTATATGGCCAAGCAGTCGAAATTCATAAGATTTCAACAAATGGGGATAGAAAAACTGTACAGAATGATGAGGAATATGTGTGAGCAGATGAAAATAAAGCTTATGTTCTCCTTTGATGAAATCTTCGACTTGGAAGCTTTCATAGAAGAAGAAACTACCAGAAAAGAGAAAGAAGCTGAGGCTAAGAAAAGACGTCTGGAATCGACTTAGAAAGTGACTGAAGGAGATGAAAGTGATGAAGAAGAGGTAGATAGAGATGACATGCCTGCCAGATTTATTGAACGGGGTCTGGAAGAGGAAGTGCTATACGAGCAGGAAGATGGAAAAACCTTCTCTCCCCAGCATCCAGAATGGTTCAAGAAAGAAAGAGAAAAACTCCCTGATTTTTATCAGGTGATAACTGTCGAAAAGAGTGAAGCTAACGACAAAATCATTAGTTGGATGTACAACAACCTGAGAGGAATGTTTGTGGTTAAAAGACGAGGTGGCGTGATTCAGTACTTCCAGACTGGATTTGATCTCTTTACTCTTCCTAGGTGGGATTTACGTGAGCTTGGCCGTCTGGATATTCTAAATCCAGATGAAAGAAGCATTGGCAGAGATTTTGAGCGCCTGATCGCTAAAGAATGCAACAAGGGTTTCCCTAATCACAGGCCACAGCGTCCAAGACGGAGAGTGTCGAAAACAACCATAGATCCAATGACAGGGAAAGGAAAAGTGACGTGGGTGATCAACCCTGCTAAAGTTGTCACGAGGATCAAGCTGCCTGAAGAAGTTCCTGTTTCCCTCAAAAATTTCAAGAAATGTTTTTATGATAGCAAAACCGGCGAAGCTGTGATCAGATCCAACGAAAATGTGGATATTCGAATTCTGGATCCTATGGACGTATTTATGTTTGGACTCTCCGATCTAACGGTGCTAAATGCAAGCAACATAAACGTGGGAGCTGGAAATGCAAATCTTGAGGAGGCCATGCTTTTTCAGAGAGCGGTAGAAAGAGCCTAGAAGTTAAAGAGAGAAATGCTGGATCTTGTAGACAAAATCGAGAAAAGAAAAGAAACAGAAGAAAAGAAGAAGGAAGCAAGGAAGAAAAAGAAGCATGAAAGAAAGAAAGAATGGACTTCTGCTTCAACAACTGAACCCACCACAACACCATCGCCTCCGGCCTCATCCACATATGAGGTCACTATGGAGGATCCACCATGTAACACCCCCAAAATTCCACCTACGGAAACCCCGCGAGGCGTGTTACGCATCAGAGTTCGAGCCACCAATCACATTGAACCAATAGTAAATACTTAACAACACATGCCTTTAATTACCAATAGAAGTTGTTAAACATAATATCAATTCTCAAAATGTTGTGTAGCGGAAGCATATAATAATTCGTTTAGTAATTGTTTCATAATAATACTTAAAACCAATGCATCAACTGTAAGTTAATCCAAAAGCCTCGATCCATGACCACTCCAGCACTCCCAGATAGCAAGTCCATGTTCCCAGTGTTAATGACCTACAAGCATGCAGACAAGTGCGTCAGACTACGCTGGTGAGTTCAAGGTTTTGTTAACGTGGTGTGTTACCAGATATATGTTAATGCGATTCGATGCTGCGTTACGATGTTGCTCATGTTAGATACCCTAGGGAGTGTGCCCATGTGTATCCGGGGAGTGGGTACCCCTTAACGACCGATTGCTATGTTGCCTTCGTTAGATACCCTAGGGAGTGTGCCCATATGTATCCGAGGAGTGTGCCTCTAACAACCATAGCCCTACCCAGATAATTAGTTCACGCCCGTCCTTACGGCCCGGTGTGAGGTTTCCCACCTAATAGCGCTATCAACTAATTACCCCCATTGCCCTCCAGGCAATAACCAAAACCGATTAAGTTGTTTACCCAATGTTTCCCTTCCAAATGTTTACCAGTTGTCCCAAACCACCGGGACGCATGCTTGAGAAAATGTAATGAACTCACCTGGGGTTGCTCGGTATGATACACGAAAAGTTCAGTTAAGCTACAATGTGATCAACCACGTCCTAGCACGTTTATCATACAAGTCAGGTTTGTATTCAGGTATTGCACGTATGTTCTACACGTATCGTAACAAGTTGTGTACAAGTATTGACCATTGTATTCACGTATAAGCATAACAGTTCAACAGTAGCTTCACAAAGCAAAGTCCAAATATGCGGCCCAACCAGATGACTCGTAACCGTGTGCAGGCCCAACAGCAGAGTGTACGTATGTAGGGTCTCGAGCCGTGACCAGAGATCTCGAGTCGCAATAGGAGGTTTCGAGTCGCAACGGGGGTGGTCTCGAGTCGCAACGGGACTCGCAACCTCGGTCTCGGCTTGTCATGGTCCGGTCTCGAGTCGCAACATGACTCGCAACCGTGGTTTCGGCTCATGCTGTTTTGCATCGGTGTGAGGTCTCGAGTCGCAACTGGACTCGCAACCATGGTCTCGACTCGCAACCGTGTTAAGTCTATCAATTCGTAACAGATTTCCATGTTTCATGCAATCAGTTTCGTGGTTTCCAAACTTGCACACAATCAATCAACAACTAACAGTTTCACAAATCGGATCAAACACCATGTTTAACAGTTTTACATATTCAAATCATCATCAACAAGAACAGTAATTCAATATCAACATAATATGCAACCGGATCATTTGGTTAACAACTATACGGCTCTAAATCAATGACATGTAACCCGAATCATGGCAACATACTTTTAACATAAACACGTCCGATTTAACAAGCATTCGGTTCATCATCATCTTAACAAGAATCCGAACAATATATTGCAAGATATCCGATTATCATGTAAACATCCCTACTCATGAATTCTAACACATAATCATATACAATCACATCATCATTTACGAATAATCAAGCACTAACCGATTGATAGAAGGTGATCCGATTCGGGAAAAGGTCTTCGAGGGAAAAGAAAGTGATGGCCACCGGCTTAGGGAGAGGAGAGCACTAGAGTTTGTGTGTGTTGTGTTGTTGTAACCAAAAGAGAAAACAACCCTAAGGGTGTTTGCTTATATGCGCACAAGAGGGAAAGAGGGAATGGGCCGAACCCCACTTGGGTTGCCCCTTGGTTCCGGTTACAAGGATTACGGCCCAAATGGCCTTGTGTGATTGATCCATGTCGTGCGGTTTTAGTTCGAGTAACATACATACAAGCATTTAATTCGTAACATACGATAGAAACACATATCACGTAAACATGCATTCATTTAATTTAAGTAGCTCACGTAAGCACGTAGCGTTACAGAAAGTAGGTTCAAATTACGAGTTGTCACAGTATCCCCAACTAAAAAGAAATTTCGTCCCGAAATTTGGTACGCACTCACTGAGAAAGCTAGATAAGTTAAAGCAGCTAGATAAGTTAAAGCAAGGTAGGTTATATCGTTTGCTAGTTTTCCTGGGGTGTCACATCCTCCCCAACTTGAATGGGAATTTCGTCCCGAAATTCGCTAGTTGCATCAACACTAGGTTCGCTAGGTTTTGACTGGTCTTCGGGGAACAAATGTGGATACTTAAGTTTCATATGGTCCTCGCGTTCCCACGTGAACTCTGGACCACGTCTTGAGTTCCAACGAACTCTCACAATCGGTATACGGCTGTGCTTACGAACTTTAACTTCCCGATCCATAATCTCAATTGGTTCTTCGATAAATTGCAATTTGTCATCTATCTTTAGCTCTTGAAATGGTACTACTAGTGTTTCATCAACCAAACACTTCTTTAGCTGCGATACGTGAAATACATCATGGACATTACCCAACTCAGCCGGTAATTCCAACCTGTAGGCCACCTTTCCAATCCGTTCTACAATTTTGAAGGGTCCTACATAACGAGGGTTTAGTTTGCCGCGTTTCCCAAAACGCACCACACCCTTCCAGGGTGAAACCTTTAACATAACGCGGTCATTAACTTCAAATTCCAGCGGTTTACTACGCTTGTCAGCGGTAGGTGCTTCTCCCAAACTCAGGGCCTGTGATCTGACTATCACCCACCTCATGCCAACAGAGAGGTGAACGACATTTCCGTCCGTACAGTGCTTCGAACGGAGCTGCCTTAATGCTTGAGTGGTAGCTGTTGTTGTAGGAGAATTCTATCAACGGTAGGTGCTTCTCCCATCCTTTTCCAAAGTCGAGTACGCATGCCCGAAGCATATCTTCGAGTGTTTTGATGGTGCGCTCGCTTTGACCATCCGTCTGCGGGTGATAAGCGGTACTCATGTCGAGTTGGGAACCGAACGATTTATGCATTGACTGCCATAACTCTGAAGTGAAACGCGGATCTCGGTCTGAAATGATAGAAGTTGGCACCCCATGCCTAGAAACCACTTCCTTAAGGTAGATTGCTGCCAATTGAGAAAACTTGTCTGTTTCCTTGATTGCTAAGAAGTGTGCTGACTTCGTGAGGCGATCAACAATCACCCAAATGGTATCGTTCCCAGCCTGAGTTCTGGGTAATCCTGTCACAAAATCCATAGCGATCTGTTCCCACTTCCATGTGGGTATCTCTGGTTGCTGCAATAGACCTGAGGGCTTTTGATGTTCCGCTTTGACTTTAGCACAAGTCAAACATTTGCCGACGTAGGTTGCAATGTGAGCTTTCATGCTAGGCTACCAGTATGTAGTTTTCAAGTCGTGATACATCTTATCTGATCCAGGATGTACGGAGTAGCGTGATTTATGTGCCTCTTCCATTACAAGTTCTCGTAAGTTGCCAAAGAATGGAACCCAAATGCGTCCAGTTACGTAGTAAGCACCGTCTCCCTTTCGTTCTAGTCGTTGCCTCGAGCCACGTAAAGCTTCAGCTCGAACATTTTCTGGTTTTAACGCTTCTAACTGAGCGTCTCGTATCTGGGAAGGAAGGTTGGACTGGATTGTGAGTTGCAATGCTCGCACACGCCTAGGTGCATTATCTTTTCTGCTGAGGGCGTCAGCTACAACGTTCGCCTTACCCGGATGATACTTGATGGCACATTCATAATCGTTCAATAATTCCACCCATCGTCGTTGTCGCATATTCAACTCTTTCTGGTCGAAGATGTGCTGGAGACTCCTATGGTCGGTGTAGATGGTGCATTTGGTACCGTACAGATAGTGCCTCCAAATCTTCAACGCAAATACCACCGCTCCTAACTCCAAGTCGTGTGTCGTGTAGTTCTTCTCGTGCACCTTTAGCTGACGAGAAGCATAAGCTATCACCTTCTCGCGTTGCATCAACACGCAACCGAGACCCTGAATCGAAGCATCACAATAAACCACAAAATCTACGGTACCCTCTGGTAACGACAAGATCGGTGCACTGCAAAGTTTCTGTTTTAACAACTGGAAGGCCTCTTCCTGTTTCGTTCCCCAAGAGTATACCGTGTTCTTCTGTGTTAGCGAGGTGAGAGGTTGTGCGATTTTCGAGAAATCTCTAATAAACCTTCGATAATACCCTGCGAGACCTAGAAACTGTCGCACCTCAGACGGAGTCTTTGGTGCCGCCCAATTCTTAACTGCATCCACCTTCGCAGGATCCACATGTATCCCTTTCTCGTTAACAACGTGCCCAAGGAAATGCACTTCTCGAATCCAAAAGTCGCACTTAGAAAACTTCGCATACAGTTGTTCCCTTCTCAAAAGTTCCAAGATGAGACGTAGGTGACGCTCGTGATCTTCCCTGTTCTTGGAATAGACTAAGATATCGTCAATAAACACTATAACAAACTCGTCGAGATATGGCTTACATACGCGGTTCATGAGATCCATGAAAACCGCTGGTGCATTGGTCAATCCAAACGGCATGACCAAAAACTCATAGTGTCCGTATCGCGTTCGAAAAGCCGTCTTGGGAACATCCTCTTCCCTAACCCTTACCTGGTGATACCCCGATCTTAAGTCAATCTTGGAATAGAAGCTGGACCCTTGCAGCTGGTCAAACAAGTCGTCGATGCGTGGTAATGGATAGCGGTTCTTAATGGTCACCTTGTTGAGTTCTCGATAGTCGATACACATACGAAATGACCCATCTTTCTTCTTTACAAACAGTACTGGGGCTCCCCAAGGCGAAGAACTGGGTCGAATAAAACCCCTGTCCAACAACTCCTGCAGTTGATTAGACAGTTCCTGTAACTCTCCTGGTGCTAACCGGTAAGGAGCTCGAGCAATTGGAGCCGCTCCCGGTGCAAGATCAATCTGAAATTCTACTTGTCGGTGAGGAGGTAACCCTGGTAGCTCCTCTGGAAATACATCAGCGAATTCTCGCACCACTGGTAGATCCTCAATCTTACTCTCTTCAGACTGAGCGTTGGTAACTAACGCTAACATTGCTGGATACCCCTTTTGTAGATACTGCTGTGCACGCATGGCCGAGATAATACCAACCATCGTCCCACTACGATGCCCCTGAACTAATAATGTCTCCCCATCAAGGAGAGGGATACGCACGATCTTCTCCTTGCACAAAATTTTTGCTTGGTGCTTAGACAACCAATCCATGCCTACTACTATGTCAAAACTACCGAGTGTAACGGGAAGGAGGTCAATATCAAACACTTGACCCACGAGATCTAGTTTGCACCCGAAAAGGACATTCGAGGCTTCTATCGTCTTTCCATCTGCTAGTTCTACTACTTGTTTAACTTCTAAAGGTGTTGGGGTTATCCCTAATCGTTGACTAAACTCTAGGGACACGTAACTCCAATCGGCACCCGAATCAAATAATACAGAAGCAATACGATTGTTAACAGGAAACGTACCAGTTACAACGTTGCCGTCATTTCTGGCATCCCCTGCTCCAAGCTGGAACACTCTGCCGCAAGCACCATTCCCCCCATTGTTGTCGTTGTTGTTGTTGTTGTTTCCAGCATTGTTGTTATTCAGGCGGTTGTTGTCGTTAGCGTTCTGGTTTAACTGAGGGCAATCCCGCTTAAAGTGGCCCTCGTCACCACACTGATAGCACCCCTTCCTGAAACCCTGGTTCTGCTGGGGTGGTTGTCCCTGTTGTCTCTGATTCTGCTGGTTTGGTTGCTGCTGGTGTTTAGGCTGTGGGGCCCTACAATCCCTGGCCTCATGACCCGCCTTACCACACCTGTTACACATCCGACTACACGCCCCGAAATGATGATAGCCACATTTGTTACATCGTGGCTTCTTCCCTGCATACGAACCCTGGCTGTGGCCACTTCCCTGGCCTTGATTGACGGAAGACGACTGGCTGATGTTGCGGTTGCTGTTGTTGTCTGGCCTTTTCTGAGTCTGACTAGCACTGGATGCTTTATCATAATCACTCCACTTCCGCTTGTTATCATTAGCGGACGCAGTGGCAGTGGGTGTAGCAGCAGTAGTGGCCGAAATACGCGGGGGTAACGAATCGCTTTCTACTTCTTGGTCCACAATCTTGTGAGTCAGACGAACGATCTGTGTCAAATCATTGAGATGGGCTGCAGTGACCAAGCTCTTCACACGCGGAGGCAACCCTTTGATGAATAACTCAATCCTCCGAGACATAGGCCGGGACAAGTTCGGACACATGTCGGCCAGTTCATACGATCGCTTCACATACGCTTCGACTTCAGATCCGACCATCTTTAAGTCGTAGTACTCGTTTTCCAACTTCTGGACTTCATCCCGAGGACAGTACTCCTCCCTGATCAGTTCTTTAAAGTCTTCCCAGGTTGTGGCATTCGCTGCCTCGATGCCCAACAACTGTACCTGGGCGTTCCACCATGTTAGGGCACCATCTGCCAAGGTATCCGCAGCATATTTCACCCTGTCCCCAGCGGGACAGTTACAGATAGCAAACACGGACTCTGCTTTCTCGAACCATCTCAGAAGCCCCACAGCCCCTTCAGTCCCGGTGAAGGTCTGTGGCTTACAGTCCATAAACATTTTGAATGTGCACGCAGGCTGGTTAGGTTGAGGTTGCGCTTGCTGACCTAAATGACGAAAGGGAACACATTATAGAAGTGAAAAGACGTGTACGCAATATGAGGGTAAGAGTACTTGGTACATTCCGTACTAGCTTGATAGGCTGCTAAAGCCTCAGCCACGCGGGTATTGATTAGGTCAGTCAACTCAGCCTGAGTCATGGTGATGTTGCCGCGTCCGTATCCTCGCCCACTCATGTTTCTATAGTTGGGAATAGACCGATTTAGAAATCGAAACGAGATGGAAGTCAAGTATCATACTGATATTTACGTACTACCAAGTTCACACACAGTAAGGCAGAACCCTCCTCACGCTCGATAAGCCTCACTGGGACTTGCATGCACCCCGCGTTATTATTAAGTGTGCACCCATAATAATAAGGCAATTTGCATGCTTATCTCAGTGCCTCTTAGCTTGCGCTCGAAGTTTCCCCCGTTCAAATAACACAACAGATGGCATCACAGTTCTATGGTTCACATGAGTCGAAGAGTAGTGTCACACTATCAAGTTACTATGGGGTTAAATGTTTCAGTTCATATATGTTGTGAGTGTGTGACTGCTAAGCAAGTAATGTATAAAGTGAGAGAGACGAACCTTGCAATCTGGAGCTCAGTGTCATGATCGATGTTCGAAGGTGTTCGGTTATAGTCTGGTTTTACAAAACGTTTTAAAACCTAGTTCACTATAACCAGTGGCTCTGATACCAACTGTAACACCCCCAAAATTCCACCTGCGGAAACCCCGCGAGGCGTGTTACGCATCAGAGTTCGAGCCACCAATCACATTGAACCAATAGTAAATACTTAACAACACATGCCTTTAATTACCAATAGAAGTTGTTAAACATAATATCAATTCTCAAAATGTTGTGTAGCGGAAGCATATAATAATTCGTTTAGTAATTGTTTCATAATAATACTTAAAACCAATGCATCAACTGTAAGTTAATCCAAAAGCCTCGATCCATGACCACTCCAGCACTCCCAGATAGCAAGTCCATGTTCCCAGTGTTAATGACCTACAAGCATGCAGACAAGTGCGTCAGACTACGCTGGTGAGTTCAAGGTTTTGTTAACGTGGTGTGTTACCAGATATATGTTAATGCGATTCGATGCTGCGTTACGATGTTGCTCATGTTAGATACCCTAGGGAGTGTGCCCATGTGTATCCGGGGAGTGGGTACCCCTTAACGACCGATTGCTATGTTGCCTTCGTTAGATACCCTAGGGAGTGTGCCCATATGTATCCGAGGAGTGTGCCTCTAACAACCATAGCCCTACCCAGATAATTAGTTCACGTCCGTCCTTACGGCCCGGTGTGAGGTTTCCCACCTAATAGCGCTATCAACTAATTACCCCCATTGCCCTCCAGGCAATAACCAAAACCGATTAAGTTGTTTACCCAATGTTTCCCTTCCAAATGTTTACCAGTTGTCCCAAACCACCGGGACGCATGCTTGAGAAAATGCAATGAACTCACCTGGGGTTGCTCGGTATGATACACGAAAAGTTCAGTTAAGCTACAATGTGATCAACCACGTCCTAGCACGTTTATCATACAAGTCAGGTTTGTATTCAGGTATTGCACGTATGTTCTACACGTATCGTAACAAGTTGTGTACAAGTATTGACCATTGTATTCACGTATAAGCATAACAGTTCAACAGTAGCTTCACAAAGCAAAGTCCAAATATGCGGCCCAACCAGATGACTCGTAACCGTGTGCAGGCCCAACAGCAGAGTGTACGTATGTAGGGTCTCGAGTCGTGACCAGAGATCTCGAGTCGCAATAGGAGGTTTCGAGTCGCAACGGGGGCGGTCTCGAGTCGCAACGGGACTCGCAACCTCGGTCTCGGCTTGTCATGGTCCGGTCTCGAGTCGCAACATGACTCGCAACCGTGGTTTCGGCTCATGCGGTTTTGCATCGGTGTGAGGTCTCGAGTCGCAACTGGACTCGCAACCATGGTCTCGACTCGCAACCGTGTTAAGTCTATCAATTCGTAACAGATTTCCATGTTTCATGCAATCAGTTTCGTGGTTTCCAAACTTGCACACAATCAATCAACAACTAACAGTTTCACAAATCGGATCAAACACCATGTTTAACAGTTTTACATATTCAAATCATCATCAACAAGAACAGTAATTCAATATCAACATAATATGCAACCGGATCATTTGGTTAACAACTATACGGCTCTAAATCAATGACATGTAACCCGAATCATGGCAACATACGTTTAACATAAACACGTCCGATTTAACAAGCATTCGGTTCATCATCATCTTAACAAGAATCCGAACAATATATTGCAAGATATCCGATTATCATGTAAACATCCCTACTCATGAATTCTAACACATAATCATATACAATCACATCATCATTTACGAATAATCAAGCACTAACCGATTGATAGAAGGTGATCCGATTCGGGAAAAGGTCTTCGAGGGAAAAGAAAGTGATGGCCACCGGCTTAGGGAGAGGAGAGCACTAGAGTTTGTGTGTGTTGTGTTGTTGTAACCAAAAGAGAAAACAACCCTAAGGGTGTTTGCTTATATGCGCACAAGAGGGAAAGAGGGAATGGGCCGAACCCCACTTGGGTTGCCCCTTGGTTCCGATTACAAGGATTACGGCCCAAATGGCCTTGTGTGATTGATCCATGTCGTGCGGTTTTAGTTCGAGTAACATACATACAAGCATTTAATTCGTAACATACGATAGAAACACATATCACGTAAACATGCATTCATTTAATTAAAGTAGCTCACGTAAGCACGTAGCGTTACAGAAAGTAGGTTCAAATTACGAGTTGTCACACACCATCTAGTGAAACTGTTACTACTCAAGAAACACCGGTTGCATCAATAGAGATTCAAGCACCACCCGAAACGACAATGCATGAAGACAATCCCAAAGAGCCTGAAAAGCCAGCTACAGAGAATCCAGCGGAAACAACGGAAGAATGAGAAGACAAGTATGCAACGATCTAGGGGGGATATTGTTGGAACTTTTGAGATCGTTCATACTTGTGCTGGATTAGTTTTATAGTTGTTTGTAGCTAATCTAATAGTATAGGGACTTATTTTGTAAATCCATAGAATTAGAAATCCTGACTTGGTGTAGTTAAAATTCCAGCAAATTTATAAATTTGCTGGCAAGTCAGGCACTATATATAGCCCAAGCATTGTAACCATGTCAAGCTTTTGGCCCCTTTGATGAATAGAAGTGTTGTTTACATTCAATCTTTGTTAGTGTGCTCAAATCTGATATACAAGTGCTTTATTGATTTACATTCTTGTTTGGATTCAACACAACACTTGTTGTATTCATCAATCCACTAGCTTCATCTTCATTCTTGATTACTCTTAACTTTTTCATAGTTCAAACACTTAATCAATAGGTGTTTTGGACTAAAACAACCAACCACTGTGATCCGGATTGATTTTGGGATCTACACATACACATGCCGGTGCGTATGTAAAAGTAATGTACCCGCCTGTTCGAGAATAACTTGCCGCGGGATATATTATGTGGTGTGTCTATTAATCTTTAACCCGGTAATCAGCTGGGGCTACTGAACATATAATAAACATGTAATTATTTAACAAGTTTATTTTTAAATAATTATCTCAAGTTATAAAAGATATTTTGTGCCTTGTGCATTCAAATCAATTTTCTTAAACATTTTCAAAATGAGTCGGTTAATTGTATTTACCAGTGTAAACTGACGTATTTTCCAAAAAAGTTAAAGTGCAGGTTCTAGGTTGAATAGGCTGGCTACTCCTAGCATCAATAAAGAGTCTTGCAAGCTTAGATGTTTAAGAATCTGTTGAACAATGTTTCTTTTATCTTTGATCCGCATGTGGATCCCTTATACAAACCGTTTGTAATAATTGATATTACTTTTCATCGATTTGTAATGTTTTTATCTTTCGACTTCCGCTGTGTATTAAACTGTGATAAATTGTCTATGATGATATCAACTACGTCACGATACTCCCCACCGGGCCCACCGGTAATACGTAGAAATATCAGGGTGTGACACCTCATGCATTATAATATAAGTATAGATAATGCACTAATATCATATTCTTAATTTTTGTGCTCATTACACTGGTAACAGTTTGTATTTTGTCTAGAAACGTAGTGGAGTTTTTTTCCCAAAAGGATGTTGGTGGAAAAGTTATTTACAAAAATAGGTGATTTGAAAAATAATTATTAAAATAGGTGTTTTGCAATAACTTTTTTCTCAAATTGGTGAGGGTGGAAAAAATATTTACCAAAATGAGAGATTTAAAAATATTTATTAAAATGTGTGTTTTTTCTTATTTCTTTATTATTAACTAATCTATTATATTTTTTTACTTTTTTTAGTTAACCTAATATGTTTTTAATTTATTTTTCTCCAAACAATTACTCTTTATATTTTATTTAGTTTTTAACTAACCAAAATATAATTCTTTTTTAATTAACGCTTTTTCTTTTATTTCCTTTTACATTTATATAAGCTAAATCACTCTAATATAAAGCTTACTCCTATAATTTTAGAGATGTAAACGAACACTAAAGTAACACATTCATGTGCATTTATTTAACTTTACTCGAACAAATAATCAAACGCAAACAAGGTTTTCTTTTTCGTAAACAAGACATGTGTTCATGTTTACATTAACCGAATGAAATAAATGTTGTTCGTGACCACTAAAAAATAAGTTGATAAATAATAATAATAATAATAATAATAATAATAATAATAATAATAATAATAATAATAATAATAAGTATCGAGTTGGCCAATGAAATTACGAACCAATCAATCTTCGTAAATATTTTGCCCATTGGTTGTTAATAAAATTTATGTAACTTTAGGAAACACTATATTATGGGTTTTCATTTGAATTGGTAATAAACTACGCAGTCAATAGTATATGAAAAATTTCTCTCAAAAATATTAAATTAGAACAGTAAATGAGAGGTATTAGCATTTAAAAATAAAATGAATTCAACGATTTTAATTTGTTTTAACATGTGTTTCATTATACAAAAAAGAAAAAAAATAGAATACTTAATAAGTTAGTTAAAAAATCTATATAATGAATTAGATGTTGATTATATCATAAGATCATGGGTAAAACATAAACCCTAATGATGTAAATTCAATCATAAACAATAAAATAAGAGGTGTGTACCTGATTAGCAGTCACCACACCAGAGAGGGAAGTAGACGTCATGTTCGTCAGATTGGTCTGGTTCCCCTTTAGGATGTATCTTCTTGATGGTAGTACCGAGTTCTTTAGGGTTGAAGAACTCGTAGTAATGGAGAGAGAGGAGGGGCGATTTTAGTGTGATGTTATGAGGGTCTAACCCTAATCCCTCTCTAGTAATCTCCTTATATACACCCAAGGGGAAACCCAATTAGTTAATTAGGGTAATCTGGCCCATCAACAATTACCAACTAATTTATTATAGGTTTAATATATTTTGATCCAAATAATATAAATGATTATAATGGCTACACAATTAAATATAAATATAATAATTATATTTAATCTTACATTCTCCCACTTAGCCGAGTAATCATTTATCATGAGTATTAGATTAGTCTGATCAGAAGTTAATACTCATTTTAGCCTTAAACAAGTACTATAGCAGAGAAATACAGCCGTTGAATCATTATGCGACTCAGGACCCCCATTAGTCATACTATAGCCTTAATTTAAAACCTAACAATTATGATCAAAATACAAACAAGCCCTTTAGCGTTTGATTTGTATTTATAGTTGTCTATATGTCATTACACCGGCAGAACATATGTAAGAGACATACAAAATCAAACTGATGAGGAATATTAAAAGTTAATCATTCATAGTACGATATGCAGTTGTACATAGTCATCAATAAACCCGTGATTATTATAAGCGCTTACATAATAGTTATGGGTGATAGACTTTTAGTTATAGGATCCTTAAGCATATCATGAATGCATTCGATACAAAGATTTAGTTTCCTCAATTCGTTCATAAACGAATAATTAATTGCGTATCGAAATTTAATGCAGCACCTCTCGAACTGTTACTGTTCAAGGAGACATGGTAGCTGACTTTATCACAACAAGTCTTCAATATATTAATTATATGGAGTTAATAAACTTATGAGTCCACTGATAAATTTCCAACAACATTTAGTGACTATATTATGTCGTTATAACTTAGGTTGTTATTATCAGTTTATTATGACTCCTCCATAAGATAGGTTTTGTCTGCTGACATAGAGATATACCCGAAATTACATTTTGTCATCTTTGAATATTACAAAGTTAGAGTAATAAACCGGTTTGATTTCTCACTTCTTCTTCAAATCATAGCTTTTCGTTTCTTTTAAAGATATTGTAATACTCAGTTAAATGCTTCACATTAATCTAGACATATCTAGTGTGTTGCAATGTGAGTAATATCTAAACGAGTATAGACTTAAACTTACATAAGGCTTCTAATTAATGAAGCGTAAGAAATAATCTCATTTAGCCTATTATCCTCTAAAGGAGAGCAGTATTGTTTGTTACATATGTAAGGACCAATTTAATGTTAAACTTATGGAACAGAAGTAATGTCCCATTTGGTCTATCTCAACATGTTATGATATCTATTATGTAAGAGATATCTTTGAGATCTATTATATCAAAGTTTGTGTTAACAATGCTTTGACTTATGTAACATCTACTTGTCAAAAGAATATCATCTATATAGACAAGTTTATCTTAGTTGCTCCCACTCATCTTGAGGTAGGTACATTAATCCACTTGATTGTTGATGAAAATAATTGCATTAAGATTTCATCACATTATGATGTTTGCATTAAACCATACATGGATTTTATTGGCTTACAAATAAAGTGTTCTTTAACCTTCAGTTTGGAACTTTAGGTTGTTATCTAATGAACATGTAAATGTGTCAACCATTTGTTAGGAAAAATTGTTTTAATGTTCATCTAATATAGCTTTAAACTATTATAAGCTACTAGAACAGTGATGATCCTCAAAGAAATCTTTTGTTAGATATGTAATAAAGATTCTTTAATAATATATCTCTTCCTGGGTATAACCTTTGACAATCAATCATGCTTCTTTGTGTCTTAACGTTTATATCAGGATTTGGTTTAGTTATGAATACTCTTAGGTTATTTAATCAAATCCCAAACGTTATGCGAACACATAAAATCAGTTTTACTAGAAAACAGTTTTATTCCATTCAGAAGATTGATTGACACTAATGGCTTAATTAGAAGAGATAGGATCGGTAAACTTTTCCAAAATCCATTTCAACTCCAAATTATGGAGGTTATGTGATCATCAAAGTTAGTAGGTTTTTAAACCTAGATGACCTCCTGAGTTGATTATTGGGTTTGCTAGAAGTTTCAGTTTTATGAATTAGCTCTTGATTAGGTTTCTATCATTTTCAGGATTCTAAGTTTGTAAGAGTTGGTGCAGTATGGTGTACAAGAGGTGTAATCGGAGTTAAATTTGGAGTGAAATTTAATGACACTCTTCCCCCCGCCTCTTGTATTCCTTGCAAGTTGTTATAAGGACTTTGACTGCTCCCACTGACCTTAGAAAACTTTAGGAACTCAGCATGCTTAGGGTCAATACTTAACGACTAACAAATTCTAATAGAGAAAACAAATTAATGACATTAGTCGTTGTAGTTTCTCTTGTTGAGGATTATGTTAGTTTAGGTAAGAAATCTAAGTGCGCCCACAATTGAGCAACAATGAAACTTTTGTAAGAGTAGCATTAGATTTAAGGAGATAAGGTTTGATTGAACAGTGTCGTGATGGAGCGATGTCTTGTACAAGAGGTGGAAATTTAAAATTTTCAATCCCCCATCTCTTGCAACTATTGCAAGTTATTATTAAGACACTTAATGCTCCCACTGATCTTTAATATCTCTAGAATGCTACAAGAGAAGTTTCAATGAGCTACGTGACGTGGGAACCTATCACATATACGTTAGACTTTATTTGATTTCTTTAATGTCCAGATATCATAAGAAACTTTAAGGACATATTTAATAGAAATCTGATTAACTACATATATGAATAGAGTTCTTCTAAGACCGTAGGCCATATGCGACAAAATTTAGATACAAGTTGATAGTCTTTCAAATGATAAATGAATTATGTCTGAATATTCCATTTGGAATAAGTTCCACGAATGTCAATGAATGACTTATGATGGACCCATACTTATTCCTTAAGCCAAGTAATATTTAGGGCTGTAACGTCATGATTTAGAATCACTGAAAATGAGATTAGATGAAAAAATCATCCTCATTAACCATGTTATGATTTCTCATGAATTTTGGTTCTAATGGATGAAATTTATAAGTCTCATTTTCCTTTTGTCAAATTCTCATTTGCATGATGACAAAAGTTGTGAAAAAGTAAGGTATCATCTAGTTTCATCACAGTAATGTTTCTATCCAGATATTTAGAACAAATAAGATGAGAATTTAAGATAAGTGTGACTTTATGTTGACTATGCAAACCTCACAATCTTCATAACATTGCTTAATTATGATACTATATTCTGATTAATCAGAATATATAAGGTATCGAAAAGCGTTGTTGGAAGACTGTTCATTATGGTTCTTATAGTCTTAACATTTAATTTTGTCACTAACTCTCATGTTAGTTATTTGTCGAGTTCTGGTAAGGAAACGTATGGAACTAGAGTTAACTAATCATGTGTTAGTTGGAATATTAAAATTACCAGACTTAAATATCATTAGTAAGTTACTATCTAATCAATTTATCCAACTGTTCTTTTGAATAATGGATAGTCTCGTTGCTTATGCCTAGTCTAATGACATAATTATGCAGTGAGATTTTCCCTTGAAGAACCTTAACGTTGGGATTAGCACTTGTGATTTGTCTATGGACCTTAGAACAATCCTCTTGTAAAGTTCTTAGTGGTTGTAAGGTGAATAACATCTTATTTTCCAGTTTCAAACATTTATTTCTATGTACATATGTTGCTTATCAATACACTCGTTATACTTTGGTACTTTTGAGTGTTATAGCTGATTTATAATGCATCAAATTGTACAAATGAAAACTTAGTATGTAATGTACTGGAAAATGTACTTATTTCCATGCGTAAGCCCTTAACTTTACGGGTCATGGTATTGTACATTATAATATATTCACATATACCACTTAACCTTATAATTTATAATTTAAATGAAGACATGCACCTTAGGAGTTCTTGTGATTATTCCACAATTATAGATTAGTCTTAGGAAAAAATTAATCTGGAATAACTTTAATGATAGCAATTATATTAGAGAGTTCTTGATTATCATAAGAGACATCATGTTCGATTTATCCTAATCATCATGCTCTACTTTTCTTCCGTAGTGCCTTATCAGAAGAGAGCAATAGGATCATCGTGTCTTAAGAGATAATCAAGGATTTAATTTAAGAGCTAATTCCAATAGAAACTTTAAATAAAGCAAACATTTTGGGTTTAGGAATTAGAGTGGATGAGATATATGTAGAAGTAAATTATAGTGAGTAAAATTATGGGTACTTAAAATAAGGCAGACGAAATGATAATAAAATTAAGTAAGGATCATTAATATAAGGATCATTATGTGAAGAGATTGTGATATGTCTATTACTAACATCAAAATAATAGACTTAGTAAAGTCCTACTTAAACAAAGACAAATCAGCTTTGGCCAGAAGTGTAATCATTTAAGTATGTGTGCAAAGTAATCGTGACAAATCAGCTTTGGCCAGAAATGAGACAATCACTTTAGTTATGCACTTGTCAAGCATGCTAAACATAAATGAATTAAATCAGCTTTGGCCAGAATTAAGACATTTCACGTTTGTAATGCATACTTAACATAGCTTTTATAAGACTTGAACAATAAATAGATGTAGTAAATCAGCTTTGGCCAGAATTAATACATCAAAAGCTCATTCAAGTTAAGCTATTTTGGTTTTGTAAAACATTATTTGATCCTTATTAATTAACTAAGTATTTACAAAACCAATTATTAATTAGCTAAGTCTTAGTTCACATTAAACAGCCTAAGTTTTGAGATTTCGAGTCATGGTCTCGAGTCGTGCTGTTATGGTTTCGAGTCGCAACCTTAGTCTCGAGTTATGCTGTTATGGTTTCGAATCGCAACCTTAGTCTCGAGTTATGCTGTTATGGTTTCGAGTCGCAACCTTAGTCTCGACTAATCACGTTATGGTTGCGAGTCGCAACCTCATGGTTTCGATCAATCACGTTATGGTTGCGAGTCGCAACCTCATGGTTTCGAGTAGCAACCTCATGGTTGCGAGTAGCAACCTCATGGTTGCGAGTAGCAACCTCATGGTTGCGAGTAGCAACCTCGTTAACAGCTGTTTTGTGATAAGGTTGAATCAACTAATTTTAATGGATTTGATTATAATTTCAAAATATCTTATGTGTATCTATCCAAGTTAATTATTCGATTATAAATTAAAAATAATATATTATTCGAAACTTGGAGATAAAGTTACACAATTTTAGAAAAGATAATCAAATCCTAATCTATCACAATATTAGGTGATATTGTAAAGAAAATTAATTAATATAATAATTAATTAAAAAAATGAATGAATCACAAATGATGATGAATACGATCCATTCCACTTAATTCAATTTTTAATGTATATATTAAAATATAAATAAAATAAATCATCAATTATATGTGAACACATAAGCAATCAACTGCAATAATAAATTCATGAATTGCAAATAAAACATTAATGATTAGTGAGAAACCATGTGACTCTGACAGGGTTTCGACGGCATGAATAACAAGAAAAATCATTAATTGTAATATTAAGATTAATGATTCATAACCTTAGTGATTTTGATTTTCAACTGAATTGGCAGATCTATGATCGCAAAACAAGGAAAAAACAATCTTTATATTTTAATTCCTATAATACAATTCATTGAATTCTTTGATTGAATTGATATAATCAACATAGCTCTGATACCACATGTTGATTATATCATAAGATCATGGGTAAAACATAAACCCTAATGATGTAAATTCAATCATAAACAATAAAATAAGAGGTGTGTACCTGATTAGCAGTCACCACACCAGAGAGGGAAGTAGACGTCATGTTCGTCAGATTGGTCTGGTTCCCCTTTAGGATGTATCTTCTTGATGGTAGTACCGAGTTCTTTAGGGTTGAAGAACTCGTAGTAATGGAGAGAGAGGAGGGGCGATTTTAGTGTGATGTTATGAGGGTCTAACCCTAATCCCTCTCTAGTAATCTCCTTATATACACCCAAGGGGAAACCCAATTAGTTAATTAGGGTAATCTGGCCCATCAACAATTACCAACTAATTTATTATAGGTTTAATATATTTTGATCCAAATAATATAAATGATTATAATGGCTACACAATTAAATATAAATATAATAATTATATTTAATCTTACATTAGATTGAAGAAAAGAATATAAATGTGATAGGTTGATTAAATAAAAATAGAAGAATTATAATAGATTAGTTAGAAAATAAACAAATATAGAAAAACACACATTTTGGTAATTATTTTTCAAATCACTCATTTTAGTAAATAACTTTTCCACCATTTTAGGAAAAAACTCAAACGTAGTGTATATGATTTTTGTTAACAAAAACTAAACGTTTGTTTAACTTTATAATGTTTGTTTAACTTTAAACCCCTTACCATATGTTGCAAACTCGTGCCTTAGTGGTCGTCTCCTAAATGCCCTACCCAAGGAGATCATTTTCTTCTGCTTTTGTTTTTCTTCATTGTTAAGACTGTTATTACAATTGTCGCCTCTTACCACTATCACTGATATTATTCTGGTTAGAATGTGTCATTGACAATTGTCACACCATTGCTAACCTCATCATATGAAACCGAGCCGAACTCATAACGTGTTATTTATGTACAGTGGTGGACCTATCCACAGTCGTGAGTGAGCGAGCGCACCCTTTGAAAAATATATTTTAGTGTGTTTTTTAGGCAAAAAATCTGACCGCGCCCCTTGAAAATATGGTTGAACGCCTCATCCGCACCCCAACAAAAAATCCTTGGGTCCGCCACTGTATATGTTTGTTTTGTTGAGTGGAAAATTATATATTCTAAAAATTTAATCTACGTCACGACGTATCTTTATCTACGTTTCGTTGTGGGAAATCGAGTTGAACTCACGATGCATTTTTTATCTACATTTTGTTGTGTGAAAAGTTATGTATTTTAGAAGATTTTATCTACGTCACGACATATTTTTTTCTACGTTTCGTTATCTAAAACTGAGTCGAACTCACGATGTACTTTTTTAATCTACGTTTCATTGTGTGAAATAGAGCTGAGCTTACTATTTCAAAAATTATTTAGTTAAATAATTAAGTAAAATGTAGTTAAATAATAAAAGAAAAAAAATTGTTTTTGAAATGATTAGAGTTAGTTACGCAATAAGTCTATGTGGTTTCTCAAAAGTAATAATGTTGTACTAAAATGTGAAATGACGAGTTTTCAGTTAGTTTATAAGTGATGTTAACCTTAATATCATAGTTCTCACCCTTGTTGCTTTCTACAAACCACATGGAGTAACCATGTTATTAACGGTTGTTAATATTGTATTTTAAAATTAACGATAAGTGTATTTATTTTTGAATTTGAATGGTTTTTAACTAAGTTATCACGATTCGCACGAGATATATGAGTGCACCTTTTTTTCTCGGTATTTTAAACTACTTAGGGTCTGTTTGGTATGGGGTAATGGAATAGATGAGAGAATGGAATGGACGAGGTAATGGAATGGACGAGAGAATGAAATGGATCATTCCATTCCATTGTGATGTTTGGTTACTCATATGTGAATAGAATGAATCATTACTTTGTACAATTTGATAAACAAAAAAAGATGAAGTAACGAAACACAACTGTATTAAAAACGACAAAAATATAATTGCCTCATTAATAATAATAATAATAATAATAATAATATATTAATAATAAAAAAATAATAAAAGATTTTTGATATATATTAATATTAGTATGAATATCTATACTATATAATAAAAGAAACCACTTTGGGGACACATGTCACTCATTGGAGCCATCTATTTTTTAGCATATTAAAATTAAATAATTATTTAAAATAAATAATTATTTATGAGATATACGTAGAGATATACTATTTAATATATATAATTATAAGATATACGTAGAGATATACTATTTAATATATATAATTATAAGATATACGTAGAGATATAGTATAGATTAAAAACTTATTTAGAAAATATACTATTGATATTAAATTATTATTTTTATAATATATTTCCTTAGATATAGGAATAGGTTACATTATAGTTTTATTATATCGTAGAGAGATTTTATTTTAACATTTACGTTTATACTTTTACATCCAAATTTAGATAACATATTTAAATTGTCTATGACTCTTTATAATCAGTAATATGTTTTAAATATATTTAACTTTTTATAATCAGTAAATGTTTTAAATATATTTATTTTAAATAAAATATTATATATTTTTTAAATATGTTTTACAAAAATAAGAATATGACTTAAGATGTAATTTTAAGGAGAGAAAAATTATTATTATTTAATAGGAGAGAAAATGCAGGAAATCAAAATCTGAAATTAATCAGAACTCAACTCGTGTATTACACGAGGTTTTTTAAAGATATAAGTTTTTATTATTTACTATATAAAATTACATTTATTCAACCCGTGTAACACACGGGGTTTTTTAAGATACAACTTTTTTTATCATTTACTATACAAAATTACATTTATCCAACCCGTGTAATACATGAGGTATTTAAAAATATATTTTTTTATTATTTGATATATAAATTCAATCCGTGTAATACACGGGGTTTTTTAAAGATATAACTTTTTTTATAAATTACTATACAAAATTACACTTATACAACATGTGTAATACATGAGTTTTTAAAAATATAACTTTTTTTTATTATTTGATATATAAAATTAGATTTATTCAACCCGTACAATACACGGGGTTTTTTAAATATATAAATAATTTATTATTTAGTATTTTTTTCATTATTTGATGTATAAAATTATATTTATTCATTCAAGCTGTACAACAATACAATGGGTTTTTAAAGATATAACTTTTTATCTTTTAGTATATAAAATTATATGTATTCAGTCCATGTAATAAACAAAGTTTTTAAAGATATATTATTTTATTATTTAGTATATAAATTCACATTTATTCCGCCCGTGTAATACACGGGGTTCTAATCTAGTTAATAAATATAAATATAAATATAAATACAAATAAAAGTATAAATATAAATATAATAATAATAATAATAATAATAATAATAATAATAATAACATATTTCTTTCCATTCCTTGAAGGAATGGAAAAAAAACACCTACATACCAAGGAATGAAAATTATTATATTTGGAAGGAGTTACATTCCTTTGGAATGCTCCATTCTATTACCACATTATAACCAAACATGTTTCTTTTCATTCCATCAAAATGATCCATTCCATTCCACCTTTCATTCCTTCATACCAAACGCTACCTTATTGATCATGCTCTCATTCAGCTTTGAAATTTGGTCTGATTTATTCGACACCGGTTTAATACCGGGTATGCTTTTCAAAACCATAAACCAAACAATATGAATCCCTAAAAAATGTGATTTTTGAAAATTTTGGAGGACTAAACTTATTTTAATTTACTGGACTTTTTCTCTGGGCCACAGGCCCGAATCAATAAATCGAAATATTTATAGCCGTTAGGATCCAACGAATAAAACGATTACGATGTAGAAGGAAAAAAACTTTACGTGATGGCGTGTGGACTACAGACGACAACGTGCAAGTAGCTTTGTTTATTGCTGGTGGGACCTACGAAGACTAAAATTATTCGGTCGTTGACTTTTAAAAACTCGTAGCAAGCCCAGTAAGACCGCCCGTAGTGGGACGTTTTTTTTTTTAAATTCAAAAATAACGCCGAAACACGCTCACATCCCATTACATAGGGGCGTTTTCGGGCCTTTTTTTGAAAAAAATTCAATTGGCGTTCTTTACACGCTGCAAGGATTTTGACCAACCAATCATAAACTAGGAACGGCTATTTTTTTTAACCTTTTACCTATATATATATATATATATATATATATATATATATATATATATATATATATATATGTAGGGTAAGGATAGTGTAAAAAGGGCCTAAAGTGTGAGAAGTGTAAGAAGTGTATTATAACACTATATATAATACTATATAACACCATATAAACATCGTATAACAATATGTAACACCATATAATACAATATAACACTATGTAACACTATATATCATTATATAACAAATATAACACTATACATCTATCATAGACATGCTATCAGACAACCTATAGTGTTATATTTGTTATAGAATGATATATAGTGTTACATAGTGTTATATGGTATTATATGGTGTTACATATTGTTATACGGTGTTTATATGGTGTTATATAGTATTATATATAGGGTTATAATACACTTCTCACACTTCTTACACTTTGAGCACTTTTTACAGGATCCTCTACCTATATATATATATATATATATATATAAACTCCTTCAAATTTAACCAAAACTCTCTCAAAAAACTAGTTCTTCATCCATACCATGGATGAAGAACTAGGTGAATCCATATAAACTCCTTCAAATTTAACCAAAACTCTCTCAAAAAACTGCCATTTTATAAAAATTGATGGATTCACCTAGTTCTTCATCCATGGTAAATTTTTACTACAAAGAGTTTTTTGCGGATGACGATAATTCCACCGATGAGGAGGTCGAGCAAGAGGCGGTTACGAGTGCTTGTCAACTAGCGGTGAGATATGTGAAGCGTTGTTGCCGCCGCGAACCAGAAAAAAATAAAAGAGGTTATATTGAATGAGACTGACGCGCGGCACACGATCGTTTGATGAAAGATTATTTTGATGAGGTGCCGACATTTTCGAACCAGATGTTTAGGCGTCGTTTCCGAATGAGTAAGCGGTTGTTTCTACGCATAGTTGACGACTTGGAAGCCAACTATGATTATTTTAAACAAAAAGCGGATGCGAAAGGGGCACTTGGATTTACCGGTATCCAAAAGTGTACGTCGGCGCTACGAATCCTTGCTTATAGAAACACAACCGACATCAACGACGAGTATCTAAAAATGGGCGAGAAAATAACGCGAGACACCTTGGAGCATTTTTTGTCGCGGTACAATTCCTATACTTTACTATAATATTTACAATTTTTTTTTGAAGCTTATGTTTGTGTATGTTTTTTTATAAAGGTATTATTGATTTGTATGGTGCGCGTTATCTTAGAACGCCCACATGGGACGACCTTCAAAAGATCTATGAGGTACATTCGGCGGAGCATTGTTTGCCTGGTATGATCGGGAGCTTGGATTGCATGCATTGGCGTTGGGATAACTGCCCAACCGCATGACGAGGCCAACATACACGGGGTGACCAAAAAGGACCCACTGTTATTCTTCAGGCGGTTGCTTCACAGGACCTTTGGGTTTGGTCGGTTTACTTTGGTGTGGTCGGGTCATGCAATGATATAAATGTTTTTGAACAATCTCCGTTGTTAGAGGAGTGGATTTCTGGCAAAGCTCCAAAAGCGTCGTTTTACGCAAATGGAAACTACTACCCTCATGGATATTATTTGTGCGACGAAATTTATCCTAGGTATTCGATTTTCGTGAAGACGTTTAGTGATCCTATTGATGAAAGGGGAATTGGCCTGTAATAATCCCACCTAGACCTTATTGGCCATTAATAATCCTACCTCGGAATATTCCCCCCACCAGTCCCACCTTTCACCTATTTTTCCTACAATGGTCCCCCGTTAAAAAAACTTAACGGATTTAAGCTTTTTTCCAAATTATGAACAGATTTTTAGGCTTTTGATCAGAATGATGATACGAGTCCATTGATGTAAAACTTACTTCGAAATGGTGCTCCAAGTGACTTGATTTTGGTTAATTAGAAATTTAAACACCCGAATTGAAGCGTCATTTTCATCATTTGGAGAACCATTTCGAGGCAAGTTTTACATCAATGGACTCGTATCGTCGTTCTAATCAAAAGCCTTAAAAAATATGATTGTAATTTGGAAAAATGCTTAACTCCGTTAAGTTTTTTTTTTAACGGGGGACCATTGTAGGAAAAATAGGTGAATGGTGGGACTGGTGGCGGGAATATTCTAAGGTGGGATTATTAATGGCCAATAAGGTCTAGGTGGGTTTATTACAGGCCAATTTCCCTTGATGAAAAAAGAGCATAATTTAAAAAGGTTCAAGAGTCTTCACGTAAAGACATTGAGAGATGCTTTGGGGTTCTTAAACAGCGCTGGCAATATTTGAGAAATCCTTGTCGTGCATGGACCAAGCAAAAAATGAGAGATGCTATGTACGCTTGTATAATCATGCACAACATGATTTTGGAAGACGAAGGAAAGGTGATATGCCAGAATTATGTGCCAGAAGCCGTTCAAGAGGAGCATCCACAGGCGTCAATGGACGAAAGAGTGAATAATGCGCGAGAGTTGCGTTATGAACCGTACCATTCCGCGTTAACGGTTGATTTGGTACAATACGCATGGTCGGTTCGGTATGTACCACCTGCGGGTTAAGAAGAAACGGAGGACGAGGAAGACGAAGTTGGCGAGGGTGAAGAAAGTGAAGACGAAAACTAATGTATTTTTTTTAGTTTAGTCGGATTTTATTTATTTTTATTTCTAGTATTGTATTTTTTTAATTTTAATGAAGTATTTTAAGTTTTTAATTAAAAAAATAATTGTTAATGATTGGAAGGGGCGTTATTGGGCATTATTCATATTACGCCACTTTTGCAATAACCCCCAATAATGCCCCCATGCTGACTGGACTGGCACGCGGCGCAAAACGCCCAAGGGTGGGGGCATTATTGCTCAAACCACTACACATGATCTAACTAGTCCAGCTTGAACTTGATCCAAAGGTCCAAATAAAGGTTTTTTTTCTTATTTTTTTTTAACGGGGTCAAACAAGTAATAACTTGTAGTTGTTTTGGAACGGGTCAAACAACTATAACTTGATCCAAAGGTACAAATAAAGCGTTTTTTTTTTTATAAAATGTTCGACCCCGTTCACCACTTGATCTAGAGATTATTGGTATCGGTTATGTACAGGGGCGGAACCAATGTACATTTAGCCGTAGCACGGGCTATGGCTCAACCCCGTATTCGCATTCGCAGTGTAATTTTTTTTTTTTGGTTTTAAACATAAGATACCCCTAAACATACACGAGGATATCTCTAAGAGAAGATTATGAAACTTGATATTATTCATTAAGCCCAAACCTTTAGTAACTAAGCCCAAATAATTAGTTTTATGATAATTAAGCCCAAATTGTAATAACTAATAAAGCCCAAATAATAAAATAATTCATCTGAACAATGCCATGGTTTATGCGGTTGAAAAAAGATTTTTTCATAACGTAAAAGACGACGATGTGATGGAGCGATTTCAAGCTATGAAAAAATAAGAAGACAAATTCATTAGGTATTTGCTTTACTTTATTTATTTACTGTCGTTTTTCTAATATTGTATGATTGCACGGTAAAATTTTTTTGGGATACCCCTAATTTAATGGGCTAGTTCCGCCACTGGTTATGTATCCAGGTTATGTTTTTTTTTGGATGGCTCAGCGGTACACCCCTCTACGGAACTCACCCACGTCCCGAGTTCGATCCCGCCCCCAATGACTCTCTATGTACCGGTTATGTAATTGTAGGTGGTTCAAATAGATTCATTGGTATCGGTTATGTATCCGATTCCTGATCTAACTGTTTTTAGAAACCATGCATTTGCATTTTTGCTGCCAAACTTGTGTTGAATTTTTTTTTTTTTTTTTTTTGAAATGAGAACTTCATTAAAACACTCCCGACTCGAAACCCGAGCCAGGACAAAAACAACAACAAACAAAAGAAGCTACATAAAAGAAAAATTACACCAATCCAACCACGAGATATGGTTGTTCCTAGATCTATACTTGAACCACAAGAACCCAAGGGACTTTACATTGCAAAAAATACTCTCCACTTTGGCCTCAACACCCGAGAAGACAGCCTTGTTCCGAGCCTTCCACATACACCAAAGAGCTGAAAAAACAATGCCCTGAATGACCGGTTTGTCGGCGACTTTAACATGGCTGGACTTATGCACCTCCAACAAGTCTTTAAAAGAAAATGCAAAAATAGGAGGGATTCGACACCAATGGCTAACCTTTTGCCAAAGAACAACCGTAACAATACACGAAGTGAATAAGTGGTCTATCGACTCGGCCTCCGACTTACACAGAGGGCAAAGACCATCACCCACCTGTAACCCTCTTTTACTTAAAGCATCCGCCGTCGGGATCCTACCCATCTCCGCACGCCACACAAACAAATTACACTTGCCCGGCACCCACTTATTCCATTCAAGAACATAATTGACCCTATACGGAGAAGCTTCCGCCAAAATCCTTTTGACCGAGTTAACGGCAAAAGAACCATTCGGATCTCCCAACCATCTCCAACCATCTTCTCTCGAGCTGAGCGAAACCGAAGCAACATCCTCCAACAAGGAGGACAACTCGTCCGACTCCACACCCAGATCCGGGTCATGTTTCCATAACCAACACCCCGAAATACGATCACGAACAGAGCACGATTTCACCACTTCCAAAGCAAAGATGTTCGGGAACAACTCACACAGAGGCTTCTCCTTTTACCAAGGATCTAACCAAAACAGAATTCCATCACCTTTACCCACAATCCCTTTAAAAAAGTTCTGAAGCACTAAAGAGCCGACAACGGGCTTCGAGAAGACGGAGACAATACTATTCCACACTCTGCTACACGACTTCTTCACCGGAAGGAAGGCCCAATTCGTTCCGTTCGCGTGTAAGGCGTCCACCACCTTAACCCACATGCATTCCTTCTCACATTTATATCTCCATCCCCATTTGCTTAACAAGGCGACGTTGATATCCTTGAGTTTACTAAGCCCAACCCCTCCTTCCTTTTTGGGCAAGGTAATTCTATCCCAGGCCACCCAGTGGGTTTTTCTAACATCGCTCGAACCACCCCACAAAAATTTCTTGATAAGCCTTTCTAAGTCCGCAATAACCTGCTTAGGGGCCTTATAAAGAGAGAAATAGAACGAAGGGAGACTTTCGAGGACAGAACGAACAAGGGTAACTCTACCACCAAAAGACAGCAAAGCTGATTTCCATAAAGCTAGTCTCAACTCGAATATCTCGTAAACCGGTCTCCAATTGACTACACGAGTCATATTAGCCCCCACCTTGAGCCCGAGATATTTGAACGGAAAAGAGATTCCGCTCTGCATCCGACAACCCCGACCATCTGACTCACTTCCGCAGTATCCACCCCAACACCAAAGAGACCATATTTATCTAAGTTGATTTTAGGCCCCGAACAAACATAGAAACACCGTAACAATCTGACGATGTTTAGAACATTCTCAGCATCCCAATCCCCAATAAGCAAAGCATCATCCGCAAAAAATAAATGAGACAACAAAGGCCCGTCCTCGGGAAGACGAATGCCCGAGAAGATTCTCACTTCAATCGCCTTATGCATGAGGCAAGACAACGCTTCCATAGCCACTATAAAAAAGGGGAAATGGGATCCCCTTGCCGCATCCCTTTACTACACTTGAACTCGAAGGTAGGCGCACCATTAACCAAGACCGACGCCCTAGCAGAGGAGAGAATACCCCAAATCCAGTTGCACCATCTAGACGTAAACCCCATTTGAAGAAGGACATCAATGACGAACCTCCAACTGATATTGTCATAAGCTTTCTCGAAATCAATTTTGAAAAGAAGCGCACGCTTTTTACTCCTCTTAAGCCACGAACAAACCTCATTAATAATGAGAGGCCCGTCGAGGATAAATCTATTTCCCAAAAAGGCCGACTGAGAATCCGAGATAACCGAGTGAAGAACTTGCTTGAGCCTATTAGCGAGAATCTTCGATAAAACCTTATTAATCACACCAACAAGACTAATCGGCCTATAGTCAGCAAGACTCATGGGGTCTTTCTTCTTCGGGACCAAAGTAATAAAGGAAGAGCCACAACCGATATTGATTAAACCTGTTTCATGAAACTCCGACAATAAACTCACGAAATCCCCCCCCCCCTGAAGAGGTCCCAGAAATGCTTAAAAAACCGGAAATTACCCATCCGGCCCAGGAGCCCGATCATCACCACAATCAAACACTGCATTCTTTATTTCCTCCCTCGAGAAAGAAGATTCCAACCACGACGCCTCAGACCTCGAGATTTTCTTCAGGTTGGGGCAAACGAGACTAGGCCGACCCATACACTCCTCCTCGAATCTCGACCTGAAGAAAGAGAACACCTCCTTTTTAACCAGCGAGGGTTTAGATACCCAAGAACCACCAATGTTTAACCCATGAATGACGTTACTAGCCTTCCTCCAATTAATCTGGGAGTGGAAGAACTTGGAGTTCTCATCGCCCTCCTTGGCCCACCTAATACGAGATCTCTGTTTCAAGTCCATACTTTTAGCAAGCTCTATATCCGCAAGGACTTTTCTATTCTCCATAAGGACCCATTCCTCCTCCTCAGACAAGTCCCTCGACTCTAAAATCTCTTCTAATGCCTCCACTTCTTCTTTAGTGAGACTAAAAGCCTCCCCTTCTTTTTTGATCATCCTATCACGCCAATCTTTAATTTTGCATCGGATAGCCCCAAGTTTTTTGATCAAGTACATATCCCGAGGACCCCCCGGATCCGAGAAGTTCACACAAGCATCAGTCACTACTTCCTTAAACCCTTCTTTGCATAACCAAGAATTAAAAAATCTGAATGGCCGAGCCCCAAAGTGCACTGTTTTACAGGATAAAATCAACGGGCTATGGTCCGACCACAATTTCGGCAAAACCAAAAGGTTAGCTTCCGCCCACACATCATTAAAAAATATGGAAACCAAAAACACCGAAATACATGCTTAATTAATTGCCAAATCAGAAAACACACATCTTTAAAACATCAAAACCCACCCGATATGAACACCTAAAACATTGTCACTTAATCACCATGTTTCACATTTATTTTTAATTTTCAGTTTTTTTTATTTCAATAAAATATATAAAAGTTTGAACTTGGAATATACAGCGGTTCGAGGAAAATTTGAAACTTGAAGTTTTAGAAAATATAAATCTGAAAAATTAAAGTTAAATATATTTATAAATAATTAATTGTATATTTGTATCACATGTTAATAAAATATATGATTATCATGTTAATAAAATATATGATTATCTACTCAAAATTTATAAGATGATATAATAACTTGAGTTTTGAATGGAGGGCTAACAAACCCTATACAATCTCTCTCGTCATTATCTATATATGTATTTGTTAAGTTCCAGCTTCCTCGCCGTTACCGTATGCTCTCACCTCTTCTTCTCTAAACCTTCAAAGGTACTCCTTCACTCCCATCTAATAATTTTCATAACTTCTATTTTGTTATTCTTTCATTTTCTTTCATGCTTCAAGAGAAAAAAGGTTTTTTTTTAGCCGAGCGCGGTAGCCTCTGTATCTCCTCAAATGGAGAAAATGTTTACCCATATCCTATCCTCGCACACCCTAACAATAATTTTTGCTATGAGTAAGGTTTATATATTTGTTCATAGAATGTTGTATGCAAAACAAAGGTCTTGATAATGTTTAAAAACCTATACATGAAACTTTAGTCATGATGTTTAAAACTTTTTAACATGTATTTTAGTGTTTTCCACCATAGCATTACTTAGAATTAGGTTTCATCTTTGAGTTGTATTTATCAATAATCTAGTTGATGATTCTTATATTATATTTTAAGCTTTAGTATCATAATTTGGATGTTTTGCTAAACAAGTTTAACATATTTTATTAAATGATATATTAGAATGCTATGTTACATTTACTTGTGGATTGACTTGAATTATTTGTTACAAATGCATGGCAAAAGCAAGCAATGGGTGCAGATTCGAATTTGCATAGACAAAGAACATGGACCGATCTTCCCATGGAGATTTTATCATTCATTGCCATTCGACTACGATTACTTGAACTCTTGAGTTTTCGAGGGACATGCAAAGATTTTCGATCAGCTTCAACCACTGCGACCGCAAAAATCGAATCTTTAAAAAAACCATGGCTACTATTCCACAAACCCGGGGATTCCAAATGCGTAATCTACAATGAAGACGGCTCAAAAACCTACAATCGCCACATTCCTGACCTCATTGACGCGATTTGTCTCGCGTCATATCAAGGGTGGCTACTTCTATACAAAAACGAATCAATATTCTTCTTTTCCCCATTCTCTCTCTCCAAAATCCCTCTCCCGGATTTTCCCCGAAAACAAACCACCGATGGCCTCGTGGGCCATGTGGCCTCGTTTTCCGAACCCCCCACCTCCCCTAACTGCATTGTCTCCATCATCAACCCTATCGAAAACTCGCATTTCGAAATAAACATGATTTCAAAGGGGCAAGACAAGTGGACTCAACACAAGATTACTCCGTTTAGTATTGGTACCGTTTCTGGAGCGATATTCGACCACGAGAGCAAGATGTTCTACTACATGTATGGAGAGAATAAGGTTTTGACATTTTCGGTTATGGATAAGAAATGGAAGCCGTACAAGATCGTGTCTGAACGAAAAGGCGATATCGAAGAATATCTGCCTTATATGTACTTTGAAAACATGTTTGATAAGTTTATGAAGACACATGGGTTGTTGAATCTTGAAGAAGATGAATATGTTGATGTTTGTGGATTAACATTTGAACCAGAAAACTCATCTTATCCAAGAATGTATTTAAATGAAGCTATAGATGTTTCTCCCACCAAAACACGTATGTCTAAGGCTGTTTGGATTCAACCACGGTTCTATGAAGCACACAAGGATCTGCATTGGTAATCATTTGGCGCCAAATTTATATTAGGGTTTGGTCATGTTTTTTTTAGGTTTTTTTTATTTTGTCAAATTTGATTTGATTATTTTTGTTGCAAAGTAGAACGATGATTTGACTTCCTTTTCTCTTATTATGTTCGTTTTTTGTTTTTAGATTTTTTTTCCTAGACTTTTGCTTGGTAGTTTTAAAATTAGGTTATTAGATTAGATTTAAGGAAAAATAAAACTAGAAAATACATATGATTTATTAGAGCGTCGGGATATAACTATGTCGATAAAACTTCTATAAATAACATTTATTTTTTTGAAGTTAGTTAAAAACACTCATTTTTTCTCACATCAACAAATTTTGTTACGTTGTATCATCATATATTATTTTTCGGAAGCTCCTAAAAAACACTCACTTACTTTTACAATTAATTTACATAAATTAATTCCTTTTAGTTGCCTCACAAAGTTCTGGACGTATAGTGACGGAGCTTGAACGAAAAATCAGAAAGACCAGACTTTTAAAATCTAAGGGGTTGTTTGGTAGCCTCTTAATGACCATTCAGATGCTACTTCTTAATGGTTTAAAACCTCTGAATGAATAAGAGGTAACCTCAAGTCTGAATGGTTAAGAGGTAACCTCTGAATGGTAAATCATCACATGTCACATTCTTCTACCTTCTCATTGGTAAAATTCTTAATGGTTCCATTAAGAGGTAGCCTCTTAATGACCATTCAGAGGCTACCAAACAACCCCTAAATGGGAGGGGGTTTCAAAATCCAATATTTTACACTATTTTTTTTTTTCAAAAAATTTCGGTAAATAAACATTACGAAGCCAAAAACAGGAGGGGCCGAACACCCCTGGCCCTATGAAGCTTCACCCTTGCAGACGAGTGTGGATTCATGGACCTCGCAAATAGACTTAATTGGCATGCAAACGAGAGCCACATCAGTGGGTAGTAGCGTTTGAATTTGTTAAGGTTTGTTGATCCGGACCAGAGACACGTAACCTTTGATGAAGATGTTCTTAGCAAATCTATGTAGTTATTTGTTGGAGTAATGGATTTTAATAATCCAAACTATTAGCTGTTTGCCGACAACGGTCCCAACTTTAAAAATTACTACCAGTGGTCCCACCTTTTCACATATTGTAAGCCAATGGACTTTTACAGACAGAATCATAATTTCTTTTTATCCCCTTATCCTTGTCGGTTTAGTAAAGATCCATTGGTTTACAACATGTGAAAGGTGGGACCACCATTGGTTATTTTTGAAGTTGGGACCGTTACCGGCCAACAACGAATAGTTGTGATTATTAAAATCCATTATTCCTTACTAGGTTAGAACCCCGTGTATGACACGAGTTGAATAAATGTAATTTTATATATTAAATAATAAAAATTTATATATTTATGAAACTCGTATATTGTACGGGTTAAATAAATGTAAATTTATATATCAAATAATAAAAAAAAAGTTATATCTTTAAAACCATGTGTATTACACGGATTAAATAAATGTAATTTTGTATACTAAATACTAAAAACGTCGTATCTTTAAAAAACTCGTGTATAATCAGGTTGAATAAATCTACCAAATGATAAAAAAGAAAATTACATCCTTAAAAACCCCGTATATTACACGTGTTGAATAGATCTAAAAAAGAGTTATCTCTTTAAAAACCATGTGTATTACACATATTACATAAATGTAATTTTATATATTAAATACTAAAAACGTTGTATCTTTAAAAAACCCGTGTATAGTCGGGTTGAAAAATCTACCAAATAATAATAAAAAAAACATATCCTTAAAAACCCCGTATATTACACGTGTTGAATAAATCTAATTTTACATACCGGATGATAAAAAGTTATACCTTTAAAAACTTTGTGTATTACACGGGTTATATAAATGTAACTTTTTATAGTAAATAATAAAAATAAATAAATTTTTAAAAACCCCGCATTTTACACGAGTTGAATAAATATAATTTTGTATACCAAATAATAAAAAAAGTTATATTTTTAATAAATTAGGATAACATTTAATATTAATTTATTATTTATATTTTTAATACATGATAAGTAGGAAAAATAGGTATTTGTTTTAAAAATATATTAAACTAGGTTAGTTCCCCGTGTGTTACACGGGTTGAACAATTTAAACTATATAGTATAGATATTTCCTGTAAATGCAAAATAAAGACAGAGACATTTACATACCATATTGACATAAATGAGTTAACATAAATGTAACCCATCAACTCGTACATATTAATTAATGTCGTAGAGTTCGATAAGACGGCTCTAATGTCGGTTGAATGAGGTCAATCAGAGTCTATTTGATACCCTGTGTACGACTTCTTATTTTTTGAATCTTTGTATTTGATTCTAAACCTATTATTAATATTATTGATAATAATTTTAGTTATATATATCAATAATATATTATATATATATATATATATATATCAATAATATATTTAGTCTAACATATTAATATTATTATGAATTTCGAAACTTGTTTAGCTAGGATTTAAGATTCTATTGAAGTTTTAGTTTAACAATAGGTTATTGAATTAATAATAAGAATTTGTATTAGATTAGATTAAATATTATTATTATTTGTATTAGATTAGATTAAATATTATTATTATTATTATTAGTATTATTAATAATTTTAATCAATTAAATGAGAGAATGACAAGTGTCCCAAAACAGGTTTCTTTTATTATATAGTATAGATTAACAATTTAGATTTGAGGATAATGTTTTATTAAAGTATGATTAGATTTGAGGATAAAAATAATTTATTATTTGTTTAGTTAATATAAGATAAGTATAGATTTGAGGATAGCTTCAATAAATGACACGTGTCCAGAATTTGGTTTCTTTTATTATAGTAGACTAGTGGTAAGACCCGTGTGCAAATACGGGTCGTTTCTTAGAAAACCATGCATAACACATATTGATAGATAGTAAAAAGAATAATTAGTGCAGACTTACAAAATTGATATAAACTAATGGTCAATAGGTTTATTCAACAACCATTCCATTACGTAGATAGCAAACAACTGTTGTCTATTAACTGTTAAAAACCTCTGTTGCTTTCCAACAGACTTTCCTAAAAATTGTTATCCATTATCTCCAACAGAGCTTGCCAGATAGATAGATAGTAAGTATCAGATGTTAGTCAACCCATGTTAAAAAGGTCAGTCAACAGAAATTACAAAGGTTAGTAAACAAATGCTAAGAGAATACTGTTATTAACAAAGAATTTAGCACTCTCATTAAAAATGAGAGCTGCAAACACGGGTCGTTTCTTAGACGAACATGTATGTGATAATACCAACATACCCTAAAACTAAACTAATATTAGATCATAAAAAAGTTGTTGAGAAAAGAGAAATCAAATTCAATTTCTAAGCAATATAAGATTGAAAAAAAAAAAACACTTTGTTACTATAAAGATAAATAACGTACAATTAGAAGTTGTATTCTGGTTACAACATGGTTGAAAAAAATTGAAAAAAGTTAAGGCAAACTGGAAAATAATAATCCTACCTATCTAACTTTGGCCAATAATAATCCTAAGTCACGAATTAGCCGCCAATAATCCGACCTCGTCTATTTTTTTTGTAAAATACTCCACCATTAATTCAGGCTAACGTCGTTTTTTATGAAAAATGGCGACATGGCTGCCACATGTTAAATGACTCAAATGACATGGATTTTTTAAATCTTTTATTGTCGACTGATTATAAAAAGGGGCATTGACCCTAACATACAAACCCATCTCAAGTAATCTTTCCCAAATCAAAAGAATCAAACAAAACTGAAACAAGAACAAAGCAGCTATCGTTCCAATCAAAGATCAACATCAAAAACTCACCATCAAGACGAGAACTATCAATTTTCAACCGAACACTGAAACAAGAACCCATTTGGTAACAAACACTGTCAGAAATCACGCCCCTTTTCGTCAATTTAGCTGGCAAAGTAGATTAATCAAACTCACAGGGGAATTTTGACAAACAGTTGGAGGGTGTGAACAAACGCACACAAGATGCGTGTTCATATTGAATACATTAACATATTAATACTGGTTTTGAATATTTTAGTTTCGACCGAACCCTTCAGGAAGAAAGTTAAAGCCAAAAAGTAAATAGACTGGATATGATATGTTATATTGAACTAGGGGTTACCCATCCGCGCGTTGCGGCGGGAAACCCCGTGTAATCCGGTTAGTGTTGAAGTGGTCTCATTTCTCGCTTTGATTGGTCAGTACGACTCTCCCTTTAAAAACCCAAAAAAGATCGCGACCATAGATAAGTTGTTTACTTTAAACCATCTCACCATACCACTTAGATTTTAATAACGCGTTCAAGCCCGATTGATAACTCAACAATTCTTTATTTTTTCAAAGTGTTTGTTATCCTTGAAGGATTCTTTCCAGATTCCAAGGCTTGTTTCGAAAGTTTTTAGTGTGGCACTTCTTTGGATTGGGACAGTATGGTAACTTCATGCAGCAATTTATTTACACTATCAACTGTATAAAAGTGTTTTCAATATGATATGATATACAATTCTTTTTAGCAAGTGCACTATCATTTTGGTGGCCTAAGAATTAATCCGAATCTTTATCATAATGGCAAATTTTGCTTGAGCCTTCTAAACACTTGGGTTGGTTCCAAAAATGAGAAATGGACACCTGGTGTACTGAAACTTAAAGTCAAAGGCTCAACTTGTGATCCTGGAAGAACCTCCTAAGAATATGGAAGATCTTGAACATCAGCAAGAGTTTTCCTTCTATCTTTGTTAATCTTGATGATAACGAAAAGATGAAATATTATAAACTTTACCTCACATACTAATTAAATAGTTGACTTATGGAGTGGGAATTTAAAGTACTTATATTGATACCTGAGCCTCCAACTCGGTTATTCTTTGTAAAGATCTTTCCTCTATACATGCATGTTTTTTGTATTCTTCAAGCAATCCAACTGATATCTCAACTCAGCCATCTCCTGAGTTAACTCTTCAGCTTCTTCTTAATTTTTTTGTCCTATAGTTGTTCATGCCAACAGTAAAATTAACCAATAGTTGTGACCTGTTTGTTATATCCTATCACTTAAATGTTAACATACCTTCAGCTGGTTCACAAGAAGGTCATATTCATGTAGTTGAGCTTCATATCCATTTGATTCCTCATCTTGATTTCCGAAACTTCATTGCTTTCAAATGCATTAAGCTTCTCCCTCAATGCATTTGAAAACTATGAGGTCTGGAGCCATGAACTCTGGTGTTCCTGAGAAGGAAACAAAATAATCCATTATTATTATGCGATACAAATTACAAATCAAGATCAACATTAACTTTAATTGTTTGCAATTATGACAAATACAACACAAGTGTGATCATATCTTCCTCTTGAAACATGGATAAGGGCTTGGTTTTATAATACGCAAGCCACACCGAGGCAATAGGGTCCCCAGAGCCAAGGCGAGAGACGCACGCATCATATACGGGAGGCGCAAGTATTTATATAGATTTATTTATGTATATTATAGGTTTCTATTGTACCAAAAATTTAGATAGAAATAACCTCTATCTACAATTAATATATAAATATTAAATAACCTCTATGTACCACCAAAAAGCTATAAATAACCTACCTCGTTGTGGTTTCTACGTATTCAAGTTTCAATTAGGTTACAAGTTCCAGGTATGGTAAGCAATGATGATTCATATCTCACAAAAGGCTATATCTACAATTTAATATATATATTATATAAATATAAATAACCTCTATGTACGACCTAAAAAGCAAGCTATATGTACAACCTCCGCCCTCCGGCGTGCGCCTAACACACCCTTTCTTAATCTAAGGATAGGAGACTTACCAACACAGCGGACGGCATGCGATTTATGGAGGATAGCTGCTAGGCCCAAATTGTCACACCCTGACTTTTTGCGGAAGCATGATTACGGTGTGACTTTCTTAATATCATTGCATTCAATCATAACATCAACTATATGATAAAACGATAGGTTTGTCATCCATTAAATAAGTTCAAAACATAACAACATTGTTTTAAAACGTTGACACTGAATTCAAGTTTTACAAATCGTACAAATTGTTTTTGAGTTCATTAATGACTCGTCAAAAGATATTGAATAATACCAAGGTTTGAAAAACATGTCTCGTCCTGGAATAAGACACGCCGTCCAAACTCAAAGACCATGGATGACGTCTTCACTCTTAACGCAGCTTAAAAACTTCCAACGCCCGCCAGATCCATTAAAATTTCCTGAAATACATGTAGTTTGAAAAACATCAACAAAAGTTGAGCGAGTTCATGTATTTGTTTGTGTGTAGGTATAAACCTTTGAAAAATGTTGTAAGTATGTATGTAAGTCCCTGGTATGTAGCAATAAGGAAAAAGAGATCACCAATGGTTTGCAAGGCCATTGATATGTGTGAAGTGATGCAGGAAGACTCAAACCTAGCAAATTTGTTACCGGGCTTCGGCTGGAAGACATAGTCACCACATGGTCCATTCTGCGGACTCAGGGGTGGGGCTCGCTACACTCAAATAGATCTATCACTCATGTCCCTCGGTCCTATAACGAGGATTGATGGCCTTAATCGCCCTACCCACTCACATGATCTAGTAGTAAACCCTCCCTACGCTAACCATACCATGTAAATAATTGTTTGTAATAATTGTCGCATGTATTTCACCCCCGAAGTATAAAACTGAAAACAGTAAAAAGAAAAGGGGGATATGAACTCACAGAAGTGCGTAGCCTGTAACGTCAATCTCAAACTCGATCCGTTGCGTGACGACCTATACGTACTAATGTCTATTAGACGAACGGGCCGTGCCTTGGCTTAGGGTTTAGTGTTTTGAGTTGCGTTACTTTAATTTTTATACTTGTTAAAATAATATTAATTATTTTAACTTAACTTTTGTATTTAGGAAAAATAGTTAGGCAACTATTTCGTATCCACACTTCTTAGGTATTTATATGTGCATTTCCTTCCCAAGGATGGGGGTATTTATACATCTACACTTTGTAATTCCGAAAATATATTTGAAGTCCCACTTAGAAAAATATATTTAAATCATTTGTCTAAAACATCTTAATCCCAAAATATACATATTTTTCCCAAAAATATTATATTTTTACTTCATAAATTTTCCAAAATAATATTTTACCAAAAATATACGAATAAGAGTATTTTTCCGAAATATACATAAGTTACATTTTAGCGTTCGCGTTGTAATAATAAATGCGTAACTTAAATATTTTTTTTTCGTGAGAGTTTTTGCTATTATTTTGGAGTCGTAATTTCATGGTATATATTAGTTATATTATTTTACCCTAAAAATAAAAATAATATAACTAGTTCACAAAATAATCAAGTAATCACACAAGCGTTTTAGTATAAAATACATATTCTACATATATATTTATCAAATTTTATTTACGAAAATCAACCTCCGACACTTAGTATTTTTGTAATAAAAATCATGGCGAAGTTTATTTTGAAAACCAAGTTAAAAATATATTTGTAACACTTGTTAGAAAAATATTTTCTAAGTGTTGAGATTTTAGAAAATTTCGCCAGAGTTTCCTTTGTAAATGGAGGTGTCCATGCTTACTAGCATATCATTTCTTTTGTAAAATCATTCAAACAATTATCAACCAACAATATACAATCTCTAATTACCAAACTTGACAAATATAAGCATAAACCATAAACTTATTAACTTGAAAAATTCATAAAAATATGTAGTAACTTACTAGCATACTTAGTAAGTTTTGTTACCTTTAAAAATGTGATTATTTCCTTAAAAACTTTATTTTTAAAGAGTTTGAACATTTACAACTTCTAGTCATAATTTCTAAAAATATTTCTTTGTGAAATTTTTTTATTACACAAGTGTTTCTACACTTGTTTATCCACTAAAAATGTGTTTCGTTTATGTAAGATCCAAGTTTTAACAAAACTCATACTTTTCACTCGGTTCTTTCGAAAAACCACTCATAGATCTTTAGATCTACAAGATTACATCTCGTTTGATCTTTATTTTTCAAGAAAACATTTTATTTATCCAAGTTCATAGTTTATGTGTGGATGATTTCATCATCCACATACTTCTAACTTTCACATCTTGCTAGTTCATGTTCTTAAACATGATCTAGCAAGTCCATGTGATGAACTATATCATTTCAACTAGCAAATAACATTCAACAAGCATAACAACACAAGAATAACATGATTTCTTCATCATTTTAACCATTCTTCATCACTTTGTTAGTTTATGTTTCAAGACTTTGTTTATGTTCCTTAGAGTTCTTGAGATTTCACCATTCTTTTAACTATTAACCATCAAAAATATGAAGAAGATGAAGATCTAAGAAACTTACTACTAGCACAAGGCTAGGGGAGTTCAAGAGTGTAAAAGTGGTGGTTAAAAGAAAACGAGAGCGGTCCTTGAGCTTCCAAACACACCAAGCTTACTTGTATGATCTTTAACACCCTTGGATGTATGTAGAATGCATGAAAGGAAACTTGAAGGTGGTGACGGTGGTGTGGTGGTCTTCGGCCGAACACAAGAGAAGATAAAGGAGAGAGTTGCAAGTGTTTGATGTTTGTGAAGTGAGAAGGTAGTGAACTTGGGGTTAATACTTATAACCTCCAACAAGCTATGGTCTTATGGATAATGTGCTCCTAATGGTTAGACAAGGATCCATTAAACAATTCAAAAAAATCATGGGGTGTCCCCACTTCCCATAACCGGTTCGAGGGGGGGGGGTATGGGGTTGGTTTTCAAATGGATGGTTACAATCTAGTTAGAGAAACAAGTGTTTAGTTAATGGTTATGGTGTGTTATATAATATATAGTGTGTTAGGGTGTTCGGGGACCCTAACTAGCTCAGAAAAATAAAAACAATGTGTTTGGCAATATTTTTGTGTTCCGGGTAAAGTCCAGTTGTTCGGTTGGGTGTTGTCCGTTAAAGCGCTTAATTAATCCGTAAAGTGTCTTTTATAATGCTTTTAGTGACACATTTAATTCCCAACGCTTTGGAAAGTATCGAGGACTATTTTGCCAAGTTTTTGCACTTACTAGCGTAGTTAAATGCTGAATTTTGTTTATTAAGTGCAGAATTATGCATTTAGTGTGTGTTTTAGGCACTTCCCGACACTATAACTATCACCTAGTGATGCAGTTTTATGGTCCTCACTTCCCTACACTCCCTACTAGTGTAGTACCATGTCTCTGGCTCATACTGGCCTCAAAACATTGTCTGTCTAGGTGCTGGCATTGTCAGCATGTTTTCTGGGTTATTCGCTCAGTGTGCTAACTGTGCTTTGTGCATCAAGTTTGTCACTAAAGTTTGTGTGTAATAAATGGAATGACAGTATGAATGTGATGCATGTGTATGTATGTATCAGAAATTGGAAAGCAGTTTAACCAACAATTTTAATTAAGCACAGTCATTAAGCATAAATCAATATTAATTAAATGTACGGATGCATGCAAATTTGACAGTTGTCACACAAATCGCCAATCTTAACCTCTCCTTGATTACCATTAATAAAAATATTATCACATTTAAGATTTCGATGAATCACAGGCGGATCATGGCTATGAGGATACACCAACCCTTTCAAGATCTGCCTACACCCCACATTGATATTAACCCTTCTATGCTTCTGCCTATATACCTAACCAAATTAACAATACACACAATCAATAACTTACTTTCCGAGTATAACTTAAAACACTATTTGCAATCATTTAGCCTGAACTTATTGTCTAAGTGTGCCAGAAGTAAATATGAGGTCTGGAAATAATTATATAGTCTATTAAAGGAAACCGAGTTAAGCATGCTATAAGCGACATATGAACATTAGTGTTTGTCTGCAAATGGACTTTTTTGGTCAAAATTTTCTTAACTAAAACAAAACCGATCCCTTGTTGGCCTGCAAAACCTTAGTGTTTATCGCCAACTTGCTCTACTGATCCAAGCTTGTCCCTAACACACAAATTGCAAGACATGGACTATAACAGTACAACATTCATAATCAACTTCCATGATTAACAAAGATTATGGATTATGAAGGATACCCATGTGTTCAAAAAATAATGCATCAAGAACATAATTTTTTTGATGGCATTGATAAAAATCTAAAAATTTTATATAATCACTTAAAAATATACAGATCAAAACTCATAGAGACAAACAATGAAATACAAACGTACATGCTGATAAAACCTCATCGGAAAAGGTAAAGAGCTAAAACATCTCCGATCATTATATGAGTCGACCTATAGAAAAAATGAAGACAAGTAGACGAGAAGGGCTTACCGGAATTCTCGCCGGAAACGTAGCCAACTTCACCGGAACACTAATTCAAGGCTCTAAGATTGTGGTTATTCAAAATCACCTTTAAGTCTCCGATTCTTTATCTAGATCGTCCGATGAGAGTCACCGGTACCCTCGTCGGAACCCTAGAACCCCCAGCCGTCATTGTCGGCTTCAGCTACCACCGATAACATTATTGTCGTCATACTATCATGTTTGAACCCTCGTCTACCACCGCCTTCTACCATCGTTTCACCGTCTTAACCACCACAACCCACCACCGGTCTGACCGACGGCAAAGAGGGTGACCGGCAGAGACGATGGTCGGTTCGTCCGTCACCGCCGCTCCTCTCTCTCTCTCTCTCCCTTGCTATAGCTGCGCACTCTTTCTCTATCCATCTCTTTAATCTGGGATTTGAACTGGGAGCGGTGGAGGCGAGGTGTTCAAAGCTATGAAAATGTAAAATCTCTACAATAACCCTGATAACTGTTCATTCACTTCTTCTATTAGTATATAGTAAAGTAATAATGAGTTGTATTCAGAACCAAAGATGCTTATTTCATATGATGATTTAAATTATAAATAATTGACTAGTGTATATGCACAATTAATTTTAGGGAAAATAAAAAAAGGACATTTATCGGTTAAAATTATGAAAATAACATGCTTCGCATATGTGGTAGCCTCAATCCTTCCCTGGCTATTACGTCTGTGGTAGCCTCATGAATCTTAGCGAATAAAAGTTGACACATGTCATTATTCTTAGGCTTTTTTTCCTCCACGATTTTTAAACGAGCATAATTTTTTCAGTACGTTAATATTTTTAGAAAAAAGTTTACACCAAATTAATGAGAAAATTTTATCATCTTTAATTTGATGGATTTTTTATAAAAAAAATACTATTGTATGAAAAAGTTATCCTTGTTTTAAAGTCATGTTGGAAAAAGAAAAAAAGGAGACGTGGAAACCCATGGTACAATCTCAGAAGCAGACTTTTGAATCTCAGATGCAGACTTTTGAATCTCATATGCAAACTTTTAATCTCAGACGCGAACTCTACCTTAGACGTAATAGTGAGAGAGTGAGGCTACAATAGACGCGAAGCATGTTCATTATTGTAAAATGAAAAAGTTAATGTATATTTTCGTGATTTTCCAAATAAATTTATTTATTTATTTATCTCTAGTGAAGTTTTTAAAAGTAATAAATATATGGCTAACTTAAAAATTATAATTTTTCTTGAGGCTGAGAGAATACACCGATCAAGTATCTGATCTCACTCAAAGACAGTACACAAGGAAATCATATTTTGTAACATCAATACTCAATACTGGTTTTTATTTATTTATTTTTTTTAAACAACATCACCTACAGAGTGCATACACCTTTTCAATGAAAAAAATAAACATTTAAAATCTTGTTAAAAACCACAAACAACATCTAAGGTTCTTCAACATTTAGGTGGAAGATGGTGTGTGATCAGTGGCAGATTTAAAAAATTCTTATAGGAGTAACGTTTCAAAAAAATAAGTAACGAAATCGAAAAAAACGTCATTTTTTTCAAAATTTACACAATTATCGGATCGTCAAGGGCTAGCGGAGACGACCTCTTATTATAAGGTAGATCCGCCACTAGCCAGGCTTTAATCAAAGTTTATCCATAAAATTGTTTAGCAACAATAAATTAGATTTTTTTAAACAGCCAAAGAAATAAATGTCTGGCAACCTGGGGTAACCCAGCGACAAAAGGTGACTTCATGTGACTGCAGGTCGTACTTGGAAACCCAAACCTACCATCACCAATTCTGAAAATACCCGCCGTCCGAAAGCCTATTAAGAGTTGATCTCTGACTCATTGGCAAAAAGTTTAAACCGTGGAGAATTCACATAGATGCCATTAATATAACTTTATTAAAATAAAGATAAAGATGCCATTAATATAACTTTATTAACACAAAGGTATTACATAGGTAACATAGAATAAATCTCTTACTCCCATGGTCCTCTACGCACCCATGCCGGATCATTAAACGGTTTATTTTCTTTTGACAAGTAATACCCATCTTGTTTTAGTAGCCAATAAACGTTTGCATGCCCACCATATTTGCAACCGATAGTGTTTTCTATCTCTTTATCGAAAACATGAAAAGCTACAGACCTAGCATCGTAATTAAAATCTCCTGTATAAAGAGTATTTCCGAGTATACTTTCGCAAAAATCGAATTTAAACCCTTCTTCATAAGCAAGGCTGTAAAGCCCGAGATCATCGTCTGCTGATTTCACATGAACATTCATTGTTGAATCTTGGATTCCATTGTAAATATAAATTGACCAATTTTTAGTGAACGCACATGTGTCGGAATGAGAAGGGGTAATCAGAAAGCAAATGAAAAATACAAGGAAAAGGGAACAAGGATTATTTGTAACAAGATTACTCATTTTTTCAAGCTACAAACAATGAGTATTTGAGGGTCTCCTCTCACATCACATATCACATACATTTATATACAATGCATGTATACTAAAAAAAATTCGTATAGCTATAATGCACAAGTTACAATGCTTTTAAAGCACGCATTATACATATATATATTATATATGCAACTTTATAAGTTTTCCTAAAGAAAATGTCCAACAATGGTATGTAATCTGATATGAATTGAAAAGGTTGAATATGATATGTTATTAATGAATTATATTTGGAGTATATTTTTTATTGGTATTTAATTTGTTACATTTGTATTAATTTGTTACATTTAAGCGTATAAATAGTTGATGAGTGTAAATGCATAATTAATTCTATTTACATATCTTTTTTTCAAGATTAAAATGAGATAAATATAAATAGTTGATGAGTGTAAATGCATAATTAATTCTATTTACATATCTTTTTTTCAAGATTAAAATGAGATAAATATATGGCTAAATTAAATACTGATAATTTCTTTGAAGTTGAGAGACTATTATGTTGAACCACAATCCAATCCTACTTAGGGTGGTTGCGGTGATCAAGTGATGGCCGGTAAAACATCGTCGCAAATGCGGTGATCATGGTGTGATGGGTTGTTTCTGTGATGGATGATCTTTTTTTTTTATTTAATATTCCCAAATACAATACATAATTTACATCCCAATAAATAAACAAAGTTTTCATCATCATCATCATATTCACTAAATCTCATTAATAGCAAAACTAACGTAGGGTCTCAGAAAGGTAAGATGTAGGGGTTGTTTGTTTACTTCTTAATGGGGCTCTTAATGGTTCAGACCTCTGATTCAGCACTTAATGGTTCAGATTGTTTGTTTCACGAGCAGATGTCTGAATGGTTCAGACATTCGCCTCTGAATGGTTAAGCATTATACAGAGTCTGAATGGTTAAGACCTCCAATCTGAATTGTTCAGACATTTGTCTTTGAACGGTTAAGCATTATACAAGCTCTTGATGGTTCAGCATCTTACTGCTTCAGCACTTAATAGTCCAGACCTGTAGACAATCTTACCTTTACCCCATAGGAATAGAGAGGCTGTTTCCAGTGAGGCCCCCAGCTCGATAATAATTTTGCATCAAGCCTTGGACATAACACTGAGCGATTAAGACAAAAGCCGATTAGTATAGTATACACAACAATTAAGACAAAGGCCAATAAATAAACAAAGTAGAACACTTAATTAGTTATATAGAACAATTAATTCACTAACTAAACTAAATTTAAAAATTAAAAAAAATTATACTATACATTTAACTCCTAGTTATAGAGAGAGAGAACAACTAATTCACTAACTAAACTAAATTTATAAACTAAAAATTATACTATACATTTAACTCCTAGTTTTTATACTAACAAACCTTCTTTGAGTATAGTTATAGTTAAATGCTCAATTCTTTTTAAAGAAGTGTAAATAAACTGTATTTTGAATTTAAGGGATTTTGATTAGAACGAGGATACGAATCAATTTATGTAAAACTTACCTCAAAACGGAGCTCCAAACACCTTGATTTTTATTAATTGGAAGTTTAAACACCTGAATTGAAGCACCATTTTCGTCGTTTGAGGCAGTATTTCTAGGTAAATTTTACATCAATAAACTCGTATCCTCGTTCTAATCAAAAGCCCTAAAACATCGGTTTGTAATTCAGAAAAAAATTAACTCCGTTAAGCTAATTTTAACACGGCCTGTTATCGGCCAAAAGTGGACCAGTTCAGATTATTATCGGCAAATAATTGAGTTGAGATTATTATCGGCCAAATTGAGAAAGTTAGGATTATTTAAATCCAATTTGCCCAAAAAAAAGAAAAGAAAAGAAATAAAAAGTGAGACGAAAACAAATGGACGCAGATATTGAAAAACCGTGATTGTCGATTCTACTAGAAAGCAAACCAGAAGTGTGATTATAATCTTAAAGAATTGCCTCACTCCCAAAATTAATGGAATGGATCAAGGAAGCATGTAGTTTCTGAGTGTGTTGTATGGACTGTTAAACAACACCAACATGGATTATGACAAACTCATCTAGAACTAGATCAAGAAATCAGTGCAATCAAAGAAAAATGAAGCCCGACTATTGTTCCCCGGCAATCTTTATTGCAACTATTCAGAAAAGAAACTCATGATTAAACTTTTGTAGAACATTCCGGCCATTCAGAATCGAAAATCTCTCCCAGAATGGAAGACAAGATAACCCTGAACATCATGGTTGTAAAACAAGGGCACGAATACCGTACTATCCGAGTACTTGCTACAAGGTAGGCTGTCGAGGCCTGAGTACTCTCAACTCTGACTAGGGAGTGCCTAGCGACTTTTGTGACCATTCTTAAGATGAATAGAAATTCTCTGTTCATTCTAAAACTAATTTCATTTACATTGTCATCATCCCATGTTGAACCATACAATCCATTTAAGATAGAAGGATACTTAAGCTTTTTCTCTGAACCTAATGAAGGTGTGGAGGAAGCCTCAGTGGGTGTAAATCATTCCGTTGAAGAAGAAAACTTGGATAAGCAAGGAGGACATTCGTTGTCTATCCCCACAAGTCACCGAGAACATTCGGAAACGAAAGAAATCCAGAAACGCATGAGATATTCATCTGATGAAGAGAATGTCAAATAGAATTATGTTTCAATTTGATAGGTTGGAAGTTGGAACATTTGTTGGTCCACTATTACCCCCTAGTGAAATTCTAACAAAAGCTAAATTCACTGATAAATCTAGAAGCAACCATTAAGACCAACTCAAGTCAGCTAGAGAAAGCAAACGAGGAAACAAATCAAAAGATGGAAACCGAACTACAAAAGTTAAACAAATAATTCTGCACCACGCATACCAATGGGGTGGTGGTCCATTGGCAAAGGCAAAGCCTTTAAAACACCTAGGTTTGGAAGGGGAAGGTTTTGGGTTTAAGTCTCACAGACGACAGAGAATTAAAGAAATTAGCCGTTAAAAAAAATCAGCACCACACATGAGAAGATAACTTAAATATAGCCAAAGAAAAAGAAGGGCTAGAAGATTTTAAGACCTTAAAAAGATAAGTATGCCTCTAAACAAAGAGCCATTAGTTGGTCTTGAAGAACCTCTTAATTTTCTTGTCACCCCAATAATAAACATGTGAAGACTCGAAGAAACTCTTATTCCACAATCGAAATAACTCACCAAAATAAAGGTGATTCCCACATTTGGTGACGACTTTCAACCCACGGTTATCGATTTTTTACGAAATTTCACTATCAAGTTAGGAGTGATATCCATATCTTGATGGAGAATTTCCCTTTCATATTCTAGTGGACCCTTATCGACAATTCGAAATTTTTTTATTGTTTCGTCCGATAAGTACCAACGACACTAGGGTACGATGTTACCAAGTTAGGGGTGAACCCCACATCTTGATAACTAGTCCCTCTCTTCGATTTTCAATCTCGCCAAAGTCTCGAATCCTCAATTGACCAGGGACATGTAGTAACTAGAAGGGTGAATACCATTAACTGCTCCTCGGTGAGAGTATTCTACCTATTAGGCCAAAGCATGTTTCCCTAACTCAAAAGGATTTTCTAGCACTTTGGAAAAGTTTACTTTCGTTCCGAGGCATTCCACGTTTTATATTGAATCTCTTTTATGTCTTATCAAGTTTAATGTGTTTTACATTTGATACGCTTTTCATTTCAATGTTGAAGGCACGAATCGCACTTTACTCGCAATCTCAAAATCCTTCGTGAACAAACTAAATTTATACTCTTTTCATCAATATATGTGTTTATACAATGTGTGTGAACTACTTGAAACTTATGTGCTACGTGACATATTATATGTTGAATTATGCAAAATAACTTTTTCAAAAATATTATGATCAAATCTCATCCTTTCCCTTGTCCCGATCTTTTAGATGTCTTCCAGCCGTATCTCCAACTCAAAGAGAGGTTCAAAGTCGAGCTCCAACAAGAAGATGCTTGCGTTCATGGTCAAGCAAATGACCAAGTGTCATACCTATAGCCATTTAGTCGGAACCCGACACCATACTATCAACTACCACCCAACCAACCTACTACTACCATTCCAATGGCCGACCCAATGCCTACGCATGCTCTAGACTTAGTAACCCAACCTATAAATGCCAAAACTAACGAAGAAACATGATTAGGGTGGATTTGGATACACACCTATATTTTGAATTTTATTTCTGTTTCATGTTTATCGTTATTTGAACTTGGCGGAATCGACCGATGGAAGAAGTGTTTGTTGAAACTTAGGAGGTTATTTTGACTGATAACAATGGTGAGAAGGAGATAGAAGCGACAGTTTTGATGGGATCTATTGTTGGCGTGGATGTGGGTCGGCACAATAAATTAGTGTGAGAGTTTATTGCAAAAGAAGGCATTAATGTAGTTAATAGATGAATTTTCTTTCAATTAACGCTAGAGGAATCGGGGGTCGGTCAAAGACGAGTGGATAAAGAGGCTAAAGGTGAAGTATAAGATTGATTTTATGCTAATACAAGAGACGTTGCATGAAGATTTATCCAGGTTTAACTTTTCTAAATTTTGGGGTAACAACAATTTCGGGATGGATTTTGTGGGTTCCACAGGGCACTCAAGGGTATGCTCTGCTTGTGGGATGGTGATATCTTTAAAGCGAACAATGTTATCAAAAAGAGAAACTTTCATTTGGTTAGTGGGCGGATTAAAGGTCGCAATGAGGAGATAAACATCATAAACGTTTATGCTCCTCAAAAAATTGTGGTGAAACAGAATTTGTGGAACGAGATAAGATTGACGATATCGGGTTTTTAAGGCTGTGGGATCGCCTTTAGAACGGAAAAACTCCAAGTTCAAAAACCGTTGTGCCCCTAATTGAAATGAATTTATCTATCAAGCGAGCTTAGTGGTGTACGAGATAAAGGTAAGCATTTTACTTGTATCAGAGATAACCAGAAAAACTGAGCAAAATAGATCGACTTTTGGTCTGCTCGGATTTTTTCAATCAATGGCCGCAAGCTGTGTTGAGGGCACTACCTTCTTTGTACTACGATAACAGCCTGGTGATTTTGATTTTAGATCAGAAAAATTTTGGTAAGAAAAATTTTGGTAAGTCGAGGTATAAATACAGTAGAAACTCTATAAAATAATACACTTGGGACCACCAAAATTTATTAATTAAAAGAGTTATTAATTAATCGATAAATTAATAATTATTAATTTATATATTAATTAATATTTTATTAATTTATAGTAGAATACTTAGTTTACAAACACCTTTCAAGCTTCCACTTAATTATTGTATACAATGCATGTATATCAAATGAACGGCCCAATTTGAAAAAAACCTTCAATCTCCCACCTTATTATGCTTCTTGTGTTCAATGTATCACTTTATGGACATTAAAAATATTTTCTATATAAATACAAGATCAAAATAGGTTAACACAGTTGTTGACTGATGAAGAAATTATTGAAAGCGTTATTGGAATTAATAAAGATGATATCGATGAAGAAGATGATGAAAGTTCTACAATGGAGCCCCCTTCGTGAAACGAAGCTATTAAAGCGGCAATCACATTGAACAATTTCTTGTTGAGCTATGAGAAAACAACACCAGAAGTTCTTACCATGCTAAGGAAAATTAGAGACGAGATTCAAGGGGAAATTGATTTCAACAAAAAACAAAAAACAATTGAGTCATTTTTCAAGAAACCTTCATAAATCATTCATGTAATATGCTATATATAAGGAATTATTAATTTATATTTTATATGGGGTCTAAAGAAATTATCAAAAATGTATTATCTTATTTAGCGAATTATTAATTTAGCACCCTATCCCCGAGTCGGGACCGGCAAAAAATATTATCTTAGAGAGTTTATTAAATAATCGAGTATTAATTTATCGAGTTTCTACTGTAAGTGGTAGAGAAGGCAGCAGATCAATTCAGTTTTGTGGGCCCACCGAACATTTTTTTGACAAAAAAAAGTTTGCTGTTTTACGAAAATCTATTAAAGATTGGAGGGAAAAATGTTGTTAGAAGAGGGGGAGGCTCATAATTTGGCAGTGGAAGAGTTAGAAAATTTAGAAGAAGTCATGGAAGTTCGTGATTTATCGGAAGACGAAGAATGGTATTTGCTGGAAAATAAGAGAATTCTAAAAGAAATTGGGGATAATAAGAACGCGGACCTAAAACAGAGATCTACAAATAGATGGGCTCTCGATGGGGACGAAAACTCAAAAATTTTTCATGCTCTTGTAAATAACAGGAAAGCGAGAAACTTGATACCGGGTCTGACTATTGGGGACAGGTGGGTATCGAAGCCCGCAAAGATCAAAAGGGAGATTATATGTTTTTTTAGAATTAGATTTCGTGAGGAGGTGGGGGTGCGGCCTCGGTTGGTTTGTGATAATTTCAAAGTGCTAATGGAAGTGGAAAAATCTTCGATGGTGGTTCTGTTTTCGGTTAGTGAATTAAATCAGGCTGTTAAAGAGTGTGGTGATGATAGGACTCCAGGGCTAGACGGCTTAAACATGTAGTTTATTAAATACTTTTGGGACCTACTTGATCAGAATTTTATGGACGTCTTAGATCACTTTTTCGAGCAGGGAGTTTTTAATGAAGGAAGCGGCTCTTCGTTTATCACTTTAATACCCAAAGTCAAAGATCCGGTGACACTTAATAATTATCGTCCTATCAACTTAATTGGGATCATTAGCAAGGTAGTTTCTAAGGTGTTGGCGAATCGGCTCAAAAGGGTGATTGGGTCGGTTATTTCGGAATCTTCATATTGGATGGTCCGCTCATGGTCAACGAAATCTTGATGTGGGGAAAAAGTTTAAGAAAAAGGTGTTTCTTCTGAAAACTGATTTCGAAAAAGCATACGATCATGTCAATTGGAATTTCTTGATTTCTATCATGACACAAATGGGGTTTCCTTCGAGGTGGTGCTCGTGGATTAGAGGGATTCTGGAATCGGCGAGATCGTCGGTGTTAATTAACGGGGCGCCTACTTTTGAGTTTTGTTGTAGTAGAGGAATTCACCAAGGTGACCCAATTTCTCCTTTGTTGTTTATTATCGTCATGGAGGCTCTTTCATGTATGTTGGAAAAGGCCAAACGAGCGGGTGCTTTTTCAAGAATTCAAATGCCAAACGATGGGCCGGTTATTTCACACCTTTTCTACGCGGACGAGGCTATCATCGTTGGGGAGTGGTCGCTGGAGAATATTATTAATGTGGTTCTTATTCTCCAGGTTTTTTACATGTGTTCGGGCCTTAAAATTAATTTCACCAAGTCAAACCTATACGGCATAGGGGTGGGAAATGCGGAGATTACTGAAATGGCAACAGTCATCGGATGTCAAGCGGGTGAGTTTCCTTTCAAGTATCTCGGGTTGCCGGTTGGTGCTAATATGAATAGTGTCGCTAATTGGAGTTCAGTTTACGAAATTTTCGACAATAGATTAGCCTCTTGGAAGGCATCTATGTTGTCGATTGGAGGAAGAGTTACATTAATTAAAGCAGTTCTTGAAAGTCTTCCGAATTACTTTTTCTCGCTTTACAAAGCTCCAGCTCAAGTTATAAAGGATTTGGAAGCTAAAATAAAGAGATTCCTTTGGGGTGTTAACAACGCAAACAAAAAACTTCATTGGGTGGCTTGGGTCCCAATTCTGAAAGATAGTGGCGGTCTCGGGTTAAGTAGGTTGAAAAATATAAATATTTCTTTGCTTAAATGGGAGATGGAGGTTAAAGACGGATAAAGATAAACTGTGGGCACGGGTTATTGAGTCAATTCATACCACAAGGCTAAATTGAGATTTTATTCTGGCTAGGAAGGTAATGGGAGGTGTGTGGTGCAATATCACTAAGATGTTGTCTAGTACGAGGATTGATGGAATCTCTTTGAGATGTTTCTTCAAAGGGGATGTTGGCAATGGGGAGGATACGACCTTTTGGTTAGATCCTTGGTTATGCAATGAGCCGTTAAAAGATAAGCTCCCAAACTTATTCAAGATCGAGAAGGAAAAAAGATGTAAAGTCAGCGATCGGGTGCTTACCAACACAAGTGGGTCAGCGTATAATTGGGTTTGGAAGAGATCTCTAGCCGTGGGAGTGGAGGTGGATGAGCTGATCGAATTATGTAGAAGGTTGTTTTTCTATTTCATTGACAGATAAATTTGATAGATGGGTCTGGAGAGGAGTTTTCAGTTGGCGCGGTTAAAAGGCTGCTGGATAAAAACAGGGTCCGTAGCAATTTTTTTCGTTCCGGAGTGGTGTAAATGAATCCCCATTAACTGTAATGTGTTTATTTGGAGGGCCGAAATGGAAAGAATCGCGACTTTGGTAGCTCTTAAGAAGAGGAACATTATTGTGGAGGATACCACCTGCTTGTTGTGTAACGATGGCGAGGAAACCGCGGAACACATGTTCACTGCGTGCATGGTTTCTTCTATGGTTTGGAATCATATTTTTAGGTGGTGTAAAGTTCCTGCCCCTATTATATTTTCCTTTAAAGATTTGATGGAAAGCCACAGTTATGTAGGGCTGAATAGATACAAAAATCGATTGTCTCATGGGATAAATGATGTAAATTTGTAATTACATGAAGTCTGTAGTTGTGGTCGTCTCGATTTGAGGTTTGGTGTTTTGTTTTAATGAAGTCCACTTTAAAAAATGACTGGTAAGAGTGATTACAGAATCATTTGGGTTCGGTGGCTCTATTTTATTAAAATGATAAAATTAATTTTACGCCAACACCCGTAATCTAGATATACCACAAAGACCATAAGATGGGATCGTATAATGTGCAACGTTCTTGTATGTACTCTCCCTTTGGTATAAGTACAAGAGAGTCCAAAAGATGATTTTTAATAATGCATAGACAAAAAGAATATACATATATATATAATATAAAAATAGCTCATACAAGCCTGGTACAACACATATATGCACGAAATATTTTTTCCGCAACTTATATAGCACGTTGAGTACAATCACCTAATGCATATGAACTCAAACGCTTGTCAAGATCCAACAAGACCTTTGTGTCTTGAATAAGTGGTAATTGAAATAAAGACTGATGCACTCACCATTGCAGCAAACATGATCACCTTCAAGAAAAAAACACTTATTAACATCCTTGGTACAAACAAGCAAGTATAGAAGCACATAATGATAGGGGTGACATACATACCCATTTGAACATATAGCCATGATTTTTATTCCATGGGTATGGAATGTTCATACCAAATATAGCAGCCACCAATGAGTAAACAGACAATGAAACTGTTCCGGATAATAGGAACAATTCTAACTGTATCATAAAAATAAATAAATTTAAAAAAAAATATTTTTTTCCTAGAATTAAAGAACATTCATATGAGAGATCGATAATAATACATACCTGAATCAGCTGATTTCGATGATTATCCAACTGTATAAAGAAAAAAAAATCATATATTTTTTGTGATAAAAGATCGTTAAAAAATACAACGAAAAATGTTACAGTAGACGTTTGGTTCGCAGAATGTTTTCATTGCATAGGTAATATTTTTTGACTATCTGTCACATGTATAGAACAGGTTAAATAAAATTATTAAAAAAAAAAGTCATGTTAATCAAATTATTCGTGGTGATAAAAAGGACAAATTAGTAATTTCAACTTCGAATTTAGCTTTAACCGGTTTCCTATCATAACCCTCTTTATTTAGCCATAGTGTAATGCTAGTTTGGGCTTTCAAGGTATTGGTAGGTCCTATGAATATTTCCTAACAACGAGTTATTACAATTAAGTAAATAAAAACTTTTTAATAAATAAAGTGTTCAAACTGAATACCTGAATGTTAATGTAATCCTCTGTATCATCAATGTACTCACGCAACTGCAAACACCCAAAAACATAATATTTAAAATACATAAATGTTTTTCAAGAAGACATTAATGAAAGAGGTGACATTTCATTTACTAAAATTTGGGTTATTTTAATATCAAATTAGCCCAAAAAAATAGATTGAGAAATGGGTCAAGTGAATTAAAAATTATTTATTGTTATTATAATATATTCTTTTGTAAACATAATTTATTTTTAAAATTGGAGGGTCAACCCAATTAGTCAATTACTACAAAATGACTCATTTCAGCCCAACCTAACAAGTAGCGCGTACATCTTGTCACCTTTATCGACTAATTTAGAATAGATAATAAACGATCAACTTATCAACGTGATTACCGTAGTCAACTTATTTGATGTTGCTTCAATTTGCATGAAGTAAGCCTACATAAAACAAAATTAATACAAGAAACACATGTTTTCTTTTCAAACACATGCATTTAAAATGATGTGAAAAACCTCAAGCAACATTTCAAGTTCTTCAACATCGTGTTCCCCATGGATCGAAAATGGTGTGGTCCGGCTTGCCCGGGATATCTTTGATTCTATGGTAGGAGAAGCAGGAGACCATGTGAAGTCGCCTCCATCGTTACTTGGGGAAGAAGCAAAAGATAATTTTCTTGACAAATAGAGGTCTGCCATGTCATCGTCGTCATCTAATAGTTGTTCAAGTTCATCCCTTACCTAAAAATATCAAAATAAGTAATCTAAGCTTCCATATAAAACAATGGGTAACTTTTGACCTGTTTGACCCATTTGGCCCGTACTCTTTTATCTATAGCTTTGTACTTGACCCGTTTTAGATAAAACACAATCCAAAGAAACCCATTCATATCTAGTTGCAATCCAATAAAAATCTATATCAAAAATAGAGAAAAATGCATACTTTTAGAACCCGATTGGTCAATCTTGTCATTGCACTCTTGAGTTTACGCACCCTATCCAGATTGCGACTGCTTATCTGCACATAATAACCAAAAATAGAGAAAATGCATACTTTCAAGCCTAATTTTGACCCCGAAGTACATGAGGCGCCCCCTCAAGCCCCTGATGCGTTTTCCTAAACGCTTTGTGCCTTTTAAAAGCCATGTATTCAAGATCAAATGAATAATTAAACTACATCAATAACTTACCATAGATGTGAGCTCATCCAATGCAGGGTAAGCATCGGTTTCCAATTCTCTTGTTCGCGCATCAAGAAAGCTACAAATACCTTCTAATGCAACTTCAAGAGCCCGAAACTCAAAAGGGAATTCTAAGTTTATTTACACAAAAACTTTCATTTAGAACATCAATCAAGATATTGAGCAACACTAAGCATCCAAAACCATAAGTTTTTGAATCCAAATGAGAAAAGTGTGACTGTTAAGGACTAATATACCGATTGATTCGCTTGTTTGAGCCTCGGTTTGAACCCCAGTGCCTTCTTCATCATCCCCTTGGCCTAAATAATTGCCATTGACAGGTGGCAATCTTCTTTGAAGTTCTTCAACAATGGGAATAACATTATCATCCATTGGATCACGAAGCAATACCTATGTTTCAATCAATATTTGTTGTCATAAATACCAATGGTTTTACTATATTGGTACTTAATCTGGTTGAGAACTTTCAAAGTGAAATAATTAGTTTGTCTGGCCTTAAATATCAAAGGGAACTCTTTTTAAGTCTCTTTATTATAGACATATCAAGATTAGTTCGTCCGATAAAACATAAATAACGGATTATTAAATAGATAGCTTAAACTAGAGTTGTTCAAAAAGCTCCCGGCTTATAAACAAGCCAAGCCTGAGCCAAGATAATCGTTCGTTCACTCATTTGCTTGCCCTTTTAGTTTAAAGCCAAAATTTTAATACATATAAACTATCATCCAAATTTTAATATTATGTAAATTATAAAATTGCTTATAAACTTTGCATTATGCATATGTCACAAATACTTTTCTTTCTTTTTATATACATCAATATGTGTAGAAACTACAAAATTTTAAAAGTTTAGAGTAAATTATTTTTTAGTCTTTGTGTTTTAGTGGTTTTAACCACTTAAGTCCAAAATCAAAAAGTTTAACGTTTTGATTCCCTAACCGCTCTTTTTATAACGTTTTGAGTCCCTGTGTTTTAGTGGTTTTAACCACTTGAGTCCAAAATCAAAAAGTTTAACGCTCTGATTCCCTAACCGCTCATTTTATAACGTTTTGAGTCCCTGTATTTTAGTGGATTCAAGTGGTTAAAACCACTAAAACACAGAGACTCAACTAGTAATTTACAAGTGTAATATTAAATGAGACAGCTCGAGCTTTTTACGTGATAAACTCAAGCTCAACATTTCAACTCATTAAGGTAAAAGAATCGAGGTAGCCGGCTCAGGTTGTAAACAAGCCGAGCCCAGCACTAGCTCAAACATGAATCCAAACACCCCTAACATACAAATTAATTAAAAAAAGAAACACAAACACATGTAAAACATGTACCTCTTCAGTTGTAATGATTGCCTTGATATGCTACAAAACCAAAACCAAATAAAAAAAACAATCAAACAGGCAGTTAGAAACTTATTAAAACCAAGTAGCTAAATAAAACAATGAACTTATGAACCTCCAAGTTAAGAACAATTGCTTTCTCTCTACCCAAAATCGCAGACGGGTACGACAACAAAGGATCAAGCAACCTGAGATCTCTCGCATGAATGGAAACTCGTTTCATGATACCATATTTATCCAAATCCAAAACCGTACTCTGTCCACTAGAATCAACCGAAACCCAGCTCCGCGAAACCGCAGTTTTCTTGATCAACGAAGCAGGTTGCGAAAACGAATCAACCGGAACAACTAAGCCTTCACTGGCCATTGAGTACTGGAATTGGTGTCAAGTGGTGAATAAGTTGCAAGCTGTTTGAGATGAAGGGGTTGTAATTATGGATGGGGAATCCCCAAAGGGGGTGAGAGTGGATTGTAGTGGTGAAAATATGGTTAATATGTGTGGGTTCCATTGGTGGTGGAGATGGTAACATTGTATGGTGAGTTGGAGAATGGCTGGTGGTGAAATGGGTAGAATCATGTGTGATTGTTTTGTGGATGCTTACGATGCTTACTACTTATGTTTTTTGGTTTTGGTCCTTTTAAGTTTGTGAATTGACCATAGTGATCCCTGTAGTTGCACTTTCAATTAAACCATCCACAATAAGCAGCTTTAAAAACATGTGTGGCTAACTACCGCATCATAAAAACACTTATTTTAAAAACACTAAAACTCACCCAATTAAAAAAAAAAAAAAAAGCTTAAAAGCATCTAAAATGATTATCACATCATCACCACCTTTTAAACTTGGGTCAAACTATCTACACACTTGGTGCGTAGATAGTCACCCTTAAAAGGTGTTTTTTGTCCTTATATGAACATCTTGCAGTGTCGAACTGTAGCCGAAACGCGGTGTTTTGGTCCGGTTAACCAGACAAAGACTGACGGGTCTGTTGACCGGACCAAAACGCCGAGCTTTGGCCGCGTTTTGGTCCTGTCAACCAGACCGGGTGTCAGTCTTTTGTCTGGTTGATAGGACCAAAACGCGGCCAAAGCTCGGCGTTTTGGTCTGGTCAACAGACCCGTCAGACACCCGTCAGTTTTTGTCTGGTTAACCGGACCAAAACGCCGCGTTTTGGCCACAGTTCGACACTGCAGGGTGTGCATATAAGGACAAAAAACATCTTTTTGGTATGTAAATAGGCAAAATGGTGTGTAGATAGGTACATCCTTAAACTTTTAACCACTTATTCTCTTTCTAAATATTTTATATATATAAAGTACATGGGCCCACAAGAAACTTGTTTTTTATTTTTTTTTTTTTTTTTTGAAAAACATAAAAAACAACTCCTAAAAACATATACCACAATAATAAAAACGAGTAACGTGACAAAATGAGAAAAAACAACCCCTAAATATGGGTTATTGGTGATGCTTTTATGTTCGATTAAATTGTTAGTTAGACACCAATGAAAAAAAAAAGATATTTGTTATCCTCAGGATTTAATTTGATAAAGTTAAACAGTTTATATTTTCTATCATAAATTGAAAATTAATTACCGAAATTAGAAGGCCTTGAAATCCTTATACTTTACCAGGCATTTTAAAATGCTAGGCATTCTAGCTTTGGCTGAGTTAGAGACTCTTGCCTTTTGGAGAAAAGACCAAGATTCAAATCCTGGTATCGATTGTAATTTAGTATTTATTGTTGTAGTTAGTAGTATGAGTAAGAATAATGTAACTTTTGCCATTCGGAAAAATATCTTATAATTCTAGTTTATATATAGGTAAAAAAATAAATAGCTTCATGTACTTGAATTTATATTGTGTTTTACTAGTTGTTAAACCAATAGCGTTGACGATTTACTAGTTGTTAAGCCAATAGCGTTGACGATTTACAAAGTTAACTAGTTGGCTAACAATGATAAGAGACAAGTATAAATGGATTTTAACTTATTTTGCTCTATCTTTCACCTGTTTAGTCTGGTTCGTTCAAAAACGAGTGATTTATTACCATTACCTTCCAAATACAAGAATTATGGTGACTTTCACAAGAATAATAATTCACTAGAGGAACTAACTTCTTAGTGCTCAAAGTAAATGAGTAAAAGGAACAATGCATTTACAATAAAATGCACCATATAAAACATGAAGGGTGAAACTGAAACTTTCAGAAGCACAGGGTCTGTTGTTGAATACTTCTACTAGCTAAGGGACTACAAACCGACATTAAGGTAGGTACAGCCGTACAGGCGGGTAAAAAATCAGTTCGGAGATATCCTCAAACAAAGGCGGTCCGAAAGTGGGACCAAAACATTGAACTCATCACTACTAATCGAGAAGTATCTTTTTTCGTCCATTTCGTATTGTTTTTTTAATTTTTTTTCTTTTTCATTTTTTCTCACTTCAAGTAACTACCAACTCCAGTACATATCAGAGTATCGGGTGTAGAGACGTCTCCGATAATTCACGTACCCTATTCGAATTTGAAAAAATCTCTTCTATAATGTTTTATTATTATTTAAAAAATAATAATCAAATTAGTATTGGGCTCAATAAACCTAATGGCAAATGGGCTAAATTTTAAACCACAAATAATATTTGTAAATGGGCCTATATTGGAATTGGTATGTGTTTACTATATAAAAAAATAACATATACATATCGGATTTTTTTTAAATCGCGTGCCCCTCAAAATCACGTGCCTTATGCGAAGGTCCTCCCCGCATACTATCAAAGCCGTCACTGATTGGGTGAACTGGTTACGTGGCGGTTTTAACTGTTTAAGTACAACCGCCATTAACTGTCCTAACAGTCTATTAACGACTAACTAATATACTATCTTATAAAACCCCTCAACTATTACAATATTACAATTAAGACCCTATAATATATTTCCCGTATCATGTTGAAACCAAGATTTTTGTCAAAGCAGGGTGACGAAAATAGAAATTTACTATGATACATATCATCATGGTGTACGCTAGAATTGTGAGCAAAGAACAATTAATCACAACAAGAATATAACTTAAATTATAAACCCTAAAGTGATAGACCGGAGTCTTCGTCCTCATCAAGGCTTCCTGTGTACACAAAATAAAGGGTCCATATTAATCCAAACACACCAAACAAAATCCAACCAAGAAGGTTGTTGCTTAGACCAAAAGGTAGCCCGGTTCCCTCCGTGCTCATTCTCTCATCCACTAGAGCCATGGCCATCGGGCTCGACGTGGTTGCAACCACTGTTGTTGCAACCAATGATGACATGCTGGTCATCGCCAATCGTAATGAGTTGTCCTTCATTGTTTCTCGCCCAATCGAACATTGCACTTTTCCCATTTTGTATGTAGATGGTAACCCTATAATTAACCAACTTTCTTCGACATTAGTTTTTGTAAATCTATGAAATCATATATGGCAAATGCGCCATCATCACTTTGGTGTGGTGGTAGAGGCTTTGTGCCTCTTGGGAAGAGACCAGGGTTCAATTCCTGGCTTGTGGTAAATTTGGTGTAATTTAGAAGTAGTGATTATGTAACTTTTTTGTTCAAAAAAGTACATGGCAAATGCATACGTTGATAGGCGTGTTTAGTAATTGGCCATAACATTTTTAGGTAATTTTGTGTGGGTTGGGTCATATTTTTTGTATAGCTTTAGAAAAAGATTATACCAATTCTTGTATCAAATATAAACTTAAATTTGAAAATGCTATATAATTACATAAACTAAAATATAAGCTTTTGGGAATTTATAGATACTAATGTCAAAATTCAGCCGGTAAAACCCACCTTAGCTTATAAATTTATATATACACTCAAACAAACTCGGATTCTCACTTCGACACATAGAATCCTTGGCAACTTCATCCAAAAAAAAAAGTCGTGTTATTTCTATTTTACATAAAAAGTTTGATGAAATTTATAAAACTAAACTATATGTGATCACCCGAGTCTTGAATTGAGCCTAGCATATGGCTCGTTTGTAGACATGTGACTCATTGTGTCTAATCCAACCCACAACCCCCACCCACCCTATAAGGAAGGGGCACCCCCTTGATTAGGGGCCCCTCTCATTTTCCTATGAGTTGGTTTCTCTTTCTCTCCACTTTTGTAGATCGCGTAGCAACTTTCATCTATTCCGAAGCTCCTTCCCTGTATCGTCTTTTTATAAAACGAGATTATTTACATATTTCATGTTAGATTTAGACTCTGGAACAATTAAAAATGCTAGACATGTACCAACCAAACAAGTCTTGGCCTGAATTTCGCTTTAGCAACAAGTGGTGCCGTTTCATATGTTAATAAAATGGTTAAGTAAGTTGTAAGCGATGAATTCGCTAGCATAATAAACTTTTAACGTATTTCACTCATTTACTTGCATCTTAGTTTAGACTTTGTTAGTTCTATCAATTGAAGATGATGCATACCCAAAATCTGTTTATTTTCATGTATGTCAAAATAATCAAATTTGTTTATTACTTTGTTATCAAAAGGCAAATTAAAGTAATATAAACTTATTAAAATAAAAGTTTAAAAAAGAAAGCATACCAAGAAGAGTGGAAGGTTTCTTGGGAAGAAGAGTGGGAGTGCAAGCTGAAATGGATGCCATTTTCTCTGCTGTGATTTGTCTGGGGCTCAACAGCTTTTTTTTTAATAGAGACTTTTTGTTGGTTTAATAAGTCTACCCAATCCAACCACACAACTTGGATTGCACCACATCTTCTTTTATCCACCACTCATCCCACCAACTGTCATTAAGAGTTATTGATCAAATAAAACAAAAGAAATAATAATGTTTAACTCATAAAGTTATATTAGTGTCTTCATAAACAGTTGGAAAAACCAAGTGGGTCATTTGGCCGGTTCAAATCATATCATTCCGTTTACGTTTTGGTTTTGACGGTTTAACACTTTACTAGTTCGGTTGAATTTGAAACTTAGAACCATTTGCGTATATCAAACTTGTCTCTTGGCATTAAGCTATGGGGTATGGCCATGACCCAAATGACTACCACCATTCTTCACGTCAACGCCATATCACCCCACTCTCATCTGCCACCCTATATGGTGTAGTCATGACCCAAACCACCATCATTTGTTTATTTTTTAATTTATTCCAAAACATCAAATGGGGCTCGAGGTTTTCGTGGATTAAACCAGACGAAGCACGGTGGTTCAACAAGGGGGCGGTATAGCGATAGATCCATGTCCCACGTGGCAAAGCATGACCCAACCCACGACCCTTATACCCCATAGCCTTACTATTCATTTTTTGGAATATGTAATTACATGTTTGTATTGTTTTCATGAACCACATTTTTTGTACAAACTAATAATTTCGGGAAAAAAAATCAATTGAAACCACGAAAACCATATCGTTAAACCACGAAACCAGTAAAGATGACTTTTTCGAACGACCTAGCCGGTTCGATTCGGCTTGCCGTTTTCCAAAACTGAGGTTAGCGGTCCGGCCCAAAAATTTGTTAGCTCAACCAGACGTGAACAATGGTAAATCATATAACCATTTAATTAAAGCCAAGAGTAAGATAATTTTATAATTACCCTACAAAAAATATATTTTATACAGGTTATTACTAAATAAATATTGCAAAACTAATTATTTCGACTTTTGAGTTGTGTAAATCAGCATCACGTCACATCACATCAAGAAACACCTCATACAACAACACATATTAGTTATGCATAGGACCAAATAACCAAATCAACTGCTAAAAGAATCAATATATTAAGAACTTATAGTTCCATATAAGTGAAGTTGGTACTAAACCAAGTAATATAAACAAAAAAAAAAGAAAAAGAAAACTATGGCTAAACGGGTGTTAGTGTGTAAAAGTATGGATATGGAAGTCGAAAAAAAATGATTTTGGAAAGTGAAAAAAAGAAAAGGAAAAAAAAAACTCTTGTTCCTGTTGTGTTTAATAAGAATTTGGTTGAGAGATATCAGGCAATATTGCACTGCTGCAAATACGGGTGATTAAAATCGACATGTTTTCTCCAGTACGTTTTGTATTTCTCAATACCGATATCTAACCATGGTTTCATAACTCCATCATAGTGTATGACTGCTGCCCGCTCGATATCTTCTTGTTTAATACCGGAATAATATCCCAACCCATGAATTTGCCATTTTCGGTCCAAACCAATGGTCTGATTGTAAAACGTCATCCAACCTAAGGGTAAGGTACCAGCTTTCCACATTGGCTTCTTTTTCCCCTGCAATATTTATGGTAAATAATGAAATTTGTGTTTCTAAGTTGTTCTTTCAAGTGACCACTAATCATATTGAGAAAAGGATCATAGCTAGAGTTAGTAATTTCGGCCAATTTATTTATAAATGGGTCAATTTGGATCAACTTTTATCAAGGGGTCCAACAAATAATGGCTCAACTAAAAAAAAAAAGAAAAACAAAGAGTAAAATGCCATTTTCGTCCATCAGGTTTGGCTAGTTTTGCGACTTTCGTCCAAAAGTTTTTTTTCCGCGTCTAGATCCAAAAGGTTTGAAATCTTGCCGTTTTCATCCAGCTCGTTAACTCCATCCATTTTTCTCTGTTAATTCAGGGTATTTCCATCTTTTTCGTCAACTTAAAGGGGAATTCAGTCCTTTTCAGGGGAATTTGGTCTTTTTACATAAAGTGAAAAAGAGCGAATTGCCTTTAAGTTAACAAAAAAGACAGAATCACCCCTTAATTAACGGAGAAAAATGGATGGAGTTAACGAGCTAGATGGAAACGGCAAGATTTCAAACCTTTTGGATACAGATGCGGAAAAACAAACCTTTGGACGAAAGTCGCAAAACTGGCCAAAACTCAGGGACGAAAATGGCATTTTACTCAAAAACAAATAATACATACCAGTTGCAGGTATTTGTTATAAACACTGGTCAAATTCCATTTCCTCCACTTTTGCATATCAAACACATTAACACCAAACACCCACGTGCACGCCTCGTTGCTAAATCTTTTTCCCACCATTGGATCAGATAAGTTGAGTAACAAATTCATTCTGCGAAACGCAGGATCATTTCCTTGAAAACTCTTGACAGCCCCGTTGACTTTTCCCATCATATTTACTCTCCAAAGGTGTGTTAAATCTTTTCGTACGACAACATCATGATCTAGAAGTACGATCTTATTTAACGTCGGGAAAATATCTGGTAAATAAAATCTTAGGTGGTTTAAAGTAGATGAATATCGTGGGTCCTGTGAATCATGGCCATCGGTGTTTGGTGGGTCGTATTTAGTGAACCAATCGAAATTGTCGATGTTATGAATCTGGACCGAAGCTTTTTTAGGAGGATGTAATATGAACCACATTGAGAATGCTGCAAAGTTGAGTGAATCTGTCACCACATGAAACACAATTTTCCCTTGCTCCTGTAAAACAACTTCTATTAACTAACCACTCGCTCTTTCAAAAGAATTTAAAAAATAAATATATATATTTACCACTCATTCTAAATCATAAGTATCATATATAGGTGGAAATGGCTGGTTTAGGTGACAGGTTCGGGTCACAACAAGTAATTTCTAAGGAATGACAAATAGCGTCGACCAGGTTACATTAAACCACCAACATTTTTGTTTCTTTTTCCTTGAATTTTTACTCAAGTTTACTTTGATGTTTCAATCCTATATATTTTACGGTTTACCTGAATAGCATGTAACCATATCTAAATTTTAGTTTTTAGATATCATATCTAAATATTGGTTTTTTTTAAGAAAATGAAACTAAAAAAGTAGTTCACGATACCCTCAACTCTCAAGGGCTATTGTTTGTGTTTTCTTTATTTTAATAAATATTGTTATCGCAATCACAATTAGTGGAAAGTTATATCTAATTATTTATAAAAAAAAATAATAATAAACAAGAGTATCCAGACCAACCGGGCCAGCTAGCTTCAACCCATAATAAAAGTGGTTCATTTCATCCTGAATCTGTTTTGACCCGTTAACCAACCCACAAGTACTCATCTCTGAAACTATACCTTAAGATTATTTAGCTATCTATGATAAATAATGAACAGACATATGTAAGAAATGATCATATAAAGCCAGGTCAGCATACCTTTGCAGAGGAAACAGTCGAGTCCACCACAACAGAACATGCCAAAACATTATCAGAAAACACGACAAAATGATAACGATTTAAATCGTGCACTTCTGGATACCTAGGAAGCTTTCTCTCTTCAGGATTTAAAGCAAAATATTCAGCTGTTAGCCTCATTGAAAGACAATGAAGCCCCTTTGGAGTCGTTCTTCCTGCCAGCTGTACAAGAAAAGACTCTTGCTCCTTTTGTACCCGAACCAGTTCTTCAGCGTTGTTAGCCATCGCACGAAGCTTCTTCACCATGCTAGAGCAATCGGGATAAATCCGCGCGGATTTTTGTAACGAATGTTCCATGGACCGCATCCTCTGAAACGCCCTGAAGATATCAACGGTCTCAGAAGTAAGATCGATAATGAACTCGTGTTAATAAAATATATATTTAAACAATGGCTTCGTATGAAAAATCCATAATGATGGTTAAAGATAGAAAACGATTGGTAACCTCCTAGACAAATCGGGGTCTTTGGTGGCATCTCCCATGGCTCGTTCTAATTCTTTAATCCGTAACCGTAATTCCTTTATTAAACGAGTGTTGCCAGCTGGCACTGCAAAACTCAAGTAAGCTTTGGCCCTTATCAGCTGATCTTTCATCTCTTTAACCTTCGTATCCATTAGTACCCTCCGTGCTTGTGGTTGTACATCCTGATCATGCCCTAGTGTTGCACGACTAACTTCTCCCTGCCACGTCATCAAAACAAAGAAAAATCATAAACTCTTCACACTTTACATAGGCAAAAATATTAATAATTAACACATTTATAACTAACTATTGTTAGATAATAGATACCTTGTATTCTTACACAAAAAAAAAAAAAAGTATAAATCAAACCATTAGAAGTTACCAGTCTTTTCTCTTCATGGCTCTGTCCATTAATTCCTTTTGCATCAAGATCTCCTGAAATCATTCAGCAAATAATCATCAATAATCAAGAAACGTACAGTAATCATCCAATCGACCAATCAAGTTCCATTCGATGACACTCAAGAGACCAACCATTTCCTTTCGTCAAATCACTATTTCCACCGCTTCCAACATCATCAGACTTAATACCCGAATCCGCGACTCTGGAACCGACAGCAACATCAACCTTTACATCTTTGTAAACCTTCAAAATAGGTTCTCTTAACCCAACACCTTCCTCCTAGTAATAACAATAACAAACACATTTCATTCACATAAATATAAATATTTCAATCAAACCAAAGTAGAAACCAACATTACAACAAAAAAAAAAAAAAAAAAAAAAAAAAAAAAAAAAACCTGCTTTATCAGATTCAGCTTCAGCAGATCTCTCCTACCTTTCTGCAAAATAAATTAATAATAAAATATTATAAATTATTCTTCTCCATGATAAACAGTAACACCAATCATAACAAAATCAACAAAAGTGTTTAAAACAACTGTGGTTCAATCATTCTTCGATATCATCCCTTACAAACTTACATCGATTCAATTATCACTTTTCATTAAAAAAAAAAAAAAAAAAAAAAAAAAAAAACTTCATAGAATCAGATTTTAAAATACACACACACATACAGTTTGATTAACAGCAATAATCAGAATAGCTTAACGAAAACATAAATAGGCGGTTAGATCATACCAAACTTGATAAATCATCAACCAATCCATTGGATTCTGCATCAGAAAACACAGATGCATCACACAAATTGCACTTGTAAAACCGATCAAACAATAAGAGTAAAAGCGTACCGTATAGCAGGAGAATTGGGGCGAAAACAGAGAGAAAGAGCAGAGAGAGGATGAAAATCCTCGTGCGTCGACGGAATTGCTTCATGAAACGGGAATAATAGGACCAGAAATTGTAATCATTTGCAGTACAGAGAGTGGAAACTAGGGTTTATGAGAAGGAAAATTGTGTGCAGTGTGATTGATGCTTTGCTGATCTGAGGGGAAAGAGGAGAGAGAGAGAGAGAGAAAAGATTTAGAGAGAGAAACAACGGGACGCGGGGAAGAAGGTAATCGCCATGTTCATAGCTACAAACTATGATTAAAAAAAAACCAACTGTTTTAGTTGCTTGTATATACTACTCGTAATACGGTTTTGATAAAAATTACATCGACACAATCAACTAAAACAAAACACTATCGTACGTACGTTTGGAAAACTAAAACGATGGAAACATAATAATTTAAACTATGGATATGATTGTAATTTTTTAATGCAAATGAGCGAGTGAACCAATTAAAACAAAAGCACTACAATAGTTTTGTCAAAAAAAAACTAAAACGATGGTATGACTTTGATTTTACACTGATGGCAAAACCGATGAAAAAACTGTAAGTTTGAACTGAACAGAAAATTATAATTTGGCTGGGAAAAAGAAAACAAAACGATTACATTGAACGGGACGAAATCGTAATTTGACAGAACTAACGGAGGAAATGCTAGGCAGCTGCTTAAGTTTCTGATATTATTTCTCACCATGTCCTTTATAGTTATATATATATATAATTATATAGGGGATGGTTCAAATGAAACTCATTTTTATTGTGAAAATTCGAAAACTAACTAAAAAAAGCCTAAAAAAACACACCAAAAAAAAATTTTCAATTTTTTTATAAAAAATCGGAGGTTTTTTTATATGAAAAAAAATTAAAAAAAATTGCATTACACATGTGTATGTGTACTACACATTACACATGTGCACTACAAAAAAAATTAATACTAAAAGTGGCGAAAATTGGTGCAAGAAAAAAAATTTGGTATGTTTTTTGCCTTTTTTAGTTAGTTTTCGAGTTTTCGCGTTAACTAGTGTTTTTCATTTGAAACTTCCCCTAATTATATATTATATATTTAATAATATATAATATAATATAATATTTTTTGTAACGAGTCTTTTAATCATTTACTAACATACGTGTCATCGGCTGTGTCATTAAAATATATTACAATTATTTAATGCTATAAAAATTAGAAACACAAGAATGATTTAAAATTCTGAAAGATCCAAGTGAGGATATCAGACGCCCAAAAGATCCGGCCGATCCAAAACAAACTTTAAATCTAATTAAAAAAAAAACAAAACAAAACACCCTTAAATACGTAAAAGATTCGGTTTATTACGACTATGACTGTTTTATATGTGTGCATACATTTAAAAAAAAAACAACTACGTAGATCTACATCTGTATCGATTTATTTTATAATATTAGAAACCTTAACTAGGGATGCAAACGAGTCGAGCTACTCGAGCTCGACTCGAAAAAAAACTCGAACGAGCCGAGCTTAAACGAGCTCGAGCTCAAACCCGAGCTTAAAAACAAGCTCGTTTAGTAAACGAGCCCGAGCTTCGCTTATCGAGCTCGAGCCGGCTCGCGAGCCTAATCGAGCTTTCTGTTTATATATTTTTTTATTAATATATTAAACATATATTTATATAATAATAATTACCATTGTAGGCATTGGATCAAATACAAACTCTTGTTTTTGTAAGAGCCATAAGAACCAATACATAAATGACAAGTGTTATTCAATTAAAAATTAGTTTAGGGGTAATTTAGACATTTTGACCCTATTTATTTATAATTAATTAAAATTAATTATCAAAATATCCCTAAATCCATACATATTAATTCAAACCAAAATTTGAATTTTTGTAACATATTCAGATAAACAAACCTTCAGGAACCACCAATACAAAAAACATAAGCACACCCACATAAACGACATTAGAACAATAAAAAAAGGAACTTCCATTATTAGCACTCTCGTTTCAATAAAAAAAAGAATTTCCATTATCAACGACCTTAGCACAATCAAAAAACGACATTAGCATAACGTAAGACCATCCACATTATCAGCATTCGCGTTTCAATCAAAAAAGGAACTTCCATTATCAACGACATTAGCACAATCAAAAAACGACATTAGCACAATCAAATAACGACATTAGCACAATCAAAAAACGACATTAGCACAATCAAATAACAATATTAGCACAATCAAAAAACGACATTAGCACAATCAAATAACGACATTAGCACTCTCTTAACACCACCGTTTGGGCATCCGACTGTAACACCAACAAAACAACATTAGCACAATAAAAATACGACATTCCAATGAATTTATTTCTAAATATGCTCCCAATAACAACATAAAAGGAAAAAAATAACAACAGATACTATTACATAACTAGCACAATTTCATTTTTTTTAATTTTATAAACAACACATATTGTTCTATACTAGCACAATTTCATTTTTTTTATTTTATAAACAACACATACTGTTACATACTAGCACACTTTTTTTTTTAATTTTATAAACACATACTAGCACAATTTCATAATTATTACATAATTAGCACAATTTCATTTTTTTTAATTTTATAAACAACACATACTGTTACGTACTAGCACAATTTCATATTTTTGTTTTAATTTTGTAAATAACACATACTATTACATAACTAGTAGAAAACAAATTTATTTATAAATATGCTCCCAATAACAACACAAAAGAAAAAAAAATAACAACACATAAGAATTACATAATAAAATAAGAACATACGTATAGATTTAAAATTAACACAATACATTTTCATATTAACACGTTCCAACTACGTAACTAGCACAATTATAAAACATCTTTTTGTAACTTTTTAAAAAGTCATTTTTATAAATAAAAAAAGTATAGCAATATGGTACTCATATTAAAGATAAAAAAATACTTGATTTTATGGTATAATTTTTTTCCAAAATTAATGAAATATATAAAAGTTATTTTAGTTTAAAAAACTTGGTGGAATTAGTATTTTATAGGAAATGACTAAATGACTAAAATACCCTAACTTGATAGTATTAATTATTAATTATTGGGGTTTTATTTGTAATCAATATTAACCCTTAATTTAAACTATCAATGGCTCAGATCTGTTCTTACAGTTCTTACAGTTAGCATTGTTTGTACAGGATCTCAACCCTACCATTGTATACTAATAATAGATAAACTCAATGAATAGTAGATTTGTTTTATTAATTTTTTTTTATTTTTATGTGTTACTTAGTGGTTTTTTACATGTGTTATGTGGTTTGGGATGACAATCAAACCCGAACCCGTTGGGTAAACCCGAAACCTGTCACATTTGGGATGGGTTTGGGGTCGGTTAATCGGGTTTGGTAATAGTTTTTATTTTTTTCGCGGTTTTGGGATTTAGTGATATACCCGTTTACCCGACCCAATTACCGATAAAGTGTACCCGTTTACCCGATTTTATACCCGATATAATTCCTTTTATATTATTAAATATGTATATATACGATACAATCATTTTTTACACATATAGGTATTCTATTCCGTATATATTGTAGTTATTTGATATATATTTTTATAATGACAATACAAAATGTAACCGGTTAGTAGTTACCCGATAGATACCCAATGGGTTTTGAGATGAGTATACCCAACGAGTAATCTTTTAAATTAACGGGTTTACCCGAAACCCGCGTGTATCCCCGATACCCGATGGGTATTTACCCTTTAGAAACCCGATGGGTTTTGGGACGGGTTTGGGACTAGCTTATCTAACCGGGTTTGGGTTTGGGATTATCTAAACTCGTCCCAAACCCGACCCATTGCCATACCTATATGTGGTTCTTTTATATATCTTATGTAACTTGCGTTTCTTTTTTATCTATGTAATTCACGTACCAGTATTTTTTGATCATATCAAGATTTTTTCTCTATGGGTTGCTGTAACGAGTGTAGGTGACGTAACAAAACAAAGCGATACCGATCAAATTCCCGCCGTGTTGATATATTTTTGGTCATATCATGATTTTTTTTCCTCTTTTGGTTGCTATAACGAGTGTCAGTACTGTAATTAAACGAACTGATACCCACCCACCGCGCAACGCGCGGATTTAATAACACTAGTTTATATAAATATAAAAAATAACTAAATTATATGTATAATAATAATTATAATTAATATAAATTAATTAATAAATACTAAACGACTCGAGCTCGAGCATGAAAAATTACCTTCGTGCCGAGCTCGAGCTTCAGAAATAAAGGTCGAATCAAGCCGAGCTCGAGCTCGAGCTTTCATATGTTAAACGAGCTCGAGCTCGAGCCTGATCGAGCTCGGGCTCGGCTCGGCTCGTTTGCACCTCTAACCTTAACCACTTGAAGAACATCATAAGCATCTTAATACTACAAACTATATATTGTTGATCGAGTAAATTACAAGTTTTGTTCTTTATGTATGTCCCAAATTGCAGGCGCTGTCCTTTAAACCAAAACTTGACAGACGGTGTCCTTTGTGTTTTCAAAATCTTGCACGTTTTGTCCTTTAGGCCAAACTTAGTTAGATTTTTTAGTTAAATCTGGTATCAAGGGGCTATTTTGTAAAAAAAATTATTCAGGGACTAAATTGTACAAACTTAATATTATTATTATTATTATTATTATTATTATTATTATTATTATTAATATTATTGAGTAAATTACTAACCACCATCACCACCACCCTTCATCACCATCACCATCACCATCACCACCACCCTCCACCACCACCACTTCTTTTAACACACACTTTTTTTAACATTATATTGCATACAAACAAGAAGATAACAAGACTAGCGATGAGCTAGACATATAAAACAACCCCTGGCTAATAAAGAAAACATGTCGGGACCAGAAAACTGAAATTAAAATCGAGAATTATATATATTCTATTCCTATAAGTATACCTTATAGATAACTTGCATTACAACTCGTCTTGGTTAACAGCATTAGATGGCTTCTCTTTCGGTGTTGACCGTTCTTGAGCAGCCTCTAGTATCACCACCTCCGACCACGGTAAGCGACATTTGTTGCCCCTTACTTTCTTCGACATTTTTTATCTTCGCGCGCCTCCGATTCATTTTCTTTTCTTCTATGATCTGCCACTTAGTACAATTCAATTCACTGATACTATTGTTCCCAGTCTTAAACACTCCACCACCACCGCCACCACTGTAACGCCTCAATTTTATAACTGTCCGTAATTAGTAGAGTTGTCGTATATTTCTATTTTCGAAAACTTGTATTTCTGGTAATCATATTCAAATTCGAATCGTGGTAAACCCGAGACTTTCATTATAATAAAAGTTTATTATTTTATTAGAATTATACACTATTTATTCATGTTGGCTTATGTTAAATCCGTCTATACGTAATATATATATATATATATATATATATATATATATATATAATTCTCGTAAACAACTCACAATTAATACGTGATTCTAAACAATCATATACGTGCAAACACTTGATTATTAAGCAACCTATATTTTTATTTTATTATTATACAAACTTCTTAACTTCATGTTATATTTGTAAATTAAACGTTAACATATAAGCTACATTATTATATTTAGTAAACATATATTAGTATTAGATGATATGCTTATAATATGCTAATAGTCTAAAAAATGCCCAAATTATGAAGGATGTAGCGGCTAAGAAATGGATCTGCAGCCAGCGATCCATATCATCTCATTGGGCTGACTTTGTGCTTTTGCTTTGAATTATTGCACACAAAAAAAAAAATAACACTATGACTGTTTACAGCCCTGTTCGAACAGCCTTCATGGCTGCATTTAATTGCTTTTGTTTTAATATTAAAACCACCTAACCAATAATATTACTTTTGATTAAAATGCTTAGTCATTTGATTTATTAATATAACATAATTGTAGCTTTAATGGTCAAAAAAAAAAAAAGAAAGAAAGAAAGAATAAAGGCAGCAGCATTTTCGGCCAGACCAAACAACCAACTTTGAAAACTTTTTTTTGTCTAAATACTTGATTACTTGAGATTTCAATGGTTAGTTAAATATTTATACTAACCAACATAATATAATAATATGCACCACTAACTTATATATTGGAATGATAAAGAAAATAATGAAGACAAGGCTGTTAACAGCCAGTCCGTTCTCAGCCCCTATGGTTGTTGGAATTGTTCTTTTTTTTTTAATTAGTTTAACCTCCAACAACCTATTAAATGGCAACCAACCTAACCCTAATTAATCCCTTATAAATACTCACTTAATCCCAGCCACTTTTCCACTTTACAAACTCTAATCTCACTCTCAAAACTCTCTCAAATTTCCTAAATTCGTAGCTGAAAGTGCAAGTTCGGACAGAAGCACTACCCTTCACGAAAATGAGCATAACTTCTTCATTTCTTGTCCGATTTACTTGATTCTTTTTCCTACTTGCTTGGATAATCATGGGGTTCGATTCCTAGACTTCTCCTTGGAGAAATCAGACCTGGAAATGCCCCGAAATCATCCATAAACTTTCTGTTTGTTTTTATGTTCATCAAAAACTTGTTTATACCTATGTAACTTGTGTTCAACACATCTCATACCTATGTCCTAATGCTTACAACTTATCCCATGGTTGGTTAAGCTTAAAAACAAGGTTGAGACATTTAAAATCAGAGGATTAAACCTCATAAACTTGGTGTTTTGTCTAGGGTTTCAACCCACAAATCATGTCAAACATAGCCTTTGATACATGAGTGATTAGGGAACAACTTGGGTTGTCCTACATACAATCCTCACGTGATTTGATGATTTCTCTATAGTTAGGTTGTTTATGTTATTGTGCAAATCCTAGTTCGTGGCCCTCCTTGGTTGTTGTTACACCAAGTGAAGTGGTGAACATTCAAGGGGTTCCTAAATGGAAGCATGTCCTTCCTACCCCATACATGACATATGACATCTATGATAACACGAGGTGCCTAAATGAAGATTCTAATCTTCTACCTCTTACTTGAATTATTGGACTAAATAATATGTAGTACTTAACCTAGATATATATATACACTCATTCGAACCTTTGATGTTGAACTCATGTTTATATGTTAAAGTAGTATAACATCACCTAAGACCTAAACCTTGTTGTGATTCTTATGGGTGTTCAACTCATGAAAACATTATCATAACCCTTGTGGTTACCAAGTGTCATACAAGTGTTAAGTGTTGAAGATGATTATTTTCACATATCTTACTTTTTATGTTGTTTTAAATACCGAATCTCGACTCTAAGCATACTTGAACTTTAACCCTACACATTCAATCTTCCAACCTCATCAACTCGTCAATAATTGGATAATTGGAAAGCATATGCAAACTTTGTGAGTATACTCGCATTTTTCCCCTTTTTACTTTTACCACTTTTGGGGTGTAACATGTTTACCTATTGAAACTTACACATGAACTTTTGTCTAAACACATAAACATTCCTATAACATGCTTGTATATGTGATGGCTTGATACTTTTAATTTGGGTGATTCTTATGTGTTGAACTTATCATTAACTTCGTACGAGCCAAACCGTGACATATGTAGCGCTATAGGATTAACGACCCGCCTCTACTGAAACTTTGGTTATGTCATGAGCAAGTTGCGTTTTCTTGGTTTGATATGTTAGACACATGCCATATTTAATGTTTATCTTGAATCGTATGCTTGCTATGAGGAATTGTTCACACTTTTATCTTATGCTATGTATGTACCAAACTTGTATACTCGCCTTTGCTTTTGCATTGAATTGTATTTTAAACATGTTACAGGTTGTTGATGATGATGAAATGAAAGAGGTAGCACGATGCCTAGATACACACTTTAGACGTTAGGTTTAATAAGTTGTATCGAATTTTGGTTATGTTGGTTTGTTATTTTGATTAAACTTGTTGTTATTTGGGATCTTGTATTGATGACTACTTGAAGTTTGGAAATGAAATTTGAATTATTAAATTATTGTCACAAATAGCGTTATGATGTCTCGAGCAATCTTCACACTTCGTCTCATCCCGATGTTTCCGCCATTGGTTGGGGTGTGACAACCACCACCACTACCGCCACCATCAAACCACCACCACCGCCACCACCACCACTACCGACCACCCACCTGCCAGCCACTGACCAAAAATCAAAACCCCCCAAAAATCCCCAAAATCAAACAAATCAAAAACCCCTAAAAATCCCCAAAAACAAAAATATCAAAAACCCTAAAAAAACAATTCCGGCATCGATTCTCCGACCACCACCACCTGCAACTGGCGTTAACACCACCTCCACAAACCACCCCTTCACCACCAAATCTCCTACCACCCACCTGCCACCCACTGACCACTCATCTGCAATCGACCTTAACACCACCTCCACCGCCGCCCATAACGCCACAGCCAGTCACTCGCCATCCACCCACCACCCACCTGCAACCGACCTTAACACCACCTCCACCGTCGCCCCTAGCACCACAGCCACCCACCACCCACCTACAACTAAACCCACCACAACCACCCGCCATAACCACCTGCCACAACCACTCGCCATAACTACCACCACAAAGCACCTCCACCACTGTTGTTAGAGAGAGAAGAGAGTGAGAGGAGAGAGAAGTTTGATTTCTAAATGAGAAAAAGGAAGTTTATATATTTTTTATTTTTAAGTTTTGTACAATTTAGTCCCTGAATAATTTTTTTTTACAAAATAGCCCCTTGATACCAGATTTAACTAAAAAATCTAACTAAGTTTGGCCTAAAGGACAAAACGTGCAATATTTTGAAAACACAAAGGACACCGCCTATCAAGTTTTGGTTTAAAGGACAGTGCCTGTAATTTGAGACATACATAAAAGACAAAACTTATAATTTACTCTTATTGATCGGTATGTACATGTATATTATTACTATTATGGTTCTCATGATTATGGAAAGGAGGAATATGTATGATTAATTAAAATAAAGTTGCAATACACTCCGATGAGGAAATTAAAATAACTTTAAAAATCAATAAAATAAAAAGAGTCAAAAACAATATTTTGTAGATACCGGTGTCCTAGGTTGCGTATTTGCTTCGTTATTAGCTATTTTGCTTTATGGGGTTTATAATTTCTTACCAACTATGTCATAGGTGGAACGAAAAATGCTTTTAAAAGAAAACGTTGTTTTATAAGGGGAGTGGGGGTGTCTCGTAATAAAGTGTGGTTTGTGGGTGATCAAGCATGGAACACCGCTGTCAGTTCTTGTGACCACACGTTATGGTGACCATGCGTGAAATTTTGAAAGTTACCATTGAAGAGGGGACCGTTGGGGGTGTTTAACAATTAAAAAAAACGATTAAACACTATATATATACCATCCACCTTAACCTTTAAACCCACAAAAAAAAAAAATACCTTAACCTTTCAACCCACAAAAATACCATCTCTACACTCTACATTTTAAATCAAAAAATGAAAGGTTCAAGCAAACGCAGTTCGGGTTCGAAGAAAAAACCCACACGGTCAAAGGTTCAAGCCATGGTTGCAAAAGTCGCTAGGCGCTCCCTAGTCGGTCGACTGGGGAGTTGAGAGTACTCGGCCTAGGCGGAGAGTACTCGGGGAGTACTCGGACATGTTAAATTATAAAGAAATTAGTTTTTGAAAATTAAATATATGTCAAATAACATAAATTTACTAATATCTATAAAAAATACGTGAAAATGATATTTATTGTTTAATATGATAGGTATAGAAATTATGTTTTGTTATTTTTAAGTCAAACTCGGCCCGAGTTGACCTACTAGATACGATTTTGGCCGAGGTTGACCGTGTTTGATCGATTCCGAGTAATTAGGCGGAGTCAGAGAAAGTCGTCTTGGCAGCCTACCTTGTAGTGACTACTCGGGGGATGTCGTAGAATTTTTAGTCTTTTTACTTTGCAACGTTTAGTTTTTTTTTTTTACTTTGTAATTTAGGGTTTTTTTAATGTAATATTTATTTAAAGGAAATTGTTATTGTTAATTTATTATTTAAAAAAAAGTCATCACTAGTGATGGGCACCCACATTAAAATCGATCACTAGTGATGGAATGAAGTTCGATGATGTGGCGGAAGCTAGTTAGTGTGGTGAGTGATGAAAAGTGGAGCACTTTCACCCCCTAATAATAACGAGTTAATGCAACCCATGTGTTGCGGCGGAATGTGGATTCTGAATGTCTTTAGTATAACTATAAGTGATGCGAAAATTCTTAAGTTTATAAACAACACGCGCGTTGCAACATGCCATTCCCGCACATACCAAATGTTAAAGACCAATTTCTTTCAAGTTATTATTATATAATAACTATTTTCCCTTTTTTATTTTCACTTTTTTAACGACTTAAGTTACACTAAATCCGCTTTTGGCGGCGCTCGATTCCTTGACCTCAAAGGGAGCAACAACTGAATTACAATGGATTTGCCAATTAGACCCAATCCCCACCAATAATTGTTTTAATTAACAGGGATCAAGTTAGATATCATAAGCCTTTTAGATCCGATAATATTTCTCTTCGCATGTAGAAAAAAAAAAGCAACAAAAAAACAATTCATATTTAATAATTAGATGTCTCTCAAATGACAGTAACATAATTTCAAAGCGGTTTACTGTCATAGTGAAACATGTTTAGTTCAATCATATTTTTTATTTAAAGTTTGAAATATTACTTTGTCTGACAATTGGTTTTGTAAAACCATATGTCATCAGTAAGAGAGTAAAACAAAAACCATCTAAGTTATTACCGTCAAGCACATATCACCTCCATATGCATACTTACAACCCATAGCCCTAACACATACATATGTACACCCGTTTTTAGTGAAAAACATCACATAATCACATCTAGCAAATTACGAAAATTATCATCTAACAACAATCACTATACAAGCACTTTTAACATACACAAACATGCATCATGAATACACATACATACCACCAAACCCACGACCCAAACCACACCATTTCATCATCCAAATTCTTCCATGTAAACCCTTTATTAGTTTGTTTTTACCAAAAACACAGTAACCAAGGCTTCTTCCTATGCCTATAAATTCCAGTGACCCATAAATGATACATTGGAATACTCATATCACTTGGTTAACAATTGTTTCACAAAATTGACATTTTACTAAGATTAACAAGATGAGATGCGGTATTTTACCAATAGACAAGCTAGGGAAGATTTTCACACCAGGGGGGGGGGGGGGGTGGGGGGCGGACGTAGGTGAAGCCCAGGGTGGGCGGGCGCACCCCTTGAAAAAAATTAGTATATTTTTTAGATAAAAAACCCGACCGCACCCCCTGAAAATATTCTTGAACTACTCATCCACACCCTCAACAATTAATTTATGGGTCCGGATGATGGATTTGGCTTGGGTTTTGAAATCCACTTCCAAGATTAAGCTCCAAGCTTCCTTGGATTCTCAAACCTATAAGGTTTTAAGTTTGATTTAAGTGATTTGGTGAATCAAAGAGGAGGGTTGGTGGTTCTTCTTCCTTAGTCGATTTTAGAGAAAATAAGAGAAGGGGGTTTCTTTGTGTTTCAAGTTGGCAAATGAAAAAAGGTAAGGTATGTTGCACTTTAAACTCAAAATATTTAAGTTTCACATACTTTCACACAAGCATGCATGAATTAACCAAGTTAAACACACAAAGGGGAGTGAGGACATGGGATTTTCTATCGAAAATGAAGGGGAAGTGTGATGTGTTAAAAGTAATGTTATTTAAATGAAACTTGTCTCCTAACCATGAATTGCTAGTTTAGCTGCATTTCAATTGTTTTTTTCAATAGTGATACAATGCTAGTTTATCAAAAAAATAAATAAATAAATAAATAAAAAACAATAAAAATAAATACCGGTACCAATTCAAATACAAATTTTGTTCAATCAGTTTGGTATGATAACGACACATATTTCGTTTTCAATAAAATTTATATCAGAGTCTTAAAAAGTAAACATAAAACACAAACGAACCGAACCGATATTAACCAAACAACATTAGTTTCGGTAGGTAGTGGTTGGGGAAAGACTTGTTGTTCCTTGTGACCCAGATTCGACTCTCACTCTCCCCATTATTTTTTGCGGCATGCAGGTGAAGGGCGAATACGGGTGGCGTCGATTCGTCTTGGATGGGAGGCGATGTTTTACCGATTATTCCACTATTGTGCTTTCGGGCGGATGGAGATCGGATTTCCGCACATCTGGGAGAGCCAAGGGGCTGGCGGCGGTCGAGTAGTCGACCTTAGTCACATCACCCGATATCACGTTGGTTGACACGTTGTTCCGTTCAAAAAAAATTATTTTTGTTGTTTTTATCTATGTAAGGTATTCTCTTTCAACTACTATAGCAAGTGCCGCTAAGGGGACAGGGGGCGGTCCCGTTATAATTCCGTGATGGCAAATTCAATGCGTGGTAAATTCAATATTCCCACCGCCACCATAAAATTAACGCGTGATGGCATGCTCCAAAGTATAACGCATGTAAAAATTAACGCAGTGATGGTCAGATTTTGTGAGTGGAATTGTTGGTTGGGGAAATTGTTGGGTGTGGTGGTGAGTGATGACCATTGCCACCAAAAAAGGTTATGAGTGGTAAAAAAATGGTTGATGACATACTTGATTGGTGCTTGTGAATGATAGAATTCTATCGCTAGTGACCACCCCCTCCCCTAATACCTACCGAAATCACAAGTATAAAACACACTCCACAAACAAACAAAATTCGTCATCTGCAAGACTGCAAGCAACCCTTTCCAGAAGAACAACAATGGCGACATCTCTGAGCACACCAAAGCTCGGCACCACTCTTTCTTCCTCAACTCTCCAAACCTTCATATTCCGTCACAAATTATCAATCCTCAACCGTTCTCCATTCCTTATCACTTCACAATCACCATCATCATACAGCTGTTACACACCGACCTTAAATCTCTCCAAAAAAGCCCTAGGGTTTCTCTCCGATAGCAACCGGAAGTGCCGCCGATTCTCCACCAGAGCCGAGTCGACTAACGGCGCCGAGCTGCGAAGCTATGACTTTGATTTGTTTACTATTGGTGCTGGTAGTGGTGGTGTTAGGGCTTCGAGATTTGCCGCTAATTTTGGGGCGTCTGTTGCTGTTTGTGAGCTTCCGTTTGCTACTATTTCTTCTGAGACTACTGGAGGTGTTGGTGGAACGTAAGTTTATGATTTTGTTTGTTTTATTTTTTTAAAATTTAGTTATAGTTGATGGTTGATGTTGTTGTTACAGTTACTGTTGGTTGATACTGGATTAGTTAGGTTTATTATTGTAAGTTCCACATAGGTCGGCTTAGGGTTTAGGGTAAGCAATTCGTCCGGTGAAAAACAAAACCGTGAGAATCTGGATTGGAAACCGTCAGGGACAGACCGCAAAGCGGATAATATTGTGACACGAGTACACTGGGCTCCCTGTGAGGGTTGCGTCGGTTTAGGGGGACCACGAAGCCTTCCTTACAAGGGGGTGTAAATTCTCTACCTGGACGCGTTTTGCCCGAGCGATCAATTCGTCGGGTGACAAACAAAAGCGTGAATTTCTGGATGGACAACCCATCGGGTGCAAAGCGGACAATATCCTGGAATGCTTTACTTGGAGTGTTACAGTTACGGTTGGTTGATACTGGATTTATTAGGTTTATTATTGTAAGGTTCACATAGGTAGCTAGGTCGGTTTAGGGTTTACGGTTTAGGGTTTAGGGTAAGCAATTCGTCCGGTGAAAAACAAAACCGTGAGAATCTGGATTGGCAACCGTCAGGGACAGGCCGCGAAGCGGATAATATTGTGACACGAGTACACTGGGCTCCCTACGAGGGTGGAGATGTAAGCCCCACGTTGGTTTAGGGGGACAACGAAGCCTTCCTTACAAGGGGGTGTAGATTCTCTACCTGGACGCGTTTTGCCCGAGCGAACAATTCGTCGGGTGACAAACAAAAGCGTGAGTTTCTGGATGGACAACCCATCGGGTGCAAAGCGGACAATATCCTGGAATGGTTTACTTGGAGTGTTACGATCATGCTTAAGATAGTTGAAAAAATCGCTAGGTGCTAGTCGGCTAGTGGGGTACCGACTAGCGATTAATCGGATTGGGATTTTTATGTGAATTTTCAGTTTTTTATATACATACACACACACACATATTTTTATAGGTAAGTATTTTAAGTAGACAGGTTTTAACACCTCATCGACCCATTTTTTAAGTATACATGATTAATCGCCGGAATCTACATGGTTTGGTTGGAAACTGGCCGGAATTTATAGGTGTTGGCTGGAATATGACCGAAATGACCCATTTTTGGCCGGTCGACTAGGGCCAATTGGGGCCGACGACTGATTTATGGACCGATTAACAAAAAATTACTTAGTGACCACTAACTAGCGATTAATCGCCAACTAGTCCCGATCTTTACGACACTGATGCTTATAACACTTTAATTGAGTGACTATGGTAATTATTGCGTTCTTATTGACAAGCAAAGATTGTGTTGGTGATTTCTGACATTTATGGTGAATTTAACTATATATCTATTTATCCTTAATATGATTTATGCTTTAAACTAATATACTAATATATTTGGAATGAAGGTGTGTGCTTCGTGGATGTGTACCGAAGAAGCTGCTTGTTTATGCATCTAAATATTCTCATGAATTTGAGGAGAGCCTTGGTTTTGGATGGTCATACAACTCTGAACCAACACATGATTGGAGCACTTTAATGGCTAATAAGAATGCCGAGTTGCAACGTCTAACTGGAATCTACAAAAACATTTTGAATAATGCAGGCGTCAAATTGATCGAAGGACGTGGAAAGGTTATGTTGTTTATATTTTATTTTTTGCAATATTTTTATATTTGTTTTAGTGATTATGTTTTGAAGAATGATGAAATGGGACGATAATGGTGTTTCTCAAACATTTATCTTTGGATAAAACCAAAATTGGTTTTCAGGTTTTTATAATCAACGGTTATAAATTGTAAGCCTGAGTTTAGTATTTTCAGAGTTTTGCTAAAATAGTGAACAAAAAGAACACCTCTTGACTATTTGACTTTGATAATATTGACTCTGAGATATAAATTTTGGGATTTTCTTTCGTTAATAACCACCTTACTTTCACTGCACCATGTTTTGCATTGGAGCATTAAAAGGTGTCTTTGTGTGCTGTTCGGGTCATAGTGTAACCATTATTTTTTCTATATGAAATTCTTCATTGTATATAAATCTAACATTTTTGTATAAAAATATATCATTTTTCGATAGCTAGCTACAAAATGATTCTAACGGTTTACAAGACATCTTAAATGACTCAAATGCAAAAAAGAAAAAAAGAAGTACAATGACTAAAACGGCACGAATGTGAAAGCATGTTGGTTTTTTATGGAAAAAGGAACCTGTTTTTTTTTTTTTTTTTTTTTAAATTTCTTACTTTATTTCACTGTGTCACTAAAAAAAGCTACATTATTGTGAAATGAATTTTGATTATGTTGTGCAACAAAATATCCCAATCCACTAAATTGTTTCATTCTCAAAAGAATGCAAATAGAAAATGGTACCTACTAAAACTTCGTTGGCTCCGTTGCTGTTCGAACATACAATTTTTAACGTGTATTTTGTATATTTTTGCAAGCAGATTGTGGACCCACACACAGTGGATGTTGATGGGAAACTCTACACTGCAAGAAATATTTTAGTTTCAGTTGGTGGACGCCCATTTATTCCCGATATTCCTGGAAGAGAGTATGTGATAGATTCAGATGCCGCCCTCGATTTACCATCGAAACCGACAAAAATTGCAATTGTCGGCGGCGGTTATATTGCACTTGAGTTTGCTGGTATTTTCAACGGTTTGCAAAGTGACGTACATGTATTTATTCGTCAAAAGCAGGTTTTACGTGGGTTTGATGAAGAGGTGAGAAATTGCAAACAAGAGTTGTATGGTATCTAAAAGAGATTTGACTTTTGAAACTTACATATTTGGCTTTTCATTACAAAGAAACCATTATTCTTGCAATGCAAATGAAAAATTACCGTTTGGAAGAAGAGTTTTATTAAACGAAAAATGTCCAGTACAATGCTTCATTGACTAGGGCTGCAAACGAACCGAACGTTCAACGAACAGTTTGTGAACCGTTTGGCGGGAAGTTCGTTTGTTCAATAAATGAACAAACACAAACAAGAAATTTCGTTCGTTTAGTTAAATGAACGAACATGAACAGAGGCCACATTTGTTCGTTTATGTCGTGAACGTTTGGTAAAATGTTCGTTTGTGTTCGATAGTTCATTAGAGTTTTAAAGTTATATATTTTATTTAAATACTTCAAAATTTCTACTAATAAAATATATTTAATAATTATTAGTGTATAGTATATTACATACCTTTTTAATATATGCCCGTTTCTGTTCATGAATGCTTGTTTCAGTTGTTTGTGTTTGTTTTTGTTCATTTGTGTTCATGAACATCTGCTTGTGTTCGTTACCTAAAATTAACGAACGTACACGAACATGAACATGAACACGTTCGTTTCCTTAATGAACGAACACGAACATAAAATCCCGTTCCGTAAATGTTCATGAACACATTTATTTTCTTAACGAACAAACACGAACAATGCCTTGTTTGTGTTCGTTCGGTTCGTTAGTTCTTTCTGCAATTTGTCAGAGGCACCCTTTCTTGCTAACTAGAGTGTTTTTCCCCTAGAGGTAGCAATATAGACGTATGCACTTACAAGTGGGTCGATTCGGATTACGTTTTACATCTTGACGGGTCAAACAAGTAAAATGAAAACTTTAGCTTAAAGGAAACAGGTCCAAGGAGTATTTTGAATGGCATAAAACCTTCAATATCGTTTTGTTTGAAATTCATATCTAGTGTATTTTTTATCAGCTGACAAAATGTATCGGGTCAACCAACCCAAACGAAACCAAAATTTTTCATTTTGACCCGAATCCATTTTGCTATCTCTAGATTTATTACAAATGTTTTCTTAAGAAGGGTGGTTGGTAGACATGTACAAAAAAAAAACGTTCGAAAAAAAAACGAAAAAACCCCAATCCGGTTTGTAAAAAAACCGGTTTTTGAAAAAAAACGGTTTCAAGCGGACTCGGCCCGACGGTTTGGATACCAATTCGTTATCTCGATCTTTGAAACCGGTTAAAAAACCGGTTCGTTTGTAAAAAAAAAAAACAGATTTTTTATCCGGTTATCCCAAACCGGTTTAAAAACCGATGTTTAAAAACCGAACCGGTTTTTTTGGCCCAAAAAATAAACGATTTTTCCACCACTAGTGGTTGGTCTGTAGTAAAAATCTAAGTACTACAGTTCGAAGGTCAGTCTCTCAGTAGTATAATTATCTTGTTTATGGAGCTATTGTGTTAAAAAAAACAACCTTTTGACTTGAATAGGTTAGAGACTTTGTAGCCGAACAAATGTCATTAAAAGGAATTGAGTTCCACACGGAGGAATCGCCACAAGCAGTTATCAAATCTGCAGATGGGTCGCTGTCCTTAAAGACTAATAAAGGAACAGTTGATGGCTTCTCACATGTTATGTTCGCCACAGGACGCAAGCCCAATACAAAGGTACTTTTTTTCGAGTAAAATACGAATCAAATACTAAGTTGCAAGTATTTACATATCACAACACCTGACATTTCCATTTGTATTTGTTCGACATTGCAGAATTTGGGATTGGAGACTGTGGGTGTGAAACTGGACAAAAATGGAGCAATACTAGTATGTTTAATTTTTGACCTTTTGTGGTCTGTATATAATAATGGGGTGCTAAACGGGTCGTGTTTGCGGGTTGGTGGGTTCAACCTGACTCGAACATGAAAATTTTAGACGAACCCGAACACCACCCGGACCTGAAAATTGTGTCATAATATGAACCCGGATATTCTCGCTGCTCAACCCGAACTTTTTTATTTTTTTATATTTCTCTGCGAATTAATATATTAAAATTAAAATCTACTACAAAAAAACACATATGTATATACTACAATTCACATTTAAACTATAAAATCTTATGTTAGTTTCTCTTTTTAAGTTATAATTATGGCATAAAATACACACCCAATTTAATTTATGACATAAAACATATTGTAAAAAAATATAATAAAATATAATTGGGTTAAACGGGTCAACCCGCAACGCGACCCGTTTAGCTAAACGGGTTCGCGGGTTCAACCTGAAACTGACCCGAACCCGTTTAGACTAAACCCAAACCCGCACATTTCGTGTTAGGTTCGTGTCGTGTCAGAAATTCACATCCCTATAGAATACATGCTTGGGGAGTTGGGGGTCATTTTTGCTACGAGTGTGATTATACTGGGTGCGTTTGTTTGTTTGTCTATTTGTTTGTTTCGGGGTCATTTTTCATATATTATCATAACTTGTATGTCTGATGACTTTAGGTTGATGAATATTCACGTACGTCGGTTCCATCGATTTGGGCAGTTGGAGACGTTACCGATAGAATGAATCTAACCCCTGTTGCTTTGATGGAGGGCGGAGCATTAGCCAAAACCCTTTTCGCAAACGAACCTACAAAACCCGATTTTAGGTATTTTTTCCCTTTTAATTTGACCCATTGTTTAAAACCGTGTGCGGCACATGCCTCATTGTTTACTTTTGATTGTTTTGTAGTGCTGTACCTTCTGCAGTATTCTCTCAGCCACCAATCGGGCAAGTCGGTGTTAGTGAGCAACAGGTGACACTCAAGTAAACGGGTCGAAATTTAACGTATAATATTTATTAGCAAATACATCTACTAATTCATACATAATTTGCAGGCGATAGAAGAATACGGTGACATCGATGTCTATACAGCAAATTTTAGGCCCTTAAAAGCTACTCTATCGGGCCTTCCAGATAGAGTTTTCATGAAACTTATAGTGTCTGCAAAAACTAACCAAGTGGTCGGGTTACACATGTGCGGTGAAGATTCAGCAGAAGTTGTTCAGGTTACTTACATAGTTACATTTTCTATATACATTCTTGTTTTTCACTATTTTATTTGATGATCTAATTCATGTAAAATACAGGGATTTGCTGTCGCTATTAAAGCTGGGTTGACCAAGGCGCAGTTTGACTCGACCGTTGGTGTTCATCCTACATCAGCGGAGGAATTTGTCACCATGAGGACACCTACAAGGAAAATTCGAAATTCTTCATCTGGGGTACGACATTGAACTTCTTTGTAGAGGGTGTTTGGATGTGCATTTTGAAAATGATTATGCTTTTTTAATAGAAAAGAGTAAACTGCCATTTTGGTCCCTGTGGTTTGGTCACTTTTGCCACTTTAATCCAAAACTCAAACTTTTTGCATCTGGGTCCCTGTGGTTTCAGTTTTATTGCCATTTTGGTCCAAAAATGAAATCAGGTCATATTTGCCTTATAAAATCCTGCTATTTTGTCATTTTCCGCAGGGGCAAAATGATCATTTCTCTTTTATAAATAAATACCATATTTTATAAGACAAATATGACCTGATTTACCCCTGAGGAAAATGACAAAATTGCAGGATTTTATAAGACAAATATGATCTGATTTCATTTTTGGACCAAAATGGCAATAAAACTGAAACCACAGGGACCCAGATGCAAAAAGTTTGAGTTTTGGACTAAAGTGGCAAAAGTGACCAAACCACAGGGACCAAAATGGCAGTTTACTCAATAGAAAATGATTATGTGATATAGATTTATCAGACAAATAATATAATGGACCATGGAAAATAGTGTTTGGTATTGTGACAAATATACATCTATCAATCATATGGTTTAAATATATAATTCACAATTTTGTTGTTAATATCCTTTCATATAAATCACCTTCTTAAAACTCTATTCAGGGTAAGACGGATTCTGAGGCAAAAGCGGCTGCAGGAGTTTAGGGAGAGACAAGTCAACTAAATTGCATTGCAATACTTACATATAAGGTAATAACCAGTTAAATGCTGCATTTATTTTGACAGAAAAATACTGATGAAGTAGTTACCACTCTATAACGAGTGTTTCGTTTCGTGGTTAAATATTATCGTGTTAATTATAACTGATTACTGGCTTTTGCCTCTTTTTATATTGATTTTTTTTTTGTGATTCGTGGTTTAAATTAAAATATTGTTTTTCATGATTCACGGTTTACATTAAAGGTAGATCTTGTTTTCTCTAAAACGGGTCGAATTAATAGTTAGCTAAAAGGGAACAGGTTGAACGGGTTGAAAGTCATGTAAACACTAAAACAGATGCATTTAACCTTCTAAATAGTTTTTATTCTGAGGTTTATATTGCTATCATATCTATATTGTTTTGGTAAACGAAATAAAATTAAAGACATGTACAAAACTGTAATTGTGGGTCAACCCGCGTGTCTCAAATTTTCAACCCGTACTAACACAATATGTTTACCTGTTTTGGCCTGTTACACACACCACCTACCTGACGGGCTCATCTTACCACCTCTACTTTAAGTTATCATCATGCTGTAGAATTTAAATTATAGATTATATACGTCTTAACATGTTATATGCAATTCATATTTTTATATCATATCTTAATATGTAATTGGCTAGGCACAAGATCCTACAAGTGAGGCCTTATATGTGAGCTGAGGTGTTTCTTGACATGAAGTATTACTCGATAGTCATGGTCATACTTCAATATCTATTGATGGATGAAGGTTTTGATGTATCAATCATATTTCCCATGTATTTATTACAATTTGTGATTAAAGATTTCATAAAATTTATTTATCACTGTAAAAATCTATTTTTGGGATTAAACTATTGATAATTTCGCGCCGGCCCAAAAACACATCCCAGTTGTATATGTTTGCAATCCTGCTGCAAATATGTTTCTGGTTAGGGTTCTACTTGGTGCAATACTGGTTATGCATCTTCAACATGCTTGCGGAAGCAAGTCATGATTCTCGACCCTGATGCTTGTCGGTTTTGTCTGGTAATATTTGAGCAACTCTAGTTGCAATCTTTGTCTAATGTTTATATATTTCTAATCGAGGAAACGCCTTAGGCTTCTATGATTGGTTCGTATGGCTTAGTTAGGCTTCAATGGCGAGGAAATTCTTGAGAAATCTTGTTTGAGCCCGCGATGATGATTCTAGCATTAATGTTTCTAACAAATTGCAGCTATAACCTTACAACTTTTATAACAAATATTATATGGAATTAAGTATTTGATTACAAATAAATAATCATGTTCTACCCACTTAAATGTACTTATAAGATTCAAACTTTTGGTTAGTATTTCAAAAGTTCTGTTACTCTCTTTGGCGCTCTTGGTACTGATCTTTAATGTACTATCTCCCGTTGTTTTCCCTTTGATTGAATAAATTTCGATTGTTGTTCAGAAAATAAAATTTTAAAAATTAAAACTTGATTTTATGTGAGTTAAATGTATTATGTATGCATCTGTGTAGACATTTTAAATAGAAATTAACAAGGCTTTCAATTGGTCCATGTGATCTACAGATTTTGTGATAATTTCAACTAGGGTATTTCTCCGCGCGTTGCAGCGGTATCTTACCCTAAGCATTGGATGGGTATTGCTTTGATTCGTTACAGTACCGGTATGATAGATGCACTCGGTATATAAATCAATATGCGCTTTTTTTACATCGAACGAAAACAATAAAAACAAACACTAGTACCGGCGGCACCCGTGTTTGAACAGTATTAATTGGTTCAGATCGTCACAATACTGGTACCGATATTCATTTATCGCCGCAGACATCATCATCATCATCATCACCATCATACTCAGTATATCGCCGCAGACAGAGTTGTACAAATGAAATATTATCGAAGCCGTAAATCATAAAAATGGATTTAGGTATCGCCATACTGCTACCGTTGTTGTTTGATACGGTACGATAGCAATATCATTGTAATCACGTTTTTTTAATGAACTGGGTGCTTTATTTTTGTCTCATAACAGTAAATAATATCAAATAATATTTATAGCGATATGATAACATTGGGTAATTGTAACACCCCGAAAACGGGCTTGGTAATTAAACTCTGTTAATACTAAAAGACGGGTAACGTACCGTTATTAGTAAAAATAACCCGGCAAATATTTGGATTTAAATAAGAAATCCTAATATTAAATAAAAACGAATCAAAGTTTTAAGTAATTAAGTTTATAAAAGGCCCGATTTAACGGGACTTAAAGTAAAACGGGTTACGACTTCCCGAACCTACTAAGCTAACTAGGAATAATTCTAACCTAGTTAGATAGTGACTTATGAGTGGGTTAAAACACTTAAATTATGAACTAAGGAAAATGAAGGGGCCAAAGATGTTAAAATCGAAACTTATGTTGCTAATTTAATTAAAACAAAAACCAAACACCCCATTTGGGGATGTCTGGTCGTACAAAGAAGCAGGAGGCGATGGGTTTCTTCAAACCCTAAAATCCTTACTAAAACTCTCAAATTGGAGGTGCAAATCTGGTCCAAAACGAAAATTCGAGCATAGATTACTGATCCCCATTGCAAGGGGGTTGTAAGGTATGTAAAATTTGATGTTAATTCCCTACTTGAAATTCTCATGAATTTAGGATATTCGAAATTTGTTGATGCATGTTCGTTATATGATGAAATAGGAACATTGTAGTGTCTAGGAGTAAACCCTAGACAAGCATATGATGAAATTAGGTCTAAATCTTGTGAATTCATGATCACCATTGAAGGTGATAAGTGTGATGATGCTAAATTCGTGTAATGTGATGTTTTTAGGGTTTTTGATGGCTAAAAATAGTGCTATAATATCATAAACATGTTTCGATTGAAAACTGAATTCAAACAGCTTCTGATCAGAATTTACAGCCGAATTGTATTGGCTGTAACGTGGACAAAACGTGACAAAAACGTTTGTTTCTTGAGTCTAAAATGTAATTCCAGGAAATATCTTTAAAACCCCACTGAAATCGCGTTTTTTCGACTAAAATTGAGCGTTTTATGAATTTTTCCGTATCAAAGGTTCAAGCTGCGTTTTCTGGCAGAATTTGCAGCCCATTACGAATGTCATAACTCAATTTAGGAATTGAGTTATGATCTCAAATTCTTACTGTAGAAAGTATTAAGTTATTAGAAGAATCTCCAATTGGAATTTCGTCAATCGGATAAACGAGGAATTTTTAATGAATTTTTCCGTAAGCTGCAGTCAGAAGTGACGAATCTGATTGCAGCTTAGTAGATGAATTTTTACGAATTTTTGGTAAAGAGTTAGATCTTGAAATTTTAACACAAGGGCTACCCCTCCGAGAGGTACGCCACATAAAAAAAATCATAATTTTTGAAGACTTGTAAACAGGTTAAACAGGTCACCAAAAACAGCCTATTTTCAGTGATACGAAACTTGATTGTTGATATTATAAATTATGCCCACAATGTTCATATGTTGAAATTATGAATCAAACGCGTAATTTCCTAGTTCGACTAATTATGTGTGATGTGGGGTAATACAAATTTTAATTATGAAGTCGATTTAGCTTATATGCACATATCATATAATTAAGGGTAGTTAACTTTTGAAGAGTTAAACTAACCATGGACGGAGTCGAATAGTAGTTTTGACATAGAAAACACGTAAGGTGGAATAGTCGTGGTTATAATGACTAATCTAACCACCTTGTGAATTATGATGATAGTTTGACTCTTGACAAGCTAGATGGAGGCTTGGAATGAAGCGGGTCAAACTAGGGATGGGATTGGTACAGTACCCGTACCTATACCCGTACCCGTACCAGTACCGAAAATACCGGTACCGAATTTGAACAAAACTAGGTACCAAATACCGTACCAAATATATAGGTACGGTACGGGTACGAGTACGGGTACTGGTACGGGTATTTTCGGTACAGTACCCGTTTGGTACCATTTTGTTTTTATTTAATTTTTGAGCACTTGTACGAGTACTAAATAGGTAAAATTGACATGAGTACCAATATAATATGAGTACCGAATAGGTAAAATTGGTACGAGTACCAATACGATACGGGTACCATATAGGTAAAATCAATACGAGTACACTATAAATACCATAATATGAAATAAAACATAATAATAAAAAACTTTTAAAGGTATTCATAGAATTCGGTACCAGTACCCGTTTTTACCCGTACCCGTACCTGTACCAATACCGAAAGTACCGAATACCAAAATCAATAAAACTGGGTACCGATACATGTACCAAATACCTAAAATCGGTACGGGTACAGGTACGGGTACGGGTACGGTACGGGTACGAGTACGGGTATTTGGGAAAAAAAGCCCATCCCTAGGTCAAACGGAGCAGGTACGAAAAGGAAAGCGTAATTTGGATGCGAGGTAAGTAAAGCTTACGCCCTCTTTTGTAAGTTATGTGTTTATTCATAGGTTGTAAATACGACAAAAGCTATATTTGGAATATGGTTCCGACACGAAATGTAACGGGTCGGGACATATAAAATAATGATAAACCATGTTTAATGGTAAAATGGGCGAAATGGTAATTGGTCACGAGATGACATATATATAAAATGAGTTTTTGAATGACTACTTATTAAGGTAAGCCTAAACGAATAAAAAGAGTAAAACGACGAATTAGTCATGTGTAGACGAAAAAGAGTTGAAGTTTAAAACAACACCATTTAATATTAAGCACAAAATATTTGGTAGTCTAGACCAAACGGGTCAAATGGTAATATTTATACCATTTGACAATTAACGACTAATAAGTGTATGTCGAGTCTCATGCTCGCAGGGTAATTGGTTTATGAATTAGCGAGGCTATGAATTAGCATATTATAGAGACAAGGTCTTAAAACGGGTCAATATGTTGACCCGAGCCAGGTACGCTTATATATATAGATGTATAGTTAAAAGTGTTTAACTTCCCTTCACGGGTCAAAAGGAGTAGATAGGTAAAACGGGTTAAGAATTCATAAGAAACCCGTAATTTGAACCTTGCACATTAGTAAATTGATATAACGTGATATGCATGATATTTTGAATATGATTGATTGATCTTTGATATTGGTTCATATGTAACATATTAGAATTTCGAGAAACTAATTGGTATGTTAGAAAGAGCGAAATCCGAGATTTAGGCATTGAGTATAATGAACAAAGCAACCAAAAGATGGATTTACAGGGACTACCGTAAGTTACGGTAGTACCGTAAGTTACGGTAGAGGTCAGGAGCTTACGGTGTGAGTCTACTGGTTTACGGTGGACCATTATTGGAAATTGACCACCGTAACTTACGGTGAAACCGTAAGTTACGGTAGGGCCTGAATGTTTATAAATTTTATATAATTGTAAATTTTCAAATTCATTTCGATCGTAGTTTCGATCAAGTATCATTTCTAAGCATTCTAATATAAATGTTTATGTAAACATTTCAGTCTTAGGTGCTCAAGGATTATGGGTGACGATCAAGCAACTTTTGAAGGACCGAACACATACTCTTGAAGCTTCCGCATAAATCAACTCGGTTTAAACAATGTTTATGATGTAAACTGTTTGCTAAACAACTTTTGAAATGTTTAAACGACGTACTCAATTATGTTATGTTGTATTATTTTAAAATTGTAAAGTTCAAACAAACCCGTATTTTTACAAAGTATATGTAGTCATAATTACATGTTGTTTGTCGTATACTTTACAAAAACCATTAAATAATGACAAGGGTGTTACAAATTGGTAATCAGAGCTCATGGTTAAAGAGTAAATTGTGTTCGGTTCGAGGCTTGATCGCAAATCCGGTAAGTACATGTATATTAATGGTTTGTTATGTGTTGAAATGTTGTGAACAACACATAAGGTTATCGTGTGATACACGTTACCTCAATTAAATGATAAATATAGTTGACAAAATTGCGCGCGTTGATGCGTATAGTAGAAAAGCCTTGTATTATAATACGGGCGATTATTGAAGTTGATATTACTAATTCTTGTAAATGTTTTAATTGAAGGACACTCGCATCTGAAGATAGCGAGAGTTTAACAAATTGCGGATATGGTGATGGAACGGTCCGAGATGTGACAAGAAGAGCATACTAATCAAGGACCTAAATCGCGTAACGATCGCAAATAAGTAATGGCAAGGAATGTCCGTTGGGGCAAGCATTACCAGGTGCACATTTTAAACTTATAGTACAAACAGTAATATGCAACACATACATAGTGAATGACAGTTGCATATAGAATATGAAACTTGGAAAACCTGGATAGGTTACCTATCCAGGATGACGTTTCCAAGAGAAATTCAGTAGAGAATATGTATCACAAATTGTGAATAACAAGACAATAACAGAATTCAGTTTATATAGAAACTTGGACGAGAGTGATCATCCAAGTAAGTATTCTCAATATAAATCTTATTGAGAAAAGTAATGATCACATCAACGAATGTGAATAAATGTTTATAAAAAGGGACATTTTAAATGTTCAAGGATAAACGACTAAAACTAATAATTGTTAACTAACAATTAAATAAAGTTTTACCAAATGAAATCATAAATATGGAGATAATTTGAGGAGTTACTTACATGGGACGTGATGTGGTAATTATAATAAGGTCACGCGTACCATGTGTTGATCGCTTACTCTGGCCAAGTAAGTAGTGAACACATGATAGCATGAGCTTCTTATAATGAGCGCAGTTATGTCCGATGTAGTAAGGTCAAGATGAATGAAAATTTAAAGGATCCTTAGGGTTAAGAAATCTTATGGGCATACTCGTATAAATGGTTTTCGCGGGAACCATAAAAACGATGTATGGCGCACATAGAAACAAAAGACCCAAGGAAATTCGTGACATAAGTCATTTTGGACGAAACAACCATGGTAGACAAAAAGGGCATTGTAAAACCAAAGTATAAATGACCCGCTGGGTCATAGAAACAAAGGTATTGCCCACATGAGAAAACGATCAAAGTCGTTGACTTTGGTTGTAGTAAAGAAATAATGATGATGATAATCATCATTCATAGTTTATAAGACTGTCAAGGATGGTCAAATAAAGAATAAAGGTTTGGTTGAATAAAAGCGATGGATTTCGCTAAGACAACCAAACAAATTAAAACGAAATCTTAATGTATACCGGAATGCTTGCACTAATAATGACTTCGGTAAAGTACCCGGTTGATGGGTAAGGATTTAAACACATGCGTAAACCGAGAAACGGGAACACGAATTTAAAGTCAAAAGACTCGGATTACGAGTTATGACTATAAAATCTCGTATATAGAAATTGTGAGTAAATATGTTCAACTATTCGAAGTCGAATGGGTTGAATAAAGAATAAAGTTGATTGTTTATAAGTGATGGATTTCACATTAATAAGTCAAACATGTTGAATACAATATAACGCCGAATGGCACAAGTGAGCGCTAGCCAGAAAAAGGTAGCGTTAAATGCAAGAGAATAATGAGCCCGGTAATGGGATATAACCAAATAAGAATATATGCAAATCAAATAACAGTAAGCATAAGAAGAACTGACGCATAAATGACGTGAGAAGTCATAAAATCGGAAAATCGTCCGAAAGAAAACAATTATAGCCATGAAACTACAATTAAGGTTAACGGGACCTAAGCTTGAAACCAAATAATTCTTCGAACAAAAACAGGGTGCCTTGACACCAAACATGTGTTTTAAGAATGACATGAGTAAGGAGTGATCTACGGGATCAACACCTTTAGGGTTATAAACAAATGAAAGATCTACGGGACTAAAACGACGCATGGGTCATGATTAGAAAGAAGTTATAAGGACTTCGCCCTAAAGAGGTGAAAGTCTAATCAAAATAGCCCATAAGGCTAAGTGATAAAAACCTACGGGTTAATTAGATAAAGCGAGGGAATCGGTTGAGAATCCCCGCATAAAACTAAGACTGTAAAAGAATAAATTATGGACTGTCAATATCCTGGTATGGATAATTGACAAAAGTTAAAGAGAAGATCCTAAAACTAAAACTTCGGTTTTAGTAAGAAATAGCGTTTTTACAAACATAAATTCTGATAGGAATTTAAATAGTAAGCATGAAAGATACAAGTCTTGACACTGATAGGCGCAAGACGATATATTCGAAAAGTGATATTTTCAAAAATGAAAGGTTGATACAAACTAAACACGATGTGACACGATCACGGTTAGGAAATGTAATGTGAAGTAAAATCACGTTATAACCAAGCGAGCAGTGAGAAGTAACGGGACTAATAAGTCTAGTTAGTAAGACCGGTTAAGGCCAGTAATTCAAATCAATAAAAAAAATTGGTTTGCTTGTAAGCGGTGGATTCGGTATAACTGAACCGAATAAATAAATCTGAAAACAAAAGAAATTATTGCTAAAAGTGAAATATTTCACTAAAGACCTTTAAACGGGTCAAGGTAACGGATTCACCAAGAGTTCGATAATATATAAAAGCGATGGAAATCGCTAAGTTAACTAAACTAGTAGAAATAACGGAATTACGTTATTTCAAATTACATTATGTCGTATGAGGTACGTAGAGGTTCTGTAACCAAAAAGATATTACCAAAATTTTTCTGGTAATACTAACAATTGGTTAAAATATGAATAATGCTTAAGAGATTACTCAGGTCAAACGCATTGAGTTTAGAACTCAATGAACTATGTAAGCAAGGTTTCGAGGACGAAACCTCTTTAAGGGGGGTAGACTTGTAACACCCCGAAAACGGGCTTGGTAATTAAACTCTGTTAATACTAAAAGACGGGTAACGTACCGTTATTAGTAAAAATAACCCGGCAAATATTTGGATTTAAATAAGAAATCCTAATATTAAATAAAAACGAATCAAAGTTTTAAGTAATTAAGTTTATAAAAGGCCCGATTTAACGGGACTTAAAGTAAAACGGGTTACGACTTCCCGAACCTACTAAGCTAACTAGGAATAATTCTAACCTAGTTAGATAGTGACTTATGAGTGGGTTAAAACACTTAAATTATGAACTAAGGAAAATGAAGGGGCCAAAGATGTTAAAATCGAAACTTATGTTGCTAATTTAATTAAAACAAAAACCAAACACCCCATTTGGGGATGTCTGGTCGTACAAAGAAGCAGGAGGCGATGGGTTTCTTCAAACCCTAAAATCCTTACTAATACTCTCAAATTGGAGGTGCAAATCTGGTCCAAAACGAAAATTCGAGCATAGATTACTGATCCCCATTGCAAGGGGGTTGTAAGGTATGTAAAATTTGATGTTAATTCCCTACTTGAAATTCTCATGAATTTAGGATATTCGAAATTTGTTGATGCATGTTCGTTATATGATGAAATAGGAACATTGTAGTGTCTAGGAGTAAACCCTAGACAAGCATATGATGAAATTAGGTCTAAATCTTGTGAATTCATGATCACCATTGAAGGTGATAAGTGTGATGATGCTAAATTCGTGTAATGTGATGTTTTTAGGGTTTTTGATGGCTAAAAATAGTGCTATAATATCATAAACATGTTTCGATTGAAAACTGAATTCAAACAGCTTCTGATCAGAATTTACAGCCGAATTGTATTGGCTGTAACGTGGACAAAACGTGACAAAAACGTTTGTTTCTTGAGTCTAAAATGTAATTCCAGGAAATATCTTTAAAACCCCACTGAAATCGCGTTTTTTCGACTAAAATTGAGCGTTTTATGAATTTTTCCGTATCAAAGGTTCAAGCTGCGTTTTCTGGCAGAATTTGCAGCCCATTACGAATGTCATAACTCAATTTAGGAATTGAGTTATGATCTCAAATTCTTACTGTAGAAAGTATTAAGTTATTAGAAGAATCTCCAATTGGAATTTCGTCAATCGGATAAACGAGGAATTTTTAATGAATTTTCCCGTAAGCTGCAGTCAGAAGTGACGAATCTGATTGCAGCTTAGTAGATGAATTTTTACGAATTTTTGGTAAAGAGTTAGATCTTGAAATTTTAACACAAGGGCTACCCCTCCGAGAGGTACGCCACATAAAAAAAATCATAATTTTTGAAGACTTGTAAACAGGTTAAACAGGTCACCAAAAACAGCCTATTTTCAGTGATACGAAACTTGATTGTTGATATTATAAATTATGCCCACAATGTTCATATGTTGAAATTATGAATCAAACGCGTAATTTCCTAGTTCGACTAATTATGTGTGATGTGGGGTAATACAAATTTTAATTATGAAGTCGATTTAGCTTATATGCACATATCATATAATTAAGGGTAGTTAACTTTTGAAGAGTTAAACTAACCATGGACGGAGTCGAATAGTAGTTTTGACATAGAAAACACGTAAGGTGGAATAGTCGTGGTTATAATGACTAATCTAACCACCTTGTGAATTATGATGATAGTTTGACTCTTGACAAGCTAGATGGAGGCTTGGAATGAAGCGGGTCAAACGGAGCAGGTACGAAAAGGAAAGCGTAATTTGGATGCGAGGTAAGTAAAGCTTACGCCCTCTTTTGTAAGTTATGTGTTTATTCATAGGTTGTAAATACGACAAAAGCTATATTTGGAATATGGTTCCGACACGAAATGTAACGGGTCGGGACATATAAAATAATGATAAACCATGTTTAATGGTAAAATGGGGGAAATGGTAATTGGTCACGAGATGACATATATATAAAATGAGTTTTTGAATTACTACTTATTAAGGTAAGCCTAAACGAATAAAAAGAGTAAAACGACGAATTAGTCATGTGTAGACGAAAAAGAGTTGAAGTTTAAAACAACACCATTTAATATTAAGCACAAAATATTTGGTAGTCTAGACCAAACGGGTCAAATGGTAATATTTATACCATTTGACAATTAACGACTAATAAGTGTATGTCGAGTCTCATGCTCGCAGGGTAATTGGTTTATGAATTAGCGAGGCTATGAATTAGCATATTATAGAGACAAGGTCTTAAAACGGGTCAATATGTTGACCCGAGCCAGGTACGCTTATATATATAGATGTATAGTTAAAAGTGTTTAACTTCCCTTCACGGGTCAAAAGGAGTAGATAGGTAAAACGGGTTAAGAATTCATAAGAAACCCGTAATTTGAACCTTGCACATTAGTAAATTGATATAACGTGATATGCATGATATTTTGAATATGATTGATTGATCTTTGATATTGGTTCATATGTAACATATTAGAATTTCGAGAAACTAATTGGTATGTTAGAAAGAGCGAAATCCGAGATTTAGGCATTGAGTATAATGAACAAAGCAACCAAAAGATGTATTTACAGGGACTACCGTAAGTTACGGTAGTACCGTAAGTTACGGTAGTACCGTAAGTTACGGTAGAGGTCAGGAGCTTACGGTGTGAGTCTACTGGTTTACGGTGGACCATTATTGGAAATTGACCACCGTAACTTACGGTGAAACCGTAAGTTACGGTAGGGCCTGAATGTTTATAAATTTTATATAATTGTAAATTTTCAAATTCATTTCGATCGTAGTTTCGATCAAGTATCATTTCTAAGCATTCTAATATAAATGTTTATGTAAACATTTCAGTCTTAGGTGCTCAAGGATTATGGGTGACGATCAAGCAACCTTTGAAGGACCGAACACATACTCTTGAAGCTTCCGCATAAATCAACTCGGTTTAAACAATGTTTATGATGTAAACTGTTTGCTAAACAACTTTTGAAATGTTTAAACGACGTACTCAATTATGTTATGTTGTATTATTTTAAAATTGTAAAGTTCAAACAAACCCGTATTTTTACAAAGTATATGTAGTCATAATTACATGTTGTTTGTCGTATACTTTACAAAAAACCATTAAATAATGACAAGGGTGTTACAGTAATATCAAACTTATCTCACCATAGTTATATAATAAAAAAGAGAGAAAAGAAATATATCAATTATATATATTATGAAAGGAAAATAATAATAAAATATTGTGAAAATACGAAACACAAGTTTCAAAACCCAAAAAAAACCCCAATAACCCGAACCAAGACCCCACCAAGAAAGCCTACACCAAACCCTTCCCCCAAGTTCTTTTTTTTTTTAAGAGAATTTCTATAAAAACCAACCGAACCCGAAAACCGGGACGACAAAACAAACACAGGCTTACATAATTACAAATTTACACCAATCCGACCAACGGATATTTTTAAACTTGGATCTGTTTCTAAACCCAAGAAAGCCTAGAGATCTAATATCGCTAAAAATATCATCGATCTTGATCTGCAAGCCATTAAACCTCGCGTCATTTCTAGCCTTCCAAACACACCAACAAGTGATCAAAATAATTCCATGAAAAATCTCTATTTCCTCATTCTTTTTTCCACAGTGATTATACATCTCTAGAAGATCTCGAAAAGAAAATGCGAAGAAAAGCGGAACACGGCTCCACGCACAAACCTTTTGCCAAATTACCGAAGTGACGAAGCACGATGTAAACAAGTGATCCACAGTTTCTTCCTCGGAGTTACATAATGGACAAACTTCATCTTCAATAATCAAACCTCTTTCTTTCATTGCCTCGACTGTAGGAATTCTACCCATTTCAGCTTTCCAAGCAAAAAGGTTACATTTAATCGGAACCCAAGAGCACCATTTCATAACATACCTAGAACTGAAATCAATGGAATTGAAAACGATGGACTTGACGGAGCTAACGCTGAAACAACAGGATTTGCAGCCAAGCAAGCGCCAAGCATCCCTTCTATTCGATAGCGTGAAATTCCGGATCAAATCCATAAGCCCAGTCAACTCAGAAGCTTCATCATCTTCAGTTGGTTCATGATGCCATAACCAGATCCCATCACTACCCACACGATCCTTGACCGAACAGCCTTTAACCATTTCCAACCTGAAAAGACCCGGGAACCGAAACTTTAAAGGTTCATCCAACAGCCAAGGGTCCAACCAAAAGCAGACTCCTTCCCCGTTACCAACAACGCCTTTGAAACAAGAACGGATTAAAATATTATGAGCAACAGGTTTATTAATCACTGAATCAATTGATCTCCACCCTCCACCAACAGATTTTTTAACCGGAAGGAAATCCCAGTTTGAAAACCCAAGATGAATGGCTGAGATAACTTTAACCCATAAGCTTTCGGGTTCCGTTTTGAAACGCCAGCCCCATTTAGCTAAAAGAGCAGAATTAGAAACTTTTAATTTACAAATTCCCAGACCCCCGACCTTCCGAGGGGACGCCACCCAATGAGTTTTCCGAACATCAGTCGAACCGCCCCACAAAAACTTTTTAATAATAACCTCCAAATCTTGAATCACCTTAGTCGGCGCTTTATATAGCGAAAGGTAGTAATTAGGTAAAGCTTCAAGGACCGAACAGATAAGGGTGACCCTACCTCCGAAAGATAACATTTTAGCTTTCCATAAAGAGAGACGAGATTCGAAGATGTCATAAACCGGTCTCCAGTTACAAATTCGGTTCATATTCGCCCCCACCGTATGTCACACCCCGATTTCCACGTGTATCACCGGTGGGCCCGGTGGGGGATTACCGTGACGTAGTTGGCAACAATATAGTCAAACCACAATATATGAATGCACAGCGGAAGCATAAAGATAAATATAATTCAACCATTTACTGTAATATCCAATTGTATCACAAGTAGTTGAATAGTATCCACAGGATGGATCAAATAAATAAAAATATTGTTCAACAGATAGACATCAAGCTTGCGAGACTTCCTTAGATGCTAGGGAGCTACTACCAGCCAATTACGTGTAGTACCTGCACTTAATCTTTTTGGGAAAATACGTCAGTTTACACTGGTAAATACAATCAACTGACTCATTTTGTAAAATGGTTGAAAATTGGTTTGGATGCACATGGCATAAACATGTTTATTTAACTTGGGAGAATTATTTAAAATTATAATCTTGTGAACGAATTACATGTTCCTTCTTTGCGTTCAGTAGCCCGGATCGTGCCGGGTTAAAGATCAATAGACACACCACATTTGCGTAAAACCGAGGTGGGTAAACCATCGGCTACGTCTTTTAATAATATAGACATAATACCGGGTGTACGCCTACACCCGACTGTCAAGGTCGTGGCCATTTCGTAAAATGATGCCAAGGATATCCGGGACATGGTCATTAACCCCCCAAAGGCTTTTAAGTAACAAGACTGTTTAAATGAGCCGATCAAACTATTCAATTAACCACCTAAGCGATGGAATTATTTGATGCTCAATCAAGCGGTATTTTATATACCGTAACCCAAACCCGTATAAAGGAAAATAAGTTAAAAGTATTTACCTTTGCAAGTACTATCCTTAATCAGTTAAATCACAGGTATCTTTTACTGGGGCTCCTTATTCTGGAACGAAGGTTTAAATTAACCTATTAGAATCCTAACGGGTCTTTATATTAGCCGTAGCCTAGACCGGTTAGTTTCGAGGGATAGGTACGGTTTAATCGCGTGAAAGACGAAAACCGAGAATGGAATGTGATTCTGACCCAACAAGTTCGGAGACTTGTTTTATACGGGTTTAATATTCACACTCTAGATTTTGGGATCAAAATAATATGGTTTGACCCGTATCGGCTAATCTATGTAAACCAGTTACATAAGCCGAACCGTGCGCGCAATAGGCGCAACGGGTAACCGTAGGAGTCCTACACTGTTTTCCTAAGTCAATATACTTTGAAGAGGTTGTGGTATCAGTAGGATACCTTCCATAATGCCCGTAACGAGTTTTAGTTCATTATACGCCCCGTAGGGGTTTTCCGGTCATTTTAAAGACTTTTAAAAGGGATTTCTGAGTTCTACAGGAAACCTGAGTTTCCCGATCAGTTTAACAAGTCTAAAATATCTTATTTATTATTTAAAATCAGCAGCAACTGGAATCGGGTCAAAAGACCTTGTAGAACTCAAGTTTTGGCCGAAAAGAGCATATTCGGTATTTACCGAACCGTAGCCATAACCGCAGGTTATGGGCAGGTTAAAATTTATTAAAAATCTTTAAAAATCCCAAAATATTATTTTATTACAGTGGGTAAAAGTTTCGGTGACGAAATCTTGGTTTAGGTAGGCGTTATGCTAATTGCGCCGTTTATTACAAAAGTTTACTTTAATTGCGTTTTTTAGCATAACTCCTATTCTAGACCTCGGATTGACGTGAAACTTTAAGGACATGCTTAGAATTTAGTAAGCAAGGTTATGATCCCTTCACGTGTCTGAAATACTCGTTTTATTTTAAAATGGGCGTTACGGTCAACTTTTAAGTAATTAACGGAAATGCGTAAAGGACTCGGATAAACAACGAACCGGTCACAGAGGGTGATACCAACACGTGACCTAGTCCTACGAGAGTCCTAAGGCATATCTACATTGTACTAAAGCGGGTCAGAACTGAAGTCAAAGCAAAAGTCAAACTTTTGCGACATTCGGCTCCGAACCGGGTCAATATAGCAAATGGCCGAATCAAACGAGTTTAGACAAGTTTATATACTTAATATCATGTTTTATGATCATCAAAACAGGTTTCATAGCATATACATTACAGATTATGCACAAAATCGCAAAATGACTTTATGTTGACTTTTTAAGTGCACGTTTGACTCGACATTCGACATAGTTAGAGTGGTGATCAGTGGGAACCCTTTTAGAGGTTTATTACCCACATAAATACCAACACATAACCACTTTTGATTCGACAATTCACTGAACCATTCGTGAGTTATCGCAAAGTCAATCGTTAGTTACGACGGATTGACTTTTAGGCTAAACTAAGCAAAAACAAAACCATAAAAGGTTTGGCATACTTACAGAGACTTGTGCACAACTTAGAATGATAAGAGAAAGCTTTGAGAGCTCCAAGTATGATCAGAAGGGTTGTTTGAGGTGTGTTTAAGATGTGAACATTGAAGGTCTATTTATAGTGCAAGAAATGCTCTTAGATCATCACACATTGGTCTACAAGTGATCATGGATGATGGGCAGGTGTCCTAAGGTGTTATGGGTCGAGTAGGGGGCGCCCATGACTCTGGAATACCCATCCATAATTGTCTTGCCGCTTAAAAGAGCCAACAGCCATATTTCTGTCGCTGGGCGTCGCTTACGGACCGTATGGCTTAGGCCTTGCGGTCCGTAAGCCTATGGCGGATCTAAATCAATCATGCGCTCCCTTACGGTCCGTAAGGCATGACCTTTACGGTCCGTAAGGGGTTAAGAAACAATCTTTTTAAATCTTTTTACAATGATTACCAAAATCTTGGTAATTAATAACCTGACCTTTCGGGTTTGAAGGGGTAACTTTGCGATATGGCCCTCGGTTAATTACAATTAAGGACCTCGCGTTATTTACCCGTGTTGTTAAGCCCCCGGGTAGTTTACTTATTATCCGAGAAGCCTTAATTTATATAGTTGACGCTTTTAACCCTTCTCGTACGAATTTGGTCATAAGTTTCTCGTTTTAAAACGGAACTTCGCGGAATTTATATATTATATTCTAGTGAGCGTATTATACTGTTACAAGGCTTCGGGTACGTCAAAGGGTCACTCAGAGGTATAATTAAACATGTTGACTAAGTTAACCCCCGCAGCTTGTAATCTCTCACTTTCTTCCGCGTTTCGCTTCCGTACGATCCATGATTTATTCGTTTTAAGGTACGAGCATCTTTTAGGGTTACTATACAGTATACTTACCCTTGTTTGACATTTATAACCCTCGAATTTACATACTTTCAAGGTTTGTCAATATTAGTCCTTTATTAAATATTAAATGCCACGTGTAAACTCAAGACACGTGTCAATACATTATTGGACTCAAAATTTCGAGGTGTTACATCCTCACCCCCTTAAAATAAATCTCGACCCGAGATTTACTCAAACAAATAGGGATATTTCTCCTTCATCGTGGATTCAACTTCCCACGTGAATTCAGGGCCTCTTCGAGCATCCCATTTAACTTTAACTATCGGTACATGTTTTCTTCGGAGCTTTTTCACCTGTCGGTCCTCAATCGACAAAGGCTTCTCCACAAACTTCAAGCTCTCATCTATATGCACATCTGTGTGTGGGATCACTAATGATTCATCAGCGAAGCACTTCTTTAGGTTGCAGATGTGGAACACATTATGAATTCCATTGAGCTCTTCTGGTAAGTTCAATTTATAGGCAACTGACCCGACACGTTCGATAACCTCGAAAGGTCCTATGTATCTCGGGCTCAGTTTACCCTTCTTACCGAAACGCATCACCCCCTTCCAGGGTGATACTTTTAGTAGTACTTTTTCACCTACCTCAAAGTGAAAATCTTTACGCTTCAGATCAGCGTAACTTTTCTGCCTATCACGGGCAGCTTTGAGACGTTCCCGGATCTGGACAATCTTGTCCGTTGTCTCGAAAACTATCTCTGGTCCCGATAATTGGACCTCTCCCACTTCCGCCCAACAAACAGGCGATCTACACTTCCTACCGTATAATGCCTCGAAAGGCGCAGCCTTTATGCTGGTATGGTAGCTACTGTTGTAGGAGAATTCGATTAGGGGTAAGTTCTTATCCCAACTACCACCTAAATCGATAGCACATGCTTGCAGCATGTCTTCTAACGTTTGAATAGTACGCTCACTCTGACCGTCTGTCTGAGGATGGTAAGCCGTACTAAAGTTCAAACGTGTGCCCAAAGATTGTTGAAAACTCTTCCAGAAGTGAGACGTGTATCTCGTATCTCGATAAGAGATAATAGACACAGGTATGCCATGTAGGGCGACAATCTTATCAACATATAACTGGGCCAATGTATCGGAGCTATAAGTCTCCTTGATGGGTAGGAAATGAGCTGACTTAGTCAGTCGGTCGACTATAACCCATATTGTGTCGTTTCCTTTGCTCGTTTTTGGTAAGTTGGTGATAAAATCCATAGTTACACACTCCCATTTCCATTCAGGAAGTTCAGGCTGTTGTAGCAAGCCGGATGGCTTTTGATGCTCAGCTTTGACTTGCGCACAAGTCAAGCATTTGGCTACATAAGCGACTACAGACTTTTTCAAGCCTATCCACCAATAGTTTGCCTTTAAATCCTGATACATTTTATCTGCTCCAGGATGGACAGAATATTTGGAGCTATGGGCTTCCTGGAGGATAACATCTCGTAGTCCTCCACAAATAGGAACCCATATCCGCCCATTTAATCTCAAAAGTCCATCCTTGTGGAGAGTCAACTGTTCCTCAGTTATTCCTAATTTTTCCTTAGGATAATTAGCTTCCAACACAGCCTCTCGCTGTGCAGCTAATATCCTTTCGATCAAGTTATTCTTTACTTCCATCCTCCTAGCATTAATCCGGATGGGTTTCATCCTTTCTTTCCGGCTCAGGGCATCAGCGACTACATTCGCCTTGCCGGGATGGTACCTGATCTCACAATCATAATCATTCAAGGTCTCCATCCAACGGCGCTGCCTCATGTTTAGCTCCTTCTGATTAAACAAATGTTGAAGGCTTTTGTGATCTGAATAGATCACAAACTTGATTCCATATAAATAATGCCTCCACAGTTTTAGTGCGAATACAACGGCACCCAGTTCAACAGTTTGCAAAATTTTTGGTCTACGAAGGATTTGTCAGCGCCTGAATCGAAAAGTACTCTTGCAAATATATTATTCACGAGAAAAGTACCTGTTATTACGTTGTCGTCTTGCAGGGCTTCCTTCACATCCATTTTGAAGACCCTAGCGTTATTCTTTTTGGGTTCTTCAGTCTTCTTGGCGAACTTGGGGCAGTTGCTCTTGATGTGCCCCTTCTCACTACAGTTGTAGCAGGTTGCGTCCTTGATCTTCTTACAGTCCACAATTTTGTGGTCTTTGGACTTGCACAGTCCACAAGCATACGTCTTTGACTGCGACTGTGAGTTCGACCCAAGCCTGCACTTCCCGAAGTGGAATTTCTGGCAGTTCTTGCATTTGGGCTTCTCTCCCGATTGTTGCCCATCCTTTCTCGACTCGCCCCCTCTCTTGCCATCACCGTTTCCACGGTGTTTCTTTCCTGACCTTCGCGAGGTATCATACTCACGCTTCCTCTTTTCGGCCTCTTTGTTCCTCTGCGATCTCAGTCGGACCGCGTCCATCGTGAAGGACAAAGAGAGGTCAGTCACAGACCTGAAGGTCGTTGGCCGAGAGGCCTTCACACTAGCCTTTATCGCGGGTTCTAACCCCCCGATAAAACGAGCAATTCTCCTTGGTTCCGGGGTGACTAGATAAGGAACCAAGCGAGACATCGTATTGAAGCTCGTCAAGTAGGCCTGGCAGTCCAGATTTGTCATCACCAATGACACAAAATCGGACTCTATCTTCTCCACCTCATGTTGAGGGCAGTAATTTTCCCTGATGAGAGAAACGAATTCCTCCCACGTCATGCTGTAAAGCACAGCTTTTCCTGAGGCCTGAACCAGCGCCCTCCACCAAGCTAGGGCCTCGCCCTTAAATGACTGTGACACAAACTTCACTACATCCCTTTCAGGGCAGCCACTGATGTCCACAACTGTGTCCATCTCGTCCAACCATGTCATACACTCGACAGCACCCTTCTCCCCCATAAAGTCTCGGGGTTTACAAGATACGAAGTACTTGTATGTGCAGCCCCTTGCACGGGAAGCATCAGTATACTCCCGTTCGCGACGAACACTATTTTCGTTTGACGAGTGGTTGTCGTCGTATTTCTTGGGCTTGGACGAGTGGTCATCGCCGTCCTTCTTATGTTTGGATAGTGGTTTGCTGTGGGTTTTTGAGTGTGTCTTTGGCTTTGATGGTGGTTTGGAAACTGTTCTGCTTCGGGATTCTGTATATTGTCGATCCAGAGCTGCTTGCACAACATTGTCGACAAGAGCCTTGAGTTGAGCGCCCGTTAAATTTATTTGGGCATTATCATAATTATCTTCATTTGTATGACTACTCCCTCCATTTGGATTCGCCATAGTAGCTTGTATATGCTGCAGAAGATAATGAAAATTCTGTTTAGGAGTTTATCATTGAATTGTCTTTTATGGCAATTCGTTAACCATGGTATTGAAGACCATATTTGGTTAATTCGTTACTCACATTACATTTAGGATTTGAACATACTTATCCTAATTACAATTAATATTGCTAGTGGCATAAAAGCCTAGTCACGAGGACGTTGTTATAATGTTAGCCGAGATTACAGAGAATCAAGGTATGAAGGTTTGAACCGTAGTCCTTTTACTCCTTCTGACAGGGAGTCATAAACCACCACTGTCTTTTGTCTTATTATGACAGCAATTATGGCCCATAGGCACTACATCACTAACGGATGTTTGATAATTTGGCCCTTAGGCACTACATCACTTATGGATGTTTAACAAGTGATCATATTTATTGATGATTTAACCCATGATTTATTATATCATTATTTTGGGCTTTGGAGTCCTTTTAAGGATTCTTGTATAAGAATGGCGTGTGTAATTTTAACGAATCACATCTGCCATGATTGTTAACATGCTTACAAAGGTTAACAGGGAATCAGAATCTTTTAATTTGGTCTTACCATCTTGGCCGGATCTTAAAAGACACCTGGCTAGGTTTCACTCTAAGATTCTTTATTTTGGCCGATCAAATTAAAAGGAATGGTTTTGATTTATTTCCTATATAGAAATCACAAAATGAAATTCATAATATAACATTCCATAATTTTAATTCGATTACATACTGCCCTAAACGGGACTTTTAAATAGTACATACCTACGTAGAGGTTTTAAAATAAGTGACAAGTCCACGCAGGGACTAATACAAGATAAGCGTCCATGCAAGGACTAAAAGATAAGTCCACGTAGGGACTGAAATACGATAAATGTCCACGCAGGGACTTCTTTTTTTAAAAAAAAAATAAACATTACATTAGAACATACATAAGGACTAATGGTCACGTTTCTTCTTCTTGCCCTTTAGTAGGTTTGCTAAGCCCTTGAGGAATCCTCGGTGGCTCTTACGTTCTTCCTCAAATTCTCTCTCCACACGGCTCAAACGGTGGAGTATTTCTTCTTGTTCGGGAGGAGAGAAACGTGGTTGTGGCGCCTGTTGCGGAACTGGAGGTCTGGGAGGTGCTGGATACCCATGAGTTGAGTAGTCCGGTGCTCCCATGTTCCCATGAGCTCCGTCGGGATATCGTGCATTATACCTGGCCGACACCACATATGGGTCGCGCTCATAGTTGTAGTTGTAATGTGCTTGCGATGATGGTTCGAACGGGTTGTAAGCCGTTGGACCCGTGTACGCAGGTATTGGGTGGTTATACCCAAATGGTGGCGAAGTTGGTGCAGCTGGTGCGGAGTTCGCCTCCTGTATAGGACTTGAAGGTCCTTCTTCTTGTAGTGGCGGGTAGTGGCTACTACTAGAGTGTCGAGGGGTGCTGAAGTGGAAATCCCCTCCTCCTCGGGTGGACATACGGGCATTTGTCCTCCTACGCCTTGGCGGATCAGGCATTACTGGCTGTGCCGGTGGCGGAGGTGGTGGCGTAACTGCCACGAAATGTGGATCCTCGGAGGGATCTCGCGGATGTTGCGGCTGTTGTGATGACTGTGGCGTATGGTACCACTCGTGTTGATTAAACAACGCCATGAAGCTATCTGGTCCCTGATAGGGTGCACCATGGAAGGATGACCCATCAGAGATTTCTATTGGGTGCGTGGGCGTACCACGAGCAGGTTCTGTTGGATCAGTATCCTCGTCCATATGATCTTCGGAGAAGTGATCTTGCGGCCCTAATGGAACAAAACCTGAAGGTTCCTGGATGTAGTCAGCTGGATTAAACTGACCTCTAAAGTATGGAGTAGGGTCGTCAAAATTTCGGTGTGATACCGAACGCTGTAGAGGTATGAAGGAGGGTTGTGGGTTGTTGGGGTCATTCTCGGAATTTGGCCCGAATGAGTGCCGGTATGATGGCGTTGAGCTATGCGAGGTGGAATGCCTCGCAGGTTCATAAAGGTCTCTTCGCCTTTGCGGTTCTTCACTCCTTGTGGTTGAAGGAGCTCGCCTATTTGAAGGTCCGGCTTCGTGATCGTGATGAGTAACGATCTCTCCTCTGCCTCTTCTTCCCCTTCCTCTTCCTCGGAATATTACTGGCGGCATATTTCCTGCTTTTTAAAACTTTAAATACCATAATAAAAGGAAAAAGACAAATTTGGAATAACAATTCGAATTTGTCCTATGTTCTTGTCTAGACTCAAGTATGTGCAATTGTGTCACTGAGATTAAACACATTAGGATAGTGTTTAATTCACTCAATGTCGGCTCTGATACCAACCTGTCACACCCCGATTTCCACGTGTATCACCGGTGGGCCCGGTGGGGGATTACCGTGACGTAGTTGGCAACAATATAGTCAAACCACAATATATGAATGCACAGCGGAAGCATAAAGATAAATATAATTCAACCATTTACTGTAATATCCAATTGTATCACAAGTAGTTGAATAGTATCCACAGGATGGATCAAATAAATAAAAATATTGTTCAACAGATAGACATCAAGCTTGCAAGACTTCCTTAGATGCTAGGGAGCTACTACCAGCCAATTACGTGTAGTACCTGCACTTAATCTTTTTGGGAAAATATGTCAGTTTACACTGGTAAATACAATCAACTGACTCATTTTGTAAAATGGTTGAAAATTGGTTTGGATGCACATGGCATAAACATGTTTATTTAACTTGGGAGAATTATTTAAAATTATAATCTTGTGAACGAATTACATGTTCCTTCTTTGCGTTCAGTAGCCCGGATCGTGCCGGGTTAAAGATCAATAGACACACCACATTTGCGTAAAACCGAGGTGGGTAAACCATCGGCTACGTCTTTTAATAATATAGACATAATACCGGGTGTACCCCTACACCCGACTGTCAAGGTCGTGGCCATTTCGTAAAATGATGCCAAGGATATCCGGGACATGGTCATTAACCCCCCAAAGACTTTTAAGTAACAAGACTGTTTAAATGAGCCGATCAAACTATTCAATTAACCACCTAAGCGATGGAATTATTTGATGCTCAATCAAGCGGTATTTTATATACCGTAACCCAAGCCCGTATAAAGGAAAATAAGTTAAAAGTATTTACCTTTGCAAGTACTATCCTTAATCAGTTAAATCACATGTATCTTTTACTGGGGCTCCTTATTCTGGAACGAAGGTTTAAATTAACCTATTAGAATCCTAACGGGTCTTTATATTAGCCGTAGCCTAGACCGGTTAGTTTCGAGGGATAGGTACGGTTTAATCGCGTGAAAGACGAAAACCGAGAATGAAATGTGATTCTGACCCAACAAGTTCGGAGACTTGTTTTATACGGGTTTAATATTCACACTCTAGATTTTGGGATCAAAATAATATGGTTTGACCCGTATCGGCTAATCTATGTAAACTAGTTACATAAGCCGAACCGTGCGCGCAATAGGCGCAACGGGTAACCGTAGGAGTCCTACACTGTTTTCCTAAGTCAATATACTTTGAAGAGGTTGTGGTATCAGTAGGATACCTTCCATAATGCCCGTAACGAGTTTTAGTTCATTATACGCCCCGTAGGGGTTTTCCGGTCATTTTAAAGACTTTTAAAAGGGATTTCTGAGTTCTACAGGAAACCTGAGTTTCCCGATCAGTTTAACAAGTCTAAAATATCTTATTTATTATTTAACATCAGCAGCAACTGGAATCGGGTCAAAAGACCTTGTAGAACTCAAGTTTTGGCCGAAAAGGGCATATTCGGTATTTACCGAACCGTAGCCATAACCACAGGTTATGAGCAGGTTAAAATTTATTAAAAATCTTTAAAAATCCCAAAATATTATTTTATTACAGTGGGTAAAAGTTTCGGTGACGAAATCTTGGTTTAGGTAGGCGTTATGCTAATTGCGCCGTTTATTACAAAAGTTTACTTTAATTGCGCTTTTTAGCATAACTCCTATTCTAGACCTCGGATTGACGTGAAACTTTAAGGATATGCTTAGAATTTAGTAAGCAAGGTTATGATCCCTTCACGTGTCCGAAATACTCGTTTTATTTTAAAATGGGCGTTACGGTCAACTTTTAAGTAATTAACGGAAATGCGTAAACGACTCGGATAAACAACGAACCGGCCACAGAGGGTGATACCAACACGTGACCTGGTCCTACGAGAGTCCTAAGGCATATCTACATTGTACTAAAGCGGGTCAGAACTGAAGTCAAAGCAAAAGTCAAACTTTTGCGACATTCGGCTCCGAACCGGGTCAATATAGCAAATGGCCGAATCAAACGAGTTTAGACAAGTTTATATACTTAATATCATGTTTTATGATCATCAAAACAGGTTTCATAGCATATACATTACAGATTATGCACAAAATCGCAAAATGACTTTCTGTTGACTTTTTAAGTGCACGTTTGACTCGACATTCGACATAGTTAGAGTGGTGATCAGTGGGAACCCTTTTAGAGGTTTATTACCCACATAAATACCAACACATAACCACTTTTGATTCGACAATTCACTGAACCATTCGTGAGTTATCGCAAAGTCAATCGTTAGTTACGACGGATTGACTTTTAGGCTAAACTAAGCAAAAACAAAACCATAAAAGGTTTGGCATACTTACAAGGACTTGTGCACAACTTAGAATGATAAGAGAAAGCTTTGAGAGCTCCAAGTATGATCAGAAGGGTGTGTTTGAGGTGTGTTTAAGTTGTGAACATTGAAGGTCTATTTATAGTGCAAGAAATGCTCTTAGATCATCACACATTGGTCTACAAGTGATCATGGATGATGGGCAGGTGTCCTAATGTGTTATGGGTTGAGTAGGGGGCGCCCATGACTCTGGAAAACCCATCCATAATTTTCTTGCCGCTTAAAAGAGCCAACAGCCATATTTCTGTCGTTGGGCGTCGCTTACGGACCGTATGGCTTAGGCCTTGCGGTCCGTAAGCCTATGGCGGATCTAAATCAATCATGCGCTCCCTTACGGTCCGTAAGGCATGACCTTTACGGTCCATAAGGGGTTAAGAAACAATCTTTTTAAATCTTTTTACAATGATTACCAAAATCTTGGTAATTAATAACCTGACCTTTCGGGTTTGAAGGGGTAACTTTGCGATATGGCCCTCGGTTAATTACAATTAAGGACCTCGGGTTATTTACCCGTGTTGTTAAGCCCCCGGATAGTTTACTTATTATCCGAGAAGCCTTAATTTATATAGTTGACGCTTTTAACCCTTCTCGTACGAATTTGGTCATAAGTTTCTCGTTTTAAAACGGAACTTCGCGGAATTTATATATTATATTCTAGTGAGCGTATTATACTGTTACAAGGCTTCGGGCACGTCAAAGGGTCACTCAGAGGTATAATTAAACATGTTGACACAGTTAACCCCCGCAGCTTGTAATCTCTCACTTTCTTCCGCGTTTCGCTTCCGTACGATCCATGATTTATTCGTTTTAAGGTACGAGCATCTTTTAGGGTTACTATACAGTATACTTACCCTTGTTTGACATTTATAACCCTCGAATTTACATACTTTCAAGGTTTGTCAATATTAGTCCTTTATTAAATATTAAATGCCACGTGTAAACTCAAGACACGTGTCAATACATTATTGGACTCAAAATTTCGAGGTGTTACACCGTAAGACCAAGATACTTAAACGGAAGGGAGTCAAACCTACAACCCATAAGCTCCGCCATCTCTATCACCTCTGCATTGCTAACCCCCACCCCATAAAGGCAAGACTTTCCGATATTAATCCGAAGGCCAAAACAAGCATAAAAACATCTAAGGATTCTAACAACGTTCAAAACGTTTCCTTTGGACCACTCTCCAAGAATCATTGCATCATCCGCATACAAAGGGTGGGAAAGGGTAGGGCCGTCATTAGGGAGAGCAATGCCACTAAGGGCACCCATCTCACAAGCCTTGTCGAATATACACGAAAGAGCTTCTATAGCAATAATAAAAAGAAACAGGCGAAATAGGGTCGCCTTGTCTCATACCTTTGTTGCAACTAAACTCAAAATTTGGCGAACCATTAACAAGAACCGAAACCCGAGCCGACGAAAGAATCCCTGAAATCCAACTACACCACTTAGGCGGAAACCCCATTTGCTCAAAAACACTAACTGTCACACCCCCAAAATCCACCATGCGGAGTATCACCGCTTGGAGGCGTGACATGACCAGGATCAAGCCACCAGTCATATTTAATAAGTAAATAAAATCAACCACAATAAGTAAGTTCGAATTAAACAGCGGAAGCATTAAAAGTAAAACCCAAAATATAAGTCCATAGTTCATAAGTTTAAAGTCCAAATCGTAAGTTTAATAAGTTCATAAGGATTTAAATATTAAACACGGAACATAACAGTCCGTATCCCACAACAACTCCTTCCTCGTGCAAGCTCCAAGCATTTAACGACCTGTAAGGCATGTAACAACGAGTCAACAACAAAGTTGAGTGAGTTCACATTTGGTTGTTTAGTTTTAAGTTGTTTCTGAAAACGTGGTTTGTCTTTCGTTGGCGTAGTTGCCGTGGGGGTTACCCCGTAGTTGAAATCATGATTAACTAGTTCATTCTTTATTACCCAAACCAAATTCATGATCAGTGGGGGCTTCCCCATGTGAACCATTAGACCGTTACCATATCGACTACTAACGCAAATAAGTTGTGCCCTACATCAGTGTCTATCATCACTGACAGTTTGCCATAATCCATTAGTACACGCCCGTCCGACTGGCACGGTGTGAGGTTTGTTAAACCTAATAGCGCTATTAACTAATGACCCGCTCGCCATTCGGCGATTAAGTCGATATAAATTGAGGGACTTCATGATAGAGTTTTGTCTAGTAAGTTTAAAGTTGTTGTCCTACCCAAGGAGGACGAACGTACGTAGTTCTACCAAAGGAGAATACGCAGGATTAATATTGGCATCCTACCTATGGAGGATGGCCGTACATATCCTACCCAAGGAGGATATGTAGATTCCGTTTTAAATTCTTTAACACATTCCCAACCACCGGGAATCCCATGCCTTAGAAAGTGTGTGAACTCACCTCGGTTTGCTCAGTTAGATTCTCAAATATAGCTAACAGTCAAGGTCGGTCAATCGCGTCCTAATATGATTACCAGTTAGTCATTTAGTGGTTTTCAAATAGAGCAAGTTCCTACACGTATCTATCACATAACATGCATTACTTTAACGGTTTATGCCCATATAAACTCCCCATCTATTCCCGTTCACAAATAAACATACGACATTGCACATAACACTTTTATTGACATATAACATGTTAGATCATTCACAGATAACATACTCGACATTTAGACACGCAAATTACTACTTATGTCATTTCAACTTAAATATCCAAAACTGGGCTGTTTTCGAGCATTTTAATAAAATAGTTATCTTATTTCAAAAATTCCCAACTTTTTACCGAAGGTGCTAAACGATCCAAATATTATTGTGTAAAAATCTCGGGATCCAATTCATCACCAATATTTTATAAAAACTCATTTTTCGGACTGCAATCAGATTCATTACTTTCTGACTGCAGTCCACGGAATAATTCATTAAAAATTCATTGTAAGTCAGATTGACGAAATTCTAGTGGGACAATTACTACGACATCAGTGTCCATCTACGGTACCAATTCCATGATCTATATCTACCCAGGTTTCAAGTTATGACTAAAAATATAACACCCATTTACTGCTGTAAAAACTCAGCTTTAGCTGCTGTTACAAATCGGGTCTTTAAAAATAGTAAACGAAGTCCAAAAATTATGATTCCAGTGCCATTAGAACCGTATTTCATAATACATAAATCTAGACTTCAGAAAATACATTTTTCATTAAGTTACAGTCTGGTTACAGCCAACTGAAGTTGGCTGTAAACACCAACCAACTTTCTGTTTTAGTTCCCTACCTTCTAACGCATGTTCGATTGATTCTGTTAACATGTTTAGTGATCACAACAACCTCAAACATCAATATTAACCAGCAAATTATCAGGAAATCAACAAGAATCATAACAACATCATATTGACATCACTTCATCACTAGACTAGTTTATGTTCAAGACTTGTTTAAGGTTCTTTAGAGTTTCTTATCAATTTGATCACTACACATCTTTAACCACCTAAACAAGATGTAAGAAGCAAAGATCTAAGTTCTTACCACTAGTTCAAGACTAGGGAAGTTCGAATGAAGAAATGTGGCGGTTAATAGCGCTTGCAAGAGGTCCTTCAATTTCCGAGAACACTAAGCTTCGTTGTGCACCTTCTAACACCTTTGTATGCTTGTAGAATGCTTGGAAGTGATCAAGTGGTGGTGGTGGTGGTGCTACTAGGGGCGGCCGAACAAGGGGGAAGAAGGGAGTTTTTGTGGTGTGTTGTTGAAGTGTGGATGAAGAAGTGATGGACTCATGGTTTATATAGAAGTCTTCCAACATTTCTAAATCTAATGGGTAATGTATTTGGTATCTAGACTACAAACCAACTTATTTAATCAAAAGAAGTCGCCATGTGGATCCTTGTGTTGGTAACCGTAAGGGGGGGGGGTGCTTGGTTGGGTTGTAATGGATGATTAGTGATCTTGGTTGGAAATCAAAGGTTTAGTTAGTGTCTTATGGTGTGTTGTGTAATGTATAGTGTGTTAGGGTGTTCGGGGACCCTAACTAGCTTCGAAAAATAAAAACAATGCTTCTAGCATTATTTTGGTGTTCCGGGTAAAGTCCGGTTGTTCAGTTCGGTGTTGTTCCGTTAAAGTGCTTAATTAATCCGTAAAGTTTCCTACATATATATTTTTGTAACGTTTTTACTTTTCAACACTCAGGAAAGCACACGGGACTATTTAGTAACTTTTCTGTATACTACTAGTATGTTAACAAGCACATGTAAGTATAACACAGTAATCAGAGAGTAGTTAAGTAATTCCACACAGTCGTCAAGCACTTTAATTTTTATTATTAAGTTGTACGGAATACATGGAATTACGAGGGTTGTCACACTAACAACAAATCCCCAATTAATATTATCGTATGCCTTTTCAAAGTCTATCTTAAGGAAAAAAGCCGAAGACTTTCGACTTTTTAACCAAGAAAAAACCTCGTTGATCATGAGAGGGCCATCGAGAATGAAGCTACCGCTCAAGAAAGCTGACTGGGAGAACGAAACGACCGATCCAGTAACCTTTTTAAGCCGCAAAGCAAGCACCTTCGAAATAACTTTGTTAACCATGCCAATGAGACTAATAGGTCGGTAATCGCCGAGATTTGCCGGATCTTTGACCTTGGGAATAAGAGCAATAAAAGCGGAACCACACCCGCGATTAAGAGTCCCAGAGTCATAGAAATAGTCCATAATCTTCCCAAAATCGTCTTCAAAGAGAGACCAAAAATGCTTTAAGAAACGAAAATTGAAACCGTCTGGCCATGGGGCCCGATCGTCCCCACAACTAAAAACAGCCGATTTAATTTCCTCTTTACTAAATCGCTTCAACAAACTCGTCGCCTCAACATCATTAACTTTTTGATATTCGGAATAACTAACGAAGGTCTTAGCGGATATTGCTCAAGAAATTTAGACCTAAAGAAATTGAAAACCTCCTTTTTGATACGAGCCGGCTTAGTAACCCACTCCCCAAGTTCAACACATGCCAATACCACCACCCAACCACCCATGTATGCTGACAATGCACGATTAGTAATCTGTATGGACATCTAGCCCCACATGGCGAAATGGTCCTATACCACAAGGTAACCAAGCTTAAACCCAAACTGTCAATCAACGACCTCCGGCTAACACAAATGGTCGTGCTTGCTATAAATGTGGTGATCCAAATCACCTTAGCTCACAATGTCCTCACAACATTCAAGCCTAAGTGCAAATGCCCCGTGGTCGTACATTCAACATCAATGCAACACAAGCTCAAAACAACAATAATGTGGTAAACGGTACGTTCCTTGTAAATTAACTTTATGCTTCTATCATTTTTGATACTGGTGCGGATAAAAGCCTTGTTTCTGAGAATTTTGAACCTTTGCTTAAATGTACATGATCTAAACTTCTGAAATCCTTCACCGTTGAAGTCGTTAACGGAAAATCTATCACCGTTGATCCCATACTTCATAATTGTGTCCTTAACCTTAATGAATACGAATTCCTGATCAAACTCATACCCATGCAATTGGGTAGCTTTGGTATCATAGTAGGCATGGATTAGCTTGCAAGATTCCGTGCCGAAGTCGTTTGCTTTGAGAAATTTATTCACATTCCTCTTCCTTCCGGTGACATTTTGCAAATCCACGGTGAGAAACCCTCAAAAGGGCTCAAACTCGTGTCTTGCACTCAGTATGCTCACCAACGTATTTTTGTATTGACAGATATTTTATACATGTTGCAGGAAATGTTTGATAATGCTATCACAATAAATTACTTAGAATGGATTTAGATAATCACCTAGTTTACTTATGCAAATTGATGTTTTTATTTATGAAATTTACGTTTGTCGTCCTTCCTTTTTGAACGATGTAATTTGTCATTCCAAAAATCGGAAATAAAATTTTGATCCTTAATACATATCGCAACTTAGTGTTATGACTGAGTAATATATTACGTCTCGCCTCGATCAGTTAGGGTGTAATATTTATATCATCATTTGTTTGGTGACAGAATTTCATCACTATAGATGCCACAAGCCCAAACACATGAACAAGAACAATAAAAAAAAAGAGAAAGCGACATCACGTGCTTTTTACAAATTTGTTACTCAACTGGAGCCAAAAAACGCTCCTCCAAAAAATCAAAACAAAGGCGCCAACTATCTCCCGCCCCACCTTTCTATTTCTTCCCCATTTCTATTCACTCTCCCACCTCTCTCTCTCTCTCTCTCTCTCCACTTTCTCTCTCTAAAACCCTAACCAATCATGCACCACCACCTCCCTCACCCCGTCACCTCCACCACCGCCTCCTTCTCTGACGCTCTCCTTTCCAAAAAAGGAAAGCGCCGCGGCAGCTACAACTGCGGCCGTTGCGGTCTTCCTAAAAAAGGCCACATCTGCCACCTTCCACCACCACCGGTCACCGATTCTATTTCCTCCGCCGTAACTCCGGCCGATTCGTCGACATCATCCGCCATCACCGCTGCCGTACCGGTTCCAGTTTCAGTTTCAGTTTCAGGTTCGGATTCTCCGATTTGTTCAATTCGTACGGACCGGAAGTGTTCGAAGCTCCGGCGAGCGTTGTCGTTTGATGATATGGATGTTCGTGAGGAGGTTATGGATGTTTGTGATGAAGTTATGGATGATGACGATGAAATTGAGGAGGAGGAGGAGGTGGTGGATTTTGGATGTGGAAAGATGCCGGTGAGTTGTATGTGGGAGGTGATGCGGAGGTTGCCGCCGGCGGCGTTGTTGACGGCGGCGAAGGTGTGTACGGGGTGGAGAGATGTGACGAAGCAGCTTTGGAAGGCTGCTGAAGAGGTGAGACTTAGGATTCCGGCGAAGGTTCAGGTTGGATTTGTTGGATCGGTTTTGCAGAAATGTTGTTCTGCGCTTGTTAGACTCTCACTTACGGTGGAAAGGTTAGGTTTTAGATCTAGGGTTTTGTTGGACTTGATTTGACTTGACTTTAGATTGACCGGTCAACGATTTTTTTGGACTAAAAAAGTAATAAGACCTAATTGTGAAATTGAACCAAGTTAACTGATATTATATGGATGATTAATTTGTTAAAAATGCATATGGTAAGCCAGCCAGTTAAAAGGAAACTGTGATTTGGTGAATTAATTTGTGTTTATGTGGTGATTTGTATTTGCAGTGATATGGATTCAACTATGCTGGCTTGCATTGCCTTTGCCTGTCCAAATCTTGAATCTCTGGAGATCAATATGTGTGAAGGCTCAGTTAATCGAATCATGGGGTATCCTTACCTACTTATACATGGTGTTATGTTTATTATACAAATTACAAAGCAAATGCATGATTATTGAGCTGGAATATTGATGACCTGATATGAAGTTAGGTTGAACCTTATCTGCATTGGCAGCATTGCATTTGGATTTCTAGATTGTAGGCTTCAGTTAAGATCTTTATCTGCATTGCATTTGGATTCCCATATTGTGTTTTCAGCCATACTTTTAAGTTTTAACCTTTAACTTTTAACTAACCATAGTTGTAAATGCGCAGCCTTAGGCCTAGGCACAAGGCGCTTAAAAAGCGAGTGCCTGATATAAGCAAGCGACATAGCATAAACATGTCATTTTTGGGGTTTTAGACGTGTTTTAGGCTTGTTTAGGGCTATTTCTAGGTCTTTTTGGATGATTCAGATCAGCTTGCCCGATATTGTAGAATTTTGTTTGAATTTCAGGAATTGCCTGAAGGTCATCGGAGTGCCTGAATGGCATCGAGGCGTTTTCCTTGCTCTTTGCCTCGCCAAAGGGCCTAGGTGCACACCCGAAGGGCTTTTGACAACATAGCTTTTAAAACTTCTGCTTAGGTCTTTGGTAGACTTCTTTACATGTGTTTTCGATAGCACAATAAATCACATTCTGTATTCTATAGCAATCTGTTTTTATATTTATTTAACACACTCACACACACATGGATCCATATATATCATGAGTTTTTGTTCTTATTTGTTTCATATATCCATATATATCATGAGTTTTAGGCATATGTATGTAATTTTTTAATTGTTTCAACATCAGGTTTGTTATCAGATTCTCTATATGGTTGGTTTGTGTTGCTTGATTATGCTAATTCTACATCTGAATAAGCAAATTTTGAGTGATAAATATGTAATGTTTTGTAGTTTTATAAAATTCATGATCACATTGATATATATGTAAAATGTTGTAGTTTTTTAAAACATTAGTTGTTGCAACCAAATTTGATTTTATAGTCCACACCATTTTAATAGTTTTATTTGTAACTTGTTTTCTGAATCAATAAAGTTTTTATGGTATCAACGATTCAACGTTAAAAACATTTGTTTTGTTATTGGTATGCAATTCTAAGTGCATACTTGTAAAAAAGCATAATGAGTTATTGATAATTAATAAAGGCATCTATGATCCATCTACTATCCATGTGGTTTCGTGTTATAGTTGATCAATGAAAAACCATTATCTGCCTCTAAGTTTGAGTTTGTTTATTTTAGGGATGAATTGAGTCGTTTCGTTGCGGATAAACGTTGTCTCACAACTCTTAAAATGGAGGGGTGTTCAAACCTTGGATCGTTTGTTCTCTGCTCTAACATACTCTCCACTCTCTGGCTTTCAGATCTTCATTCACTTTCAAAGATGGTATACATCTTTAAAGGCGTTTTAATTATGCTTCATCATGGTTAATGTATAATCTTGTAATTATGTTTGGTGCTTACATTTACTTCCTTCTTATCTTAATTAGGTTTTTAATACCCCCAATTTAAATGAGATATCTCTTGATTTTTCTCGCCAAGAGAACGATAGCACTGATCTTACTTCAATGATGGATGGTCTCGGAAGAACCTGCCCTAGATTACAAAATATTCACATTGCTTCACTTCATCTTTCCCATTCCGTTGTTCTTTCTCTCACTGCTGCAAATTTAAGGTATCCCGAGTGGCATTTTTATTGTATTTGTGGCATTTGTGATGTGAATCATCCTTATGGAATATTTAACTGGCATACTTTGCTTGCATTTGTAACAAAAAAACTTCATGGAATGTTTCAGTAGGGATACTAAACGGTCGTGTTCGCGGGTTGGCGGGTTCAACCTGACTCAAACCTGAATATTTTAGACGAACCCTGATGACCCGAACCTGAAAACCGTGTCATACGTATGAACCCGAACACGACCCGAATATTTGTGGGTTGACCCGTATACGACCCGTTCAACCCGAATTTTTATTTTTTTTTCTGCAATATAATATATTAAAATTAAAATCTACTTAAAAACACAAATGTATATAATACAATAACATTTAAATTATAAAATCTTATGTCAATTTCTCTTTTTTAAGTTATTGTAAAAAATATAATATAAATGGGCTAAACGGGTCAACCTGGTATTAGAAATTCTCACCCCTGTGTTTCCGTGTTTTATTTAAATATTTGCCCTGTTGATTACATTGTAGGGGCTTGCGCATGCTATCACTTGTACTTGGATCAGAAATAACAGACGCATCAGTTGTAGCAATTTCCAAATGCTACTCAAATCTGGAATTACTTGATCTCAGTGGGTAAGTTATACTTATTTTACTTTGTATCATGGTTGTTTTTTTTTTGTAATCTATGCTTGTGCTGTTTTTATACCGTGGTAAATCACTATTCATATTTCATTCATTAATGGTGCTCATTAATTGCAGGTCTAGCATAAGTGACAGTGGTCTCGGGATGATATGCAATGTGTACCCTGAGACTCTAACAAGACTCCTTGTTGCTCTATGTCCCAACATTACATCAAGTAATTTTAAAATCCATAATCTAAAACATATGTTAGTTATAATTTAAATTGATAACAACTAACATTTTCTTCTTTTATTAATGACAGGTGGTATCCAGTTTGCCACCACACAATTACCTCTTTTGGAACTCATGGATTGCGGGATGACAATATGTGATTCAGAAGCACAACATCCAACCTCCGAAGACGATTCAGATCTACATACATCACCAAACAGCAAGCTGCATCTTACACGTCAGAAGTTGTTTATAAAACATGCTCGATTGAAAAGGCTAAGCCTTTGGGGTTGCTCCAGTCTTGATGTAAGCTTCTAAATTATCTTTTCAATTGAAATCTACATCTTAATTTATAACTTTTCTGATTATTTGATTTTTCCAGTCTTTGTATGTAAGCTGCCCGAATCTCAATGATCTGAACCTCAACTCCTGTACAAATTTAAGTCCAGAAAAATTAGCTCTTCAATGCCCTAAGCTGGAGAATGTGCATGCTGTTGGCTGTGAAGATGTATTAATCCAAGCAGTTCAAACTCAGGTGAACCAATCTTTATGCTTCTTATTTAAACATATTATGGATTAAATTTTTATTTTATAGAGTAAACTGCCATTTTGGTCCCTGTGGTTTGGTCAATTTTGCCACTTTAGTCCAAAACTAACTTTTTACATCTGGGTCCCTGTGGTTTCAGTTTTATTGCCATTTTGGTCCAAAAATGAAATCAGGTCATATTTGTCTTATAAAATCCTGTTATTTTGTCATTTTCTGCAGGGGCAAAATGATCATTTCTTTTTTATAAATAAATACCATATTTTATAAGACAAATATGACCTGATTTGCCCCTGAGGAAAATGACAAAATTGCAAGATTTTATAAGACAAGTATGACCTGATTTCATTTTTGGACCAAAATGGCAATAAAACTGAAACCACAGGGACCCAGATGCAAAAGGTTTGACTTTTGGACTAAAGCGGCAAAAGTAACCAAACATCAGGGACCAAAATGGCAGTTTACTCTATTTTATATATATTTCTTAGAGTTAAAATCATTGTGGATTTGTTTTCAGGTTTCTGAGGACTATGCTTCTTTAGAGAATCGTTATTCTTGTAAAAGGATGGCTGATGGTTCAAAGAGAGTTGGAATTCCATTTTCCTTTAGCCAACAGGTAAGCTGCAAAATAAATAAATAAATAAACAACTGGCTAATTGACAATTTTGTATAAGCAATCCCAAACACATCATAATAAGCAGAAAAGCATATGGTTTAAAAACGTGTATTGTGATTTATATATTAATTTTCAATTGTTTTTGCAGTTGCCGGATTATGACAAAACCAGTTGGAAGATTCAAAAGCGAAGGTGCACAGTGGTAGTTGAATAAGGAGGTTAGATTAATTGCTGTAGAACCTAACCTGTGTGTAGTAGATTATTCATTCATGGGTGGATAGGTTTAAATGTATGTTATAAATTTCCACCATTTCTCCAAATCACCTGTTGTGAAGCTGGCTGTTTGTAGGCTAAAAAACTCTTTACATTTACAATAAAAATGAAACTCTGGTACACAAAGTGTATGCTAGTATGTTTATAATATTTATACTTGCATTTGCTTTCGGTTTAAATGTCTTTTGATTTGACTAAGCCTTAAAAACATACAAGAGAGGGTTGGTCACAACTCACAAGTCATACATTTAGAGAGGTGGTTCTGGGAGAGGCGGAGGTGCTAGTTGATGGCATGATAATTATGGGTGGTGCTCACTCATTTTGGGTGGAAGAGTTGGAATGGGTATATGATTATACCTTTAGTCAACTACAACTAGTAGGCATAAGAATTGGGGAGGGGTCTTATCCTGCAATGGCAAACGCTCCATTAACAAACCCCAATCTAACACAAGAAGTCCCAACTTGGGCTGAATATTACGAAACTCACTCTAGAGTGGAATTACATAGTAAAATCAGACGGGAAAATGTGTTGTCCAACACTCAAAAGCCCACCTCATCTAAACTCAAACCATAGGTTGGACGGTCATGATAGTGGTCGTTCTGTCTTGTCGCCCGAATCATTATCGGATGATTGGGATTAATTTAATTTTTGAAAATGTATTAATTTAATTTTATCAATGTAATAATTATTTATAAGTTAATTTATTTCTAATAAAAAAGGAAGATGGAAGTGGTGACACCAAACTGGGTAGTTTAGGGTGGTGGATGGACTGAGGGTAACGATTAGAGGATGTTAAGGTAGCAGAAGTTCCCAGTAGAACTCTTCCCACGTCAGGTATGACTCAAACTCGAGGGCTATTCTCAAGGTTTTGTAAACGGTTCTCGATTTATGGATTGGAACATCTTGGTTTTTAGACTAAGTTAGGCAATGTGATCAAAATGGCAAGAAAAAGGAAAAGTCAGGGACCCAGAGGAGGAAAAAAAATAATTTGGACTAAAATGACAATTTGGACAAAAACTCAGGGACTAAAATGACAATTTACTCTAATCTAGAACCGTCTGATCCAAGTCAAATCAACTCGTTCAGCTAGGGTTAAGAGTAACATGGTTTGGTTTACGGTTTGAAAAACTAGTTTTGATGGAAGTTGGAATATGCCTTATACACTAAACCAACTAGATATTAACACACACACATATATATATATATATATATATTGCCAAATAGTCAGCCCATAGACGTTTTGACATCTCATCAACCACAACCGTTAAGTGAGATAGCGGTTCTTTATCCCTCGGCACACCATCGCACCACATCATGTCGACGTGGAGATAACGCCCAATCAACATGCACATCCGCTATCTCGATAGTGGATCACCTATTTTCACAAATGCTTTCAAGAAACCATGCAACAAACTCTAACCCCACCAAAACCAAAAAAAAGGAAGTCTTCCTCTAGAAGAGTAGGAGTTTGGAAATATGATATTTTTAAAGGTCATTCTTCAAAATATACATTATACATGAACCGACCAGTCTAAATAAATGTATGCCTCTACATTGACATTCACATGTTAATGTCTCACAAAAACTAATTTAAAAATAAAATTCAACGTCATTTCGTATTTCTCATGTCCATACGTTACATACAAAGCATAGAAAGCATGCATTTATTATGCACTAATAAGACGATCCATTGTATGTAATATGAGATAATCTAACTACTATATTAAACGAAACTAATTTTTGAATACGTGAATGACTCATTTAAGATATCCTTAAATTTATATTTATCTAAATAAATAAATAATAAATTAATATTAAATCTTATCATACTTTAATAAAATATTAACCTCAAATCTAAATTGTTAATTGAATATATTTTTAAAACAAATACCTCTCTTATCTACTTATCTTATATTAAATATATAAATAATAAATTAATATTAAATATTATCCTAATTTATTAAAATCTCTTATTTACTTATCTTATATTAAATATATAAATTAATATTAAATGTTATCCTAATTTATTAAAATCATAACTTTTTTTTTTGTTATTTGGTATACAAAGTTAGGTTTATTCAACTCGAGTAAAACGTGAGGTTTTTAAGGATATAATTTTTTTTATTATTTGGTAGATTTTTCAACCTGACTATAAACGAGTTTTTTTAAAGATACGACGTTTTTAGTATTTAATATACAAAATTACATTTATTTAGGATATATATATTTTTTATTATTTGGTAGATTTTTCAACCCGACTATACACAAGGTTTTTAAAGATACGACGTTTTTAGTATTTAATATACAAAAATACATTTATTTAATCTGTCTAATACACATGGTTTTTAAAGATATAACTCTTTTTTATACCTATTCAACAAGTGTAATATACGGGGGTTTTAAGAATGTAATTTTTTATTAATTGATAGATTTATTCAACCCGATTATACACGGGTTTTTTTTAAAGATACGACGTTTTTAGTATTTAGTATACAAAATTACATTTATTTAATCGGTGTAATACACATGGTTTTCAAAAATATAACTTTTTTATTATTTGATATATAAAATTACATTTATTTAACCCGTACAATATACAAGGTTTATAAAGATATAAGTTTTTATTATTTAATATATAAAATTACATTTATTCAACCCGTGTAATATACGGGGTTCTAACCTAGTAAGCTAATAAAATAATAAATACAAGATATGGTTACATCAAACCAATTAAATACGATTGTGGCATCTCTTTTTATTTCGAGTTCTCAAATAATTCGGGATTTATATGACTTTCTTTTGAACAACTCTTTTTATTTATATAAAACTTTGTTAGAAATAACAACAATAATAATAATATAAACATGTTATACACTAACTACTACAAGGATGCTCGTGCGATGTAGCAGGAAACACAGACACTGGTAGGGTGTGCATTGTTCAGTTGGTTCGATTATTATCTTTAACCGAAACTCAAGTCATCGGTCAGTTAATCAATAGGTTTTCGATTAATCAATTAGGTTTATTTGGTTAGATTGACGGTTTTTGGTTTAATTCGTTTAATTTCGATTAATAGCCAAAACCAAACTTATGCTAAAACTTTTGCTTAGAAATACATTAAATTGAGGTATAAATACATGAAATGAGTGTATAAATACATAAAATAAAGGTATAAAATATGAAATGCATGAGATGAAGGCATAAAACCTAGAAATATATGAAAATATGAACTATTCGGTTCAACACGGTTAATTTTGGTTAAATGGTGGTACAAAAAATCAATACTAGATTATGGTTAATTTGGGGTTCGGTTAGTCGGTTTTAGTTAATTCAGTTTTGGTTGATTTTGGTTCGGTTCCGTCTGTTTTTAGTTTGGTACTGGTTAGCGATTCAATTATTCCTCACCCTTAGACACTGTTAATCACATAACATATCAATTTTCTAATTAAAAACATAACAATACTTTACTCGAATTAAAGAGAATAAAATACTTGTTTTTATGGTGTAATTTTTTCTAAAAAATATTAATGAACAAAAAAAAATTATGGCCGGTTAAAAATCGTGAAGGTGTTTAGTTTTTTATAGGGGGATAATGTGTAAATATTAACTGATTATCTATAATTTTGTTAAAAATGAGGGAATTATAGTGTAATTAAGATGAGAGGATTAAAGTGTAATCAGTGTATGAAAGACTAATTTACCCTTAAATTCGGTTATACCTTATGCATTAAAGCAAACAAAGGTTCTTAACTTTTGGGTATCTTAAAATACTCTTGTCCTTTTTTTTAAACGACAATTTTTTTTAATCTTTGTCTTCTGTGGGACTTGAACCCAAGACCTGCCCCTCCTAAACCCATGTGTTTTAAAGGCTTTGTCTTTACCAATGGACCACCACCCCATTGGTAAAACACCATTGTCTTATGTATTATATTATACTAGAGGGGTGCTCGCGCGATGCGACGAGAAACACAAACATTGCAAGGATGTGCATGCAGGTTCGATTGGTTTTGTTCCTCAACCAAACCAGAATCCGAAGTAATTGATTAGTCTATTTGTTAGGATCTGAGTTTGATACTTGTAAATATATATTGATTATCATAATAAAATTCACAAGCAGGGAGATATTATCAATAACTGTTTTCTATTAGTAATCAAAAGATTCAAATGATATACAGAATGATTCTACAATATCCCACTTAGCCCGATCACTACCAAGAACTATTCGTACAAAAGAGAATGTGCGAAGTGATAAATAGATCTCTAACATGTGAGATCATTTATACTAAGTACTAAAGCTCTGTTCGTGATAGGCTGACATTACCCTGATAGTGACATCTAACATTCCTAATAGAAAAGATTCCACAGATGTTGCAAACATCTATTCAAATCTTACATCTGTTCTAACTAGTCTGAACATTGATACAAGGTAAATACTGTTACATTGGGAAACCACTGTTGGAGCTATTCTCTCTTGCTTTGATTCCAAACATCTGTTTGGCCACACAGATGTTTGGTCTTCTTCTGCAACAACTGTGACACCTGTGTCACTTCAACCATCAAACAAACGCCAAACCAATGAAATATTGTATTTCATACTTTGGACATATATAAATATGTATATCGTTCGCACATATCAACTCTTGTTCGATTTCAAGCTCTAAATCGCTTTCTGGAGAATTATACGCAAACTGGTGCATAAAACGTACTCAGTTTAATGCGACAAATACTCTGGAACATCAACATATACTCAGCATACCATAAATAACCCTTACATAACTTAGAAATAAGTTTTGAAGGCTTTGGTATGGCAAAAACAAGTTAATTCGCTTACAGGGACTAAACTTGACAAACTGCGAAAGTATGCCAATTTGAACTGTAACAAACATTCTGGAACATGTCCATAAGTTAAACATACCATAAATATCCTTTACATAGCTTAGGAATAGGCTTTGAGGGGTTTGGTATGCTAAAACAAACTTTTGGATCATTCAGGGGCTAAAAGTGTCAAAAAGTGCACAAGTTTGCACTTTTGCGCATAACTTACGTTCTGAATACATCCGGACATCCAAAAATTTATGTAAGCATCCTTATATTATGCCTTAGTGTATGGCATGAGAAAAAATCCATTCGTCGCGCAATTTGGATCGTCTTTTGCGCTTATGCGCATTCCGTCGTAATTAACCGAACATCGCGACCGTACGGCCAAACGAACCGACATCCGGGATATTTTTTAGCACATTTTAAGTTCCCTATACTTTAACATCATTTTAGAGCTTTGAAATGAGGTTAACAGGGCTTAAACGTGTCAAACATGCATCAAATACCAAGTTTAGGGGCTGCAGGGACCAAAACTGTAAAACTGCCAAACTAGGGGCTTACGGACCGTAAGCCATAAACCATACGGTCCGTAAGGGGTCCCCAGTACAGCAGATTCATTGAACCCACTTGCAGTTGGCCTTTCGTTCGTTCAAGGGGCAATGCCCTTTCACCCAATCAAGAGCCAAGGGCCATTTCTTAGTAACCACAATAATTCGACAAGTGTACGGGCGAGATCGTGGCACGGTATTCGATAAACGATCCTAACGGTTCTACTTTTCCTATAAATACCCCCCCTTGTTTCCAAAAACCCACACAATCTGATCAAGAGCTCTAAGTTGGAACCTTTGTTTCATACCTGAGCCATTTTGGTCTAGATTAGCATTCGGGGACCCTCCGTAAGTATTCTTTCGCTCTTTTATTCGCTTTTCGAGTCCGAAAGTCAACGTTTTGTTGACTTTCTGCATTGACCAGCCTATGGTCAACACGAAGTTCATGGAACTTCATAACGTGAGCGTGATCACGATGGTTATAGTCCGTAGTGACTATACCTACTGATTACCACGTTATCTAGGCTCAGTGACGAGTCGTAGTTTCGGCCAAAATGTGCATTCTTGCATATTTTGTAACCAAACTACTCGTGAGCATCAAAGCCGTTTGCTTTGATGCCAAACCTGTTTTCTAAACTTAGTTAAGCATGTTCTAACATGCTTAGCTCATCACTTTTAGTTTAGTGCTTATATGGGGTCGTAAGGTAAGCGATCTAAACCATCGCTTATACTTTCGAACCCGACCCATTTGGTCGATCATTAGGATCCGACCAAACACATTAGGTGACCATAGCTATAACCTTCCGAGGTTATGCCTTGTGGTCACGATGTTAGGCGTTCCAAACGCGTTCTACGCGAACGACGCGTTGGGGTAGCATAAGCTACTTAAACGGGTCGTGATGGGCCGTAAGCACTTAGGTTAAGTTTCATTTTAGTATGTAGGCTTTGTTAAACCATATTACACGAGTCTCCATACTCGTTTGGTTTACGAACCCGCATACTATTCGATCCTTCTGATTTAGGTCCGGTATATTAACATAGCTACCTATTAGGTGCCGTTTGATATTCCGTGATCTAGCATTGTTTGATTATTATACAAGAACTCAAAGCAATCTCAGGTGAGTACATTGAACCCCTCTTTTACTGTTTTCCAAACTGTTTTGGGGTGAAACACATGTGCCTATCTGTTACATTCATGCTTTCCATGTTTTCACATCATATGCCTGCTATGTTGTTAGTACATTATAGTACACGCTTTCATTACATTTTATGCTATGTATGCCCATTGTGTGCGTACTTAGTGCATTGATTTACATGAACATTTCTGCTGCATATGTTTACTCAGCATATGGGCACATTGATTTACATGAACATTTCTGTTGCATATGTTTACTCAGCATATGGACACATTGATTTACATGAACATTTCTGTTGCATATGTTTACTCAGCATATGGACACATTGATTTACATGAACATTTCTGCTTCGTATGTTTACTTAGCATACTTAGTACAATTGTTTACATCACATGCCTTCATTTTGTTATGACATTTGGTTTGTTTAACATGGGACAATACATTCATTAACAATAGCTACGCCGTTCGTTAGTAGGTAGTGGTACCATAGGAATTGACAACTCCCGTTTCTGAAATCCTGGGTTTGATAGGATTGGAAGGAATGACTGAATTCGATATACATAACTTAGATAAACCTTTAATTTGTTTAAGGGTTTATCGCCACAGTCTCAAGGCTTGGATGTATGCATATTTCACAATACCGCATAAATGTTAATATCAATAGAGCATGCATTTTTCCACAGAACATAATGTTGATTTAAACCACGTTTTACTTCAACGACTTGTTTTGTGCATTTTACATATGGTTTAAGTTGATACATTTCGCTTACCATACATGATACATTTTGGGATACACATTACATGATTTACATTGAACATAAACACGTTGACATTGACATACACATTTGGTGATTTACATTGAACATAGACATTTGACATGGTTTACACAATAAACAATTGAGTTATACAAGAACAATCTTACATGGTGGATGGTTTGGGTAAATGGTTTGAGTAACGTGGAGTATGTAATATGATGCAAACATGGTGGATACGCCGCTGGTACTTCCTATATATAAATGTTTGTATAATATTACATATCTTAGCGTTATCTAAATCATTTCAATTTAGACAGATGACATTTTATACAAATAACACACTTTTCACGAGACATTGTTTTACAAACGACTTATCTTATACAAACACATTTTACATGGTTATCCGTTTAACCACACAGTGTCTTCTTATTTATACATATCATCTGATTTTATCGTTTTTCAAATGATTTACAAGACAAAGCAAATTACAAGGTTCATGACTAAACATTTTCTCAAACATAAGTCATGAATTCCGTTTTCACAAAACCAATGTATCTCACAGGCATTTTTATGCTGACGTACCTATTTTCACATGTGTTTTCAGGAGATGATGCATAGGACTTATCAAGATATACATAGGCGGACCTGTGCCTTAGTGACTTAAAACGAGACAAGAACTAGTTAATTTATGATATGTACTATTTTGTTCTTGTTTGAACAATGTAAACTTTCATGTTTGATCAATAAAACGGAACTTCAATTGCCATGGATTTGAAACAATCGATTCTGTTACAACACTACCCGACGTTTCCGCCGCGGTTGCATGTTATACGCGGTCGGGGTGTGACAGAAAAGTTGGTATCAGAGCCAATGGTTATAGGGAATTAGGTTATTAGTAATGCTTTGACCTAGTCTATAACCTTCCTAGGACCCTAACGCGAGTTCACTTGCGTTTAGTCATAAAACAATACCGTCACCTATCCTTAGGCGACGACCACAACAAGAGCATAAATTTCAAAACCGCTTTGAAAACCAATCATCTGTTCTAGGATGATTGATTACTAGGTTTTGAACCCTCTGTTATAAGGTTTTGAACCCTCTGTTATAAGGTTTTGAACCCCTTTGAATTTTCAAAACTCTCGTCAAAGTTTTGGGTCCTAAATAGTGTGAACACGTGCGAACTGGAAGAGTGAATGCCTGTACCCTGGGTTTTCTGTCTAAGGTTAGAGTGTTCGTACAAATCCACATAATCGGACCAGTCACTCTTACCTGGGAACTCTTGGGGTGAGTGTCCACTTATAGGCGAGCCTGTCTTCGCGATACACTATGAGGATCTATTTACTTTGATTCAGCCTTGGTGTTGTTTGTTTGATTCATGATTCAAACAAATGACCATCAACCGTGATTACGGTCGGTGATTGTAACATCTTATTCTTACCCAATACCATTTTATTTGTTTCCTTTCATGTTTTCCTCTTTTAGAATGCCTCCTCGACGCGAACACCAGATAGCAACTGCCGAGCTGGCAGAAATTATTGCGCAGCAGATGGCTGCTCAATTCCCAAATCTCTTTGCTCAATGGAACCAAGCCAACAACAACAACAATGGTACATGCAATTTCAAGAACTTTAACTCGGCTAAACCACTCAAGTTTAGTGGTTCTGAGGGAGCAACTAGGCTTCTTCAATGGTTCGAGAGCATCGAGAATAGCTTTCGCCACGTGCAGTGTCCGGATAATCGCAAGGTCGAGTTTTCTTCAAGTGTGTTTCAGAAGAGGGCTCTTACATGGTGGAACGGGGTAATGAGAGACCGTGGTGCAGATGTTGCTCTAGCACAAACATGGGCTGAACTGAGAGCTCTTATGATGAGGGAGTTTTGTCCTCGTCATGAACAACGAGCGTTGGAGAAGGAGTTTGATGATTTGAAACAAGATAGTGGCGAACACATGGCATATACTGATAGGTTTGAGGAGTTGAGTCTACTTTGCCCGACTATGGTCGCCCCACTCGACAAGGCTATCGAAAGGTACATCGACGGCCTGCCTGACTCGGTACAAGACATTGTCACTGGTAGCAACCCTACCACACTCCGTCAGGCCATTGAGCTATCTGCAACCTTGACTGAATTGCAGATCAGAAAGCATAAACTTTTTCGAAAGGGTGACAAGAAGCCAATCGAGGAATCAAAGACCATGGATGAACAGACTGGATCCCCTGAGAAGTCTAAGAAGCGTAAGGCTTCGCAGAATTTTGCGATTGCTGCTCAACCCAACCAAAACACCCGCAACCAACCAACTCAACCTCCTGCAAAGAAACCTTATGCCGGTACTGCACCGATATGCGACAGATGTAATGCACACCACTTAGCTCACTTACAGTGTCGTTTATGTGCATCGTGTGGGCGACTCGGTCACCTGGAAAATGCTTGTCGATTTACCCCAAACCAAGGTGGTCCAAACCAACCTCAAGTAAATCCTGCTCAAGCTCGTCTTCCACTAGGTCCTTGCTTCAACTGTGACGAAATGGGCCATTTCCGGAGAAATTGCCCAAAGACTGCTAATGCGAATCCAGCGCAAGGATGAGCATTGGACCAACTAAAAGACAATGTTGTTTAGAGATAATCAAGCCTTATGTATTATTTTCTTTTGTAGTCAAGGCCCATGAAACAGTTGTTGTTGTTTATAAATAAATCTTTTTACTTTACATTGCAATGTACAAATGTGATGTCATGTATAAACAATGTATCCTCTACAATACCGACAATCAAGGAACCGTATTCCTTGAAGAACAGACTACCCCATAATTTCTTCCATTTTATTATCTCTTGTGTTTTCCACGAATACCCAAAGTACCACTATAAATTCTTAATAGGGTACCTAAGGGTATTTCCGTATCTTCAAAAATTATTGTACCTTAATTCGAAAATTGCGTTTTTTTGAAAACGAAATCGAATTTATAGGAGATCTTTCTATCTTCATAGTTAGATTCTTGCTAATGTTTAAAGTACCGAATGAAATCCATGAAATGGATTCCTAGTGTGCTTTAAATGCATGTACGTAATCAACAAAACAAATTAACAAATTAAAGATCTAGATAAACAATTTTGTGGTTATGTGACTACGTGTTTATGCATCTTGTCTTTCCATTTATGCATTTTGTGTTTTTGTATACTCTGGATATTCGCTATCCAAATCCTCGTAGAATCTTTCGTACCTTCATATGAGGGATTCGTAGTAGGACATTCAAAAAGGTACTATCTTAAATCCTTAATGGACTTCTACGTTGTAGTTAAGTCCCTTGGATTATAAAGTACTATTCCAAAGTTTAAGGATAATATGTGTTGATATAGTTAAAGAGGCCCTCGGGTGGTCTAGTTAAAGAGATCCTATGTCGATCTAAGTTAAAGAGATTGGTTCGACAATCTAGTTGAATATGTCATGCGTTGATATAGTTAAAGAGGCCCTCGGGTGGTCTAGTTAAAGAGATCCTACGTCGATCTAAGTTAAATAGATTGGTTCGACAATCTAGTTAAAGACATCCTACGTTGATGTAGTTAAATATTTCTCTTGGGTAGTTTAGCTGAAGAGATTATTCGTTTGATTTTTTCCCATACGCATTATGAAATGAACTGTGCGGACTGTGCAAGGAAGTACGTAATTATGGAGGCCTACATAATTATGGAATTCAGTGCACAGAAACCACAGGAAGTTATGTCATGTGTTAAGGCCTACAGTGACAAGAGTAATGATACGGGAGAAGTCTTGGATTTTGACCCATGTCATTTATCCTTACACTCCCCAATTCTGATTTCAAGCACACACAAGTTTCCTATGATAACTCTTCACGGGAAACGTTCTCCTGCCCGTAGTTCGAAACTCCATGTTTTGTTACTACAAGGACTTCACTTTGTGGGTTGAAATTTTCGCTATGGATCCTAACATGGCCCAGAGTTTTACCTAAGGGTTCAATGGATTTGTCTGAAAGCGAAACCGTCACGGCTGTCTTCACAAGTTTCCTCTAAAACTAAATTTCGGGACGAAATTTCCTAAAGTAGGGGAGACTGTGACACCTATGTCACTTCAACCATCAAACAAACGCCAAACCAATGAAATATTGTATTTCATACTTTGGACATATATAAATATGTGTATCGTTCGCACATATCAACTCTTGTTCGATTTCAAGCTCTAAATCGCTTTCTGGAGAATTATACGTAAACTGGTGCATAAAACGTACTCAGTTTAATGCGACAAATACTCCGGAACATCAAAATATACTCAACATACCTTAAATAACCCTTACATAACTTAGAAATAAGTTTTGAAGGCTTTGGTATGGCAAAAACAAGTTAATTCGCTTACAGGGACTAAACTTGACAAACTGCGAAAGTATGCCAATTTGAACTGTAACAAACATTCCGGAACATGTCCATAAGTTAAACATACCATAAATATCCTTTACATAGCTTAGGAATAGGCTTTGAGGGGTTTGGTATGCTAAAACAAACTTTTGGATCATTCAGGGGCTAAAAGTGTCAAAAAGTGCACAAGTTTGCACTTTTGCGCATAACTTACGTTCTGAATACATCCGGACATCCAAAAATTTATGTAAGCATCCTTATATTATGCCTTAGTGTATGGCATGAGAAAAAATCCATTCGTCGCGCAATTTGGATCGTCTTTCGCGCTTATGCGCATTCCGTCGTAATTAACCGAACATCGCGACCGTACGGCCAAACGAACCGACATCCGGGATATTTTTTAGCACATTTTAAGTTCCTATACTTTAACATCATTTTAGAGCTTTGAAATGAGGTTAACAGGGCTTAAACGTGTCAAAAATGCATCAAATACCAAGTTTAGGGGCTGCAGGGACCAAAACTGTAAAACTGCCAAACTAGGGGCTTACGGACCGTAAGCCATAAGCCATACGGTCCGTAAGGGGTCCCCAGTACAGCAGATTCATTGAACCCACTTGCAGTTGGCCTTTCGTTCCTTCAAGGGGCAATGCCCTTTCACCCAATCAAGAGCCAAGGGCCATTTCTTAGTAACCACAATAATTCGACAAGTGTACGGGCGAGATCGTGGCACGGTATTCGATAAACGATCCTAACGGTTCTACTTTTCCTATAAATACCCCCCCTTGTTGCCAAAAACCCACACAATCTGATCAAGAGCTCTAAGTTGGAACCTTTGTTTCATACCTGAGCCATTTTGGTCTAGATTAACATTCGGGGACCCTCCGTAAGTATTCTTTCGCTCTTTTATTCGCTTTTCGAGTCTGAAAGTCAACGTTTTGTTGACTTTCTGCATTGACCAGCCTATGGTCAACACGAAGTTCATGGAACTTCATAACGTGAGCGTGATCACGATGGTTATAGTCCGTAGTGACTATACCTACTGATTACCACGTTATCTAGGCTCAGTGACGAGTCGTAGTTTCGGCCAAAATGTGCATTCTTGCATATTTTGTAACCAAACTACTCGTGAGCATCAAAGCCGTTTGCTTTGATGCCAAACCTGTTTTCTAAACTTAGTTAAGCATGTTCTAACATGCTTAGCTCATCACTTTTAGTTTAGTGCTTATATGGGGTCGTAAGGTAAGCGATCTAAACCATCGCTTATACTTTCGAACCCGACCCATTTGGTCGATCATTAGGATCCGACCAAACACATTAGGTGACCATAACTATAACCTTACGAGGTTATGCCTTGTGGTCACGATGTTAGGCGTTCCAAACGCGTTCTACGCGAACGACGCGTTGGGGTAGCATAAGCTACCTAAACGGGTCGTGATGGGCCGTAAGCACTTAGGTTAAGTTTCATTTTAGTATGTAGGCTTTGTTAAACCATATTACACGAGTCTCCATACTCGTTTGGTTTACGAACCCGCATACTATTCGATCCTTCCGATTTAGGTCCGGTATATTAACATAGCTACCTATTAGGTGCCGTTTGATATTCCGTGATCTAGCATTGTTTGATTATTATACAAGAACTCAAAGCAATCTCAGGTGAGTACATTGAACCCCTCTTTTACTGTTTTCCAAACTGTTTTGGGGTGAAACACATGTGCCTATCTGTTACATTCATGCTTTCCATGTTTTCACATCATATGCCTGCTATGTTGTTAGTACATTATAGTACACGCTTTCATTACATTTTATGCTATGTATGCCCATTGTGTGCGTACTTAGTGCATTGATTTACATGAACATTTCTGCTGCATATGTTTACTCAGCATATGGGCACATTGATTTACATGAACATTTCTGTTGCATATGTTTACTCAGCATATTGACACATTGATTTACATGAACATTTCTGTTGCATATGTCTACTCAGCATATGGACACATTGATTTACATGAACATTTCTGCTTCGTATGTTTACTTAGCATACTTAGTACAATTGTTTACATCACATGCCTTCATTTTTTTATGACATTTGGTTTGTTTAACATGGGACAATACATTCATTAACATTAGCTACGCCGTTCGTTAGTAGGTAGTGGTACCATAGGAATTGACAACTCCCGTTTCTGAAATCCTGGGTTTGATAGGATTGGAAGGAATGACCGAATTTGATATACATAACTTAGATAAACCTTTAATTTGTTTAAGGGTTTATCGCCACAGTCTCAAGGCTTGGATGTATGCATATTTCACAATGCCGCATAAATGTTAATATCAATAGAGCATGCATTTTTCCACAGAACATAATGTTGATTTAAACCACGTTTTACTTCAACGACTTGTTTTGTGCATTTTACATATGGTTTAAGTTGATACATTTCGCTTACCATACATGATACATTTTGGGATACACATTACATGATTTACATTGAACATAAACACGTTGACATTGACATACACATTTGGTGATTTACATTGAACATAGACATTTGACATGGTTTACACAATAAACAATTGAGTTATACAAGAACAATCTTACATGGTGGATGGTTTGGGTAAATGGTTTGAGTAACGTGGAGTATGTAATATGATGCAAACATGGTGGATACGCCGCTGGTACTTCCTATATATAAATGTTTGTATAATATTACATATCTTAGCGTTATCTAAATCATTTCAATTTAGACAGATGACATTTTATACAAATAACACACTTTTCACGAGACATTGTTTTACAAACGACTTATCTTATACAAACACATTTTACATGGTTATCCGTTTAACCACACAGTGTCTTCTTATTTATACATATCATCTGATTTTATCGTTTTTCAAATGATTTACAAGACAAAGCAAATTACAAGGTTCATGACTAAACATTTTCTCAAACATAAGTCATGAATTCCGTTTTCACAAAACCAATGTATCTCACAGGCATTTTTATGCTGACGTACCTATTTTCACATGTGTTTTCAGGAGATGATGCATAGGACTTATCAAGATATACATAGGCGGACCTGTGCCTTAGTGACTTAAAACGAGACAAGAACTAGTTAATTTATGATATGTACTATTTTGTTCTTGTTTGAACAATGTAAACTTTCATGTTTGATCAATAAAACGGAACTTCAATTGCCATGGATTTGAAACAATCGATTCTGTTACAACACTCCCCGACGTTTCCGCCGCGGTTGCATGTTATACGCGGTCGGGGTGTGACAGAAAAGTTGGTATCAGAGCCAATGGTTATAGGGAGTTAGGTTATTAGTAATGCTTTGACCTAGTCTATAACCTTCCTAGGACCCTAACGCGAGTTCACTTGCGTTTAGTCATAAAACAATACCGTCACCTATCCTTAGGCGACGACCACAACAAGAGCATAAATTTCAAAACCGCTTTGAAAACCAATCATCTGTTCTAGGATGATTGATTACTAGGTTTTGAACCCTCTGTTATAAGGTTTTGAACCCCTTTGAATTTTCAAAACTCTCGTCAAAGTTTTGGGTCCTAAATAGTGTGAACACGTGCGAACTGGAAGAGTGAATGCCTGTACCCTGGGTTTTCTGTCTAAGGTTAGAGTGTTCGTACAAATCCACATAATCGGACCAGTCACTCTTACCTGGGAACTCTTGGGGTGAGTGTCCACTTATAGGCGAGCATGTCTTCGCGATACACTATGAGGATCTATTTACTTTGATTCAGCCTTGGTGTTGTTTGTTTGATTCATGATTCAAACAAATGACCATCAACCGTGATTACGGTCGGTGATTGTAACATCTTATTCTTACCCAATACCATTTTATTTGTTTCCTTTCATGTTTTCCTCTTTTAGAATGCCTCCTCGACGCGAACACCAGATAGCAAAGAGACGACCGATTTCGGGTTAACCAAGAACGACCATCACGAATCAGTAAACCGGTCAGATTTGGGTGATTCCTGTCCGATCGGGTCCCTTGGTTCGAGATGGGGTTTCCCTTGTTTAGCACGTCATAACACCGTCTCGACCAAAACCGCCAAAAACCTTCAAAGTTAGTTAAGTGCCAAGGACGACTAGATTGTTTGGACGGATTGCCGTCCGATCAGACAGTCATCCGATCGGACAGGCACCCGAACGGACAGGCTCCCATCCGAACGGACAGGCAGTCATCCGAACGGACTGCCATCCGATCGGATTTCACCTTGGGTCCCACACCTGACTTTAATTTCAACAATTTGGAGTACTGTCCGATTTATTGACACCTTGATCCGTTTAACACACAATTCAATGCTCACGCTATCAATCTGTAATCAGGGTAATCTCAGACGCGCTGCGCTCCCTTCAACCCAACCAAGTTGTGGTTGCTTGTCGAACACCGACTGTGAGTATACTCGAACCCCTTTCTATCGCATTTTGGGTGTAACATACATTCCTATTAAATCGAATTCATCAAAACGAATTAATCAATCAAACTATTTTCACTTGCGAATAACTGTTATGCATATTTACACGTGATGCTAGTTACATATGTGTTAGGACTTATACTCGCGAGGTCCCGCCTTAACTAGTATAGTACTATAGCACCCGACGGGGTCTAGTTAGGATGAATAGCAATCGCAATCGCAGCTCGAGTGACTTAGTTGGTAGTATCTGTCTTTTTGCATGGTATCTCGTTTATGTATTTGGTAATTCGCAGCACTTGTAACTATTTATGCTTATATATCAAAACTTGTATACTCGCTAATACTTTTGTATTGACGTTGTTTTAACGTATGTTGCAGGTTTAGTCGCAACCTACATCAAAATCAAGTTAGGAAGTCTAGAAACTCACCTAAAATCTATGTTGTCAGATTTGTATTGTTCGAGAGGACAAGAAATCTGTGATACCTTATGTGATTGTATTGTTTATTAGTGTGGGATAATGAACGCATTAAATACTGTCGTAATATAGTTGTTATGGATTCTCTTGAGCAATCTGATTCGCCTAGTGTCGCGCCCCGATGATTCTGCCATCGGTTGGGGTGTGACATCTTCATCAGACCTTTGACTTCAACAGACTTTAGCCTTCAAAAGATGTTTTTTCTTCAACAACGGTTCCAAGGCTTGATCATATGTTTGCTTTGTCTTCAACAGATGCTCTGATTTAGACGCCCAAGATTCCTTATCTTTGGGGAGAGAATTGCTTCATCAACTGTTTATTTCTTGATGTTTGTGTCATGTTTTGGCTTTTGGATATCATCTGTTCTTTTGTAGGTCTAACACTATTTTATTAACCAATCTATTTTTGGTTAATGACTATTATATTTGACCTGACTCATTTTCGAAAACATTTACGTCAAAACGTGAATTTACACCCTTTATGTCGAAATGTGAACTCATATAATTACGTCGAAACGGAAGGGAAGTCACGTAGATTGTATTTGCATGTTATCCTTAATACGTTAATTGGTTAGTAGAGTTTTGATCATAAATGTGACAACTGGCACCAAACCGGTAATTTCCGTACACTTTGATTATTACTTGATGATTACAATTATGTGCTTTAACGTCAACATTATCTGATTTCATACAATACAAGTGAATTCATGCACGTATTATACTACCAAATATAGCTTTATGCATTAGCGAGAGTGCTGCGTCAGAAATACTAGTAAACTCACCGGTAAGACACATTGTGTCAACAAATCTGCAGAAAGCAGCCAGTCAATAAAATTGGAGCCTAGGTGTAGGCCCAATGACAAGAATACATTAAAACCCAAAAGTGCATACAAGGGTTAACATATAGACGTTCCGGAAGCTAAAATAAGCACTAAAAAGCACCCGGAACGCGCTTTAATGCAGAATTTTATTATATTCAGCTATAATCAGCATTATGACACTGAATTATTATGCAGAAATTATGATTTATCATCCAGAATGCTTCCCTAAGTGTTGGGAATTGAAAGTGTTACAAAAGGATACTTAAAAGACGCTAAAAGGTGCAATTTAGCACTTTAACGAACCGGTATCAAACCGAACAACCGGACATTACCCGGAACATCAAAATATTATTAGAGGCATTATTTTAACATTACCAAGCTAGTTATGGTCCCTAAATATCATATTACATTCTAAAACACCTAAACACACTTAACACTAAATTTAACACTTGAAATGAAACTAGAACTTGTAACTTCCAATTGGAATCAAACTAACACCCCCCCCTGACCGGTTCTAGACAAGGGACCCACCTTCTGATTTTCTTTCAATTTAATAATGGATCTTGTTGGTATTTAATAAGCATATGAACCAAAGGAAAACATGAGTTAGGAGTTTATAAGAATAACTTGTGAACATAAGCTCATTACACATTCAACACCACTTCTTCTCCTTCTTGGCTTCGGCCGTAACCAACACCACCACCACCACCATCATTCATTCATCTTCCACAAATTCCAAGCATACTCAAGGGTGTTAGAAGGTGCATAAGGAAGCTAGGAGCTTTCGGAAGTTCAAGGACCTCTCTTATTTGCTTTTATCCACTTCATTTACCCTCTTGATCATCCCTAGCCTTGAGCTAGTGGTAAGAACATCATACACTTCATATTTCATCTTATTTTAGTGGGTAAAAGGTTATGTGCTATGTTAATCTTGAAGAACATTAAGAATCAAAAGAAAGAAACATGGACATAAGCTCTAAATATAAAGAAATCATGTTGTTTTAGTGATGATATACTTGTTGATTATTGTTTGTTTGTAGAAATGATGTTGATCATCATGTAATCTTGCTAGATCATGATTAAAAACATAATCTAGCAAGATGAGAGGATGAACATGTTAAAGGTTATGGATCATCCTCACTAAAGTCATGAACTTGAATGAATATAATGTTTCTTGAAAAATAATGATCAAAGTATGTTATGAATCATATAGATCTAAATATTTCAAGTATGATTATCCAAGAAACCAAGTTAAAAACACAAGTTTTACTTAATCTTGATTCTTAAACAAATAAACCTTATTTTTGGTGGTTAATAAAGTATAGAGGTATGTAAGAAACAAGAAAAATACAAGAGAAGTATTTTGAGAAAAATCATTTTACAAGTTGTAAATGACTAAATCTTTTAGTAAAGCGATTTACAAACAAATAACCATGTTTTTAAGGGTAACTAAACCTACTAAATAACATGGTAAGTTACTACAAGTTTTTACAAAAACTTCAAGTTCATGATGTAGTGTAATTTGCATGATTTTGGCACTTGTTAAGTGTTGATCAAGTTGTTGATTGTTGTGGTGATTTTAAAAGAAAATAAACACATGTTTTGAAAAAATGGGAAACCTCCATTTTTAGGGGAAACTCTGTCAAAATTTTTATAAATTTTGACACTTAGAAAAATATAAGTTTTTGAAAAACTTATTCCCTAAAAATATTTACCATGGTTTCCCTAATTTTTGTGTTAAGAAATGATGATTTCTTCAAGATTAAAAAAATTGATATTAAGTATGTATATTTTTGAGAAAAATATATATATATTTATTGATCACCAAATTTTGTGCTAAGTGTATGTAGTATGTATTATACGTGATAGTGTATTAGGACTTGAAAATACACTAAATGCTCTTGAGAAGTGAAAACACAAAAATACACATACAACATACAAGATACATAATCCGGGTGCAAAATACAAGAAACTTATATTTATTTTTGAGAAAATAATATAAGTAAGGCACGTAGTTAAGAATATAAATTATTTTTAACACAAGAATATGTACACAAAAGATAGTGACTTGTACTTGTGCGATACAAGTCCAGTGACTAATGTTAATAAAACACGTATAGGTCACAACGCTAAATAAGCAAGTCCGGTGAAGTTTACGACGCAAGGAACGCAAAGTTGTGAGTTCATGCTCCCCCTTTTTCCATTAATGTTTTTGGTTTTATAACTTCATGGGTGAAATACATCTTACAAATGTTACAATGTTTACAAATGGTATGATGGAGTACAAAAACATTCAAGTGAAACATTCTAGATCATGTCTCGAATAGGGTACCATAAGCACCATTAATCAACGTATACATTCAGACCGCGGAACAAAAGGTTAGATCTAATGGGTTTCAGGCAACCCCACTCTTGGCCTACTTCTACCAAAGAGTGCTTCTAGTCTCATTCAAAGTCGACAAAAATGCCTAGGTTTGGTGGCTTCCTATGTCGTGACACATGTTAGTGGCCTTGCAAACCACTAGCGATCTCAAACATTCATAGTATTCAGTTACAGATACATTCTATTTGATACATTCAAACATTCATAGTACACAGTTACATATACGTTTTACAAGCTACATTCAAACATTCATACATTCTACAAGTTGCATATCATGTTTTCATTCAAGTATTTAAACATTCAAAACAATCACTTCATGAATTCACACCAACATTATGTTGACATTTTTCCAAAACTCACATGTATTTCAGGTAACTAAAAGTGGATGTGCGCGCTGTCTTACTCATGCTCGTGGATGTCGTTTATGTTTGTCTTAAATAAAGTTGTAACTTTCAGACAATATGTTGTTTCGTAATGTAAACACTTAACTATGTTTTCTGTTATGTAATGGTGTTTGAGGTTATTTTTATGAGCATGTAGTATGTTTACCAATCGTATGCATAAAACGTCCCGCGACATCCACTACCTGAAACTGTTTACTTGAGTCATGTCACACCCCGATTTCCACGTGTCTCACCGGTAGGCCTGGTGGGGGATTACCGTGACGTGGTTGGCAACATAATAGTCAAACAACACATTTATATGAATGCACAGCGGAAGCAAAAGGTAAAATATATTACAATCCGAATATAAGTAATATCCAGTATTACAACGGAGAGTAAAAGATCCACAGGCGGATCGATAATAAAACAGAAACAATAGTTCAACAGACTTTGACATCTAGAGCTTACGAGACTTGAGTAATGATGTCTGGAGTAGCCAGCCTATTACATCTAGCACCTGCACTTAACCTTTTCGGAAAATACGTCAGTTTACACTGGTAAATACAACTCAACTGACTCGTTTTTTAAAAGAGTTTGTAAATTAATTTGAATGCACTTCGGCACAAAATATCTTTATAACTTGGGACAATTATTTGTATATAATCTTGTATACAGATTTACTTATTTGCCGTCCATTAGCACCGGTTAGAAGAGCCGGTTTAGGTTATCTGACACGCCACCGGTATAATGCCCACAAGGTAGACTCCTTTAGTGGATTACCAGTTTTTACATAAAGCATCTGTCCCGTGCTTAGGTCGTGGCCATTTCGTAAAATGATGCCAAGGATATCCGGAACATGGTCATTTAACCCTAAGGGCCATACATCAAATAATACAGAACAAAGCGGGTAACGTAAATACATTAATCACAATCCGATTTAAATGACTACATATCCGATTTAAATGACTACATACCCGACCAAGCGGCACTTTTATCGTACCGTATCCCAAGCCCGTATAGGGAAATAAGTTAAGAGTATTTACCTGAGCAGAGTATAAATCCAATACAGTAAATGTAAGTACTTTTACTGGGCTCCTAATCTGGAACGAAGGTTTATAATAACTTATTAGATTTCTAACGGGTCTTTAATTAAGCCTTAGCTTAGACCGGTTAGTTTTAATGATACGGTTCGTACGCACTATTAAGCGAAGACCGGATAGAATGTGATTTAGACCCGACAAGTTCGGAGACTTTCTTAACGTGGGTACTTCATACACACTCTGGATTTTGAGACAAAACCGATAAGGGTTGACCCGTTTAGGCAAGTTTATGTAAACTAGTTACACAAACCGGATCGAACGCGTAATAAGCGTAACGGGTATTCATATGAGCCATTTGTAGGTTTCCTAAGTTTATATGCTTCAATAGGTTGTGACATCAGTAAGATATCATTCATTATGCCCGAAACGTATTTAAACACAAACTATGCCCCGTAGGGGTAGTTTAGTCATTTAAAAGGTTATAAAAGAGTTTAAGTATTCACCTGAGTTACAGGTCTGATGTAATCAATAAAAATACTTATTTTACTAAGTTATAACAGTAGGGTAAAGTATATATGTGAAATTTATCAATTATAACCAAACTATGCACCGTAGGGGCATTTTGGTAATTTCACATAAGCTGTAAAGCTCAAAACTGAAGTCTGAGTTTAACAACCTCTGCTTACTGTTTAAAATATTATAATGTGCCTTAAATATCAGTAGGTACCAACCCTTGTATGTTTAAAATAGTTATAGCACATACTATGCGTTAAAAACGCTTAAAAAGGCGATTAGAGGCCATTTCCGGGTTTGATCCATAAATTTGATATTTTATATTTCCAGAAGGCTTAAAATAATTTATTTATCATATGTGATCAGTAGCAAAAGGTTTGGAGTCGTTTAGATATGTAAAACTCATTTTATAGCCCGTAAGGGCAAAACCGACATTTACCGGATTAAGCCTACGACTACTAGTTATGCTCAGCCTAAAATTAATTAAAAATATTTAAAAATCCCAAAATAATATATTACATCAGTGCGTATTGTTTGATACCAAAAAGTAGGCTTAACTAGGCTATACGCTAATTACGCCATTTTATTAACATAAAGCATTCATTTTGCGATAATGAGCATAACTCTTAATCTACAATTCAAATTGATGTCAAACTTTGCATACACGTTTATATATCAGTAATTAAAGTTTCTACTCTTTTACATTTCCAAAAATCACGTTTTAAGGCAATAAGGGCATAATGGTCAACATATGGGCAATTAACGGAATCATGCATATTAATTGGATAACTAATGATCCGAGGGGTATAATCACAGAGGGTTATACTAGCATGTAACCTGGTCCAAATAAGGCTCTACGGTATTTTTGAAACATACCATAACGGGTCAGAACTGAAAGTCAAAGTGAAAGTCAAACTATGTGACTTTCGGTTCCGAACCGGGTCTTTATAGTAAATTGTCGGGTTGAACATGTTTAGACATGTCCTTACACTAATTACCAAGTTATATTAATGATAAAACAGGTTATAAGTGTTCTACATTGTTAATCATGCATAAATCGCATTTTAAACTTTCTGTTGACTTTTTAATTACACGTTTGACCCGACTTTTGACCTAGTTAGAGTGGTGATCAGGGGGAACCCTCTTAAGGGTTTATTACCCACATAAATACCAACTTATAACTACTTTTAATTCGAGTTATGACTGAGCCATTGTTGACTAATCTCGAAGTCAAACCGTAATTACGACGGTTTGACTTTTAGCTAAATAACTAAGCTAAACTCAATTTAGAAAGGATTAGAACACTTACTGAAGTCCTAAGCTTGATTAGGGAACACTTGAGAGGAAGTCGAGCTCCAGAAGTGGTCCTCAAATGCAGATGAAGGTGTGAAGAAAGTGTTGCAAGTTCATGGCCTTATATAGTGGATTTAAGCACCACAATTGATTGACAACAAGGTCTAGCACACACCACAACTGATCAACACTTGTTTCTAGTGTTTAGGGGGTGTTTTAGGGGTCAAGGGATGTGGAGAATCGAGTTAGAATCGAGCAGATTGCACTCAGCAGGCAACAACCCATTTAATTCGGAGCTGGGCACCCCTCGCGCGACGCCACGCCTCCCTCGCGTCGCGCTAGGCCCTCCCCGATCAGCTTTGGTGATTTATTTCATTTTGATCCTTGGCTCTTCAAGACTTGATTAGGCACTTGTTTTTCTTGCATTTTAAACCCTCAATGTTGATCTATAAGGGATTTAAAATATATACCCACTTTGTTAGGTCCCCGGTTAACTTCGTTGTCACCCGAAAAGTCCTAACATTCAACGTTTACGCTTTAACCCTTCGCACACGAATTCGATCATAACTTTCTCATACGTTAACGAAACTTTATGAAATTTAAACCGTGTATTCTAGTGAGCATGATTAACCATTACAAACCTTCGGGTTTGTCAAAAGGTCACTCAGAGGTATAATTTAAACATGTTGACACATTTAGCCCCTGTAGTTTGAAATCTCTCACATTTAGCTTCGTATGATCCATGATTTATTCGTTTGAAGGTATGAGCACCATGTAGGGTTAATGTACATTATATTTACCCTTTGTTGACATTTTTAACCCTCGAATTTACATACTTTCAAGGTTCGTCAACTTTAGTCCTTTATTTATTATTTAATGCCACGTGTAAACTCATGACACGTGTTAACACATTATTGGACACAAAATTTCGAGGTGTTACATCCTCACCCCCTTAAAATAAATCTCGACCCGAGATTTACTGAAACAAATAAGGGTATTTTTCTTTCATCGTGGATTCAACCTCCCACGTGAATTCGGGACCTCTACGGGCATCCCATTTGACCTTAACAATAGGTACTTGCTTCCTCCAAAGCTTCTTTACCTGTCGATCTTCAATCAACAAAGGTTTTTCCACAAATTTTAAGCTCTCATCCATATGCACATCTGTATGGGGTATTACCAGTGATTCGTCAGCGAAGCACTTTTTCGGATTGCAGATGTGGAACACATTGTGAATTCCATTGAGCTCTTCGGGTAAGTTTAACTTATAGGCAACTGATCCGACACGTTCGATAACCTCGAAAGGTCCTATGTATCTCGGGCTTAGTTTGCCTTTCTTACCGAAACGCATCACCCCCTTCCAGGGTGATACTTTAAGTAACACTTTTTCACCTACCTCGAAGTGAAAATCCTTACGCTTTGGATCTGCGTAACTTTTCTGCCTATCTCGGGCAGCCTTGAGACGGTCTCGAATCTGGACAATCTTGTCCGTCGTTTTGAAGACTATCTCTGGTCCTGATAATTGGACATCTCCAACTTCCGCCCAACAAACAGGCGATCTACACTTTCTACCGTATAATGCCTCGAAGGGCGCAGCCTTAATGCTGGTATGGTAGCTATTGTTGTAGGAGAATTCGATTAATGGTAGGTTCTTATCCCAACTACCACCCAAATCGATCGCACATGCACGTAGCATGTCTTCTAACGTCTGAATAGTACGCTCACTCTGACCGTCTGTCTGAGGATGGTAAGCCGTACTAAAATTCAAACGTGTGCCCAAAGATTGCTGGAAACTTTTCCGGAAATGCGATGTGTATCTAGTATCTCTGTCGGAGATAATAGACATAGGTATGCCATGTAAGGCTACAATCTTATCAACATATAACTGGGCTAACATATCGGAGCTATAAGTCTCCTTGATGGGTAAGAAATGTGCTGACTTAGTCAGTCTATCGACTATAACCCATATTGTATCATTTCCTTTCCTTGTCTTAGGTAACTTGGTGATAAAATCCATGGTTACCATTTCCCACTTCCACGTAGGAAGTTCAGGCTGTTGTAGCAAGCCTGACGGCTTTTTATGCTCAGCTTTGACTTGTGCACATGTCAAGCATTTAGCTACATAGGTGGCTACAGACTTTTTCAAGCTTATCCACCAATAATTTGCCTTTAGATCCTGGGTAGCTGATGGAAATTCTTAATCGTTGCCTAATTAGGGTTGCGGCAATTAATATATAAGCAGTATGAACCGTCTTTCTTATTTAATAATATAAAACCCTCAGAAGATTGAGTCAGGCTATATGAGCCTATGTCTTAAAACCTACTTAATCAAGGTTTCGATTTTTCCATAATCAATATGGAGTTTTCACAATACTCCAGCCCACAACGGGATGCTAATCTTAATTATACCTACCTTCCAGGAGGTAAGCAGGGAAAACTTATGAGAAGATAATCAAGATGTAAGGAGGTTACAGAGATTTTCCATATCTCAGGCTCCAGTTCATCCACCATTGCTTGTGTCAAATAAGTGACACATTTATGTTATAAGTCCACAAATTCCTTAATCGGGAACATTTACTTGGACAATTCCATTCTGGATATCTTCTTTGAATACTACTAGTCGTCTTTAGTACAATATGACCATTGGGATATCTTAGGGGTTCCATGTATTAAACCTCCATACTGATCAGGCATGGAAGTAATCTATGGGACACAGCAGGATATGCCAATCCTCATATGGTACTTTCATCAAACATAGTTTGGTATTCGCAGGTGATAGAAAAACAAATGAGAAAAAAATAATTAAAATAACATATGTTGTCGTACTCTATGCGAAGAAAGAGTACTCCTAGATTTTTCAGAAGGATTTCTTGCCTATACGAGAAGAATCGGTTACTATGGTTTCCTTGGTAAGTTATACCTTGTGGATAATATAAAAGTTTGCTAAGCTTATGGTTTATGAAGATTTATTATTGCCTGTATTAAATCAGGACACTTAGCAGGAAATTATCATTGGTAGATGAAAATGAACGTACTTGATGACATCGTAAACTGCCTTTTGGCGTTCATTAGGTGAGTTCAGGCATTTCCTCCTTTAGCCTTTCCAGGCTTAGCTGCACCTTCTCTAGCAACTTTATGGTATCTAGTTCCGATGCGGTCTTACTCACCACAGCCGTGATAGACTGCATTCTTTATGTCCCTGCATTCCTGGTAAATGATGACCTGTTCCTTAGCAGATGTCACACTGCTTTGGTCCTGGTTCTATTCGACACTGTCCCTAGTGTCTTTTTATAGCAATTCTTACATACAGGCTTCTTATTGAACTTTCGTTGCTTTTTATTAAGCCTGTACTTGCTCTCTTTCTTAGATTTCTAGGAGTTATCCTCCTCCTTTGGTTCATCCTTCATATCCGAAGTGTAAACAAAGCTCTTCTCACAAGCATTTGAACGTGGTTTTGGATGAAATTTAGAGCGAGAAGCATTCGGCTCTTTGGGTTGTTTCATGACCTTTTCCCCTTGGCCTTTCAACTGCTGCGTTAACCACCGCTTGGAAATTTATTCCATTAATATTGAGGTTTACGTTTGAGACATTATTTCCTTTTGTCGCATTAATAGCATCGCGACTATTGCCTATCTCATCCGAGTTTTCCATACTCAAAACTTGGTACTAAATACCAAATTAAACCATTATTAGTCATTATCCTGTTGACCTGACATAGGTTAGCCACGGCATCCACGAACCGTATAGGCCATTATGTTCCGAACATTCTTAATGAATGCTATTTGAATGTATATCTATTACATTTAGCTTAGGTCACAAAAGGACTATCAATGGCATTCAAGGTTTGGAGCGTGTCCAATACCTGCTTGACCGGGGACCATAACGTCACAACTGTCTTTGTCACAAGGACGATTATGAATAGCTCAAAGGCTAGCCTTACATGACTTTGGTTATATATATATATACACATAAATGGCATAGAAGCCTGTCACGAGGGACGTAGAAGGATATGGCAATAAGCCTAGTCATGAAGGACATAAGTAATCATATGGCACGAAGGCCTTGTCGTGATGACATTTAGATGCGGCACAAATGGCCTTGCCTCTAGGACGTTATAGGATATGGCACTAAGGCCTGTCACCAGCGATGCTAACATTTAGTATGTTAACTTGTTATGAACGACGAACTATAGCACGGAGGCTTGTTATAGGTGACTTGTAATATAAATTGTGGGTTTGTCACAAGGACATCAATTCATAGGCTGCAATCTTATTAGGTCAGGAGTTTTAAGGCTTGAACATAGTTCTTCACCCTTGGACAGGGAGTCAGAGACTACAACTGTCATCGTCTTGAAAGGCGATTCTCTTGACAGAAAGGTAAACCAATTAACATCACTAATGGATGTCTATTTATAATTATCGTATCTACTGATATTAGTCATGATCACATCGATCATATGGACTATTAGGTTTAGGTATAATCCCACCATTTTGAATAGGGGATCATAAAGATCACCGCTATTTTGTCTTATCGACAATAGAGTAAAGTATAGCCCGTAGGCAGTTCATCATTAGGGATGTCAATATTACGAATTTATGATCATCATACTGATGATACTAGTCAGGATCGCAATGATCATATAGACTATTAGGTTTGAGCGCAGCTCACTACCTTAAACAGGGGATCATAGAGATCGTAATGTTTGTGTCACAAATGGACAATATAATATGGCCCGTAGGTGAAACATCACTAATGGATGTTTACAATATGATCATCTTATAAGATGATATCAGCCATGATTTCTAGATCATTAGGCAAATTAGGAAATAAAAATTTTTCCATTATAGGGATGACTGTTGTGATTCTATCGAATCACATTTGTCAGGAGTGCTAACACGTTCTTAGGTGCTAACAAGGATCTGATTACCTTGAGTAGGTTTCACCATCTTGGCCGCGTAGGCTAGGTTCCACTTTTAAGATTCTTTTAAAAATGCATACTGGCAGGGAAGGAAGGATGTTCATTTTATTCAGGATTTTTATCATAAATCCTAATTTATAAGTTAGTAATAGCACAAATGGCCTAGTCGCGTAGACAAGTTTAATTTATAAGCCATGATTTCAGAGAATCGAGGCATTAAGGTTTTAATAATAGCACAAATGGCCTAGTCACGTAGACAAGTTTAATTTATAAGCCACGATTTCAGAGAATCGAGGCATTATAATTTATCCTAGTTATAAAACATCATGGATATTAAGGTGGCACAAAGGCCTAGTCACATGGACACTTTTAAATTATAAGCTATGATTTCAGAGAATCAAAGCATGAAGGTATTCTGGCACAATAGGCCTAGTCACAAGGACATTTATAAATTATAAGCTAGGATTTCAGAGAATCAAAGCCTTGAGGTTTGAACCTAGTTCATTACCTTTTTCTGACAGGGAGTCATAGCTACCACTGTATTTTGGCTCATGTAGAAATGAGCAAGGCCCGTAGGCACTATATTACCACGTATGGTTAAAATATGATCATCTTAATTGATGATGTAAACCCAGGATTCAGAGATCATTAAACTGGGTTAGGAATCTTTTGGATAGGTTCTACCGTCTTGGCCATGTCTGCAAATGACATTTAGGCTAGGTTTTACCATCTTGGCCATGTCTGTATTGATATTTAGGCTAGGTTTTATCATCTTGGCCATGTCAGCATTGACATTTAGGCTAGGTTTTACCTTTAAGATTCTTTTTAATATTTAAGGCAGAACAATATCTAAATTGAAATGTTAATAAGGATCTGAATCTAAATTGAGGAACTGCCATCTTGGCCGGTCTTAATATGACCCGAAGCTAGGTCTTGTCCTTTTAGATTTTGCCATTTTATTATAATGGTAGATCTTATAAAAAGAATGTTATCTTTCATTTATTTCATATTTCACGTTTAGAATGAAAGTTTAAACTTAATCATTCCGCTATATAAAAATAAAAATAAAAGTATAAAGTTGCCCTAAGCGGGACTTGAAAGGAATAATGTTGTCCTCGAAGGGACTGAAAGATAAATATGTCCTTATGAGGACTATTAAGGAAACGATCTTCAGCAAAAGGAGTTTCTTCTTCATTTTATTTCTGAATGCTTTCTCCTTGGGTGCACGTTTCATCCTGGCCGCGGTACGAAGCTCAGCATTTCAAGGCTCCGGATGTGGAGAATTCTTATTACAGCTCCTTCGCTTGGCGACGTATATAAAAAAAAATTGGAAGCAAAATTTCCAGATTAGGATTGAGATTATTCCTATGTTAAGTCTAGACTCAAAAGGTCAAAGAATGTGCTACTGTGTCATTGAGATTAAACATTAAGGATAGTGTTTAATTCACTCAATGTTGGCTCTGATACCAACCTGTCACACCCCGATTTCCACGTGTCTCACCGGTGGGCCCGGTGGGGGATTACCGTGACGTGGTTGGCAACATAATAGTCAAACAACACATTTATATGAATGCACAGCGGAAGCAAAAGGTAAAATATATTACAATCCGAATATAAGTAATATCCAGTATTACAACGGAGAGTAAAAGATCCACAGGCGGATCGATAATAAAACAGAAACAATAGTTCAACAGACTTTGACATCTAGAGCTTGCGAGACTTGAGTAATGATGTCTGGAGTAGCCAGCCTATTACGTCTAGCACCTGCACTTAACCTTTTTGGAAAATACGTCAGTTTACACTGGTAAATACAACTCAACTGACTCGTTTTTGAATAGAGTTTGTAAATTAATTTGAATGCACTTCGGCACAAAATATCTTTATAACTTGGGACAATTATTTGTATATAATCTTGTATACAGATTTACTTATTTGTCGTCCATTAGCACCGGTTAGAAGAGCCTGTTTAAGTTATCTGACACGCCACCGGTATAATGCCCACAAGGTAGATTCCTTTAGTGGATTACCAGTTTTTACATAAAGCATCTGTCAGGTGTACGCCTACACCCCGTGCTTAGGTCGTGGCCATTTCGTAAAATGATGCCAAGGATATCCGGGACATGGTCATTTAACCCTAAGGGCCATACATCAAATAATACAGAACAAAGCGGGTTACGTAAATACATTAATCACAATCCGATTTAAATGACTACATACCCGACCAAGCGGCACTTTTATCGTACCGTATCCCAAGCCCGTATAGGGAAATAAGTTAAGAGTATTTACCTGAGCAGAGTATAAATCCAATACAGTAAATGTAAGTACTTTTACTGGGCTCCTAATCTGGAACGAAGGTCTATAATAACTTATTAGATTTCTAACGGGTCTTTAATTAAGCCTTAGCTTAGACCGGTTAGTTTTAATGATACGGTTCGTACGCACTATTAAGCGAAGACCGGATAGAATGTGATTTAGACCCGACAAGTTCGGAGACTTGCTTAATGTGGGTACTTCATACACACTCTGGATTTTGAGACAAAACCGATAAGGGTTGACCCGTTTAGGCTAGTTTATGTAAACTAGTTACACAAACCGAATCGAACGCGTAATAAGCGTAACGGGTATTCATATGAGCCATTTGCAGGTATCCTAAGTTAATATGCTTCAATAGGTTGTGACATCAGTAAGATATCATTCATTATGCCCGAAACGTATTTAAACACAAACTATGCCCCGTAGGGGTAGTTTAGTCATTTAAAAGGTTATAAAAGAGTTTAAGTATTCACCTGAGTTACAGGTCTGATGTAATCAGTAAAAATACTTATTTTACTAAGTTATAATAGTAGGGTAAAGTATATATGTGAAATTTATCAATTATAACCAAACTATGCACCGTAGGGGCATTTTGGTAATTTCACATAAGCCGTAAAGCTCAAAACTGAAGTCTGAGTTTAACAACCTCTGCTTACTGTTTAAAATATTATAATGTGCCTTAAATATCAGTAGGTACCAACCCTTGTATGTTTAAAATAGTTATAGCACATACTATGCGTTAAAAACGCTTAAAAAGGCGTTTAGAGGCCATTTCTGGGTTTGATCCATAAATTTGATATTTTTATATTTCCAGAAGGCTTAAAATAAATTTATTTATCATATGTGATCAGTAGCAAAAGGTTTGGAGTCGTTTAGATATGTAAAACTCATTTTATAGCCCGTAAGGGCAAAACCGACATTTACCGGATTAAGTCTACGACTACTAGTTATGCTCAGCCTAAAATTAATTAAAAATATTTAAAAATCCCAAAATAATATATTACATCAGTGGGTATTAAGTTTGATACCAAAAAGTAGGCTTAACTAGGCTATACGCTAATTACGCCATTTTATTAACATAAAGCATTCATTTTGCGATAATGAGCATAACTCTTAATCTACAATTCAAATTGATGTCAAACTTTGCATACACGTTTATATATCAGTAATTAAAGTTTCTACTCTTTTACATTTCCAAAAATCACGTTTTAAGGCAATAAGGGCATAATGGTCAACATATGGGCAATTAACGGAATCATGCATATTAATTGGATAACTAATGATCCGAGGGGTATAATCACAGAGGGTTATACTAGCATGTAACCTGGTCCAAATAAGGCTCTACGGTATTTTTGAAACATACCATAACGGGTCAGAACTGAAAGTCAAAGTGAAAGTCAAACTATGTGACTTTTGGTTCCGAACCGGGTCTTTATAGTAAATTGTCGGGTTGAACATGTTTAGACATGTCCTTACACTAATTACCAAGTTATATTAATGATAAAACAGGTTATAAGTGTTCTACATTGTTAATCATGCATAAATCGCATTTTAAACTTTCTGTTGACTTTTTAATTACACGTTTGACCCGACTTTTGACCTAGTTAGAGTGGTGATCAGGGGGAACCCTCTTAAGGGTTTATTACCCACATAAATACCAACTTATAACTACTTTTAATTCGAGTTATGACTGAGCCGTTGTTGACTAATCTCGAAGTCAAACCGTAATTACGACGGTTTGACTTTTAGCTAAATAACTAAGCTAAACTCAATTTAGAAAGGATTAGAACACTTTACTGAAGTCCTAAGCTTGATTAGGGAACACTTGAGAGGAAGTTGAGCTCCAGAAGTGGCCCTCAAATGCAGATGAAGGTGTGAAGAAAGTGTTGCAAGTTCATGGCCTTATATAGTGGATTTAAGCACCACAATTGATTGACAACAAGGTCTAGCACACACCACAACTGATCGACACTTGTTTCTAGTGTCTAGGGGGTGTTTTAGGGGTCAAGGGATGTGGAGAATCGAGTTAGAATCGAGCAGATTGCACTCAGCAGGCAACAACCCATTTAATTCGGAGCTGGGCACCCCTCGCGCGACGCCACGCCTCCCTCGCGTCGCGCTAGGCCCTCCCTGATCAGCTTTGGTGATTTATTTCATTTTGATCCTTGGCTCTTCAAGACTTGATTAGGCACTTGTTTTTCTTGCATTTTAAACCCTCAATGTTGATCTATAAGGGCCTTAAAATATATACCCACTTTGTTAGGTCCCCGGTTAACTTCGTTGTCACCCGAAAAGTCCTAACATTCAACGTTTACGCTTTAACCCTTCGCACACGAATTCGAGCATAACTTTCTCATACGTTAACGAAACTTTACGAAATTTAAACCGTGTATTCTAGTGAGCATGATTAACCGTTACAAAGCTTCGGGTTTGTCAACTTTAGTCCTTTATTTATTATTTAATGCCACGTGTAAACTCATGACACGTGTTAACACATTATTGGACACAAAATTTCGAGGTGTTACAAGTCAAGAAAAGACGCTATGAGACTTAGGGTGCACTGGAGTAGCACTTGTCTTTGACTAACGAATTACTTGCAATTATGTGTGATAAGTGATATATACATATACTAGAAGTAGAATGTCACATGTATATGTGACTTTGCCTGGAAACAGTGACCTGTCTGAAGGAAGAAATACGGGGATGAAACGAACTGTGCGGACTGTGCAAGGAGTTACGTAATTATGGATGCATACATAATTATGGAATTCAGTGCACAGAAACCACAGCAAGACTTGTCACGTATAGATTCCCTCAGTATAAGAAAAAGGCCAAACGTGAACACCCCTCCCCCAGACTATTAAATACTCTATGGGAGTAGTAACGTAGGGTATAAAGACAAGAACCGCCAATGTGAAGTAAGGTGTTTACCTAACTATACATGCTTGTTGCTGTACGAATCGATTCATGCATTGGGAGGATTGTTTGATGTCACATATGTGGTATATGCCTGTTTATATATATATATATATACACTACTACTGTCTTGTATGACGATATCAAAGAAATGTCTAACCCTATTATGTTATGTTCTGTCAGAACATGGCACCCAGAAGAGCTGTGAACACTCGTGATCAACCTCCACCTCCCCCACTGCCAAGGACTGCTGAAGAGCTGAACGCTCTACTGGAAGAAAGGATCTCCGCAGCTATCGCCCAGTACGAGGCAAACCGCACCGAAGACTGTGGAGGACCAAGCAATGCTAGACGTAACGGACATGGAGATTCGTCTGGAGGAAACACAGCTCAAGGCTGCACCTTCAAGCAGTTCCTTGACTGCAAACCACTGAACTATGATGGCACTGGAGGCGCAGTGGCATTTGTACGTTGGATGGAAAAGACTGAAGCCACAATCCGCATGAGCAAGTGTACCGCGGATCAACAAGTCACTTTTGCTACTGGGTTGTTTGTTGATGAAGCTCTGACTTGGTGGAACTTGCAAGTTCAAACTCTGGGTGATGATGCTGCATACAGTATGATGTGGGATGAGCTAAAAGAACGTATGAGAGATAAGTATTGCTCCCGTGCTGAACTCCAGAGGTTGGAGACTGAGTTTTGGCATCTGACCATGGAAGGTGCAGACATCACTGGTTATACTCGAAGGTTCCATGACTTATCTAGAGTGCTTCCCTACATGGTGACTCCTGAGTATTAGTCCCGGAATTTCGTAGTTTGGTAACTTCGGCCAAACCCGTAACGATCACTGAGGCTGTAACTCTGGCTGTCAGCCTTACTGAAGATGCGGTCCGTATGAAGAAACTATCGTTGAACTCAACTGAGAAGACCAAGACGCATGCTGAGTCGTCTGGTGACAAGAAGAGAAAGCATTCAAACCTGAACCAAGCAACCCGCAACAACAACAAGGGTTCGAACAACAAGAAGCGTGACACTAACCCACCTATGGAGGCAAAAACCTTCGCGGCTGCAAGCAATACATGAACTAAGAAGTATCAGGGCACTCTGCCCAAATGCAACCGCTGTGACTTTCACCACGTGGGAAATTGTCGCGTTGGGAAATGCGAGAACTATGGGAAGTCAGGCCACCGTACCGAGGATTGTTGGGGAAAAGGTATTGGAGGCCGCAATGGTAATGGTAATGGTAATGGAAACAATGGTGGGAATGACAACGGTAACCGGAATGGTAAAAGAACCAAGGATGCTTCAGTTGTGGAAGCAATGATCATTTCATGAAAGACTGCCCAAAGGGAAACAACGCTCAGGCTCGAGCATTTGTGATTGGAGCAAGGGACACACGCGAGGACCTTAACGTGGTCACCGGTACGTTTCTCGTTAACAATCACTTTGCATCCATATTATTTGACACTGGTGTCGATTATAGTTTCATGTCTGTGGAATTTAAACATATGCTTGGGATAGAGTCTAGTAGATTGGATATTCCTTACTCCATAGAACTAGCCAATGGTAAACTTGTTAAATCGGGCGAAGTTGTTAAAGGCTGCACATTAGAACTTGGTGAACGAAGATTTAGCATCGACCTTTTACCTATTCAATTGGGTAGCTTCGATGTAGTGGTCGGAATGGACTGGTTGTCCAAGAACAAAGCTGAAGTTATTTGTCACAAGAAAATCATTCGCATCCCTCTGGTGAATGATGAAACTCTCATTGTACATGGAGAAAAACGAGACGCGCCTCTAAGAATCATCAGTTGCATGAAGGCACAGAAGTGCTTAAGGAAAGGATGTGTTGCTTTCCTAGCGCACGTTGTAGATAAGAAGGATGAAGAGCCGAAACTCGAAGACATTCCTGTGGTGAAGGAATTCCCTGATGTTTTTCCCGAAGATCTGCCGGGACTACCTCCGCAACGACAAGTCGAATTCCGTATAGACTTGGTTCCAGGAGCCTCTCCTGTAGCCAAGGAACCCTATCGGCTTGCACCATCCGAGATGCAAGAATTATCTACACAACTCCAGGAGTTGTTGGATAAAGGATTCATAAGGCCAAGCTTCTCGCCTTGGGGAGCTCCAGTATTGTTCGTGAAGAAAAAGGATGGAACTCTGCGGATGTGTATCGATTACAGGGAACTAAACAAGCTCACTATCAAGAATCGGTATCCATTACCGAGGATTGATGACTTATTTGATCAGCTGCAAGGGTCAAGCTACTATTCCAAGATCGATCATCGATCTGGATACCATCAGTTAAGGATACAAGAAGAAAGCGTACCTAAGACTGCATTCCGAACGCGTTATGGGCACTACGAGTTTCTTGTGACGCCATTTGGATTGACGAACGCACCAGCGGTATTTATGGACCTGATGAACCGCGTATGCAAACCATATCTCGATAAATTCGTGATTGTATTTATCGATGATATCCTGATTTATTCCCGAACGAAAGAAGAACACGAGCAACACCTCAGAACCATTTTGGAACTACTGAAGAAAGAGAAGTTGTATGCGAAGTTCTCAAAGTGCGAATTCTGGATTCGCGAAGTTCAATTTCTTGGTCACGTTGTGAATGAGAAGGGCATTCATGTAGACCCATCCAAGATTGAAGCAATAAGGAATTGGGAGGCCCCCAAAACCCCAACGGAAGTTCGACAATTTTTGGGCTTAGCGGGCTATTATCGACGGTTTATTGAGAATTTCTCAAAGATAGCTCAACCGCTAACTACGCTTACACAGAAAGATAAGAAGTACGACTGGGGTGACAAGCAGGAAGAAGCCTTCCAACTACTTAAGAATAAGGTATGCGATGCACCAATACTATCTTTACCCGAAGGCACTGAAGACTTCGTGGTATACCGCGACGCTTCACGACAAGGTTTAGGTCGCGTGCTCATGCAACGCCAGAAAGTCATCGCTTATGCTTCAAGACAATTGAAGGTTCATGAAAGAAACTATACCACTCACGACTTGGAACTTGGCGCGGTGGTATTCGCCTTGAAGATCTGGCGACATTATCTATATGGTACTCGATGTACAATTTTCACGGATCACAAAAGCTTACAACATATACTTGATCAGAAGGAATTAAACATGCGCCAGCGGCGATGGGTCGAGCTGCTAAATGATTACGACTGTGAGATTAAGTACCATCCTGGAAAGGCAAACGTTGTGGCGGACGCATTAAGTCGAAAAGAAAGGGTTAAGACCCTAAGGGTTCGAGCATTGGAAATGACGATTCGAACGAACCTCACTGCACGTATTCGTGACGCCCAACAAGAAGCGCTTAAGGTGGAAAACCGTAAAGCTGAATACCTCCGGGGTATGTTGAAATATATGGTGCCAAATGAAGAGGGAGCCTTATACTTTAAGAAGCATATTTGGGTTCCGCTCTATGGCGGCATTCGAGAAGTCATCCTTGATGAAGCGCGTAAATCGAGATACTCGATCCATCCAGGTTCGGACAAGATGTATCAAGACTTGAAAGAATACTATTGGTGGCCGAGACTCAAAAGCGATGTTGTTGTTTACGTTGGAAAGTGCATAACCTGTGCTAAGGTTAAGGCCGAATATCAGAAACCGTCTGGCCTACTACAACAACCAGAGATACCCATGTGGAAGTGGGAGGAAATCTCAATGGACTTCATCACAAAATTACCCAAGCCTCTAGAGGGCACGATATGATATGGGTGATAGTTGATCGGTTAACAAAGTCTGCGCACTTCCTACCAATCCGAGAAAAAGACAGCACTGGAAAGCTTGCTGAGATATACTTAAAAGAAATTGTGGCATGTCATGGAGTGCATATCTCAATCATTTCAGAGAGAGATGGACGCTTTGTCTCAAGGATCTGGCAATCCTTTCAGGAAGCCTTTGGATCGCAGTTAGATCTAAGCACGACATTCCATCCCCAAACAGACGGCCAGAGCGAACGAACCATACAAACATTAGAAGATATGCTTCGCGCATGTGTCATGGACCTAGGCGGCAGTTGGGATACTCATCTACCTTTAGTTGAGTTTTCCTACAATAACAGTTATCATACAAGCATAAAAGCCGCAACATTCGAAGCTCTGTATGGCCGCAAGTGCCGATCGCCCTTATGTTGGGCAGACGCAGGAGATAAACGTATGGTTGGTCCTGAACTTGTATAAGAGACAACCAAAAAGATTATGCAGATCCGAGATCGCATTAAGGCGGCTCGAGATCGACAAAAGAGCTACGCTGATCGAAGACGAAAACCATTGGAATTCGAGGTGGGAGACAAGGTTTTGTTGAAGGTCTCACCTTGGAAGGGCGTAGTCAGATTTGGAAAGCGTGGAAAGCTGAATCCACGATATATCGGACCATTCGAAATCTTGGAAAGAATTGGTACCGTGGCATACAAGTTGGAGTTACCGGAAGAACTTAACGGAGTACATGATACGTTCCATGTATCCAATCTCAAGAAGAGTCCAACACGAGAAAACGTGATCATCCCTGCGGATGAAGTACATATTGATGACACCCTCCAATTTACAGAACAACCCGTTGAGGTTACAGACTGGAAAGTCAACAAGACCAGGAGGAGCACTGTCAAACTTGTCAAAGTACGTTGGAACTCTAAACACGGTCCCGAGTACACGTGGGAACGTGAAGACCAGTTTAAAGAAAAGTATCCCCACCTGTTCAAGAAGACTTCTGCGAGAGATAGATCAGCCTGAATTTCGGGACGAAATTCTTTTAACGGGGGGAGACTGTGACAACTGGCACCAAACAGGTAATTTCCGTACACTTTAATTATTACTTGATGATTACAATTATGTACTTTAATGTCAACATTATCTGATTTCATACAATACAAGTGAATTCATGCACGTTTTATACTACCAAATATAGCTTTATGCATTAACGAGAGCGTTGCGTCAGAAATACTAGTAAACTCACCGGTAAGACACATTGTGTCAACAATTCTGCAGAAAGCAGTCAGACAATAAAATTGGAGCCTAGGTGTAGGCCCAATGACAAGAATACATTAAAACCCAAAAGTGCATATAAGGGTTAACATATAGACGTTCCGGAAGCTAAAATAAGCACTAAAAAGCACCCGAAACGCACTTTAAGTGCAGAATTTTATTATATTCAGCTATAATCAGCATTATGACACTGAATTATTATGCAGAAATTATGATTTATCATCCAGAATACTTCCCTAAGTGTCGGGAATTGAAAGTGTTACAAAAGGATACTTAAAAGACGCAAAAAGGTGCAATTTAACACTTTAACGAACCGGTATCAAACCGAACAACTGGACATTACCCGGAACATCAAAATATTATTAGAGGCATTATTTTAACATTACCAAGCTAGTTATGGTCCCTAAACATCATATTACATTCTAAAACACCTAAACACACTTAACATTAAATTTAACACTTGAAATGAAACTAGAACTTGTAACTTCCAATTGGAATCAAACTAACACCCCCCCCCCATGACCGGTTCTAGACAAGGGACCCACCTTGTGATTTTCTTTCAATTTAATAATGGATCTTGTTGGTACTTTAATAAGCATATGAACCAAAGGAAAACATGAGTTAGGAGTTTATAAGAATAACTTGTGAACATAAGCTCATTACACATTCAACACCACTTCTTCTACTTCTCTTCTTCTTGGCTTCGGCCGTAACCAACAACACCACCACCACCATCATTCATTCATCTTCCACAAATTCCAAGCATACTCAAGGGTGTTAGAAGGTGCATAAGGAAGCTAGGAGCTTTCGGAAGTTCAAGGACCTCTCTTATTTGCTTTTATCCACTTCGTTTACCCTCTTGATCATCCCTAGCCTTGAGCTAGCGGTAAGAACATCATACACTTCATATTTCATCTTATTTTAGTGGGTAAAAGGTTATGTGCTATGTTAATCTTGAAGAACATTAAGAATCAAAAGAAAGAAACATGGACATAAGCTCTAAATATAAAGAAATCATGTTGTTTTAGTGATGATATACTTGTTGATTATTGTTTGTTTGTAGAAATGATGTTGATCATCATGTAATCTTGCTAGATCATGATTAAGAACATAATCTAGCAAGATGAGAGGATGAACATGTTAAAGGTTATGGATCATCCTCACTAAAGTCATGAACTTGAATGAATATAATGTTTCTTGAAAAATAATGATCAAAGTATGTTGTGAATCATATATATCTAAATATTTCAAGTATGATTATCCAAGAAACCAAGTTAAAACATAAGTTTTACTTAATCTTGGTTCTTAAACAAATAAACCTTATTTTTGGTGGTTAATAAAGTATAGAGGTATGTAAGAAACAAGAAAAATACAAGAGAAGTATTTTGAGAAAAATCATTTTACAAGTTGTAAATGACTAAATCTTTTAGTAAAGCGATTTACAAACAAATAACCATGTTTTTAAGGGTAACTAAACCTACTAAATAACATGGTAAGTTACTACAAGTTTTTACAAAAACTTCAAGTTCATGATGTAGTGTAATTTACATGATTTTAGCACTTGTTAAGTGTTGATCAAGTTGTTGATTGTTGTGGTGATTTTAAAAGAAAATAAACACATGTTTTGAAAACATGGGAAACCTCCATTTTTAGGGGAAACTCTGTCAAAATTTTTATAAATTTTGACACTTAGAAAAATATAAGTTTTTGAGAAACTTATTCCCTAAAAATATTTACCAAGGTTTCCCTAATTTTTGTGTTAAGAAATGATGATTTCTTCAAGATTAAAAAAATTGATATTAAGTATGTATATTTTTGAGAAAAATATATATATTTATTGATCACCACATTTTGTGCTAAGTGTATGTAGTATGTATTATACGTGATAGTGTATTAGGACTTGAAAATACACAAAATGCTCTTGAGAAGTGAAAACACAAAAATACACATACAACATACAAGATACATAATCTGGGTGCAAAATACAAGAAACTTATATTTATTTTTCAGAAAATAATATAAGTAAGGCACTTAGTTAAGAATATAAATCATTTTTAACACAAGAATACGTCCACAAAAGATAGTGACTTGTATTTGTGCGATACACGTCCAGTGACTAATGTTAATAAAACACGTATAGGTCACAACGTTAAATAAGCAAGTCCGGTGAAGTTTACGACGCAAGGAACGCAAAGTTGTGAGTTCATGCTCCCCCTTTTTCCTTTAACTGTTTTTGGTTTTATAACTTCGGAGGTGAAATACATGTTACAAATGTTACAATGTTTACAAATGGTATGATGGAGTACAAAAACATTCAAGTGAAACATTCTAGATCATGTCTCGAATAGGGTACCATAAGCACCATTAATCAACGTATACATTTAGACCGCGGAACAAAAGGTTAGATCTAATGGGTTTCAGGCAACCCCACTCTTGGCCTACTTCTACCAAACAGTGCTTCTGTGTCTCAGTCAAAGTCGACAAAAATGCCTAGGTTTGGTGGCTTCCTATGTCGTGACACATGTTTGTGGCCTTGCAAACCACTAGCGATCTCAAACATTCATAGTATTCAGTTACAGATACATTCTATTTGATACATTCAAACATTCATAGTACACAGTTACAGATACGTTTTACAAGTTACATTCAAACATTCATACATTCTACAAGTTGCATATCATGTTTTCATTCAAGTATTTAAACATTCAAAACAATCACTGCATGAATTCACACCAACATTATGTTGACGTTTTTCCAAAACTCACATGTATTTCAGGTAACTAAAAGTGGATGTGCGCGCTGTCTTACTCATGCTCGTGGATGTCATTTATGTTTGTCTTAAATAAAGTTGTAATTTTCAGACAATATGTTGTTTCGTAATGTAAACACTTAACTATGTTTTCTGTTATGTAATGGTGTTTGAGGTTATTTTTATGAGCATGTAGTATGTTTACCAATCGTATGCAATGAAAACCTTTCATGATCACACCTCGTGCTTCCGCCGCAGAAAGGGGTGTGATAATAAATACACAACGGAAAATAGGAACCATAAAATTTCTTTCACATCAATGCTCTGACATTCTCGAAAAGCATTTAAAACGACTCATTTTAAAGAAAGACATCAATCATCCTTAATTAACGTATCAAGGATAACATGCAAATGCAATCTACGTGACTACCCTTCCTACAATCCATGCTCTTAATCTCGATCTTCACCCGCTTGTTCATCTGGTGATAATGATGTCCGTGTAACCTACGGTCACCATATATATAACCAATGCATTAGTAAATGTGACATCATATATAATTTGATACATATACTTAAAAGGCCATATCACATTCTAACTACGTAAGGTATTCCATTGAAACATCTTCTCAATTTTATTCACTCGAATCCGACATCAATTCCTCGAGAGTCTGACGTTCTCATACCAGCACTTCATTCCATTCTCAATAGTAACATGGTTAGGAATACGTAATCTCAAACATATTGAAAACCCCACATCTTCACATACACGTCTACCAGTGGTTTACAATCATTAGATTACATCACGCGTATACACTTCCGTATATCTAAGTACATTCATACGTGTCCCATTCATATGTGCGCACATTGATGTGCACAAAATGCAACATATAAATTACATCAATTGTGGCTTAAAACTAACCCTTTTTAGTACTAATGTTGGAAAAAGTGTGCTTTTGTCTTCCTTTTGTATTTTCAGGATTAAATGAGCTCAAAATAACAAAAGAAACAAAAAGACAGCAAAATCTAACATAAATACAAGAAAAGGAACAAAAGTGATATGCCCAACCCCCCCAACAGCATCTCCCCAATCAAAACAAAGAAGACAGAAGACTGAACACGCCCCGTGCTCAGCGAGCATGGGGCCGTGCCCAAGAAGCAGCAGAAAAGACAAACCTATAGAAGCTTCTACTGCCCACCACGGGGCCGTGCCCAGCGGACACGGGGGCGTGTTCAAGTAGCTGCAGGCGCATTTATTGTAATTGCGAATTACAATTAATGAAGAGAGAGAGTGTCAGATGGACATGGGGCCGTGCCCGAGCTTCTGTTCAGCCTATAAATAGGAGTGTTTGGAGCTCTTGCAACTCATCCCTTGGCACACCACCTCTCTCACACTTCACCCACCACCCACCACCATCACAACACCATCATCCACCACCATCATCCATTGTCCATCATAGAGTGTGTGAGTCGTCTCGAGATCCAAGATTGATCGTAAGAGTTCTTGGCAATCAAAGGCCATGTTTGCCTAAATCTCTTACATCACTTGGTGAAGACAAGTGTTTAGTGTAATACTTTTTATTTTTAATCTTTTGCACTTTTTAATTGGTTTCGTATTAATGACTTTAATTACTAGTTTCTTATGTTGAAGGTGATTCTTCCTTATCGTTTGTCCGTGGTGTCTTGGCATTATTTTACTGTCTATATAAAATAAAAGATTTTCACCATTCATTTCTCCACGGTCTATATGGAGGTATGTTGGCTACCTGGTCGGGGGTTAAGGGAACGGTTTGGTAAGAGTCTTGCCATTGTTCAGTGTATAGATCCTGCAAAGGACCTGGGTCAAATTTAGTAGGACCTCCTTCAATACCCAAAAGTATTGGATGGCGGGGGTCCAAACTCTTTGATCCCCTCATAAGTTAAACTACTATTAAAACTTTAACCCAACTACTTAGGACTGTATCCCTGCTGACTCAGATTACTTAGCTGAGGGTAACGTCGCCTTCAAAAGAGGGGCCTACCACATTATGCATTAATAACTTAATTAATTATCTTTCAATAATCCGAACCTTTAGGATTGTATCCTTGCTGACTCAAACTACTGGGTTGAGGGTAACGTCACCTTCAAAAGAGGGGCCTACTACAATAACTAAGATAATCTCTTAAACAAGTGCAAAAGTGCGAAAATAATCAAAGGTTACACTACACACGAGTCGGATCCAAGTGATTCATCTTGTCTATCTGTTTTTATTTTTATTTTAGTTTTCAGCATTTTAGTTAGTTTTATTTTCTTAGTTTAAAAATCTTTTTCTAACATTTTGATTTGATTAGACGTTGAGGATAAACCGGTACTAAAAGCTCTTGTGTCCTTGGACGACCTCGGTATCTTACCAACACTATACTACGTCCACGATGGGTGCACTTGCCCATATGTGTGTTTAGTGTTAGTAAATATCGTGTTTTATAAATTTAAAACTTGGCTAAAAGTGTAAAAAGGACTTAAAATATATACCTAAAACATATATACACTACCACGCATCAAGTTTTTGGCGTCGTTGCCGGGGACACAAGGATTTTAAGAAAGCTTAAAATCGACGGCCTAATCTGTTTTTCAAAACCTTTTTAAACCGCGTGCACATTTTTCTGCATTTTAGTTTAGTTTGCATTTACAGTAGCCTGAACACGGGGCCGTGTTCACTGAACACGGGGCCGTGCTGCATATTTTTCATTAAACGCCCAGATACAGAGTCTGAACACGGGGCCGTGCTCACTGAACACGCCCCCGTGCTCAACGAGACTAGTAACTTTTATTAAAAACGCCCAGATACAGACCCTGAACACGGGGCCGTGTCCACTGAACACAGGGCCGTGTCCAGCCTCTGTTTCCGTCTTTATTTTCTGTTTTTTGGTCCCGAGACTCAGTTGTGGTCTGTTGAGTGATTCTTATGGATCAATACTCGGGAGGCTACAACTACACCTGTGAGGAGGATGATTATATGAGAGACTATTACACTAATTGTGGTAACCCGCACTCGGCACAATATTGTAACTTATTTCAACCATCCACTTCATACAACTATTATGAGGAGCCCAGGTACGAACCATCGACTTCATACACATCCTATGAAGACCAAAGGTATGAACCTTCCCCCTCATACTCATATTTTGATGAACCAAGGTATGAGCCTTCATACTCATACTTTGAGGAGTCAAGATATGAACCACCACCTTCATATACTTATTATGAGGAACCATGGCGTGAACAACCCACCTCATATGAGTATTATGAAGAACAAAATTACGATCCTTATCCATCATATACTTATAATTAAGAACAATGGTGTGAACCATCTACTTCATATGGGTACTATGGGGAACCAAGGACCGAACAACCGGATTCGAGCTTTGAGGATCCCAATCCTTTCTCTATCACCGAAGTGACCGATAGGATATTAGAACACATTAAAACTATCGAACATTGCATAAAAGAATCTCGCGCAAGGGAAGAGGAGTCCCGCGCGAGAGAAGAATTAAATAAAGAAACGATAGTTGAAGAGTTAAAAATGGAAGAACAAATAAGTGAAAAACCGACACATGGGCTAAACAACGAAAAAGGTGAGGCCGATAATGTTAAAATTCAAGAAGAGTCTAATTTTGAAGAAATTAATCTCTTGTCACCTTCTTTCAAAAATCATTGTTTAGTACCAACCCATGCTAAGTTTTTAAAAGAGTTAAACACTAACACTAAAATTGAAGAAATGGTAAGTATTAAGTTAACTAATGATCAAACTTCGCTAATAAAAGAAGACCCTTTTGAAATAAACATTACACCGGTTCCATGTTTTTTTCAAAATTCATTTATTAGTAACGTCACCATTTATAAAGATCTTTGTGTTAACTTAATGCCTAATTACATTTTCGAAAAATTAAGTATTAGTGATTTTTCTCCACTTCAAATACCCATTTTTCTATCCAATCGGAAAGTAATAAAATCAATCGGTGTAGTTGAGGACGTCTTAGTTCAAACAAATCAAATGGTTATTCCAACCGACTTTGTCATCCTCGATGACGCTCCTCTAGTGTTGGGAAGACCTTTTGTAAAAACTCATGAAGCTTTGAAAAACCGAAAGTTTAATAATTTACCTCTTCAATTAGGGGCATTCAAAAGGAGCATAGATCTTGAGCATTCAATGAAATATCCTTTTGGCAGTAATGACCCCCTAATTGAAGATGAAGATGAGCCACCCGATATAAGTGAAAAGATTGACCACTTTGTTGAAGAAGAGGTCGCCATAGAACAAACCTTTAAAGTTCTTGACCTAGATGAGCCCCAAAATAAGGAGTCTCCTAAAGACCCACCCCTTGAGCTCAAAGAACTCCCAAAAGGTTTGGAGTATGCTTTTCTAGACAAAGATGGTAATTCACCTGTAATTATTTCGTCTAAATTAAATAGTCTAGAGAAAGAAAAATTAATTAGACTTTTGAAAAAACATAAAAACGCGATTGCTTGGAAGCTTGTAGATATAAAAGGAATAAGCCCTTCCATGTGCACACACAAAATTCTGATGAACGATGACTACAAAACAGTAATACAACCACAAAGGAGAGTAAATCCAAATGTCGTTAAAAATGAGGTCATCAAACTACTTGACGCCGGACTTATTTATCCTATCTCCGATAGTCCATGGGTAAGTCCCGTCCAAGTAGTCCCAAAAAAAGGAGGTGTGACGGTAATAACTAATGAAAAGAATGAATTAATACCAACAAGAACCGTCACAGGATGGAGAGTTTGTATAGACTATAGACGATTAAATGAAGCAACAAGGAAAGACCACTTTCCTTTGCCCTTCATTGATCAAATGTTAGAACGACTATCCGGTCATAAATTTTACTGTTTCTTGGATGGTTTTTCAGGTTACTTTCAAATTCCAATAGCACCTGAAGACCAAGAAAAGACAACTTTCACATGCCCCTACGGAACTTTTACTTATCGACGCATGCCATTTGGTCTATGTAATGCACCTGCGACATTCCAACGTTGCATGGTAGCCATTTTCCATGACATGATAGAAAAGTCAATGGAAGTTTTCATGGACGACTTTTCAATCTTTGGAGATTCATACGACCAATGCCTCGATAACCTCGAACGAATGCTATCCCGATGTGAGGAAACTAACCTTGCCCTTAACTGGGAAAAATGCCATTTCATGGTAACAGAGGGAATAGTACTCGGTCACAAGATCTCGAGCGAAGGAATGGAGGTTAATCGAGCAAAAAATGACACAATTTCTCGATTACCTCCCCCCTCCTCCGTTAGAGCAATCAGAAGTTTCTTAGGGCATGCCGGATTTTATAGACAGTTTATCAAAGACTTTTCAAAAATTTCGAGACCTCTAACAAAATTACTTGAAAAAGATGTGCCTTTCATCTTTGACAAGGATTGCAATCAAGCATTTCTAACCCTAAAGGAAATGCTAGTCAATGCACCTATCATGATAGCGCCCGATTGGAAATTACCTTTCGAAATCATGTGTGATGCAAGTGACTTTGCCGTTGGAGCAGTCTTGGGACAAAGAAAAGAAAAGCATTTCCACCCAATTTATTATGCTAGTAAAACACTTAATGATGCACAAGAAAATTACACAACCACTGAAAAAGAATTACTAGCCGTGATATTTGCTTTTGATAAATTTCGTTCTTGCCTTGTTCTTTCTAAAACATGTAGTATATACAGATCATGCAGCCATCCGATACCTCTTCAAGAAACAAGACGCAAAACCCCGTTTGATCAGGTGGATTCTACTCCTCCAAGAATTTGATATTGAAATCAAAGACAAAAGAGGAGCAGAAAACACAGCAGCAGATCATCTTTCACGCCTAGAAGACCCAGCTTCGGAGGCAACCAGGGACGAGCAAATCAACGAAAAATTCCCAACAGAGTCCCTGGAAATGGTGGAATGTAGACAAGAACCATGGTATGCCGACTACGCTAACTATTTAGCTAACGGTATAGTCACCAAAGGATGGCCACATCACCAAAGAAAGAAATTCTTTGCTGATGTAAAGCATTACTTTTGGGAAGACCCTTATCTTTTCAAAATGTGTGCCGACCAACCCATCCGAAGGTGCGTACATGGCAACGAAGCACGAAGAATTCTCCGCCATTGTCATGAAGGTCCATATGGAGGACATCATGGTGCCGCTAGTACCGCACGAAAGGTATTTGATTCAGGATTTTATTGGCCGACCATTTACAAAGATGCGCAAAATCTTGTCAAGACATGTGATGCTTGCCAAAGATTAGGTAATATTTCTTCCGAAAACGAAATGCCACAAAATGGCATTCTCGTTTGTGAAATTTTCGATGTGTGGGGACTTGATTTCATGGGACCTTTCCCACCGTCAAAAGGAAACAAATATATACTTGTGGCAGTCGATTACTTGTCTAAATGGGCCGAGGCCGAGGCACTTCCAACAAATGATGGAAGAGTAGTGGTAAGATTTCTGAAAAAATTATTCTCTCATTTTGGAACACCTAAAGCATTAATAAGTGATAGAGATACCCATTTTTGCAATCATCAACTCGAAAAAATCTTAACAAGATATGGGGTCTATCACCGGGTCTCAACATCATATCACCCTTAAACAAACGGACAAGCCGAAGTGACTAATAGAGGTTTAAGACGAATACTTGAAAAAACGTAGGTTTAAATAAAAAGGAATGGGCCGATAAATTGGATGATGCTTTATGGGCTTTTCGAACTGCTTATAAAACCACTATAGGCACAACCCCATATAAGCTCGTCTATGGAAAAAGTTATCATTTGCCAGTAGAAATAGCTCACAAAGCCTACTGGGCAATAAAAAATGTGAACTTAGATTTAGAAATTGCAGGTAAAAATCGATTTTGTCAAATAAATGAATTAGACGAACTAAGGAATTATGCATACTCTAACTCGGAAATTTATAAGGAAAGAATGAAAAATTTACACGACAAATACATTAAACCTAATGAATTTCGAGTGGGAGATCTGGTTCTATTGTTTAATTCACGACTTCGATTATTTCCGGGTAAACTAAAATCTAGGTGGTCAGGACCTTTTTACATCACCCATATTTTTCCTCACGGTGCAGTAGAAATTAAATCTCGGAATGGAATTCCATTCAAAGTCAATGGCCAACGGCTGAAGCTCTATCGAGGATCCATTGAGGAAGAAGAGGAAGAGATCTCGCTTCAAACGGTCGATGAATAAAAGGCATCAACATCATACCTGGTATGTTACGAACAAGTGGGTAAACATCGAAATCGGTAAGTCTTTTAAACATATTTTTGGGAAAACCGGGGCACTCACACGAGCACTAAAAAAAATTCAAAACTTTGCTCGGCACGGGGCCGTGTCCGCTGAACACGGGGCCGTGTCCGCGTAACTGTCGGGATAAAACCCTCTTTTCATAACAGTTACACCATTCCACACGCCCCGTTTCCCCGAAAAACGCTCTGGTCCGGGCGATTTTCCGCAGATTTTCGACGTCTCCTCTCGTTCTAACAACATCAAGGTATGATTCTATCATCATTAGTAGTTAGATTAGTTACTTGCATATAGTTAAAACATCAAAAATTTGGAGAAAAATCTAGGCTTCTTGAAGTTCATCCGGATCAAACCTCAAATTTTTGCAATAATCTGTTAGCATTAGTTTAGATTAGTATAGTGGAAAGTAAATACACTTGTATTGTTGATAGATTTGCCCGATTTCTCACAAAAACCCCCAAACCCTTGTTTTTGAACCGAAAAAGATAAAATTGAAAGGGTAAACGGTTTGTTTTGGGGAAAACGGCACTTGGGGTTTCATTTTCGGGGGAAACCGCACCTACTTGGCCAAAAATTTTCAGATTTTCGGGACCGGGAAGAAAAATGGAATTTTTGAGTAACAGACGCCTGGACACGGGGTCGTGCCCGCTGAGCACGGGGCCGTGTCCAGCTCACTGTTTGCAGTTTCTTTCGAAAATCTCATTGTTTCGTGCTAACTTTTGGTGTATTCTTTCAGATGTCGCAGAAGTTCACAAGATTCAACGCAAATGAGCTCGATGCTAGGGCTAGACATGACATACTTCAAACAAGACCCAGAGAATACCCAAGGCAAGCATGCACGGACCTCTTAGCCATGGTGAACCAACTTGACCGGTTCAACAACCTCGTTACCGGACCACTAAGGGTTGCCCTAACCACTCGACTTCGATCGGTACACGAGTGCACTTTGGAGTTCTACAGTACCTTCACCTTCACTTCAAGGTGTGACCCATTCGACAATGAGGGGGTTGCATTTCGATGTGGTGGGACTAGGTACTCGATCTCTATGGCGCAGTTCGGGGCAAAAGTGGGGCTGTATTCAGAAGACGATTCGGGAAGTGAAGAAAACACTGGGGGAATGCGAGAGTTGGATGAAAATGTACGCCAAGCCGCATGGGCTCAGATTGGTGATGGGTTCTACAATCCGAGCAGCACTAAGAGTACTAAGCTGAGGGATCCGCTTTATCGCTACATTCATAGGCTCCTCACTTACTCTCTTAGTCAAAGACATGACAACAGCGGCGTTGTTGGGTTAAGAGATTTGGTAGTCCTCCACTGCATTCACACCCGAAGAACCCTCGATGTTCCATTCCTCCTACTCCGGAACATGCATCTGAACCGGCTTGCTCATGCACCAACCCCTATCTTCTATGGGGATGGGTGTACCGCCTCTTCAAGCACTTCACGCGCATACCTAGGTCTTTCGAAAGGAGCCCATGGTCAGGACGGGTTGATGTGCACATTTGTCGCTCCATGAACCTAATATATGAGGCGGAAGACGGATCAGTGAGCGTTCAGAGGATGCAAGGCCATGCATGGAACCCGCAAGAGGCGCTAGTCCTTCACGCTCCACCTCCCCAATACCAGTACCAACCGCACGGTGATCCGGGGCAGTCCTCCTCACAAGGAGGTGGTTTTCCTAACTTTCAGAGTTTACATGATCTTTTGCAGGAAAACCTCATGTGCACCAGGAACACCTACAACCTCGCCAACAACACATACCACCGGGTCGGAGCCATTGAAAGAAACATCACCGATATCCAAGATGACATCGGAAGCATCCGGGAGTATATGGCGGGGCATGGGGGAGGAGGTGATGACAGTGATGAAGACATGGACTAGGCGGGTGGAGCAGGAGTAGGAGCGGCTGGTTGGTGATCCCACAGGTTAAATTCCCTTTCTATCGAACAATTTCCGGTCTGCGTGCCGAAGTGTTGAACAATTTACTTTTCCTAACTTATTTTTATTTTCTGCTTTTGTTTTTATCTTTAACTTGATGGTTTGGATGTTTAATTTGGTAATTTAGGACGTTTGGTATTGTTTGGTGAGGTATTTACTGATAAAACAGGTACAAACGAGGCTTAGAGTGCTAAACATTAGTACTACTAAATCCAGGACAGGAAAACCGGAGAAAGAAACCTGTTTTTCAGCCTTGCAGACTGTCCATACGGGGTCGTGTCCGGCCGACATGCCCCCGTGTCCACCTCCCAGACCTGGTGTTTGTTTAGTTTCTGCAGATTTTTGCCGGACACGGGGTCGTGCCCAGCCAACACGCCCCCGTGTCCATCTTTTGTAAGTTTTCGTTACTGGCAGTTGAACACGGGGTCGTGTCCAACCGACACGGGGCCGTGTCCAGGATGCCAGTAACATAAAATTTTGCTTTTAAACACCATTTTACACATTCAATCAACCTAAAAACTTATTTTTGGGACACATTGAGGACAATGTGTAATTTAAGTGCGGGGGGGGGGGGATGCTAAAACCTTGAATCTTGCAAGTCCTAATAACAAGCCTTACACAAAACTCTATTGGAACCGCTAATCACCCCAAATTTTTTTCAAAAAATATTTCATTTTTTTTACTTGTCTAAGTTTAAGTTGGGAATTCAAGTTCTAACAAGGTTATATTTTTACAAGTTTACAACTGATAGCGTCGTGATAAAAAGAACCAACATAAGAAAATTACGAAAAGGCATGACAAACTTAGTTAAAATTTGATTATATATACTTGATCACATTAAAAAACCCTTTCCCACAAAAGTGAGTTTTGAGCCTTTAACGAGCATACAAATATATATCTTTACACTAAACGCTCATTTTTCGTTTCTTGTGTGAATAGCCGCTTGGTTCAAACGACTCTAGAACTTGCCACGACAATACATTCCCGGTCCTTACCAACTTAAACCCGAGTAAGTAAATGATGGAGGCATTAGGACTAACCCTTTTTCTTTCTACACCATTATTTTTCATTTTTTTTACCACCTACCCAAAATCCCCCTAGTTAACCCCTTTGAGCCTAAACCTTTTCATTTCTTAACCCAAAACCATCACCCTTTTTACCCACCTAAACTTTTTTATTTTTAACCCTTTATTTTAGTAACAACGTTCGGTTTTCTAATGACTCTTCCTTATCAAATATATATATATATATATATATATATATATATATATATATATATATATATATATATATATATATATATATATTGATGAAACCAAACAAACAAACAAGTTCATCAAAAATAACTTTGTTTGAAACAAGTGGTTCATCAAAATAAAATAAAAATGTGAAAAAATAAAAAAGTCTTTCAAAAACTGACGTTTGTTACGCCTTTCGCCCTTTTTACTAACCACTAACCCAACCACCCACCTTTAGCCCAAGCCTAACCCTTCACCCAAAAAGTCCTCTTGATATTTACAAGGGCATATAGTTAAAAAGGAGGAGGATTGATTGTTTAGCAAGCTTATGGTAGGAGTAAGTTCCATGCCGCTCTCGAGTGATTCACTAAAAATACACCTTCGGCCGAGTGTTGAGTGATCCCCCTGTGAGGTATGTGAACTTGTATATAAATAGAATTTTAAAGAGGTATGTTATGCCCTAATAAATAATTTATCTTATGAAACGTTTTTAATAAATCATGACGAATAGGATTGTAAATAAATAAAAATAAAACCTAAATAATCTTGGAATTCCCGACACTCTATGACAAGCCCAAAAACCTTCTCTTCTACCCATTCCATTTGGGAGTGAATAAAGCCACATTATAAAGAGTTTTGCTTGAGGACAAGCAAAGATTCAAGTGTGGGGTTATTTGATGTGCACAAAATGCAACATATAAATTACATCAATTGTGGCTTAAAACTAACCCTTTTTTAGTACTAATGTTGGAAAAAGTGTGATTTTGTCTTCCTTTTGTATTTTCAGGATTAAATGAGCTCAAAATAACAAAAGAAACAAAAAGACAGCAAAATCTAACATAAATACAAGAAAAGGAACAAAAGTGATATGCCCGACCCCCCGACAGCATCTCCCCAAGCAAAACAAAGAAGACAGAAGACTGAACACGCCCCGTGCTCAGCGAGCACGGGGCCGTGCCCAAGAAGTAGCAGAAAAGACAAACCTATAGAAGCTTCTACTGCCTACCACGGGTTCGTGCCTAGCGGACACGGGGGCGTGGTCAAGTTGCTGCAGGCACATTTATTGTAATTGCGAATTACAATTAATGAAGAGAGAGAGTGTCAGATGGACACGGGGCCGTGCCCAGCGGGCACGAGGCCGTGCCCGAGCTTCTGTTCAGCCTATAAATAGGAGTGTTTGGAGCTCTTGCAACTCATCCCTTGGCACACCACCTCTCTCACACTTCACCCACCACCCACCATCATCCACCACCATCATCCATTGTCCATCATAGAGTGTGTGAGTCGTCTCGGGATCCAAGATTGATCGTAAGAGTTCTTGGCAATCAAAGGCCATGTTTGCCTAAGTCTCTTACATCACTTGGTGAAGACAAGTGTTTAGTGTAATACTTTTTATTTTTAATCTTTTGCACTTTTTAATTGGTTTTGTATTAATGACTTTAATTACTAGTTTCTTATGTTGAAGGTGATTCTTCCTTATCGTTTGTCCGTGGTGTCTTGGCATTATTTTACTGTCTATATAAAATAAAAGATTTTCACCATTCATATCTCCACGGTCTATATGGAGGTATGTTGGCTACCTGGTAGGGGGTTAAGGGAACGGTTTGGTAAGAGTCTTGCCATTGTTCAGTGTATAGATCCTGCAAAGGACCTGGGTCAAATTTAGTAGGACCTCCTTCAATACCCAAAGGTATTAGATGGCGGGGGTCCAAACTCTTTGATCCCCTCATAAGTTAAACTACTATTAAAAATTTAACCCAGCTACTTAGGACTGTATCCCTGCTGACTCAGACTACTTAGCTGAGGGTAACGTCGCCTTCAAAAGAGGGGCCTACCACATTATGCATTAATAACTTAATTAATTATCTTTTAATAATCCGACCCTTTAGGATTGTATCCTTGCTGACTCAAACTACTGGGTTGAGGGTAACGTCACCTTCAAAAGAGGGGCCTACTACAATAACTAAGATAATCTCTTAAACAAGTGCAAAAGTGCGAAAATAATCAAAGGTTACACTACACACGAGTCGGATCCAAGTGATTCATCTTGTCTATCTGTTTTTATTTTTATTTTAGTTTTCAGCATTTTAGTTAGTTTTATTTTCTTAGTTTAAAAATCTTTTTCTAACATTTTGATTTGATTAGACGTTGAGGATAAACCGGTACTAAAAGCTCTTGTGTCCTTGGACGACCTCGGTATCTTACCAACACTATACTACGTCCATGATGGGTGCACTTGCCCATATGTGTGTTTAGTGTTAGTAAATATCGTGTTTTATAAATTTAAAACTTGGCTAAAAGTGTAAAAAGGGCTTAAAATATATACCTAAAACATATATACACTAACACGCATCACACATACAAGTTCACACTACTTACACACGCTACAGTTCCATATCTACATACATACGTACAAGTCACATTCACTTATTCGTATTCAAATATCATACTTTTACAAGCACACAACTATCTAACTATAACATACCTATGTACAAGTTTCGTCCTATTCACACCTGTAATACATTCTAACACATTTGTTCACACAAGTCTTAATTACACACTTACATATAACTCACACAAACATGTCCACGTTCATTATTGGTTTCTCATTCGTACACGCATACTAGTTCCATCCTTACCCAAACCCCAACAACCAAGTCCACCTTCTGTTACATTACTTCTTAATTTTGCTCATACTTATAATTCAAACATTCCGTCATGACGTAATTTAGCCTTGTAAGTTTAGGAAACTTTGCAGTGCATTTCGGGACTTTAAGAGGGCCTCGGGACGTTTCCACGAGGTTTGGAATGTGCAAGAGACCAAAAACAAAGTTTTTGGGTTGTGGCCTAACCCCGCCGTAAGCTACGGTCCACCTGCCATAGCTTACGACATCCTTCTTTTGCCCATAACAATCCCGCTCGATCAGGCCTGCCCCGATTTGCTTCAAATCAAACATATAACATCTAACCAAGATTTCGTTTCCCTTTACACCACCATAATCCCTCTTTAAACAAATAGGCACAACAATTACATAAATACATACTTCGAAGTGAGTCTGAGAATCACTTACCTTAAGTGTCTGTGTCCGTGCTTGCTTCCTCTTGACCCATTAGCCTCACGTGCTTGAGTCTATGTTGACATGACTCCGATGCTTACATGTCATCACATTCACATTCTTGTTAGCATACGCGATCATACATATTATCAATCACATCCAACTTATAATTTACATTTTACTTACATTAGTCAACTTGTAACAAGTACAAAGCATAGATTAACAATCACATCATTTTACCCACACAATTCCACATGTCATCATGCATAACACATATTGATCTAACACGCACCACATAATCTCTCTAATATTACATTCGTGTTATAAAGCTTACCATATCATTCCCACATTCGTTGACTTTTCAGAAGTTAACCATTAAGCATACCAACTTATACCTTACAAACATATGTTCATCTTGTCATTAAGCATACCAACTTAACTACCACACCATATGCATTTCATATTCATGTTGTAGAACACATAAGCAAATTCCATCATTAGTAGTATCTTTCATAAGTCTACCATTGACACTATGACCCATGCTTAGCTAACCAATATCATTGCAATATTGCCCCATCCAGAAACCTCATATTCATCATATTTGCTTCATAATCACATTAACAAATCAACCATGGTGTACATTGTACCATTCAAGCATAAGGTACCACTCTTAAAAGCATACTTCTAACACATCTCACTAACAAATCAAATCTCCACATGAACTTCATCTAAAACACACTTCTCATATTAGTTCATTATAAAATACATCACTATCATTCTCTATACATAATTAGTATTCATTCAAGTTAATTCAACAATTTCCACATAATTCATACACGAATTGTTACAACAATCAAGATGAACCCTAACTCTTTCATGAGACAAATCATCTCTAGTAAACTTTTTACCATCAAAATAGAATTTACAACATACCTCATAATTGTCATCCATAGATAATCATAATTTCTTCAACATGTAAACATTTGTGCTCAAATCCTTCTTCAATTTCATGATTTATGGTGGCTTGAGAAGAACCCCTTTTTTAACAAGTGTGTGTCGACACACACCATAATACACACACATAAATTCTGAATTTTTAGTAAGTTTATCCACTTGCCACCTTTGGTCCCTCTATTTGGGTTTTTGGTTAATTACAACCACACCTCCATTTACGTTCATACTAACCCTTATGTTTTTAACTAGGTTTCATAACTTTGTTATTTTTATTTCATACCATAAAACAAGAAAATATTCCTTTATATCCGAATTCGGTATTTAGGGTGTTACATTTTTTCATGTTTTTGGAACTTGTTTATGTCACCCGCCACACGACCCGACCTGAGTTGCTTTTGGTTATGACTCAAAATCGAACCGAATCACACCTTGTACATCCCTAAAATCACCAATCTAAGTGTTGCCCCCCCCCCCCCCCACACACACACACACACACAAAAAAAAAAATTGTTGGGGCGTCACACAAGTAATTTAAAATAAACCCTCTCCTTTGTATCTAAATAGAAACTTATTTAATTAATAACACTTAAATGGGAGACCTAGGGGTGTGAACAAGCCGAGATTGTCGTGAGTTACTTGAGATTGGCTTCGTAAACTCTCAACTTAAACTGAGCTTAAACGAGCTCGAGAATAAGCTTGTTAATAAATATTCTCCGTATAATAAAAGAGCCCGAGCCTGAGCATAAACATTGCTTATCAAACTTGAGTAGATTCGTGAATCTAAACAAACCCATAATTGTATAATTTTTATTTAACCGCTCTTCTTTTGTTCTTGACTCTAAACAAACCCACGATTATATAATTTTTATTTAAACACTCCTCTTTTTTAAATGAATAAATAACGACAGTAGACGCAAGGGATAGACGAGGGGTGCATTACATAATATTTTTATTTAAACACTCCTCATTACATGTGTGTATTGATAACTTTTACATAATATTTATTTTTAATTTTAAATATAGTAACCGTGTAAAATAATATGTAGTGTTTTAATTTTAAAACTTAGAAGCTGTTTGACAACTTCTGAATGGTTAAGTGGTAAAATAGTAAAAAGTCTAAACCATTAAAAGCTAGTATAATGCTTAACCGTTCAGAGACAAATCTCTGACCAATTCAGAGAGATCTTAAACCATTCAAACTTAGTATAATTCTTAACCATTCGGATACAAATATCTGAACCATTCAGACATCTACTCGCGAAATAAACATTCTAAGCTATTAAGTGTTAAACCAGTAAGAGGCCTGAACCATTAAAAGCCTCATTAAAAACTAAACAAACATCCCCTTACTTAACTTCTTACACTATTTTTGTTTCTCTTATACAAAAGTACTTGTTTATAGAGAACGAGCATTTTTTTAGATTACATGTTACGGTTGGAATTCTTACATGAGGATGAGGCGTCAAGTTTAACGTGAGGGACCATGTTTGAGTGTAACAGATGGTACTGTATGCATTAGTACATGTACCTTTTGTTTAGGAATACGAAGGTGTAGAGGTGCACAAAAAATCTGAACCCAAAAAAACCCGGACCCGGGTATTATAAAAACCAGGATTGACAACCTGAACCCAACCCTACCCTATGGGTATGGACCAGTATGGTATTCCAGCTGAGAACCCGAACCCGGGTTTTTTAGACCCGCTTAATACCTGAGTTTTTTCAATACCTGTAACCGGGGTTAATAATACATGTACTCAAGTTTTAGGAATACCCGCACTGGGTTTTAAGAATACCCGCAATTTCGGGTTTTTTAGTACCCAACCCGGGTTTTTTATACCCGTCCGGGGTTTTCTAATACCCGCCCGGGTTTTTTTTCATAGTCAGTGGCGGAGCTTGACCAAAAGTTTCGAGGGGGCGTAAAGTAATGGGACCCAAAAAACTTTTTTCCTATCGTTATGTTTCGGTTCAGGTCGGGTTGGCTATTCGATTCAAATCGGGTCAAATAATAATAGTTCCAAATAAAACAAAGTGTATATTTACTAGGGCTGGCATATCGTGTATACCCGTACACGATAAGACACGACACGATAAGACACGATACACGAAATCACATACACGAACACGACACGATAACTTATCGTGTCCTTTTTTTCAAACACGAACACGAACACGAACACGACACGATTACACGAAAATTACCTGTTAATACCTGTTAACACGAGTATTCGACTGTTATACACGAAAATTACCTGTTAAAACCTGTTAATACTTGTTAACACGAACAAAAACACGAACACGACATGCTATCTGAGAGTTACAGAGGAAGTTTAGGGTTTTATTTATTTTTTTAATTGAAGGAGGAATGAAATAGAAAGGAATTAAGGAACCCACACGCACATGGCTGATGAATTTTATTTAATTTAATTTCTTATCGTGTACTACCGGGTATTAACAGGTAAACAGGTATTTAACCTGTTAATACACGAAAATTAACAGGTAATCTCGTGTCTACCTGTTTGGTACACGATACCTGTTAAGGCCATACACGATACCTGTTAACTTCGTGTAGGTTCGTGTCGTGTATTCGTGTATTCGTGTAAAATTGCCAGCCCTAATATTTACCAAACTACCTATCATTTATATACAAAGTTTATAAATATTTAGAATATACAATTTAGGAAAAATAATCTGGGGGGCGATCCTATATAATTTTAAAATTTTCAGACGAAAAATCGAAACTTGTACACTTCTAACCGAAATATTGGGGTGGGCGGGTGCACCCCCAAGCACCCACTATCCTCCGCCTCTGTTCATAGTTGAACCCGGAAATAGGGTATTTTAATATCTGGGTATAGAAAACCCGAACCTAAACCCTACTTGAACCTGACGTGGTTTTTGGCAATACCTAAAAATTCAAAACTAGGTCATAACCGTACCCGGGTATTAAAAAACCCGGTTTTATGCACCTCTACGAAGGTGTAAACATGGTGATCGGGGCAGAAAAAGAAGACAAAACGAATGTAAAGATGGCCCAGTTCACACATCCCAACAAGTCCAGGTTCATGACCCATTCCAATTTCCATGTTTGGCTCTTTCAACATCATCATAGCATTCAAGTCCTCACACCGTCGCACGTGTGCACCCATCTCCCTTCTCATAGAATAGAGTTGAGATCCCGAACCATGCGGGATGTGTAATACTTACTTTAATTCAATAAAATATATTAGATTTTAGAATTTAGAATATTGTCCATAATTTATTATTTTATATCTCTGTTATATATTACAACTTGGTATTTAATGCTTCTTATCACTATTTTATAATAATATTCAATATCGTCTGTATTAACTGTTTAATTCTAATAATAATGTTTCCATTTAATATTCAACTTTCAACTTAGTCTCAAGTGTTCTAAATTATGATTAGATATAATATAATTTTTCAAAAGTTACATCCCAAATAGTCATCAAACGAGTGAATTGTAAAGATTGTCCTTTTTTTTTTATATCCATTTGCAGGCGTTGTTCTTTATGTTTAAAATTGACGAGTTTTGTACTTTATGTTTTCAAATCATACACGTTTTGTCCTTTAGCCCTAACCCAGTTAGATTTTTCTGTCAAATCTGATCATGTGCAATGCACGTGAGGGTAAAATTGTCTTTTCACCCTATTCTTTAAAAATACATAAAAAAGAACAAAAAAAAAGTTATATATCATAACAAAACCCTCTTCTTCCCTAAATCAATCCCATTTCAAAACCCTAATTTCTCTTCAACAACCTGCAACAATACTCCATAATCCAACCTTCATTCTTTCTCAATCCCTCAGGCGACACCAACAACCACCACAGCGCCACCACTTCCACTACCCCACCCGCCACTCCACCGCCGCAACACCACCACCGCAGCACCACCACCGCCACTCCTCCCCCCATAAGAGCATCCATTGGAGATGGTGTAGCCAAAATGCCAGGAGTAAGTGTGATAGAGTTGAAGGAAGATATTGCGGCTGGGGATTGGTCAAATATCAAATAGTCAAATCAAATCTTATGTTGGTATGAGATTTTAATGCATTTGAAGAACATAATTGGATGTTTACCAGATACATATAAATCTTTGTTGGATATAGAAGAAGAGACTAGAGAGAGAAAATTATATATGCAATAGGCAAGCATAGTTGATGGATCTCATGAAGCAATGTTTAAATCTCTGCACATTATGACAGCAAGACCTAGGTCTGTGCAGTGGTACCCATCGGATAGAACTTGAACTCGAAACCGAACTGATGTGAAGTGGTTTCGCAATGAGGAGAAAGGGAGGACAAATGCGACGGATGGAAGCATTTAGCTTCGGCATTAAGTGAGATATGATATATAATATTTTTTTCTTTTATATTTATTTTTAAAGAATAGGGTGAAAAGACAATTTTACCCTTATGTGCATTGCACATGACCAGATTTGACATAAAAATTTAACTGGATTAGGGCTAAAGGACAAAACGTGTATGATTTTAAAACATAAAGTACAAAACTCGTCAATTTTAAACATAAAGGACAGTACCTGCAAATAGGTATAAAGATAAAGGACAATCCTTACCATTCACTCATCATCAAACACTTATCTAATATCTTTCAATGGGCACAAACAAAATAGTCACTAAGATTTCTCACTCAACACAAAAGTTTAATCATCTATTTTAATATTAAAGTGTTATCTGTATTTAGTTATTTAGTTATCAGTTTAATATTTTATATTTTAAACTTTAGTAATTCAACTTAGTCTCAAATGTTTTAGATTATGATTAAATTATTTAAAGAGTTAACTACCATTTTCGTCCTTGTGGCTTGTCCAATTATGCCAATCCATGTCAAACTTCAATTTTATACCATTTTCGTCCCCGACATTCTTGAAACATGTCTGTTCCATCCAAAAAAAACATGAGTTAACTTCCATTTTCGTCTATGTGGCTTGTCCAATTATTCGATTCAACCTTAGTTTTTTGGTCAGAACTAACATGTTTCAAGAATGTTAGGGACGAAAGTGATATAAATTTGAAATTTGACCTGGACTAATATAATTTCAGAAACCATAAACTCTTATTTAAAATTTACATCATAAATAGACAAATAGTCATCAAACACTTATCTTTCATTGGGCACAAACAAAATACTCACTAAGCTTTCTCACTCAACACAAAAGCTTAATCATCTTATCATAAAATATCTATTGCAGACATACCTCTACTATCCAAACATACACTTTATCTTAACCACATTTAATAAGAAAAAGGGAAAGAAAACAACTCCTTGATGGTGAGTTTCTTAAAAAAGGCATCTTTTGTTAGTTATATTAAACTCTTTTATCTTGTAAAACCATTCGTACCTTGTATTTCACTAGCTATAACACACACATATATGTGTTCAAAAACCGAATTTGAATATGAAACTGATTCGGTTTGATATTTGGTTTTCGAATCTCATTCAAATAACTAAAACAACTAGTTCATTTACCGTATAATATAAAGAAAAATACTATTTAATGTACACACACTGTTATAAAACAAGGTCTCTGAGGCCGAGTACTTCCCGAGTAATCACTACAAGGTAGACTGCCGAGCACCGAGTACACAGTGAGTACTCTCCGCCTAGGCCAAGTACTTTATGAGTACTTTCAACTCCGACTAGGGAGCATCTAACGACTTTTGCAACCATGTGTACATGTAACTAATTTATATAAACGAATAGTTCATACAAAAAATGTAGTAAGTAGAAAAATCCCAAGTCTCCTCCCTAAATTCTCTTAATATTTTCCACCATCTAAATTCATCATTTTCCATTAAAAAAAATCTAAATTCATCAATCATGTTGTATGTGTGTCCCCTATAAGCTATTAGACAACTTCTCAAAGCTATTAGACAACTTCTCAATCAATTTAATACTATGTATGAGGTTGGGACCAATAGATACAACTAGTTATTCACAAGGTACAACAACATTATTGGGCCGTGGGGTATCCCAATAGTCAATCCTCAATGGACAATTTAGTCTTCAAAGCTCCCTAAATTAAGTAAGACGTGTTCTCTTGCGGTCCAAACATAAATTTGGTACGGGCTTTTAAGTTGAGTGGCCCATGGACTTTACTCATATAGTACGATGGTCCATACTGACCCACATTAGTTTGACCAATCCCCAATTCCCCGTCATCCGTGACATATTCTCTACCCTAACTTTGTTTTGAACGGCAAAGTTGGATAACTGACGGACTACTGGAGTATCATTACGGAACCACCCCATCATATATCTGTGAAAAATCTTTATGTTTAATTTATACGAATACAACAATTCAGAAGGAAACCCAATATATCTGTGAAAAATCCATATTGTGGGAATCGAACCCAGGACCTAATGGTCCCTAAGTCCTATCCCACCACCAAGATGCCACTAGATTATAATGCGATAGTCATTTTCTACCCTAACTTATATGCATGTTTTAATCGTAATATTGGTTTAAGTGTTTGGGCCACCCTTTTTGAAAATGAACCACCACCACGATGTTTCCATCCCCGACGAGCACCACCCAGGTCCCATCTATGTTTGTGCATGTTTTTGTCTTTATTTGTATGGATTTAGCATTGATCTAGTGTTTTTGTTTATGTTTGCAATACGGTTAGATCAAGGTGTGAGATGGTTGTATGGGAAATCAACTAGACGTGTTGATGGCGCGACAAACAAAAATGGTTAGGTTGTGATATTTGATAACCGAAGATGCTAATGGTGAAAAACACTTTCTATTGATTTTGTTAAAAAGTTGTAGTAACAATGTCTTCCTTTTGGTTGATTACCTTCTTATTCTTTAAATCTTTATGTTTAATTTATACGAATACAAGTTTAGTTACAAGAACAAAAATCCCACTTATGTTATCTTGAGTGGAATCACAACAACAAAACTCGATGGTTATTATCGAAAGGAGAAGTTATTTTAGTATAACTAGAGTTATTTTAGTATAACTAGATTACCTATCAAACCCATGAATTCTATTAGACCATGTATAGCGGGAGGGGAAGATAATGCCCCACCTTTAGGCGTTTTGCGCCATGCGGTGATCCAGTCAGCATGTGGGCATTATGGGGCGTTTTTATAAAATGGGTGTAGTGGTATAATGCCCCATAATGATTACCCAATAATTATTATTTTGTTTGTTTTTTTAAATAATGATATTTGACCGTGGAAGGGTCTTATTGGCCCAAAAATCTTCAGCAGACGTTAAAAAAGGATGCCCGGCCCAACTTTTTTCAAAAAAAAAAAAGGGGGCCCCGAGGGGCGGTCGTGTGGCGTGAATGGGCTTTTTTGGGAAAAAAACGCCAAAAAACCCATTACGGGTGGTCTTATGATTCTTTGAAGAGTATATTCACAACCACACAACTAGAAGTTATTATTCAAGCGTTGATAAAAAAAAACCCCTAAATTCTCTTGTTAAAAAGCATGCATTTTAAGTTGTTGGATGCTTAAACCCCCAAATCCTCACAAGAAGTTATTGATTTGCACAATGGGATATGGATACCATATGCTAAGTAACCCCATGTGTATAATATAGATGTTCCCATATTATTTGACCATACATAAAGAACATATTCTTTGTGTTGGTAACAAGTGAAAAAGATGATTACCTAAAGAAAACTTGGCAACCGAATATTAGAAAAATAACATGAGTTGTTATTGTAGAAAAAAAACTATATAATAGATTTTTTGAGCAATTTCACTTTCCGGTTTGTTCAATTTAGTTTTTATTTATTGTAAAAAAAACGGAATAATTCGACTAGTTTTACGTTTCGGGTTTGTTCAATTTAGTTTTTTTCCCGCATTGCACACCTTTTATCCTCCAATAAACTAATTACATAATTTAACCGTATTCATTTTATTAAAGATGTCGTGTGACACACTAATAATATAAAATATACTTTGAGTAAATTGTCAAAATCGTCTCTGATGTTTGGGCATATTTGTCATTTTCATCCAAAACAACTTTTTTTGTACCATAGTCCTTCACTTTTGGGATTTTTTATCATTTTCATCAAAACGTCTAATTTGCTTTATTTTTTCTATCAAACATTTGGATGAAAATGACAAACAATCCAAAATCTCAGGAACGATTTTGGCAAAAAAAAAAAAAAAAAAGTCGGGGACGTTTGGATGAAAATAGTAAAAAAAATCCCAAAAGTGAAGAACTATATGGTACAAAAAAGTTATTTTGGATGCAAATGGCAAACATGTCCAAACCTCAAAGACGATTTTGACAATTTACTCTTATACTTCTATAGAAAAACATATCACAAAATCATTTTACAACATTATATATAATTAATATAAAATTGCAAATAGATCAATGCAATTTGGTTGACATTCAAAACAATCCATACCAAACACTAAACAATATAAAATTTTAAAAAATATTTTACATGACATTATAGCCTAATGACATTTTGAAAAATATGATAAGGTTTAGAGACCATTAGAGCATTCATATCCTATCCTCTAAATTTTGTGAGAGATGTTTTCATATTATAATAAGTGGTTATGAGTAAAGGAGAAAGAAAATGTTACTGTTTATCTGTATATTTGAGGGGACACTTTTCACCCTGTATAATTTTTTAATATCTTTTGAAAATTGTTGTGAATAGACGAGAGAAAAAAGAGAATGATAAAAGTATAAAAATATATATTATTTACTTGAAAGAAGAGAGAAAACGTAGTTGTTTTTAGTGTAATTATAAGGTAAAAAATGATGGATAAGGTGTGAATGCTCTTAGGTCCCTGGCTCGATTTTCACAAGAGTTTTTTTCTTGGGTTTCCTCATGAATTAGTATACAAGTATTGGCAAAAGATCAAATACAAATAATCTTAACATACTAAACATACAAATTGAAGGAAAACCCAAAAAGACAAGGTGGCATTTTTGTAATTACCACCAACTATCAAAGTTACAACCAAAAATACCTAAAAAAACACAAATTTTTTTTAACATTTTTTATTAAAAAAGCTACATTTCGTTAGCAAAAAAAAAAAAAAAAAAAAAAAAAATTTGGCTGCTACTAAAAGTAGCAATTTTTTAATAAAAAATGTTTAAAAAAAAATAAATAATTTGTGTTTTTTTTTATTTTTTTAGATTTTTTTAGGTTTTTTGGGGGGTTTAGTTTTTAGCATTTTAGCTTGGGTGGGGGGGGGGGTTAGGTTTTTTTTAGGTTTTTGGGGGTGGGGGTGGGTTAGGTTTTTTTAGGTTTTTGGGGGTGTGTGTGTGGGGGGGGGGGGGGTTAGGTTTTTTTTTAGGTTTTTGGGGGTGGGAGGTTAGGTTTTTTTAGGTTTTTGGGGGGTGGGGGGTAGGTTTTTTTTAGGTTTTTGGGGGGTGGGGGGTTTAGGTTTTTTTTGGGGGGTGGGGGGAGTGGTTAGGTTTTTTTAGGTATATTTGTAGAGTAACTTTGAGAGTTATTGATAATTACAAAAATGCCACCTTGTTTTTTTGAGTTTTTCTTCAATTTGTATGTTTAGTATGTTAAGATTATTTGTAAAAGAACTTTACCCTACAAGTATTATTATCTACTGGATATGAATATGATCGAATAATTTCACTAGTAGCACAATTATATTTCAGTGGTCTAAATTTGTCTTAAAAGAAGAAAAAGAATATTGATGAGGGGTAACCACCAATCATAGTCCACACATGGGCAATGTCACCATCTTTCCAGACACAACCGGGGCCTACTTCACATGGTATTCACCCCACTCAACTGGTCCGTGATCCAACGTTGAGGACTTAATGCCTGGAAAGCAAAACAAACAGCGCATCACAGCCGTTGATCTTAAATACCACAGGCTGTCTTGTATATGTTCCCTGTTCCACCCACACCCAACCCCAACCATATGTCTTTTTCACCTTTTTTATATTCTTAAAGTTTGACTATCATGCATTGCTGTCGGGCTGTTGTCACTTTCATTCAACAAACAGAATAACTCATGTTTCATACCTAAACTTTCATATAAAACTCAATGTTTTGCTTCACAAACCTCACACATTTTCTCTTAAAAATACAAAAAAAAAATATATATATATATATAGTTGCCTGAAAATTAAGAAATTGCCGGAAAATCAAGAAAGTAGCGGGAAATATTTACTATGGATTTGATTAATTTTGAAGCAACCGAGTTAAGATTAGGGTTACCGGGGTCGACCGATGAGTGGGATAAAAAGTCAACGGCTTCGCCCGTGAACACCAATAAAAGAAGCTCGTCAGAGATGGGTTCGAGTATCTCCGATGAAACCGATTCGTCAAGATCTCCACCACCAGCCAAGTAAGTTCATATGCATATTGTTGACTTGAATTATGATAGAAATAATTACAATAAAGCGTAACTAATATATTTTTCTTAATATACGAGATAACTATAATAAAATGTTTTATCTGATATATAAGAGATAATTATAGTAATGTTATGACCACAAAATCTATGAATTTAGCTTTTTAAAATAAAATACTTGCATTTGTTATTCAAAAGGGGGCTTGCTTGCAGCGTAACTTGTTGTCCATTTGCTTTGAAATGAGGATACAAATTTGATATCTAATATATTTATTGAAATGAGGATACAAATTTGATATTACTTTGGACTTATGTGAGTTGTTAAATGTTTTCAGGGCACAAATAGTGGGATGGCCGCCGGTGAGAACTTGCCGGAAAAATATAATTCAGGGAAAGAAGAGTGAACCGGAGATGGGTTCCGGGATGTATGTGAAAGTAAGCATGGATGGAGCTCCATACTTGAGGAAAGTTGACCTAAAAGTGTGCAAAAGTTATGGTGAACTATTGAAGAGTTTGCAAGAAATGTTTAAGTGCAGTATAGGGTTGTACTCTGAGAGGGAAGGGTACAAGTCTGAATATGCACCTACTTATGAAGATAAAGATGGAGATTGGATGCTTCTTGGAGATGTACCATGGGATATGTTTCTTACATCTTGTAGAAGACTTAGGATCATGAAAAGTTGTGAAGTTATAGAGAGTTAAAAGAGTGTTTTCTATAGGTCTTTTTTTCTTCAAGAAATAAAACTAGAAAGCCATTTAGGCTATGAACTAGTGGCTAAGAGAAATTATCTCTTGTGAGGAGATTAAGGTTCAATTCTTAGGAGATGTAAGTATTTAAAGGAAAAAAATAGCCGTTAAAAAATAAATAAAACCACAAAAGAGGAAAAATAAAAAATTATATGTGTACATATGATCATGTAATTTTTCTTTATATATAATTTTATGATGGTTTCACAAAACCGAGATATAGATATTATACTTTTTTAATTGATTTGATGGAATTGCTAATCTGATCTATGGTTTTGCTATATGGCTATGAATGATTTTTGTTGAGTTTTTTTTTTTTTTTTTTTTTTTTTTTTTTTTTTTTTTTTTTGGGTACCAAGATGAATTTGTTCATGACAAAGAAAGTGTCAACTAAACTTTACCAACACTTCTCAACGTAATTGTGGGTCATATACAAGGTCTTTTACATTTGAGTTAACTTTTAATTACTTTAATGACAACACTTTAAGAATCACACTAGAAGAAAGGGACAACATTATATACTTTTTCTCAATATAAAATTTGATTGGTGAGTGGGTAAAGGGCAAGCCATACCCACCTTTCTTTCAAATGGAACCACTATTCAATAATACTAGTAAATATCAAGTTTTCTCTTCATCTTTATATTAAATTTCAAGTGGTGTTGCTTGTCATTAAAATTGATAAGTTTTATATTTAATTAAAAAAGTCACATTTTGCGTTATGGTGAGGACTTAAAATCATATCAATTAATATCAACGTCACACAACCGTAAATTACTATCAACACCGAAAAATGTTACTAAATTGATAAGTGCATAAATACTTTCAATTAATTTATAAGATGTTAGTTGAGTTTGGTATTAGTAATGTATCACCCTATCTCTCTCCCTCTCATCATTTTGTTACCCTCCCCACTCCTTTTTTTCGTATGCTTTTTTGCTTTATGACAGTTTGAAGATATAAACCATGATTTCTATCTTCCACCGTCATCATACTTATGCCAATTCAAATCGACACCATCACTCTTGACCCATTTGATCTCTCAAAATCGCCCAAGATACCATTACCATGCTCCACTTGTTTTGTAATAAAACTACACATCTTTAATCCTAATATCACCACATAATCGAATTCAACCACCTCACCCAACACAACCATCTCAGTCTATACATTTCAGTCTCTTATTTTTTAAGCGTTTTTTACGGGCGGTGTGAATCACCAAAAACTAATTTTTTTCAATTAAGTTGAATTTTTTAGGGATTTTGGTAAAAAAAAATTGAAAAAAAACTTTTTTTGACTGAGTTTTTTAAGTTCTTAAATGACACGTGAAAACTTCTCATACTCATTAAAACATTCCAATTAAGATAATTTTTATTTCAAATTAAATTCTACATTACTAAATCTTTTTTTTTTTTTTTGAAAGGTGTGAATTATTCGCGAATGTCGGGAGGTCTAGCATACGTTGTCTTAACCGGGTCCGCGTTAGAGGGCCCTCTCACACAATAGATCCCTAATTTAAACCCCTCAATGAGAAACCCCTATCACCCAGACTCGAACTTGAGACCTGGAGGGGAAAACTCACCCGGGTCCACCATAAGTGGACATAAGATATGTTTTTCTTTTTATTTTAAAACAAAGATTTACTCCTAAATTTTAATTACTTTCCCTAATTTTCGGCCACCAAATTCATCTCAAATAACAAACTATTTTGGAGATTAATCTATAATATTTTATAAACTGAATGCCCTCCTCCCTATTTAACCCTAGAGTTAACAAACAATTTATTTACCTGTTTTCTTCAAAGTTGCTTCCAATCAGCAAACATCCAACTCAACCTTCATCATGTATGCTCCTTAAAACTTATTATTTTTAATGCTCTTTTTCTTATTAGTCTTGTATTGTGTTATTTCATGAGTATTCGATTCAAACTAGATGTTTCACAGTTTAATAAGGTGATAATTTGTTTCGTTTATTAAGATCGTCTATGTTGTTTCAAATTGCTTAAGCAGATAATTTCGTGTGTTACTATTATACTACTCATTCGTATGATTAGTGTTTACTTTTTGATGTTTGGATTCCTAAACTAATAAGTTACCAATAATTTAAATCATTTAACCCGTGTAATACATGGGTGATGAAACAGTGGTTAACCGAGAGGGTTAATTCACTAGTCTCGTCGAGTAGGGTTAATCCTCTAACCTGTCTCCTGCACAAGGAAACACACCGTGACTCATAACAAGGAGCATGGGGTGGGGGTGCTCCTTGTTACCACTCTCCGGCGTGAGAATAAGTATTTGCTTGAGAGCAAAGTGTGTGTTTAAGTAGTATGTGTGATAGAGCAGATTAGCGTTACCTCAAACCTGGTTCAGGATGGGTATTTATAGCCGAAGAGCGAAGGAGATGGGCCGAGGGCCTGACTGACAACGCGTAGCCTTTTGTAGGTGTGTCAGGAGCGCAGGTCACGGGAGCGTTAGACGCATCCGGAGGTGATGCCACGTCCTGCTGCAGCTGTCAGTCCGTCTGCCAGCTTTTCATGCATGTGGGTTGGGCAGCTGACCGCTGTCAGTGCCCGGACAGACCACTTGTTGGTTTGGTCACTAAAGTCAAAGTGGCAGTGCCACTTATGTGACAATAGGATGTGGTTTTGGGCCGCATCGCTATGTGCGGTAACCGCAGTGATTACCGCATCCCTTGTGGTGACGAAAATACCCGTTTTCATACACAAAGTAAGTTTTCTTATCTTTTCCCGAGGTGCAAAGCAAACCGGGTTCGCGCATGCCCGCACGAACGCAGGTGAATCTTTGTCAGTAGGGGTAACGAGCCGGGTAAATGGTCACTCGCGACTAAGCTTAATGCGAGATTTGGGTCCATACCCCTTCAATGGGTCTTTAACCTATTGATTAAATAATCAAGTATCATTTTATTTATTGCTTATTATGTTATAACTCTTAACAAATATACATGCATCTGTTAATTTATTTATTTATTTTTTTTTATACATATTAATAACTAAATTAAATAGTTTTGCATCCTTAGTGGCGGGCGAATAGTCGGTTACACCTATAGAATATTAGCTCTATATGTTCCCACTTGAGCTTTTTAAAAAAAAAGGAATCAAAAGTACAATAATGTCAAAAATTCAAAGGATGGCATAGTTTAAAGGAAACATAAAAACACGTTGAATTTCAAACTTTAATTATGAAGGATGAGATGGGATATAATGGAAGAGACATTAATGGACAATGCTTATCACATAACATAGTGGCAACTTGATTTTTTTAGTTTTGATTATTGGCCATATATATCTTCCCATATTAGTATGACTAGTTTCACATTTAGTGTTTAAATCCATTTAATATGCAATATGTCTCAATCATGTTTTAAGGCATTATGCGTGGTCATTTTTGCATCTTTTTAATAACCTTGCGTAGACCACTAAATGTGTTACTTGATGTTGTTCATACAAAACTTTTTGTTTAACGTTAAGTCGGGGGAAATATGATTGGATCATTAGGCTGGCAACAGGTAGCCTGTATAAGACACGATTAGACATGTTTACTAAAAATACACCATATGAATTTTCACTTTTTTAAAAATAATTAAGATTAAAATGTTAGAATCCATCATTTCTCCTTATTGTAACATAAAGCATACAACTCTGTTATAGACATAGGATATAAAATTGCTAAATGAGTCGTATCCATGTTTATAACTTGTGTTGTTCGCGTCGTTAAAAACTTGTTAAATCACCCGCTAAGACACGATTTGCTAGCCTCTATCATAATTAAATAATATAAGTGAAACCTATGTTAAACAGAATACATGCTATCTAAATTAATGGATTTCACTATATTTTTTAAATGATTACAATAGATTAATTTAGTTTAAATACACCGTACGTCAAAATTTATAACATTGTCAAAATATCAAAGGTCGAGTAGCACCCCTTAGAGGTGTACAAATCGGGTTTTTTTTGAAAACCGGTTACGGTTATTAACCGGACCGGTTTTTTTCGTTCAAAATAAAAACCGGTTTTTTTAATAACCGGTTTCGGTTACTAACCGGTTTTTCAAGTCTAAAACAGTAACCGGTGTTTTTAACCGGTTTTTTTTTTGAAAAAAAAAACGGTTTTTTACCGGTTTTCTTAAAACCGGTTTCGGTTATTAACCTTCGGATCAATAATAGTAATCGGTCACCAACCGGCGGTTCGGTTATAAAACCGGACCGGTTATAAAAAAACCGGTTAAAAAAAACCGGTTTCGGTTTTTTTTCCGGTTTCGGTTCTAAAACCGGTCTTTTTTTGTACACCTCTAGCACCCCCTTTGCAGCAGTTTGCAATGCATGAGATTGTAAAGGTGCTTCAAATTTCAAATTAGAATAGTTTGATGACACATAGATATTATAAGTTGAGTTAAATGCCATTTTAGTCTCTGTGGTTTGGGCCATTTTGCCAGTGTAATCCAAAGGTTTTATTTTTCATCTGTAGGTCGAAAAAGGTTTCACCATTGTCATTTTAGACCCCTGGGTTAACTTTCATCTATTTTTTCTGTTAACGAGATGGGAAATTCGGTCATTTTATATGAAATTTTGTTAACTATAAGAGCAATTTGGCCATATAAAATGACCGAATTGCCCTTCTTGTTAACAGAAAAATGGATGAAGTTAACCCAGTGAAGTAAAATGGTAACGATGAAACCTTTTTGGATCCACAGACGAAAAATAAAACCTTTAGACTAAACTGGTAAAATGGTCAAACCACAGGGACTAAAATCACATTTAATTCTTATAAGTTTCCATGCTTGTATGTGTTGATAAATTTTGAAAAAAAAATGCACTGATATTTATGCACACCAACAAAGTAATATTCTGAAAATCAGCATAAAATAAATAAGATGATCTAGTAATATGCATAGATAAATCTTATTGTAGAAAAATGTTCATTAAAGATAGTGTAGAAAGGAAAGAACTAATAAAATTTGGGACTTCACTATTAACTTCTAAAATATGTAGAGCAACCCAGCCTTCTTCATTGGCATCATTTACTTTTAATTATAGTATTTTCATAACATCATTTACTTTTAATTATAGCATTTTCATAAACTTTAATCTAACTATTATCATTTATGACTTTATACATTTGTGTAATGTGTATGTTAATATTAATTAACATCCAAAACTAAAATAGGGATAAAAATTGACATCAAATGAGATGCTTCGTCAATGTGACGCTTAGCTCACTTGGTTAAGACTCATTTTTTAGCAAGAGGTATTGAATTCAATCCCAAGCAAAGAGTAGATTAGGATTAATTTCGTGTAAATTAGAAGTGAGTAACCGTTGTCGTTCAAATAAATAAGGAACGAGACTATTCAATAAACATGGTAATCAAGGAATTGTATTATTGTGTCAAATCACAATTACAATAAGGGGCTGTTTGGTAGCCTCTTAATGACCATTCAGATGCTATCTATTAATGGTTTAAAACCTCTGAATGAATAAGAGGTAACCTCAAGTCTGAATGGTTAAGAGGTAACCTCTGAATGGTAAACATCACATGTCACATTCTTCTACCTTCTCATTGGTAAAATTCTTAATGGTTTCATTAAGAGGTAGCCTCTTAATATAAATATAGATATAAATACATGTATCTAACAATACTAATTGTCAAATATTCCTTTGGAAGCTAAGACCAAGAACCGAGCTATAGCTTGAACCGTCACAATGGAAACCATTGCGAAGATAACGTCTTGGTGAACACATCCGCAATTTGATAACTGGTTGAAATAAAGTGAACTAAAAGCTTCCGTTGACAACCTTTTACTGGTGGCAATAATCGTAGCAAGAATTAGAGGTGCGACCGCATAGAAGCTCTAATACCCAATAAACGTGGTGGTCAAAGAATTTTATGTGTTAAATCCCAAGTACAATAGATTATATAGGATATATATTTACACTCTAATTCCTCTAAATAAATACATACATCTATATTAATTGTCTAATATGATTTAAAGCAACTTTTTTAACGGCTGATGGTTAAAATACTAAACAAAGACGAAGCATATGGTTATGGTTCAGGACAAGGCATGGTTCGACCCACAATGGATGCACCAGCCCTAACCTGATAGTTGCATTTCTAAACTTACCGATCACCTGGACCAGGATTTTTGAGCATCTATAGTCGTGTTCTATATAAATTACACTACAAAATAAACACAACAAATTTACGACAACGAATGATCTTTCAATTTTCGCTTCTTATTGCTGAATTTTCATAAACGATTGGACACCAGCCTGAACTCTACTCGAGAAGAACGATTCAAGCCTGCATAACAAATTTCAGCTGTTAGCAACATTATAGATCGGGCTGGTGGGTTAACCTACATTATATATCGGGCTGGTGGGTTAACCTATAAAACTTCTTTTTAACTCACATTTTCGTGGTAATAACAAATTCAGGAATTGTGTTACAAAAAACGAAACTAACATGACAAATCTGTTTCTTAATTTGATCCGTTTGAGATCCATTTATAATAAATAAATGGGTCATAATTGTCACCTATATATTATTTGCAGAAAAGAAGCATGAACAAATTTGAAATACAAGTCACACAAACGTATAACACATATAGCGGATAAAACAAATTACCTGGTGGAACATTTAAAATAAATCGTTTCTGGAGAATTATATGTTCTAGCATTGGCAAACATCCTCCTTGCATCAGCAATGAACATCTCAAGTGTTACATAATACTGTTCAGATTCAACCCGTCTTGACATGGTCTTAAGATCTACAATCAGTTAAGCATTCATTAGGGTGTCAACCATATCGAGTTGGCGGCTTGAATAGGTGAACCCGATCACGACCCATTTATATTCATTCGTGTCAAACACGGCAACCCTTTAAAAGTCCATTTGTCAACATGAGTGATACCACGTGACTTGGTAATAGGGGCGCAAACGAGCCGAGCAGCTTGCGAGCTACTCAAGATCGATTCGTGAAAAAGCTCGAGACGAGCCGAGCCTCATCGAGCCCGAGCCGAGCTTGAGCCTAAAAAAAAAAAGCTAGATTGTTTGTCAAGCCCAAGCTCGAGCCTGGCATGTGAAGCTCGTCAGGCTCGTCGAGCCTTAGTGTAAATGAGCCAAGCTTATTTAAACTTGTTTACGAGCCGAGCCGAGTTTATTTAAACTTGTTTAGGAGCCAACCCCGAACCTAAAATTAAGCTTATTTAGTAAACGAGTCCGAGCTTTACTTATTGAGCTCGCAGGCCTAAAATTATTTATATTTTTTTATTTCATACATTAATTACTAGATGATAAACGAGCCGAGCCCAAGCTTGAAAAAATACCAACGAGCCGAGCTCGAGCTTTGAAAACAAAAGGCTCGAATCAAGCCGAGCTCGAGCTCTCATAAGCTAATCGAGCTCGGGCTCAGCTCGTTTGCACCCCGAGTTGGTAACGATTAAAACCAATGAATCCCACTCAAACTAAACTTTTTTGTAACTAGTTTCTTTTTTAATTCTTACCAATGAGTCCGACTCAAATTAATCTTAGTTGTAACTGGTTTCTTTTTAATTGTTTTTGTCCACTATCAATTGTTTTTGTCCATTATCTCTCATTTCCAATTTCCAATTAACTTTAGGTTTATATTTTTAACATATTACAAGAATTGGATGGAAAGGAATAGGGAAATAAAAAGTCGGTGAAGAGTAAAGAAAAATTCATTTCAATTCAGAATGTGTATTAAAAGAGAATTAAAGTATAAACTTTTAATGTTAACATTTTCTAAATAATTCCCTGGATGGCAATCGAACCCGAACCCGATGGGTAAACCCGAAACCCGGCACATCTGGGACGGGTTTGGGGTCGGTTAATCGGGCTTGGGACGGGTTTGGGACTAGTTTTTATTTTTTTCTCGGGTTTGGGATGGGTTTCGGATTTGGTGATATACCCGTTTACCCGACCCAATTACCCGATAAAGTAAACCCATTTACCATATATAATTTCTTTTATATTTTTAAATATGTAAATATATAATACATCCTTTTTTCTATACACACAGGTATTTTTATTTTATCCCGTATACATTATAGTTATTTGATATATTTCTTTAGTGATAATACTAAATGTAACTTATTAGTAGTACCCGATGGGTTTTGGGTCGGTACCCAACGGGTAAACTTTTTAAAATTAATGGGTTACCCGAAACCCGCGGGTATACCCGATACCCAGTGGGTATTTACCCGTTAGAAACCCGACGGGTTTTGGGACGGGTTTGGGACAAGCTTATCTAATCGGTTTTGGGGTTGGGATTACCTAAACCCGACCCATTGCCATCCCTCCCTCTTAAAATTAAACAGAAACTTTCTTAAAAACCCTTAAACTTAAAAGGGTTAAGGGGCCAACACGTTGTTTATCAAGGGGTTGTGTTCGGGTTGATCAGTTTAATACAAGGTTTATATTAGCCAACCCAAAACTTGATTATTTCAATGTCCTGAAAGGAATTGCTGCCCATTAGTGTTAAATATTTACATCAATGTAAATATTTAATAGATATTGGGATTGATTTACTGTGTGTAAAAATTTACCCATGGGATCTCTGATGATGTCATAATAATCCGGAACATCACGTACATCAACAGGGTCCTTAAAAGGCCAAGCATCAGCATGGTCAAGCATTGCCTGCTTACATCACATTCTCATCATCAGATTTATAGAAATTATAAGTTAACTTGCGTAATGAATACTCAGTATTATGAAAGGACATTGAGAACAAACCCTTATTTCTCCTTTGTTTTATTTTAAATTGATATATTTATTATATTAACCATGACTACAAAAAGCATTTTATTGCAGTACTGATCCAACTTTTTAAATAGAGCAGATTAGTAGGTCATAAGCACTTGTGTAAGCTGTGTGACTTCTGAACCATTTGACCCATTTACTTTTCAAGCTACGTTTTACAGTTTTACATAACAAACAAATAAACAAACGTACCGAAAAAAATGAGATGTTGGCAAACCTTTCCTCTATCCTGTGAGATAGAGAGGCTGCTCCCAATGACCCAGCTCTAAAAAAACATTTCTTTATTGACAGTATAAAAAATACAAATAAAGTAAAGTATATATAAGAGAACGAAAACAAATATACTAATAATAGAAGTAAAATACCGATAACAAAAGGTAGGGATAAAACTAGTGATAAAAATTTCAGTTTCACATGTTATTGGGAATCAAACATAACACATATTGACCTGTTTTCACTTAAACTGGTTGAAATAGCACGCTCTAATCAGAACTCACTAAGAATACAAGATCCTGGGACATTTAGGATTATTCTCTTGCACCACAACAGCCTCAAAATGCGGTGGCTAAAAATTCAAGAAGTGATTATTCTATTAATTTAATCAAGAATTGTCTTAATAAAACTTTGAAATGAATTAATTTAACAAACGTACCTTTAGAATGGAACGCATGAATCCAGTCAACTTTGGACTTAAGGTACCATCTGGGGAAGCGTTGAAACATTTGAAGCGAGAATGTCCCCATTGATCAGGAGTCCACCCAGCTGCCCCTGTAGTTCAATTTAAGTTGGTAATCTCATAAAATAAAAAACGTGTTCAGACATGAGAAAACTTCAGTAACGATTTATTAAACTGTTATAACAGCAGGGGTCAAAGGACTCACTCAACCCAGGAATGTCTTCAAGTTTACAGATCCTTTTTGGAATTCCAGCTTCTTTCTGGAAACAGAGTGCAAATATGATATCAGTTTTAGATAATAGTGAAAGTATTGGGAGAAAACCCATAGTTAGGGAGAAAACCTCGGAAGCTCTAACCTCCCAACATTTTTTTTTGATAAAAATAACACATGTAATATACATGTTTTTAAGAGTTTTGAGCAAAAAAAAGCGCCGATAGGATTTTTTTTTAGGAGAATTGGCCTTTAATAATCCCACCTAGACCTTATTGCCCATTAATAATCCCACCTCAGAATATTCCCCCCACCAGTCCCACATTTCACCTATTTTTCCTACAATGGTCCCCCGTTAAAAAAACTTAACGGAGTTAAGCTTTTTTCCAAATTACAAACAGATTTTTAGGGCTTTTGATCAGAACGATGATACGAGTCCATTGATGTAAAAATTACTTCGAAATGGTGCTCCAAGTGACTTGATTTTGGTTAATTGGAAATTTAAACACCCGAATTGAAGCGCCGTTTTCATCGTTTGGAGCACCGTTTCGAGGCAAGTTTTACATCAATGGACTCGTATCGTCGTTCTAATCAAAAGCCCTAAAAAATCTGTTTGTAATTTGGAAAAAAGCTTAACTCCGTTAAGGTTTTTTAACGGGGGACCATTGTAGGAAAAATAGGTGAAAGGTGGGACTGGTGGGGGGAATATTCTGAGGTGGGATTATTAATGGCCAATAAGGTCTAGATGGGATTATTACAGGCCAATTTCCCTTTTTTTTAAAATAAACAAGTTTTGCGTAACACGACTGTTAGATATGTTACACAGGATTGTTACATATGTTACACAGAAACTTGTTCATTTTTTTAAAAATATTTTGTCGGCAATTTTTTTATTATTATTATTTTTTTTTTGCTCAAAACCCTTTAAAACATTTATATTACATGTGGTATTTTTTTCAAAAAAAATGTTGGGAGGTTAGAGTTTCCTGGTTTTCCGCCCTAACTACGGGTTTCCTATATATCCTTTCCCTTAGATAATATATCTATATAATATACACACCCACACGTGTATATTGCACATGAAGAAATAATGACTGCTTTCCAGAAATGAATGTGGCTTCTAGATGGTGAAGTGGTAAGTTATAAGTAACATGAGCATACCTTATGGAAATCAATACCAGGGTACACAATGTGACAATTAGAGAGCTCTCTTATTTTCTCATCGATTGCCTGAATTACAAATTGAAATGAAAAGTTACATAAAAAAAAGGTACATATTAGCAAGCAAAAAAAAAAAAAAAAAACCAGGGTTTCTGCTGTCTTTGTTTGTTCAACTATTTTCATTCATCATCCAGAATGTAACAATACTATATTCACAATTACATAATTCTACAAATGAGAACTAAGATATGATTTTGTATTTTCATTTTTTTCAATAAAATACTATTCTGGTCCTATCAGTTTACCTGCCTCTGACGGTGAATCATGGTTGATAAATCAGTGTATGGAAGCTTTGGATCAATTTTACATTCCATAAGAATCCCTCCATCATAATCTTTTATATACCTATAGAGAAAAATTACCATTACCACTAATACTGATTATAAAACAACATGAACAGTTGAACACAGATAGAAAAATCTAACGGAGTAAGATACCAAGTACATTGTAAATGAGAAACATATGTCACTTCACACTTGTGTATCTAAAACAGATAATGAAGTACCACACAGTTTGGATTTAAAAAAAAGATGTGTGAACATTTTAAATTTCATATATACATACATACCCATGCCACCGTTCTTTCTCCAAGTATATATCTTTTGTAAAGCCCTACAAACGGATAAACAGATGTTTAAATTAGAAAAAAGAAAAAAAAAGCATTACAAAAGGCTTTATAAGTAGAAGTTGACGAAATATATATGACGCTATTTCTTCTGAACATCCATGTCTGCTTTGAAAAAAAAAAAAAGTTTATTACAAAGAAGCTAAGTACTTTCTAACCTGTTTATTAAAATAACCAACAGCATTGTTGTCTGCGTAAGTTAGAAAATGAGTAAGTCCATCATCATCTCGTGCACGTTGTTTTAAATGATTCATCAATCTAGTGCCATAACCCTTCACTTGCTCATCTGATGTGATTGCACAAAAAGCTATTTCTCCGAACTTTTGGCTATAATGTCACATAAACAACAAAGAACCAAATGAAATACCTAAAAGAGCAATAAAAGATGGTATATTTGATATTTTGATGTGATTGCACAAAAAGCTATCTCTATAAACTTTTGGCTTAATGTCACACATGAAGCCTTTTTTACCTGAGATAAGGGCGATATGTAATCCCACCAACAACAGTATTGCGCCTGATAACCATTACAGATTTGTGGCTTCTGCATAAAATAATATTACAGGGTCATTTAGTGTATGCCCACAATTCATATATTATTATAAAGAAAACAAAAAACAATCATATAAGAACCACACAAAACATCAGAAATTAAACCCAGCAGCTTTGAACAATCTAGCTTACGAATAAATGGAAGCAAACAAACCTAGTTGACTCAATTTTGTTTTATTAAGACAGTCAGTATCCATTAAACTCCCGGTAATGCTAGATAGAACACAAAAACGTTTACAACGGTATCAAGTATTCAAGTCTAAATGCAAAATACAGCAACATCATATGATACCTCCCTCCTCTCTGGTTTATGAGTTTATCTGCAAACTTTAATCGGATTTTATCTACAGATCAATTAATGTCACCCAACTCTATGATATTTTCTATTTGAAATAATTTTCCCCCATAATTTTCCTGTGTAGAACAGTCTCCTTCCATCATGTTTACATTATTGAACAATTTCGTTTAGAGAAATCATACTATATTGCTTACAGCATACCTATCCATCACAAGACGAACAATGTATTCCTTAGGCATGTTAGGTAGTTGCCTTGCAAATATATTCTTCAGTCCAATTAACCTGTAAATACATATGTTCATCAATCTTATCATTTGCATACCGAACCATTCATCAAGGTGAAAAAACATTAACTATGCAAATTAAAAGAGAACAGTAGATACCACATCATATGTTCATCAATTTTATCATTCGATACGCATACAAACTTGAGTTTCCCTGCTTCCTCCTGCACATAACAATAACTTGTTTCACTAAATCTACAACTACAATAAAAAAAAGAACAAAATTACCGATAATACACCACTGAGTCAGGTGGCGTTGATTTGACAACAATACAGTACCGACACCGTACAATACTGAATCATACCGACTGTACAGCATCGGTACTGGTACCCATTTCTATAGTTCTTGGTTACAGCATCGGTACCGGTACCCAAACCTGTACCATACCGCCATGATCGGTACAGCATTTTATTTACATTTTAATCATTTTCAGTACCGGTACCGATCTCATCCCATATCCAGATAATTAAAAACATAATTCCACTTAAACAGAAATCAAAACTTGATAAACTTAACTACCTCTCGTTTCAAACTCTCTTCTCTGGCACAATACGCTCCACTCGTCTGCAAATTCTCAGTAAATATACTCTTAACCGTATCATCCTTCACCACCACTCCACCGGGAGTCGAAACCGAAACCGCCACCGCACCAACCTCCGCCAAACCTCCGCCTCCACCTCCATCCTTCCCTACCTCCGCCGCCTCAACTTTCACCGAACTACTCTCCGTCTTCATCTTCGTATTCCTCCCGGTAGATCCAACATTATTCTCCAATCTGGACGCCGTAAAGTTCCGCATCGACGAATCATCATACTCCTCCTCATCGTCGTCCACAACGTCCTCGAACTCTTCGGAGTCGTCGGAGTCAGCGCCGCCGCGGGCGCTGATGCTCTCGAGGTCGTCGTTGGAGGTGAGTGCGCCGTCGCGAGTGTCGGAGAAGGAGGAGGGGAAGGGCGGCGCGTGGTCATCAGGCGCGGTGAGTTTGCGTTTGTGGATGGAGGATGTGGCGGAGGCGGAGGCGGAGTGGGATGGGGAGGGGGATTGGGAGCTGCGTGAGCGGAGTGGTGCGGTTAGGTGAGATGAGTGTGTGTCCATTGGAGAGATCTGGAATTAGGGTTTCGATTTCGGAGTTGTGGGAATGGATGATTGGCTTTGAATTTGGGGGTTAGGGTTTTTGCGGAAAAATTGGGGGTGATTTTAACGGAACTGTAACGACGATAAAGGAAGTCGATGCTCCTCGAAACTAGCTGACTACCCCCACCGCCTGGTTACGTGTCTCCGGAGTATGGCGGGGCGTGGGTTGAGCTTGGGTTGGGTTTGGCAGATTGTTAAAAAAAATAATACAAAAAGAGCAAGCCAGCTAGCATGTCCCTCCGCCCCACGCCCGGCTTGAAAGCCAAGCCCCAAGGGCTGTTGGTCCCCTACGACGGCCCTGTTAGAACGGTGCAACTTTCTTCGCTCTTTGAGACGGATGTTTGTGAAGTATATAAATATTCAAAAGAGTAAAAAATATAGACAGTAAGAGCGATATATCTTCAATAATTAATTCTTATTAATTAAAGAAGAATCGAATCTAAATGTCACCCCCTAGGCCAAACCAGGGGGTAAACTCTCATGAAAAGAAACTCTATTTGAAATATTACAATATGAGACACACATAATTCCTTTGTAGGAATTATGTATATATAGATAATTTTCATATCCTATCTCAAATTTGATTGGTTGATGGAAATTGATTTGTGTGCCCATCCATTATTTTAATGTGGCTTATCTTCTTTTTGTCACCAACTTATCTTTCTTTCTGTTGAAACCTTCCATTTGAGATATATATTTTCTAATGAAAAAGCTACAGATTCCTTTTTATAAAAAAGGAATCTTTTTCTTTTTCTGATGAATGCTTACCAAAAAGAAAGATTCCTTTTTCTTTCTGATGAATGGCTTTTTCTAAAAAGAAAATTCTTTTTCCTTTTTGTTATGGTAGCATTTCATAGAAAATATATTATATGTTAATAAGATATATTATCTTATTAACACAATTCTTTGACTTTGTATCTTGTAAATTCCATAATGTTTCGCTAATACTTTGAAGTCTTGTAATCTTTGTCGAGATCTTTAATCAAAGAATTTAGAAGCTTCCTAATTTTTTCTTTCTCGGTCTTCATATTTAGAGCTTCTGGGACGTTTCGTCGGTCGGTTCGTGTTGACGAAATTATTTCTAAGTACTTAAACTATTTTTAACAACAAATACAATAAAGTTGCCTAACAGTCACCATCTATTTGTTGTTAAAAATACAAACAATGCACTTATACTTAGAAATAACAAATAAACTTTCTGAAGATGTATCTTTCTTTTCCTCTTGGCACGTTATCATGTAGGCAGTTTTTTTGTGATATTCGTTGACTGTATCTTCATTGGCATGAAAGTTTATTTGGCAAACGTCCGACTTTTTATGGATGATCATCTGATTATATTTCATTTGTCGTTATAATTTTTCACCTTGATTTATACTTCCACCTAAATGTAAGCATTATATCTTGTATCCCTACCAGCTGGGATATAAGTATCTTCTATCCAATATAGGATAAGTGTTTAGGCTGTCGATTGATGAGGCTTCAAACAATAACGAATCGTGCAAGGATATAAAAAATGATCTTGAACCGTCGAGTTTTTTTTTTCGGATCAGAATTTCTGATCAATCTGATGAAATTTCTGATAAAACCGAGCAAAAAAAAAGCGTTTTTTTTTACAGAATTTCTGATATTTTCTGATCAATCTGATCACATTTCTGATCGGCGTCGATGTACCGATCAAAGATAGAGAGAATTGTTTTCCTAAATACCTTAATTTAGTTAGGGCAAGTAGGGTGTCGAACCACGAAGAGCTTTTGATTAGTGTTTAGACTCAATTGATTCATGAACATAATGTAAACTTGATTCTTTGATTGAGTTGTTTAAATTAAGTAATTCGCAAAAGTAAAACCTAAAGTGATTGATTTTATCACAAGTAATTAAGAGATGGTCACACCAAGGATCGGGTTGCACATTCAATAAACAATCTAATTCAATAGCACATTAATCACTACATAGACATAGTGAAGTTTACCACATTCACACATTGGATAATCAATAGACTCTTCAATCAAACAACAACTATTTTAACGATTCTAGACCGAATAATTTATGTTGTAGGATGAGGTTATTATCAATTATCAAAACACTATCCGACGCTATCAATCAAAACACCTTGTTCTCTAATGATAAACACCAAATAGAAGAAACAATGTTGTGAAGTGTTCAAAATAGTAAATTGTTCAACATTGAAACATGATAAACACATGAAATCACAAAGAAAATGTCAAGTACTTAACAAATGAAAGCAAATCCATGTCAAATGTACTTACAATTCAGATTGAATACTAAATGAGATCAAACCCTAGACCTTGATGCAACCATGAATGATTTAGCTACTCATGATGGTGTGAAATGATGATGAAGTGTGGAATTCGGAAGTGAAAGACATGATTAGGATGATAGAAAGGCTTTGTCACTCAAGATTCTTCTTCCTTGGTCGTCCCTTGGCACTCCCTTGTGTTGAATGTCGAGTTCCTTGGTCAAAACTTCATAGAAAAACATCAAAAACCGTCTGGAACCGTTTTTGTTCGTTTGCAGGAGTAGGGCTACGCCCAGGAGAGTAGGGCTACGGCCTCTCTAAAGTCCATTTTCCTGAATCTTTAAAATTCCCATGCAATACACCCAAATATCAAATTTGAGTGGGAGTAGGGCTATGTCTATGCTTGTCTTTGCTTTGTTTCCATCCTTGTGTACATGTAAAGCTCCAACAAATAATGATATCTTTGCTGCAAACCTACACAACCAAAATACACACAAAATAACCATATTCCAAGCATAATTCCAAGTGAAAACATACAAAATCATGACAAATTAGACCATCCAACCATAACACATCAACATCCCCACACTTATGTTTTGCTTGTCCTCAAGCAAACTCTCTTGTAACACTATGACAATAATTAGACAAACGCATCAAAACATCTCTTTACCATATGTGAGTAAAGGTCCAAAGTCATGCCCACTTCTTAAGACAAACATATTTATAACCCAACAAGCAATTTATATTGATATAAACAAGACACTACCTGGCCAAGCCTAACATACTTCAGGTTTCTAGTCTACATGCGTTCACACCCCTCACAATTAATCACACCACTCGGTTTATTTCTGGACTAGTCAAGATGCACTAGTATATATGTGAACACTCAAAACCAATATGCACATCATTACCATAAGCTTGTATAGCAATCAAATCGCCACCAAATAACACAAACACAATGCGCGAATCAAGAGGACTTATTGGGTTGTAATTTGGCTAAGGTTAAGGGTATGGTAAAGGAATATAGAAAGAGAAAAAAATGGCTAAGGTGGTGAAAATCCAAGTAGTTAGGCTATATAAACAATCTAAACACACGAACACTAAACTTTGGATCAATGTGACCCATACACGTAGCTCTACTTTTTTTCTCTTTTTTTTTCTTTCCCTTTTTTTTCTTTTTTTTTTCTCTCTCTTTTTTTTATTCTTCTTTTTTTTTTTGATTTGGTCTTTTTGACCCAATATATCACTCTTTTTTTCTTTGACTAAACAAAATACACAAAAATACATAACTACTAGACCTAAATTTACTCGGATTTCACCACACAAGGTTTAAAAAAAAGGCTAAAGGCTAAATGGGTAGTGTAAATGGGTTTTAACAAACGAATAGGTAAAGGCTCAATAGTGGCAACTAAGGGATCATGTTAAGGTAGTGGGTAAAATAAAACAAAGAAGCAGGCTTTCAAACAAAGGTTTAATCCTAGTGCCTCTATCATTTTCGTGCAAGCATTTGGTTCATGATCTTGATATGCATCAAACTACACAAGTTCTGAAATTGAAATACATAATGGCAACACTCAAACCAAAGAATCCAAGCGAACACATAAATGTGAATAGGCTCAAAATCTCACGGAAACGGTGGAATAGGGTTGCCGATGTGAAGCATGCAGATTCGTCCCCCATTTAGTATGTTACCCTTAATCAGGCATTTCTTATTATATTGAAAACAACTTGTTGAAAAACTTTAGATTGTAGCTTAAAGAATTAACCATGATTAAGGACCTATACATGTGCACCGGCAAGTAATGAATTGATGATTTGAAAAATTTTGTTTTCGTGCACAATTAAGATTTACTCAAAGGACTTTCCGTCAAAAAATTTTAAATTCCCCCTCACCCACACTTGAGTTATACATTGTCCCCAATGTATATTTTGTAAGCTAGAAAGTATGTGCGAATGGGGTTTTGAATCATTCAGTTGCATCATGCATAAGGGACTTCAATGATATTCAAACTGATGAAGTCACTTAAAAAAAAGAAAATTAACTAAGTCTTAAAAACATGACAAACTAAAGCAAAGAGGTTCACCAAACACCAGCACACAAAAGACTAAAAACTTCAACGATAAAGTACAAGGGATAGAAAGTGCACGTGGACCTGATCAATTGAGATCAGAGAGTGCTCTGATCAGTTTGGCCCACGATGGCTTCTTGTTGCTTGATTCAGCAACTTCCTTTGAACTTTTCCTTTTGGGTGCCATTCTTGCTTGACCTGTGATGATGAAAGTGTGAAAAGATGAAAGCCCAAACCAAAAACACACAAAAAGGACCCAAAAACTCGTGAACTTCGACCACCAAAATCGTCCAAATCGTGAATGCTTGTGAAAAACTACTTAGTGGGTTTCGATTACTCGTCAACACGAACGTTTTGACACCAAAATCATTAATTTTGATTAAGTTTTGAAGAAATTATGAAAATGGTGGTTAGGGTTCTTGAGAGGTTTTGAAAGAAAAAGTGAGATAGATGATGAAAAAGGGGGTTAACGATCTGAGAATTGATGGATAATGGGGTTTGACGAATTGCATCAATTAAAGGCAAATTTATTTTCACTTGACGAAAAGTTTCCCACATTTCTTCAGCTTGGGGCCCCTTTTTCCCAAAAGATGATGTTTTTGATGAACTTACTAAAGTAGAGGGATATGGGACGGTATTAGCCTCCATGCCCTTATCCATTGCCTTAATTGATTCCTTGTTCAAAACATTTTGGTTTGTTGAGCTTTCAGAAATTTTGTTGGATTGGACATTAGTGGAGTTTGAATCAATTTCATGATCACTTTCAGGTTCATCACTAACATCCTCCACTATACCTTCAACAAGTTGTGGTGAAAATTCATCGTTGTTCTTATAAGACTTACCACTTCTAAGGATACATACCTCATTGACGTGTGAATTTTTGTTGCTCTTTGATGATGATCCTTGATGTTGTGGATTGATTGTTGTGTCACTTGGAAGCGTTCCCGGTCGTCTTATAGCTACTTCTTCCGCTATTTGACCAACTTGTTGGGTTAGAGATCCTACGGTCTTACCTTGAACTTCTTGTTCTTGCACCACACCTTTTAGGATTCCTAAAATCTCATCTAACTTGGTTGAACCTTCATTGTTTGCATTTCCTTGTGATGAACTTGCGTGGCCTTGATTTTGATTTTGACTTTGACCTTGTTGGTAATTTCTTGAGTACCCTTGTTGTTGAGGTATTCCTTGTTGGTACCCACCTTGATTGAAGCCTTGATTAAAGCCTTGATTGAATTGCCCCCTTTGATAGTTACCTTGAAAGTTTTGTTGACGGGGCTGAAATTGTTGTTGTCCACCTTGTTGACTTGATCCTTGAAAGTTAGGATTCATTTCATTAGCGGGGTTGCCATATCGGAAATTTGGATGATTCCGCAATCCGGGATGATACGTGTTAGAATTCATATTCCTTTCCCCATGTACTTGATTAACTTCTTCACTACTTCCAAAATTCATAGGGCAATCAAAAGCAACATGCCCCATATCTCCACATATTTCACATAACTCTTGTACCTGCGAAACAAGAGAAACATCCCTTCCCATCTTTTGGCAGATCATATCAATTTTCTTTTCTAATGCATCAAACCTCTCATTACTAGGTTGGTCATTTACAACTTTAATTTGATGTGGTTTAACACTCCGATCAGCCGAAGCTTGAGTTTTTGAACCTTTACTTAAAGTTTCTAAAAAGTTCCATTCATAATTCTCATCATGAGTTAAAAGGTTCCACCGCTACATGCAAAGACAACTTTTTGATCCTCGGTGACTAAACCATCATAAAAATTTTTGACCAAATCCCATTTAGGGATGTCATGATGAGGACACATTCTAAGCATTTCATTAAAACGTTTGAAGGCTTCATGAAATGTTTCCCCAACATGTTGACTAAAAGATTTGATAGCATTTCGAGCTTCACTAGTTTTACTCATCGGATAGTATTCCTCAAAAAAAGTTCTTTGCATTTCATCCCATGTTCGAATACTATCGGATGGTAAAGTTGAAAACCATTGTTTAGCTCTATCTTTGAGTGAAAATTGAAAAGACGTAATTTTACCTCTTCGGGTGTAAAGCCTTGTTTCCCAATGGTGCTACATATTGCTGCATAGTCAATCAAATGTGTGTAAGGCTCGTCTGATGCAACTCCCCTAAAGGTTGGTAAAATAGCCAAGTACTGAGGCCGGATTTCAAATACTCTCCCATTTAAAACCGGTGTAACAATTGGAGATGGGTTTCTAAAGATCGTCGGCCTAAAATGAGTATCTACTCCGGGTAGTGGTGGGTCACCTTCGCCACCTGCCATATTTGTGCTTTCGGTATCACTTCCTTCCGAATCAGAAATGTATGAAGAAATTGGGCTTGAAGTCAAGCTTGCTCTATGGACAACTCGGTTATGTCTTGCTAATCTTTTTATCTCGGGTTCAAATACTCACGGTGATGATCTTCCAGATAATCTAGTATGCATCCATCAAACCTATTACCTGCACAATCAACACACCTCGCGTAACCGTGAATAAAAAGTAGCAATCTTTATGATGTTTTTGGATTTTCGAATTTTTAAACAGAAAATTAAAACAAATCAACTAAAATAAAACACCAAGCGCAGAAACTCCCCGGCAACGACGCCAAAATTTGATCGGCGTCGATGTACCGATCAAAGATAGAGAGAATTGTTTTCCTAAATACCTTAATTTAGTTAGGGCAAGTAGGGTGTCGAACCACGAAGAGCTTTTGGTTAGTGTTTAGACTCAATTGATTCATGAACATAATGTAAACTTGATTCTTTGATTGAGTTGTTTAAATTAAGTAATTCGCAAAAGTAAAACCTAAAGTGATTGATTTTATCACAAGTAATTAAGAGATGGTCACACCAAGGATCGGGTTGCACATTCAATAAACAATCTAATTCAATAGCACATTAATCACTACATAGACATAGTGAAGTTTACCACATTCACACATTGGATAATCAATAGACTCTTCAATCAAACAACAACTCTTTTAACGATTCTAGACCGAATAATTTATGTTGTAGGATGAGGTTATTATCAATTATCAAAACACTATCCGACGCTATCAATCAAAACACCTTGTTCTCTAATGATAAACACCAAATAGAAGAAACAATGTTGTGAAGTGTTCAAAATAGTAAATTGTTCAACATTGAAACATGATAAACACATGAAATCACAAAGAAAATGTCAAGTACTTAACAAATGAAAGCAAATCCATGTCAAATGTACTTACAATTCAGATTGAATACTAAATGAGATCAAACCCTAGACCTTGATGCAACCATGAGTGATTTAGCTACTCATGATGGTGTGAAATGATGATGAAGTGTGGAATTCGGAAGTGAAAGACATGATTAGGATGATAGAAAGGCTTTGTCACTCAAGATTCTTCTTCCTTGGTCGTCCCTTGGCACTCCCTTGTGTTGAATGTCGAGTTCCTTGGTCAAAACTTCATAGAAAAACATCAAAAACCGTCTGGAACCGTTTTTGTTCGTTTGCAGGAGTAGGGCTACGCCCAGGAGAGTAGGGCTACGGCCTCTCTAAAGTCCATTTTCCTGAATCTTTAAAATTCCCATGCAATACACCCAAATATCAAATTTGAGTGGGAGTAGGGCTATGTCTATGCTTGTCTTTGCTTTGTTTCCATCCTTGTGTACATGTAAAGCTCCAACAAATCATGATATCTTTGCTGCAAACCTACACAACCAAAATACACACAAAGTGACCATATTCCAAGCATAATTCCAAGTGAAAACATACAAAATCATGACAAATTAGACCATCCAACCATAACACATCAACATCCCCACACTTATGTTTTGCTTGTCCTCAAGCAAACTCTCTTGTAACACTATGACAATAATTAGACAAACGCATCAAAACATCTCTTTACCATATGTGAGTAAAGGTCCAAAATCATGCCCACTTCTTAAGACAAACATATTTATAACCCAACAAGCAATTTATATTGATATAAACAAGACACTACCTGGCCAAGCCTAACATACTTCAGGTTTCTAGTCTACATGCGTTCACACCCCTCACAATTAATCACACCACTCGGTTTATTTCTGGACTAGTCAAGATGCACTAGTATATATGTGAACACTCAAAACCAATATGCACATCATTACCATAAGCTTGTATAGCAATCAAATCGCCACCAAATAACACAAACACAATGCGCGAATCAAGAGGACTTATTGGGTTGTAATTTGGCTAAGGTTAAGGGTATGGTAAAGGAATATAGAAAGAGAAAAAAATGGCTAAGGTGGTGAAAATCCAAGTAGTTAGGCTATATAAACAATCTAAACACACGAACACTAAACTTTGGATCAATGTGACCCATACACGTAGCTCTACTTTTTTTCTCTTTTTTTTTCTTTCCCTTTTTTTCTTTTTTTTCTCTCTCTTTTTTTTTATTCTTCTTTTTTTTTTTATTTGGTCTTTTTGACCCAATATATCACTTTTTTTTCTTTGACTAAACAAAATACACAAAAATACATAACTACTAGACCTAAATTTACTCGGATTTCACCACACAAGGTTTAAAAAGGCTAAAGGCTAAATGGGTAGTGTAAATGGGTTTTAACAAACGAATAGGTAAAGGCTCAATAGTGGCAACTAAGGGATCATGTTAAGGTAGTGGGTAAAATAAAACAAAGAAGCAGGCTTTCAAACAAAGGTTTAATCCTAGTGCCTCTATCATTTTCGTGCAAGCATTTGGTTCATGATCTTGATATGCATCAAACTACACAAGTTCTGAAATTGAAATACATAATGGCAACACTCAAACCAAAGAATCCAAGCAAACACATAAATGTGAATAGGCTCAAAATCTCACGGAAACGGTGGAATAGGGTTGCCGATGTGAAGCATGCAGATTCGTCCCCCATTTAGTATGTTACCCCTAATCAGGCATTTCTTATTATATTGAAAACAACTTGTTGAGAAACTTTAGATTGTAGCTTAAAGAATTAACCATGATTAAGGACCTATACATGTGCACCGGCAAGTAATGAATTGATGATTTGAAAAATTTTGTTTTCGTGCACAATTAAGATTTACTCAAAGGACTTTCCGTCAAAAATTTTTAAATTCCCCCTCATCCCCACACTTGAGTTATACATTGTCCCCAATGTATATTTTGTAAGCTATAAAGTATGTGCGAATGGGGTTTTGAATCATTCAGTTGCATCATGCATAAGGGACTTCAATGATATTCAAACTGATGAAGTCACTTAAACTAAAGAAAATTAACTAAGTCTTAAAAACATGACAAACTAAAGCAAAGAGGTTCACCAAACACCAACACACAAAAGACTAAAAACTTCAACGATAAAGTACAAGGGATAGAAAGTGCACGTGGACCTGATCAATTGAGATCAGAGAGTGCTCTGATCAGTTTGGCCCACGATGGCTTCTTGTTGCTTGATTCAGCAACTTCCTTTGAACTTTTCCTTTTGGGTGCCATTCTTGCTTGACCTGTGATGATGAAAGTGTGAAAAGATGAAAGCCCAAACCAAAAACACACAAAAAGGACCCAAAAACTCGTGAACTTCGACCACCAAAATCGTCCAAATCGTGAATGCTTGTGAAAAACTACTTAGTGGGTTTCGATTACTCGTCAACACGAACGTTTTGACACCAAAATCATTAATTTTGATTAAGTTTTGAAGAAATTATGAAAATGGTGGTTAGGGTTCTTGAGAGGTTTTGAAAGAAAAAGTGAGATAGATGATGAAAAAGGGGGTTAATGATCTGAGAATTGATGGATAATGGGGTTTGACGAATTGCATCAATTAAAGGCAAATTTATTTTCACTTGACGAAAAGTTTCCCACATTTCTTCAGCTTGGGGCCCCTTTTTCCCAAAAGATGATGTTTATGAATGCTTTCCAAACGTGAGCATGCTTGTCCTAAACTGTAATAATATGGCATGGCTATTGTACACATGTATATAACCCGAGCATGACATACACATGATATTTGTGGTCCTTTATACATGCCGCTACGGTGGGATTTGTCGGTACAACACCCGTGGTGTAGTTGGCATTAATTGTATGGTTATGTAAGTCATGTGGTGACATTGAGTTATGATGGCTTGGGCGGGGTACAAGTCATGATTAAATAATATGATTTATAACTCGTGTATATTCATGAACTCACCATTAATGACATATTTTAAGCATGTGTCACATGTAACGATTGTTAGTTTTGTGCAAGCTGATTATCACGGACTTGTGTGGCCGGCGGAATATTGTATCTCGGGTCGGTGTGATATGGTGGAAGTGTTGTTACATCATAATAGACTTAGTCGGATTAGATGTTTTAAGTTTCCAACTTGTACAATACGTTTATTATCAATAAGATAAGCACTTTCAGTATCAACTGCGTTATAAAGCATCCTTATTAGGTGGGGTGTCACACTATTGATAGGGTCTGGGGAGGGTAGGATGTAGGCAAGCCTTACCTTTATCCAAGGAGATAGAGAGGCTGCTTCCAATGAGACCCCCTAGAGACGGAAGTTTGAGCCACCTTAATACTTTCCTCCACACCTCTTGGTCTTTAACACAAGACGCCAAACAGTGATTCGTCGTTTCAACTTCGACATTGCACCTCCCACAAATGAGCTCCCCAACCGAAACCCCTCTACCCGTCAATGCAAACTTTTACGGAACTCTATCCATCGCGGCTCGCCAAAGAAAATAATTTATTTTTAACGAACCCAGTTATTCCATAGATTCCATGTATTATGCCCCTTATCTCGCCCAACCTTCTCCTAACTGTTTTCTGACCAAAGATACTGAGAATTCCTCCTTGCTATTTCTCTACACCCATACATCTTTTTGGCTATTTAAAACCACGTTATTCAATTTATCAACTAAACCCAACAGTTGATCTTGCTCCCGTTGACCCCTTAACTCTCTTTTTCAAACCCGCTCCCACTTTTCACCAATATTTTAATCCGCCAATAAGCTAAATTTATTCAAAGCCAAATTGTATAAATCTGGGAACTTGTATCGCAACGGCCCCTCCTCCATCCAGTTTTTTTTTTTGAACGGTGAACTTCATTAGAAAACTACCGACCAAAACCGGGTCGGCACAACAACAACAACAAGAACCTTACATAATTACAAATTTATACCATTTTTCCCATGTTATATCTTTGTGTTTCGACCTACTCCTAAACCAAAGGAACCCGATCGCTTTAACTTCGCTCATAATGTCCTCAATCCAAGGATGCTTGACTGCTTGTTTTCGAATTTGGACTTGTTTCTAGCCCTCCAAATGCTCCAACAACCCACCATAATAATATCTTTAATCACATCCTTTTATACTCTGCTGCTCCTGTTCCGTTATGCACATCGAGGAGGTCCCGGAAAGAAAAAAGCGTATATAGGGGTACTTTACACCATGAGCTGATCAGGTGCCATATGTTGGTCCCCTTTGGCGGCCCTGTTAGAACGATGCAACTTTTTTCACTCGTTGAGACGGGTGTTTGTGAAGTATATAAATATTCAAAGAAAATAAATAGAGACAATGAGAGTGATATATCTTCAATAATTAATTCTTATTAATCAAGGAAGAAGGGGTCGATCCGAGAATAAACTCGAATCTAAATGTCACTCCCTGGGCCAAACCAGGGGGTAAACTCTCATGAAAAACTCTATATTAGAAATAATACTTTACAAAGACACACATAATTCCTTCGTAGGAATTATGTATATATAGAGAATTTTCATATCCTATCTCAAATGTGATTGGTTGATTGGAAGTTGGTATGTGTGCCCATCAATGACTTATCTTCTTTTTCAACCAACTTGCTTCCTTTTCTGATGAAATCACCAATTTGAGATATTATCTTTTCTGATGAAAAGAATCAAAAAGAAAAGATTCATTTCTTTTCTTTACAAAAGGAAAAGATTCCTTTTTTATTTTCTGATGATTGCTTTTTCAAAAGGAAAATTCCTTTTCTTTTCATCAGTGCATTTCATTCATTAGAAATGCTTTCTTTTTCGAATGAAAGCTTTTTCATAGAAAAAATATATTATGTGTTAATAAGATATATTATCTTATTAACACAATTCTTTGACTTCGTATCTTGTAAACTCCATAATGTCTCGCTAATACTTTGAAGTCTTGTAACCTTGTCGTGATCTTTAATCAAAGAATTTAGAAGCTTGATTTTTTTTTCTTTCTCGGTCTTCATATTTAGTGCTTCTGGGACGGTTCGTCGGTCGCTTCGTGTTGACGGAATTATTTCTAAGTAACTTAAACTATTTTTAACAACAAATACAATAAAGTTTCCTAACACCATAAGACCATGGCTATCCGACAAGAGGTGAAGATGTGGTCTACCGACTCATCCCCCTCACTGCAAAGCACACAATTAGCGCTGTCAGCTTGAATATTCCTTCTTTGGATAGCCGTTAAAGTTGGTATATGATTCATCTCTGCCCACCATGCTAGGATGTTGCACTTTGCTGAAACCCATTTGCACCACTCAAGCACGAATCTGTTACTAAAATCTTGTCCGGATAGCAGGAGCCATTTCACTGCTTTTACCGAAAAATCTCCATCGGGATTGCCTATCCAGGCCCATTGGTCTTCTCGGTCTGTTAACACAATCCCACTAAGGAGGTTTTGAAGCTCCTCTAAAGCAGCGATTTCCCCAAGGGAAGAAGTCCATCTGTTCCAGCCCCACACTGTGCCATTGGACACTGAATCATCTCCCACACGATCACTCACAAGGCACTTCTTATCCGACTCAAGGCTGAACAACATTGGGATTTTTTAACGCATCGGCTCATTAGCTACCCAGGGGTCTAACCAGAAGGATATTTCCTTACCGTTTCCTACTACACCTTTGAAAAAAATCCGAAGAAGGGATTCGTTAATAATAGTTTTGGTGAGCGTCTTGACTATATTGCTCCACATTCCTCCGTGGATTTTTTTAGAGGAAGGAACTCCCAACCCACTTTATTATAGTGAATAGCCGACACCACCTTTCTCCAAAGACTACTTCTTTCTTGCTTAAACCTCCATCCCCACTTGGCCAAGAACGCAACGTTAATATCCTTGAGTCTATTGATACCGTGCCCCCCCCCCATATCTTTCGGAGAAGCCACCCGCTCCCAAGCCACCCAATTCATTTTATTAACATTGCTAGCACCACCCTATAAAAACTTCCTCATTATCACCTCAAAGTCATTTATCACTTTACAAGGAGCTTTGTACAAAGAAAAATAATAGCTAGGAAGGCATTCGAGAACCGACTTAATAAGAGTGACCCTCCCACCTATAGAAAGGAGGGAGGCTTTCCAACTAGCGAGCCTTTTTTCGAACACCTCCATCACCGGTCTCCAGTTTTTCACAATATTCATATTGGCCCCGACCAAAATGCCCAGATATATAAAAGGAATGGAACCCAAGAGACATCCCACCATCGAGGCCAACTCCCTGACCTCTTCCGAAGTTGTCCCAATCCCCATGAGGCTAGACTTCATCAAATTGATTTTCATGCCGGAATAAATATGAAAACACTGCAAGATCCGAACAATGTTAAAAAATTTCCTCGTTATGCCACTTCCCTAATACTATGGCATCGTCCGCATAAAAGAGGTGAGTAACAATTGGCCCTTCATTACTCGTTTTCATTCCTTGAACCGTGCCTCTTTCCTTAGCCTGATCGATCATACAAGATAAAGCTTCCATGACAATAAGGAAAAGAAAGGGCGAAATAGGGTCCCCTTGTGTAAGACCCATCAAGCTTACATTATCATTTATGTAATAAATGATACATTTAGTAATCTCTTTAATATTAAAACATCGAATTAACGATATTTAGATAAGTTTCAAAACCTTACAAAACGTTTATAAACATTACCAAAACATTTTGTTCAAACCCAACACACTTAACCTTTTTAAAACATACAAACCATAGGTACTAAAGTATGGAAACACAACATTTAAAATGTTTTGTGACAAAAGATATAGTTTCATTTGCGGAAGCTTCTTTATGCGCGCGTTCGGTTTTATAACATAGCTTGATCTTCATCCGCTATGACCAAAAACCATCCAAAACATCAGTTAGATAAGTTATAAGATGATTAAACAAGTTCCAATGGTCAAAACAGGCGAAAAACATAAATTTTTTGCATCTAGGAGGCTGTCGCGAGCCGCGACAGATAAGCCCCTATCTTTCGCGGGGCGCGAGAGCCGTCGCATAGCGCGACAGTTGTTACCCTTCAGCGTCGCGTGATGCGAGCCCCCTATTTTGACAGAAGGTTCAGTTTTGAGACCTGCACATTCCCAGCTCAACTAACTTTTACTAAAACGGACATAACTTCTCCGTTATTGATCCGGATTAGGTCCCATTTCTTCCTACGTGATCGTAATTCGATATTCTATAACATAGAATCAAAATCCTATTTTCACCTAAACAAATTTCTTTCATTTAAGCCTTTGGATTATTAACATTTTCATAATTATTCGACCCGTTTCAATTTATGAATCATAGAATTTACTTATGAGCTCCAAAACTGTCACAACCCCCGTCCCCCTATACAAAGACAGGAACGGCCGAATGGGCGGCCGCGACCAGTTTCGGTGGTATCTTGTTATTGTCTAATTTGGCAGCGGAATTTTCATCAGGACCGTAGTTAGGAAATATTTTATCAGAGTAAAATACCACACTTTCATAATATTAAACACATGGGATAAAACCCAAGTTCGCAGTACACACATTTTCATAGGAATAAATCCTATTTTTATTTAATAAAAACATCTATTTTATTTTAGGTAACGTTATTGCCACTTTTCCAAGCCTTCAGTGCTGTCCAGCTGGCTTCTATTTGGCTTTTACATATTGTTACCTGAAACGCGTTTAAAAACATTTTGTCAGTGGGAAATGCTGGTGAGTGAATCCCAGTTTAATCAAGTTTAAATGCAAGTGTTTATCAAAACTATTTTCTCCTTTGATTGTGTTTACAAAGTTTGTTGTTCATTTCCGCTGCACTTAAACTCTGTTCATTTCTGTTGATTTGTTCAAATTATACAAACAAACACAATCATGACAGCCTCCGATCCTAACAATTGGTATCAGAGCTTGGGCAGTCAAATTTGATCTAACAATCAATTTGACATAACAGTTCAGCTCAAAATTCATTGATACTAAGGTTGTTGTATTTTGTTGAAAAACAGAGTAACGAGTAATCATGTTCAAAATGACTATTCTAAAGCTCTGTAATACAACCAAGATGTCATAAGATACACAAATTTCAAACAACAAGTGATGTCATACACAAATCACCCATAGTTTTCAGATTTGAAAACATGTCTGGTAACTATGGTATGATTATTTTTCCTTCAAAATTGATTTCAACTGTTGTTATGAAATTTGTGATGATTTCATCATGTTTGATACTAAAGTATGAACCTCAGATTAACAAAACCTATGTTCATATAAACATTAGTGTTTTGCTAATGTAAAAAGAGGGAAATAAAAACTTTAGTTGTTACATCTTATGTGTTGAAAAACAGGTTGAGAATCTTGTTAAAAAGGATCAAATCAACTCTGTTAAGAACACATCGAGAAAATCAGATGAAAAACAGACTAAATCATATGCGATGTGAGATTTGACATAAGCTTATGCAAAATGTCTAAGTCTCTCCAAACATTGCTGTAAAATGATTCTGGTCTGAGTATTTTTCCAATAAAAACCTCCCAATAAGTATTCTAGTACTTATGAATAGGAAGGGTAAAAAGGGAAGAATAAAAATAACAAAACTCAAAAGTGTGTTTATCTCAAAACTTTTGAAGTCAAAAGAAAAGAGTATAAACATAAAACACTTATGAATCCAAAGTTGGGTAAACAATGGTCATCAGGCAACTGTGTGCATGTATTGATTCAGGGAAGTTCAGGTAAAAATAGTATCCCAGTGATTGAACTTAGAAGAGGACATTGCAATCAATTGATAAGAAAATGGTCCCAAACAGTGGTCATAAAAACTTGAGAATGATATGATTGTGAAATTATTTGAAAAGTTACCAGATCCTTTTGATGATAGTTTCAAAACATCCTTTAATTATTTTTTAGAAAGGTGTTTTTCTCTAATAAAACCGGATATATTACTCATTTTTTTGGAATAATGTATTTTGCACTTTTACTCCTTTTTAGATAGTAAAAGCTTCTTCGCCGGTCAGGATGTAATTTCCTTATTTTTGTGTGAAATTACTTTTCCTAAAATTGATCAAAAGGAAATGGTGCACACGTCAAGGTCGTATTAAGCTCAAGTCTGTTTATCACAGATCAAAAGTTGATTGCAAATAGATTTTAAACTACTGAGATAATCATGTTCTAATTCAAATAATTAGACACAAAATGAGTAGCCTTAGTAAAGAAGTTTTCATCATCTGGGATGCTAAACCACTGTGAGGAATAATGAACATGTGGTAAAACCTAGAACATAATTCCCTAGAAAAACTGCTGACAAATTAAACTTGATAATTTGCATCTAAAATTGTAATTTGTTAAGTATAGCATTTCTGCAGATGTATATTAACAGATATTGGACATGATATTGTGTTTACACAAGACAAAATCAATTCTCACATCTGAACAAGCAGATGCTCAAATTTTATTTGTCAAAAGTTCAAACATCGTTGCACTAACAGTTGTTGACTCAATGGTCTTTCAAATCCCTGCCATTTTCTTACCTAAACTACTGTTGTGCTCAAACATCTGCTTTCTAAAGTCTGTCCACTGCTGAAAGGCAACCCCTGTTCTCATATTTTTTATGAGCACTATTGTTCAAAATCAGTGCTCTATCCACTGATATGCTATCCACTGATAGTAAAAATCACCCACTGTTTCATTTGTTACCGTTGTAACTACTGATGGTTGATCCATCAGTGACTCTCAAAACAACTGTCCTCCATTATTTACTCTTTCATCAGGGGTTGGCACGTGGTCAGTTTTTAGCCGTCAGGTCATTATAACCGCTGCCACATCAACATTCACTTTTTCCCTAAATAAAACCCTGATCAAAACCCCAAACAGGGTCTCACTGTCGAATTGAATTCCAAAAATTCTCTTCACAAAGCAGTTTCCCACTCATCATTCCAAAAATCATTCTTCGATCTTCTTCATCAAAATGACGAAATCAAAATCGAAATCAAAATCAAAACCATCCTCTTCCTCTGTTTCCACAGACGCCACTCAAATGGCCGTTGAATCCATTGAAATCCCATACAAATCCCCTCACAACTACTTGGGTCTACTCACAAAACCCACTTCCACTAACACTTTCGACTTCATCGTCGACACCTTATCTACATCAAAGTACAAAACTTTGGTAACTGCAGATGCTCCCATTTACCAACAAACCCAGAGAGAGTTCTGGAAAAATGCTACTCTTGAAAAACAAGATAACATCATCATAGCCATTAACTCCTCTATACAGGGTAAAGCGATTCAAATCACTCCACAATCCATTCCAGAAGTCTTTAAACTCGATGATCAAAAAGGTAAAACTTCTTTTTTCTAAAACCGAGTTGAAAAATGATTTCTTAAATAGGGGGTATGCAGAACAACCAAAACGGGATACCTTGCAAAAAGGCTATTTCCCTTCTGCACCTCGGTTTTTATTTCACACTCTTTTGATGTGTGCTTCAAATAAAACAACTGCTTTTAATGAAATACCATTAAAAATCCAATGTCTGGGATATGCTATTTTAAACAATGAAAATTATAATTACTCCCAGGAGATTTTTAATGACTTGGTGAAAATGTTGATAGCAAATCATTCTTGCTTTTTCCAAGGTTTTTAAGCTACTACTTTGAACAAAAATTTGGAAAAGAAGATAAAAATTTGCTCAAACAAGGCACCTATTTTCAAATAAATGGTTTAACACCTGAGACATTCTCAAGGATGTTAACACCTCCAAAAACAAAAGCAGAGGTACCTGAGCAGAATTTAGCAGATGACACTGCTCCTCAGGTATCGGCTGCTGAGCCCACTGCTCCAGGTGATCATAGCAGCACAACCACTGCTTTGAAACCCACACCTGCCATTACCAAAAATACCAAAAAGAAAATATCCAGAAAGCCCACCAAACCCAGAACAAAGGCACCTCTGGAAGATGAGATCCCAGAGTCAATGCCAGTGATAACACAAAAGTCACCAATAACCACTGCTGCTACTTCCTCACAGCAGATGGAAGAAAGATTTCCAACCTTGCCTCAAACTCCTTCTGCATCCCCACATTATGAAGCTCTGGACCCACTCGGATCCATCTTCCTCAGTCCTAATCCCAAGGACATGTCTCTTTCAACTTCCTTACCTTCACCCCCCACATTACCACCATCCATAATACCTTTGTTGCATGCAGTTGATATTACTCAGACACAAACCAGTTCCTCTCAATCACCTATCACTGAGAGTATACTCCCACAAGTGACTGGGTCTGATGCTGATATCTCTGCTATCCCAACAACAACTGAGGAGGTCACACTGCAGGAGTTACATGTAACTCCTGTCAGTAGTTCAAGTGGAGCAGCCACTACAAATGTTGAACCCACTGGTTTACATTTGGACAGTGGTTACATTCATAAGACTCCCTTGAAGGCAATTTCTTCAATAGCACCTCTGAGAACCATCAGTGAGGTTGTTATGCCCACTGGTACCTTTAAAAGGCTATCAAGTGCTGAAGAAAGAAATCCCCAGTATCAAGAACAAGGGGCATCAATGAATGACTTTTGGGATTCTGTTCCTAAGTCACACATTGGTACAACCACTGATGGTGGGAAATCAGATGATCCCATTAACTTGGATGATGATTTAAAATATCAGGAATTGACGGGCAGAGTTGAAAATCTTGAAACCTCAGTTGATGAAATAAAGGATATGGTGCAACAGCTCTTAAAAGCTCAAAAAGCTCAATCCACTGCTGCTCCAGCTCAAGCATCTGCACAATCTGCACCTGCTGCAAATGAGCTATGGAGTATATTCAAACCACTGCTTGAAAAACAAAAACAGATGGCAGATCAGCAGCATGCAATACATGTACAAATGCTGACGAACATGGTGGAGTCAAGGTTTAAAGATACTCAGTCAGACATCAAAGCTATCAAGGCTCACATCCAAAGTACCACTGGAAAATTCCTCCCACTGTCCTTTTCATGAATGAACCCTTTCCAGATAATGCCAAAAAGGGGGAGAAGATCAAGTGGAAGAAAAAGGGAATTGAAGATGGTATCTATATTGAACCTGAAAAAGATAGCCAAACCAAAGCTGATGTATCAACACACACCACCACAACCACTGTCCCACCATCATCATCATCTATGATCACATCACCATCCAAAAGCCACCAACATCAAACATCTGCTGATACTTCAGCGGTTTCAACAGCTGCTATCACAACCACTGCCTTACCATCACCACCAAAAACAGCCACCCCATCATCTCCTCCTGCCAAAAAGCAGAAGACAACAGATGTTACAACATCTGTTGTAATGACAACAGTGGTTGAAACACCAGTTGTTTCAACACCTGTTAGTCAGTTATCTTCCACCTCTCAAATCATTACCATTTCAACACCTGCTCAAAAGCAGAAGACATCTACTGACACATCAGTAGTTGTAATGACAACAGAGGTTGAAACACCAGTTGTTTCAACAACTGTTTGTCAGACACCTTCCACCACTGCTCTCAACATTCATACATCACAACCAAAACCCCCTTCTCCAAAAAGGCTTTACTCCAGAAAAAGAAAAATAACTCAGGCAGATGAAGACAAATATGATCCTAATGCTGCAAAATATCCACTGGAACTAGAAGCTGTAAAAAATGAGATGAGACAATTCTACACCGAGGATGATTCTTCAACAAGAAGATTCCCTTCTCTCATAGGCTTCATAGTCCCAGAAAATATGGATGAATATCTCAAGCTCAAAGCAAGGCAGGCTAAGATAAGAGCTAAATTTGAATGTGAAGGTCAAAGTGACGAAGCCATTTCTGAAAAAATTGGAATTCTTGCTCACAAAAGTCAAGCTGATGGAAGACTATGCACAAGATCTAAACAGAGAAAAGACATATCAACGAAATGAAATGAGAAAAGAATATCTTGCATATATCATGAAAGAAAAATTCTATCCTACTGAAGAAAAACAATTTGAAGAATGGCCAATAGTCGCTTTAAAGCATGAAGCAAAAAGGATTGAAAGAATTAAAAACGATCCAAGATAGAAGAAGACAGGTCCAAATTGGAACAAATACAAAAAGCTCATTGCTGACCTTACATTTGAGTATAAAAGAAAGAAGCAAGAGTTGGTGGATGCAAAGGTGGACACTGCCACTGCCATAGCAATATGGACAAAGCAGTACACCGATGAGGCTTATGAAAGGCTTAAGAAAAGGAGGATAACAGTCTCTGACACTCCAAACAAGCCAGACTACAACAAGCTAGAACAACAGCTAAATGCTCTTAAATCACTGGTCACATCAGCAGATAATCCTATCCTTGTGAAAAACCAAGAAAAAGGAAAACAGTTGACTAGTGAAGAAGAAAAAGAAAAGGAAGCTGAGTACTTCACAGAAGCCATCAAGAAAATGGATCTAAAAGAAGATAGCTCAGTGAGTCTTCAAAACCTTGTCAAAAAGGTATTAACCAAACCTGCTTCATCAAACACTTCAGCAGACATAACAACCACTGAGCTTGAACAAAGAAAAAGCCAAGAGCTGATTGAACAAGAAGCTGCAGAAGACATAGCTGCAACAAATGAAATCATACAAAAGGCTCTCAATCAAATATCTGCTGAAAGTTAACAACTTTTCACAAGGCCAATATCTCTAAAATCATCTGTGAATAAATCTCTCCTAAGAAACCCATTAGGATCAAAAATACTAAAGTGGATGTCTGATCAAAAGACCCATGTATTGACCCTGGTCAGATCCAATGGTGAAGTGAAGTACATATCAAGGAAAGAAGCACTAGGCCTTAGTGTTGAAGATTTGCAGGATCTCCTTGGACTTACACTGTGCAGGGATGAGGATGACTCAAGTTCCAAGGATTTTGAAACAGATTTTAAAAGACAAGTTAAGGAACTTCTGATGAGAAATAAATATCCAGAATAATGAAGGGTTTTGGAAATTATATGTTCCAGGGGGAGATTGTTGGGATTGAACCCTACCAGAGGAACAGATAATGAAAGCCAAAACCGAATCACAACAATGGATTCATAATAAGCAGCTGTTTACTATAAGCTTTCCCCTTGACTGTGACTCCAACATCTGATATGCTCCAAGTACTGCCCTTATCAACAACTGCTGATCCTGGAAACTACTGATCAAGTCAAAGACTGATGAAGAACTAAAGCCCTGTTGCCCAATCTACTGCCTTGAGTCAAGCACTGCTGATCATGACAAGTACTGCTGGGTTCACAGCAGTGGAAGGATGCAGCAGCAGTTTTGTTCACTATATGTAATATATATTGCAATATCAGTAGTTAGCATAGCAGAGGTTGTATAGATCAGAGGTTAGAGTTTGTTAGTTTGTTAGATGTTACTTTCATGGTGACGTCAGCTGAGATGCCTCAGTGGTTTGGATTGCCTATAAATGTAACAGTACCTTGTACTGTTACATTTGATCGTTTTGGGTGAGTTCTTCCCCTCAATTCAATCCTTTCATCTTGTGCAACCAACCTTGGAGTATCAGGCTGAGGGGGAGCTTAGTTTTGTAAGCATGCTTTGTAATCTTTTGTCTTAATTGTAATCATTCAGCTTAATGTGAAGCAAGTGTTTATCAAAACTATTTTCTCCTTTGATTGTGTTTACAAAGTTTGTTGTTCATTTCCGCTGCACTTAAACTCTGTTCATTTCTGTTGATTTGTTTAAATTATACAAACAAACACAATCATGACAGCCTCCGATCCTAACAGCTCATCATACTTCGAGACTAGTCGCTCTCCCACCTGTCACATTCTCTCACTATTCTCTAAAATTTCCTCACCAAATGTCCTAAGCTCTTGCACGTTTTCTGCACTAATTGGGGGGTGCAGGTTCTAGGAATGGGTTCGGAATCTGGGGTGCGGGTTTCTGATACGGGGGTATAAGGGCCTAGTATGGGTAAGGATTCTCTAAAACCTCCCTAATGAATGCATCGTTATCGTAATAGGGATCTAGAGGGTCCAAACCTGGGTAGGCTCCTAGATTGGGCATGGGCAAATCTTCATGGATGGGGTAACGTTGCACATAGTCCCTATTATTGTCCCACCACGGGTCGTAATTTGGGTTTGAGGGATTGGGTGCTGGTACCCTAGGTATCTCCTCCAGGTTAATATCATGCATTTCAACTTGATTTTCAGGGTTTTCTATTTCCATGGGTTGGTTAGGGAACAGTGGTAGGGGTTGAGGTGCTAACATTTGCTCCAGGTTAGGGTCAGCTGCAGTGGTTGCTAAGATATGGTAATTGGCTAGGCTTCTATTAAGCATATCTTGGGTATGGGCATCGGTTTCTCTCTTAGCTGCTGCTAACACTATTTGTTCTTGCAACTTTTTCATACGTTTCCTACGCTCGTGTGCTCCCCTATTGAACCATCCCCTTTTTTTCTGAGGAAATGGCTCTTCAGATTGAGCCTTAAATACGAATATTCCTTCTTCCGTATCAGCAGAGTACCCTGAGAGGGCAGGCTGAGAAGAGGCACCTTCTTTTCTAGGCGAACCAGACAATTGACGGTACGCGTCAGATGGTCCTTGATCGCTCATACTGTAAACTAACAAATAGTCAGATAACACATAACAGTAAAACACAATTATGCACGTAGTTCCGTCATTTATTTCCTAACAGATTGAATTTTGGTGTCAGCAGAACACTTCTGTGGCTGAATTAGTGGCTTAGCTCTGATACCACCTTCTGTCACAACCCCCGTCCCCCTATACAAAGACAGGAACGGGCGGCCGCGGCCAGTTTCGGTGGTATCTTGTTATTGTCTAATTTGGCAGCGGAATTTTCATCAGGATCGCAGTTAGGAAATATTTTATCAGAGTAAAATACCACACTTTGCAGTACACACATTTTCATAGGAATAAATCCTATTTTTATTTAATAAAAACATCTATTTTATTTTAGGTAACGTTATTGCCACTTTTCCAAGCCTTCAGTGTTGTCCAGCTGACTTCTATTTGGCTTTTACATATTGTTACCTGAAACGCGTTTAAAAACATTTTGTCAGTGGGGAAATACTGGTGAGTGAATCCCAGTTTAATCAAGTTTAAATAAAAACCATTGTATAGTATTGAGGGCGGTCTCGCAATTACATTTGTTTCTAAGTTATATCAATTACCACCCACGGTACTGTCAAACCTGACTTGTGGAAATGTTACTCCTTGACCAGGTGGTAACAATTTTTGTATACAAAACCCCAACATACCGACGAGATTTGTATTCTTACAAATACTCAATAACTGTTTAATATATAATTAATTAAGTGAGGTTTTGTAAAAACAGTTAACAAAAAGGAGATTACTCACAAAAAGGTTTACACAAAAAGAGGATTACTCACATTGTTGTCTTAGATTTTCTGTAAGGGTTTCCTGGGAATTATCTATAAATTATACAAATGCACACGTGTTAGTATAATAACCCATTTTAACATTAGTAATACCCTCCCCGAGATGGCATTCCAACGACTACGTCGGGCAGAACCACGACAGCCGTTACGAAACCCTAGATCAATCGGGCAGAGTATCTAATACGTATCCAGGGGTTATGATACTTACAACGGAGCAGAACCTCATTATTTAGGGGGGTATTAGACCCGAGTATAATGTCTATTATCAGAAATTCGAGATTGAGAAACAGAAATGAGCAAGTTTCAACTGAAGGCACGTTGCCCTCTTATATAGGGTTGTAATTCAGGTTTCTCGCGGCCCGCGTAAAGGAAAGCATAAGCTTACGCGGCCCGCGTCGTAGGGGGGTCTAGGCGTAGGTGATCCAGGTCACAACATAGGTTCAACACGTTGTGTGACACGTGTCAACACCGGATTTTGCTGGACCTTTAAGTTGTCGCGGCCCACGACAAGGTGAATTTCTTTGTTTTTATTTTATTTTTAATGCTAGATTATAATTTGGGCTCGGTTTTCGCATACGGGGTATATTTTGAGACATATAGGGATACTTTAAATATTTTTAGGTGTCAGAAAATATTACGAGGGTGTCGGTTCAGGGTTGTTATAAAAACCTCTATAAGAGCTTACACATCAACATACTTATATTTTTATGACACTCTCTGTTAAAACTTAAGTGCCGTTAATGAAATATATACGTATTGATCAACCCGTTTGTCCAATTTAGTTTCATTCATCGCTTTAACTTACCAAAGTTTAATACCTTGGTGATTTTGACCCGTTGATTTCTCTAGTGAAAGCCATTGCCTTTTCAAAATCAAACATGTAGTATTCGAGTCACTTTGACTCGTTTAAACTTTCAAGTGGAATCCTCCACTTTCATCATTTCTATATTCTTAAAATCTCTACTTTTTCCTATTTGGATACTACCAACGAAACTCTTCGTGTTAGTATTATCCAACATTATAACGATTTGATTATCATTCAACAACTAAACATAAAAGTGCTAAAACAAGATATTACGAAGCGAATAGCCTCGTACCTTTAGAGCTTTCCTTTTAAGCGGGTATCCGTTTCGCCTTGCCCACTTGATGATCCACTCAAATCACCTTTTGATCTCCTAAGGTTATTGATCAAGACTCTAGCTTAGGGTTGAATCCTAATTGAATTCCTTTCTTGATTTGAAGTAGAATTGCAGGATTAGGGTTTTTGAGAGCTTGAGGTCGTCCCTGGGGTTTTGATCGATTAGAGCACACACACAAAGTGTGTGTTATGATGTTTATCCATTGTTTTAATGAAACATCTTTCAAAATTTGCACTTTTAGCCCCTCTAGTTTATAAATCTTATAAAAGGGTTAACATTCATTGATTTCTCATTTCTTATGACAAGGTTTTAACTAGGTTAATTATTCCTAGTTTTTATTCTCATTATCTTATTATTACTCTTATAACTTATACATGTACGCAAACACATATATAGTTTAATAATTTAGGGGCGTTACACCTTGTCTCATCCCCTTTTCGAATTGGAACTCGAACGTTGGCGATCCGTTTACAAGCACGGACCATTTTGCTGATATTAACACCCCTCTAATCCACATACACCAACGATTTGGGAAACCCATTTGCGCCAAAATGGAAAGAAGGAAGTTCCAATTTACATTGTCATAGGATTTCTCAAAGTCAAGCTTAAGGAGAAAAGCCTTTTCCCTTTTCTTTCTAATCCAAGTAATAAGCTCATTAACAATAAGGGGCCCATCAAGAATAAATTTGTCTTTCAAGAACACCGATTGGGAGTCCGAGATAACGTTCACAAGGACTTAACGAAGCCGATTAGCAAGGACTTTGGAAATCACCTTGCTGACCACACCAACGAGAGTTATGAGATGGAAGTCGTCAAGCTTTACCGGATCCTTGGTTTTTGGGATAAGAGTGATGAAAGATGAGTCGCATCCCTGGTGAACAGTACCGATTCACTACCCGATCCGAATTTCGGATATCCAAAATTTCGGATACAGATTCGGATAGTGAAATCTGGTATCCGAAAATTTCGGATATGCAAAATTTAGATATCCGAATTTTTGGATATCCAGTTTTGAACACCCTTAATATCATCCATCTAGGGATGGAAAAAAAACCCAAACCCAACGAGTATATTTGAAGCCCGATGGGTATGGGATCGGATATGCAACTACTTTTTAAAAATTTCACAGGTATAGAATGGGAATGAGATTATGTGATACTTGACCCTGAGTACTTGAAACCACATACCCGTTTACCCAAACCATATATCAGAATCGATTTGTAAACAAGTCAAGCTTGAGCTAGGCCTGGCCAGGCTCGTGAGCTCGCAAGCCAGCTCTTTTTGGGAGGGGGTTATTTTAAGTTTAATTAATCAATAACACATAAAAATATGAGAAAATAAACAAAATATACATATAATACTTATTAATATTCCTTCCAGTTTTTTAAATATTAGAAAAATATATATAATACATATAACATATATATATTTTTATGTTATTAATATTTGTAATAAAAATATAAAAAAATAACGCGCCAGCTCGACTTGGCTAAGCTAGCTCGAATATTTTACGATCCGAACTCGAGCTCGACTTTTCAGCTCGATAAAATAAACAAGACGAGCTGAGCTAGCTCGTTTGAATTCGAGTTCGAGCTCAACCAGGCTTGACACAACTTGGCTTGATTATATCCCTATTTATATGTTGTGAATCATATATATAATTCTATATAAAAACTGGTATTTAGGACCCGTACGTTGCAGTGGGACCTTTATACGAAAAATAATGTAGAATCATATACATGTGTTGTGACGTGTTAACTTGTCAAATTTAAGACATATGATAATACGTTATTTTAGATAAAGTAGGTTGTAAAAAGACCCGATCATTATTTAATGGTGTACTTTGAATTATTTGAATTAAAGTCATACAATATTCGTATTAAGATATAGGTTTATATAAGGTTTATTGGATTTTATCACTATCAACTATTGGGTATTGCCCGTTACCACTACCAACTATTACTTTGACTGCGACCACTTCCAACTTAACATTTGGTGTGTTGTGTCACTCCGGACCTATACTTGACAACATGTTTTGCTATTTTATTGTGGCTTAATCCCTTAATTATGACATCTTCCGTATTACGATTTGGATGCTGCTCCACCTGATTTGCAGAAACTCTTGTAGAATGGTTAACTCCGGAGTAACCACACACAAAGTCTTAAGTTGGGAGTGGTGGAAGTCAAAGTGACAGTTGGGAGTGGCAGCGGCCAATGCCCAATAGTTGAGAGTGATAAAATCCAATAACCCTTTATATAACAATGTTTTATACTTGAAAGTCATGGGTTTGTTAACGTGGGAGGGTATACTAATTTGGGAAACCTAAACAACTATATATTAATTTACATCATTGACTATAGTAAACAAAAAGTTCATACTTTTAGGTTTAATTACTAAAATGCCATTATAATAGAATTTTATTTCACCCTCTAATTCAAATAAATTTATCATACAGCCCCTCTACTTAAGTAATAACATATTTAGGCCTTTAATCTTAGTAATTGTTTTTCGTTTTCAACCCTTACACTTTATTACAATCACTATTTGACCCTCAACTTTAGTTTTTCCCTTTACATTTTATTGTAATTATTGTTTAGACCCTAACTTTTACTTATTTATTGTCGTTTCTTTTTAGTTTTTTTTCTCAAGGTAAACTCTTTATAACTTTCGTATGTACCATCTTAAGTAGGTTATTTTATTCACGTTTCGAACTTGTCGCAAGTATTATTTTTTTTTTTGGTTATACCGAGTGTCGATACCATCACGGATTGAACTGATAACTTTTTGTGACATTCGAATATACAATCGTGATGTGGTTTCTTACCTTTAACTAAAATGTCCATTCGCGATTGTTTTTCTATCTATGGTTTGAACCTGCAGTAAAACGCGGGTAATAACCCACTGGCATTATATTATGTTAATATTAATATTAATATTGAAATTATCACTTAAGAACATAAACATTGCCTTTTTCTTTGGAAACCTTGAAATTTTCATGTTAAATAACGGCCCCATAAAGTATTTACTATGCATTGAATTGGACCACAAGGCACAAACCCACAAAAAGATAAAAAGAAGTGATAAACTTGGACCAAAGAGATGCCATCAAATTGAAGAGTAAATATTAAGGTTGGAGAACTCGATATTCGTTAGTCGGTTGATAAGGTGAGAATTAACGACTACTTGGAATTAATTGGATTGAGTTTTTTATATGTAATTCTAAGTTTTATGTATACATATACACATTTTTATAGGTAAATAATTTAAGTAGACAGTTTTTAACTCTTTCTCAACTCATTTTTTAAGTATACAAGATTAATTGTTGGAAGTCACATGGCTTGGTTGGAAACTGGCTAATTTACAGGTTTTGGCCGGAATATACATTTTTTTGCCGGAATCCCACATTTTAAGCTTGCCGACTAGGGCTGACTAGAGTTGACTAGCGATTAATGGACTGAAAACGAAAAATTACTCGGTTACTAGCCGACTAGCCATTAATCAACGACTAGTCATGATTTTTAGAACACTAGTAAATATTACTCACATACAAAAGTTGACAATTAATATATAGGAAATTATAATGTTATTATTTTTTTTTTGTTTCCCATGAGTTTGGGCTTTTGACAGTATCGACATTGAAGCCCTCCATCAACATTAAGTAAATTTGTATCCAACATTAACGGAAAGTCTTTAAAAGCCCAATAACTATTGTCCCGAGCCTAATAGAGGTGGGAAAAAAAGCTAGTTTGAGGATCCTTTTTAAAATCTTGTTTACGGGATCATTTACAAGTCCAAACTCTATATTATATATCTATATTGAAGTAAAGAAGGTTTAATAGTGCCCAATTGCTAACATTCACTTTTTTTTCATAACCGCATGAACCCGCTTACGCAAAACCCCCAGGTCCCCACAATACCCGACTAATTCGCTTGATCAATGGATGGATGTCAAGTGGCATCCACGATCTTCTTTTTTATATAGTTTTATTTTACACCTTATATTAAACTAATTTTGTTATTTTAATATCTATTATAATTATTTGGCTTACTTTTTTTTTAAAGAACCAAACTAATACGGATCATTTATTGGGTTTTCTTTTTCACTTGCTATAGCATGTGTACGTGTTGTAACGAGCTGATACCCCGATATTGAAAAAAATTCCTCCTCCCCCCAGGCAGCAACACGCGGGTTTAATCTCGCTAGTTTTAAAATTGCAAGTCTACACCAAAATTATATATATATGTATTATTAAATTATTTATGATGTCATACTGTAGCCAATTCACTGTCCGGTCTAGCTATGACACCATCCACATTGCTGAGCCAGGTCTAGTTGGCTATTCGATTTCGTGATAATTTTCTTCATAAAAACGTACTTTAATAAAACAATCACTTTCCACTCATAAATATTGTTGAGACAATGGCGAAGTCATTGTTAGTTTGGATTTTAGTTTCTTGTAAATTTCAAACATTATATACAACATTACTATATTAACAACTTCTTCTATCTGCTTTATATGATTTGGACAAATATGTTTTTTTATTCTATCGGTTTTATAATTGCAACTCTGTTTTTAGTAATAAAGTTAGTTTTTTAATATCAATTTATTTAAACTTAAAACTTTAATATAAAATTGAACATGTAGATAAATTTCATTCAATTTATGTGTTATGTATAACTGATATGTGTGGATGTACAATGATGAGATCAATCAAAAAACTTGAAAAATTGAGGACCCTTCACGGTTCAACTTTTCGAGTTTGGCTCTAGCGAAAAATTGCTCTCTAGCCAAAACCCGAACTTGTTTAATGTAAGTTTCATGGCTAATAACGTCTTTTACAAGCGCATCATCGAGTTTAAACAACAATTCTTCCAAGGCGTCATCCTCGGCTTGCCACTCCATCTTCATTGTTGAGATCTCGTCTACACATTCAAACGCGTCTTCAACTCTCCCTCCAATGACTACACTTAAGTTTACCTTGTTTACCGATAACCAGTTGACCAAGGTATCCGCCCCATCAGTCATTTCCTTGACTCGTTGCTTTAGTTCAGTCTTTTCATGGTCCAGTCCAATGATCATGTTGTCGGTTATGTCAACACGCGCCCTCATCTCACCTTGAAGAGCAGCAAGTTGTTCTACTTCATCGTTTGTGTCCTCCCTCAACGCGATCATGTCATAGTGAAGCATCCACCAAAGCCGGTCCATACCTTCTATTTTAGACACATATGAGGGGTGTGACATGTTAGGAGGAACACTCGCAACATAGAAAGGATGGTCTAAGGAAAATATATTTACTAGATTGCGTGCAAGGCCTAATAGATCATACTCAAAAGGTCTCCACGTGTGCAAATAAGATGAGGTGGTCAAGCCCGAAGGGTCCACAAACGGGTGGTTTAGACGAATTGGGTTGGTTAGGTCCGTGTTCACATGAACCATAGGTGCCATATGAGGGTAGTGCTCATGGACCCAAATGTTTATACGAACCAAAGGTAACGAGTGAGAGATATACAAGTAGCCATCAACTTTTAGTAGGTTCACCCCGCCTCCATCGTGGTGGATATATGTGTCGACAATGGGACATAAAGACGAAAATTCTCTATGAAGAGAAATTAAGTGTCTTCGTATCAACCATTTTTGGTCGGGATCAGGATACGCTAATGCAAATTTGGTATTGCAAAACATCGCGTTATCGATGATTTCAAGTTGAGAGGGTGATGCCATGGTGAAGAGAGTGAAGCTAACCGGAATAATTAACATGAAGAACAAGTTATTTATTTGTGAAATTTGGTTATGTAGCATTTAAAAAACTACTCAACAAAGACTTTCCAAAGTCATCGCAACATTTAAAAAGCTAAAATTAGGGATCTTAGTTGCTTGGAAATTTCCAATGACATACAACAATACCCACTCCATTTTAATAATTATAAATTCATAATTAAAGTTATCTGTTTATTTGACCGATTCAACAATTCATACTGTCAAAAGCATTTTCTTAATGATTCAGACTTTTTACTTTTTACTGGAATTATTTGTTTTAGCTCTTAATAATTCAGACTTCTTACTAGTTCAATATTAAATGATTTAGATTGTTTGTTTCGTAAACAAATGTCTAAATAGTTCAGACATTTGCCTCTGAATGGTTAAGCATTATACCGAGTCTGAATGGTTAAGACCTCTTATCTGAATTAGCCAGGCATTTGTCTCTAAATGGTTAAACATTATTTTGGCTCTTAATAGTTTAGACATCTTATTGGTTTAACACTTAATATTTGATTTATTAGAAAAGATTCTTTTAAAATTTCATTTGCAACTCCACGCTTCATAGTTTGTTTATTACATACTTAATATTAACTAGTATTAAGCACCCCGTGTTATGGCGGGGGCGAACACTAATGCCACACTACTGCCAGCAACCACTAACACTGAAGTTGCGGCGTGTTAATGCGAATAAATTAAATTGAAACGTAAAACATACAATAGAATAACTAAGTTGATCTAGGACTCGCGTGTTACGATGAACCCACGTCTATTTTTTCCCGTTTAACTGGTTCATCGTAATCTATATATAATATATATCATTACCACTATACAAACCATAATGCATACATTACAACAATCATTGCATAAATATGTTGCAAATTATACAACTATACAAACCATAATTCATGCGTTACAACAACGCAAAACAAAACAAAATATGAGATGAGGAAATACGGCTATGGCCTTTGAGTACAACTAATTATGCATAACATACAACAAAATATGAGATAAGGAAATGTGGCTATGGGTACAACCAATTATGCATAACATACCACCCTCAATGCACATATATGTTGCAAATTTATAGTATATAATTTATAGTATATAATAGTTTTTAACATTACAAATTTATACAACAAAGATATAAGTTGTTTCATATTTTTGTTTAACTTAGTTATATATGTATATTTATTTTTTTATGTAACATCGTCCGATTCTTTAAATCGGCCCAACTGTACCAGTTTGATTACCGATCAAGTTAAACATTTGTGAGTGGGTACTACATATTATAAAAAGTAATTGTGAATGGAAGAAAGAAACTGTTATTGTTCATCTATATATTTGGGGGACAATGTTCACACATTAATTTTTTAGTAATTTTTAAAAGTGAATCTGAGTGGAGGAGAGAGAAAAGATAATGATAAAAATATAAAATTATTATTTAATTGAAAGTGAGATAGAAAATTTAGTATTTTATGTGTAATTATAGAAATAGAGATAGAGGAAGGGATGTAAATGCTCTAAAGTACCAAAAGTTTAGGGGATAGCGAACTGCAGGAATGTTTAGCTTTACTCGGTACGGTTAGGCTCGGAACAATGCATATTCCTGGAAATGATGGGCGATAATGGTGGTGACTTCGCTGTTACATCGGGGAGAACATTATTGGTGACTCCCGCCTCGTTCCAAGCCAGAAGCAGGTTCGTATTGAATCGTTGGGTACCAAAGAAAGTTAATGTCTTTGGTTGGAGGCTTGGCTTAAACCGGTTCCCGACTAGATCGAAGTTGTCAAAACAAGGGGTTGTTGTGAACAACATGTTGTGCCCTTTAAAGGGGTTGAAATTGGAAACTTGCTAGATGAATTGAAAATGCTCAGGTTTCTTTGGGTGAAAATTCAGTCCAAGATGGAGTCGCTTGATTGGAACAATTGGATTTCGTTTAATTTCTGTAATTAGTACATTGGCTGGATAGCATTGAATCGATGTATGGTTTCTAACGCCTTGCTAGTGGTTTTTAATGAATTGGCCTTTAAAAAAAAATTATATGGAACTTTAGTACGAGGTTGCAAAAATGATTATTGCTAATTATCAAACTATAAGGTGTTCGGGGTAAATCTGAAAACAGGTTGAAAAATTTTGTATTACAAGCTAACTAACAAGTAATTCTGGCTATTATTTCATGATAACTAGGTTGTTTCCACTAGCGTGTTGCGGCGGGAAACCAACTTGTTTTGAAAAGCATAAATAAGTAAAGTAATTAAGAACCCGGTTATTGATAATGATATATGTTTCAATTAGATATTCTCAGTACAATTACATAAACTATTTATAAAACTTAGAACTAAACACATACATATCCGAGTGATACCATTCATAATCTCACATTATAAATTAATGATGATTCACATGTTGCTAAAAATATGATAATTAGGTTAGAATATTTTAGCTATTTAGTCTAAATAACACAAACAGTAAAAGTTGCTTTCTACGTAGTTGTTAATTTATACAGATTAACATAAAGCTCATTATCTCTCACTTTTACTTTAAAACCTAAACCATTAATTGAAATATAAAACAAATCTATGTTACAATTTAACCCAAATTCAAATATGTGGGTATATTGTTTCTTCTAGTTGAGAGTTAACTCCTACCACACATACCACAAAGGAATTATAATTTCAAGCCTCTTTAATGTTAGCATCACCTCCTCAAAACAAACAATCACCCAAAGGTTGCTTTTTAATATATACAATAACTTGTTGCAGCGGGTCGGTTCAAGGGTAGATAAAAGGCACGTCACGGTATATATCTACATGAGCGCCGAACGGTTTAAAAAAACAAATGATTAAAAACGTTTAAAGCAACCTGTCAATTTAAGAGTAATGTTAAAAAAATTAATTTCGGAATGTAAATAAAAATAACTAATGTGCAACGTTGATATTATGTGAAACGATATATAAAAAGATAAAACATGTAAAAAATCAAAACGTCGTAACGAAGCTGTAACTTTATTAAAGTTTAAAGGAGTTGTGTAAATGGTTTAAAAAAAGGTAAGTATAGCTTTATTAGAGTTTATGAGACGCATGATAAATTCATTAAACTTAAGGGGTAAGAATGTAAATTGGTTTAAAAAAAAAACCTAAGAAAATTTGAGAGAGGGCAAAAGTGTAAGAAGCAAAACGGGCCTTCCCGATGAGGAGGGTGTGGGGTGTCTTGCACCCAAAAAATGTATGACACCTTGCCGTTCAAAAAAAATAATTAATCATAGATTAATATCATTTGTGATTAAAACATAAAACAACAAAAAGGAATAATTTCTCTTTTGTAATACTTACAAATGCCACTAAAAATAAGTAAATGACTTTAATGCCATCAAAACTAAAAGATATTTATAAGAGTGTGAATGGCACTTTTGTAATTAAAAACAAAGTTAAGGTTAATGCGTGTACTGTAGTATCAAGATGTCATTTAATATAAAACTAGGGTGTTTGACCGCGCCTTGCGGCGGTACAATATCGCGAGGATTAGATCGATATCGGTTTGTTTCCTTACAGTACTGGTACGATACACTTGCACTAAGTATAAAAATCAACACGTGTTTTACATCAATCGAAACGATAAAAATGAACACCGGTGCCGCACCAATGTTCGAATGGTATCGATCGGTTCAGATCGTCACGGTACTGGTACTGGTGTCGATATTCATATACTGTCGCAGACAAATTTGTAGAAGTCAAAATTATCTAAACCTAAAACAATAAAACTGAATATAGGTACCGGTACCAATGTTGTTCGGTATAATACGATGTAAGAAAGCGAATCTAATAAAATAATTACCGGTACTGAAAATTATATTTTTTTATGGTTCCGTTATTAAACATGAAGCCATAAAAATGAATACAATTACCGTTACCGGTCTTGTTGGTACGGTATGGTAGCGATATGATGTCAGTTTACCAAAAGTAAAACACAATAAAGTTAAATATCGGCATCGATACAAATGTTGTTTGAAAAAAAATAAACATAGAACGCAAGTCATTATGGAAAAAATCAAATTATGAATAAGATTATATTAAATAAATGAATAAATACTTCAATTTATCATCGGCTTCGGTTGGTTAGTGCGACAGCAACACAGTATCCATATTCAATATAACTTAGGAGGTGTTTGGTGTTGCGTTTTCAAAATAGATTTTGCGTTTTCAAAACTGCGTTTTGAAAAAGCATGTAGGTACATGCTTCTCCAAAACTGCATTTTGGAGGCAGATAATCACTTTTTCATCCAAACACTTTTTTAGATTATTTATGTTTTACAAACGCAATAATCAAATAATCACTTCAAAACATAATCCCAAACACCCTCTTATATAGAAATATTGAAGAAAATAAACATATTTGTGAAGTTAGATTTTTTAAATAAGTTAACGAACACAACTTATTAGGAAAAAAAAACAAATTAAATAATCAATAAAATTTTATTAAGAAAGTTTATCAAAAAATTGAATGCTCAAAAAATAAAATAGAAAATAAATATATATTAAAAAATAAACAAATACTATTCATCAAAACTTTGGTCAAAATCGGTACCCAAAAATGGGGAAAATGGGAACCGGTACCGGTTCCGAATATACCTGATACGATAACGATTCAGTACCCGTAAGGTACCGGTATTTGAGGGTAAAAACCAGTACTGTATCAGTACCGAAAATGTCAAAAGAGGTACCGAATCGATACAAAAAATATACCCGGTTTGGTAATTCCGGTATCAGTACCGGTTCAGTATCGGTACCCGATACCATTTGCTCATCCCTATGTGATGTTGTTGTTATAATATTAAAATAAGAAAAACGAAAAGAAAAAAACACTAAAGTAAAAAACTATAAAAAGAAAAAGGAAAAGAAAAAAGAAATCATTGGAAAAAATGAAAAGAAAAAGAAAAGAAAAAAATAGTACTGTTCATCAAGGCTTTCAATTCATATAATAATATATAATATAATATATAATATATAAATATAAATATAAATATAATATAATATGATATGATATGATATGATATGATATGATATGATATAATATAATATAATATAATATAATATAATATAATATAATATAATATAATATAATATAATATAATATAATATAATATAATATAATATAATATAATATAATATAATATAATATAATATAATATAATATAATATAATATAATATAATATAATATAATATAATATAATATAATATAATATAATATAATATAATATAATATAATATAATATAATATAATATAATATAATATAATATAGGGTAGGGATATGGTAAAAAGTGTCTAAAATGTAAGAAGGGTAAGAAGTGTTTTAAACCATTGGATATTTGATCTAATGGTTGAGATCAATAGGGTCTAAAAATGTAAATTGTGTTTTAATTAGAGGGACCTTATGTAAAATTGAAGGGCAATAGTGTCTTTTTCAATGTTTGAAATATGGTAACCATATCATACACGACCAAAAACTCCTACATTCACTCCTTTTTCCTTAAATATAGGAATTAATGATTCACCTTAATTGTAGGAGGTCTTTGGTTGCATATTCGCCATACATTATCATAAAGAGAACTGTAATCAGATTCATGGCGTGGTGTTTTAAAACAACTGGATAAAATTGACTATGATTTAAGTCATGGTGTTTTATCTGGAGACATTGTTCATGGCGTGGTGTTTTAAACATCTATGATTCAAGTCATGGTGTTTTATCTGGAGACATTGTTCATGGCGTGGTGTTTTATCAATACAAAACATTCCCAGATTTTTAAACACCATGACTATTATTCAAGTCATGGTGTTTTATCTGGAGACATTGTTCATGGCGTGGTGTTTTAAACATCTATGATTCAAGTCATAGATAAAACACCACGCCATGAACAATGTCTCCAGATAAAACACCATGACTTGAATCATAGTCAATGTCTCCAGTTTTTTAAAACACCACGCCATGAACAATGTATGATTAAAAAATGTTGCGATTAAAAGATGATGAAGAATATAAAACAATCAGATGTATAATGTTTCCTAAAATTCCTCCTAATTCAAAATTCGATTCAAACCTTAAAAAACTCATCGGCAGTTTTTTTTTTGGCAGTTATTCTTGGAAATCAATTAAATGATAAAAATGTCAAATTACTAATATACCCTTTTGAATTAATTAGGATAAAGGACACTTGTCATTCCCAAATTATTTCTCACACTTCTAACAAAAGTCTCACTTTTTACAGGATCCTCTACCATATAATATAATATAATATAATATAATACAATACAATACAATACAATACAATACAATACAATACAATACAATACAATACAATACAATACAATACAATACAATACAATACAATACAATACAATACAATACAATACAATACAATACAATACAATACAATACAATACAATACAATACAATACAATACAATACAATACAATACAATACAATACAATACAATACAATACAATACAATACAATACAATACAATACAATACAATACAATACAATACAATACAATACAATACAATACAATACAATACAATACAATACAATACAATACAATACAATACAATACAATACAATACAATACAATACAATACAATACAATACAATACAATACAATACAATACAATACAATACAATACAATACAATACAATACAATACAATACAATACAATACAATACAATACAATACAATACAATACAATACAATACAATACAAGGGCAAATGTCATAAAAAACTAACATACTTTCAGTTTTTCTCATAAAAGTTCTTCCACTTTTTGTCGCACTTACAAAACCAACATAATTTTTTTTTGTTTCATGAAAGTCCCTCCATTTTTTTGCACATAAAAAACTAACATACTTTTTTTTGTCTCATAAAATTCCCCTAACCATATTTTATACATAAAAACAACATACTTTCTACTCTTGTATCATACAAGCCCCTTAAAATTTTAAACTTTAACAAAAAAAATCTCTTAATTATAATCGGATGAAATCAAGAACATTATTTGACAAATTATGTTATATTTTTTAACGATTTTAAATTTATACATACCATTTTCTATGTTTGTTATTTTATAATATTTTAAGTTATGTCATGCACGCTCGTGAATTTTATTATATTCTTTTCCGAATAATATGTATTGTTGTCAATTTATTTAATTTAAAACGGAAAAGAAAAGACAGACATTAAACATACTTTGGTTTACTATATATCCAATTTAAAACATTAATTTATCTCAACTCTTTTCTAACGTAATATTATTAAGTAAAAAATAATAATTCATAAATTTATTCATATTTAACATTTGTTTGGACTTTTACATGCAAAAAGTTGTTTTGGGACTTTTATAAGACAAAAAATGAAAGTATGATGATTTTTATTATGCAAAAAAAGTATAAGGACTTTTATATGAAAAAACAGAAAGTATGTTGGTTTATTATGATATTTCCCCTACAATATAGTGTGGACAATGGAAATCCATCGAAGGGTACAATATTTTCCAAAGACTTTCACTATTCTCACATCTTAAAATCTTATTTTCACATCACTTTTCACTCTATATCTCCCTATATATATACATATATATATAATATATATATATATATAGGGGAAGGTTCATTTGAGAAGAAAATTTTATTGAGAAGAAAAAGAATAAAAGGGTATAATTGTAAAACATTAAATAGTTTTTTTTTCTCATCTCATTTATTATTATGTTTGACTAATTAATTAGTCATTAAGACTATAAGCCTCCACACTAAATATTTTTGCCTACACACATCAAAAGTTATCCTACACATTTCGAAATTTATCCTACACATATTGAAATTTGTCCTACACAACTCGTAATTTATCCTACACGTCTCGTATTTATCCTACACTATAAATGAATTTTTATTTTTATTTTTTGTGAAAAATATATATCTTAAAAATAAGTTACAAATTTAATATAGTTAATTATTAAAGATGAAACTACCAATTAATGATGTATGTAAGTTTACTAATATACCCTTATAGTTACATTAAGTACAAATATTAAATGAAGTCTAATGAAACATTTCTATTGGTTGAAATTTCTTCTTTTTTCTTCTTACATAGAATTTCTTCTCATTTGAACCTTCCACTATATATATATATATATATATATATATATATATATATATATATATCTATGTATGTATAGAAAGAGATAGAGGGAATGTGTGTGTGAATATTAACTCCCTTTTTCTAAAATGATTTATCAAATTTTAATGTCACAATCCTCTATCTTATAAAATTCATGTTTGTTGCATGCATAATTTTCTTTTACCAAAACCTTGTAAAAAATAAGTTTGATATTTTAACGCTTTTTTACCAATTTCGTGAAAATAATGTTAAAAGAGGGGGATGATTAATCATGCATCATATGGTGGCGTTGATAGCCGAAAAAAAAGGGTACATGCACTAATTGGCCTTTATCCCGATTGTTGAGTGTTATGTGCCTTTTGTCCAAGGCTTGATGCAAAACTACTATCGAGCCGGGGGTCTCACTGGAAGCAGCCTCTCTATTCCTACGGGGGTAGAGGTAAGGCTATCTACATCTTACCCTCCTCAGACCCTACCTTAGCTTTGCTATTGATAGGATTTACTGAGTATGATGATGATGGTGATGATGATGATGATTCTAGATACAGATAAGTTAACTATGACTATAGAAGAAAGAAAGAATAAAGTATATATAAACGTATAAATATTCGTTTTTTTTTCTTTTAACGTAGAGTTAAGTTCAAATTTATATAGTTTGGTGAAAACTGTCGTTTGCATCCAAACAAGAATTTAATTCACGTGTGTTGCGGCGTGCAAAACAGAATCATTGTTGGTTTGAAAACATGTATTTTTGTGTTTTGATTACTTGTACATCACTACGTACTTATCACACGGTTTAGGAAAAAAAGTATATCAAGAGACGTAGATAAAAATAGGGGCGATGCAACGACATACTCATATATTTTATATCATAAAACATCGCAACAACTCTTACTCCGCTTTCAACAAAAAATATATCAAAATACTGAGAGAAAAAATTAAGTACAATTGTTTACTCAACATTCGCAACTGATATAATGTGTGTGACACACATATCTTATGTAAAATTGTTTACTCAACATTCGCAACAACTCTTACTCCATTTGGTTAAAAACTTATCAAAACAAAAATCTCACATGACTAGTCTACATAAAGGATTGCATCTCTACATATCACCCGGGTCATCCATTTTCATATGTTAGGTTTTAGGTATTTTTAGAATAATGTATACTACACTAGGTTAGAAACTTGTGTATCAATTCATGTCGTATTTGAGGCGATTTTTGTGTTATTGTCACACCCTCAATTTCTACATGCAGAGTTTTACCGTAAGGCGTGTGACTGACCAAGATCTAACCATTAATCATGTTGAACCAAACTTTTTAAGATTATAAAAGCATCACTAACAACATGATTAGTGATAAAGTTTTAGTTGCCCAAAACACAGTTTATGTTGCAGCGGAAAGTAAAGTTAAAACCCAACAGGAACTTAAAGAAAATAAACCACAAGTTTAATAAATGTTTCAAAACATAAAGTTTTAACGAACCACACTACTCCAGCCGTTTGCAACGTCCGTCCACAGTTGTACCTACTGACCTGCAAAGAATGCAACTACGTATCAACAATAAAGTTGGTGAATTCACAAATTTGAGTTAAGCAAAAGTAAAGTTCACAAAGGTTTTTGATTTATGTATGACTCGGGTAGCTAACCCTCATCACATGACTAAACTGTGTACTGAATGCTGACGTTTCGTTTGTGCCCTCATTAATGTCTATCAACATTACTACAAGAGTGAGGGTTAGAAGTTCACGCCCGGCCTCCAGCACGGTGTGAGGTTTGTCAAACCTGTTAGCGCTATCAACTAATACCCCGTGTATGCCCACCCGATAATCTAATCGGTAAAATGCAGGAACTTTCAAAATAGAGTTTTCGTTTAGTCCCAGTGTACTATCCCCTTAATGTGATGATGAATAGAGCCAAGGATTCGGGAATTTTCCGGGGTGTCTCCTTACCAAACGGAGGTCCGATTGTTAGTAGCCTTTTTTATGCAGACGATGTAGTTTTTATGCAGACGGAGGTCGGAAGACAACTTGTTGAACCTGAATCGGATTTTGAGATGTTTCTATCTTTGTTCGGACTTAAGGGTCAATCTCGAAAAAAGTTGTATCTATGGTGTAAGGGTTGAGGAAGAGGAGGTGCAACAAATTGTCATGGCCCCCGACCCAGTTTCCTAGTTCGAATGCCGCGAGACAGAAAACCCATGGTATTGGTATTTAATTTGGCAGCGGAAATTTTAACAGGATCGTTTAAATTGAAAACACTCCTTTATTTTATTTCATATTTCGGGACAAACCCGTAATTTACAATAAAGGAATTTCACTGGGAAATTCCCTGATTTACATAAACATGTTTATTTATTTACTGAGCCACTTTATCCAAGCTGGTAGTGCTACGCGACACTTTTCCTGGTTCATAGTAAATCACCTGAAACATGTTTAAAAAGATTTTATCAGCGAGGAAATACTGGCGAGTCACTCAATTTGTACAAAACGGCACATTGTTATAATTTTACAGTATTAAGAGCAATTACAATTGTTTCTATCTTATAATTAACTGGTCCAGTTGTCACTCGACCGGATCTATGACTGTGGTCGTATCACTATTGGGTCCGTTTACCCAAAAGTGACGTATATCACTATTTAGGTCCGTTCACCTAAAAGTGATAAAACAGCAGTAATGTGCATAATACCCCACTTACTTCCAGTAATTAAAGATAACAAAGACTTAATCCATGTAAGATATAACTGGAAAACATTTAGGGTTTACAAAGCAACTTTGATAAAAACAAAATGACTCACATTGCAAGTTTAACTAGACAGAGTTTTGCCTACTGATTATGCCTGGTAACCTAGTTAAATAATGCAAACGAAACTAGGTTAGTAACTTAATACAACATTTACGATAAATTCACGAAATCAAAACCCTCACGACGAATGACAAAGTATAGCCCGAATTCAGGCATCACTTAAACATCCATCGGATCGGTTTCAATCGATCGGACATTGTATCATAGCAGTGATCGAGTTATTACCCCGTAATCGTAGCAGCGTCTCGACCCTTAATCACTCGTTTTAAGCAGAATATTGACGTTTTTGAACTAAATTTTCGAATACAGAAGAAAGACCATGCAACGTACTATTTATAGCTGATTTATGACTTCTACGCGGCCCGCGTAAACTCGAAGAACAACCTACGTGGCCCGCGAGGGACACCCTAGCTACGGCTAGAGCTGCCGTGTCGCCGTATAGGTCTGCTACGTGTCTAACACGTGGCCTAAAGCTTATCTGGAGAGTTTTCAAGCTGTCGTGCCCCGCGTAGACTTCCCTTAAGTCTTACGCGGCCCGCGACAAATCAATAAAATTGATTTTTCATGAGATTTAGGGTTTTAGGGGTCCGGGTTTCCACTTACGATGTGTTTTGGGACATTTTCGCAGGTCCTTACATCCTCCCCACCTTATTTAAAATCTCGTCCTCAAGATTTACTGAAACAGGTAAGGGTACTTTCGCTTCATTTCCGATTCCAGTTCCCATGTATATTCAGGTCCTCTTTTTGAATCCCACTTGACTGTAACTAGTACCAATCTTTTATGTTTAAGGTATTTGACCTTTCTGTCTTCAATTTGGAGAGGTTTCTCCACAAATTTTAGCTTTTCATTTACCTCTATATCTTGAAGAGGTACTACCAGGGATTCGTCAGATAAACATTTCTTGAGATTAGATATACGAAACACGTCATGTACCCCGACTAGCTCTTCTAGTAGTTGTAATTTATAAGCAACTGGTCCAATTCATTGGGTAACTGTGAATGGTCCTATGTACCTTGGGCTTAGCTTTCCTTTCTTACCGATCTGAACTACCCCTTTCCAAGGAGAAACTTTCAATAGTACTTTATCCCCAACTTGGAATTCCAGCGGCTTGTGTCGATTTTCTGCATAACTCTTCTGGTGATCTCGAGCCGTTTTTAGTCTTTCCTTGATTTGGGTTATCTTGTCGGTGGTTTCCTGTACAATCTCGGGACCTGATAATTGACTCTCTCCTATTTCTGCCCAACACACTGGGGTTCGACACTTTCGTCCATAGAGTGCTTCGAACGGGGCAGCATTGATGCTGGTGTGATAACTATTGTGATAGGAGAATTCAATTAAGGGTAGGTAGTCATCCCAGTTTCCACCGAAGTCGATTACACAGGCTCTGAGCATGTCTTCAAGGGTTTGAATCGTTCTTTCACTCTGTCCATCTGTTTGGGGATGGTATGCAGTACTTAAATTTAAGTGTTTCCTCATTGCTTCTTGAAAACTTGTCCAGAAATGTGAAGTGAAACGGCTATCCCTATCTGATACAATGGAGAGTGGAACTCCATGTAAGGATACTACCTCATCTACGTATAACTTTGCTAATCTTTCCATGCTAAAGGTCTCCTTCATTGGCAGGAAATGAGCTGATTTGGTTAATCGATCTACAACAACCCAGATTCAATTGTTACCTTTCCTGGTTTTGGGTAACTTAGTAACAAAGTCCATTGTTATTAGTTCCCATTTCCATACAGGCATTTCTAATTGTTGAAGTAACCCTGAAGGTTTCTAGTGTTCTGCCTTAACTTGTGAACAAGTTAGACACTTAGAAACGTATCTAGCTTTGTCCTTTTTCATTCCGATCCGCCAGAAGTTATTTCTCAAATCTTGGTACATCTTATTATTACCAGGGTGCATTGTATACCTAGATTTCTGGGTTTCCTCTAAAATTTTATCTCTTAAATTTTCCTGCCTTGGTACCCAAATCATTTTCTTATGGAATCTCCAAATTCCATCAGTCCCTTGCTCTAATTCCTTTATCAGTCCTTTCATTCCTTCAGCATCATCCTTGATTTCCGTTTCTTGAACGTTCTTCAGTTGTTCCATTAGTCTTAGTCAAGCTTGTATAGGGTCTAGGGGTCATTTATGTATGTTTTGTAATGTATAGGGGGCTGTTTGTAAAGTTTGTATTGTAATGTTCTGATTTCGCCCCAAATGACATTGTGTCATTTGGAGCGAAATCACATCTTTCTGATTTCGCCCGAAATGACACGATGCCATTTGGAGCGAAATCAAGCCCCTATAAATAGCCCAAGTGTTTTCTCATTCTGCATCGGAATGTCGACCGTGTAGCCGAACTGCTGCCGAATTTTTCTGAGAAATATTAATGAGAAAACGTGTTTAAAGTAACTGCATTCAGTTTCTACTCCATTCTGCTTAGATTCAAGCTGTTTGTGTATTTCCGCTGCATAAACAGTGGTGTTTAACTCAGATTGACTCAATTGATCGTCAATAACGATCCTACAATTGGTATCAGAGCCAGTTATGAGCTAGAATACCAGAATCAAAGCCTTTTTACTACACTTTTTGAGTTTCTGGACATTGCCACGGACAAAATGGACTGAAATTTGGACATATTGTGTAAAATTGACAATTAACAAACCCTTGAGAGTTTCAGATCAAAATACGGCTTAAAATTGGTAGAAAATGTCTCGAAACCTGATTTCGCTCGAGGGTGTATTTGGTTGATTTCGCTCCAAAATTCTAATTTCGCTCGAGCAGTAGAAGCGAAATCAGTGATTTCGCTCGTGAATCCTGATTTCACTTGAGATTCATCACTGATTTCGCTCCAAAGGTGATTTCGCTCGAGATTACCTACTGATTTCGCTCCAAAAGTCAAGTTGTGATTTCGCTCGAGTGAAAAACTTTGTGATTTCGCTCCAGAGAGCAATTCTTGATTTCGCTCCAAAACTAAATTGTGATTTCGCTCCTAAAACCTGTTTTAGTGTAAAATCATGGGTTGAGAGTTTAAGTCCTTTTCGTTCGTGATATCGTGTTGGGAATTCAGTCTGTGTAGAAAGTTTTTCGGTAAAAGTAACCTGTTTGTCAAAAAGTTAAAAATTTTCAGAATTTGTCACCTAAAATGGAAAATCAAGATTTTTACAATCTTTTCGCGGGTAGCGGCATGACGGCAACACAAAATCCGGCAAGCATAGTTCAAAATGTCAACATGGAGAATGAACTAGGAACAATGCAGAAACCGCCAAAGCTTATGAACTTGGATGAGTATGCCGGATGGTCGGGTCGTTTCAAGAATTGGGTACAAGCCAACTGTTGGGATTGAACCCTACCAGAGGAACAGATAATGAAAGCCAAAACCGGATCACATCAGTGGACTCACAATAAGCAGCAGTTTACTATAAGCTTTCCCCTTGACTGTGGCTCCAACAACTGCTATAATCCAAAGTAGTGCTTTTATAAACATCTGCTGACCTACAACTGCTATTCTATGAAGACTAAAAGCCCTGCTGTTCAATCTGCTGCCTTGAGTCAAGCACTGCTGATCATGACAAGTACTGCTGGGTTCACAGCAGTAGAACGATGCAGCAGCAGTTTTATTCATCTCATGAAATGTAATGCATTATCAGTAGTTGTATAGATCAGTAGATAGAGTTTGTTAGGTTGTTAGATGTCACTTTCATGGTGACGTCAGCTGAGATGCTTCAGTGGTTTGGATTGTCTATAAATGTAACAGTACTCTGTACTGTTACACTTGATCGTTTTGAGTGAGTTCTTCTCCTCAATTCAATCCTTTTATCTTGTGCAACCAACCTTGGGGTATCAGGCTGAGGGGGAGCTTAGTTATGTAAGCATGCTTGTAATCTTTTGATTTTCATTGTAATCATTCAACTTAATGAGAAAGCATGTGTTTATCAAACTATTCTCTTCCCTGATTGTGTTTACAAAGTTTGTATCCATTTCCGCTGCACTTTACACTGTTTTATATTCATTGATTTGTCAAATTCTTACAAACAAGCACAATCATGACAGCCTCTGATCCTAACAATTGGTATCAGAGCTTGGACAGTCAAATTCGATCTAACAATCAATTTGACATAACAATTCAGCTCAAAATTCATTGATACTATGGTTGATTGTATTTAGTTGGAAAACAGAGCAATGAGAAATCATGTTCAAAATGATAAATCTGATACTCTGTAAAACAACCAAGATGTCATAAGATTCACAAATCTCAAACAACTAGTGATGTCATGCATAAATCACTCATAGTCCCCAGATCTGGAAACTTATCTGGTAACTATGATATGATTATCTTTATTTAAAATTGATTTCAACTGTTGTTATGGAATTTGTGATGATTTCATCATATTTTATACTAAAGTATGTACCTCAGATTAGCGAAACCTATGTTCATATAAACATTAGTGTTCTGCTAACATAGAAAGAGGGAAATAAAGCTTTAGTCAAAATTTCTTATGTGCTAAAAGGCAGGTTGAGAATCCTCAAAAGGACCAAATCAACTTTGTCAAAGCACATTAAGAAAATATGGGGTCAAAACAGTCCAAATCATATGTAATGTGAGAATTGGTAATAAAACATGTACAAATGTGGCCAGATCTCTCAAAACATTGCTGAAAATGATTTTGGATTGAGGATTCTTTCACCTCCCAGTAAGTATTTTATTACTTATGAATGGGATGGGTAAAAAGGGAAGAAGAAAATGAACAAAACTCAAGAGTGTGCTTATCTCAAAACTCTTGAAGCCAAAAGAAAAAGAGTGTAAGCATAAAACACTTATGAGGTCAAAGTTGGGTAAACAGCGGTCATCATGCAACTGTGTGCTTTCATCAAAAACAGGAATCGTTCAGGTAACAATGGCATCTCCAGTGATTGACCTTAAAAGAAGAATTTACAATCAATTGTCAAGAAAATGACCCTAAACAATGGTCAAAATAACTTGAGAATGATATGATCATGTTCTTACTTGAAAAGCTGTGAAATCCTTTTGATGTTATTTTCAAAACATCCTTTAACTATTTCTTAAGGTGTTTTTCTCATATAAAACCGGATATATTACTTCATTTTTTTTAATAATATATTTTGGACTTTTACTCATTTTTTATAGTAAAAGTTTTTTCAACGGTCAGGATATAATTTCCTTATTTTTGTGTGAAATTTCTATCCCTAAATCTGATCAAAAGGAAATGGCACACATGTCAAAGTCATGTTAAGCTCAAGTTTGTTTGTCACAGATCAAAAATTGATTGCAAATTGATTTTCAACTACTGAGATACTCATGTTCTAATTCAAATAATTAGAGACAAATTGAGTAGCCTTGGTAGAAAAGACTTCATCATCTGGGATGCTGAACCACTGTCAGGAATAATGAACATGTGGCAAAGCCTTGAACAAAGATTTTTGAGATAATCGCTGGCAATTTAAACTTGAGAATTTACATCCAAAATGTGAATTGTTGAGTATAGCATTTCTGAAACTAAACAGATGTTGGACATGATATTGGGTTTACACAAGACAAAATCAATACCCACATCTGATCAAGCAGATGCTAAAATTGTTTGTCAAAAGTCAAAACACTGCTGCACAAACAGTTGTTATACTAATGACCTTCATTATTGCTTTCTACCACTGTTGTACCTTAAATGCTGTTGTGCCTCAACATCTGCTCTCTAAAGTCTGTCCACTGCTGAAAGTCAACCCCTGCTCCTTGAAAATCTTGAAAAAAACTGATGTTCAAAATCATTGTTCTATCCACTGATATACTATCCACTGATAGTAAAAATCATCCACTGCCTCATTTTGTTACCGTTGTAACTACTGATGGTTGATCCATCAGTGGCTGTCAAAACAACTGTCCTCCATTATTTACTCTTTCATCAAGTGTTGACACGTGGTCAGCTTTTAGTCGTCAGATCGTTATACCCGCTGCCACATCAGCATTCACTTTTTCCCTAAAATAAAACCCTGATTAAACCCAAACAGGGGCTCACACTGTCGAATTGAATTCTAAAATTCTCTTCTCAAAGCAGTTTCCCACTCTTCTTCACAAAAACGTTCTTCGATCTTCTTCATCAAAAATGACGAAATCAAAATCAAAGTCAAAATCAAAACCATCTTCTTCCTCCACCCCAACAGACGCCACTCAAATGCCCGCTGAAACCAACAGAAATCCGTTACAAAGCCCCTCACAACTACGTGGGTATACTCACAAAACCCACAACCGAAAACACATTTGACACCATCATTAACACCGTATCTGCATCAAAGTATAAAACTTTGATAACAGCAGACGCTCCCATCTATCTAAAAACCCAGAGAGAGTTCTGGAACAATGCCACCCTTGAAAAACAAGAAGCACTGTCACAGCCATCAACTCCTCGATACAGGGTAAAAAGATTCAAATCTCTCCACAATCTATTTCTGAAGTCTTCAAACTCAATGATCTGAAAGGTAAAACTTCTTTTTCGAAAACTGAGTTGAAAAAGGATTTCATAAATAGGGGCTATGCAGAGCAACCAAAAAGGGATAACCTTACAAAAAGGCTATTTCCCTTCTGCACCAGATTTTTGTTTCACACTCCATTGAATGTGTGTTTCTAATAAAACAACGTCTTTTAATGAAATACCATCGAAAATTCAATGCCTGGGGTATGCTATTTTAAACAACGAAAATTTAACTATTCCCAGGAAAATATTTGATGACTTGGTAAAAAACGTTGATAATAAAGCATTTCTACTCTTTCCAAGATTTTTAAGCTTCTACTTTGAACAAAAATTTGTAAAGGAAGATGCAGAAATTGCCCAAACAAGGTGCTTCTTTTAAAATAAACTGTTTAACACCTGAAACATTCTCTAGAATGTTGGCACCAATAAAAAAACAAAAGCAGAGGTGACTGAGCAGAATATAGCAGATGAAACTGCTCCTCAGGTATCTGCTGCTGAGCCCACTGCTCCAGGTGATCAAAGTAGCACACCCACTGCTTTGAAACCCACACCTGCCACCACTTAAAAAGACCAAAAAGAAAAACATCCAGAAAGCCCACCAAACCCAAAACCAAAGGCACCTCTGGAAGATGAGATTCCAGAGTCAATGCCAGTGACAACACAAAAAGTCACCAATAACCACTGCTGCTACTTCCTCACAGCAGATGGAAGAAAGATCTCAACCCTTGCCTCAAACTCCTCATGCATCCTCCACAAAAGGATCAGGTTGTAAACAACAAGGACCCCACAATATGAAGCTCTGGACCCACATCGGTCCATCTTCCACAGTCCTAATCCCAAGGACATGTCTCTTTTTCAACCCATTCACCCTCACCCTCCATATTACCACAATCCATGATACCTTTGTTGCATACAATTGGTATTACTCAGACACAAACCAGTTCCTCTCAAACACCCTATCACTGAGAGTATACTCCCACAAGTGACTGGGTCTGATGTTGATATCCTGTTATCCCAGTAACAACTGAGGAGGTTACACTGCAGGAGTTACAAATAAACTCCTGTCAGTAGTTCAAGTGGAGCAGCCACTACAAATGTTGAACCCACTGGTTTACATTTGGACAGTGGTTACATTCATAAGACTCCCTTGAAGGCAATTTCTTCTATAGCACCACTAAGAACCACCAGTGAGTTTGTTTAACTACTGCAACATCAAAGGTTATCCAAGTGCTGAAGAAAGAAGTCCCCAGTACCAAGAACTAGGGGCATCAATGGATGACTTTTGGGACTCTGTTCCTAATCATACATTGGTAAAACCACTGCTGGTGGGGATTCAGATGATCCTGTTAAATCAGGTGACCGATTCAAAATATCAGGAATTGACGGGCAGGGTTGAAAACCTGGAAACCTCAGTTGCTGAAATAAAGGATATGGTGCAGCAGCTGTTAAAAGCTCAGAAAGCCCAATCCACTGCTCCTCCTGCTCAAGCACCTGCTCAACAGGCACCTGCTGCAAATGAGTTATGGAACATGTTCCAACCACTGCTGGAAAGACAAAAGCAGATGGCAGATCAGCAGCATGCTATACATGTTCAAAAGCTGACAAATATGGTGGAATCAAGATTCAAAGATACTCAGGCAGATATCAAAGCTATCAAGCTCACATTCAAAGTGCCTCTGGAAAAGTTCCCTCCACTGTTCTCTTCATGAATGAACCCTTCCAGATAATGCCAAAAAGGGGGAGAAGATCAAGTGGAAGAAAAAGGGAATTGATGATGGTATATATGTTGAGCCAGAAAATAGCCAAACCAAAACTGCAGTATCAACACACACCACATCACCACACACCACCACAACTACTGCTCCACCATCATCTGTGTCTACAGCACCAAAACCATTTATCACCATCAAAATCAGCCACCCCCATCATCACCTCCTGCCAAAAAGCAGAAGACAACAGATGTTTACAACATCTGCATGTAATGGCAACAGTGGTTGAACACCAGTTGTTCCAACTACTGTTAGTCAGTCACTCATCACCACTCAAACAACTGCCATCACAACCCCTGCTCAAAAGCAGAAGACATCTGCTGTACAATCAGTAGTTGTAATGACAACATCGGTTGAAACCACCGGTTGTTTCAACAGCTGTTAGTCAACCATCCACCACTGTTCTCACCTTTCCTACATCACAACCAAAGCTCTTTACCAGAAAAAGAAAGCCAATCTCTGCCGATGAGGACATACATGATCCTAATGCTGCAAAATATCCACTAGAACTAGAAGCTATCAAAAATGAGATGAGGCAATTCTATACAGAGGAAGATCCTTCAAAAAGAAGATTCCCCTCACTCATAGGCTTTATGGCACCAGAGGATATGGATGATTATCTCAAGCTCAAGGAAAGACAGGCTAAAGTAAGAGCTAAAGTTGAAAGTGAAGGTCTAAGTGACGAGGCCATTGCTGAAAAACTGGAATTCTTCCTCTCAAAAGTAAAGCAGATGGAAGAGTTTGCACAAGAACTGAACAAAGAAAAGGCTGATCAACGAAATAAGTTAAGAAAAGAATATCTAGCCTACATCATGAAAGAGAAATTCTATCCTGCTGAAGAAAAACAGTTTGAAGAATGGCCAATAGTTGCTTTAAAGCATGAGGCAGAGAGGATTGAAAAAATCAAGAATGATCCTAAAAAGAAGAAGAATGCTCCAAATTGGAGCAAATACAAAAAGCTCATTGCTGACCTAACTGCTGAGTACAAAAGGAAGAAAAAGGAGCTGGTGGATGCAAAAATGGATACTGCTGAAGCCATATCAAAATGGTCAAAGCAGCAGACTGATGAAGCCTATGAAAGGCTGAAGAAAAGGAAGATAACTGTTTCAGGCACTTCAAAGAAACGTGAACAATTGATGAAGCTTGAACAGCAGATTGAAAACCTCAAAACACTGTTCAAATCAGCAGATAATCCTACTCTTGTGACAAACCAAGAAGAATGAAAACAACTGTCCTGTACTGTGACAAACCAAGAAGAATGAAAACAGCAGACAATCCTACTCTTATCAGTAGTTGTATAGATCAGTAGATAGAGTTTGTTAGGTTGTTAGATGTCACTTTCATGGTGACGTCAGCTGAGATGCTTTGGATTGTCTATAAATGTAACAGTACTCTGTACTGTTACACTTGATCGTTTTGAGTGAGTTCTTCTCCTCAATTCAATCCTTTCATCTTGTGCAACCAACCTTGGGGTATCAGGCTGAGGGGGAGCTTAGTTATGTAAGCATGCTTGTAATCTTTTGATTTTCATATTAATCATTCAACTTAATGAGAAAGCATGTGTTTATCAAACTATTCTCTTCCCTGATTGTGTTTACAAAGTTTGTATCCATTTCTGCTGCACTTTACACTGTTTTATATTCATTGATTTGTCAAATTCTTACAAACAAGCACAATCATGACAACCTCCGATCCTAACACCAACCATTTTGAGTGTTGGATGAAGATAGAGAAAAAATATGTTCCACCTGTTGATGGAGTGGGTTTACCAAAAGGCATTGGAAGTTTAACTGAAACTGAACAGAATGATTTTAAGGCGGGGAAGAAGATGATCAGTATTCTCCAACAGGCCATAAAAGAAGATATTCTTGTGTTGTTACAACATGATGACGACTCACAATCGATATGGCAAGCATTAAAGTTGAAGTTCCAAGGCAGCGTCTCTATGATTAAAAGCAAGAAAGCCCTAATCAAGAAAGAGTTCAATATCTTTACTAGAATGAAGGGTGAAACGACTAAGCAGTTGATTGAACGCTATTGCCATCTTGTGGTAGAGATGAGAAGATTGGAAATTAAAAAGACAGACGAGGAATGGATCGATAAGTTGTCCGACGCATTACCTTATGATGAATGGGGCACGTACTTAATGATGTTGAAAAACAACTCGGATTTTGTGAATTTGAATCTCAGTGCATTCATTGAAAGGATAGAAGCTCATGAATTGGAATTGTTGAAGATCAGGAAGATGAATTCAGCAAATGTACAGCAAGACGTATCTCTTTACTACAAAGGAAGCACTCCTGTTGCAACAAATCAAAGTCCAAAGATACAAACGGGTTTTAGTGCTGATATAAATTCAAGTGCTTCTACAAACACTCCACAATCAAGCAAGTCCTCACCGTTTGCGAACTATGATCCAAACTTAAAAGCTCAAGAGCAGCCTTCACCTCAAAGCTCTACAAGTTCCAACAATCAGGCTTACGTTTCTGGGGTACAATGCAATATCGCGGTGAATATTAAGAATGGAAATGAAATTACCGAAACAGCCGCAAAACAACACATTGCTTTACTTGCTTCTGTTTTAGAGGCTTATGAAGGATTAGTGGCGGGTAGGATCAGTAATCCGGATATGACAAAAGAGGATTACGACCAAATCGGCCCCGAGGAGCTTGAATTGATTGATATAAAATGGTGCATGGCAAGTTTGGTTAGAAGGGCACAACATTTTATGGAGATCACAGGCAGAAACAGTCTCTCAGGTCCTGATCAGAAACTGGGGTTCGACAAATCAAAGGTTACCTGTTTCAAGTGTAAGGAACGTGGTCATTTCAAGAGAGAATGCCCTAACCGTGAAGTGAACAACCATCAGAACCCATTCACAAACGATTATTACAGGCAGGCGATCTATCATCGACCTAACCAACAACCTGCTGTTCAGAGGCCGCAAATCGAAAACAAACCGGAGAAGGCTCTTATAGTGAATCAGGACGATGAAAAAGTAGCCGAAGGTTTTACCTGGGATAAATACACTCCGGGAAGCGATGGGCAAGCTATGATGGCAGAAATTGTTGAAGTACCAGAGATGGTGACTAAGCCTGAAGTAGTTGTTGAAGAGGTTCCAGTGGTTGTTGAAGATGTTCCTGTTGAGAATATGATTGACACTGAAGAAATCACTGCAGAAGTTTACTATTACCAGTCAAAACAGGAGGTATTTGCAAGTTCTATAAAATCAATAATGCCTCCTAACGTGTTTGAATCTTTTGCAGGATATTTTGAAGAACCGACGACTGGATCGTGTTCAAGATACGAAGAAAAGAAAGAAGTTGTCGAGGAAATGATAGACGTAACACAAGAGATGACTGGAGAGAAGTTGAAAGACATCGCTGACAAAGCTCTCATGGGAAAGCTAAAAGAGGTAGACACAGAACTCGAGAAGTCAGAGTCTGTCAGTACCGTGTCAGTCAAACAGGAGTCAGATCAGGAATCTGGAATTCAGGAGGTTAAAGTGTCTGAGTCTGAGTTGAAAAATGTCGGTAAACAAGATGTGAACATCGTGTGTGATGAACAGGTTGTTTTTGAGAAAGTCATTTCAATCCCTGAAACACTATGCCAGAAGTGTTTGAATTTAATATATATAAAGAAGAATTTAGTTTAACCATATTAAAATTATTAAAAAAATGGCTTTATCTCATCATAAGGTTATGTCATTTATTTATTTATTTATTTTTTTCAGTTTAAATAGTTAAGTACAAATAAATAGTTTAATGGATTTAAATTAATAAGGTTAAATAAGTAACATAAAGTAAAATTCGAAAATCTTTCAAAACGGGTCGGATTTTGGAAATCCATTTTGACGGATGTTACATTTATCGTGTTTTCCATCTGAATAATTATCAATATATACAAGTTATTGTCACAAATTGAATAACAATTAAACACAACAAGGCAATCACATCACAATTAAGTCAACACATATAGCCAAAATCGTCGACCTTGCGACATTTATATATTTTTATAATAGTATGCATCAATACACACCATCTATTTTACAAAGGTTTTTTTTAGTTATTATTATACATTATATTATTATTATTGTTACATATATATAGATATATTTTTTTCTACATATTATTATTATACAAACATGCAACCACAGTTAGCTGGCCTTTCAGAAACGACGCTCCCTCTCGTCGTACTTCCATGTGATGTTTTCCCCCACTTCACGAATCCGGTTTCCCGCATCCACCAGTTCCTCGCCATAGCGGCGTAATTCGACAACATTCTCCGAGCTCATAGGTGGGAAAGGTGCAGGTTCAGGATCAAACTAGGGAAAATGAACATTTGGGTTATTCATAAAATTCTGAAAATGCCAGTCGCTCGTCCACCATTCTTACAGCTGTCCTGTAACAGGTTGGGGTTGACAATGGGGTCTGGAATAGCAGGTTCCAAATTGATTGGAAGTTCAGACTGGGCAGGGAAATTGAAAAGGGTTTCATCGGCAGGTCCGATGAGGTCACAATTTGCAAGCTTTCTATCAAGTTCCTCCCAAGTTGGCATCTCCTGGGTTTGACCGGAACTCTCCCCAACTTCCTTTCCCTTTCCCTTTGGATCCTCCGTTTTCTTTACCCGTGGGCAGCGGGGTTTCTTCTTGCGTCTTGTGTTTCCAATCCAACAACCTCCTTCCCTTTTTGGGTTTTGGTTTCTCTTTGAAGGCTGGTCTGGAATACTATTGGCTCCTCAGTGCCAGCTTGATAACCAGTCTGGGTCTGGTTATATCCATATCGGTTTGTTATGGATGGTAAAGTTTCGGAATGCCTCCGACAGTTCATTCATGTTGTTAGCACACATGAAGAAACACACACAAATTTTAAGTTAAAATTTTATTTATTAAATTAAATTTTCACAGAATCACAGAATGGCAATCTGAAAAATCAAGTATTTCTTAAATACTTAATTTGGCTTAAATCAGTGGCTCTATTACACCTTTTTCTGTCACGGCCCCGACCCAGTTTCCTGGTTCGAATGTCGCGAGACAGAAAACCCGTGGGTATTGGTATTTAATTTGGCAGTGGAAATTTTAACAGAATCGTTTAAATTGAAACACTCCTTTATTTTATTTCATATTTGGGACAAACCCCGTAATTTACAATAAAGGAATTTCATTGGGAAACTCCCTGATTTACATAAGCATGTTTATTTATTTACTGAGCCACTTTATCCAAGCTGTTAGTGCTACGCGGCACTTTTCCTGGTTCACAGTAAATCACCCGAAACATGTTTAAAAGATTTATCAGCGGAGGAAATACTGGCGAGTCACTCAATTTGTACAAAACGGCACATTGTTATAATTTTACAGTATTAAGAGCGATTATAATTGTTTCTATCTTATAATTAACTGGTCCAGTTGTCACTCGACCGGATCTATGACTGTGGTCGTATCACTATTGGGTCCGTTCACCCAAAAGTGACGTGTATCACTATTTAGGTCCCTTCACCAAAAAGTGATAAAACAGCAGTAATGTGCACAATACCCCACTTACTGCCAGTAATTAAAGATAACAAAGACTTAATCCCTATAAGATATAACTGGAAAACATTTAGGGTTTTACAAGCAACTTTGATAAAACAGAATGACTCACATTGCAAGTTTAACTGGACAGAGTTTTGCCTACTGATTATGCCTGGTAACCTAGTTAAATAATGCAAACGAAACTAGGTTAGTAACTTAATACAACATTTACGATAAATTCACGAAATCAAAACCCTCATGACGAATGACAAAGTATAGCCCGAATTCAGGCAGCACTTAAAACTCCATCGGATCAGTTTCAATCGATCGGACATTGTATCGTAGCAATGATCGAGTTATTACCCTGTAATCGTAGCAGCGTCTCGACCCTTAATCACTCGTTTTAAGTAGAATATTGACGTTTTTGAACTAAATTTTCGAACACAGAAGAAAGGCCATGTAACGTACTATTTATAGCTGATTTCTGACTTCTACGCGGCCCGCGTAAACACGAAGAACAACCTACGCGGCCCGCGAGGGCCACCCTAGCTACGCTAGGGCTGCCGTGTCACCCCATAGGTCTGCCACGTGTCTGACACGTGGCCTATTATCCGGAGAGTTTTTCAAGCTGACGCGCCCGGCGTAGACTTCCCTTAAGTCTTACGCGACCCGCGACAAATCAATAAAAATTGATTTTTTCTTGATTTTCATGAGATTTAGGGTTTTAGGGGTCCGGGTTTCCACTTTCGAAGTGTTTTGGGACATTTTCGCAGGTCGTTACACAAATGGAGAACCAAATCCATTGCAAAACGGGCTTGTTCCCTCTCACATTTTTAGGCCTTCTTCTCGGCGCCAATATGAAAAGGATAAAGAACTGGAAACCTATTATCGACAAATTCAATGCTAAACTCTCCGGGTGGAAAGCAAAGAATTTATCGCTGGCGGGTAGAGTAGTGTTAGCCAAAGTGGTCCTTATCGCTCTTCTGAATTACTACTTATCTATTTTTAAAGCCCCTGTTTCTGTCGTTAATTCGTTGGAAAAAATTAGAAAAAAAAATTTGTGTGGGGCAATAATGACGGGAGAGTAAAGATTAAAGGGATTTCTTGGACAAAATGGTGATCACAAATGCCATGGTGGTTTGGGGATAGGTGACATTCGAAGCTTAAATCTTGGCCTTCTAGCAAAATGGTGGTGGAAATTCAAATTGTGTAAGGAAGCTCTTAGGGTCCAGGTTATTAAAAGCATCCATGCCAACAAAAACGGTATACAATCTTTCCCTTTTAATAGAAGGTTTCTGGGCATTTGGAAAGATGTCGGCTTGGTAGAGAAGGAATTGTCTATTCTCAACATCTCTCTTCGTAATAACCTCAAGGGGGTAGTGGGAAGAGGTGATAATTTATACTTTTGGCATGATAATTGGTTGGGGGCGGGGACGCTTAAAGATGATTTTAAAGATTTGTTCAAGATTGCTACGAATAAAGAGGCAAAGGTGAGTGACCACTCAGAGTCGGGTGCAAGTGTGAAATGGGTTTGGAGTTGGATACGTGAGCCGAATAGGGGAGCTAAACTTCAACAACTTTTCATGATGGAACAAAGCCTCAAAATGCTACTATGAAATGTGGCAATGATTATTGGACTTGGAACAATGATGAAAATGAGACTTTGACAGTGGCTGGGATAAGGCTCAAAATATCCAAAGCAAAAAATACAAACAGTGAAAGATGGCCCTATTGGAATTCTTGGTTCCCACCTAGAATTAATATTTTCATTTGGAGAGCCTATCTCAACCGAATCGCTTCGAAATCAAACCTCGCAATGCGTGGAGTTTTTTTAAATGATTTGATGTGTGCGAGATGCGACCTTAGGGAGGAGACGGTAGAGCATATTTTATGGGATTGTTGGATTTCCAAGTCTATATGGTGGTCGGTATTGACTTGGTTAAAGATTCCGTTTCCAGATGAAGATCGGAGCATCCAACAATTGCTTCAAATGGCGAACAATATGCATTGATCGAAAGATTGGAAGAAGATCATTGGGGCAGTTCTAATGGTGGCGGCATGGGAGATTTGGAAAGTGAGAAACAAGAAGATGTTTAACAACAACCACATTCACTTCCACAAGACGGCACACATCATAAAAGAAAACTCTTACTTTTGGATTACGACTAGATCGAAATTTTGTAATATTGATTGGTCGAGATGGTGTGACTTTTATATTCGAGATCCAATTTTGTAATTATCGGGTTTCAGCTTCTTGCTGGTCCGGTTTCTATATTAATATATAAAAGTTCCGCCGTTAAAAAAAAGATTGGTTAGTTACATTTGTGCGATTAAAGTTGTGAGTAGGGTTTGTATTATCATTTTGTTCGGCCTGAGTTCTTAGTGTTGGACATAAATATGTAGTGTTTATTGAAGGCAATTGATGAATTTAGTGTTTTTATGTGTTTAACTCAATTAATTGTATGTTCAAAAGCACCTTGGTTAGGATTACTTAATGTACTAGGTTAGAACCCCGTATATTATACGGGTTGAATAAATGTAATTTTATATACCAAGTAATATATATATATATATATATATATATTTAAAAATCTCATTTATTACACGGGTTGAATAAATGTAATTTTATATATCAAATAATAAAACAATATATATTTAAAAATCTCTTTTATTACATGAGTTGAATAAATGTAATTTTATATATTAAATAATAATGTTGTATTTTTAAGAATCTCGTGTATTGTACGGGTTGAGTAAATTTAATTTTATATATTAAATAATGAAAAAGTTACATTTTTAAGAAACTCATGTGTGATATGGGTTAAGCACATGTAATTTTATATACCAAACAATAAAAAAGTTATATCTTTATAAACCCTATGTATTATATGGATTGAATAAAGCTAATTTTATATACTACATAATAAAAAGAGTTATATTTTTAAAAACCCAGTGTATTATACGAGTTGCATAAATGTAAGTTTGTATAGTAAAAAATAAAAATGTTATATCTTTAAAAAACCTCGTTTATCACATGGGTTGAATGAATCTAATAAAAATGTATATCTTTAAAAAAACTAATGGATATACTCGATATACGATGGATGGGGTGATTGCGGTGATGGTTCTTATAAATGTCACGTAAACATACTGATTGTCGTATTTGAGTTGAGAGTTTAACACGAAAATAAAAGTATAGAACCAATAAACATTGATTAATATTTTTGTTTACCCCTTATAAACATTTTTGAAATAGATTCTACCCTTAACTACTTTAGTTTAATAAAATAAATAAATCATTTACAATTATATTAATTTATATTTAGCGTACATCTTAATTTCAGGATAAATAATTTTGAAATCTGATAAATATTTTAAAATATTAGATTATCTCCTATACGAATTGTTTAAATTTATATTAAATTTAATTTTATAATTATCTTTTAATTGATATCTATACTATATAATAAAAGAAACCTGTTTTGGGACACTTGTCATTCTCTCATTTAATTGATTAAAATTATTAATAATACTAATAATAATAATATTTAATCTAATCCAATACAAATAATAATAATATTTAATCTAATCTAATACAAATTCTTATTATTAATTCAATAAGCTATTGTTAAATTAATCTTTAATAGAATCTTAAATCCTAGCTAAACAAGTTTCGAAATTCATAATAATATTAATATGTTAGACTAAATATATTATTGATATATATAACTAAAATTATTATCAATAATATTAATAATAGGTTTAGAATCAAATACAAAGATTTAAAAAATAAGAAGTCGTACAAAGGGTATCAAATAGACTCTGATTGACCCCATTCAACCGACATAGAGCCGTCTTATCGAACTCTACGACATTAATTAATATGTACGAGTTGATGGGTTACATTTATATTAACTCATTTATGTCAATATGGTATGTAAATGTCTCTGTTTTTTAATATAAATGTAACCCATCAACTCGTACATATTAATTAATGTCGTAGAGTTCGATAAGACGGCTCTATGTCGGTTGAATGGGGTCAATCAGAGTCTATTTGATACCCTTTGTACGACTTCTTATTTTTTAAATCTTTGTATTTGATTCTAAGGGTCAATCAGAGTCTATTTGATACCCTAAAACGCAATGCACCAAAAACACAAAGAAATGACTTATTTGTAAAACGCAATGGCCAGAAAACACACAGAAATGTCTTATTTGTAAAACGCAATGGCCAGAAAACACATAAAAATGTGTTTTACCTAAAACGCAATGCACCAAAAACACAAAGAAATGTCTTATATGTAAAACGCAATGGCCAGAAAACACTTAAAAATGACTCATTCTAAAACGCAATGGACTGAAAACACCTAAAAAATGTGTCACTGTGAACTGTCTGAATTGTCTACGAATTACTGTCTTCGAAATGAGCCAATTTATGGAAAATTAATTTTTCTGATGCGTTTTTAGTACAGCAATTTAATCGAAAAAAAAAATTTTTAGCTCAACCCCAGCCAGGGGCTCTGCCCCTTGGACCCCGCCAGGGGCTGCCGCCCCTGGGACCCCGCTACCGGGGCTGCCGCCCCCGGACCCCCGCAAAGATTGTAAAACGCAATGACTAAATCAAAAACCCAGATCATGAAAATGAAATTAAAGAATTTCTTACATGGATCGAAGCCGATTTCTTCATCAATTGACAAATTTTGAATGATAGAAACACTTATCAACGCTCGAATCGAACGAATCGAGTGATTATCTCCAAAATCACCGGAAAAAACGAGATTTTTTTATGAAATTAAACTGGGTTTTCTTCAAAAAAAGCTAAAGAACACGTTGATCGGGTTCTGAATCATTGATTGGTGATGAAAATCGCACTATAATGTAGTGATTATTGAGATAGAAAGTGAAGAAATAGTTGAAGATGGTGGGTTTTGAAAATGGTGGGTTTTTGAATTTACTGGGTTTTGAAAAAGGAAGAAGAAGGAGTTGGATTGACTAAAATACCCTTTCTCTTTATTTTAAAATTTGCCACATGTCATAATCCTATGGCTTCCTATCCTTCCTAGCGAAAATTAACTTCCTATTTGATCTTTTCCCTTGATTCTAAACCTATTATGGGTCAAGTTATTCTACAAAGGCTCCTAATTGTAAGAAGTGTAAGAAAGATTTATAGAGTGACAAGTGTCCAATAACCTAAAATTAAACCCACTACATCACCACCCAAAACCTAAACACCCACCCTAATCCAAATAGATAATTGATCGAAATCACTTTGTATAGTTTATTTTTATTAGTTTCATTCATTACAGGTTATACATACAATTGTGGGTTCTTCATTATCGATCATTACATGTTTCGAGCAAGGTTATGTTAACATAACCTTCTATTATGGCTAGGTAAATCAGGTTACTTATTGTGCTATTGAACTCGAACCCAAATGTGATATGTTTCTTATGTTATACTTTTGTGTGTCGTTTGTTTATCTTTTTTAATTTAATTGGAATTTAGGTTAACCATATGCTCATTGTGGATATGTACCTTGCTTACTCTATCTATCTAGATTAATTAGGTTTTTAAATGACTTGAAGGGCGGTTATCAAGCACTATTTGCAAAATTAGCCTAAACTAGAATTATGACCCGCCGCAATTGCGGCGGAGATTCTTTAGTTATAACTAAGTCGATTTAGGACCCACACGTTATGTTGAACCTGTGAAACGGGAAAAAACAACAGACGATGTAAAAACGTTCACTCACACACGCACGTTGCGTGGTGTTAACTCACAAAGTTTAGAACGAAACGTAAAACTGGTACACCACGCACGCACATTGCGATGTGTTAACCCACAAAATTTAGAACGAAGCATAAAGCGAAAAATTTGCGAAAAATGAAAACTATAAAAGACTAAAGTTGAAAGTAAAAAAAAAATTGTGAGGATAGATAGTAAAAGATAAAAAGTTTTGGGTTAAAAGTAAAGAAAACAAATAGTTTTGGGTTAAAAGTAATTTAGAAAATACCTTTGGGTGAAAAGTGAAAATATCAAATTTTTTTTGAAAAACACCCAAAGCATTGGGTACAAGACATAGATGCACAAAAAGGTTGCTAATTTATAGTTTTTTTAATATTTAAATTTGGATTATGATGGGTAATTATTTTAGCATATTAGATCATTCTGGGCTCCGTGTAACTAGCGACTGATTATTGATATGGGCTGGATGCATGGGATGAAAAAAAGTCATGATCAGAATGGGCTGTAATAAGGAAAGCATTGGTCACAAGGGTTAAAGATATTTTACAAATGCTAAAATAAACGAGAAGAGTGAGAAACAACTATAGAGTTAAATGTGTCTAAAGAGGGATCAAGTGGGAAGAATAGTTTAGTCCAAGAGGAAAAAAATATACACATGCTTCTCACATGCCATAAAAACATACATACGCAAATCACATGCTATTTCTCCACCCATTTTTTAAATGCCCGTAACTTTAATATACATCATTCGTTTTTTTTTTTAAAATCTATACTATATAATAAAAGAAACCTGATTTGGGACACATGTCATTCAATGAGGGCATCAATAATTTATAGATAAATTTTAAATTAAAAAGATTTAAATATTATATTAGAATTCTATTTTGATTGAATCTAAAGTCTAAAATTTGTTTTAAATCTAATCTATAATTTATGGATTTAATTTTGATTTGAAATTATTAAACAAAAACTCATAAAATTAGTAACCATTTAATCAATTTCATAAGTTTTAGTTTTCCTTCTAGAATCAAATTAAATTTTTGTTAAAATTAAAGTTTTGTCAAGAATATAAAAATCATTATTTAATATTTAATATATTACATCAAATATTTAGAATTAAACTCCACTTCATTCTAAATACTAGGTATGTTTTTTTACTATGCATATGCTATCCATATTATCTATATCACATAGAAAACATGTTCTTAGACGAAAACCCACTTACGTAAAAAATAATGGACATAACTTAAAATACAGTGGGTATCAAACTAAAAACCCAATAGACAGTAAACTAAAAACACAATTGATAGCAAACAAAAAACACAATAGACAATAGATAATAGACTAAAATAACATGGACATCAGAACAATAACACAATTGACAACAAACTAAATCACAATGGATAGCAAACTAAATATAATGAACAAAATCTAGAACACAATGTATAGAAAACTCACTCTGTTGATAAACACAATAATCAGAACCAATAACACATATATGAAAAAACCCAATATAACACCATCTTCATTGTGTTATAGATTCCTGATAATAAAAACACAATAGCCAAAACCCAAAATAACATTGTGATATACGTTCTGATAATAACACAATGTATAGAAATCCATGTAAAAAACGTAATGACCAAAACCCAGTTAAAAAACACAATGACTGAACATTTAACACAATGTATAGAAAAACCCGTGAAAACGTAACCTTTTATATTGTTTTTATATAACAATATCATATTCATATTAAAGATAAAAACACGCTTGTTATTATGGTGTTTTTTTTTTTATTAAAACGTCGTATGAAAATGTTATGGACGTTTTAAAATGATAGGTGATTTGACGTGTTTCTTGCATGTGGATAGAGAAAATCAATAAATGTAGGATATTCTCTTTATGCCCTTCCACTTATTTTTTCCACCAAAACTAATCTCAACCCTCCAAATTTAAGATTAACAGACTAAAATCCTTCCTACTCTTCTTAAAAAAAAATCATACCTTCTATTTGATCATTTACCGTCTAAAAACGTAAATGAACTTTCATATATTTGCTATTGCTTGATTAGGTTTGTTAGTTGTAAAATCTAATTATGTTCTATTAATGAGATCTTTATGCATTTGTGGTGTTTTAAAGAACAAAGGTTTTTGGTAAGAGAATTTAAGGCAATTAGATGTATTATCGACTAGAAGCATTTCCAAAACGAGAAAGGGGCCCAATAAAGCTTGCATAATTATTAACTAATACAAGTTAGCATTTCATCTTTTAAGTTAATTAGAACACAATCTAACTACGTTTATAACATGAAAGCTATATATTATTATACATTGAAGATGATTTCTTGTTTTTATATTATTGTAAGATAATAACAATAGCCACAATAGCATAATACATTGATAACTAGTGTTCTATATAATGCCATGATGGTATGAAAACTTGAACTTTGTAACCACATAGGCCCAATAACTAAAGGCTGAGCCCACATTGTGAACTTTATCATAAAACAAAGATGCTTCCTCAGGTCCTCATCTGCTCATCTTCTAACAAGTGTTACTCTCTCCTTTTTCTCTCAAAATAATACATCACTTATTAGTTATTATCAATAAGTTTTCAACAAAGTTTGGTAAAGGGGCAATATTTTGAAAAATGATTCCTTACCCAACTAATAAAGAAAGCATAACTTCTCTCTTCTTTTGTCTTTTTCTTTTTTTTTTTCTCTTCATCAAAGACATCATTGTTTTAAGTTTTTCACAACTTTTTTTTTTGTTGAGACATCTTCTTTACACTTTGGTCCTTTTCCTTTTCACCATTAATGAAATTTATGTTGATTTGAATCATTGAATGCCTTGTTGGTAGCTTTGATGGTACTATGCATTCGGTTGTTGCAATATTTACATTACGTTAATGTTGGTACGATGTTTTGATGTAAATCCATACCGAAATTGATTTGAACAGTGCAGTATAATGTTATACCCATAGTTTGCGCAAAATTCATATGGATTTTCATGTACGAACATCACATGTCTTACATTTATGTGAATATGGTCATGTGTGAATGATAAGAAAATTTAAACACCTTTTCCGTGACACATTTTCTTCGCTTGCATCAAATGTATGTTACGCTTTGCTTTCGCTTGCATATTTTCTTAAAAACATAATAGTGCTTAACCCGCTCTAAACTACTATATTAGTGAAAAGATAAAGTTTCATTTAAAGTCATTCAAAGTATGTATGAATACATGGATCATGAATGGACTCAATTTATGTCTTAATACATGGATCATGTTAGGCAAAGATTTATATAAAGACGACAAAATATTTCTTTTTCACGTGGTTTATAATACAAAAGATATAATAGGTATAATAAAGCACGTTAATTTAGTTGTATACAAGTAAAAAGGAAAGGTGGAGAACTTAAAAGACAAAAGTGACGACTTCGAGAGCCAACACATGCCCACTTTGACCATAATATTACATAAAGAAGTATTTAAATATTGATCTTAACATCATATTCTCCGCGTAAGTCTACCTTTTTGTTCTTTTGTTTATTTTCAATGTTTACATTCGTTATCGAATGGTGTTACAATTACTTTTATGCATCATATCATATAAAATTTATATGATGTTGGTGGGATTTACTGGCACTAGCCTCTCTATTCTTACAAGGTAGAGGTAAGGCTGTCTACATTTTACTCTCCTCAGACTTTACCTTAGTTTTGCTATTGGTGGGATTTACTGGCAGCAGCCTCTATATTCTTACAAGATAGAGGTAAAGTTGTCTACATCTTACCCTCCTCAGACTCTACCTTAGCTTTGCTATTGGTGGGATTTACTGGCAGCTTTTCTGCGAGATAGAGGCAAGGTTGTCTGAACCTTACACTCCTTAGACTCTACCTTAGCTTTGCTATTGGTAAGATTTACTGAGTATGAGGATGATCATATAAAATTTATATACTATAATGTTATGTTATTTATTATTTACATAAAATAAAACATACACTTTCTAATACAAAAACATTAGTTTTGTGTTGTTAGTATATTCCGGCATGTGTAACTTTAATTTTTATTCATAAATAAATTTTCTTTGTTTTGAGTTCAACAAGGGCCGAAATAATAAGAGGTTGAAACATTTTTTTTAATCAAATCACATATTTTGTTGTACTAGTTAGTACTTCCACTATGACGTTTTAATTTCTTTTTATTGTGGCACTATGAAATCCCGATCACAAGAGATAGCCTTGAAAATGTTGATCACGTATAGTATACTTTTGATTTTGTACGATACAATTAAGAAGTTCTTAGCTATTTCTTGGGCCTATAATAAGAAAGGTTTATCAAGACTCATAAATTACCCTTGATTTTTTTCAATCTCTCTAGCTCATAATTCTTAGTCTTCGTCTTAGAAACTACGCTAATGTTATTATCTGTAAAGAATACGCTAAATGTTAACTAAATCATGTATATTTTGTTGAAAAAGGTAATTATAAATATATCACAAAAAAATACTATATATGGGTATGAGATGACATGTCATTGGGGTAATGCAAAAACCTAATTAACCTAGGTAGCTATGGCAAGTCAAGTATCGTAACGAGGAGCATGGGATCAGTATCATACGTTTCGTGTGATTATTTACTCTAGTACTTAATTTAAAACTGATCTTTTGGTTTTGACTGATTAACTAAAACAAATGAAAGCGAAGATTAATTAAGTTCAAACAAGAATAAAAGACTGATCACAAACAGGTTTCAGGTATGTGAAACGGATTGAATAACCTAGTTTGCATAAATTGGAAATCGCATAGACATGATTCGTTCTACTTAGGGGTGTTCATGAGCCGATCCGATCCAGGGTATGCTCATGCTCGGATTGACTTACAACCGATCCGATCGGATCGAATTTGCAAAACCGAGCACAAAAGTGATGCTCATGCTCGGATTGAATTTGAATCGAGCGGATCGTTTTCGCTCGGTTTTTCTCAAATCCTAACTAAAATTGAACGGAGCGTTTTCGCTTGGTTTCGCTCGATTGAATTATAAGAATGCGTTCAACAAAAAATCCTAACTTAATTAAAACATGTCCAACACCTTACTAACAAAAGCAATACATAACTAAAATCATGATTCTAAAAAATGTTCTTAACAGTACCAAGAACACAAAATAAAGTGCGAAATACAAATTTTCATTTAGCTCAAAAGCCATAAACTTCTTCTTTAAGCTAGTATATTTTTTGGCTTTTATTATTTAAAGTCTATAATATATATATATTAATTTAATATAAAAATAATTCGAGTGAAACCGAGAGATCGACGAGCGAGCGGACCTTTGCTCATGCTTGGATTGAATTTGACTCGAACCGATCCGAGCGGCTCATTTACAAACTGAGCGGGAATCGAACGAGCATTTTTCGAGCGATCCTTGATCGTCGAGCAGTTTGGACAGCCCTAGTTATACTACTTGCTTTCAATAAAAAATTAAAACCTAGGTTGACTGCGATGACTTACGATTAGAAAACCAAATGGTTGACAAAGTTGAATTCCTTACTAATTAATTACCATTTCAAAGATTAAAACTTGATTGATTTCAATGGCTCACAGTAAAACAATTCAATGGCACAAAGAACTTAATCCAAAGTGTTGATGATTGAAATCCAAGTAACCGGTGAAACTAAATCAAATTTTATAAATCCAAATTGTATAATCAATCCCATGTAAACATAAAGATTCAATTAACCTAATAATAATTAGAACGAAATCTAAATCCATAAGTAAGTATAAACAAGTTGAACACAATTACCAACATTAACCCTACACTTAGGGTTAATCATGAGTGATTTAACCTTGCGTGTGTGATGATTGATCATGATCCTTCATGTTTTCGGGATTGATTTCGGGTTTAGAAAGATGAATTGAAGGCTTGAAGCTTTTGAATCACCCAAAATCGCCCTTAGTCATCCTTCAGCCCCTAGGGTCCGCTCCTCCGAAACCCTAGCCTAAAATCCTGTTTACAAAGCTAAAAACGTGAAATTCCGAGTTTTCTGGGTCCCCGCCGTTTCAAAACACCAAGCTTTTGAGACGCTAAGTATGAAACTGAAACGCCAACTTGAAACGCTTGGGAATTTGGAAGCCCAACCCTGGCGCTTGAAACACCGGGTTTCAATTTTCTTCGCAATCCTCCCATTTGATCAGATTTGTGATTACGCTCATCGTGCTTTCATCCAAATGCCTCAAAAACGCATTCTTAACGCGTCTATACATGCAATTCACCAACACTCACAAAGTAAGCGTGTTCCACATAAAATTCATATAAAACACACTTTTAAAACACATTAAACACCATAAAATATCCCACTGATCAATCTGGATTGATGTCTAATATTTATAGACTAATAAACAAGTCTAGGTTGAGTCAATATTGACATTATAAATTTATTAATAATCTAGGTTGGTTCGGAAACTGAAGTCAATGAGTTGGTTGAGCTTTGTATGATGTTGCAAGTTAAGTTGAATCAAAACAGTGATAAATGGTACTGGCTCGGATCCAAAGACGGGGAACATGATGAATTTTCTGTTAAGTCGGTGAGAAGTTTACTCGACAAAAGCAGGATCATTGTGGATACTTATGTTCCTGAACGATGCAAGTGGATTCCTAAAAAATGCAATTTTTTTTCATTTGGAGAGCAGATATGAATACGATTGCCACGGTTGATGCTTTAAACAAACGTAACATCGATGTTGGGAGTCCGATTTGCAGGTTATGTGGAGATGGAGAAGAGAATGTAGAGCATCTGTTCACGTCTTGTTTTTTTGCTTCTATGTTATGGACGTGGATTGGTAATTGGTGTAAGTGTCGGCCTATGGTGGTGTTCACCTTTAGGGATCTCATTGAATTTCATAATCATGTGGGTTTGCATGGAAAGAAGAAAGAGGTTTTAAAAGGCCTTATTAGAATTGGGTGTTGGTCGATTTGGAGATTGAGAAAAGAAGCGAGGTTCAAGAACAAAGAGGTTAAACTTGAGTACATTATTGGTGAAGTCAAGAAGTTGGGTTTTTTGTGGTACAAGACTAGGAATAAAAATAAAGATACGTCATGGGGTGATTGGTGTAAGTTTGTAAATTTGTAATTTTGTAATGTTGTTTTCGGTTGCCTCGGTTTGAGGCAGCTTGTGTGTTTAATGAAATTCACTTTTTTTTTTTTAAAAAGAGCTCTATTAAGTATTAATTATACAAGCCAAACTAAATAACCTTTACGCGTTTACAATCTTATTTGAGTACACAAATCCCTGTAAGTCGAGATCTCTTTTGAAATTATATTATTTTTTTAGTGTTACTTTAGATTTTTTTTTTTTTTTTGAATAGCAAACGCAAACATTTCATTAATCAAAAAACTGACCCCCAGCCAGAAGTTGGGAAGATCAAACAAGTACAACACAAAGACAAAATAAATTTACATAGTTATATTAAAATCCCACCAATCTTGTTTCGTAAACCTACTAAATTTGGACTTCATCTTCAACCTTTGGTACGAATTTTCTTTTATATCCTCCACCATTGTTTGTACTGGTCCATGTTTACCTTTAAAGATCTTATCATTTCTTGCTCTCCATAATGACCACATTGTCTGTATTGTAATAGCATGAATCATTTTCTTAATTTTCCCATTTCTATGAATCTCATTCATCTCCTTTAGCACATCTTTCACGTTCCCATCCGAGTTGACCGTTGGTATTTTGACCCAATTTGTTATCATCTCCCAGGTTCTAATTGCATAATTACACCTCACAAGTATGTGGTCCGTTGTTTCTTCCGCTGCACCACAGATTTTACAAGTAGCATCCGGTATGTTAACTCCTCTATATCTTAACGCAACCGCTGTTGGTATTTTATCTTGAGTTGCTCGCCAAACGAACATGATGCTTTTGCTCGTGGCCCAACTGTTCCAGTCGAATTCGTCGGCTGTTGTGTTGAGATCCAAAGTTGAACTCAGCGACTTACGAACATCTTTTACCGTAAAATCCTTTTGCTCTGAATCTTTCCAGTACCATACATCGCTATTACCTGTAAGTTGTGTGTCTTGCAAAAGCCCAATCAGATTTTCCATCTCCTGCTTCTCAATGTCGCTACTCGGAGTCCTAACCCACGACCAATCCCAGATGCCTCCTCCGTTTATTTGCCGATAACAGTCTTTTACCAGATTTTTCTTCCTGCCCGCAAGCTGAAACAAAGCTGGGAACTGAGATTTTAACGGACCGATGCCTATCCACGAATCCGTCCAAAACAAAGTTTTATCCCCCATGCCTACCTTGCTTATTAGTTTGTTGCTGACTTCGATGTTACTCTTCCGAAATTCCTTGTCTATACTCCCAATATTCTTCCAGACACCCGGTAATGATTTTTTAATAGGAATAAATTCCGATTTCCTTTGGCTGTGATGAATCGATTTTACTACTTTAACCCATAGACTCTCCGGCTCCATCTTTAATCTCCACCACCATTTTAGTATTAGAGCTAGGTTTAAATCTCGAATATTACCGATACATAGACCCCCAAAATCCTTGGCAGCCACCACTTTTTCCCACTTGACCCAACGAATTTTGTTATTTATATTAAAGCCACCCCAAAGGAATTTTCTTCGTATGCCCTCCAAAATTTTTAAAACGACCACAGGACACTTGTAAAGCGATAGATAGTAGTTCGGAAGGCTGCCCAGTACTACTTTGATTAGGGTTACTCTTCCTGCAAAGGATAAGTTTCTAGACTTCCAAGATGATAGTCTTTTATTGAACATGTCAATGACCTCTTTCCATTGGGATATTCTATTCATGTTTGCCCCGACCTTTAAGCCTAGGTAACTGAACGGAAATTTCCCAGCTTTACACCTGAAGGTAGATGCCATGTTATCTATTTCCCCATCCGTCACCAACTCCATATAGTTGACTTTTTCTTGGGTTAACTTTCAACCCCGATATCAAATAGAACAATCTAAGAATCCTCTTAAGGTTTTTAACATTTTCCACTTCCCATTCACCCACAAAGATGGCGTCATCCGCAAATAGCATATGGGTTAGATAGGGACCTTCGTTTGGTAATTTTACTCCGATAAAAGCTTTTGAATATTTTGCCCGTTCCATCATAATATGCAAAGCTTCCATTCCTATGATGAAGAGGAAAGGTGATAGAGGGTCACATTGTCTTAATCCTCTTTGGTATTGGAACTCACCGGTTGGTGACCCATTCACCAAAACCGAGCCTCTACCCGCAAAGAGGATGCCCATGACCCAGTTTCGCCATCTCGACGGAAAACCCATGTGTGTTAAGATGGAAATTAAAAATTTCCAGTTCAATGTATCGTTGGCCTTTTCTAAATCGGCTTTGAACACGAACATATTCTTCTTTGATTTTTTCGCCCAACCCACCACTTCATTAATTATTAGAGGCCCATCTACAATATTTCTCTCCGAAACAAAAGCCGATTGGACATTAGAAACTACACTTTTAATTACAGCTTTTATTCTATTAGCTAGCACTTTTGAGATAATCTTATTCACCACCCCAATAAGTGATATAGGTCTAAAATCTGAACAAGACAATGGATCGGTTACCTTTGGGATAAGAGCGATAAATGATGCGCTGCAAGTATGATGAATCGAACCATGGATGTAGAACTGATTCATAACCTGCATAATGTGTGTTTTTAATTCTTCCCAGTATGTCTTAATAAGGTTGAAGGTGATGCCATCCGGCCCCGGTGCTTTATTCGTGCCACACTCCCATATTGCTTCTTTTACTTCGGCAGTTGAGAATTCTATCACCAGACTAGTAGCTTGTTCCGTGCTTAGTTTTTTGAAATCTCCTGGGCCCAGCCTGGGCCGAGAGTCCACTGGTTCTTTAAACTTTGTTCTGAATGTCTCCAGAAAATGAGTTTTTATGGTACCCGGATCCGTCACCCAAATTCCTCCAATCCACAGCCCACTTATTTTATTCCTTGCAATGTGACTATTAACAATCGCGTGAAAGTAACTTGTATTTTCGTCTCCAAGACCTATCCAACGTATGCGGGATTTCTGTTGCAAATCCATAGCAGCTGTATTTTCCCATTCCTTTATCTTCCTCTTGCTTTCATGCCATGTTGATAGTTCCTCGTTCGATAATGCCCTAGTTTCTACCAATGTATCCAACTCCTTCAGCTTGTTTTGAGCTTCAGACAACGCCTTTTCATCATGTTCCCTTTTTTCTTTTCTCCATTTTTTCAACTCCTCCTTGATTGCTTTTAGTTTTACAGCTACCACTTCATCCTTGAAATTCGAATCACACGTTGCCATGATTCCTTTTTTTACCGCTTCATCGAATCCCTCCAACTCAAACCAACTACTAAAAATTCTGAATGGTGAAGGACCAAAACTGTTATTGACTGTTGTTAATATTAGTGGGCTATGATCAGATATACTCCTGTTTAGAGCTAATAGGGAAGCATTTGGCCATCTACCCATGAAATTGCCACACACCAATACACGGTCTATTTTGCTGAGGTTGGAGCCGTCACCCGATAAAAATGTATATTTCATTCCCCCCATGTTATATTCTTGCAACCCTCCGCTACTAATGAAGTTATTAAAGCACAATGCACCATTTGCATCAAAGTGGGAATTTAACCTGTCTTCGGAGACTCGCACCTCGTTAAAGTCTCCTAACATAATCCAGTTCCCATTTATTGAGTTCTTAGCCGCCAACAATTCTTCCCAAAGCCTTCTTCTGTTTGCTTGATTTGTGGACCCATACACATTGACGATTACTAGATCCTCATTATCCCCAACAATACGGCCTTTAATAAGAAGGAAGTTTTGGTTCTTTATTTCCATCTCTTTCTTAAATACACCTGAGTTCCATAGTGACAGTAAACCCCCTGATCTACCGTCGGCATCAACCTTTGAAAACTCGAAGTCTGAATTATCCCAAAACCTTCTGATTTTGCTAACAGGCAAGTCTCTAAACTGTGTTTCTTGTATGGCTATGAATGAGAGATTAAATTTTCTACGTAATTCCTTAACCTCCGAGGCCTTACCAACCCCTCCTGCACCTTTAATATTCAAAGATCCAAAATTCATTGGAGTCCTACATCCACCTGGTCTTCAATTACCGCTTCCTTAACAAGCGATTCTTTACCTGTCAAGTCAACCCCAAGTTTCCTTCCCAATTCTTCCGTTGCCTTAATTTCTTTACCGAGGTCTTGTTCGTTAAGATCGAAGTTGGGGGAACTGACCTGAGTATCCGATGCGTTTTCGTTGGCTTGATTTTCTTCCAAGTCTGAGACTTCTTCCCAATCCGAGTCTAATTCATCCTCTACGCTGTCACCTTGGTGATCGAGACTATCAAGAACTTCCTCCGATATCCTTATCTTCACCTTGTTCCTCCTCCTTTTTGTTTTTCCTTTTTTACATACTATTCTTTTTTTGGATTTGCGTTTAGCTTCATCCGAGTATTCAACATTTAGATCTGGAAGCTTCCCTTTGCCCACAATTGAGTTGGGCTTTAGACTTGCTAAGCGGGCTTCAACAAGATTGGATCTTTTCCTTTTTTTCTGGGCCGCACTTACTGGCCCATTATCTGGTAGTTGCATGTTGGCCCCACCCTGATTGTTGAACGTGTTTGTTTCATGCGACTCTTCATTTCCTCCCTTTGACAATTGGTTGACTTCTTGTGGCCCCCTAGGTTCTCCTGTTCCCCATGTTTCCTCGTTTTGTTCTCCCTCGTTAACTGAAACGTTTCCCACCTCACCCATAGGTGTATCTGCTTTACACGTGTCTGACTTTTCGTATTCTACTGCCGCCGGAGACTCAACTTCCGGCGAGTCCACCTCTTCCGAATTTACCACTGGGTCGTCATGGTTATCGTTCATGTTTCCGGTTTCTTCCTGCATGTGTTCCCCAATAGGTTTGTCCTGATCAACTGGTATAGACGGTTCACGTTCTGGGTCAGGGTCTGGTTCAACTCCAAGATTTGGTGCCCAGAATTGGAATTCTTCTGTCACCCATACATCATACATTATGTGTTTCCATCTAATTTTAACTTTTTCATTTATCGTTTCTCCATGGTTAACCAAGACACCAACTGCATCACAATTAAAGTTAATGTCATATTCATCGGCATCGGATGGTTTTACAACTTTCCCGAATCTTTCACCTATGCAATTAAACACCCCATCAATCCATAACTGAATTGGTACTCCTCTGATTCTAAGCCATGCTATCCTTTGGAATGGAATATCTTCGCCAGTCCATATTTTAACATCTTTGAACCACCTTTTCCATTCTTCATCCTTCTTAGTTAATGTTTCTCTCATGCTTTCTACTGAATCGAAGATGATCAGAATATTCAGGCCCCCCATGTATCTAACCTGGCCATTCTGTAGACCCAGTTGTTTTTTTATCATCCCTATCTCTTTGAAATGCTCGATCCTTTAAACTTCCCCCAACACTGATAATCCTTTCCACATGGTATATGGTTTTGATTCATTTGCAAATGTTAAGATCTTCTCATCCTCCTCCTGTGTTCTTTTTCCTTTCGCCACATCAGCCCATGTCATCCCTTGTCTAACGTAGGCATTGCCTTGTTCCTTGGGTTTGGTATTGTCTACCGGTGGGTAGTTTTCTGTTCTTTTAACCCATGTCTTCCTTTGTTTATGCTCTGGCTTCTTTACGACTTTTACGAATCTCGCCACGTTTGTTTTTATCTTCCACCCGTAGAAGTTCATCCGGTTAAGCGCCTTTATCATCTTCTCTGTGTCTTTCACTTCAACAAATCTAAGAAACCCGAATCTCTGACCTTTCTTATCGAGTTTCCTTGCTATGTATGCGTCCACTATGTGTCCATAATTCTTGCATTCCAACCATAGTTCTCCATCTGTTATGTGAGGATGTAGGTTTGAGACATAAAACGTTACTGCCTTCTTCCTTACTTCGTCGTTGTAGTTGTTGTTGCTGTTTTCACCGTTCTCCGGTTCTATCTCACCTTCCTCTCTCTCCATGGCTTCTCCGAGAAAACAAATGAACAGAATAAGAACAGCCCTAGAGGTGTTAATGGGATTCGAACCAGTCTAGCTTAACTATACTCAGATAGCCGCGACCGGTATCAGACCCGCTAAGCCCTCCGGAAAACCGTACCAACTCTGCGGGAAAGGAGGCCAGGAGAAAGATGCTACTAACAAATATGAAAAAGAGATGTTGTGACAACCGTCACTTTTCCGTACATTCCGTACACTAAATGAACAGTGATCTGTGCCTTAATGAACATACATGATCTAGTTTACAAGAGAAATAAGTTTCTGAATTCCATACAAGTGAATTCATGTACATTTTATACTACAAAATATTGCTTTATGCAAAAACGAGAGCGTTGCGTTAAAAATATTAGTAAACTCACCGGTAAGACACACTGTGTCAACGGAACTGCAGAAAGCAGTCAGACAATAAAATTGGAGCCTAGGTGTAGGTCCAATAACAAGAATACATTAAAACCCAAGAGTACATACGAGGGTTTAATATATATGCTATATGAAAGCAAAAATAAGCACTAAAAAGCACCCGAAACACACTTTAAGAGCAGAACTAATTGCGACAAAACTGCGAAACGAACGTTGATGGCCGCCCGGATAATATTTAATCCCACAAATATTCTGTTATGATTAAAATTTTATTTTAATCAGGTTCGTGTTGAAAAATAAATTAAAACGCTTAAAACGTTATTTTTCAAGTTTAAGCACGTACCGTGTATTCCTACGCGACACAGTGCTTACACTGCAAAACGCAGACAACGCAGAAAACCTAGGAATATTCCAGGAATATGCTAGGAATATGCTAAGAATATTCCAGGAATATGCTAGGAATATGCTAGGAATATTCCAAGAATATGCTAGGAATATGCTAAGAATATTCCAGGAATATGCTAGGAATATGCTAGGAATATTCCAAGAATATGCTAGGAATATGCTAAGAATATTCCAGGAATATGCTAGGAATATGCTAGGAATATTCCAAAGAATATGCTAGGAATATGCTAGGAATATTCCAGGAATATGCCAGGAATATGCCAGGAATATGCTAGGAATATTCCAGGAATATGCCAGGAATATGCTAGGAATATTCCAGGAATATGCCAGGAATATGCTAGGAATATGCCATATGGAATGTCTATAAATACCTTGAGATGGCACACTAGACAATTCACCACCCAACACCACAAAACTACTCTCTCCTCTCCCTCAAAAACTTTCGGCCGAACACCCCTTGATCATCCATCATATTTTTCGATTTTGTTCTTCACATTCCAACATCATACAAGTGTCAAGTGTCACGCATAAGAAGGCTTGGTGCACTCGGAGCTCGAAGGACCTCTTTCTCTAGCTTTTATCCACCATATTCGCGTCTAGATACTTCCCTAGCCTCGAGCTAGTGGTATGTTGCTTAAAACACATTCTTGAGCTATTTTGAAGTGGTTAATGTGATGTGTAATGATTAAAACTCGAAATCTTACAAAATGGTGCATTAAAATCTACTAAAAACATGAAAAATGATGGTTAAAAGCTCACTAGTTGTGTAAATGTTGTAGTAATTGAAATTTGTGATTATTTAGGCCCGATCTACGTTGTGGTAGCTCGGATCATCATTTAACCCTGTTTGGTTAAGATCATGGATCTTGACATAAGCTTGTTTGAAATGGTGCAAGGGTTAAAAGGTGAAACTCTACCACACAAGAAACATGAACTTGTGTAAAAGTATTTTTACTTATGAAATAGTGTCTAAAACTAGCCGATCTATGTGTCCACAAGTGGTATTTTCAAAAGACCAAGCGTCAAAAGAAATCACATGTTCTAATCCGGATCTTACACAAACAAAAGTGATTTTTTGTGATCAAACAAGTGTGCGAACACTAGTGTAACAAAAGTTTTAACAAAGAAATAATTTTCGTAAAAACCGACTAGAAGTTGTGGAACTTCATATTCTTTAAAAATAAAGTTTTTTTTTTTTAAGAAATTAAACTTATTTTTAAAGATAACAAGACTTACTAAATGTGCTAGTAAATTACTACACATTTTTGTAAATATGCAAGTTCATGAAATGGGGAAAATTAGTGATTGTTGTTGATAATTGTTGTTGATGATTATTGTTGATAATTGTTGTTGATGATTATTGTTGATAATTGTTGTTGATGATTATTGTTGATAATTGTTGTTGATGATTGTTGACGATTTAAAAGAAAATAAACACATGTTTTGAAAACATGGGAAACCTCCATTTTTAGGGGAAACTCTGTAAAAATTTTTATAAATTTTGACACTTAGAAAAATATAAGTTTTTGAAGAACTTATTCCCTAAAAATGTATTTAAAGGTATTACCAAGGTTTCCCTAATTTTTGGTGATAAGAAATGAGGATTTCTTCAAAAATAAAAGTGGATATAAATATGTATATTTTTGAGAGAAAAATATATATTATTTTATCACCAACTTTTGTGCTAAGTGTATATAGTATGTGTTATACGTGCTAGCGTATTGAGACGTAAAGATACACTAAATACTCATGAGGAGTATAAACATGAAAATACACATACAACATGCTTAGACACATACAAGAGGATATATTTATGAAAATATATTACTTGGACAAAATACATAATTCGGGTGCAAAATACAAGATACGTATATTTATTTTTGAGAAAATGATATAAGACAAATAGTTAAAAATATAAATATTTTTAACACAAGAACACAAATACAAAAGATAGTGACTTGCACTTGTGCGATACAAGTCTAGTGACTAACGTTAATAAAACGCGTTTAGGTCACGACGCTAGATAAGCAACTCCGGTCAGAGATTCGGGTTTCTTAGATTTGTTGAAGTGAAAGACACAGAGAAGATGATAAAGGCGCTTAACCGGATGAACTTCTACGGGTGGAAGATAAAAACAAACGTGGCGAGATTCGTAAAAGTCGTAAAGAAGCCAGAGCATAAACAAAGGAAGACATGGGTTAAAAGAACAGAAAACTACCCACCGGTAGACAATACCAAACCCAAGGAACAAGGCAATGCCTACGTTAGACAAGGGATGACATGGGCTGATGTGGCGAAAGGAAAAAGAACACAGGAGGAGGATGAGAAGATCTTAACATTTGCAAATGAATCAAAACCATATACCATGTGGAAAGGATTATCAGTGTTGGGGGAAGTTTAAAGGATCGAGCATTTCAAAGAGATAGGGATGATAAAAAAACAACTGGGTCTACAGAATGGCCAGGTTAGATACATGGGGGGCCTGAATATTCTGATCATCTTCGATTCAGTAGAAAGCATGAGAGAAACATTAACTAAGAAGGATGAAGAATGGAAAAGGTGGTTCAAAGATGTTAAAATATGGACTGGCGAAGATATTCCATTCCAAAGGATAGCATGGCTTAGAATCAGAGGAGTACCAATTCAGTTATGGATTGATGGGGTGTTTAATTGCATAGGTGAAAGATTCGGGAAAGTTGTAAAACCATCCGATGCCGATGAATATGACATTAACTTTAATTGTGATGCAGTTGGTGTCTTGGTTAACCATGGAGAAACGATAAATGAAAAAGTTAAAATTAGATGGAAACACATAATGTATGATGTATGGGTGACAGAAGAATTCCAATTCTGGGCACCAAATCTTGGAGTTGAACCAGACCCTGACCCAGAACGTGAACCGTCTATACCAGTTGATCAGGACAAACCTATTGGGGAACACATGCAGGAAGAAACCGGAAACATGAACGATAACCATGACGACCCAGTGGTAAATTCGGAAGAGGTGGACTCGCCGGAAGTTGAGTCTCCGGCGGCAGTAGAATACGAAAAGTCAGACACGTGTAAAGCAGATACACCTATGGGTGAGGTGGGAAACGTTTCAGTTAACGAGGGAGAACAAAACGAGGAAACATGGGGAACAGGAGAACCTAGGGGGCCACAAGAAGTCAACCAATTGTCAAAGGGAGGAAATGAAGAGTCGCATGAAACAAACACGTTCAACAATCAGGGTGGGGCCAACATGCAACTACCAGATAATGGGCCAGTAAGTGCGGCCCAGAAAAAAAGGAAAAGATCCAATCTTGTTGAAGCCCGCTTAGCAAGTCTAAAGCCCAACTCAATTGTGGGCAAAGGGAAGCTTCCAGATCTAAATGTTGAATACTCGGATGAAGCTAAACGCAAATCCAAAAAAAGAATAGTATGTAAAAAAGGAAAAACAAAAAGGAGGAGGAACAAGGATGAAGCTAAGCAACTCCGGTCAGAGAAAAAAATAGTACTGTTCATCAAGGCTTTCAATTCATATAATAATATATAATATAATATATAATATATAAATATAAATATAAATATAATATAATATGATATGATATGATATGATATGATATAATATAATATAATATAATATAATATAATATAATATAATATAATATAATATAATATAATATAATATAATATAATATAATATAATATAATATAATATAATATAATATAATATAATATAATATAATATAATATAATATAATATAATATAATATAATATAATATAATATAATATAATATAATATAATATAATATAATATAATATAATATAATATAATATAATATAATATAATATAATATAATATAATATAATATAATATAATATAATATAATATAATATAATATAATATAATATAATATAATATAATATAATATAATATAATATAATATAATATAATATAATATAATATAATATAATATAATATAATATAATATAATATAATATAATATAATATAATATAATATAATATAATATAATATAATATAATATAGGGTAGGGATATGGTAAAAAGTGTCTAAAATGTAAGAAGGGTAAGAAGTGTTTTAAACCATTGGATATTTGATCTAATGGTTGAGATCAATAGGGTCTAAAAATGTAAATTGTGTTTTAATTAGAGGGACCTTATGTAAAATTGAAGGGCAATAGTGTCTTTTTCAATGTTTGAAATATGGTAACCATATCATACACGACCAAAAACTCCTACATTCACTCCTTTTTCCTTAAATATAGGAATTAATGATTCACCTTAATTGTAGGAGGTCTTTGGTTGCATATTCGCCATACATTATCATAAAGAGAACTGTAATCAGATTCATGGCGTGGTGTTTTAAAACAACTGGATAAAATTGACTATGATTTAAGTCATGGTGTTTTATCTGGAGACATTGTTCATGGCGTGGTGTTTTAAACATCTATGATTCAAGTCATGGTGTTTTATCTGGAGACATTGTTCATGGCGTGGTGTTTTATCAATACAAAACATTCCCAGATTTTTAAACACCATGACTATTATTCAAGTCATGGTGTTTTATCTGGAGACATTGTTCATGGCGTGGTGTTTTAAACATCTATGATTCAAGTCATAGATAAAACACCACGCCATGAACAATGTCTCCAGATAAAACACCATGACTTGAATCATAGTCAATGTCTCCAGTTTTTTAAAACACCACGCCATGAACAATGTATGATTAAAAAATGTTGCGATTAAAAGATGATGAAGAATATAAAACAATCAGATGTATAATGTTTCCTAAAATTCCTCCTAATTCAAAATTCGATTCAAACCTTAAAAAACTCATCGGCAGTTTTTTTTTTGGCAGTTATTCTTGGAAATCAATTAAATGATAAAAATGTCAAATTACTAATATACCCTTTTGAATTAATTAGGATAAAGGACACTTGTCATTCCCAAATTATTTCTCACACTTCTAACAAAAGTCTCACTTTTTACAGGATCCTCTACCATATAATAATATAATATAATAATACAATACAATACAATACAATACAATACAATACAATACAATACAATACAATACAATACAATACAATACAATACAATACAATACAATACAATACAATACAATACAATACAATACAATACAATACAATACAATACAATACAATACAATACAATACAATACAATACAATACAATACAATACAATACAATACAATACAATACAATACAATACAATACAATACAATACAATACAATACAATACAATACAATACAATACAATACAATACAATACAATACAATACAATACAATACAATACAATACAATACAATACAATACAATACAATACAATACAATACAATACAATACAATACAATACAATACAATACAATACAATACAATACAATACAATACAATACAATACAATACAATACAATACAATACAATACAATACAATACAATACAAGGGCAAATGTCATAAAAAACTAACATACTTTCAGTTTTTCTCATAAAAGTTCTTCCACTTTTTGTCGCACTTACAAAACCAACATAATTTTTTTTTGTTTCATGAAAGTCCCTCCATTTTTTTGCACATAAAAAACTAACATACTTTTTTTTGTCTCATAAAATTCCCCTAACCATATTTTATACATAAAAACAACATACTTTCTACTCTTGTATCATACAAGCCCCTTAAAATTTTAAACTTTAACAAAAAAAATCTCTTAATTATAATCGGATGAAATCAAGAACATTATTTGACAAATTATGTTATATTTTTTAACGATTTTAAATTTATACATACCATTTTCTATGTTTGTTATTTTATAATATTTTAAGTTATGTCATGCACGCTCGTGAATTTTATTATATTCTTTTCCGAATAATATGTATTGTTGTCAATTTATTTAATTTAAAACGGAAAAGAAAAGACAGACATTAAACATACTTTGGTTTACTATATATCCAATTTAAAACATTAATTTATCTCAACTCTTTTCTAACGTAATATTATTAAGTAAAAAATAATAATTCATAAATTTATTCATATTTAACATTTGTTTGGACTTTTACATGCAAAAAGTTGTTTTGGGACTTTTATAAGACAAAAAATGAAAGTATGATGATTTTTATTATGCAAAAAAAGTATAAGGACTTTTATATGAAAAAACAGAAAGTATGTTGGTTTATTATGATATTTCCCCTACAATATAGTGTGGACAATGGAAATCCATCGAAGGGTACAATATTTTCCAAAGACTTTCACTATTCTCACATCTTAAAATCTTATTTTCACATCACTTTTCACTCTATATCTCCCTATATATATACATATATATATAATATATATATATATAGGGGAAGGTTCATTTGAGAAGAAAATTTTATTGAGAAGAAAAAGAATAAAAGGGTATAATTGTAAAACATTAAATAGTTTTTTTTTCTCATCTCATTTATTATTATGTTTGACTAATTAATTAGTCATTAAGACTATAAGCCTCCACACTAAATATTTTTGCCTACACACATCAAAAGTTATCCTACACATTTCGAAATTTATCCTACACATATTGAAATTTGTCCTACACAACTCGTAATTTATCCTACACGTCTCGTATTTATCCTACACTATAAATGAATTTTTATTTTTATTTTTTGTGAAAAATATATATCTTAAAAATAAGTTACAAATTTAATATAGTTAATTATTAAAGATGAAACTACCAATTAATGATGTATGTAAGTTTACTAATATACCCTTATAGTTACATTAAGTACAAATATTAAATGAAGTCTAATGAAACATTTCTATTGGTTGAAATTTCTTCTTTTTTCTTCTTACATAGAATTTCTTCTCATTTGAACCTTCCACTATATATATATATATATATATATATATATATATCTATGTATGTATAGAAAGAGATAGAGGGAATGTGTGTGTGAATATTAACTCCCTTTTTCTAAAATGATTTATCAAATTTTAATGTCACAATCCTCTATCTTATAAAATTCATGTTTGTTGCATGCATAATTTTCTTTTACCAAAACCTTGTAAAAAATAAGTTTGATATTTTAACGCTTTTTTACCAATTTCGTGAAAATAATGTTAAAAGAGGGGGATGATTAATCATGCATCATATGGTGGCGTTGATAGCCGAAAAAAAAGGGTACATGCACTAATTGGCCTTTATCCCGATTGTTGAGTGTTATGTGCCTTTTGTCCAAGGCTTGATGCAAAACTACTATCGAGCCGGGGGTCTCACTGGAAGCAGCCTCTCTATTCCTACGGGGGTAGAGGTAAGGCTATCTACATCTTACCCTCCTCAGACCCTACCTTAGCTTTGCTATTGATAGGATTTACTGAGTATGATGATGATGGTGATGATGATGATGATTCTAGATACAGATAAGTTAACTATGACTATAGAAGAAAGAAAGAATAAAGTATATATAAACGTATAAATATTCGGTTTTTTTTCTTTTAACGTAGAGTTAAGTTCAAATTTATATAGTTTGGTGAAAACTGTCGTTTGCATCCAAACAAGAATTTAATTCACGTGTGTTGCGGCGTGCAAAACAGAATCATTGTTGGTTTGAAAACATGTATTTTTGTGTTTTGATTACTTGTACATCACTACGTACTTATCACACGGTTTAGGAAAAAAAGTATATCAAGAGACGTAGATAAAAATAGGGGCGATGCAACGACATACTCATATATTTTATATCATAAAACATCGCAACAACTCTTACTCCGCTTTCAACAAAAAATATATCAAAATACTGAGAGAAAAAATTAAGTACAATTGTTTACTCAACATTCGCAACTGATATAATGTGTGTGACACACATATCTTATGTAAAATTGTTTACTCAACATTCGCAACAACTCTTACTCCATTTGGTTAAAAACTTATCAAAACAAAAATCTCACATGACTAGTCTACATAAAGGATTGCATCTCTACATATCACCCGGGTCATCCATTTTCATATGTTAGGTTTTAGGTATTTTTAGAATAATGTATACTACACTAGGTTAGAAACTTGTGTATCAATTCATGTCGTATTTGAGGCGATTTTTGTGTTATTGTCACACCCTCAATTTCTACATGCAGAGTTTTACCGTAAGGCGTGTGACTGACCAAGATCTAACCATTAATCATGTTGAACCAAACTTTTTAAGATTATAAAAGCATCACTAACAACATGATTAGTGATAAAGTTTTAGTTGCCCAAAACACAGTTTATGTTGCAGCGGAAAGTAAAGTTAAAACCCAACAGGAACTTAAAGAAAATAAACCACAAGTTTAATAAATGTTTCAAAACATAAAGTTTTAACGAACCACACTACTCCAGCCGTTTGCAACGTCCGTCCACAGTTGTACCTACTGACCTGCAAAGAATGCAACTACGTATCAACAATAAAGTTGGTGAATTCACAAATTTGAGTTAAGCAAAAGTAAAGTTCACAAAGGTTTTTGATTTATGTATGACTCGGGTAGCTAACCCTCATCACATGACTAAACTGTGTACTGAATGCTGACGTTTCGTTTGTGCCCTCATTAATGTCTATCAACATTACTACAAGAGTGAGGGTTAGAAGTTCACGCCCGGCCTCCAGCACGGTGTGAGGTTTGTCAAACCTGTTAGCGCTATCAACTAATACCCCGTGTATGCCCACCCGATAATCTAATCGGTAAAATGCAGGAACTTTCAAAATAGAGTTTTCGTTTAGTCCCAGTGTACTATCCCCTTAATGTGATGATGAATAGAGCCAAGGATTCGGGAATTTTCCGGGGTGTCTCCTTACCAAACGGAGGTCCGATTGTTAGTAGCCTTTTTTATGCAGACGATGTAGTTTTTATGCAGACGGAGGTCGGAAGACAACTTGTTGAACCTGAATCGGATTTTGAGATGTTTCTATCTTTGTTCGGACTTAAGGGTCAATCTCGAAAAAAGTTGTATCTATGGTGTAAGGGTTGAGGAAGAGGAGGTGCAACAAATTGTCATGGCCCCCGACCCAGTTTCCTAGTTCGAATGCCGCGAGACAGAAAACCCATGGTATTGGTATTTAATTTGGCAGCGGAAATTTTAACAGGATCGTTTAAATTGAAAACACTCCTTTATTTTATTTCATATTTCGGGACAAACCCGTAATTTACAATAAAGGAATTTCACTGGGAAATTCCCTGATTTACATAAACATGTTTATTTATTTACTGAGCCACTTTATCCAAGCTGGTAGTGCTACGCGACACTTTTCCTGGTTCATAGTAAATCACCTGAAACATGTTTAAAAAGATTTTATCAGCGAGGAAATACTGGCGAGTCACTCAATTTGTACAAAACGGCACATTGTTATAATTTTACAGTATTAAGAGCAATTACAATTGTTTCTATCTTATAATTAACTGGTCCAGTTGTCACTCGACCGGATCTATGACTGTGGTCGTATCACTATTGGGTCCGTTTACCCAAAAGTGACGTATATCACTATTTAGGTCCGTTCACCTAAAAGTGATAAAACAGCAGTAATGTGCATAATACCCCACTTACTTCCAGTAATTAAAGATAACAAAGACTTAATCCATGTAAGATATAACTGGAAAACATTTAGGGTTTACAAAGCAACTTTGATAAAAACAAAATGACTCACATTGCAAGTTTAACTAGACAGAGTTTTGCCTACTGATTATGCCTGGTAACCTAGTTAAATAATGCAAACGAAACTAGGTTAGTAACTTAATACAACATTTACGATAAATTCACGAAATCAAAACCCTCACGACGAATGACAAAGTATAGCCCGAATTCAGGCATCACTTAAACATCCATCGGATCGGTTTCAATCGATCGGACATTGTATCATAGCAGTGATCGAGTTATTACCCCGTAATCGTAGCAGCGTCTCGACCCTTAATCACTCGTTTTAAGCAGAATATTGACGTTTTTGAACTAAATTTTCGAATACAGAAGAAAGACCATGCAACGTACTATTTATAGCTGATTTATGACTTCTACGCGGCCCGCGTAAACTCGAAGAACAACCTACGTGGCCCGCGAGGGACACCCTAGCTACGGCTAGAGCTGCCGTGTCGCCGTATAGGTCTGCTACGTGTCTAACACGTGGCCTAAAGCTTATCTGGAGAGTTTTCAAGCTGTCGTGCCCCGCGTAGACTTCCCTTAAGTCTTACGCGGCCCGCGACAAATCAATAAAATTGATTTTTCATGAGATTTAGGGTTTTAGGGGTCCGGGTTTCCACTTACGATGTGTTTTGGGACATTTTCGCAGGTCCTTACATCCTCCCCACCTTATTTAAAATCTCGTCCTCAAGATTTACTGAAACAGGTAAGGGTACTTTCGCTTCATTTCCGATTCCAGTTCCCATGTATATTCAGGTCCTCTTTTTGAATCCCACTTGACTGTAACTAGTACCAATCTTTTATGTTTAAGGTATTTGACCTTTCTGTCTTCAATTTGGAGAGGTTTCTCCACAAATTTTAGCTTTTCATTTACCTCTATATCTTGAAGAGGTACTACCAGGGATTCGTCAGATAAACATTTCTTGAGATTAGATATACGAAACACGTCATGTACCCCGACTAGCTCTTCTAGTAGTTGTAATTTATAAGCAACTGGTCCAATTCATTGGGTAACTGTGAATGGTCCTATGTACCTTGGGCTTAGCTTTCCTTTCTTACCGATCTGAACTACCCCTTTCCAAGGAGAAACTTTCAATAGTACTTTATCCCCAACTTGGAATTCCAGCGGCTTGTGTCGATTTTCTGCATAACTCTTCTGGTGATCTCGAGCCGTTTTTAGTCTTTCCTTGATTTGGGTTATCTTGTCGGTGGTTTCCTGTACAATCTCGGGACCTGATAATTGACTCTCTCCTATTTCTGCCCAACACACTGGGGTTCGACACTTTCGTCCATAGAGTGCTTCGAACGGGGCAGCATTGATGCTGGTGTGATAACTATTGTGATAGGAGAATTCAATTAAGGGTAGGTAGTCATCCCAGTTTCCACCGAAGTCGATTACACAGGCTCTGAGCATGTCTTCAAGGGTTTGAATCGTTCTTTCACTCTGTCCATCTGTTTGGGGATGGTATGCAGTACTTAAATTTAAGTGTTTCCTCATTGCTTCTTGAAAACTTGTCCAGAAATGTGAAGTGAAACGGCTATCCCTATCTGATACAATGGAGAGTGGAACTCCATGTAAGGATACTACCTCATCTACGTATAACTTTGCTAATCTTTCCATGCTAAAGGTCTCCTTCATTGGCAGGAAATGAGCTGATTTGGTTAATCGATCTACAACAACCCAGATTCAATTGTCACCTTTCCTGGTTTTGGGTAACTTAGTAACAAAGTCCATTGTTATTAGTTCCCATTTCCATACAGGCATTTCTAATTGTTGAAGTAACCCTGAAGGTTTCTAGTGTTCTGCCTTAACTTGTGAACAAGTTAGACACTTAGAAACGTATCTAGCTTTGTCCTTTTTCATTCCGATCCGCCAGAAGTTATTTCTCAAATCTTGGTACATCTTATTATTACCAGGGTGCATTGTATACCTAGATTTCTGGGTTTCCTCTAAAATTTTATCTCTTAAATTTTCCTGCCTTGGTACCCAAATCATTTTCTTATGGAATCTCCAAATTCCATCAGTCCCTTGCTCTAATTCCTTTATCAGTCCTTTCATTCCTTCAGCATCATCCTTGATTTCCGTTTCTTGAACGTTCTTCAGTTGTTCCATTAGTCTTAGTCAAGCTTGTATAGGGTCTAGGGGTCATTTATGTATGTTTTGTAATGTATAGGGGGCTGTTTGTAAAGTTTGTATTGTAATGTTCTGATTTCGCCCCAAATGACATTGTGTCATTTGGAGCGAAATCACATCTTTCTGATTTCGCCCGAAATGACACGATGCCATTTGGAGCGAAATCAAGCCCCTATAAATAGCCCAAGTGTTTTCTCATTCTGCATCGGAATGTCGACCGTGTAGCCGAACTGCTGCCGAATTTTTCTGAGAAATATTAATGAGAAAACGTGTTTAAAGTAACTGCATTCAGTTTCTACTCCATTCTGCTTAGATTCAAGCTGTTTGTGTATTTCCGCTGCATAAACAGTGGTGTTTAACTCAGATTGACTCAATTGATCGTCAATAACGATCCTACAATTGGTATCAGAGCCAGTTATGAGCTAGAATACCAGAATCAAAGCCTTTTTACTACACTTTTTGAGTTTCTGGACATTGCCACGGACAAAATGGACTGAAATTTGGACATATTGTGTAAAATTGACAATTAACAAACCCTTGAGAGTTTCAGATCAAAATACGGCTTAAAATTGGTAGAAAATGTCTCGAAACCTGATTTCGCTCGAGGGTGTATTTGGTTGATTTCGCTCCAAAATTCTAATTTCGCTCGAGCAGTAGAAGCGAAATCAGTGATTTCGCTCGTGAATCCTGATTTCACTTGAGATTCATCACTGATTTCGCTCCAAAGGTGATTTCGCTCGAGATTACCTACTGATTTCGCTCCAAAAGTCAAGTTGTGATTTCGCTCGAGTGAAAAACTTTGTGATTTCGCTCCAGAGAGCAATTCTTGATTTCGCTCCAAAACTAAATTGTGATTTCGCTCCTAAAACCTGTTTTAGTGTAAAATCATGGGTTGAGAGTTTAAGTCCTTTTCGTTCGTGATATCGTGTTGGGAATTCAGTCTGTGTAGAAAGTTTTTCGGTAAAAGTAACCTGTTTGTCAAAAAGTTAAAAATTTTCAGAATTTGTCACCTAAAATGGAAAATCAAGATTTTTACAATCTTTTCGCGGGTAGCGGCATGACGGCAACACAAAATCCGGCAAGCATAGTTCAAAATGTCAACATGGAGAATGAACTAGGAACAATGCAGAAACCGCCAAAGCTTATGAACTTGGATGAGTATGCCGGATGGTCGGGTCGTTTCAAGAATTGGGTACAAGCCAACTGTTGGGATTGAACCCTACCAGAGGAACAGATAATGAAAGCCAAAACCGGATCACATCAGTGGACTCACAATAAGCAGCAGTTTACTATAAGCTTTCCCCTTGACTGTGGCTCCAACAACTGCTATAATCCAAAGTAGTGCTTTTATAAACATCTGCTGACCTACAACTGCTATTCTATGAAGACTAAAAGCCCTGCTGTTCAATCTGCTGCCTTGAGTCAAGCACTGCTGATCATGACAAGTACTGCTGGGTTCACAGCAGTAGAACGATGCAGCAGCAGTTTTATTCATCTCATGAAATGTAATGCATTATCAGTAGTTGTATAGATCAGTAGATAGAGTTTGTTAGGTTGTTAGATGTCACTTTCATGGTGACGTCAGCTGAGATGCTTCAGTGGTTTGGATTGTCTATAAATGTAACAGTACTCTGTACTGTTACACTTGATCGTTTTGAGTGAGTTCTTCTCCTCAATTCAATCCTTTTATCTTGTGCAACCAACCTTGGGGTATCAGGCTGAGGGGGAGCTTAGTTATGTAAGCATGCTTGTAATCTTTTGATTTTCATTGTAATCATTCAACTTAATGAGAAAGCATGTGTTTATCAAACTATTCTCTTCCCTGATTGTGTTTACAAAGTTTGTATCCATTTCCGCTGCACTTTACACTGTTTTATATTCATTGATTTGTCAAATTCTTACAAACAAGCACAATCATGACAGCCTCTGATCCTAACAATTGGTATCAGAGCTTGGACAGTCAAATTCGATCTAACAATCAATTTGACATAACAATTCAGCTCAAAATTCATTGATACTATGGTTGATTGTATTTAGTTGGAAAACAGAGCAATGAGAAATCATGTTCAAAATGATAAATCTGATACTCTGTAAAACAACCAAGATGTCATAAGATTCACAAATCTCAAACAACTAGTGATGTCATGCATAAATCACTCATAGTCCCCAGATCTGGAAACTTATCTGGTAACTATGATATGATTATCTTTATTTAAAATTGATTTCAACTGTTGTTATGGAATTTGTGATGATTTCATCATATTTTATACTAAAGTATGTACCTCAGATTAGCGAAACCTATGTTCATATAAACATTAGTGTTCTGCTAACATAGAAAGAGGGAAATAAAGCTTTAGTCAAAATTTCTTATGTGCTAAAAGGCAGGTTGAGAATCCTCAAAAGGACCAAATCAACTTTGTCAAAGCACATTAAGAAAATATGGGGTCAAAACAGTCCAAATCATATGTAATGTGAGAATTGGTAATAAAACATGTACAAATGTGGCCAGATCTCTCAAAACATTGCTGAAAATGATTTTGGATTGAGGATTCTTTCACCTCCCAGTAAGTATTTTATTACTTATGAATGGGATGGGTAAAAAGGGAAGAAGAAAATGAACAAAACTCAAGAGTGTGCTTATCTCAAAACTCTTGAAGCCAAAAGAAAAAGAGTGTAAGCATAAAACACTTATGAGGTCAAAGTTGGGTAAACAGCGGTCATCATGCAACTGTGTGCTTTCATCAAAAACAGGAATCGTTCAGGTAACAATGGCATCTCCAGTGATTGACCTTAAAAGAAGAATTTACAATCAATTGTCAAGAAAATGACCCTAAACAATGGTCAAAATAACTTGAGAATGATATGATCATGTTCTTACTTGAAAAGCTGTGAAATCCTTTTGATGTTATTTTCAAAACATCCTTTAACTATTTCTTAAGGTGTTTTTCTCATATAAAACCGGATATATTACTTCATTTTTTTTAATAATATATTTTGGACTTTTACTCATTTTTTATAGTAAAAGTTTTTTCAACGGTCAGGATATAATTTCCTTATTTTTGTGTGAAATTTCTATCCCTAAATCTGATCAAAAGGAAATGGCACACATGTCAAAGTCATGTTAAGCTCAAGTTTGTTTGTCACAGATCAAAAATTGATTGCAAATTGATTTTCAACTACTGAGATACTCATGTTCTAATTCAAATAATTAGAGACAAATTGAGTAGCCTTGGTAGAAAAGACTTCATCATCTGGGATGCTGAACCACTGTCAGGAATAATGAACATGTGGCAAAGCCTTGAACAAAGATTTTTGAGATAATCGCTGGCAATTTAAACTTGAGAATTTACATCCAAAATGTGAATTGTTGAGTATAGCATTTCTGAAACTAAACAGATGTTGGACATGATATTGGGTTTACACAAGACAAAATCAATACCCACATCTGATCAAGCAGATGCTAAAATTGTTTGTCAAAAGTCAAAACACTGCTGCACAAACAGTTGTTATACTAATGACCTTCATTATTGCTTTCTACCACTGTTGTACCTTAAATGCTGTTGTGCCTCAACATCTGCTCTCTAAAGTCTGTCCACTGCTGAAAGTCAACCCCTGCTCCTTGAAAATCTTGAAAAAAACTGATGTTCAAAATCATTGTTCTATCCACTGATATACTATCCACTGATAGTAAAAATCATCCACTGCCTCATTTTGTTACCGTTGTAACTACTGATGGTTGATCCATCAGTGGCTGTCAAAACAACTGTCCTCCATTATTTACTCTTTCATCAAGTGTTGACACGTGGTCAGCTTTTTAGTCGTCAGATCGTTATACCCGCTGCCACATCAGCATTCACTTTTTCCCTAAAATAAAACCCTGATTAAACCCAAACAGGGGCTCACACTGTCGAATTGAATTCTAAAAATTCTCTTCTCAAAGCAGTTTCCCACTCTTCTTCACAAAAACGTTCTTCGATCTTCTTCATCAAAAATGACGAAATCAAAATCAAAGTCAAAATCAAAACCATCTTCTTCCTCCACCCCAACAGACGCCACTCAAATGCCCGCTGAAACCACAGAAATCCGTTACAAAGCCCCTCACAACTACGTGGGTATACTCACAAAACCCACAACCGAAAACACATTTGACACCATCATTAACACCGTATCTGCATCAAAGTATAAAACTTTGATAACAGCAGACGCTCCCATCTATCTAAAAACCCAGAGAGAGTTCTGGAACAATGCCACCCTTGAAAAACAAGAAGCACTGTCACAGCCATCAACTCCTCGATACAGGGTAAAAAGATTCAAATCTCTCCACAATCTATTTCTGAAGTCTTCAAACTCAATGATCTGAAAGGTAAAACTTCTTTTTCGAAAACTGAGTTGAAAAAGGATTTCATAAATAGGGGCTATGCAGAGCAACCAAAAAGGGATACCTTACAAAAAGGCTATTTCCCTTCTGCACCCAGATTTTTGTTTCACACTCCATTGATGTGTGTTTCTAATAAAACAACGTCTTTTAATGAAATACCATCGAAAATTCAATGCCTGGGGTATGCTATTTTAAACAACGAAAATTTAACTATTCCCAGGAAATATTTGATGACTTGGTAAAAAACGTTGATAATAAAGCATTTCTACTCTTTCCAAGATTTTTAAGCTTCTACTTTGAACAAAAATTTGTAAAGGAAGATGCAGAATTGCCCAAACAAGGTGCTTCTTTTAAAATAAACTGTTTAACACCTGAAACATTCTCTAGAATGTTGGCACCAATAAAAACAAAAGCAGAGGTGACTGAGCAGAATATAGCAGATGAAACTGCTCCTCAGGTATCTGCTGCTGAGCCCACTGCTCCAGGTGATCAAAGTAGCACACCCACTGCTTTGAAACCCACACCTGCCACCACTAAAAAGACCAAAAAGAAAACATCCAGAAAGCCCACCAAACCCAAAACAAAGGCACCTCTGGAAGATGAGATCCCAGAGTCAATGCCAGTGACAACACAAAAGTCACCAATAACCACTGCTGCTACTTCCTCACAGCAGATGGAAGAAAGATCTCAACCCTTGCCTCAAACTCCTCATGCATCCTCACAAAAGGATCAGGTTGTAAACACAGGGACCCCACAATATGAAGCTCTGGACCCACTCGGATCCATCTTCCACAGTCCTAATCCCAAGGACATGTCTCTTTCAACCCATTCACCCTCACCCTCCATATTACCACAATCCATGATACCTTTGTTGCATACAATTGGTATTACTCAGACACAAACCAGTTCCTCTCAAACACCTATCACTGAGAGTATACTCCCACAAGTGACTGGGTCTGATGTTGATATCTCTGTTATCCCAGTAACAACTGAGGAGGTTACACTGCAGGAGTTACAAATAACTCCTGTCAGTAGTTCAAGTGGAGCAGCCACTACAAATGTTGAACCCACTGGTTTACATTTGGACAGTGGTTACATTCATAAGACTCCCTTGAAGGCAATTTCTTCTATAGCACCACTAAGAACCACCAGTGAGTTTGTTTTAACTACTGGCAACATCAAAAGGTTATCAAGTGCTGAAGAAAGAAGTCCCCAGTACCAAGAACTAGGGGCATCAATGGATGACTTTTGGGACTCTGTTCCTAAGTCATACATTGGTAAAACCACTGCTGGTGGGGATTCAGATGATCCTGTTAAATCAGGTGACGATTCAAAATATCAGGAATTGACGGGCAGGGTTGAAAACCTGGAAACCTCAGTTGCTGAAATAAAGGATATGGTGCAGCAGCTGTTACAAGCTCAGAAAGCCCAATCCACTGCTCCTCCTGCTCAAGCACCTGCTCAACAGGCACCTGCTGCAAATGAGTTATGGAACATGTTCCAACCACTGCTGGAAAGACAAAAGCAGATGGCATATCAGCAGCATGCTATACATGTTCAAAAGCTGACAAATATGCTGGAATCAAGATTCAAAGATACTCAGGAAGATATCAAAGCTATCAAGGCTCACATTCAAAGTGCCTCTGGAAAAGTTCCCTCCACTGTTCTCTTCATGAATGAACCCTTCCCGGATAATGCCAAAAAGGGGGAGAAGATCAAGTGGAAGAAAAAGGGAATTGATGATGGTATATATGTTGAGCCAGAAAAGAGCCAAACCAAAACTGCAGTATCAACACACACCACATCACTACACACCACCACAACTACTGTTCCACCATCATCTGTGTCTACAGCACCAAAACCATTATCACCATCAAAATCAGCCACCCCATCATCACCTCCTGCCAAAAAGCAGAAGACAACAGATGTTACAACATCTGCTGTAATGGCAACAGTGGTTGAAACACCAGTTGTTCCAACTACTGTTAGTCAGTCACTCATCACCACTCAAACAACTGCCATCACAACCCCTGCTCAAAAGCAGAAGACATCTGCTGATACATCAGTAGTTGTAATGACAACATCGGTTGAAACACCGGTTGTTTCAACAGCTGTTAGTCAACCATCCACCACTGTTCTCACCTTTCCTACATCACAACCAAAGCTCTTTACCAGAAAAAGAAAGCCAATCTCTGCCGATGAGGACATACATGATCCTAATGCTGCAAAATATCCACTAGAACTAGAAGCTATCAAAAATGAGATGAGGCAATTCTATACAGAGGAAGATCCTTCAAAAAGAAGGTTCCCCGCACTCATAGGCTTTATGGCACCAGAGGATATGGATGATTATCTCAAGCTCAAGGAGAGACAGGCTAAAGTAAGAGCTAAAGTTGAAAGTGAAGGTCTAAGTGACGAGGCCATTGCTGAAAAACTGGAATTCTTCCTCTCAAAAGTAAAGCAGATGGAAGAGTTTGCACAAGAACTGAACAAAGAAAAGGCTGATCAACAAAATAAGTTAAGAAAAGAATATCTAGCCTACATCATGAAAGAGAAATTCTATCCTGCTGAAGAAAAACAGTTTGAAGAATGGCCAATAGTTGCTTTAAAGCATGAGGTAGAGAGGATTGAAAAAATCAAGAATGATCCTAAAAAGAAGAAGAATGCTCCAAATTGAAGCAAATACAAAAAGCTCATTGCTGACCTAACTGCTGAGTACAAAAGGAAGAAAAAGGAGCTGGTGGATGCAAAAATGGATACTGCTGAAGCCATATCAAAATGGTCAAAGCAGCAGACTGATGAAGCCTATGAAAGGCTGAAGAAAAGGAAGATAATTGTTTCAGGCACTTCAAAGAAACGTGAACAATTGATGAAGCTTGAACAGCAGATTGAAAACCTCAAAACACTGTTCAAATCAGCAGATAATCCTACTCTTGTGACAAACCAAGAAGAATGAAAACAACTGTCCTGTACTGTGACAAACCAAGAAGAATGAAAACAGCAGACAATCCTACTCTTATCAGTAGTTGTATAGATCAGTAGATAGAGTTTGTTAGGTTGTTAGATGTCACTTTCATGGTGACGTCAGCTGAGATGCTTTAGTGGTTTGGATTGTCTATAAATGTAACAGTACTCTGTACTGTTACACTTGATCGTTTTGAGTGAGTTCTTCTCCTCAATTCAATCCTTTCATCTTGTGCAACCAACCTTGGGGTATCAGGCTGAGGGGGAGCTTAGTTATGTAAGCATGCTTGTAATCTTTTGATTTTCATATTAATCATTCAACTTAATGAGAAAGCATGTGTTTATCAAACTATTCTCTTCCCTGATTGTGTTTACAAAGTTTGTATCCATTTCTGCTGCACTTTACACTGTTTTATATTCATTGATTTGTCAAATTCTTACAAACAAGCACAATCATGACAACCTCCGATCCTAACACCAACCATTTTGAGTGTTGGATGAAGATAGAGAAAAAATATGTTCCACCTGTTGATGGAGTGGGTTTACCAAAAGGCATTGGAAGTTTAACTGAAACTGAACAGAATGATTTTAAGGCGGGGAAGAAGATGATCAGTATTCTCCAACAGGCCATAAAAGAAGATATTCTTGTGTTGTTACAACATGATGACGACTCACAATCGATATGGCAAGCATTAAAGTTGAAGTTCCAAGGCAGCGTCTCTATGATTAAAAGCAAGAAAGCCCTAATCAAGAAAGAGTTCAATATCTTTACTAGAATGAAGGGTGAAACGACTAAGCAGTTGATTGAACGCTATTGCCATCTTGTGGTAGAGATGAGAAGATTGGAAATTAAAAAGACAGACGAGGAATGGATCGATAAGTTGTCCGACGCATTACCTTATGATGAATGGGGCACGTACTTAATGATGTTGAAAAACAACTCGGATTTTGTGAATTTGAATCTCAGTGCATTCATTGAAAGGATAGAAGCTCATGAATTGGAATTGTTGAAGATCAGGAAGATGAATTCAGCAAATGTACAGCAAGACGTATCTCTTTACTACAAAGGAAGCACTCCTGTTGCAACAAATCAAAGTCCAAAGATACAAACGGGTTTTAGTGCTGATATAAATTCAAGTGCTTCTACAAACACTCCACAATCAAGCAAGTCCTCACCGTTTGCGAACTATGATCCAAACTTAAAAGCTCAAGAGCAGCCTTCACCTCAAAGCTCTACAAGTTCCAACAATCAGGCTTACGTTTCTGGGGTACAATGCAATATCGCGGTGAATATTAAGAATGGAAATGAAATTACCGAAACAGCCGCAAAACAACACATTGCTTTACTTGCTTCTGTTTTAGAGGCTTATGAAGGATTAGTGGCGGGTAGGATCAGTAATCCGGATATGACAAAAGAGGATTACGACCAAATCGGCCCCGAGGAGCTTGAATTGATTGATATAAAATGGTGCATGGCAAGTTTGGTTAGAAGGGCACAACATTTTATGGAGATCACAGGCAGAAACAGTCTCTCAGGTCCTGATCAGAAACTGGGGTTCGACAAATCAAAGGTTACCTGTTTCAAGTGTAAGGAACGTGGTCATTTCAAGAGAGAATGCCCTAACCGTGAAGTGAACAACCATCAGAACCCATTCACAAACGATTATTACAGGCAGGCGATCTATCATCGACCTAACCAACAACCTGCTGTTCAGAGGCCGCAAATCGAAAACAAACCGGAGAAGGCTCTTATAGTGAATCAGGACGATGAAAAAGTAGCCGAAGGTTTTACCTGGGATAAATACACTCCGGGAAGCGATGGGCAAGCTATGATGGCAGAAATTGTTGAAGTACCAGAGATGGTGACTAAGCCTGAAGTAGTTGTTGAAGAGGTTCCAGTGGTTGTTGAAGATGTTCCTGTTGAGAATATGATTGACACTGAAGAAATCACTGCAGAAGTTTACTATTACCAGTCAAAACAGGAGGTATTTGCAAGTTCTATAAAATCAATAATGCCTCGTAACGTGTTTGAATCTTTTGCAGGATATTTTGAAGAACCGACGACTGGATCGTGTTCAAGATACGAAGAAAAGAAAGAAGTTGTCGAGGAAATGATAGACGTAACACAAGAGATGACTGGAGAGAAGTTGAAAGACATCGCTGACAAAGCTCTCATGGGAAAGCTAAAAGAGGTAGACACAGAACTCGAGAAGTCAGAGTCTGTCAGTACCGTGTCAGTCAAACAGGAGTCAGATCAGGAATCTGGAATTCAGGAGGTTAAAGTGTCTGAGTCTGAGTTGAAAAATGTCGGTAAACAAGATGTGAACATCGTGTGTGATGAACAGGTTGTTTTTGAGAAAGTCATTTCAATCCCTGAAACACTATGCCAGAAGTGTTTGAATTTAATATATATAAAGAAGAATTTAGTTTAACCATATTAAAATTATTAAAAAAATGGCTTTATCTCATCATAAGGTTATGTCATTTATTTATTTATTTATTTTTTTTCAGTTTAAATAGTTAAGTACAAATAAATAGTTTAATGGATTTAAATTAATAAGGTTAAATAAGTAACATAAAGTAAAATTCGAAAATCTTTCAAAACGGGTCGGATTTTGGAAATCCATTTTGACGGATGTTACATTTATCGTGTTTTCCATCTGAATAATTATCAATATATACAAGTTATTGTCACAAATTGAATAACAATTAAACACAACAAGGCAATCACATCACAATTAAGTCAACACATATAGCCAAAATCGTCGACCTTGCGACATTTATATATTTTTATAATAGTATGCATCAATACACACCATCTATTTTACAAAGGTTTTATTTTAGTTATTATTATACATTATATTATTATTATTGTTACATATATATAGATATATTTTTTTCTACATATTATTATTATACAAACATGCAACCACAGTTAGCTGGCCTTTCAGAAACGACGCTCCCTCTCGTCGTACTTCCATGTGATGTTTTCCCCCACTTCACGAATCCGGTTTCCCGCATCCACCAGTTCCTCGCCATAGCGGCGTAATTCGACAACATTCTCCGAGCTCATAGGTGGGAAAGGTGCAGGTTCAGGATCAAACTAGGGAAAATGAACATTTGGGTTATTCATAAAATTCTGAAAATGCCAGTCGCTCGTCCACCATTCTTACAGCTGTCCTGTAACAGGTTGGGGGTTGACAATGGGGTCTGGAATAGCAGGTTCCAAATTGATTGGAAGTTCAGACTGGGCAGGGAAATTGAAAAGGGTTTCATCGGCAGGTCCGATGAGGTCACAATTTGCAAGCTTTCTATCAAGTTCCTCCCAAGTTGGCATCTCCTGGGTTTGACCGGAACTCTCCCCAACTTCCTTTCCCTTTCCCTTTGGATCCTCCGTTTTCTTTACCCGTTGGGCAGCGGGTTTCTTCTTGCGTCTGTGTTTCCAATCCAACAACCTCCTTCCCTTTTTGGGTTTTGGTTTCTCTTGAGGCTGGGTCTGGAATACTATTGGCTCCTCAGTGCCAGCTTGATAACCAGTCTGGGTTCTGGTTATATCCATATCGGTTGTATGGATGGTAAAGTTTCGGAATGCCTCCGACAGTTCATTCATGTTGTTAGCACACATGAAGAAACACACACAAATTTAAGTTAAAATTTTATTTATTAAATTAAATTTTCACAGAATCACAGAATGGCAATCTGAAAAATCAAGTATTTCTAAATACTTAATTTGGCTTAAATCAGTGGCTCTATTACCACCTTTTTCTGTCACGGCCCCGACCCAGTTTCCTGGTTCGAATGTCGCGAGACAGAAAACCCGTGGTATTGGTATTTAATTTGGCAGTGGAAATTTTAACAGAATCGTTTAAATTGAAAACACTCCTTTATTTTATTTCATATTTTGGGACAAACCCCGTAATTTACAATAAAGGAATTTCATTGGGAAACTCCCTGATTTACATAAGCATGTTTATTTATTTACTGAGCCACTTTATCCAAGCTGGTAGTGCTACGCGGCACTTTTCCTGGTTCACAGTAAATCACCCGAAACATGTTTAAAAAGATTTTATCAGCGAGGAAATACTGGCGAGTCACTCAATTTGTACAAAACGGCACATTGTTATAATTTTACAGTATTAAGAGCGATTATAATTGTTTCTATCTTATAATTAACTGGTCCAGTTGTCACTCGACCGGATCTATGACTGTGGTCGTATCACTATTGGGTCCGTTCACCCAAAAGTGACGTGTATCACTATTTAGGTCCCTTCACCAAAAAGTGATAAAACAGCAGTAATGTGCACAATACCCCACTTACTGCCAGTAATTAAAGATAACAAAGACTTAATCCCTATAAGATATAACTGGAAAACATTTAGGGTTTACAAAGCAACTTTGATAAAAACAGAATGACTCACATTGCAAGTTTAACTGGACAGAGTTTTGCCTACTGATTATGCCTGGTAACCTAGTTAAATAATGCAAACGAAACTAGGTTAGTAACTTAATACAACATTTACGATAAATTCACGAAATCAAAACCCTCATGACGAATGACAAAGTATAGCCCGAATTCAGGCAGCACTTAAACATCCATCGGATCAGTTTCAATCGATCGGACATTGTATCGTAGCAATGATCGAGTTATTACCCTGTAATCGTAGCAGCGTCTCGACCCTTAATCACTCGTTTTAAGTAGAATATTGACGTTTTTGAACTAAATTTTCGAACACAGAAGAAAGGCCATGTAACGTACTATTTATAGCTGATTTCTGACTTCTACGCGGCCCGCGTAAACACGAAGAACAACCTACGCGGCCCGCGAGGGCCACCCTAGCTACGGCTAGGGCTGCCGTGTCACCCCATAGGTCTGCCACGTGTCTGACACGTGGCCTATTATCCGGAGAGTTTTCAAGCTGACGCGCCCGGCGTAGACTTCCCTTAAGTCTTACGCGACCCGCGACAAATCAATAAAATTGATTTTTCTTGATTTTTCATGAGATTTAGGGTTTTAGGGGTCCGGGTTTCCACTTTCGAAGTGTTTTGGGACATTTTCGCAGGTCGTTACACAAATGGAGAACCAAATCCATTGCAAAACGGGCTTGTTCCCTCTCACATTTTTAGGCCTTCTTCTCGGCGCCAATATGAAAAGGATAAAGAACTGGAAACCTATTATCGACAAATTCAATGCTAAACTCTCCGGGTGGAAAGCAAAGAATTTATCGCTGGCGGGTAGAGTAGTGTTAGCCAAAGTGGTCCTTATCGCTCTTCTGAATTACTACTTATCTATTTTTAAAGCCCCTGTTTCTGTCGTTAATTCGTTGGAAAAAATTAGAAAAAAAAATTTGTGTGGGGCAATAATGACGGGAGAGTAAAGATTAAAGGGATTTCTTGGGACAAAATGGTTGATCACAAATGCCATGGTGGTTTGGGGATAGGTGACATTCGAAGCTTAAATCTTGGCCTTCTAGCAAAATGGTGGTGGAAATTCAAATTGTGTAAGGAAGCTCTTAGGGTCCAGGTTATTAAAAGCATCCATGCCAACAAAAACGGTATACAATCTTTCCCTTTTAATAGAAGGTTTCTGGGCATTTGGAAAGATGTCGGCTTGGTAGAGAAGGAATTGTCTATTCTCAACATCTCTCTTCGTAATAACCTCAAGGGGGTAGTGGGAAGAGGTGATAATTTATACTTTTGGCATGATAATTGGTTGGGGGCGGGGACGCTTAAAGATGATTTTAAAGATTTGTTCAAGATTGCTACGAATAAAGAGGCAAAGGTGAGTGACCACTCAGAGTCGGGTGCAAGTGTGAAATGGGTTTGGAGTTGGATACGTGAGCCGAATAGGGGAGCTAAACTTCAACAACTTTTCATGATGGAACAAAGCCTCAAAATGCTACTATGAAATGTGGCAATGATTATTGGACTTGGAACAATGATGAAAATGAGACTTTGACAGTGGCTGGGATAAGGCTCAAAATATCCAAAGCAAAAAATACAAACAGTGAAAGATGGCCCTATTGGAATTCTTGGTTCCCACCTAGAATTAATATTTTCATTTGGAGAGCCTATCTCAACCGAATCGCTTCGAAATCAAACCTCGCAATGCGTGGAGTTTTTTTAAATGATTTGATGTGTGCGAGATGCGACCTTAGGGAGGAGACGGTAGAGCATATTTTATGGGATTGTTGGATTTCCAAGTCTATATGGTGGTCGGTATTGACTTGGTTAAAGATTCCGTTTCCAGATGAAGATCGGAGCATCCAACAATTGCTTCAAATGGCGAACAATATGCATTGATCGAAAGATTGGAAGAAGATCATTGGGGCAGTTCTAATGGTGGCGGCATGGGAGATTTGGAAAGTGAGAAACAAGAAGATGTTTAACAACAACCACATTCACTTCCACAAGACGGCACACATCATAAAAGAAAACTCTTACTTTTGGATTACGACTAGATCGAAATTTTGTAATATTGATTGGTCGAGATGGTGTGACTTTTATATTCGAGATCCAATTTTGTAATTATCGGGTTTCAGCTTCTTGCTGGTCCGGTTTCTATATTAATATATAAAAGTTCCGCCGTTAAAAAAAAGATTGGTTAGTTACATTTGTGCGATTAAAGTTGTGAGTAGGGTTTGTATTATCATTTTGTTCGGCCTGAGTTCTTAGTGTTGGACATAAATATGTAGTGTTTATTGAAGGCAATTGATGAATTTAGTGTTTTTATGTGTTTAACTCAATTAATTGTATGTTCAAAAGCACCTTGGTTAGGATTACTTAATGTACTAGGTTAGAACCCCGTATATTATACGGGTTGAATAAATGTAATTTTATATACCAAGTAATATATATATATATATATATATATATTTAAAAATCTCATTTATTACACGGGTTGAATAAATGTAATTTTATATATCAAATAATAAAACAATATATATTTAAAAATCTCTTTTATTACATGAGTTGAATAAATGTAATTTTATATATTAAATAATAATGTTGTATTTTTAAGAATCTCGTGTATTGTACGGGTTGAGTAAATTTAATTTTATATATTAAATAATGAAAAAGTTACATTTTTAAGAAACTCATGTGTGATATGGGTTAAGCACATGTAATTTTATATACCAAACAATAAAAAAGTTATATCTTTATAAACCCTATGTATTATATGGATTGAATAAAGCTAATTTTATATACTACATAATAAAAAGAGTTATATTTTTAAAAACCCAGTGTATTATACGAGTTGCATAAATGTAAGTTTGTATAGTAAAAAATAAAAATGTTATATCTTTAAAAAACCTCGTTTATCACATGGGTTGAATGAATCTAATAAAAATGTATATCTTTAAAAAAACTAATGGATATACTCGATATACGATGGATGGGGTGATTGCGGTGATGGTTCTTATAAATGTCACGTAAACATACTGATTGTCGTATTTGAGTTGAGAGTTTAACACGAAAATAAAAGTATAGAACCAATAAACATTGATTAATATTTTTGTTTACCCCTTATAAACATTTTTGAAATAGATTCTACCCTTAACTACTTTAGTTTAATAAAATAAATAAATCATTTACAATTATATTAATTTATATTTAGCGTACATCTTAATTTCAGGATAAATAATTTTGAAATCTGATAAATATTTTAAAATATTAGATTATCTCCTATACGAATTGTTTAAATTTATATTAAATTTAATTTTATAATTATCTTTTAATTGATATCTATACTATATAATAAAAGAAACCTGTTTTGGGACACTTGTCATTCTCTCATTTAATTGATTAAAATTATTAATAATACTAATAATAATAATATTTAATCTAATCCAATACAAATAATAATAATATTTAATCTAATCTAATACAAATTCTTATTATTAATTCAATAAGCTATTGTTAAATTAATCTTTAATAGAATCTTAAATCCTAGCTAAACAAGTTTCGAAATTCATAATAATATTAATATGTTAGACTAAATATATTATTGATATATATAACTAAAATTATTATCAATAATATTAATAATAGGTTTAGAATCAAATACAAAGATTTAAAAAATAAGAAGTCGTACAAAGGGTATCAAATAGACTCTGATTGACCCCATTCAACCGACATAGAGCCGTCTTATCGAACTCTACGACATTAATTAATATGTACGAGTTGATGGGTTACATTTATATTAACTCATTTATGTCAATATGGTATGTAAATGTCTCTGTTTTTTAATATAAATGTAACCCATCAACTCGTACATATTAATTAATGTCGTAGAGTTCGATAAGACGGCTCTATGTCGGTTGAATGGGGTCAATCAGAGTCTATTTGATACCCTTTGTACGACTTCTTATTTTTTAAATCTTTGTATTTGATTCTAAGGGTCAATCAGAGTCTATTTGATACCCTAAAACGCAATGCACCAAAAACACAAAGAAATGACTTATTTGTAAAACGCAATGGCCAGAAAACACACAGAAATGTCTTATTTGTAAAACGCAATGGCCAGAAAACACATAAAAATGTGTTTTACCTAAAACGCAATGCACCAAAAACACAAAGAAATGTCTTATATGTAAAACGCAATGGCCAGAAAACACTTAAAAATGACTCATTCTAAAACGCAATGGACTGAAAACACCTAAAAAATGTGTCACTGTGAACTGTCTGAATTGTCTACGAATTACTGTCTTCGAAATGAGCCAATTTATGGAAAATTAATTTTTCTGATGCGTTTTTAGTACAGCAATTTAATCGAAAAAAAAAAATTTTTAGCTCAACCCCAGCCAGGGGCTCTGCCCCTTGGACCCCGCCAGGGGCTGCCGCCCCTGGGACCCCGCTACCGGGGGCTGCCGCCCCCGGACCCCCGCAAAGATTGTAAAACGCAATGACTAAATCAAAAACCCAGATCATGAAAATGAAATTAAAGAATTTCTTACATGGATCGAAGCCGATTTCTTCATCAATTGACAAATTTTGAATGATAGAAACACTTATCAACGCTCGAATCGAACGAATCGAGTGATTATCTCCAAAATCACCGGAAAAAACGAGATTTTTTTATGAAATTAAACTGGGTTTTCTTCAAAAAAAGCTAAAGAACACGTTGATCGGGTTCTGAATCATTGATTGGTGATGAAAATCGCACTATAATGTAGTGATTATTGAGATAGAAAGTGAAGAAATAGTTGAAGATGGTGGGTTTTGAAAATGGTGGGTTTTTGAATTTACTGGGTTTTGAAAAAGGAAGAAGAAGGAGTTGGATTGACTAAAATACCCTTTCTCTTTATTTTAAAATTTGCCACATGTCATAATCCTATGGCTTCCTATCCTTCCTAGCGAAAATTAACTTCCTATTTGATCTTTTCCCTTGATTCTAAACCTATTATGGGTCAAGTTATTCTACAAAGGCTCCTAATTGTAAGAAGTGTAAGAAAGATTTATAGAGTGACAAGTGTCCAATAACCTAAAATTAAACCCACTACATCACCACCCAAAACCTAAACACCCACCCTAATCCAAATAGATAATTGATCGAAATCACTTTGTATAGTTTATTTTTATTAGTTTCATTCATTACAGGTTATACATACAATTGTGGGTTCTTCATTATCGATCATTACATGTTTCGAGCAAGGTTATGTTAACATAACCTTCTATTATGGCTAGGTAAATCAGGTTACTTATTGTGCTATTGAACTCGAACCCAAATGTGATATGTTTCTTATGTTATACTTTTGTGTGTCGTTTGTTTATCTTTTTTAATTTAATTGGAATTTAGGTTAACCATATGCTCATTGTGGATATGTACCTTGCTTACTCTATCTATCTAGATTAATTAGGTTTTTAAATGACTTGAAGGGCGGTTATCAAGCACTATTTGCAAAATTAGCCTAAACTAGAATTATGACCCGCCGCAATTGCGGCGGAGATTCTTTAGTTATAACTAAGTCGATTTAGGACCCACACGTTATGTTGAACCTGTGAAACGGGAAAAACAACAGACGATGTAAAAACGTTCACTCACACACGCACGTTGCGTGGTGTTAACTCACAAAGTTTAGAACGAAACGTAAAACTGGTACACCACGCACGCACATTGCGATGTGTTAACCCACAAAATTTAGAACGAAGCATAAAGCGAAAAATTTGCGAAAAATGAAAACTATAAAAGACTAAAGTTGAAAGTAAAAAAAAAAATTGTGAGGATAGATAGTAAAAGATAAAAAGTTTTGGGTTAAAAGTAAAGAAAACAAATAGTTTTGGGTTAAAAGTAATTTAGAAAATACCTTTGGGTGAAAAGTGAAAATATCAAATTTTTTTTGAAAAACACCCAAAGCATTGGGTACAAGACATAGATGCACAAAAAGGTTGCTAATTTATAGTTTTTTTAATATTTAAATTTGGATTATGATGGGTAATTATTTTAGCATATTAGATCATTCTGGGCTCCGTGTAACTAGCGACTGATTATTGATATGGGCTGGATGCATGGGATGAAAAAAAGTCATGATCAGAATGGGCTGTAATAAGGAAAGCATTGGTCACAAGGGTTAAAGATATTTTACAAATGCTAAAATAAACGAGAAGAGTGAGAAACAACTATAGAGTTAAATGTGTCTAAAGAGGGATCAAGTGGGAAGAATAGTTTAGTCCAAGAGGAAAAAAATATACACATGCTTCTCACATGCCATAAAAACATACATACGCAAATCACATGCTATTTCTCCACCCATTTTTTAAATGCCCGTAACTTTAATATACATCATTCGTTTTTTTTTTTAAAATCTATACTATATAATAAAAGAAACCTGATTTGGGACACATGTCATTCAATGAGGGCATCAATAATTTATAGATAAATTTTAAATTAAAAAGATTTAAATATTATATTAGAATTCTATTTTGATTGAATCTAAAGTCTAAAATTTGTTTTAAATCTAATCTATAATTTATGGATTTAATTTTGATTTGAAATTATTAAACAAAAACTCATAAAATTAGTAACCATTTAATCAATTTCATAAGTTTTAGTTTTCCTTCTAGAATCAAATTAAATTTTTGTTAAAATTAAAGTTTTGTCAAGAATATAAAAAATCATTATTTAATATTTAATATATTACATCAAATATTTAGAATTAAACTCCACTTCATTCTAAATACTAGGTATGTTTTTTTACTATGCATATGCTATCCATATTATCTATATCACATAGAAAACATGTTCTTAGACGAAAACCCACTTACGTAAAAAATAATGGACATAACTTAAAATACAGTGGGTATCAAACTAAAAACCCAATAGACAGTAAACTAAAAACACAATTGATAGCAAACAAAAAACACAATAGACAATAGATAATAGACTAAAATAACATGGACATCAGAACAATAACACAATTGACAACAAACTAAATCACAATGGATAGCAAACTAAATATAATGAACAAAATCTAGAACACAATGTATAGAAAACTCACTCTGTTGATAAACACAATAATCAGAACCAATAACACATATATGAAAAAACCCAATATAACACCATCTTCATTGTGTTATAGATTCCTGATAATAAAAACACAATAGCCAAAACCCAAAATAACATTGTGATATACGTTCTGATAATAACACAATGTATAGAAATCCATGTAAAAAACGTAATGACCAAAACCCAGTTAAAAAACACAATGACTGAACATTTAACACAATGTATAGAAAAACCCGTGAAAACGTAACCTTTTATATTGTTTTTATATAACAATATCATATTCATATTAAAGATAAAAACACGCTTGTTATTATGGTGTTTTTTTTTTTATTAAAACGTCGTATGAAAATGTTATGGACGTTTTAAAATGATAGGTGATTTGACGTGTTTCTTGCATGTGGATAGAGAAAATCAATAAATGTAGGATATTCTCTTTATGCCCTTCCACTTATTTTTTCCACCAAAACTAATCTCAACCCTCCAAATTTAAGATTAACAGACTAAAATCCTTCCTACTCTTCTTAAAAAAAAATCATACCTTCTATTTGATCATTTACCGTCTAAAAACGTAAATGAACTTTCATATATTTGCTATTGCTTGATTAGGTTTGTTAGTTGTAAAATCTAATTATGTTCTATTAATGAGATCTTTATGCATTTGTGGTGTTTTAAAGAACAAAGGTTTTTGGTAAGAGAATTTAAGGCAATTAGATGTATTATCGACTAGAAGCATTTCCAAAACGAGAAAGGGGCCCAATAAAGCTTGCATAATTATTAACTAATACAAGTTAGCATTTCATCTTTTAAGTTAATTAGAACACAATCTAACTACGTTTATAACATGAAAGCTATATATTATTATACATTGAAGATGATTTCTTGTTTTTATATTATTGTAAGATAATAACAATAGCCACAATAGCATAATACATTGATAACTAGTGTTCTATATAATGCCATGATGGTATGAAAACTTGAACTTTGTAACCACATAGGCCCAATAACTAAAGGCTGAGCCCACATTGTGAACTTTATCATAAAACAAAGATGCTTCCTCAGGTCCTCATCTGCTCATCTTCTAACAAGTGTTACTCTCTCCTTTTTCTCTCAAAATAATACATCACTTATTAGTTATTATCAATAAGTTTTCAACAAAGTTTGGTAAAGGGGCAATATTTTGAAAAATGATTCCTTACCCAACTAATAAAGAAAGCATAACTTCTCTCTTCTTTTGTCTTTTTCTTTTTTTTTTCTCTTCATCAAAGACATCATTGTTTTAAGTTTTTCACAACTTTTTTTTTTGTTGAGACATCTTCTTTACACTTTGGTCCTTTTCCTTTTCACCATTAATGAAATTTATGTTGATTTGAATCATTGAATGCCTTGTTGGTAGCTTTGATGGTACTATGCATTCGGTTGTTGCAATATTTACATTACGTTAATGTTGGTACGATGTTTTGATGTAAATCCATACCGAAATTGATTTGAACAGTGCAGTATAATGTTATACCCATAGTTTGCGCAAAATTCATATGGATTTTCATGTACGAACATCACATGTCTTACATTTATGTGAATATGGTCATGTGTGAATGATAAGAAAATTTAAACACCTTTTCCGTGACACATTTTCTTCGCTTGCATCAAATGTATGTTACGCTTTGCTTTCGCTTGCATATTTTCTTAAAAACATAATAGTGCTTAACCCGCTCTAAACTACTATATTAGTGAAAAGATAAAGTTTCATTTAAAGTCATTCAAAGTATGTATGAATACATGGATCATGAATGGACTCAATTTATGTCTTAATACATGGATCATGTTAGGCAAAGATTTATATAAAGACGACAAAATATTTCTTTTTCACGTGGTTTATAATACAAAAGATATAATAGGTATAATAAAGCACGTTAATTTAGTTGTATACAAGTAAAAAGGAAAGGTGGAGAACTTAAAAGACAAAAGTGACGACTTCGAGAGCCAACACATGCCCACTTTGACCATAATATTACATAAAGAAGTATTTAAATATTGATCTTAACATCATATTCTCCGCGTAAGTCTACCTTTTTGTTCTTTTGTTTATTTTCAATGTTTACATTCGTTATCGAATGGTGTTACAATTACTTTTATGCATCATATCATATAAAATTTATATGATGTTGGTGGGATTTACTGGCACTAGCCTCTCTATTCTTACAAGGTAGAGGTAAGGCTGTCTACATTTTACTCTCCTCAGACTTTACCTTAGTTTTGCTATTGGTGGGATTTACTGGCAGCAGCCTCTATATTCTTACAAGATAGAGGTAAAGTTGTCTACATCTTACCCTCCTCAGACTCTACCTTAGCTTTGCTATTGGTGGGATTTACTGGCAGCTTTTCTGCGAGATAGAGGCAAGGTTGTCTGAACCTTACACTCCTTAGACTCTACCTTAGCTTTGCTATTGGTAAGATTTACTGAGTATGAGGATGATCATATAAAATTTATATACTATAATGTTATGTTATTTATTATTTACATAAAATAAAACATACACTTTCTAATACAAAAACATTAGTTTTGTGTTGTTAGTATATTCCGGCATGTGTAACTTTAATTTTTATTCATAAATAAATTTTCTTTGTTTTGAGTTCAACAAGGGCCGAAATAATAAGAGGTTGAAACATTTTTTTTAATCAAATCACATATTTTGTTGTACTAGTTAGTACTTCCACTATGACGTTTTAATTTCTTTTTATTGTGGCACTATGAAATCCCGATCACAAGAGATAGCCTTGAAAATGTTGATCACGTATAGTATACTTTTGATTTTGTACGATACAATTAAGAAGTTCTTAGCTATTTCTTGGGCCTATAATAAGAAAGGTTTATCAAGACTCATAAATTACCCTTGATTTTTTTCAATCTCTCTAGCTCATAATTCTTAGTCTTCGTCTTAGAAACTACGCTAATGTTATTATCTGTAAAGAATACGCTAAATGTTAACTAAATCATGTATATTTTGTTGAAAAAGGTAATTATAAATATATCACAAAAAAATACTATATATGGGTATGAGATGACATGTCATTGGGGTAATGCAAAAACCTAATTAACCTAGGTAGCTATGGCAAGTCAAGTATCGTAACGAGGAGCATGGGATCAGTATCATACGTTTCGTGTGATTATTTACTCTAGTACTTAATTTAAAACTGATCTTTTGGTTTTGACTGATTAACTAAAACAAATGAAAGCGAAGATTAATTAAGTTCAAACAAGAATAAAAGACTGATCACAAACAGGTTTCAGGTATGTGAAACGGATTGAATAACCTAGTTTGCATAAATTGGAAATCGCATAGACATGATTCGTTCTACTTAGGGGTGTTCATGAGCCGATCCGATCCAGGGTATGCTCATGCTCGGATTGACTTACAACCGATCCGATCGGATCGAATTTGCAAAACCGAGCACAAAAGTGATGCTCATGCTCGGATTGAATTTGAATCGAGCGGATCGTTTTCGCTCGGTTTTTCTCAAATCCTAACTAAAATTGAACGGAGCGTTTTCGCTTGGTTTCGCTCGATTGAATTATAAGAATGCGTTCAACAAAAAATCCTAACTTAATTAAAACATGTCCAACACCTTACTAACAAAAGCAATACATAACTAAAATCATGATTCTAAAAAATGTTCTTAACAGTACCAAGAACACAAAATAAAGTGCGAAATACAAATTTTCATTTAGCTCAAAAGCCATAAACTTCTTCTTTAAGCTAGTATATTTTTTGGCTTTTATTATTTAAAGTCTATAATATATATATATTAATTTAATATAAAAATAATTCGAGTGAAACCGAGAGATCGACGAGCGAGCGGACCTTTGCTCATGCTTGGATTGAATTTGACTCGAACCGATCCGAGCGGCTCATTTACAAACTGAGCGGGAATCGAACGAGCATTTTTCGAGCGATCCTTGATCGTCGAGCAGTTTGGACAGCCCTAGTTATACTACTTGCTTTCAATAAAAAATTAAAACCTAGGTTGACTGCGATGACTTACGATTAGAAAACCAAATGGTTGACAAAGTTGAATTCCTTACTAATTAATTACCATTTCAAAGATTAAAACTTGATTGATTTCAATGGCTCACAGTAAAACAATTCAATGGCACAAAGAACTTAATCCAAAGTGTTGATGATTGAAATCCAAGTAACCGGTGAAACTAAATCAAATTTTATAAATCCAAATTGTATAATCAATCCCATGTAAACATAAAGATTCAATTAACCTAATAATAATTAGAACGAAATCTAAATCCATAAGTAAGTATAAACAAGTTGAACACAATTACCAACATTAACCCTACACTTAGGGTTAATCATGAGTGATTTAACCTTGCGTGTGTGATGATTGATCATGATCCTTCATGTTTTCGGGATTGATTTCGGGTTTAGAAAGATGAATTGAAGGCTTGAAGCTTTTGAATCACCCAAAATCGCCCTTAGTCATCCTTCAGCCCCTAGGGTCCGCTCCTCCGAAACCCTAGCCTAAAATCCTGTTTACAAAGCTAAAAACGTGAAATTCCGAGTTTTCTGGGTCCCCGCCGTTTCAAAACACCAAGCTTTTGAGACGCTAAGTATGAAACTGAAACGCCAACTTGAAACGCTTGGGAATTTGGAAGCCCAACCCTGGCGCTTGAAACACCGGGTTTCAATTTTCTTCGCAATCCTCCCATTTGATCAGATTTGTGATTACGCTCATCGTGCTTTCATCCAAATGCCTCAAAAACGCATTCTTAACGCGTCTATACATGCAATTCACCAACACTCACAAAGTAAGCGTGTTCCACATAAAATTCATATAAAACACACTTTTAAAACACATTAAACACCATAAAATATCCCACTGATCAATCTGGATTGATGTCTAATATTTATAGACTAATAAACAAGTCTAGGTTGAGTCAATATTGACATTATAAATTTATTAATAATCTAGGTTGGTTCGGAAACTGAAGTCAATGAGTTGGTTGAGCTTTGTATGATGTTGCAAGTTAAGTTGAATCAAAACAGTGATAAATGGTACTGGCTCGGATCCAAAGACGGGGAACATGATGAATTTTCTGTTAAGTCGGTGAGAAGTTTACTCGACAAAAGCAGGATCATTGTGGATACTTATGTTCCTGAACGATGCAAGTGGATTCCTAAAAAATGCAATTTTTTTTCATTTGGAGAGCAGATATGAATACGATTGCCACGGTTGATGCTTTAAACAAACGTAACATCGATGTTGGGAGTCCGATTTGCAGGTTATGTGGAGATGGAGAAGAGAATGTAGAGCATCTGTTCACGTCTTGTTTTTTTGCTTCTATGTTATGGACGTGGATTGGTAATTGGTGTAAGTGTCGGCCTATGGTGGTGTTCACCTTTAGGGATCTCATTGAATTTCATAATCATGTGGGTTTGCATGGAAAGAAGAAAGAGGTTTTAAAAGGCCTTATTAGAATTGGGTGTTGGTCGATTTGGAGATTGAGAAAAGAAGCGAGGTTCAAGAACAAAGAGGTTAAACTTGAGTACATTATTGGTGAAGTCAAGAAGTTGGGTTTTTTGTGGTACAAGACTAGGAATAAAAATAAAGATACGTCATGGGGTGATTGGTGTAAGTTTGTAAATTTGTAATTTTGTAATGTTGTTTTCGGTTGCCTCGGTTTGAGGCAGCTTGTGTGTTTAATGAAATTCACTTTTTTTTTTTTAAAAAGAGCTCTATTAAGTATTAATTATACAAGCCAAACTAAATAACCTTTACGCGTTTACAATCTTATTTGAGTACACAAATCCCTGTAAGTCGAGATCTCTTTTGAAATTATATTATTTTTTTAGTGTTACTTTAGATTTTTTTTTTTTTTTTTTGAATAGCAAACGCAAACATTTCATTAATCAAAAAACTGACCCCCAGCCAGAAGTTGGGAAGATCAAACAAGTACAACACAAAGACAAAATAAATTTACATAGTTATATTAAAATCCCACCAATCTTGTTTCGTAAACCTACTAAATTTGGACTTCATCTTCAACCTTTGGTACGAATTTTCTTTTATATCCTCCACCATTGTTTGTACTGGTCCATGTTTACCTTTAAAGATCTTATCATTTCTTGCTCTCCATAATGACCACATTGTCTGTATTGTAATAGCATGAATCATTTTCTTAATTTTCCCATTTCTATGAATCTCATTCATCTCCTTTAGCACATCTTTCACGTTCCCATCCGAGTTGACCGTTGGTATTTTGACCCAATTTGTTATCATCTCCCAGGTTCTAATTGCATAATTACACCTCACAAGTATGTGGTCCGTTGTTTCTTCCGCTGCACCACAGATTTTACAAGTAGCATCCGGTATGTTAACTCCTCTATATCTTAACGCAACCGCTGTTGGTATTTTATCTTGAGTTGCTCGCCAAACGAACATGATGCTTTTGCTCGTGGCCCAACTGTTCCAGTCGAATTCGTCGGCTGTTGTGTTGAGATCCAAAGTTGAACTCAGCGACTTACGAACATCTTTTACCGTAAAATCCTTTTGCTCTGAATCTTTCCAGTACCATACATCGCTATTACCTGTAAGTTGTGTGTCTTGCAAAAGCCCAATCAGATTTTCCATCTCCTGCTTCTCAATGTCGCTACTCGGAGTCCTAACCCACGACCAATCCCAGATGCCTCCTCCGTTTATTTGCCGATAACAGTCTTTTACCAGATTTTTCTTCCTGCCCGCAAGCTGAAACAAAGCTGGGAACTGAGATTTTAACGGACCGATGCCTATCCACGAATCCGTCCAAAACAAAGTTTTATCCCCCATGCCTACCTTGCTTATTAGTTTGTTGCTGACTTCGATGTTACTCTTCCGAAATTCCTTGTCTATACTCCCAATATTCTTCCAGACACCCGGTAATGATTTTTTAATAGGAATAAATTCCGATTTCCTTTGGCTGTGATGAATCGATTTTACTACTTTAACCCATAGACTCTCCGGCTCCATCTTTAATCTCCACCACCATTTTAGTATTAGAGCTAGGTTTAAATCTCGAATATTACCGATACATAGACCCCCAAAATCCTTGGCAGCCACCACTTTTTCCCACTTGACCCAACGAATTTTGTTATTTATATTAAAGCCACCCCAAAGGAATTTTCTTCGTATGCCCTCCAAAATTTTTAAAACGACCACAGGACACTTGTAAAGCGATAGATAGTAGTTCGGAAGGCTGCCCAGTACTACTTTGATTAGGGTTACTCTTCCTGCAAAGGATAAGTTTCTAGACTTCCAAGATGATAGTCTTTTATTGAACATGTCAATGACCTCTTTCCATTGGGATATTCTATTCATGTTTGCCCCGACCTTTAAGCCTAGGTAACTGAACGGAAATTTCCCAGCTTTACACCTGAAGGTAGATGCCATGTTATCTATTTCCCCATCCGTCACCAACTCCATATAGTTGACTTTTTCTTGGGTTAACTTTCAACCCCGATATCAAATAGAACAATCTAAGAATCCTCTTAAGGTTTTTAACATTTTCCACTTCCCATTCACCCACAAAGATGGCGTCATCCGCAAATAGCATATGGGTTAGATAGGGACCTTCGTTTGGTAATTTTACTCCGATAAAAGCTTTTGAATATTTTGCCCGTTCCATCATAATATGCAAAGCTTCCATTCCTATGATGAAGAGGAAAGGTGATAGAGGGTCACATTGTCTTAATCCTCTTTGGTATTGGAACTCACCGGTTGGTGACCCATTCACCAAAACCGAGCCTCTACCCGCAAAGAGGATGCCCATGACCCAGTTTCGCCATCTCGACGGAAAACCCATGTGTGTTAAGATGGAAATTAAAAATTTCCAGTTCAATGTATCGTTGGCCTTTTCTAAATCGGCTTTGAACACGAACATATTCTTCTTTGATTTTTTCGCCCAACCCACCACTTCATTAATTATTAGAGGCCCATCTACAATATTTCTCTCCGAAACAAAAGCCGATTGGACATTAGAAACTACACTTTTAATTACAGCTTTTATTCTATTAGCTAGCACTTTTGAGATAATCTTATTCACCACCCCAATAAGTGATATAGGTCTAAAATCTGAACAAGACAATGGATCGGTTACCTTTGGGATAAGAGCGATAAATGATGCGCTGCAAGTATGATGAATCGAACCATGGATGTAGAACTGATTCATAACCTGCATAATGTGTGTTTTTAATTCTTCCCAGTATGTCTTAATAAGGTTGAAGGTGATGCCATCCGGCCCCGGTGCTTTATTCGTGCCACACTCCCATATTGCTTCTTTTACTTCGGCAGTTGAGAATTCTATCACCAGACTAGTAGCTTGTTCCGTGCTTAGTTTTTTGAAATCTCCTGGGCCCAGCCTGGGCCGAGAGTCCACTGGTTCTTTAAACTTTGTTCTGAATGTCTCCAGAAAATGAGTTTTTATGGTACCCGGATCCGTCACCCAAATTCCTCCAATCCACAGCCCACTTATTTTATTCCTTGCAATGTGACTATTAACAATCGCGTGAAAGTAACTTGTATTTTCGTCTCCAAGACCTATCCAACGTATGCGGGATTTCTGTTGCAAATCCATAGCAGCTGTATTTTCCCATTCCTTTATCTTCCTCTTGCTTTCATGCCATGTTGATAGTTCCTCGTTCGATAATGCCCTAGTTTCTACCAATGTATCCAACTCCTTCAGCTTGTTTTGAGCTTCAGACAACGCCTTTTCATCATGTTCCCTTTTTTCTTTTCTCCATTTTTTCAACTCCTCCTTGATTGCTTTTAGTTTTACAGCTACCACTTCATCCTTGAAATTCGAATCACACGTTGCCATGATTCCTTTTTTTACCGCTTCATCGAATCCCTCCAACTCAAACCAACTACTAAAAATTCTGAATGGTGAAGGACCAAAACTGTTATTGACTGTTGTTAATATTAGTGGGCTATGATCAGATATACTCCTGTTTAGAGCTAATAGGGAAGCATTTGGCCATCTACCCATGAAATTGCCACACACCAATACACGGTCTATTTTGCTGAGGTTGGAGCCGTCACCCGATAAAAATGTATATTTCATTCCCCCCATGTTATATTCTTGCAACCCTCCGCTACTAATGAAGTTATTAAAGCACAATGCACCATTTGCATCAAAGTGGGAATTTAACCTGTCTTCGGAGACTCGCACCTCGTTAAAGTCTCCTAACATAATCCAGTTCCCATTTATTGAGTTCTTAGCCGCCAACAATTCTTCCCAAAGCCTTCTTCTGTTTGCTTGATTTGTGGACCCATACACATTGACGATTACTAGATCCTCATTATCCCCAACAATACGGCCTTTAATAAGAAGGAAGTTTTGGTTCTTTATTTCCATCTCTTTCTTAAATACACCTGAGTTCCATAGTGACAGTAAACCCCCTGATCTACCGTCGGCATCAACCTTTGAAAACTCGAAGTCTGAATTATCCCAAAACCTTCTGATTTTGCTAACAGGCAAGTCTCTAAACTGTGTTTCTTGTATGGCTATGAATGAGAGATTAAATTTTCTACGTAATTCCTTAACCTCCGAGGCCTTACCAACCCCTCCTGCACCTTTAATATTCAAAGATCCAAAATTCATTGGAGTCCTACATCCACCTGGTCTTCAATTACCGCTTCCTTAACAAGCGATTCTTTACCTGTCAAGTCAACCCCAAGTTTCCTTCCCAATTCTTCCGTTGCCTTAATTTCTTTACCGAGGTCTTGTTCGTTAAGATCGAAGTTGGGGGAACTGACCTGAGTATCCGATGCGTTTTCGTTGGCTTGATTTTCTTCCAAGTCTGAGACTTCTTCCCAATCCGAGTCTAATTCATCCTCTACGCTGTCACCTTGGTGATCGAGACTATCAAGAACTTCCTCCGATATCCTTATCTTCACCTTGTTCCTCCTCCTTTTTGTTTTTCCTTTTTTACATACTATTCTTTTTTTGGATTTGCGTTTAGCTTCATCCGAGTATTCAACATTTAGATCTGGAAGCTTCCCTTTGCCCACAATTGAGTTGGGCTTTAGACTTGCTAAGCGGGCTTCAACAAGATTGGATCTTTTCCTTTTTTTCTGGGCCGCACTTACTGGCCCATTATCTGGTAGTTGCATGTTGGCCCCACCCTGATTGTTGAACGTGTTTGTTTCATGCGACTCTTCATTTCCTCCCTTTGACAATTGGTTGACTTCTTGTGGCCCCCTAGGTTCTCCTGTTCCCCATGTTTCCTCGTTTTGTTCTCCCTCGTTAACTGAAACGTTTCCCACCTCACCCATAGGTGTATCTGCTTTACACGTGTCTGACTTTTCGTATTCTACTGCCGCCGGAGACTCAACTTCCGGCGAGTCCACCTCTTCCGAATTTACCACTGGGTCGTCATGGTTATCGTTCATGTTTCCGGTTTCTTCCTGCATGTGTTCCCCAATAGGTTTGTCCTGATCAACTGGTATAGACGGTTCACGTTCTGGGTCAGGGTCTGGTTCAACTCCAAGATTTGGTGCCCAGAATTGGAATTCTTCTGTCACCCATACATCATACATTATGTGTTTCCATCTAATTTTAACTTTTTCATTTATCGTTTCTCCATGGTTAACCAAGACACCAACTGCATCACAATTAAAGTTAATGTCATATTCATCGGCATCGGATGGTTTTACAACTTTCCCGAATCTTTCACCTATGCAATTAAACACCCCATCAATCCATAACTGAATTGGTACTCCTCTGATTCTAAGCCATGCTATCCTTTGGAATGGAATATCTTCGCCAGTCCATATTTTAACATCTTTGAACCACCTTTTCCATTCTTCATCCTTCTTAGTTAATGTTTCTCTCATGCTTTCTACTGAATCGAAGATGATCAGAATATTCAGGCCCCCCATGTATCTAACCTGGCCATTCTGTAGACCCAGTTGTTTTTTTATCATCCCTATCTCTTTGAAATGCTCGATCCTTTAAACTTCCCCCAACACTGATAATCCTTTCCACATGGTATATGGTTTTGATTCATTTGCAAATGTTAAGATCTTCTCATCCTCCTCCTGTGTTCTTTTTCCTTTCGCCACATCAGCCCATGTCATCCCTTGTCTAACGTAGGCATTGCCTTGTTCCTTGGGTTTGGTATTGTCTACCGGTGGGTAGTTTTCTGTTCTTTTAACCCATGTCTTCCTTTGTTTATGCTCTGGCTTCTTTACGACTTTTACGAATCTCGCCACGTTTGTTTTTATCTTCCACCCGTAGAAGTTCATCCGGTTAAGCGCCTTTATCATCTTCTCTGTGTCTTTCACTTCAACAAATCTAAGAAACCCGAATCTCTGACCTTTCTTATCGAGTTTCCTTGCTATGTATGCGTCCACTATGTGTCCATAATTCTTGCATTCCAACCATAGTTCTCCATCTGTTATGTGAGGATGTAGGTTTGAGACATAAAACGTTACTGCCTTCTTCCTTACTTCGTCGTTGTAGTTGTTGTTGCTGTTTTCACCGTTCTCCGGTTCTATCTCACCTTCCTCTCTCTCCATGGCTTCTCCGAGAAAACAAATGAACAGAATAAGAACAGCCCTAGAGGTGTTAATGGGATTCGAACCAGTCTAGCTTAACTATACTCAGATAGCCGCGACCGGTATCAGACCCGCTAAGCCCTCCGGAAAACCGTACCAACTCTGCGGGAAAGGAGGCCAGGAGAAAGATGCTACTAACAAATATGAAAAAGAGATGTTGTGACAACCGTCACTTTTCCGTACATTCCGTACACTAAATGAACAGTGATCTGTGCCTTAATGAACATACATGATCTAGTTTACAAGAGAAATAAGTTTCTGAATTCCATACAAGTGAATTCATGTACATTTTATACTACAAAATATTGCTTTATGCAAAAACGAGAGCGTTGCGTTAAAAATATTAGTAAACTCACCGGTAAGACACACTGTGTCAACGGAACTGCAGAAAGCAGTCAGACAATAAAATTGGAGCCTAGGTGTAGGTCCAATAACAAGAATACATTAAAACCCAAGAGTACATACGAGGGTTTAATATATATGCTATATGAAAGCAAAAATAAGCACTAAAAAGCACCCGAAACACACTTTAAGAGCAGAACTAATTGCGACAAAACTGCGAAACGAACGTTGATGGCCGCCCGGATAATATTTAATCCCACAAATATTCTGTTATGATTAAAATTTTATTTTAATCAGGTTCGTGTTGAAAAATAAATTAAAACGCTTAAAACGTTATTTTTCAAGTTTAAGCACGTACCGTGTATTCCTACGCGACACAGTGCTTACACTGCAAAACGCAGACAACGCAGAAAACCTAGGAATATTCCAGGAATATGCTAGGAATATGCTAAGAATATTCCAGGAATATGCTAGGAATATGCTAGGAATATTCCAAGAATATGCTAGGAATATGCTAAGAATATTCCAGGAATATGCTAGGAATATGCTAGGAATATTCCAAGAATATGCTAGGAATATGCTAAGAATATTCCAGGAATATGCTAGGAATATGCTAGGAATATTCCAAAGAATATGCTAGGAATATGCTAGGAATATTCCAGGAATATGCCAGGAATATGCCAGGAATATGCTAGGAATATTCCAGGAATATGCCAGGAATATGCTAGGAATATTCCAGGAATATGCCAGGAATATGCTAGGAATATGCCATATGGAATGTCTATAAATACCTTGAGATGACACACTAGACAATTCACCACCCAACACCACAAAACTACTCTCTCCTCTCCCTCAAAAACTTTCGGCCGAACACCCCTTGATCATCCATCATATTTTTCGATTTTGTTCTTCACATTCCAACATCATACAAGTGTCAAGTGTCACGCATAAGAAGGCTTGGTGCACTCGGAGCTCGAAGGACCTCTTTCTCTAGCTTTTATCCACCATATTCGCGTCTAGATACTTCCCTAGCCTCGAGCTAGTGGTATGTTGCTTAAAACACATTCTTGAGCTATTTTGAAGTGGTTAATGTGATGTGTAATGATTAAAACTCGAAATCTTACAAAATGGTGCATTAAAATCTACTAAAAACATGAAAAATGATGGTTAAAAGCTCACTAGTTGTGTAAATGTTGTAGTAATTGAAATTTGTGATTATTTAGGCCCGATCTACGTTGTGGTAGCTCGGATCATCATTTAACCCTGTTTGGTTAAGATCATGGATCTTGACATAAGCTTGTTTGAAATGGTGCAAGGGTTAAAAGGTGAAACTCTACCACACAAGAAACATGAACTTGTGTAAAAGTATTTTTACTTATGAAATAGTGTCTAAAACTAGCCGATCTATGTGTCCACAAGTGGTATTTTCAAAAGACCAAGCGTCAAAAGAAATCACATGTTCTAATCCGGATCTTACACAAACAAAAGTGATTTTTTGTGATCAAACAAGTGTGCGAACACTAGTGTAACAAAAGTTTTAACAAAGAAATAATTTTCGTAAAAACCGACTAGAAGTTGTGGAACTTCATATTCTTTAAAAATAAAGTTTTTTTTTTTTTAAGAAATTAAACTTATTTTTAAAGATAACAAGACTTACTAAATGTGCTAGTAAATTACTACACATTTTTGTAAATATGCAAGTTCATGAAATGGGGAAAATTAGTGATTGTTGTTGATAATTGTTGTTGATGATTATTGTTGATAATTGTTGTTGATGATTATTGTTGATAATTGTTGTTGATGATTATTGTTGATAATTGTTGTTGATGATTGTTGACGATTTAAAAGAAAATAAACACATGTTTTGAAAACATGGGAAACCTCCATTTTTAGGGGAAACTCTGTCAAAATTTTTATAAATTTTGACACTTAGAAAAATATAAGTTTTTGAAGAACTTATTCCCTAAAAATGTATTTAAAGGTATTACCAAGGTTTCCCTAATTTTTGGTGATAAGAAATGAGGATTTCTTCAAAAATAAAAGTGGATATAAATATGTATATTTTTGAGAGAAAAATATATATTATTTTATCACCAACTTTTGTGCTAAGTGTATATAGTATGTGTTATACGTGCTAGCGTATTGAGACGTAAAGATACACTAAATACTCATGAGGAGTATAAACATGAAAATACACATACAACATGCTTAGACACATACAAGAGGATATATTTATGAAAATATATTACTTGGACAAAATACATAATTCGGGTGCAAAATACAAGATACGTATATTTATTTTTGAGAAAATGATATAAGACAAATAGTTAAAAATATAAATATTTTTAACACAAGAACACAAATACAAAAGATAGTGACTTGCACTTGTGCGATACAAGTCTAGTGACTAACGTTAATAAAACGCGTTTAGGTCACGACGCTAGATAAGCAACTCCGGTGAAGTTTACGACGCAGGAACGCAAAGTTGTGAATTCATGCTCCCCCTTTTCTTTAACTGTTTTTGGTTTTATAACTCTCGGGGGTGAAATACATGTTACAAATATTATAATTTTTTTTTTCAAGTAGTAAAAATACAAGAAGCACTCTTGGTGAGAACGAGTACCGAGTGCAATACGAATCGAGAATACAAAAATACGAGAAGCACACTTGGTGAGAACGAGAACCAAGTATGATGTGCTTTAAGAAATGCCTAGAAATTACTAGATCATGTGAGCATAGACTTAATACTAAAAATGCCATGAAGTCTTGGTGAAAACTAGTACCAAGCCATTAAAAACATTCAGTAATTAGGGACGAGGGTTAGATCTAACGGGTACGGCCGAGCCCCACTCATGGTCCTTATGTGACCTCTTGAGTGCTTCGGTGTCCCAGTCGAGGTAAATCGACACAGTCGAGGTAAATCGACACAGTCGAGGTAAATCGACACAGTCGAGGTAAATCGACACAGTCGAGGGTAATCGACACAGTCAAGGGAAATTGACACAGTCGAGGTTAATCGACACAGTCGAGGGTAATCGACATAGTTAAAGGAGCCAACACTAATGCTCCATAAGTCCTCACATGCCTTAAAGGAGCCAACACTAATGCTCCATAAGTCCTCACATGCCTTAAAGGAGCCAACACTAATGCTCCATATGTCCTCACATGCCGAAATGTCTTTGTACAAACATTCAATTAGTACGTGGTGTACACAAGAAAACTTGATTTTTGCAAGAATACTTTATTTATACAAGATACATACCATGTTTTCATACTCGGTATGCAAAACGCATGAACTCGCTCAACTTTATGTTGATGTTTTCCAAAATTACATGTATTTCAGGTGACAGGATGGATCTTGGGCGCAAGTGTTGTAACTAGAAGTAGACTACAAGTTTAGATGTCATCCACTTTTGTTGAATTGTAACCTAGATGAAGGTTGTGTTTTAAAACTTAAATGACAAGTGTTTGTGATCCTCAAAATTTTCCGAATGGATGAACATCGTTTTAAATCATGTAGTTGTTTATTATGATCGAATGCAATGATAACAAGCTAGTTACACATCATACGCTTCCGCAAAAGACAGGGTGTGACAGTTTGGTATCAGAGCTTCGATTGTAGTGAACTAGGATTCCTTCTCGAGTCTAGACTACAATCACTAAAGTGCTTTCACAAAAACATTTTACAAAATGGTTTTCATTGCATTCACGAAAGCGCCAAGATCCACGAGTCAGACACTTTTCAAAGAAAAGACAAGGCAAGGACATTAGTGAGGAATACCCATAGAGTAAGGTGCCAACCAAGGCATAGTCTACAAAAGTTAGACTTGACAAAATGACCCCCCCCCCAAAACGAGAGTTATACGTGGTATAATGCATTAAGTTACTTGATTATGCTAAGTAGCATATTTGTTATTTGTATTCATGCATACGAATAAGTGTACGGAATGATTATTGACGTGAATAAAATTCTTTCGACTCCGACTCCTATTACGGTACGTGACTCGCACGATGAAGCTATCGACCTCGCGTCCTTTGCAAAGCTCGTGGCTGGGAGTGATTACCAGACAAGACTCTGAGCTTACTTCCGTAGGAGATGGCTGCTCTTCCCTCTCGAACGTGAAGATGCCAAACTACGGTGGTGATGACGAGGCAGAGGCGGCGACCTTGAACGAACTCTTAATCAATGGGACGAGATCCCTCCGGATTATGTGAAGCAAAATTGACAACATACTTGACTAGAAAAGGAAGATGAAGTATTCATCACGAAAGTGCCCCTCCAACTACTAGGAATTCTCTCCATTCCTATTCCATCTAATCATCGTGCCTATACGCGCATAACAGTAACGAATGTTAGCGCATGGACCTCCGCAATGGTCCTTTCCATGGCAAGGAGTGAAAGGACAGTAGTGTCCCCTCCTAGATCAATCATCTGCTTGGACGAGAGAAAATTGGGGTAACTGTGCAAGACAATTTATTATTACGGGGGCCCACGTAATAACGACTTGTAGTGCACAGAAATCCTGGTGGACTCTACGGGTCGAGCTAATGAAAACCACACCAAATTCAATGTATAGGTGTCCTCACCTTCATCTGGTAGAACATCACATAGATCAGTGCTTTAGCACGTAAGAAAGTAGGAAGCCTGTCTCAGCCTACTTCGTGACTGACACTTCTACCTGCGTACGAGACGTTTGAGGAAAACGACATTTAAGCAAGTGAAGATGAGAAACATTCAAGAGATTCAGCGACTTTGCACTCTCTATCACCCATACACGAGCAACCCCCTCTAAGGGAAAATGTACGCCCCAGTAAAGCCAAAAACCTAAGAAAACCAATGTAGCGGGAAATAACTGAAACCTAAATGACCGAGGCAATGTAACCTCAAGTTCGTTTTAAGCCAAGTTGGCAAGCCTAAGTGAAGGCTCAGTAACTGTTTCCCGCTCATACATTGAGTATTTATGTATACATGTGAAATTGGGTGATTACATAATGGCTTATGGTGCTATGTACCTCATAGACACCTGGAATGTTGCCTAACCTACTTCATACCGTTTTGGCAGAAGGGAATGCCGCCCAGGCGAGACACAAACACCAGTACGCTACCAAGAACAGAAGCCGAGCTGCAAGAATGCATCTCGCAGGCAATTGCACGACATGAAGCCCTCCGCTCTAAGCACATCAATGGCACGACTGAGAATAACCCTCCAACTGGCTGCACCTATAAACAGTTCCTGGACTGCAAGCCTTTGAATTTTGATGGCACAGGAGGTGCCGTTGCATTTGTTCGTTGGACAGAAAAGACGGACTCAGTTCTAAGAATGAGTAACTGTTCACCCCAACAAAGCGTTACCTATATCTCAGGGTTATTTCTGGATGGCGCACTCTCATGGTGGAACCTCCAGGTTCAGACCCTTGGTGCAGATGCTGCTTATGCACTGAGCTGGGACGAGCTCAAGGAAATGATGGAAAAGAAATACTGTTCTAGGACTGAAATCCAGAAGCTTGAGGTGGAGTTCTGGAATTTGAAAATGGACGGACCGAAGATTCCTGAATACGTCCAGCGATTTCACGACTTGTCTAGGGTCGTCCCCTACCTAGTCAAACCGGAATTTAAGAGGATAGAACGATTCATTTGGGGACTTGCACCCCAGATTAGGGGCATGGTTACTACCTCAAAACCCTCAACCATCGCAGAGGCTATCGATATGAGTGTCACCCTTACTGAAGAGGCTATACGTGCGTGAAAATTTTCGGAATCTGAGGATAACAAGAAAGAGACTCATGTGGAGTCGTCAAGCAACAAGAAGAGGAAGTCCTCAAACCTAAAGATGAGCACCCAACTCAACTATGGAAGCTCTAAAGCAAACAAAAGAAAGAAAGCGAATTCGCCACATGGCAGGAGCACTGATGGAGCCATTAATAGGGCAGGTGGTAATGTTTACTCGGGGACTAAGCCGAGGTGCAGAGAATGCACTTTTCACCATAAAGGTCGATGTCTGAAGCCTAGGTGTGGAAAGTGTGGAAAAGAAGGGCACAACAGGGACGCCTGTTGGGCGAAGGACCCAGATGGAAGAAATAAGAGAATACCCGGTTGCTACAAATGTGGTGAAGCAGGGCACTTTAGGAAAGATTGCCCGAAGAAGAAACAAGCAAGGAAGGGTTTTCACGATCGAAACTCGTGAACCACGCTAGGATCCAGATGCGGTTACGGGTACGTTCCCTATTAACCACCCTTATGCATCTATTTCTAATACTGGCATCAACCTTAACCTTGCATGCTTAGAACTTAAGAAACTTCTTGGCCTAGTCTCAAGTAAGATAGACGTCCCGTATTCTTTAGTAATGGGCATATAGAAGGATAGCTTAAACAGTCGAAGCGATTAAGGATCGTGATTAGGCACTTAGAGGGCCGTAACCTTCTGTTACCATTGACTCGTGAGGTCATAATAATCAGCATGGATCGGAAATCCAAGTATGCAGCTGAAGTCGTCAATACGAGAAAATCAGACGCATCCCTCGTGCGAATGATGAAACCCAACTTTACTGTAATAGGCGCAAGGATGCTAGACCCCATAAGGCGGCAGATCTACGACATCCTTCATTGGTCGAAGAGGCATAGAAATGCCTCTGAGTAGACTGCAGAACCTGGGAACATCCCCGCGATGGAAGAAGTTCTAGTAGCCTTTTCAAAAGACTTGCCAGAAATGCCCCTTCGCAGCGTCAAGAGAAGTTTAGGATAAACCACGTGCCAAGAGCAGCACCAGTGTCGAATAATGTCTTACCGACTAACTTCGTCCGTAAAGCATGAGCTCCGGACGTAACTGCAAGAGCTACCAGACAGTGGAAGTTAAGGACATGACGCCTTTAGTTAGGGATATGAGGAGAAAGTTGGCAGTTCCATTTTGCGTAAATTCCTGAGAATTGAGAATCAGAATCCTTTGCCAACGACTGGCAACATAAACAGACAAAATCATAAGATCCTAGTTGCCACCCAAGGATCAACTTGAGGACAGGATGTCCATGACTGTGTATACCAGAAGGAAGTGTCCCTGAAACGACCTTTAGGACTCGCTTTGGAAGTTACGAGTTCCTTGTCGTACCATTTGGCCTAACACATGCATCGACAATATTCATGGACCTCATGAAATCGAACGTGTAAGCCATACCTAGATAAGCCATATACTTATTGACTACATTCTCATATGGCCAATGACCAAGGAAGGTCGTGAGCAACAACTGCAATTTACCTTGCAACTCTTAGAGAAAGAACAGTTAAGCGCTATGATGACGAAAAGCGGATTTCGAATTCGCGAAGTGAGAACTTTCAGATCCATGATGGATAAGAACGAGATTCATGCCAACCCTGCAACCAAGAGCTAAGGAGCTAGAGTTGCAATTATGTGACGCCTCTCGACAAAGTCTCGATTGTACGCCGATACAACAAGACCACGACATTACATACGTGGCACATTGATTAAGGAATCATGAGAAGAACCCTTGAGATAGGTACAGTCATTGCGCGCAGCAAACTGGGCGTTATTACCTGAAAGAAAACGTTGCACGATCTTTACTGATCGCAAGGGATTGCAGCACACCGATGATCGTAAGAACTCGAATATGAACTGAGCTGTTGAACGATGCAGACTATATGAACAAGATGCGTGCTTGTGTGATAAACTTTGATAAAAAGTTGGAACACTCACTTACCCTTAGTAGAGTCTTCCTACAACAGTATTTATCACGCCGCCGTCTAAACCGCTTTGTGTAAAGCTTTAGATGGAACGTAATGAGTCAATTCCCGTTGTGTTGAACGGAGACCGGGAATAATGGATCAACTGGCCGAGATGGTCCAGGAAAAATCTAGAGGCAAGGTCGTTCATATATGCGATTATATCAAGACAGCCCGCAGAACACAGAAAGATTACGCCGATGAGAGGCAGAAATCGTAAGAATTTGTGACAAGAAGCACGACTAAATTGAGAGTCGCGCCTAGAAAGGGCGTAGTGTGAATTGGAAAACGAAAAGATTGAATCCCCGGTGTAGGGATCAGAACCATTGTTCACAAGATGAAGCTTCTAGAAAAAGATCAGTAGTGATGGCGACACATTCATGTGTCTAGTCTTTAGAGGAGTCTGACGCAAGGAACAGTCATAGTTCCCACAAATAAGATTCACGTCAATGATATACTATACAACCTGTTGAGGTTTCGGACCAAGAGTCCACAAAATGCAGAAAAGACATGATTGATTTACTTGAGCATGATAAAATACATGACATGAGAACACAAAGACGTGTTTCAAATATAAGTGACCATATTGGTTTCACAACTCCCCTGCGACCGATGGCATCGCTTGAATTTCGGGACGAAATTCTTTTAACGGGGGGAGACTGTGACAACCGTCACTTTTCCGTACATTCCGTACACTAAATGAACAGTGATCTGTGCCTTAATGAACATACATGATCTAGTTTACAAGAGAAATAAGTTTCTGAATTCCATACAAGTGAATTCATGTACATTTTATACTACAAAATATTGCTTTATGCAAAAACGAGAGCGTTGCGTCAAAAATATTAGTAAACTCACCGGTAAGACACACTGTGTCAACGGAACTGCAGAAAGCAGTCAGACAATAAAATTGGAGCCTAGGTGTAGGTCCAATAACAAGAATACATTAAAACCCAAGAGTACATACGAGGGTTTAATATATATGCTATATGAAAGCAAAAATAAGCACTAAAAAGCACCCGAAACACACTTTAAGAGCAGAACTAATTGCGACAAAACTGCGAAACGAACGTTGATGGCCGCCCGGATAATATTTAATCCCACAAATATTCTGTTATGATTAAAATTTTATTTTAATCAGGTTCGTGTTGAAAAATAAATTAAAACGCTTAAAAACGTTATTTTTCAAGTTTAAGCACGTACCGTGTATTCCTACGCGACACAGTGCTTACACTGCAAAACGCAGACAACGCAGAAAACCTAGGAATATTCCAGGAATATGCTAGGAATATGCTAAGAATATTCCAGGAATATGCTAGGAATATGCTAGGAATATTCCAAGAATATGCTAGGAATATGCTAAGAATATTCCAGGAATATGCTAGGAATATGCTAGGAATATTCCAAGAATATGCTAGGAATATGCTAAGAATATTCCAGGAATATGCTAGGAATATGCTAGGAATATTCCAAAGAATATGCTAGGAATATGCTAGGAATATTCCAGGAATATGCCAGGAATATGCCAGGAATATGCTAGGAATATTCCAGGAATATGCCAGGAATATGCTAGGAATATTCCAGGAATATGCCAGGAATATGCTAGGAATATGCCATATGGAATGTCTATAAATACCTTGAGATGGCACACTAGACAATTCACCACCCAACACCACAAAACTACTCTCTCCTCTCCCTCAAAAACTTTCGGCCGAACACCCCTTGATCATCCATCATATTTTTCGATTTTGTTCTTCACATTCCAACATCATACAAGTGTCAAGTGTCACGCATAAGAAGGCTTGGTGCACTCGGAGCTCGAAGGACCTCTTTCTCTAGCTTTTATCCACCACATTCGCGTCTAGATACTTCCCTAGCCTCGAGCTAGTGGTATGTTGCTTAAAACACATTCTTGAGCTATTTTGAAGTGGTTAATGTGATGTGTAATGATTAAAACTCGAAATCTTACAAAATGGTGCATTAAAATCTACTAAAAACATGAAAAATGATGGTTAAAAGCTCACTAGTTGTGTAAATGTTGTAGTAATTGAAATTTGTGATTATTTAGGCCCGATCTACGTTGTGGTAGCTCGGATCATCATTTAACCCTGTTTGGTTAAGATCATGGATCTTGACATAAGCTTGTTTGAAATGGTGCAAGGGTTAAAAGGTGAAACTCTACCACACAAGAAACATGAACTTGTGTAAAAGTATTTTTACTTATGAAATAGTGTCTAAAACTAGCCGATCTATGTGTCCACAAGTGGTATTTTCAAAAGACCAAGCGTCAAAAGAAATCACATGTTCTAATCCGGATCTTACACAAACAAAAGTGATTTTTTGTGATCAAACAAGTGTGCGAACACTAGTGTAACAAAAGTTTTAACAAAGAAATAATTTTCGTAAAAACCGACTAGAAGTTGTGGAACTTCATATTCTTTAAAAATAAAGTTTTTTTTTTTAAGAAATTAAACTTATTTTTAAAGATAACAAGACTTACTAAATGTGCTAGTAAATTACGACACATTTTTGTAAATATGCAAGTTCATGAAATGGGGAAAATTAGTGATTGTTGTTGATAATTGTTGTTGATGATTATTGTTGATAATTGTTGTTGATGATTATTGTTGATAATTGTTGTTGATGATTATTGTTGATAATTGTTGTTGATGATTGTTGACGATTTAAAAGAAAATAAACACATGTTTTGAAAACATGGGAAACCTCCATTTTTAGGGGAAACTCTGTCAAAATTTTTATAAATTTTGACACTTAGAAAAATATAAGTTTTTGAATAACTTATTCCCTAAAAATGTATTTAAAGGTATTACCAAGGTTTCCCTAATTTTTGGTGATAAGAAATGAGGATTTCTTCAAAAATAAAAGTGGATATAAATATGTATATTTTTGAGAGAAAAATATATATTATTTTATCACCAACTTTTGTGCTAAGTGTATATAGTATGTGTTATACGTGCTAGCGTATTGAGACGTAAAGATACACTAAATACTCATGAGGAGTATAAACATGAAAATACACATACAACATGCTTAGACACATACAAGAGGATATATTTATGAAAATATATTACTTGGACAAAATACATAATTCGGGTGCAAAATACAAGATACGTATATTTATTTTTGAGAAAATGATATAAGACAAATAGTTAAAAATATAAATATTTTTAACACAAGAACACAAATACAAAAGATAGTGACTTGCACTTGTGCGATACAAGTCTAGTGACTAACGTTAATAAAACGCGTTTAGGTCACGACGCTAGATAAGCAACTCCGGTGAAGTTTACGACGCAGGAACGCAAAGTTGTGAATTCATGCTCCCCCTTTTCTTTAACTGTTTTTGGTTTTATAACTCTCGGGGGTGAAATACATGTTACAAATATTATAATTTTTTTTTCAAGTAGTAAAAATACAAGAAGCACTCTTGGTGAGAACGAGTACCGAGTGCAATACGAATCGAGAATACAAAAATACGAGAAGCACACTTGGTGAGAACGAGAACCAAGTATGATGTGCTTTAAGAAATGCCTAGAAATTACTAGATCATGTGAGCATAGACTTAATACTAAAAATGCCATGAAGTCTTGGTGAAAACTAGTACCAAGCCATTAAAAACATTCAGTAATTAGGGACGAGGGTTAGATCTAACGGGTACGGCCGAGCCCCACTCATGGTCCTTATGTGACCTCTTGAGTGCTTCGGTGTCCTAGTCGAGGTAAATCGACACAGTCGAGGTAAATCGACACAGTCGAGGTAAATCGACACAGTCGAGGGTAATCGACACAGTCAAGGGAAATTGACACAGTCGAGGTTAATCGACACAGTCGAGGGTAATCGACATAGTTAAAGGAGCCAACACTAATGCTCCATAAGTCCTCACATGCCTTAAAGGAGCCAACACTAATGCTCCATAAGTCCTCACATGCCTTAAAGGAGCCAACACTAATGCTCCATATGTCCTCACATGCCGAAATGTCTTTGTACAAACATTCAATTAGTACGTGGTGTACACAAGAAAACTTGATTTTTGCAAGAATACTTTATTTATACAAGATACATACCATGTTTTCATACTCGGTATGCAAAACGCATGAACTCGCTCAACTTTATGTTGATGTTTTCCAAAATTACATGTATTTCAGGTGACAGGATGGATCTTGGGCGCAAGTGTTGTAACTAGAAGTAGACTACAAGTTTAGATGTCATCCACTTTTGTTGAATTGTAACCTAGATGAAGGTTGTGTTTTAAAACTTAAATGACAAGTGTTTGTGATCCTCAAAATTTTCCGAATGGATGAACATCGTTTTAAATCATGTAGTTGTTTATTATGATCGAATGCAATGATAACAAGCTAGTTACACATCATACGCTTCCGCAAAAGACAGGGTGTGACAGATGTCGCCTCAAAACGTAAGAAGAAACTCCGGCCGAGATAGGGAGAACGGTACAACTGGTTATGGATGGTTAACCAGGACCCTTCACAATATTCCCGCGAAGCTAACTCCGACGTCCCTTCGTATCCTAGAGAGAACTTGATTTTAGTGTTACTTTAGATGGAATACTTGAAATTATGAGATAAATCTTGTGAATGCACGAGGGGAAATATATATTGGGATATTTTTTAAGAGTGAAATTATGAGATAAATCTTGTAAAGGCACGAGGGGGAATATATATTGGGATTAAATCACGTTATTAATTATAATAAGTTAGTTTAACAGTAAGAAAGTACCAAGGACGACCATGTGGCTAGTCTTTTAAGAACCGATTAAAAATTAAAATATGTTGCAACCCTTGGATTCATGTTGCACGTGTGGGTAAAGGAATTCGTGCCCTATAAATTAAGGGCACTTACTATTTTTATTAATTAATTTACTTTTCTTTTCTTTGTAATTTAGTCACAAAAAATGACTATGACTTGCTTCTGCTCAAAGAGAGTAAGAGAGATTTCTTCTTTATTTCCTTTCTTTTATTAATTTACCCTTTTTTTTTGAATTTAATGTTAAAAAAGAGAGAGAAAAAATAGGGTTGGCAATTAGGTACCTCTTAAGACACGATTAGACCTGTTTGACTGAAAAATACACCATTTGACTTTTTTAATTTTTAAAACAATTAAAATTACAATGTTAGGATCTATCATTTATTCATCTTTGTACATAAAACATAAAACTGTTTTATAAACATGAGGTAGAAAGTAGTTAAACGAGTCGTAATCATGTTTGAAACTTATGTTGTGCGCGCCGTCAGAAACCTGTTAAACCTCTTTAGACACGATTTGTCAGCCTTAGAAAAAAGTACACTTCTAAATCTAAGATGATTTCATATACTACTAAAATATAGAGTAAATTACTTTTTAAGTTATTGTGTTTTATTGGTTTTAGTCATTTGAATCCAAAATCAAAAAGTTTAACGCTCTGAGTCCCTAACCGCTTATTATAACGTTTTGAGTCCAATTTTTAACACTTGTACTTTTGATTTTGGACCCAAGTGGTTTAAACCATTGAAACACAGAGACTCAAAACGTTATAAAATGAGTGGCTAGGGACTCAGAGCGTTAAATTTTTTTTTTTTATTTTGGACTCAAGTGGTTAAAACCACTAAAACACAGAGACTAAACAAGTAATTTACTCACTAAAATATATACGTATTTAGGGGCAAATCTAGCATAGGGGAGGGGTAAGCCGTACTACCCCTCAACTTTCTTGTCGAATTACATTTTAATGCAATTTTTTTCTTTTTCGTTTTATATATTGGCTACCCCTAAACAAAAACAAAAAAAAAAAAAAAAAAAATTAGCATGCGCCTCAGCTTTTCAATTAGATCAGCTACTGAATTCGTATCTAGTAACAAAAAACTGACAGTTCTTTTAGTTACTCCGTTATTAAAATAAAGAGTTAATTACTGTTTTCGTCCCTGTGGTTTGCCAAAAATCACTATTTCAGTCCATTAGTTTAAAAATTGCGATTTCAGTACATGTAGTTTCACTTTCGTAACTATTTCAGTCCACATCGTAACCATTTCAGTCCCTGTACTAACAAAATAAATGGATTGAAATGGTTACGAAAGTGAAAACACATGGACTGAAATGGTTACGAAAGTGAAACCACAGGGACTGAAATCGCAATTTTTAAACTAATGGACTGAAATAGTGATTTTTAACAAACCACAGGGACGAAAACAGTAATTAACTCTAAAATAAATAAAGAGTTGTTGGATCCATGTTATATAAAAGGATTCACATCCTTTCTATTATCTTTATTTATATAATTATACTAAAAATTATTATATTTTATATTTTCTTTCAATTATATAATACTTTTTTCTACTATCTCTTCTCCACTTACAATCACTTTCAAAAAAATATTAAAAAATTAATAGGTGTGAATAATGTCATCCTAAATTTACAAATAAACAATAACATTTTCTCTTTCTTACACTCACATCCACTTTTCATAATATTCAAAACTTTCTCACAGAACAATAGGGAAACTGAAAAAAATTGTGTAGATACGAGATAAATAATTCAATAAATAAGAGAGATTAAATATTTTGATCAAGTATACTACTTCAATAAATAATGTAATAAATCTAGTTGGGTAAGTATGATTCAAACAATTCAATAAATAAGAGATATTAAATATTTTGATTAAGTAAACTTAATGTAATAAATCTAGTTGGGTAAGCATGATTCACATATACTCTTAGAGGTAGCATGCTTTCTTTCCATACTTTCTTTCATGTTAAATATAAAAGTTATAGAAAACAAAGAAGAATAGTTTATAACTTGACAACCATATCCTAATAGTTAACAACTATATACATGTTAGACTATATACATGTTAGAAGTCACTTTCTTAATGCAAATAGAAACATGTGTTTTTGGAATCAACTAACCCGTACACACATGCACACAAACCAATATGAGAACACTAGGATATATAGTGTGATCGAACACATCCAATAATCATGCTAGTGGTTATGGACAAACATGTTCTCGTGAAGCACGGACGCTAATAACGTGTCATGGTACGGGTGAGTCTGAGACAAACATCATGTAAATGGTCCTAGTAACATTGCAACCCAAGAGGAAGTAGGGTAGGGTACATTTAGGTAGATGGATATATACACTATCCAAATTAGGTAACGTGTATTGTGGACCTATTCAAGATCATTTATTCAACACGTCGGGGGACCCCTATAACTCCCTTTTCATCCATTCCTTCAAGATTCAGAAAAAAAAACAATTTAAACAAAAAAAAAAATAAAATAAAATAAATAAACCTCACCCTAAATCTAAGCCACAAGAACAAAACTTTGGCATCTACCTATACAACTCTAAAGAAGTCACTCTCACTCAAACATCAAAACGAAAACCTGCCACCTACCCATTGATTATCATTTCAAATTATAGAAGCGAGCTCGAGCTTAATGTCATGACCCACCTAAATCTATGTAACGTTAGAATTTGAGCTTAAAATTCACTACAAATATACATGATAATATGTATCTATACATGTTATAAGTTAGAATTTGAACATACATCACAATCACTTGAAAATATACCTCTGTACATAATTTGAGCATACATCACAATCACTTTTGAAAAATTAATAATTAGGACTGTAAACAAACCGAACGAACACAAATAAGGCTTTGAGACCGTATGATAGTTTAAAGTTAAATGTTACAAATTGTCTCTCTTATACGATCATACTACGTTTTATGTTAAAGGGACACGAAATTTACATTCATCTACGCGACTATCACACAATATTTTTTTCACATATAGCATGAATTAACCCCTCTAAAAGAAATGCAACTGCAACATTATTCATTTTGAGCTCAAAACATTAATAAATCACTCTAAAATGCAACTACAATCTCCATTTATATAATTACACTAAAAATTACTATATTTTCTTTCTCTTTATTAATTAAATAATATCTTTTACACTTTAATCATTATACTTTTTCTCTCTTCTCTATTTACAACCACTTTCAAAACAGTGTCCCCAAATATACAGATAGATATAAAGAGTAACATTTTCACTCTCCTCCACACACAACCGCTCACATAAAAATACAGAATGGGATGTGAATGCTATAGAATAATACCACTCAAAAAGAAATGCAACTGAAACATCAATAAATCACAAGATCAGCTTCGGTCACCTACCATTGATACAACTCTAACCCACACCCATGATCAGGTATCAAAGCATGCCAAATGGCTCATTAGCCTTGATCCAGTATCAACTTATAACAAAACAATTGAATACAATCATATATGTCAGACAGATTAATAAATAAAGAAAACAGGGGAACAAGGTAGGAATGCTACAAACCATAGAATATTCCATTTATTTTTTTATTTATCATTATTATTATATCAAAAGCAGTTAGTAAAGATGGACCCTTTACAACAAAAAACACCAAGGGGACATCGGTCTATCCATCTTATCATCTTCATAGGGTATATATTTTTCTCTCATTTTTTTTCTTTTTTATGGTGCCAAAATGACCAAAAAAAGAAAAACAAAAACCAAAAATGGAAAATAGTCAAAATACCAAAACCTTTTATAAGGGTAATCCAGTTGTTCTAAATCCCATTTTATCCAAATCATCATTTCTGTGATTTGGGTTCCATTTTCAAGATTCAAATCAAGAAAATCAAGAACCACAAATTCGAAACGAAATTCAAATATAACAGGACTTAGACTAATTATAACCGGATATCGTAATTATATCGTTATCTTATATCGTTATCATTTGCCTTCGATCACAGAGGCTAGACCGCTAACAACTTTACCTCCACTCTTTGGCACCTTTGGCTTAATCTCCAATGGCTCCCATTGTTGTTCTTCCTCTTCAAATTCACCAACCAAAATCGGGTCTTTCGGGTCTGAAACCGTGTTACCTTTTGTTCCAATTTCATTAAAAGATTGGTTATTGTTATTATCAACGGGAGACAGCCATTTAGCTTTAACATAATCCGCTCTTCGCCATGGAGGCAGAGGCATTCCTTTCTTCCTCATGCTTTGTTTAGCCGCATCCGAAACTATGTTGATGATCTTCTGCAGACGATCCGCTTTACCCACGAATATCTGAGGAAGCATTTGGAGAACCGCTTTGTAGCTTTTGGTAGATCTTGCTATTTCAAATTCTGATCTGAAATCTATGTCGATTATCACTCGATCCCCTTCGATTACTGCATCAATATACTCGTATTCCCCTGTTCACCCCCAATTTTCAAATATTATTACAAAACTCAATAAATCCAACAAAATTATGATCTAAACAGTAACAAATTGGGGCAAATTATTCGAATTATCGGCTTATGGATTACCTGCAGGATATGTTGAAGTTTTCTCCCAACGAGATTTACATAAAGAAACAGTGTATCCAAACCCTAAGATGCCATCAATGACAATCTTCCGACTAATTTCATCTTTCCTCTTACAGATCTTGTGTTTATCAACGATTTTCGCAACATCCGCCAACAGATTTCTTTCGAAAACTGTCTCACAAAGTACCAAACTCTGTACAGAATTGGTGCATAATAATAATAACTTAATTAATAAGCAAAATTACATAAAATTGAGTAACAATTTTGCATAAATCGATTAATATTCATTACCTTAAGAGGATCACACGCGTCTGTAGACGAACTGTGGTTATGAGAGTTACCAAAACAATTAAACGAATCTAACTCATCTTCCGAACCATCCGTACTACAGTAACAGTTGCCGTTAACACCGTTAACGCAACTGCACTGGTGGTGATTATTCCGGCAACATTTAACTGCCCCGGCAACGGCAACAGAGTGCTGCTTCTCGGTACTCTCCTCTATGAAATTCTGCACCATTTTATCCAAACAAACAGAGCTCGGTTCGAATTCGTCGGAAAACTCTTTGCCGCACGGCGGTTCGCCGGCGCCGGACCTGTCCGCAACCGCTGATCCTCTCACAAAGCTCGAGAAATCGAAAAAACGCCTCAATCGAGACTTCGGCACTGTTTTCAACGGCTCGAAACATTCAGGTGTGGTGGAATCGATCGGTTGTATCTTCATCGTCAACGGCATAGCACAAACTTCTTCCGATTTGACGATAAATTGAAGATAAAGTGATGATACCGTGTAACCTAACCCTAATTGTTCTTACGAAAACCTAAATTTGTTGATGACGATACGCAATTGTTCATTCGTTCGATTCAGAAATCACAAACAACAAATTCTACAAATAAAAAACTAATTTCAAACAGCTGTAACTACAAAAACACAGCATATTATACGAACGGAATCACGCGGCACGAAAACCTAGAAATCCGCTTAAATCTCTAGAAAAACCTGCAAAACTGATGATTTTATCTTTACAGATTAGCAATATTATATGATTATTTCACTACTTTAATGGCGATTTGTTAGAAAACAACAAGGAATAACTTCTAATCTCTGCTACGTTTCGCTCGCTTTCGCGTAGGGTTTTAAGCTATAGTTAGGTTTTAGGCTAGGTGCGCACGTCACGTACGGAAACCATGACGTCACCGCTCAGTAAACGACGGACGGTAGCCGGATTATCCATCTCCGGCGAAAATATTAACAAGTTTTAGGATCAGAAGTCGCCGGTGACGGAAAAAGGAGGTGATCGGAATAAGTACAAAATTTTGGTTCAGATTCTTTTGGTGTGTTTAAAAAAGAAACCGAGGCTTGGTTAGGGGTTTGTATATAAGGATGATTTTAAGAGTTGCTGACGTGGATATTAATTGCTTACGTGGAATACAGTGTGGCAGTGTTTAATTTCATCCGGTTGTTATTTTATATTTAACGTCCGTTACCGTTACAGAAGTAATTGTTTTGCCACAAGTCGCCACCTTGCAGTCTGGCACGCATTTTGTAATTACGGAATTGCCCATTGAGGTTCTCGCAAATTAGGCTTAGGGCTCTTTGTTATCTGCTCTTAATGATTTAGGTCTTTTACTGTTTCAGTATTTAATGGTTTAGACTGTTTGTTTAATAGATTTTTGAATGGTTCAGATATTTGCAGTGGCGAAGCTTGAAAAAAAAGTTCGGGAGGTCGGAAGGTAACGGACCTAAAATTTTTTTTCTATCACGGAGTTTTAAGGTGTATGTTCGAGTCGGATGTCAGTGATTCGATTCGGGTCGGGTCGGGTCAAACATTAATATCAAATAAAAAACGTTCTCAAACATTAAAACGTAAACATTGTTTAACAAACAAATGAACAAAGACACCAAAACATTTTATTCATTCTAAAAAAATTCTTCATTCTTTCTTTTGAAAAAAGAAGTTATCATTTTATTCTTTCCCATAACAATCTAATAACAAAACAAGTTTTTCTTTTTTTTTTTTTTTTTTTTTTTTTTTTTTTTTTTGGGTAAAGAGTTAACAAAACAAGTTAACAAATCACCATAAATTTCAAACTCTAATTTCTATCTAAATGAAATCACAATAAGATTAAACAAATAAAATTAGACACGGTTACAGAAATATTCAACAAGTTTAGGGCAAAAACTCGAACCTATTTCACCCCTAATTTCAACCTAAATCACATAAATTGCAGCCCTAAATTAAACCTAAAGATAAAAAACACATATCTTTAACCTTATGAAGATTGAAGAAGTCGAACAAGAGTACAGGACCACAACAACGAGCCGTGTATTGGCTTATGTTCTCAAACAAGAAGCCGAAGTCGAATAGTTATGGAACCTGCGTTTTCCCCCCTTTTGTAGTTCTGGCTTGTGGCTTCTGTTCTTCTGGTTGATGTTCCAAAGTAAACGAATTTGGGTTTTTTTATAGGGTGGGCTTTTAAGTTGGACTATATAATGATTTGATTTGGGTTATATAATATGCATTCTAGTAACCTACCAAATATAATGATTTGGGCTATAATATTTGGGCTAATTAAATATTTTATTTGGACTATATAAATAAAAAAAATAAAACCGGGGGTCGAAAACGTATATACCTAATTTTTTTTATAAAACCGGGGGGTCGAAAACGTATATACCTACAAAATCCTATACGAAACGTACATATATAACACTACTGACCGAAAAGTTCGGGGGGTCGGGCGCCCCTCCCCGCCCCTTAAATCCTTCACCACTGGATATTTGTCTCTAAATGATTAAACATTATACTAAGTCTGAATGGTTAAGATCTATAATCTGAATTAGTCAAACATTTCCCTTTGAATAGTTAAGCGTTATACTGACTATTAATTATTCAGACATCTTACCGGTTCAGCACTTAATGGTTCAGATTTCTTATTGGTTCAGCACTTAACTATTCAAAAGTTGTCAAACAGCCCCTTAGTAAATTGAACATTTGAACGTTCAACATGTTAAACAATAAACAATTCGTAAATCGTTTTTTGTAACGGATAATTTCTTTAATCCCCTGTCGTCTGTGAGACTTGAACGTTCAAAAAATCGTAATGGTTCAGACATCTTGGGTTCAGCACTTAATGGTTCAGCACCTCATTGGTAAACAATTCGTAAATCGTAAGCCAATAGTCAGAAAGTTCATATAGTTAACGGTTGAACAAACTTTATATGTTCATTAAAATTTATTTATTATCACTCAGTTAGCTTAGTCGGGTTTTATAATCAAGTCTTCAATAGTTGAAAAGCGATTAAACGAACATGAACACACTTATTTTCTTTGTTTACGTTTGTGAATTCACTTTTTTTTGTTTACATTCATATATATATCCATTTAAAACATGCACAAACGAATATAAGTATAAACAAGCAAGAGTTAACTGTCATTTCCATCCCTATGATTTGGTGGAAAATGTCACTTTAGTTCAAAAAAATTTGCGTCAGTTTTGTACTCAACATTTTTTAAACGTGTGATTTCAGTCCAAAAAGATAACGCGCAGTTAAAAACGTTGAGGACGGAACTGGCGTAAGGCCCGTCCTTGTTGGACTGAAATGACACGTTTCAAAAATGTTGAGACGGAACTGGCGCAATATTTTTTTTTGACTGAAGTGGCATTTTCCACCAAACCAAAGAGACAAAAATGGCAGTTAACTCAACAAACAAATTTAGCCGAACAAACACGCAAGGGCAAACTTACATGTAAAGGTAGCGGGCAACCGGCTTTCTTAAAAAATAATAGTGTATTTTTTAGGCTTTTGTCTTTTAGTGGGGAGGTCTTGGGTTCAATTCAAAGAAGATAATAATTTGGTATAATTTAATAAGAATTAAGAATTGTGTATTATTAGCCGTTTTACTTGGATACGGTGTAAGTGTCAATGTGTCATTGTTATTCGTTGAAATGTTTGTTAGGTTAAAATTAAACTTAATTGAATGGAATTTTGTTCATGTTTTTAGATTATTTTACCATCTGGGGTAGTTATAATGTAATTAAAATTTTGCTTTCTTGTTCCAATTTAGTTAACAATTACAATTAATATAAATTATTTTAAAATAAATGAAACATTTAACCCGTGGGTTCGTTAAACTCGTGATACGGATAAAAAGACCACTTGAACGGACGGGCTCACGTTCATGGCATGGGCTGCCTTGCAAAAGTAAAACTGCAAATGCATGACTTTTTTGTTCACCAAACTACCCTCATGAAACACACGATATTACAGCTTTACATCCGTTATGTTAAGAGAACGAATCAAGGGCAATTTTGTCATTTGGTGGAAAATGAGTCGTTGATGTTGGTTTAGTTGAGTGGTTGTTTTTTTTTTGAACAGCAAACGAAATCATTTTATTCATTAATCAGTGGGTTAACATTGAGTTAACCCATTTTACACCAAGAACAAGTAAACCAAAAACATACATCAGATGCCCATATACCTTAAATCGAAATTGCACCATTTTTCCCACGTAAGATTTGACTCCTTTGCTCGATTCTTTAACCATAAAAACCCCAATACTTTAATCTCCTCCTTGATGTTCCTCGCCATTGGTTGTTTACCGTTAAAAATTGCCTCGTTCCGTGCCCTCCATATGCACCAAAGTGTGGTTTGAATGACCGTGTAGATCGCCGTCTTCCATCTTTTTGATCCTCTAGCATCCTTATGATATTGTAAAGCATCTTTAACGTCGAATAACACAAACCTATGCAACTGGCACCATGTTCGCACGAATTCCCAAACCGATTGTGACAATCCGCAGGAGATAAAAAGATGCTCCGATGTCTCTTGCATTTCTCCGCAGAATTTACACATCAAAGATCCCACCTGTATATTCCTTCTAGCGAGATTCTCCAATGTCGGTAGCCGATCCAAAGCTAATCTCCAGGTAAAAAAATTTACCTTAATAGGGCTCCATTTGTTCCAAGTGCAGCATGTGTCCAAGTCTGTGAAGCTTTTGCTTTGCAATAGTTTCCTTAGGCTTTTTACCGTGAACTCGCCCGACTCCTCTAAACACCATTGCCATTTATCCTCCTGCTCATTCCTGTTAAATGACCGTAACTCGTCCTTAAGATTCCGCAGCTCTGCTGATTCAGCTCCTGTCGCAGGAACCCGCACCCACTGAAATGTCGGTTCTAGACTATCATTCGCTCCGCTACACCTCTGATCAAGCGAGACCATTTTGTTTCTTTCCAGCCCATATAAAAGAGGGTATCTCAGGTATAACGGTCCATTTTCGGCCCAATAATCTGTCCAAAATGTTACTGTCTTTCCGATACCCGGTACCACTCGAATTAAACTATGTGCTTCTATATCTAAGCCTTCCAATTCATCTACTGTTTTTGCTACCTGTTTCCAAGGTCCCGCCAGAGACACTTTTGCCGGAATGAAATTCCAAGTTCTCGAACCGCTATGTATACTCCATATGATTTTCCTCCACAATCCTTCTTGGTCCACTTTAAACCGCCACCACCATTTTAACAACATAGCGGTATTAGCTTCCCTAAGCGATCCTAAACCCAACCCTCCCATATCCATCGGTGTCATCACTTTCTTCCATTTTACCCAACACATCTTTGCGTGTTCCGTGGTTCCTCCCCAAAGGAAGTCCCTCCGAATACTTTCTAGCCGATCGATGATTTTGCGTGGCGCTTTATATAATGAGAAAAAATATGTAGGTAATGCATTCAATACGGACTTTACGAGTGTGAGTTTACCTCCAAACGATATCGTCTCAGCCTTCCATAACGAAAGTCTTTTTCTAAACATCTCCACCACTGGCTCCCAATTCCTGCACAGATTCATGTTTGCCCCCACATACAACCCCAAATACTTAAATGGAAATTTTTCGGCTTTGCACTTTAACAACGACGCCATATCTTGTACTCGAGTCTCATCCACCCCAATCCCATACAAGTTACTCTTGGAAGCATTAACCCGCAGGCCCGAAGCTAGATAAAAACAACGAAGGATCCTCTTAAGGTTCATGGCATTTTGGCCCGACCATTCACCTAAGAAAACCACGTCGTCCGCATAAAGAAAGTGTGATATAAGAGGACCATTTGATGCACATTTTATTCCCCTAAACACCCCAACCGAGCATGCTTTTTTCAACACCCCGGATAACGCTTCCATTGCGATTACGAACAAGAAAGGCGACAAAGGGTCCCCTTGTCTTAAACCTCTATAACATGTGAACTCTTGTGTTGGCGACCCATTTACCAATACCGATGCTTTTGCGGACGTGACAATACCCATTACCCACTTAATCCATCTAGTCGGAAAATTCATTTGACCCAAAATTGAGTCAAGAAAATCCCAACTTAATGAATCATACGCCTTTTCCAAATCAACTTTCCAAATCATTCCTTCCTTCTTACTCCTTTTCATCCATGCTATAAGTTCGTTCAGCATCAAGGGACCATCCAAAATGCTTCTCTTCTCCAAAAAGCCTGTTTGTTCTTCCGAGACCAATTTATGAATCACGGTCTTGAGTCGACCCACCAAAACTTTTGATATAACCTTGTTTATGCAATTTATAAGACTAATTGGCCTATATTCCCCAAGTCCACCTGGGTCATTGCATTTAGGAATAAGAGCCAAAAACGACGATGTGCACCCTTGGTTTAGAGTTGTGTTCCAAAAGAAATCTTCAAATACCCTCATAAAATCCACCTGAAACAACTCCCAACATTTTTTGAGAAACCTAAAGTTTATACCGTCTGGCCCCGGCGCCCGGTCGCCCGCACAATCCCACACCGCCTTACGTACTTCTTCGCAAGTAAAAGGTACAATTAGAGATTCCGCCTCCAGGCTCGTCAAAGACGCTAAATTTGGGCACACTAGTACCGGTCTAATCGGCATCGGTTCACTATACTTATTTGCAAAATACCCATAAACGTAATCTTTGACCAAGGTCGGATCCGTCACCCATGCCCCATCTATTTTCAACCCATTGATACGATTGCAACTAACATTTGCATTTATTACCCCATGAAAGTACCGTGTGTTTTCGTCACCGTCGACTGCCCACCTCACTCTCGCCTTCTGTTGGAGATCCATAGACCTTAACTTATCTTCCTTAATAATTAAATCCTTACACTCGGCCCGTAATTCCAATTCATTAGGCGTCAAATCTCGTGTTTCGGATAATAACTCTAAAGCCTCAAGCTGATCAATGTTAGCTTTATATGTGCCCTCCTTAGATGCCTTGTGATTTGTCACCCACTGTTTCATGCGGAACTTAATCCACTTCAGCTTTGTAGCCAAAAGTAGATCTGACGACCCTTCGAATCGGAAAGTAGGCCCAATCTGGTGGACATATCCGAGAAGACCCGGAATCTCGAGCCAAGAATTAAAAATTCTTGTCGGGATGGGACCGTAATCTACCGGAACCATATTCATTAATACCGGGCAATGGTCCGATACGTAGTTTGATAGAGCCACAACTGCAGCCGATGCCCACAAATTCATGAATCCGGTACATACTAAAAAACGGTCCAGCTTACTCCTTTTAACCCCGTCACTGGACTGGTAGGTAAACCTCCTCCCCCCCATTTGAAACTCAGATAAACCTGCCCGTTCGATAAAATTATTAAAGTGCCAGGCATTTAGTGCAATGAACTCAGAATTTTGTCGTTCAGACGGTTCGCGTACATCGTTAAAGTCTCCGAGTAACACCCACATGCCCGGAAACGAGTGCTTAATAACCAATAGTTCCTCCCACAAGCCCCTTCTTTCCACCGCATCATTCTGAGCATAAATATTAACTATATTCATTGTCTCCCCGGTAGCAATTATAGAGCCACTTACCATCAAAAACCGACGGTGTTTGAACACTCCTGTCTTTCGAAACACCCCCGGGTTCCATATAGATAACAATCCCCCTGACAACCCCTCTGCACCTACCGCCTCGAACTCCATTACGGACCGACCCCAAAAGCGTCTGACTGTATTATAACCTACCACCCCGATTTTTGTTTCCTGAATTGCAATAAATTGTACCCCGTTTGCAGTTTTTATTCCCCGAATCCATTCCTCTTTTCTTTGGTCTCTGACCCCCCTTAAATTAATAGTTAAGAAATTCATGTATTAACATCTTGTTCACCCAAAATAACATCACTCACCTGTGCCTTGAAGTCGTTTAATCTGAAACCAACACTCTCACCGACATTGATAGTAGCGATTGTTTCCGGCATAACATTGAAATCGGGCGACATTTGGGGATTTTCACCGGACTGAATTACGCTTCCACCATCAATCCGTAACCCATCGACTGATCTTCCACCATCCGCCGTTGAAAGTTCTACACCGATTGTCTGCTCCGCCGTCACTGACTGCGGCTCCAGCTCCGATGTTCTTTTATTATTTCCCGTCAGTGTTTTATTTAAGTCCAGAGACCCCTCAGATGTTTCATTAGCTAACTCGGACCCAATCCTTATTTCCCCAATTGGACTAAATGTTTCTGGGCTTCTGGCTTGTCTACTACGCTTCCTGGACCTGCAATTTGGGCCTTGGCCCAATTCAGCCCCTTTATCGACTGGCGTGGGACAATTCGAATTCCCAAAAAGACCTGCAGCCACCTTTGTTTTTGGAGTTTGACAACTTTCCTTCGGTAATTGTGCCATATTTTCTACACTGCATTCATTGCTCCCTTCCCTTTGTTCCTTCCCATGCAAACTGTTCGTTTCCTCCACCCTTTCATCTTCTTGCACTTTACGAACACTCGCCGGAATATTTTCTCCGGCTTCATCCTCTACCTCATTCTGGCGAATTTCACCCTCCTCCGCTTCCTCTTCCATGTCCTCTCCTGCCACCGATTCTAATGATTCCTCCTCCATATTATCATCCTCCTCATCCGAATTTCCCGCCGACTTCGAAGACAACCCGTCAACTAGAATCCGGAAATCCCGGTTCTCTGCCTCCGAAACCCACACCGGAAAACGTTTTTCTCGCCACACAAGATCAACCTCCTCATTGATCCTGTATCCGGTGTCAACTAGAACCCCACATTTTCCGTGCTCATTATCGATCGTAGCCCACGAAAAATCTGACTCGACTACTAACTTTCCAAACATGCTTCCGATCCGATCAAAAATGGACTCGTCCCTGAGTGGTTGTACCTGTTAGTTCGAGTTGAGGGTAATAATGTAATTTCACTTGCTATAGCAGTTTTTTTAGTACATGGTTTTTGAAATGTAATTTTGGTGTCCTGCGGTTTTAAATTTAAAAGGGTAATAATGTCATTTAAATAAGTGGGTCCCAGGCATCACTCCTGTAGCCCTTGTTTTTGGAGGTTCTGCTTTTGCTTTCAACAGGAATTTACTCTTTTGGCATGGCCTATAGCATAAATTTTACAAAATTACTCATGGGTTTTTTTTACTCTACACGTTTGGTCCTTTATGAATGTTATTCTTTGACGCTTTGGTCATTCGAAACCGGTGACTCATTGTTAAAGGCAAAATCTTTAGAAACATATAGGTTTGAATGTCTTGAGTTTAAGTCTAATGTGTAATAAGAATAAAAGAAATTCGGAGTTCTGGAAAAAAAGGTAACCTAGTGAGTGGCAAGTGGTCGTGTCGAAAAACTTAACAAAATAGAGACATAAACGTTTGATTACATTAAGTTATATCTGGTAATAGGGTGTAGATTTTACATAAATTTTGATGTTAGGTGTTAGACTATGTGTTGTGGATGAAGCCATAACCGGGATTCATTTTCTAATATTGCGACACATGACCCTGACTAGACACCTACTGATCATCTTGTCCACTCGCGTCCCCCTCACCTGAGCCTGTTGTGGTAACTTCACTATTAACGCCCCAAACAACCCCATTTTTGTCCAATAGCGCCAGCCACCCCCTCTGCTCGCACCTCCGCTTAAGCATGGTCGTTGTGGTGTGCACGAGACAAGGTGGCACTCCGCCTGGCTAGCACCTCTGATAACCTAACCAGACCACGCATTCTTAGTGTTTATTAGTATAATAACATACAAACTTGATTAATGATAAGACTTGTTAGAAAAGAGTCGTTCCTTCAAGTGGAGAATATTATCACTTCCCCGGTTCAAGATAAATTCAAGTACTTGTAAACTTGTAATAAAAGTGTGAATATTGACAAACTACATCGAGTAATATCAAACCCATTGTGTAATCAAACCTAAAACACTCTTGAGTCCTTTAGTACACTTTTTCTTGTCTACATGCCTCTAAAAGCTCTCCAAATTTCATTTTCATATAACCTATTTTCCACACCTAAAAAATGTATGTAATTAGGTTTTTTTTAAATGTTTAATGTGTATAAATATAAATTATATTCACTTGCATACGAGCTAATGTCAATTATGTAGATAGCCCTAAATCGACCAAAATTGGGGACTGTTTGACAACTTCTGAATGGGTAAGTGTTGAATCAGTAAGATGTATGAACCATTAGGGTTAAATCAGTTAGAGGTCTGAACCATAAAGAACTAGTATAATGCTTAACCATTCAGAGGCAAATGTCTGAACCATTCAGACACCATCTCACGAAACAAACAGTCTGAACCATTAAGTGTTGAGCTAGTAAGATGTCTGAACCATTAAGAGCTCATTAAGAGCTAAGAGCTCATTAAGAGCTGAAACAAACAACCCCTAAAAACAACAAAGGTCTTATTGATAAGGCTACTGCCATTTAGATTGTTCTTTCCACTGTGGTTTCTAAGGGGGTGTTTGTTTTTTTGTAAAAAGCTCTTCAAAACCTTTTATGCTTGCTCCACGCAGACCACGCGCAGACGTTTGAGTCTGCAGTGTGTTTGTTTTTTCGAAGACCTTTCATTATGTTTTTTCGAAGACCTTTCATTAAAAAAGGTCTGCGAGACCTCTTCTTGGGGCAGATGTGGACTCCCCTCTTCAAGCTTCTTCTCCTCTCCTCTGCCATTTCATAACACAAATCCCCAACCCTAATATCTTCTTCTCCTCCACCCCTTCCTCCTCTCAGCCGCCACTACCACATCTCTGCCACCACCACGTCGCCGCTGTCACCTCTCAAGCCATCTTCTTCACGGTGTTGCCTTTTCCCCCAATTTTGTTACCCACAACAGCTTCTCCAACTCGAATCTTGTCATCCTTCTTTCCAAATATCGGTTACACGAGTCTAAACAAGCTACCCCAGCTCAATCGGTTGTGGGTTTTTAGTATCCGGTTAAAGATCACTGGTGCACACCAGGTGTTTGTGAAATGCCCCCTGTGAAGTCGCCTGGAGAGTTTGGTGATCTGGGTGTTGGGAAACAAGATAAGGTGAGTCTCTTTAAGGTTTCTGAACTTATTTTTTGTTTTTATAGTTGGGTATTTATTATCAATTTTAGATTTTTAATAGGTTGCTTGAAAGCCCCAAATTTGTTGATGAAATTAGGGTTTATCTTTAGTAGTTTTTGTTGGTTAAATTGAGGAATCCTGAATCTTGTTGATAAAATTTGGGTATGTATTATCAATTTAATATCTATAATAGCCTGCTAGAAAACCTTGAATCTTGTTGTTCAAATTGTGGAGCTTAGTTGGTCATATGTGAATGATTTGAGCTGAAATCTTGAAGATGAAAAAACAAACAGTCTTCTTCTTGCAGACTGCAGAGGTTTGGTCCACCTCTTCTCGTGCAGACGTTTACAGATGTGGTCCGCAGACTGCAGACCTTTTGCATCTGAAAAAACAAACACCACCTAAGGCTTGTATGCTTGCCAACTAGATGTTCAAAAACACTTTTTACATGGAGATTTGTATAATAAACATCATCAATTTGTTAATAAGTTACATCGCAACCACGTCCATCGTCTTCATTGTTATCTTTATGCATAAAATTGGTATCTTATGTATGGTTCCATTGCATGGCCCATAACATGGTGACTCTTGGTTTCATCAACCTCAATACTTATACATTGTTATACATATAACACCGTGATAGTACGTTGATGTGTGTATTTGTCACACCCCAACCGATGGCGGAATCATCGGGGCATGGCACTGAGCGAAACAGATTGTCCAGAAGTTTCCATAACATTTATCATTACTATTCAATTTAAATAATACGTCCCATACCGTATCTCAAACAGTAAAATAAATTATTACAGACAAAAATCCAGGCAAATATTCTGTTCCGACAACTCAGATTTATAAACAGCAATTGTTTATCTGCTTCTAGAGACCCTTAATTTGACCACTACAGACAACTATTTGTTGGGCTCTAGAGCTTTATTCTAGCCTCGCTTTCCTAGCAGATAAGCATCTTAAACACCTGTCACATACGTTAAAATAAAGTCAATACATAAAATGTAAAGGTGAGCATACAAGTTTGATAATAGCATAATAGAGTTCGAAATAGTTTACGCATAACCAGCACGTACACAGAGGAAAACGAAGCATATTAATTATCGACATGGATCTATCGATACCAATGACTGCGGGTTGACTACCCGAGGCAGTTCGCAATACATGATTACCACCATAATCCATGGAAGTAATTGTCCTTAACAACCCCCGTGTGAACGGGTGCTGAGTCCAAACTATAGTACTATCGTCGTTAAGGCAGGTAGACAACATTCCACGTGTAAACATAACAACAAGCATTCTAGTCACGTAATACACGCGGTATCGGTTAGCGTTTAAAATGTTGCATAGTGTGTTCGATGTGATTTCGTATAAGTAACGTATGTAACACCCAATAGTGCTGAAAGCAAAAAGGGATCGAGTATACTCACAGCGGTTGATGGATTGAAGGGAGCGCTTGAGAGTATGGTTAGCCTGAATAGTTCGATAGCATAACGATAAGCAACGCGTAAAACGGAAAACAAGTGTTGGAGAGTCGGACAGCTGGTCGAGGACGGCTGACCGTTCGGTTGACAGTCCGTTCGGACAGCTGTCCGGTCGGTCGATAGGCCGATCAGATAGCTGTTCGAGTGGATTGTTTCTTCCTAAGAGTAGGATGTGTATGTGTATGATGGTTTGACTTTTGAAGTTTTCGTTGTAGCATTTGAAAACATTGAAGTATCCTTACCTTTCAGGTCGGTCGGTCGGACGGTCGGTCGATCGGCCGGCAACCCGATCGGTTAGGTACTTTTAGTAAGATAAGTTCTCAGCAGGGTGTCACCTGATCGGACGGCTGTTCGATCGGGTGGCACTCCTAGCGCATCAGACATGTTGAAAAATCGATTAAGTGTTGAAGTATAGTATCTCATGATCCGAAGAGTAATCCGATCGGACGGTAGTCCGATCGAACTGCTGTTCGTTCAATACTAGTCTTCAAAGTAAATTGATTAAGTGTGGGACCATGTGTTAGCCGATCGGCTGGTCAGTCGATCGGCTGACTGTCCGATCGGCTGGTTGTCTGTTTAGACAGCAGTCCGATCGGTCAGCATCCTGACCTGATCAGCCTATTCGTCTAACACTTGGTTGTTCTGATTGTTTGTCGTTATATCGAGGTGTTTTGACAACGAGTCGAACCATAGAACCCTCGTTCTTACTTGTTTCTCCTGATCGGACAGGAATCACCCAAATCTAGCCAGTGAACTGTTCGGAACGGAGTTTAACGTTTAACCCGATATCGGTGAACCTCGTGGATAGAATCAGGATCTTGAGTCATGCAACCACCGGAATGATTAGCAAGTCGGCACAAGCTCCGTTTCTATCGGTTTTGAAGGCACTGAGTGTAAAAGAGTTGAAAGAAAGTTGGAAAACCATCTTTCAATCCTTTTCACCATGTAAATGTTTAGATCTATGAAAGATCTTCGTTTGTTTATGTGGAAATCGGCTAGATCCAAGTGATTCTTGGTAGATTGAGGCCAAAACATGAAGTTCTTCAAGAACACCAAGATGACATCATCCTAGAACACTTGAATCTTGATGATTTCACGGTTAAAAATCAAGATTTGAAAGATAGAAAGGTGTAGGAGTGCGTGTAAATAAGAAAGTACAAGATTTAGGACGAAATCTTACCGGAATCGAGAGAAATCTGAGAAAAGGATGAGCTAAGCGTGCTGGTCGGACAGAGGTTTCCAAAAGTGGAAAGGATGACAATGACAGGGGTATTTATAGGATGCCAAATGAGGAAAGTGCTGGCCGATCGGCCAGGCAGCTTGATCGGACAGCCTGTCCGATCGGACAGCAGTCCGATCGGCTGGCTGTTCGATCGGCTGGTAGCCTGATCGATCAGCTGCACGATTCGAGTGTTCGGTGCGACGATTTTCGATATTTCGATTTCGATTGAGGACAATGCGAGTACGATGGAGTTTCCTATTCAAATTACTTTTAATCCTAACTACTATATCTAACATACAAGCATCTATATCTCGCACTATCTCTTCTCCGCCAATTATCATGATTCGATTTCGATTGAGTTCGATTGGGTTTCGATTTTGATTCGAGTTTCGATTGATTATCACACATAACATAAAGCAAACATGCACAAGTAACACATAAGGCACACACACGTATAATAACAACCAAAATTCACGTAATTTGAGTCTCGAATTCGATGATGATTAGATTAGTTCGATTACTGATTAATTGACTTTATCGCATTGTTACTTCCTATCATTCACAGTCGTAAAGCGGTTCATATCGAAAAATATACTTCGATTACTTCGATTGTAATTAATTACTCCACATAATACAACTAACGTAAACATAAAATAGACTAACTATAGTCAAAGAAGTCAAAACAGGGATTGAGCAAGGGGAGACAGATCGCAATTAGCGATCTTTTCTTCCTTTGACTTCAATCTTGACTTTGACTTTGACTTTCGGAAACACAGGATGTTACAGCCTCCCCTTGTTTAGGGAATTTCGTCCCGAATTTAGGCCGAAGCCGTAACAACCAACACCGTGAATCACTTTTGAGGACTTTCTCTCTCTAGACTTTCACGTGAACAACTGCGGGTACTTTGCCTTCAGGTCACTTTCGAGTTCCCAAGTGAACTCTGCGCCTCGTTTTCCTTCCCATCGGACTTTCACAATAGGAATGCGCGAGCGTCTGAGTTGCTTGGTTTGGAGGTCCATGATTTCGACAGGCTTTTCCACGAAGTGCAATGTTTCGTTTATTTGAAGGTCATCGAGAGGTACAATTAAATCATGCTCAGCCAGGCACTTTCGGAGGTTTGACACGTGGAAAGTCGGGTGGAAATTACTAAGTTCCTCCGGTAGTTCGAGTCTGTAGGCGACTTTTCCGATCCTTTCCAGAATCTTAGAAGGTCCAACATATCGAGGCGCTAGTTTCCCTTTCTTGTCGAATCTGACCACACCCTTCCGAGGTGATACCTTTAGGAGTACGTAGTCGCCAACGTCAAATTCAAGGGGTTTGCGTCTTCTATCGGCGTAACTTTTCTGTCTACTTCAAGCTTTCAACAGGTTGTATCGAATTTGGAGAACTTCGTCAGTCGTTTCTTGTAGTAACTCGGGACCGGTTAATTGCGAGTGACCCATCTCGTGCCACACAATGGGCGATCGACATCTTCTTCCATATAAAGCCTCAAATGATGCCATCTGGATGCTGGTATGATAATTGTTGTTATACGAGAATTCGATTAACGGTAGATATTTGTTCCAATTTCCACCGAAATCTATGACACACGAACGGAGCATGTCTTCAAGAGTACGGATCGTTCTTTCAGTCTGTCCGTCGGTTTGAGGATGGAATGTGGTACCTAAGTTAAGCGACGTACCGAGAGCTGCTTGAAACGTTTCCCACAATCGTGAAGTAAACCGGGCATCACAGTCAGATATGATGTCGCGAGGCATACCATGATTACAAATGATCTCGTCGGTGTAGATTTGGGCTAATAGCTCCACCTTGTAGTCTTCCCGTATTGGCAAAAAGTGGGCTGATTTGGTTAAACGATCAACGACAACCCAGATGCTGTCGTGACCTGATGACGTGGGCGGAAGCTTTGTTATGAAGTCCATAGCTATACTCTCCCATTTCCATATAGGGATTGACGGTTGCTCGAGTAAGCCAGAGGGTCTTTGATGTTCAGCTTTGACTCTTGCACAAGTCAGGCACTTCCCAACGTAGAGAGCAATATCTCTCTTCATTCCCGGCCACCAGTACTTGTAACGAAGGTCCTGGTACATTTTATCGGCACCGGGATGAATAGAATATCGGGATTTGTGGGCTTCGTCCATTAAAATCTTTTGCAATTCGGTCCGCTTAGGGATCCAAATTCGGTCCAGAAAATAGAAGATCCCATTCGATTTACTGACAAGCTGAGCTCCGTCGTGATAGATTCTCTCCTTCTTCAAGGTGCGTTCATTAAAGCAAGCATGTTGGGCTTCGCCGGATGAGGGTTTCGAGATCGTGTTGAGCTTGGGTATTACGAATGCTAAGCAAATAACTCCGTCTGCTGAGCGCGTCGGCAATGACATTTGCTTTGCCTGGGTGATAACGAATCTCACAGTCGTAATCGTTAAGAAGTTCTACCCATCGGCGTTGACGCATATTAAGTTCTTTCTGATTAAAGATATGTTGCAGGCTCCTATGATCGGTGAAGATCGTACACTTGGTACCATACAGGTAGTGTCGCCAAATCTTTAACGCAAAAACAACTGCGCCTAGCTCGAGATCATGGGTTGTATAGTTCTTCTCGTGGATTTTGAGCTGTCGAGAAGCGTAAGCTATAACCTTGTCTCGTTGCATGAGAACACAACCGAGACCAAGATTGGAAGCATCACAATAGACAATGAAGTCGTTGTTTTCGCCGGACAATGTGAGAATAGGAGCATTAAAAAGCTTATGCTTGAGGGCTTGGAAAGCAGACTCTTGTTCAGTTCCCCAAACAAAAGACCTGTCTTTATGCGTAAGAGCGGTAAGCGGCACAGCGATCTTGGAGAATCCTTCGATAAATCGTCGATAATAGCCCGCTAATCCGAGAAAAGAACGGACTTCAGACGGGTTCTTAGGCGTAATCCAACTCTTAACTACTTCAATCTTCGCGGGATCAACATGAATACCTTGACTATTCACGATGTGACCCAGAAACTGAACCTCTTCTAGCCGGAATTCACACTTAGAGAACTTGGCATAAAGTTGATTCCCCTGAAGTAGTTCGAGAACCAAACGTAGATGTTGCACGTGTTCGGATTTCGATTTGGAATAGATCAAGACATCGTCGATGAACACAATGACGAAACGGTCAAGATATGGCTTACACACGCGATTCATCAGGTCCATGAAAACCGCGGGTGCGTTGGTTAAACCAAAAGGCATAACAACGAACTCGTAGTGGCCGTAGCGAGTGCGAAAAGTGGTTTTAGGTATATCCTCTTCTTGAATGCGTAGTTGATGATAGCCTGAGCGTAGATCGATCTTCGAGAAACACGTAGCACTTTGCAGCTGGTCAAACAAATCGTCGATGCGAGGTAGGGGATAGCGGTTCTTGATGATTAACTTATTCAATTCCCGATAATCGATACACATCCTGAACGACCCATCCTTCTTTTTAACGAAGAGGACTGGCGCGCCCCAAGGAGAGGTGCTCGGGTGAATAAAACCTTTTTCAAGTAATTCCTGTAGTTGGTTCGAGAGTTCCCGCATTTCGGATGGTGCGAGTCGATAAGGGGCTTTGGCAACGGGGTTAGCTCCAGGAATGAGGTCGATACGGAAGTCGATATCACGACTTGGCGGTAGTCCAGGAAGATCATCAGGGAATACCTGAGGAAATTCACGGACCACAGGAACGTCTTTGACTTCTGTCTTTGTTTTCTTTTCCTTCTCCGCTATTATAATGTTGGCCAAGAAAGCTCTGTATTCCTTGCGGAGATACTTGCTAGCCTGGATGCAGGACATAAGTTTGAGACCTTTCGAAGCAATTTGGTCGTACACACATAATAAATCACCATTCGCGAGCGAGAATCGAATCATTTTATCGAAGCACACAACTTCAGCATGGTTTTCACGAAGAAAGTCCATCCCTACTATGACGTCGAAACTTCCGAGTTGCATCGGAATGAGGTCGATTGGAAAGATGTGATTGTTGAGCTCGAGGGTACAATCACGAAGAACAGAATTAACGGCGATAGTTTTTCCAGTAGCGACTTCAACTTCGAATGACGAGGGAAGATAAGAGCGCTTGCGACTAAGGAGCTTCTCGAATTCAAACGACACAAAGCAGTTATCGGCTCCAGTATCAAACAAACATGACGCATAAATACCATTCACAAGGAACGTACCATTAACCACGTTGTTGTCAGCCTGGGCTTGACGAGCATTGATGTTGAAGGTTCTGGCACGTGCTGCTTGTTGCTGCTGCTGAGGCTGTTGCTGCTGCTGCTGGGGCTCTTGCTTCACAACCCTGTTCGGGCACATGTTTCTAAAGTGGTTTAGATCACCACATGCAAAGCAGACTCGAGCATTGATCGCGGGTACCTGAGCTGCTTGTTGGCCTTGCGGGGCTGGGAGTAGAGCTTGATGAGCAGTGGCAGGAGCTGCGGTGTTACGGGACCATAGCGACAGTTGGCAGTGAAATGACCATACAAATTGCAATGAGCACAAAAGCGACTGGCGAGACCCACCGGATGATGATACGAGCATGTCGGGCAGAGCAGGTGGGGACCTATGTAAGCACGCTTTGCTGGCGGCGCTTAAGTAACTGGTGCTGGTCGATGATGAGATTGCTGTTGGGCCGGTACGGCTTGAAGAGGGGCAGCAGTGGTAGTGACAGCACAGTTCTTGTTGTTGGAGCTGCTGTTGTTGTGCTTCTTCTTGCAGCGTGATGACTTGGATGGTTGAGCAGTGGCGGTTTCGGTTGTCGGTGCGGTGGTGGCTTGATGCAGAGACTTGGAGGGCTTATCCCAGAAACCAGGTTTTACTCGCTTGTCGTTGATTTTGGCGGCAAGCAAGTAAGTCTCTTCAATTGACGAGGTTTTCGCGGCCTGAACAAAGTCGGCAACACAGTCGGGTAGAGCTCGAATGTACTTCTTGATGGCCATGTCTGACGTCTTGACTTGATCGGGACAGATAATGCTGAGCTGCTTAAAGCGAGCAGTCAGGGCAGCGTTGTCTCCATCTTTGTGCTTAATGTTCCAAAACTCGTCCTCCAGCTTTTGGCGTTCATGGGGAGGGAAAAAATCGTCCATCATAATGGCTTTCAGCTCTTCCCAAGTCAGCTCATAAGCTGCATCATTCCCGCGTTTGTTTCGTTCGGCCGTCCACCAGTCTAGAGCTCAGGACTGGAAGACGCCGGTTGCGTTTAGGGTACGAGGATTTTCTGGACAGCCGCTTTGGCGCAGAGTGACTTCGACGGAATCAAACCATTGAAACATAGTTGTTGGGCCATCTTCTCCGGTGAATTCCTTTGGTCCGCATGCCTTGAACTGTTTGAAGCTGAAAACAGTTTTGGCAGCATCTTTGGGAGCTTCAGTCCTCGACTCCTAAGATGATTTGCTGACGTTCTCATACACTTCGCTCACAGCCTTTGCTACTTGCTTGGCGATGATAGCAGCAAGACGTCTGTCTCTCTTTTCTTGGCGAGTAAGTGGGGTTCGGTGTCCGGATGACGACATGGTCTGCAACGGACATCGTCGTAGCTCTCAGAAACATCAAAATCGAATCTCACCTTACACGTCTACTACTTTCTAAAGCTCAGGAACACGTTGAAGCACGTATCACATAAACACATAGGCACAAACCACAGATTCACGTAGTCATAGAAGCACGTAAGCACATAGGGCACAGAAACACAGAAACACATACGCATTCAATCACAGAGACAGTCAGAATACAGGGACCTATCATTTAAAGCTCGCGAGTCGTTCGGATATAGCGATCGCGTATAATATATCGAATAGTATGGTATAGCATAGCGTATAGCATAATGTCGTTCTTAGTGTAGCGACCAGTTAGCGTTTCAGGATAGAAGAGCAATGCAGGTTGTGTGTGTCGATCATAGTGAGTGCAAAAACCGAATAAGTCTCAAAATTTTAAACACATAAACAGTTAAATACATATAAACACATAAAATCAACGAGTCATCAGAGTCAGCAGTTGCGGGCTCAGAATCGAAACATGTAAAAAAATTCGAGAAATAGATTGTCTGCGGCTATTAGAAATTGACAGACCAAAGTGATTCAACTATTCTCAAGGACTTGTCATCACATTCCGACTTTCGGGGTCGGCCTCTGCCTCGAATCTTAGGCATCTGGCACGCAGTCCCTAAGCCATACTCGTGAGTTCAGGTCGTTGGAGTCCGTCGAGACTTTGGTGAGAGTTTTGGTAAAATCTATGGATAAACCGTCAAGGTTAGGGTTTCACCCCTGGCTTGACAACTTCCCTTTGATTTTAGTAAAATAGAGGAGATTATTCATCAAAATATGGATTTCACTCCTGATTTGGTAGAAATCTCCCCGTTAATCAAGCGTTCGTTATTGAAAAAGCATAATGAAGAGATCATTGATAAGTTGATAAAACAGCATTGATCAAGCAATTTAGTCGAGAGTTTGCGGTTTTCACACCTAATCTTGGCTAAATCGCTTTCTCATTATTGAAAATTCGAGTGCGGTGATAAGGTAGTGTAAGCGAGAATAACGAGATATAGCATGTATGCTCGGTCTGTTGGTTCCTAACTATAGTCTAGGTCTCTAAGACATCGACTCGGACTAGGTCGAGTCTTGCCTAATTCCCTGTAGATATGGCTCTGATACCAATCTGTCACACCCCAACCGATGGTGGAATCATCAGGGCATGGCACTGAGCGAAACAGATTGTCCAGAAGTTTCCATAACATTTATCATTACTATTCAATTTAAATAATACGTCCCATACCGTATCTCAAACAGTAAAATAAATTATTACAGACAAAAATCCAGGCAAATATTCTGTTCCGACAACTCAGATTTAAATAAACACCAATTGTTTATCTGCTTCTAGAGACCCTTAATTTGACCACTACAGACAACTATTTGTTGGGCTCTAGAGCTTTATTCTAGCCTCGCTTTCCTAGCAGATAAGCATCTTAAACACCTGTCACATACGTTAAAATAAAGTCAATACATAAAATGTAAAGGTGAGCATACAAGTTTGATAATAGCATAATAGAGTTCAAAATAGTTTCGCATAACCAGCACGTACACAGAGGAAAACGAAGCATGTTAATTATCGACATGGATCTATCGATACGAATGACTGTGGGTTGACTGCCCGAGGCAATTCGCAATACATGATTACCACCGTAATCCATGCAAGTAATTGTCCTTAACAACCCCGTGTGAACGGGTGCTGAGTCCAAACTATAGTACTAGCGTCGTTAAGGCAGGTAGACAGCATTCCACGAGTAAACATAACAACAAGCATTCATTTAGTCACGTAATACATGCGGTATCGGTAAGCGTATAAAATGTTGCATAGTGTGTTTGATATGCGTATGTAACACCCAATAGTGCTGAAAACAAAAAGGGATGGAGTATACTCACAGCGGTTGATGGATTGAAGGGAGCGCTTGAGAGTAGGGTTAGCCTGAATAGTTCGATAGCATAACGATAAGCAACGCGTAAAACGGAAAACAAGTGTTGGAGAGTCGGACAGCTAGACGATCGGACGGTAGTCCGATCGGACGGCTGACCGTTCGGTTGACAGTCCATTCGGACAGCTGTCCGGTCGGTCGATAGGCCGATCGGATGGCTGTTCGAGTGGATTGTTTCTTCCTAAGAGTAGGATGTGTTTGTGTATGATGGTTTGACTTTTGAAGTTTTCGTTGTAGCATTTGAAAACATTGAAGTATCCTTACCTTTCAGGTCGTTCGATCGGATGGTCGTTCGATCGGCAGACAACCCGATCGGTTAGGTACTTTTAGCAAGACAAGTTCTCAGCAGGGTGTCACCTGATCGGACGGCTGTTCGATCGGGTGGCACTCCTAGCGCATCGGACATGTTGAAAAATCGATTAAGTGTTGAAGTATAGTATCTCATGATCCGAAGAGTAATCCGATCGGGCGGTAGTCCGATCGAACTACTGTTCGTTCAATACTAGTCTTCAAAGTAAATTGATTAAGTATGGGACCATGTGTTAGCCGATCGGCTGGTCAGTCGATCGGCTGACTGTCCGATCGGCTGGTTGTCTGTTCGGACAGCAGTCCGATCGGTCAACATCCTGACCTGATCAGCCTATTCGTCTAACACTTGGTTGTTCTGATTGTTTGTCATTATATCGAGGTGTTTTGACAACGAGTCGAACCATAGAACCCTCGTTCTTACTTGTTTCTCCTGATCGGACAGGAATCACCCAAATCCGGCTGGTGAACTGTTCGGAACGGAGTTTAACGTTTAACCCGAAATCGGTGAACCTCGTGGATAGAATCAGGATCTTGAGTCATGCAACCACCGGAATGATTAGCAAGTCGGCACAAGCTCCGTTTCTATCGGTTTTGAGGGCATTGAGTGTAAAAGAGTTGAAAGAAAGTTGGAAAACCATCTTTCAATCCTTTTCACCGTGTAAATGTTTAGATCTATGAAAAATCTTCGTTTGTTTATGTGGAAATCAGCTAGATCCAAGTGATTCTTGGTAGATTGAGGCAAAACATGAAGTTCTTCAAGAACACCATGATGACATCATCCTAGAACACTTGAATCTTGATGATTTCACGGTTAGAAATCAAGATTTGAAAGATAGAATGGTGTAGGAGTGTGTGTAAATCAAGAAAGTACAAGATTTAGGACGAAATATTACCGGAATCGAGAGAAATCTAAGAAAAGGATGAGCTAAGCGTGCTGGTCGGACAGAGGTTTCCAAAAGTGGAAAGGATGACAATGACAGGGGTATTTATAGGATGCCAAATGAGGAAAGTGCTGGCCGATCGGCCAGGCAGCTTGATCGGACAGCCTGTCCGATCGGACAGCAGTCCGATCGGCTGGTAGCCTGATCGATTAGCTGCACGATTCGAGTGTTCGGTGCGACGATTTTCGATATTTCGATTTTGATTGAGGACGATGCGAGTACGATGGAGTTTCCTATTCGAATTACTTTTAATCCCAACTACTATATCTAACATACAAGCACCTATATCTCGCACTATCTCTTCTCCGCCAATTATCATGATTCGATTTCGATTGAGTTCGATTGGGTTTCAATTTTGATTCCAGTTTCGATTGATTACCACACATAACATAAAGCAAACATGCATGAGTAACACATAAGGCGCACACACACGTATAATAACAACCAAAATTCGCGTAATTCGAGTCTCGAGTTCGATGATGATTAGATTAGTTTGATTGCTGATTAATTGACTTTATCGCATTGTTACTTCCTATCATTCACAGTCGTAAAGCGGTTAGTATCGAGAAATATACTTCAATTACTTCGATTGTAATTAATTACTCCACATAATACAACTAACGTAAACATAAAATAGACTAACTATAGTCAAAGAAGTCAAAACCGGGATTGAGCAAGGGGAGACAGATCGCAATTAGCGATCTTTTCTTCCTTTGACTTCAATATTGACTTTGACTTTGACTTTCGGAAACACGGGGTGTTACAGTATTGGTTTATGTTGATGGCATAATCGGTACTAAGAACACCTTTTGTTAACAACAATCCATTGCACTTAAATACCATATATGCGTACACTTGTAAGGACTTGAACTCACACAACCTTTGTGAGAGGTTAATATCATAGCACTTGACCACTAGGTTATAGATTCATGGGTTACTCACCTACTAAAAACACCTATGTAGAGGTTAAATGAATCATCGTTGCTCCTTCCTATGACTTTGCCTCTGAAAAATATGGATCGTTTTGCATTATTCCTTGGGTGTGCAAGTTTATTCATGTGGCTCAAGTCTTTCACACTTATGGACACAGTATGTTTAACAACTCATTCAAAAAGTTGGCCTCTTATATGCCAACTACAAAGCCTATGTAATCTCACTTTGTGAAAAGAATATGGGAAATCTCTTGTTAATTCTACTTGGTATTGTCATATTTTTGTGGTGCTCTAATAAGAATATGGGTGTTCAAAAAACTCGCAGCTCGCTAGGAAAAAGCTCGGCTTGAAATTGGCTCGGTTTTAAATGAGTCAGCTCGGCATGTGTAACAACTATTCAAAAAGATCCCACAACAATTCGTAATCAAAACCCCTAACGCATGCAAACGAAAATCGAAAATGAAATCATTGTCGCGTGGCGCAACAGGACAGTCTTGAACTGTCGCATGGCGGGAAGATGTCGGATTCTCCGGATGCCACGTGTTGCCATGTGGCAAGCCTACGTGGCTGACTAAGCACACCTAAGCCCTAGGCATCCTCGTCGCGTGTCGCGACCAAACCATAGGTGCCCGTCGCGTGGCGCGACGGTGCTCTTTTTCAACTATAAATAGAACGAGCTTTAGGCATTTCAGTTGCTCAAATTGATTTCGCAAAATCGATTTCCAAACCTCTCGTATCTCTGTTCCCGAAAGACTGTCACGATACCTGTGTACGAAACCCTAATCACTGAAACAAATACCCTGTTCGATCGATCCGTAACCCTAGCAACGAAAAGCCGAAGTTCTGCTTGAATAAGGTGATACTTTATACGTTGCGGTTTTGATCTCGTGATTATCGTTGAAGTTTGATTTGGTTTTTTACACTTATATGTGTTACATTGTGTGTATATCTAGGAACCATGACTTAAACCCAGGAGGCCTAAAAACCTTAATATTCTGCAATGTGAGTCATTCTCTTTTATAAAATGCTTTCAAAACACTAAATGTTTTCCAACTGCTACTTATATTACAAAGAGAAGCATGGGCAAAGTAGTGTTAGTGCGTTATCTGTCCATCACCTCCGTCAATCTAGTCCGTAGCAGAAATCGAAGAAAACGAGAGTTACATTGTTATTTTAGTATTAGTTAGTCATAAAGGCAAAGTGGCGTAATTGTAATTAATGAGAAACCTCATTAATCCCTTGGCCTATAAATAGGAGGCTTATGCCTTAGGTTTAGAACTTTTGCCATTTTTCACATCTTGGAGAGCTAGAGGCTAGAGAGAGAAGCTAGAGAGAGAAAGTTTATTGTTCGTGATTCAGGTGCTGTACGTTTTCAGATTTGTCAATAGAATCACAGTTTAGATTACATCTCGTGTGTTCGGTCACGTTCGTGTACGGATTCCGCACGTCACACGTTCGATTACGCAATCGTTTCGGAGTCAAACCGGTCCTAACAAGTGGTATCAGAGCAGGAGCTCGATTGCACTGATCTTTCACACGATTTCGCACGGGATTACATCAGAATCAGATCCGATTTCATCTTCTTCTTCATCTTTTTCATATTTCTTACGGTTTTTACTGTTTTTCATCGAATTGAACAGGTTTTTACGGTCCGTTTCAGCTGATTTTTGGATATGTTGTGCGTATATACCTGATCTACAATCCTACCAAGTTTCAGATCGAAACTCCTAGCCGTTTAGGAGAAATCGAAGGATTTCAGTTCGTTTTCGCGTCAAAGTTGCAGGTCCGTTCCAAAATATTCGTTTGGTTCGCTTTTGCGAACAAAAACAGTAGGTCCGCTCAAACAAACCAGGTTGGTTCGCTCATAGCGCAATTGTTGTGGTTCGCTCCATATTGCATTTTAGGTCCGCTTATAAGTCAGTTGTTGGTCCGCTTATTTGACACTTGTGTGGTCCGCTTTTAGGATATCAGCAGGTCCGCTTTTGAGTCATCGTCTTCATCATTAAGTATGATCTTGCAACAGTTGTCGGCCACTTTATAAAGTCACCACCCAATTAAAGTTGCCGCCTATTTTTGTTGGTACAATCAGATTCGTTTTAAAAAAAAAACAGGTGGTCGGCTAGTTATTGTTATTGTTTGCACGTGAAACGTTGTTGTTGTGTGATTGTGATTAATTGCACCGCCCCACTAGACAAGTGAAGGTCCAAGTTGCACCGCCCAAAAATTGCAGCCCATATGCATGTGCTAGTAAATGTATTGTGCCGCCCATATATTGATCCAATCACTGTTTGCCGCCCAACTTATATGTCAGTTCATCATATAGCCCATGCGTCTTCATAACTTCGGCCCAATCAGCATTTTTTAATATGAATTTGGATTGAATTGAGGTATTGACTAAGTGGGTCCTATTATATTCTTACAACATAAATGCCGGTCCTATGATGAATGATGTGTGTTTAAAAGGTTGTTTCGGAGGTCCATGTGATATGTGCATGTTTGTCGTAGACTAAAACAAGCAGCCAAATCTCTATAACTTCACATTTGAAAGCCCAAATTATCGTATCGGCCCAAGTTCAAAGCTTATTAGTTCAAAAGAGGGGGCCAGTTCATTTGAATTTTGTCAAGTCATTTGGATTTAAGTTGAACTCGCACAGTTTGATCATTCAAAGGTTCAGCTCGTACAAATTCAAATTTGTTCCAGGTCGTGTGGTTTTGACGGGTCATAGCTTTTCGTACGGTTTGAAAATTTGAATCTCAGTTCGCATCAAGTTCAATTTGCACGGTGTGTCAATCTACAGTCTGCTCAGTCTGTCAACCTTCAATCTCGCATAGAATATTCACTAGTTTGAGTATTTTGTTTCGGGTGTTTGAACTGATAAAGTGTTTGTTTGTTTTGTTTGATTCAGGTAATTGAAGAAATTCACATCATGGCTGAGGAATTCTACAACACGTTTTTCAACGCGTTCACATCCGAAACGTCTGAGGTTACAAATGTTACACCAAAAACCATCACGAAGGCGATCAACGAGAACATCAGCATGATAACTTTTATGGAACGCAATCAAAACCACCAACTCTTGAAAGCATTGAGGATTATACCTGGTGGAAAGAACGGTTCATCAACTGGGCGAAAGCGTATGCCCATGAAAGCTGGTTTTGTCTGGAGTTTGGATATGAAAGGCCAAAAGATGACAAAAACGAAGATCTACCGTTCAAGAAACTTTCCAGAGAAGAAAGATCTGAGTTTGCAGCAGAACAAAGAATGGTTGCTTTGATCCAGACAACAATCAGAAATGATATATTTGCTTTGCTTACTCATGATGGATCCTCAAAATCAGTCTGGGAAGCTTTAAGAGTTAAAGCAGAGGGGGGAAAACAGATTAGAAAAAATAAAATTGCTTTACTAAAAAAAGAATTTGATCTGTTTGATAATATAAAAGGAGAGACAGTGAGACAAATGATTGAGAGATTCTGTCATCTTAAAATAGAACTTGAACGTTTTAAAATTGATAAAACGAGAGAGGAACTTATTGATAAAGTCATTGAAGCGTTACCACAAGCTGATCAGTGGCAAACATTTGTTTTTATCTTAAAAAATGATGCTTCTTATGACAAAATTTCTCTTGATTCTTTGTTTGAAAAGATTGAAAGTCATGATCTGGAGTTACAAAAGCAAAGCAAGATGACTGGTTCTTCACATCAACAGAATGTGGGCTTGTATTACAAAGGCAGTGTACCTTCTGATAAAGGCGTTGGTTCACCAAAAACAACATTTAGTGGTGAAAAGATGAAAGAGCCCAAACAACGTCAACAAGTCATCATTCTGGATATCATTCATCTTCACAGTCAAATTCTGATGAATCTGAAGAGATTCTTTGCAACATTGCTCTTAAACTGAAGAATTCTCCTACGATGAGCATCAATGCAGCAAAGCAGCAAATGAGTTTCCTTGCATCGGTTCTGGAGTCATATGAAGGTCTTGTAGCTGGCAAAATTGGAAATTCCGAATTGACCAAAGAAGACTACGACCAAATTGATCCGGAAGAAATGGAACTCATAGATATTCGCTGGTGTTTAGCTAGTTGCATTCGCAGAGCTCAGAGGTATATGGAGATTACCGGAAAACAATCGCTTGGAGGTGCGTCAACAAAGCTTGGATTCGACAAATCCAAAGTGACCTGCTTCAGATGCAAGCAAAAAGGTCATTTCAAAAGAGAATGCAGAAATTCTGAAGTTGCTGAAGGAAATGAACGTCCTTTCAACGATGATTACTACCGAAAGGCGATCTACCATCGAAGCAGAGAAGATCCGAAACTGATTGAAGATAAACCCAAGTCAAGGGCTTGTGCAGTCTTCCATGAGGATGAAGGATTTGATTGGAGCCAGATTTGTCCAGAAGAAGATCCGATTGATTATCGATGGAAGATTAGAACAAAGGATGATGCAGAAACTATTTCAAAGAAACACGATTATTATGCCTTTGTTTCTGAGATTCAAGATGAAAACAAAGACAAAGACACTGCTGAAATTCGTGAAGAAAAAGTTGAGATCAAAGAAAGAACTCGAAAAGAGATTTTGAGTGAGAAGACTTACAAAGAATGGAACGTGGTTCACAACAGAATGGATGACATGCAGGAAGAATATGAGAGTGCTGTCAGTAACAGAAGATGGGATAAGAAGAGAGAATGTTACTACAACAGAGAAGGTGAACCAGTTGTTCCAAAGAAAGACATAATCTTTGATGATGTTCTTCTCATTGTTCCGTTGAGAGCAGAATATTATCGAAATGTGATGAAAGATGATACATATGCTAAAAGGTTTGAAAAGGAGATCAGATATGCCATGCTATCATGTCTGAGAAAAAGGGATGAAGAGAGAATGAAGAAGAGTGTTGAAGAGATGGTGAACAATCTGAAGAAGGTTGCTGACGAGGTTGAAGTTGTGAAAGAAGCTGTTACTGAAGAACGGCAGATTGACAAAGAAGAGAATGTGGATGCTGATGATGCTGGAGAGCAAGTCACTGCTGAAGAAAAGCAAGATGATGATGAGATGAAGCAGACAGAAGCTGTTGAAAACACCGAGGTGCCTATCACTGAGGTAAATTCTGATTCTGAAGTCTTAAAACCAATGGAACAGTGCAAGAAATGCATGGAACCGTGCAGAGCTTGTACTGAAAAAGATGAGCAATTCAGAACAAAAGAACTTGAATTCACAAAAATCGAAAACATTTTCAAAGAAAAATGCAAAGAGATGTTAGAAAAAGAAAAGGCTTTTAACGAAAAAGATGAAAAACTTTCAGCAAAATGTTCAAAGTTAGAAAAAGAAAATGAAGTTTTGAAAGAAGATGTTTTGAAAATGACAAATGAATGTTCACAAAAAGAAAATGTGGTTCAAGAAATGAAAAAGGAATATGATTCAATGAAACTATCACATCATGTTATGAAAGAGTCATATGATAAAATAAAAGACGAAATGAAATATGCTCAATCTAGAATGAATTATCTTTCTGAAACAACCAAAGAGCTTAAACGAATGTATGCTATAAAACAAGATGTTGTTAATTCCTATATTGAGGATGTTGCTAAGTTAAAGCGACAGATTGCTGATTTAGAACAGGATAACAACAAGTTAAAAAGTTACCACGTGTCGTCATATGTGCTTGAACGAATTTTCAATATAAAACCGGGAGATGGTGAGTCTGAGCAAAACAAGAAAGGCATTGGCTCAGAGTTTCATCAAGTTCCACCACCGGAAAAGTTTGCATTTTATGATGAGGAAAAGGTCGAAAAAGCTTTCAACATGGTAGACCAATTGCCTGACAACATTGACATAACCTATTCCAAATCTGATGATTCTCATGATTCAGAGGTGGTAGGTAAAGTCGTTGAAAGTGTGTTGAAAGAAGAGTCGGTTGATACAGGTAAATCTGAATCACAGGATGAATATGAAGGAAATCTTCATGATGCATATCTGAAAAACACAAAATCCGATAAAAATTTGAATGATGATTCAAAGGGCTTGGTTTATACCATGATTGGATCAGACAAATTATTCTTAGATGTTGTATTCCCGATTCAGAATGTGATTTCAGAAAAAGTTGACAAAGTTTTCAAAATGGTTGAAATAGAGAAGTCTGAGATTTCAAAGTTTGTCGGTAAGAGTCATAAAGGTTCGTATAACAAACCTGGTTTCAAAAAGAAAAATATGAAGGCTGGGTTGGGTTATAAGAAGAAACAACATTGGAACAAAAATAAGACGCCAAATTATCAGGCTAAAATGAGTTTTGTTCAAGGAAATAGTTTGGATGAAGAAAAAGAACTTAAAATTGGACGACAGTCTAATGCTGAGTTTGAGGCTCAAAAGAAAAAGCAACAACCACAGGTCAAAGATGTGTCCATGAGAACATGTTTCAAATGTGATCAAAAAGGACATCTTGCACGCAAGTGTCCAAATCCAAAACCTGTGGATGTTGATCAAAAGAAGATTGATGCTGAGAAACAAAAATCTAAGAAGTGAGACAAAGGTCAACCAAATTTGATTCGAAACAAACTTGGAGGTATAACACAAACAAGTTTGCTTCAAATCAAAATTGGAAATCAAACCAGAACAGGTTCGATTCAAGACAGACCTGGAATTCTCACACACCCAGATTCAGAACAACACAAAGGTGGAAAACTTCAGTTGATATGACAAAACCCCAACAGTTTTGGAAACCACAAGTTGTTGTTCAAAATAAAAATGTTCAAAAAGATTCACATTTTTACAAACGTGGTGCACCGAAAGGTCAAACATGGAGTGTTAAGAAACATGTTGATTCGGTAAAAGATGAGAAGGCTGAAGTTAAAATAGAGAAAGTTTTTGTGAAAAATGACAATGAATTTCCAGCATTGAATGAAATTTATTGTGTTGAATTGCCTAAGGTCCAAAAGACCTGGGCTAAATTGTTCAAGTAATTCAATTAGTTGAATGTGCAGGTGCTCAAGAATACTGAAGATTGTGAGATTGAAAGTTGGAGCAACCTGGCACATGAAGAGGAAGCAGAGGCTGCTGGACCCTGTGTTGGTTGAAACAGGGAGTTTATGTGTTTTTTTTTCTGTACATAAATAAACAATATTTCAAAATCCTAAAAATTTGAAAAATTAAAAACCAAAAATATGTTTTTAGTTTGTTAAAAATTGAAAAACCAAAAATATGTTTGTTTTTAATTTTTGTCAAAAACAGAAAATTACAAAAATATGTGTTGATTGAATACGCCGAAACCCTCACGGCTGAACAAACATGATTACTTTCACCAGATTGAAAAACGGTTTTCAAACTGTAAAAATCATTGTGTTGTAAATCATGGGGGTACTTTATGTTAGATTTTCTGCAAATCAGAGCACTTTAAGCAGAAAATGGATGGCGAGACAAAGCTATCAGTGTCGGTTATCAAATTTCTTTAATGATTTTGCATTTTAGGGGAGAAAATTTGTCAGAAAATACAAAAACATTAGAAAATTTGAAAAAGCCAAAAACATGATAAAATTCAAAAATTTGAGTGTTGTGTAAAAAGAGGAAATGATAGTACATCAGTAGACAGTTACAGTATGCTAAAGATTTATAATGATTAAATAGTGTTAAACAGTCTCACTGATGATATGTCGATAGGTTTTTATACACTTAGTAAACTTTTTCGGGATATAAACCTAAAATCAAACTTACTTATTTCGTGGGGAACACTACTTGGATATATAGGTAACCCCTGAAATCTCGTTTGAAAGGTCTCGTATTCTGATATACTAGGTTTTTATACTCTATGATGTCTGGGGTATTATTCCGGGACCTCTGCTGAATGGAAGTTCTGACCTAGTCCTTGGATAATACTTTCACCGAATGCTTGAAACACAGCATAAACCCTCAACATGCAGATGAAACAATAAAATTGATAGTCGCTGCTGTTGTAACTAAAAGATCCTCTAAAGGGGACATACCGCAAAGTCGAAACTGATATCTCTCTGCGCATACGGAAGTATCGACCTGAGATCCCTCAGTCCTCGCATACCTAATTTATGTACAGATATCATTGTAGTATTAATCACCTGTAAGACTGAATATTGGGATTCTGGATACGGGAGTATATTCAAGAGGTGGGACACATGAATGAGTTTAAGTCTTAAAACATCTAAATCGTATCTTGAATCAGTTGAAATTTGTATGAAAATTTAAATGGATCAGTATATTGACAATCTAAGTGAATTGTTTAATTCTTAATGTGTAACTAAGCTCAACGGTACTTGTGACTTGTCAAAAACTGATATGATCCTCTGACGCATACTCAAACAAAAATATTGTCTGTAAATATGTTTGTACATATTTCTTTACTGCTTTATATTTTCAGAAAATACAAAAAGATTTTGATTTCTGCTTTATTTTCGATAAATCGATGTCTGAGTTGCTGAGTTTCAAAATCTGAGTAAGCTGATTGTGTTTCTGAAAAATAAAACAAGTTTATTAATTTGTTACTTGAATTAAAATCAAAAATTTCAAAAACAGTTTGTGATATCTCCAAGGTCATTAGTTTGGACTTGGAAGATTAACTGTGAGGGAGTTGGATTCTTAAACACTGTCAAATCTATAAAGTTTGTTGATAGGGGGAGTTGATTAGAGAATTTGATTGATAATTTCAAAATGATTGTTACTTATAAATGTCTGAGTGTTGCAGATGTTATACCAGACTACGATCCCGAAAGCCGAGTCTAAGGGGGAGTCTGAAGACGAGCTCAACGCAAACGGAAGCGTGCAAAGAGCCAGGTATCGTTCTGGAAGAGCTTGTAACCGGAAAGCAAGGTGTCGATCCCAAAGCACGGAAGCTTGACGAAAGGGGGAGCCTGACGAAGAAAAGAGTCTACAGAAAGGAGAAACTGAAGCTGAAGACAGATCCACGGGGATTCTGTTTGAGCAAGGAGGAGTCTGTGTAGCTGAAGATGTTAAAGCTTCAAGAAGACTCAGAGAGAGAGAAAGAAAAGTCGCTACGAGTTTGACTACAGATTGACTACAGCAATATCCAAGGGGGAGTCTGTTAGTGCGTTATCTGTCTATCGCCTCCGTCAATCTAGTCCGTAGCAGAAATCGAAGAAAACGAGAGTTACATTGTTATTTTAGTATTAGTTAGTCATAAAGGCAAGGTGGCGTAATTGTAATTAATGAGAAACCTCCTTAATCCCTTGGCCTATAAATAGGAGGCTTATGCCTTAGGTTTAGAACTTTTGCCATTTTTCACATCTTGGAGAGCTAGAGGCTAGAGAGAGAAGCTAGAGAGAGAAAGTTTATTGTTCGTGATTCTGGTGCTGTACGTTTTTAGATTTGTCAATAGAATCACAGTTTAGATTACATCTCGTGTGTTCGATCACGTTCGTGTACAGATTCCGCACGTCACACGTTCGATTACGCAATCGTTTCGGAGTCAAACCGGTCCTAACAAGTAGAGAGCAAAGGGTAGAAATGGAAGAAAAAGGCAAAAATATGTGAATTTGGTGTAGATTTGTTCTTAACCTTTAATATACCATCTTAAAAATTTGTACAAATTACCATAAGGATAGAAAACCTAGTTTTTATAATAAGGTAATATAGATATAAATATAAGAGTGAATTTCATGGATTGTTCTTTATCTTTATACCAATTTTCAGGCGCTGTCCTTTATGTTCAAAATTGACGAGTTTTGTCCTTTATGTTTTCATATCATACACGTTTTGTCCTTTAAAGCTAACCCAGTTAGTTTTTTCAGTTAAATTTGGTCATATGCTTTGCACATGAGGGCATTTTTGTCAATTTAAAGGTAAGTTCAACGGCAGATTCACAGCCCAAAGCTTTTGTAACCTGTGAATTGACAAAAATGCCCTCATGTGCAAAGCACATGACCAAATTTAACTGAAAAAACTAAATGGGTTAGGCCTAAAGGACAAAACGTGTGTGATATGAAAACATAAAGGATAAATTTGTCAATTTTGAACATAAAGTATAGCGCCTGAAAATGGGTATAAAGATAAAGAACATTCCTTGAAATTCACTCAAGATATAATGATATGGGTGAAAGATAAATCGAAAACCCACTTGAGTTGAGAAAACCCAAAAAAACGTATGTAACATTTTTATTTTTTTCTAAAAAAAAACAGGGAATGTAACATAAATGTGCTTGAACATTTTTATTAAAAAAACGCCTACTAGTTTTTTTTTTTAAATGTTCAAATTTGTATGTTACATTTTTTTGGACATATATATTATGTAACATGAAATTTTTAACATTTTTTAAAAAATAAACTACTCGTTTTTTTTTTCTTTTATAAAAATGATCAAATATATGTATGTTACATTTCCTATTTTTTTTAGAAAAAAATAAAAATGTTACATGGGGTTTTTACAAAGATTTTTGAGTTTACACAATTAAGTGGGTTTTCGTTTTAGCCTTCCACTAATGATATATATAACCTTTTTAGTTTTCCTCGATTCTTTTTCAAACTGATTATTTACGTTTCTATCGAAAGTCGAGTTTACACAATTAAGTGGGTTTTTGTTTTAGCCTTCCACTAATCATATATGTATATATATAACCTTTTTAGTTTTCATCGATTCTTTTTCAAACTGATTATTTACGTTTCTATCGAAAGTGCATGTTTTAAAGTGAAAATCACAATATTCGAATTTTAGAAAACCCAAATAGATGCTTACACGTTTCTAGATAAATCGGGTACATGCAAACGACTTTAATATATCGTAGTTTCATAAAATAAAAAATAAAATAAAAAGGACGGACAATTTTTATATGAACGTAATCGAATGCAACTTTTGATCTTTTAAATTAAAAAAAAAAGCACTTCTGATTGTCTGAAGACTAAAATTACTTTCTTCAATTATAAAAGTAAAAATAGTCATCAAAAAAATTACAAAAGTAAATAAAAGTAAAAATAGTCATAAAAAAATTACAAAAGTAAAAATAGTTTTCAAAACCAGTTTAAAGGTGTTAGGAGGTGGTTAAACACTTTGAAGTGGCAAACCAAAATAGTCATAAAAAATTACAAAAGTAAAAAAAGTTGATTTTTATATTATAACGAATCTTTTAAATGTATAAACTATTCTATATAACATTCAATCATTCATCATCATCATGGAGTGATGAAGAGGTATGGTCCCAATTCCTTATCCACATGGCAAGGACCACACCACCTTTTCATCCTACATGGCGCCTACATCAGCAAGGTAATCCAGCATCATAGAGTGGTGAAGAGGTATGGTCTCAATTCCTTGCCCACATGGCAAGGACCACACCACCTTTTCATCCTACATGGCGCCTACATCAGCAAGGTAATCCAGAAGCTTCTCCCTCCTTCACCTTCCGGCTATAAATAGGACCCTTCATCATTCAGGTTGAATCATCTTACTCTCCATACTCACACACTCAACACACACTGTTTATTCTCCCTCAGAACAATACTTATTCTCACGCCGGAGCCTGGTTAAGAGGGAAACCCCCATATTCCCCTCTTAACGAGACTAACGGTGTTGCTGTTTTGCAGGATCCAGGTCATTTTCACGAGTAAGAAAGGAGATTGAACCCACAGAAGAAACAACCCCACAGTTTAACCTCAGTGTTATTCTGTGTTTCGTCATTGGCGCCATCCGTGGGACTCGAACCCACGACCACGGCGCGTCTAACGAAGACGGCGCAGGCGCAGGGCTTCGGTTGGTGAGCCCTGACAAACATGAATTTACGTACGACATACGGTTGGATTTCAAAAGCACGAATAACGAGGCCGAATATGAAGCTTTCCTTGCTGGTTTAAGATTGGCAATCAAGATGGGAGTTAGACACATTGAAGCGCACGTAGACTCCATGTTAGTGGCCGGACAAATCAATGGGCAATATGAGGCCAAAGGAGACGTAATGGCGCTCTACCTGAATCAAGCAAAGACATTGCTGCAAACTTTCTATTCCTACAAGGTGCATCACATCAACAGGAGCAAGAATAAACTAGCAGACGCGTTGAGCAAGCTCGCATCTATAAGTTTTCAACACCTGGCAAAGGATGTACGCATAGAAGTTTTGAGCAACCCATCAGTGCCACTAAGGGAAGTAAGCGTCATTCAAGTAGGAACAACGTCATGGATGACTCCAATAATCGCGTACCTTCAATTTGGGATACTCCCGGACAACAAAGCTGAAGCAAGAAAAATCCAATACAAGGCCGAACATTATCAGATGGTTGATGGAATCTTATACCGAAAGTCATACCTTGGGCCGTTGTTGAGATGCGTTGACCCAGAAGACGCAAACTATTTGATCAGAGAAGTACATGAAGGAATCTTTGGCATACATGCTGGACCGAGAATGGTTGTAGCAAAGGTGATGAATGCCGGGTACTACTGGCCCGGAATGCACTTAGACGCAGTAAAAGCTTTGAGGAAGTGTAGTGGATGCCAGAGATATGCTCCCAAGACGATGCGCCCCAAGAATGAATTGGTACCAGTTACAACGGCGTGGCCTTTTCAGCAGTGGGGAATAGATATGGTTGGCCCCTTCCCAGAAGCCCCAGCCGCTGTCAAATTTATCATAGTCGCAGTCGACTATTTTACAAAATGGGTAGAGGCAAAAGCACTTGCATCAACCACATCCACTGTCGTTAAAAGATTCATATGGGAAAAGATCATATGTCGTTTCGGACTACCGCTCAGAATCATCACCGACAACGGGACGAACTTCGCCGCAGACGATCTTCAACGGTGGTTCACAGAATTACACATTGAGCATACCTTCTCCTCGGTTGCGCATCCGCAAGGGAATGGTCAAATGGAAGCCGTTAACAAAAGTATCGTCGACGGAATCAAGGCAAGATTGGGAGAAAAAAGAAGAGGCTGGGTCGACGAACTACCCAGCATATTATGGTCCCACAGGACAATGCCGAAAACAAGCAACGAAGAGACACCGTTTAGCTTAGTTTATGGGTCCGAGGCAGTAATACCAGCGGAGATAGGATTGCCGTCACCACGAATGCTCTCCATGAATCTGATCAATAATGAAGAAGAAAGAAGGATCGACCTGGACCTCCTAGAAGAAAGAAGAGAGATGGTGGCAATCAACGAAGCAAAATACAAAACAAAGCTAGAGAAGTACTACAACTCCAAAGTCCGAATCTGCACCTTCAACCCAGGATATTACGTCCTGAGAGACAACGAGGCTTCCAATGCCGAAAAACCTGGAAAACTAGTGCCCAAGTGGGAAGGTCCGTATGTTGTGGATGCAGTACTCGGAAAGGGAGCCTATAAGCTGCGCACCATTGACAATAAGGAGGTTCCACGAACTTGGAACGCTCAACAATTGAGAAAATGCTATATGTAAACAATCACAAGGTTATGTAACTGCAACGGCTGAATTGCCAACACATTTATAGTAATACAAGAAGTGTTTGGCTATCTCTATCTCATGCAAATTTCTTGCCACAACTGCATATATTACTTTGGGCATACACGAAAACATCAATGGCTCGACCGTAGGAAACGTTGTAGACCTCCAAGCCTCGTCACAACCAAGTGCACAGCCGGGTCAAAAACACAACCAAAGCCTACAAAACGCCAAAACAAAACTTCGTGCCCACATAAACACGAAAATATCGATAGCATGGTAAATAAACATTGTAAGGCCCCCAAAGCTGAACACAGCTGGGTCCATACAATAACCTGCAACTCGATCACCTCGTATTCACGAACCAACTTGCGCACATAGACGACAGAATAAACGTTGTAGCTAACACAACACAACTTGTCAGCGCCATCATTCATTCGTGACACCTAATCAAAGTAATTATACATGCACATATTATGACGATAACAAAATTCGCATGCAAAAAACCAAAAGTGAATATTAACATAACACACGCCATGCATAGCTAAATGTTCACGAGCAAGTAAAAGTAACGAGTACACAAAAGAAAGTTGAAATTGTTCATAAGGTTGTCAAATGATCACAGGGCCATCTAAGGCCATACACGACACGCAGGCCGGAATCCTTCATTCTAGATGACTGGTCCCAGCACCTCCAGCCGCGTGATCTTCATCACCAAGCGCTTTCTTCAATAAGGTGACACCATCAGGCTTCCGGGATAGCTTCTGAGCAGCTTTAACAACAGCAAACTCCAGAGACGCGAACTCCTTGCGCTTCGCAGCATATTTACCGCCACAATCTTCTTTGAACAATTCGAAGTGATATTCTTTCTCATTGTTAACAACGGCAGCCTTACCTTCGCTACAACCATCTTTTCGCCCACTATTATATCCCGATTGACCCAACTCAAACATATAGCTAGCAAGCTCACGGGATTTAACTATACGATCAGCGATCTGAAAAGACACACATAACAACATAAGAAAAGAGGTTAAAACAAAAAGAAAGCACATACAAGAAAAAGGAAGTTACCAAGGGCACTGCGCGCGATAGCAGTCACGTGCAGTCAACAGAAACCTCCTCAACCAGGAGCTCAGAAGCTTTGCATTCAGACGCCTTCTCTTCAAGAAGGCGTTTAGCAGCCTCACATTCAGAAACCTTCTGCTTAGCAAGGTTTTCCAACTTGGCGATACGATCAACGTACTCCTTCTCCTTCTTTTCAAACGCAACACGCGCTTGATGGGCTTCCTCAGCAAGTTCTTTCTTTTCACCGGATAACCGGATAATAGCTTCATGCTGGGATTGCATTTTAGCATTAGTACGTTCACAAGCAAACTCCCAGTCCTTTTGCTTCTGAACGTTGACCTGTTTCTCTTGCTCCAACTTCCGCTCAGCATCTGAAACCCTCCATTGCAAACCCTTCTTCTCAGCATTGAGTTTTTCTTTCTCTTCAGCAAAAGCCCTCTTTTCATCTTTAAACTCAACTGTCTCCTCCCCCATCAATCTCCACTCGCGGAGAATCTGTTGAGAAGTGGCGAAATAATTAACTCCGGCATGAACATGATCATCCAACAACTCAAACCGATTGCGTTTATTTTGGAACATCCTCTCAGCTGAGGGGAGAGACAAAGAGAAGAAATCATGACAGTTATCCAGATCATTCATCCTGGAACCCTGAGTTAGATTCCAGTGAGGGGCATGTGGCAGATCATCACAAGCCGGGTTATGGGTATCCCAAGAATCAGCACGAATGTTCTCAAACTATGGACTGCGAGCCACACCTGAAGTAGCACCACCTCCACCGCCCGGTGGACGTTTGGTATAAATGGTTTGATGCGGGGTGGCTTCGCTAGACTCCACCTCGGTGTCAACACCCTTACCTTTACCATCTCCACCATCACCACCAGCAACATCACCACCCTCATATTTATGCTCAGCATTTACATCATCCTCTTTCTTCTTTTTACCAAGATCATCACGAGGAGGAGATAGATCAATCGTCCTAGACGGAGGAGAAGCAGGAGGAGTGATCTTTGAAATATCAACCATGCGCGGCACTCTGCCTGACTTGACTCCTGCCACAAAACAACCATAACAATAAAAAACAACCCGAAAAGCATATAACAAAGCATACAACTGTAAAGTCTCTACCTGTAGGCGCAGAAGCAGCATATATCTCCTCCAAGAGATTGCCACGATCCCCACTAAATACGCCCATATCAATGTCGGATTCTGAGGGCGCAGGGGGAGTTTCCTTCTGGAGTTTAGCCTTTTTTGAAGCAAGAAGAGCAGCAGCCTGCTCATCAAGTTTTCGTTTTTTGTCTTCAAGGGCCTTTTTCCTCATCATTTCCGTCAGGGTAGCACGGTCATCCGGATCAGACCCACGAGGTTTCTCTCCGGTCCTTAAACCAGACAATGTATCAGAAACGACTACGTAATCTAGGACAGGAAGAGTAGATGGTTGCTTACGAGGAGTACCAGTAGCTTTTCCCTCAACCCTCTTCTCCTTTTTATCCGGCTCATCAACCTTCGTTTTTCTTCTTGTCTCTAACTGATCAGCAGTCTCAGTAGGAACCTCCACGTCGTCATCAGCAGGTTCATTGGCAGGTTCATTAACAGCCCCCTGCGCATGACCTGCACGCGCGGAATGAGAAGTTAGATCTTCAAGGGATACGCCAGAACTTCCACTCGAGAGAACAACAACTTCCTCCCGAGTGGGATCAATAGAGTCATCCTCATCAGCTTCACTTAACACAACATTGGCGTAGGCAGCAAAACTATTGTTTGTAGGATGCAAAAAACGGGGACGAATCTGATCCAACCATGTCGGTTTTCCATCTTCTTGGATCGCTTCAACCATGGCACCCGCCGCCTTCAGATCCAAAACATTCAACAGGCTGTACCCAACTGCGAAAAAACAAGCGAATAAGGAAGAACACACACAAAACAAAAAAATAAAGTATTATGAAAGCACTACATACGTTTGCCTTGGTAACCATAAACAGGAACACCAAGAGGGTTCTTCGGAAACCACCGCAGACTCATTCCAGCGCCAACCAAAGCCATTTCCTCCAACTGAGAAATGGCAGTAGCTTTATGTGTTATCTTCTTGTACCAGTCCTGTTCAGCAAAACCTACCAAAACGTTTATCTTTGGGATCCCTTCATCCACCGACCGGTAATGCATATCCACAGGGGTAACACCTCGACGAATATAGAAGAACCTTTGCTTCCAGTCATGCAAACTCTTCAAAGGAACAGAACAAACAGGAGTAACACCCGTCTGGGAGTTAAAAGAATAGAAACCACTGGTGTAAGAAACATAGTAGAAAACATTTAACATTTCGAACGTCGGCTCAACACGGTTAGCCCTACAGATGAACTCAAAGTGAATAATACGGGGAAGCCCAATAGCATTAATCTGAGAAATATGGAGGCCATAATTCCTCAACACACTAGCAGTAAACCTAGTCATCGGAAGCCTAAAGTTGCCCTCCCGGAAAAAAGCAGCGTATAAAGTAATGTAACCCGGAGGCGCATCCATGGCAGTAGAGCCAGGAGTCGGAAACTGGGCTCCCCATTCGGGTAGAAAACCCATCTTCCTAACCAAATTGTGGAACTCTTCCTCCTTCCACCCTATTACCGCCTGGTCAGGACCGGGAGGAGTCTTCCCTTTATTCCTTCTCCTCTTCTGTGAAGGATTCGTTACAGACATGATCGAAAGAAAATCAGAAGGGGAAAAGATGAAGGAGTGGGAGAGAAAACCAAACTTCAAATTTTGAAAAGTGAAGAAAGGGGAAAAACCGCCATGTATTTATACCCATCGCATTTAATGCGATGGGTAGTGGGCCGTCAGGAAGCCAGAAAGGCACCCAACGGGGAGGAGACACGTCAGAAGAGAGAGAAGCCGTCACCTATTTTTTCGGGAGCGTGGGTAACAAACGCCTGACACCGTGACAGAAAGTAACTGACATAACTGAAAAGGCGCCTGTTCATCTTCGATAAGACAGGGACACCAGACAGTCACATCAGTTGTTTCCCCCCAAGATAACAAAACTTCCTTCAGAAGAAAACAACAAATGCCATGCGCCACGTGTCCATTTGGCTCAACTTTACAAGTTACCAATACGTCATGCGCCATGCGGCTCAACTTTACAAGTTACCAAAACCCATGCGCCATGCGTCCATTCGGCTCAACTTTTACAAGTTACCAAAACCCATGCGCCACGCGTCCATTTGGCTTAACTTTACAAGTTACCAAAACCCATGCGCCATGCGTCCATTTAGCTCAACTTTTACAAGTTACCAAAACCCATGCGCCACGCGTCCATTTGGCTCAACTTTACAAGTTACCAAAACCCAAGCGCCATGCGTCCATTTGGCTCAACTTTACAAGTTACCAAAACCCATGCGCCATGCGTCCATTTGACACAACCTTTCCAAATCACCCATAAACCATGCGCCACGCGTCTTGTTGGCTCAACTTCGCATACTACCAATAAGCCGCGCGCCGTACAAACCATTGTCACAAAAACTCGAATAGCAAACATACGCCATAAAAACCACTACCCTTATAAGTCCAGAATCCCCCCTAGACGATCAACTCAACTAGAAGGCACACTGGACTGGGGGGACTTGAAGAGTTATGGTCCCAATTCCTTGCCCACATGGCAAGGACCACACCACCTTTTCATCCTACATGGCGCCTACATCAGCAAGGTAATCCAGAAGCTTCTAGAAGCTTCTGGAAGACATCAAGGTGGCACCAAAGATGCTCCGTGACAAGAAGGACAACACGTGTCACCAGTCATCGAGCGCCATGTAGGCCTGCAACAAATCAAGGAGCAGACCGACAACGCCAGTACGACGTCTCCAAAATGAGCAAATGTAAGCGCGCCACGTGTACCACTACACTGGCCATGACAGAGGAGAACAAGAGGATATTCCCCTTGGTCGGACAGCTGGCACAGCTGCTCCTCCCTCCTTCACCCTCCGGCTATAAATAGGACCCTTCATCATTCAGGTTGAATCATCTTACTCTCCATACTCACACACTCAACACACACTATTTATTCTCCCTCAGAACAGTACTTATTCTCACGCCGGAGCCTGGTTAAGAGGGAAACCCCCATATTCCCCTCTTAACGAGACTAACGGTGTTGCTGTTTTGCAGGATCCAGGTCATTTTCACAAGTAAGAAAGGAGATTGAACCCACAGAAGAAACAACCCCACAGTTTAACCTCAGTGTTATTCTGTGTTTCATCAAGTGGAATAGTGTGAGATAGCTGTTGTCTGACATTTCTCTATTGATTCAATCAAATTATAATTTTGGTTTGTTTAAATTTATAATTTTGTCATTAGTTTTGGTTTTTCTCTCGCAGTCAAATTACGATTTTGTCCTTGGTTCAAATTTACAGTTTTGCTATCGTTTTTGTTTTTTCTTTATGTCAAATTACGATTTTGCCCCTGGTGAAAAATTACGGTCATACGGTCATTTTAGTTTTTTTTAACAAAACTATGGTAGTGTTTGTTTTAATTGGTTGACTCAGAGTAATTTTTTATTCGTGTCAGGCCCCAAGTTTAAAATTATAGTATTTCCATCCTTTTAGTTTTTTTAGCAAAAATATTGTAGTGTTTTGTTTTAATTGGTTGACTCGATATAAATTTTTTAGACCTTGTTATGAGTAACATGTACAAGTAACCGAAATGCATACGTACATGTTATGAGAGAAAAATATTTGGCTTAATGTCCCGCAAAGCGGGCGGGGAAAAAACAAACAATACTCTAAAAATATTAAGGACTGGTATACAAGTAAGAAATGATATAAGGATTAATTTTAATTTTCTTTGGGATTGAGACGAGTCTGATGTTTGATAATACCCGTCTAGTTACCATGACTTGTTTAGTCGCAATGAAACAAAATATATTGATATGCTACATCATTATAATTAATATAACACACACACACACATATATATATATATATATATATATATATATATACTAGGTTATTAGAACCTAGACTTGTGTATTACACGGGTTTATGGATAGAATATAATTTTAATAATGTTTGTACAAGTTTGGATAACTGAATTTTTTTTTTTACTTTGAGCAATGCCACAAAACAACCTTACATAGTGAATGCCTTGATTTTTATTTATCGTAATGGCAAACATACGGGGAGAGGAAGTTATCTTCTTTTCAATATAAACGGAGTCATTTTGTCTAACGACAGTAATTGAAATCTAAGGTTAAACCTTCGAGTGCCAGTTTTACTTCCAAATAAGATTTGTACCTCAATAACACGATCGTCATTCATAGGACCTACAATTGAGTTCCATTGCATAAACCATATCCTTTTATCAATATTTCTTAACAACGTTGTTGGAACATCAACCTTTAGTAATGACTTGTGTTTTGACAAGCCTAAAAGTCTAAGTCCAATAAGGACATCTAATGAATATAAATTTGCATCGAAATTATTATGAAGATACTCTGACTCTGATAAACTATCAGAATTTAGATATTCTTTTTCTTCGCCAGTAAATAGTGTATTAATCGACCGGTAACTCCTGTACAACATCATTTGTAGTTGCATGTATAGCTCTATCTTTATAATATTCAAATTATTTGAAATTTTGAAGAATATTAGGGTGGATAAAGTCAATAAAAGAAGAAAACAAGATAAGAGGGGTCAGATTATTTATAGTTAGATAAATAAGAAAACAAGATAAAGGTATTGCCATATGGTATTATTTAGAATACTTTATTATAAGTTAGATAAGATAAATAATCAATCACTTATTCTTATCTAAAATTTTGTTTAAAATTATTTATAGAAAAGCAAATATATATTTTTATCTAAGTCTTGTTTAAAGTTATTATCCTTTATCTATACTTTCTATAAAAGGAGAAATCCAAGTGACATAAGAAAAGCTAATGTGTCAGCAGGAGAGGGTGTCCAACAAGGCTTTTCTTATCTCATTATTACATCACAAAGCCTAATATTAAAAGACTTTAAAATTCAAAGTTGGTCCACATTTAGATTCCAAAGGTCTGCCCATTCAAAATCTCATACGAACCACTGTCCATTCAAGCCACTGTAATCAAAACCATTGCCCATTCAAAGGTCTGCCCATTCAAACGAATGTAATCAAACCACTGTAACCAAACCACTAATGATTAAAAATTCAAACTTCAAAACCTCTGACGATTCAATATTATGGCTCCAAATTCAAAATTCAAAATTACAGTGGCTCCAGATATATAACATATTATCTTCTTCAATCAATTACTCTCTCTAATCAACATCTTCTCCAATTCAAATTCTGGCTCCACATTCAAAATTCAAAATTCAAACCATATTCAAATTCTATAAATAAGACATAATTATCTGGTTGCACATTCAAATCTCTCTCGCTGATATCTGCAAGCGTGTCTCTCTCTCTCTCAAATGCATCTTTCTCGACTCTCGTGATTTAGCTGCTATTCTCCGATTACACAATTTTGTTCGAATGTTTGATGATTCTGTTTACATGTTATCGTTCCGGTATCATTGTTCCAACATCGTCGTATCAATGATGTTGGCCATCACACATCAACCTTTCAATGTCGATGTTGCAATATAATTGTTGCAACATCATGAAAAGTTGCATGTGTTACATTCTTTGATGGGAGAGTTGCAACTTCAACCGGCGATATATATCTTCTATCGTGAAAAGGTCAGTTGTGCTACACCAGTTGAGAAGAGACCTTTGCATTTTAGGTTTGTTTCTTATTTTTTATTAACTGTTAAGATGCATGTTTATATTATTAAAATGAACTACTACAGAGAAAAACATTGAATTTGAATGAAATATTTATAAAGTATTACACGCTAGGACTAACACTTGCTAAGATTTCTTAGACTCTAGCCTTTCTCCATGTGATTTCATGCTCTCTTTTTAATTTCAGGTCAGTTAGCATGTTGCAGATTTTCTGATCCTGTTCTAGAAGTCGTGTAAGAAACTCTTCTGCATTCTTCTGGAAGTCTGATGGAGGAGAGTGGAGGACTTCATCGAGCAATGCTATGTTGTTCCAGGTTTTGTTGTTATTAGTGTTGTTGATTATGTCGACTTTCCTGTTTACTTCTTGGTTTGTTCTTTGTTCTTTGAGTGACCACATCGAGAATTGTGTTTTAAGATCGCTGGTGTCTGACCAGTGGTAGAAACTGAACTTTGCCATGTAGATTTTTTGTAGGTTTTCTGATTTGGAACTATTTTTGACAGAAAGTGATTTGTAGGACGAGTTGTTGATGTTTTGAATCAAAACGAATCATCGGTTTTTTATAGAGTTTAAAAAACGTGTTTACATGAAAAATGAATCGTTTAATTGTAATTTTCATAATCTGCTTTTGTTCTTTGAATTTCGATATTTTATCCCTTGGGTTTCTTGGTATTTAATTTTACGGATTTCCCATAAAAGTTGGGGTTTTGAAAAGGTTTTTGCATTAAAAGATTGTTTAATGAAGCAGATTATGTTTATATATATATATATATATATATATATATATATATATATATATATATATATATATATATATATTAAATCTACACGTTTTCATAATTACAAAGTTCAGTATATAAACTCATAGTCACTTCACCTGTTTTTTCATCACGTTTTCCTAAGAAGATATCATACTTTCAGGAAAGTCGAGTTATATAGTTTATTCAAATGGCCTCATTCACAGATGCAAAATCGGATGATTTCAAGCAGCGTTTTGTCAGGCAAATCGAGGAACAGGTGTATGAAGACAGGGCTACTCTTCAAGAGTTGAAGAGATGTTTTGATGGATTGCAGGTTGGCCTGCTCACTAGAGAGCAGGTTTCCAGAGATCTTATGTGCATGCCTTCAACTTCTGTTCGTGAGCTTTGTGTTGTTAGTAATATAGAGTGCGGTGATAGAGACGTGGAGTTCATGGCGATGCTGAAGGACATACATCGAGAGGTTCAGCAATCGATGGAGTTGAAGCTAAAGTTTCTTCATTCTTGCTGTTATTGTTAGATTTGAACTTTAATGTTGTTCAGTATGTGATGTAATTTTTGGACTTTTAATGTCATGAATAAATTTTAAACTTATGAATCTATGTTGCCTTTTAGTTTTATTTATTTAGTTTTTTAGTTTGAATTAGTTTAATTATTGGTAAGTCAACAGAAGTTTAATAATATGAAGGGTTGGTTTGATGGCGAAGAGATAATGTTGATGTTGTATTGTGTGTGAACATCTGTTTGGTAAGTCAACAGAGGTCTAATAGTATCAACGGTTGGTTTGATGGTTAACAGATTATGTTGATGTTGAATTCTGTCTGAACAGCTGCTTGGTAAGTCAACAGAGGTTTAATAGCATCAGGGGTTGGTTTGATGGTGAACAGATGAGTGCAAAGATAAAACAAATGTTCAGAATTTGATCATTGATAGTAGTTTTTTGAAGAATCTGCTGATGATGAAACAACTGTGTATGCTAATGACTGTTTGATTTACCACTGTTGACTAAATGACATAAATTTAAATAGTATTAATCTTTGTTGTTGCATCTTCATTTTAATTATTTCAGTCATTCCTAACAGTGATTGGGCTAATAGTAGATGTTAGACTTACCACTGTTGAATTACACTGATTGAAAACAACTGTTTTTGAAACTTATGCTTGCCTAAAAACACATCCACTGCTAAATGGTACAGTCTGTTATCATAATTTCTGTTTTTCCTAATGACTGTTCATTTACTATAGTGCTGACTGCTGACTGTCATGCATTATGATAATAGAGGTTCTGACGTGGACAGATGTTAGCTAAAAATAAAACAACCGCTGAAAGTTATCATTTGTTGTCATAACTTCTGTTTATCTAACAACTGTTTGACTTACACTGTTTCCAACGACCAACAGAGGTCTCCAAACACATTTTGTTAGACATCTTTTATTAAATGTAAATAACAAATTCAATAAGGGGTCTATGTGTAAATATTTTTCATTTGTTGAAAATATGGGAAAACGAAAACACAACTGTCTTTATTTCTTTAGCATTATTACACATCAAACATCAATCATCTGACTTCTTTCAAAAATCTCTGCTTCCCAGTCATTTTCTAGGGTTTCAACTTTCTTATTCTCCGTCTTCTACACTTGAATCACTGGAGGTTTTGTTGTTTTTTCTTCAACAACTGGTATGTAAATTCATATTGTAATACTTTGTATTGTTTAACCGATTTTAATTAAAAAAAATTCAAATCCTATCTTGCTACAAATACGATTTTAAGTTTATTGCTATACATTCAAGAAGGGTTTAGTTAGGTGTTTGAATCATTTGTTGATAACATAGTAAAATAATTATTATTTGCAGAAAATTTTTAACTCATACTCTGTTTCTATGATGAATTTCAGTAGATACTCTGTTAATACAAAAAGTTAATATTCATCTTCGAAGCCAACTTTTTAATTTCAACGTTTTAACATCTTTACTGATTCAGGTTTTGTCATGTATACTACATTTGTCAAGTTTCTTGACAACCCAGAGTCTTTGAAACTGGTATGAAATATTTTTATATACATAATTTATTTTTATTGAGATATATATTTAACAGTTGTCATGGTTTATATTTTCTTACACTACTTAAAAATTATATACAGGATGTACCTATAGCCTTTGCTAATCAAAAGTGGGGAGATTGTTGGCAAAAAAATAAGTTGCGAATCTATCATGAGTCTAGTAAAAAATGGGTTATGAAGGTCAGAACAGAAAATTCAACACCAATAATAACTGACGGTTGGGACAATGTTGTTAAAGATCTCAATTTGCCGAGTGACACTTTGTTGGTTTTCAAAGCGTTAGGTAATTTTGGGTTTGAACTTTCATGTTTTGTTGTTGGGATGTGTGGTGAATCTTATTTCACATTTAATCGTTATGCAAGATTTGGTTTTACGGTATGACTATTGATCTTAACTTCAATCCTTTTGCATCTTAAACATGTCAGCACTTATTCTCATAAGTTACATACTTCACATATAGTATTCACTATTTTTAATTTTATGCAGGTAATCGATGTCACACCCCAACCGATGGCGGAATCATCAGGGCATGGCACTGAGCGAAACAGATTGTCCAGAAGTTTCAATAACAACTATCATTACTATTCAATTTATATAATACGTCCCATACCGTACCTCAAATAGCAAACAAATTATTACAGATAAAATCTAGTCAAATATTCTGTTCCGACAACTCATATTTAAATATATATATTGTTTATCTATGTCTAGAGACACAAGCTGCAAGATCTACAGACAACTATGCTCTAGACTTTTATTCTAGCTTCGCCTTCCTAGCAGATAAGCATCTTAAACACCTATCACATACGTTAAAATAAAGTCAATACATAAAATGTAAATGGGAGCATACAAGTTTGATAATAGCATATAGAGTTCGAAATAGTTTACGCATAACCAACACGTACACAGAGGAAAACTGTCACAACCCCCGATCCCTCCTCCCCGGGAACGGGCGGCCGCGAGCCAGTTTCGGTGGTATCGTATTATTAACCAATTTGGCAGCGGAAATTTTCATCAGGACCGTAGTTAGGAAATATTTAATCAGAGTAAACCACCATATTTTATAACATTAAACACATGGGTAAAACCCAAGTTTTCAGTATACACACTTTTATAGGAATAAATCCTATTTTATTTAACAAAACATCTATTTTATTCTTAGGTAACTTTATTGCCACTTTTCCAAGCCTTCAGTGCTGTCCAGCTGGCTTCTATTTGGCTTTCACATTTTGTTACCTGAAACGCGTTTTAAAAACATTTTGTTAGTGGGTTACTCAAGTTTAAGTAAAACCATTTCACAGTGTACAGTATTGAGGGCGATCCCGCAATTACATTTGTTTCCAAGTTATATCAATTATCACCCGTCGGTACTGTCAGACCTGACTTGTGGAAATGTTACTCCTTGACCAGGTGGTAACAAATTTTGTATACAAAACCCCAACATACCCACGATAATTGTATTCTTACAAATACTCAATAACTGTTATTCGCATGGAAAGACATTTAAGGTTTTGTAAAAACAATTAACAAAAGGTTTACAAAAAGTGGATCAACTCACATTGCTGTTTTAGATTATCCTTTAGGGTTTCCTGGTGATAATCTATAAATTACACAAATGCACGTGTGTTAGTATAATAACCCATTTTAACATTAGCAATACCCTCCCTGAGATGGCATTCCAACGACTACGTCGGGCAGAACCACGACAGCCGTTACGGAGCCCTAGATCAATCGGGCAGAGTATCTAATACGTCTCCAGGGGTTATAATAATTACATCGTAGCAGAACCTCGCTATTTAGGGGGTATAAGACTCGAGTATAATGCCCGCTATTTAATTTTGAGAGAAAGAAAAGAAAGTTTGAACGATCGGAAATGAAATCCCGAGGCCTTCTTATATAGGGCTGAAAATTGAGTCTCTCGCGGCCCGCGTAAAATAAGCACAAGGCTTACGCGGCCCGCGTCAAAGCTAGGTCAACGCGTAGCTTGTCCGGATCACCACTAGGCTTGACACGATGCTGACACGTGGCCGCACCGGGGCTCGCCTGATCATCAAGCTGTCGCGGCCCGCGTAGACCTTAAGGGTCCTTTACGCGGCCCGCCTAAACTTAAATTTTCAATTTTTTATTTATTTTTTAATGTTATGTTACATTTCGGGCTCGGTTTTCACATACGGGGTGCATTTAAAGACATTTTTGGGATATTTTAAATATTTTTAGGGTATCGGAAAAATTATCAAGGGTGTCGGTTTACGTTAGGGTTGTTATATCCTCCCCACCTTGTTTTAGAGCTCGTCCTCGAGATCTACTGGAACAAGTGTGGATATTTCTTTTGCATATCTGATTCAAGTTCCCATGTGTACTCGGGTCCTCTTTTGGAGTCCCACTTCACTTTGACCAGAACTAATCTTTTATGCTTAAGATTTTTAATTTTCCTATCTTAAATTTGTAAAGGCCTCTCTACAAACTTGAGTTATTCATTTACCTCTATATCTTTAAGAGGTACTACGAGTGATTCATCGGCTAGGCACTTTTTGAGATTAGATACATGAAATACATCATGTATACCTGTCATTTCCTCTGGCAGTTGTAGCTGATAGGCTACAGGTCCTATTCTTTTAATAATCTTAAAAGGTCCAATATACCTGGGACATAGCTTTCCTCTTTTGATAAATCTTACCACTCCTTTCCAGGGAGAGACTTTTAATAATACCTTGTCACCTACTTGGAATTCTAACGGCTTACGTCTGTTGTCAGCGTAGCTCTTCTGTCGATCACGTGTTGCTTTCAATCGTTCCTTGACTTGAATGATTTTATTTGTTGTTTCCTGTACTATCTCAGGTCCAGATAGTTGCTTTTCCCCAATTTCTGCCCAACAGACTAGGGTTCTGCACTTTCATCCATAAAGTGCTTCGAATGGTGCAGCATTGATACTTGTGTGATAACTGTTATTATAAGAAAATTCTAATAAAGGTAAGTGATCATCCCAATTACCTCCGAAATCAATTACACAAGCTCTAAGCATGTCTTCCATTGTCTGAATTGTCCTTTCGCTTTGTCCGTCCGTTTAAGGATGATAAGCTGTGCTTAGATTCAGCTTGGTTCCCATTGCTTTTTGGAAACTTGACCAAAAATGAGAGGTAAAACGGCTATCCCTATCAGAAACAATTGATAAAGGTATTCCATGTAATGAAACAATTTCATTTACATATAATTTGGCTAATTGTTTCATACTGAAAGTTTCCTTCATTGGTAAGAAATGGTCTGACTTGGTTAGCCTATCTACAATCACCCAGATTGTATCATTACCTTTTCTTGTTTTGGGTAATTTGGTAACAAAATCCATTGTTGTCAATTCCCATTTCCAAAATGGCATTTCTAATTGCTGTAACAAACCTGAGGGTTTCTGATGTTCAGCTTTTACTTGTGAACAAGTTAAACCTTTAGAAACATAAGCTGCTATATCCTTTTTCATTCCTATCCACCAGAAATTTTTCCTTAAATCCTGGTACATTTTATCATTTCCTGGATGCATCATATATTTAGATTTATGAGCTTCTTCTAATATACGGTGACGTAGTTTCCTAATTTAGGTATCCACATTCTCTTTTTATGGAATCTCCAAATTCCATCTGTTCCTTGTTCTAATTCCTTAATCATTCCTTTTAATTTTTCAGTATCTTCTTTGATTACTGATTCTTGTGCTTTTCTAATCTGATCGTTTAAATCTACTTGTAGATTTAATTTAAGAGAACGTACCCTTTTTGGCTTTTCGTGATACTTTCGACTTAAAGCATCTGCCACTACATTGGCTTTTCCTGCATGATACTGGATATCACAATCATAATCACCAAGCATCTCCATCCAGCGTCTTTGTCTCATATTCAACTCCTTTGCCCGAAAACATACCTTAAACTCTTATGATCTGTAAATATGGTAAACTTACTACCATAAAGATAATGTCTCCAAATCTTAAGGGCAAAAATTATAGCTCCTAATTCCAAATCATGGGTTGAATAATTCTCTTCATGACTCTTAAGCTGTCTAGATGCGTAAGCTATAACCTTTTGACGTTGCATCAACACACATCCGTAACCTAATTTAGAAGCGTCACAAAAGACTACAAAATCTTCAGTTCCTTCTGGTAACGCTAGTATAGGTGCATGGGTCAATCTTTGCTTAAGGATTCTAAAGGCTTCTTCTTGTTTTGGTCCCCATTCAAACTTAATGGATTTACAGGTTAATTTAGTTAAAGGAATGGCTATTCTAGAAAAATCCCTAATAAATCTTCTATAATAACCGGCCAATCCTAAGAAACTTCTAACCTCGGTTGGCGACTCAGGGGTTTTCCATTTGGTAATCGCCTCGATCTTTGTTAGATCTACATGGATTCCTTCATGGTTAACTAAATGTCCAAGAAATTGTACTTGCTCTAACCAAAATTCGCACTTTGAAAACTTAGCGTAAAGCTTTTCCTTTCTTAGTAAACTTAAAAGTAAGTGCAAGTGCTTTGCATGCTCCTCTTTACTTTTAGAGTAAATTAGAATATCATCTATGAAGACAATTATGAATTTATCCAAATATGGCTTACATATTCGGTTCATCATGTCCATAAATGTGGCTGGGGCATTGGTTAAACCAAATGGCATGATAGTAAATTCATAATGACCATACCATGTTCTAAATGCGGTTTTAGGAATGTCCTCTTCCTGTACCTTTAATTGATGATACCCTGATCTTAAATCGATTTTAAAGAAAAATCGAGCTCCTTGAAGTTGATCAAACAGATCATCGATCCTTGGTAATGGATACCGATTCTTAATCGTGACCTTGTTCAATTCACGGTAGTCAATGCACATACGCATTGATCCGTCCTTCTTTTTAACGAACAATATCGGTGCTCCCCATGGCGATGAGCTTGGCTGTATGAATCCTTTCTCCAACAATTCGTCTAATTGTTTCTTCAGTTCCTGCATTTCAGCGGGTGCCAAACAGTAAGGTGCTTTGGCAATCGGTGCTGTCCCTGGTAGCAGATGGATTCTGAATTCAACTTCCCTATCTGGCGGTAGTCCTGGCAATTCTTCTGGAAAGACATATGAAAACTGGGATACTACTGGAATGTCTTTTAGTTATTTTCCTTTGGTGTTAGTGATTATAGAAATCAAATACACTATAGATCCTTTTCTTATATAACTTACAGTTTTCATCACAGAGATGAATTTAGTGGATCTAGATGGTTTATCTCCCTTAATTGTGATCTTTTCACCCCTTGGTGAATTTACTTGAATTGACTTTTGATCACATAAAATACTGGCTTTATTGGCTATTAACCAATCCATTCTTAACACAACATCGAATCCTGCCAGATTCATTGGGTAAAGGTTTGCAATAAATTTTTGATTAAAAATTTCTATTCTTGCTCCCTGCAAGACTTCAGAAATCCTAACGGTTTCTCCATTTGCTGTCTCTACTAGACATTCTTGTGGTAGTTTAGTTAATGATTGATTTAGAAGTTTGCAAAACGAAGTATTGATAAAACTTTGGTTTGCACCAGAGTCAAATAATACTTTAGCAAAAATATCATTAACTAAAAACGTACCAGCAATGACGTCCGGGATCATCTTGGCTTCATCTGCAGTTAGAACAAATGCTCTAGCATTTTTAGTGTTCTTGTTGTTTGCAGTTTGAGCTATCTTCGGACAGTTTGGCTTGATATGACCTTTTTCTCCACAGTTGAAGCACAATCCATTACTGGTTTTCCTCCTGCAATCTTCTTCCTTGTGTCCTGGTGCCTTACAGTAATTACAGTGAGTGGAGCATTTTCCAGAATGCTTCTTCTTGCAGATCCTGCAGTATGGTGCAAAGGTAGAACCTACATCCTACGGTTGGAATTCCCAGAACGGAATTCTTGAGTAAGCCTTTGGGTTAGGTTTCTCCTCTGGTCTTCTTCTCTAGTACGGATTAACTCATCTGTCAAGGTATTGGCTAGTTCTACAGCTTCTTCTATGGTTTTGGGTCTAGCTGCCTTGACTACATGCCTAATCTCTCCGATTAATCCCCAGATGTAACGGGAGATTAACACCGGTTCAGGTGATGCAAGGGTTGGTACTATTCTAGCATATTCAAAGAATGTGGTAGTGTAACCCTTACTATCTACCCCGGTCATTCTAAGGTTTAGAAACTTGTTTGCTATCTGTTCCTTTTCATTGGGAGGGCAGAATATCCTTTCTACCATATTTTTAAATTCTTCTCATTCCATGTTATAAACCCTATCACTTCCTCTTGACTGGAGGATAGTGTTCCACCATTCTAAGGCTGAATTCTTAAATAAATTAGAAGCAAACATTATCTTATCTTCTTCAGCACACTTGCTTATTTTTAGAACAGCTTCAGTCTTCTCTATCCAGCGTAGAGCTGCAATGGGTCCTTCATTGCCCGAGAATTCTATTGGTTTGCAGGACCAGAATTCTTTATAAGAACAACCATATGGCATGGTTCTTCTTCTTTTAGGAATGGGCGCTTGAAGTACGGGTCCATTGTTCACGTTGTGTTCCGGTTCAGTTGGTCGCTTACTGCTATGCTTACTTTTATTATTCGCTTCTTGAACCGTTTGAATAATAAATGGCATTGCATCTATAATTCCTTGTGCCACTATATGCTGAACGACACTATTAGCCATTTGATTTCCATTGTTGTTCGGATTCTCATTATTCAGATTATCATTATTTGAGTGGTTGTCGTTCTGGATATTATCATTCTGGTTTTCCTGATTCACTTCGTTGTCCATCTGAATTTTAAACATTTACCACATATTAATAGCACAATAATATTTGAATATAGCCAATCATATGACACGCACTTTTGGTCAAAAGCGTCGAGCATTGCGACTTTTACTCTATTCATATATTATGCATCTATTACACACCAGTACTGAAATTAAAATTACAATACCGACTGAAATGTAAAGCTACAATACTAGTAATATGCATCCGTAGTTTTTTTTTTCTAACACATACACACATATATTATTATTATATTATATTATTATTACTACCGTTTCTACCATCACATTCATGCATATGGATTCATCCAAAAATCCATATTGCGTTCGTCGTATTTCCATACGAGACGCTCTCCCACCTGTCCCATTCTCTCACTGCTTTCTAAAATTTCCTCATCGAAAGTCCTAAGTTCTTGTACGTTTTCTACACTCATTGGGGGTGCAGGTTCTAGGACTGGGTTCGGAATCTGGGGTGCGGGTTCCTGGTACGGGGCCTGGTATGGGTAGGGATTCTCTAAGATCTCCCTAATGTATGCATCATTAACGTAATAGGGATCTTGAGGATCTAACCCTGGGTAGGCTCCTAGGTTGGGCATTGGCACATTTTCCTGTATCGGGTTTTGTTGCACATAGTCCCTAACATCGTCCCACCAGGGGTCGTAATTGTTTGGGTCTAAGGGATTTGGTGCAGGTACCCTAGGTATCTCCTTCGGGTTGAAATCATGCATTTCTATTTGGTTTTCAGAGTTTTCTATCTCCATGGGTTGGTCAGGAATCGGTGGTTGTGGTTGGGGTGCTAGCGTTTGTTCCAGATTTGGGTCAGCTGCAGTGGTTGCTAAAATATGGATATTGGCTATACCCCTATTGAGCATATCCTGGGCATAGGCATCGGTTTCTCTTTTAGCTGCGGCTAACACTCGTTGTTCCTGCAACTTTTTCGTACGTTTTCTACGCTCGTGTGCTCCCTACTGAACCATCCCCTCTTCTTCTGAGTAAATGGCTCTTCAGATTGAGCCTTAAACACAAAGATTCCTTCTTCCGTATCAGCAGAGTACCCAGAGAGGGCAGGCTGAGGAGAGGAGGTGCCTTCGCTTCTAGGCGAACCAGACAATTGACGATACGCGTCAGATGGTCCTTGGTCGCTCATACTGTAAACTAACAGATAGTCAGATAACACATAACAAGAAAATACAATTATGCACGTTTTTCCGTAATTTATTTCCTAACACTTTGAATTTTGATGTCAGCAGAACACTTCTGTGGCTGAATCAGTGGCATAGCTCTGATACCACCTTCTGTCACAACCCCCGATCCCTCCTCCCCGGGAACGGGCGACCGCGAGCCAGTTTCGGTGGTATCGTATTATTAACCAATTTGGCAGCGGAAATTTTCATCAGGACCGCAGTTAGGAAATATTTAATCAGAATAAACCACCATATTTTATAACATTAAACACATGGGTAAAACCCAAGTTTTCAGTATACACACTTTTATAGGAATAAATCCTATTTATTTAACAAAACATATATTTTATTCTTAGGTAACTTTATTGCCACTTTTCCAAGCCTTCAGTGCTGTCCAGCTGGCTTCTATTTGGCTTTCACATTTTGTTACCTGAAACGCGTTTTAAAAACATTTTGTCAGTGGGAAATACTGGTGAGTAATCCCAGTTTAATCAAGTTTAAGTAAAACCATTTCACAGTGTACAGTATTGAGGGCGATCCCGCAATTACATTTTTTCCAAGTTATATCAATTATCACCCGTCGGTACTGTCAGACCTGACTTGTGGAAATGTTACTCCTTGACCAGGTGGTAACAAATTTTGTATACAAAACCCCAACATACCCACGATAATTGTATTCTTACAAATACTCAATAACTGTTATTCGCATGGAAAGGTATTTAAGGTTTTGTAAAAACAATTAACAAAAGGTTTACAAAAAGTGGATCAACTCACATTGCTGTTTTAGATTATACTTTAGGGTTTCCTGGTGATAATCTATAAATTACACAAATGCATGTGTGTTAGTATAATAACCCATTTTAACATTAGTAGTACCCTCCCCGAGACGGCATTCCAACGACTACGTCGAGCAGAACCACGAAAACCGTTACGGAACCCTAGATCAATCGGGCAGAGTATCTAATACGTCTCTAGGGGTTATAATACTTACCTCGTAGCAGAACCTCGCTATTTAAGGGGTATAAGACTCGAGTATAATGCCCGCTATTTAATTTTGAGAGAAAGAAAAGAAAGTTTGAACAATCGGAAATGAAATCCCGAGGCCTTCTTATATAGGGCTGAAAATTGAGTCTCTCGCGGCCCACGTAAAATAAGCACAAGGCTTACGCGGCCCGCGTCAAAGCTAGGTCAACGCGTAGCTTGTCCGGATCACCACTAGGCTTGACACGATGCTGACACGTGGCCGCACAGGGGCTCGCCTGATCATCAAGCTGTCGCGGCCCGCGTAGACCTTAAGGGTCCTTTACGCGGCCCGCCTAAACTTAAATTTTCAATTTTTTATTTATTTTTTAATGTTATGTTACATTTCGGGCTCGGTTTTCACATACGGGGTGCATTTAAAGACATTTTTGGGATATTTTAAATATTTTTAGGGTATCGGAAAAATTATCAAGGGTGTCGGTTTACGTTAGGGTTGTCATATAGGGTTAGCCTGAATAGTTTGATAGCATAACGATAAACAACGCGTAAAACGGAAAACAAGTGTTGGAGGGTCGGACAACAGGTCGATCGGACGGTAGTCCGATCGGACGGCTGACCGTTTGGTTTGCAGTCCGTTCGGGCAACTGTCCGGTCGATCGGTAGGCCGATCAGCTGTTCGAGTGGATTGTTTCTTCCATTGAGAATGATGTGTTTGTGTATGATGGTTTGACTTTTGAAGTTTTCGTTGTAGCATTAGAAAACATTGAAGTATCTTTACCTTTCAGGTCGGTCGATCGAACGGTCGTTCGATCGGCCGGCTATTCGATCGGTTAGGTAATTCAGCAGACAAGTCCTTAGCAAGGTGTCACCTGATCGGACGGCTGTTCGATCGGGTGGCACTCCAAGCGCGTTGAACATGCTGAAAATCGATTAAGTGTTGATGCGTAGTATCTCATGATCCGAAGAGTAATTCAATCAGACGGTAGTCCGATCGAACAGCAGTTCGTTCAATACTAGAGTTCAATGAATTGTTCAAGTGTGGGACCATGTGCTAGCCGATCGGCTGGCCTAGTCGATCGGCTGACTGTCCGATCGGCTGGTTGTCCGTTCGGACAGCAGTCCGATCGGTCAGCATCCTGACCTGATCAGCCTGTTCGTCTAACACTTGGCTGTTCTGATTGTTTGTCGTTATATCGAGGTGTTTTGACAACAAGTTGAACCATAGAACCCTTGTTCTTACTTGTTCCTCCTGATCGGACAGGAATCACCCAAATCCGGCTGGTGAACTGTTCAGAACAGAGTTTAACATTTAACCCGAAATCAGTGAACCTCGTGGATAGAATCCGGATCTTGAGTCATGCAACCACCGGAATGATTTGCAAGTCGGCACAAGCTCCGTTTCTATCGGTTTTGAAGGCATTGAGTGTAAAAGAGTTGAAAGAAAGTTGGAAAACCATCTTTCAATCCTTTTCACCGTGTAAAAGTTTAGACCTATGAAAGATCCTTGTTTGTTTATGTGGAAATCGGCTAGATCCAAGTGGTTCTTGGTGGATTGAAGCCAAAACATGAAGTCCTTCAAGAACACCATGATGACATCATCCTAGAACACTTGAATCTTGATGATTTCACGGTTAGAAATCAAGATTCGAAAGATAGAAAGGTGTAGGAGTGCGTGTAGATCAAGAAAGTACAAGATTTAGGATGAAATCTTAACGGAATCGGAAGGAATCTGAGAAAAGGAGGGGAGCACGAGCTGGCCGGTCAGAGGTTGCCAAAAGTAGAAAGTTTGAGAGTGACAAGGGGTATTTATAGGATGCCATAAGAGGAAAGTGCTGGCCGATCGGTCAGGCAGCACGATCAGACAGCCTGTCCGATCGGACAGTAGTCCGATCGGCTGGCTGTTCGATCGGCTGGAAGCCTGATCGTTCAGCTGCACGATTCGAGTGTTCGGTGCGATGATTTTTTATATTTCGATTTCGATTGAGGATGATGCGAGTACGATAGAGTTCCTATTCAAATTACTTTTAATCCCAACCACTATATCTAACATACAATCATCTATGTCTCGCGCTATCTATTCTCCACCAATTATCATGATTCGATTTCGGTTGAGTTTCGATTTCGAGTCGAGTTTCGATTGATTACCACACATAACATAAAGTAAACATGCACAAGTAACACATAAGGCACACACACACGTATAATAACATCAAGGTTGCATAATTCGAATTTCTATTTCGATGATGACTAGATTAGTTCGATTATTGATTAATTGACTTTATCGCATTGTTACTTCCTATTATTCACAGTCGTAAAGCGGTTCGCATCGATAAATAAACCTCGATTGATTCGATTGCACTTAATACTCCACATAATACAACTAACATACACATAAAAAATAGATTAACTACGGTCAAAGGAGTCAATCTTGACTTTGACCCTGACTTTCAAAAACACGGGGAGTTACAGCCTCCCCTTGTTTAGGGAATTTTGTCCCGAAATTAGGCTGAGAGCTGCACAACACCGTGAATCACCTTTTGCTACTTTCTCTCTCTAGCCTTTCACTTAAACAACTGCGGGTACGTCGCCTTCATGTCGCTTTCGAGTTCCCAAGTGAACTCTGCGCCTCGTTTGCCTTCCCATCGGACTTTCACGATAGGAATGCGCGAGCGTCTGAGTTGCTTGGTTTGGCGATCCATGATTTCGACAGGCTTCTCCACGAAGTGTAGCGTTTCGTTTATTTGAAGGTCGTCGAGAGGTACAATTAGATCATGCTCAGCCAGGCACTTTCGGAGATTTGACACATGGAAAGTCGGGTGGACGTTACTGAGTTCCTCCGGTAGTTCGAGTTTGTAGGCGACTTTTCCGATCCTCTCTAGAATCTTAAAAGGTCCAACATATCGAGGCGCTAGTTTCCCTTTCTTGCCGAATCTGACCACACCCTTCCAAGGTGATACCTTTAGGAGTACGTAGCCGCCAACGTCAAATTCCAGGGGCTTGCGTCTTCTATCGGCGTAACTTTTATGTCTACTTCAAGCTTTTAACAAGTTGTCTCGAATTTGGAGGACTTTGTCAGTCGTTTCTTGCAATAGCTCAGGACCGGTTAATTGCGAGTGACCGATCTCGTGCCACACAATAGGCGATCGACATCTCCTTCCATATAGGGCCTCGAATGGTGCCATCTGGATGCTGGTATGATAACTGTTATTGTACGAGAATTCGACTAGCGGTAGGTATTTATTCCAATTGCCTCCGAAGTCTATGACACACGCACGGAGCATGTCTTCAAGAGTACGGATCGTTCTTTCAGCCTGTCCGTCGGTTTGAGGATGGAATGCGGTACTTAAGTTAAGCGATGTACCGAGAGCTGTTTGAAACGTTTCCCACAATCGCGAGGTAAACCGAGCATCACGGTCAGAGATGTTGTCACGAGGCGTACCATAATTACAAATGATCTCGTCGGTGTAGATTCGGGCTAATCGTTCAACCTTGTAGTCTTCCCGTATTGGCAAAAAGTGGGCTGATTTGGTCAAACGATCAACGAAAACCCAAATGCTGTCGTGACCTGAAGACGTGGGTGGAAGCTTGGTTATGAAATCCATAGCTATACTCTCCCACTTCCATATAGGAATTGGGGGTTGCTCGAGTAAGCCAGAGGGTCTTTGATGTTCAGCCTTGACCCTTGCACAAGTCAGGCATCTTCCGACATAGAGAGCGATATCCCTTTTCATGCCCGACCACCAGTACTTGTAGCGAAGATCCTCGTACATCTTGTCGGCACCGAGATGAATAGAATATCGGGATTTGTGGGCTTCATCCATTAAAATCTTTCGCAATTCGGTCCGCTTAGGGATCCAAATTCGGTCCAGAAAATAGAAGATCCCATTCGATTTGCTGACAAGCTGAGCTCCATCGTGATAGCTTCTCTCCTTCTTCAAGGTGTGTTCATTAAAGCAAGCATGTTGGGCTTCGCGGATGAGGGTTTCGAGATCGTGTTGGGCTTCGCGGATGAGGGTTTCGAGATCGTGTTGGGCTTGGGTATTACTAATACTGAGCAAATAACTCCGTCTGCTGAGCGCGTCGGCAACGACTTTTGCCTTGCCTGGGTGATAACGAATCTCACAGTCGTAGTCATTGAGGAGTTCTACCCATCGGCGTTGAGGCATATTGAGTTACTTCTGATCAAAGATGTGTTGTAAACTCCTGTGATCGGTGAAGATCGTACACTTGGTACCATACAGGTAGTGTCGCCAAATCTTTAATGCAAAAAAAACCGCGCCTAGCTTGAGATCATGGGTTGTATAGTTCTTCTCGTGGATTTTGAGCTGTCGAGAAGCGTAAGCTATAACCTTGTCCTGTTGCATGAGGACACAACCAAGACCAAGGTTAGAAGCATCACAATAGACAATGAAACCGTCGTTCCCATCGGACAATGTGAGAACAGGAGCATTGCAAAGCTTATGCTTGAGGGTTTGGAAAGCAGACTCTTGTTCGTCTCCCCAAACAAAAGATCTATCTTTATGAGTGAGGGCGGTAAGCGGCACAGCGATCATGGAGAATCCTTCGATAAATCGTCGATAATAGCCCGCTAATCCGAGAAAAGAACGGACTTCAGACGGGTTCTTTGGCGTAATCCAACTCTTAACTGCTTCAATCTTCGCAGGATCGACATGGATACCTTGACTATTCACGATGTGACCCAGAAATTGAACCTCTTCTAACCAGAATTCGCACTTGGAGAACTTGGCATAGAGTTGGTTCCCCTGGAGTAACTCGAGAACCAAACGTAGATGTTGCGCGTGTTCGGCTTTCGATTTGGAATAGATCAAGACATTGTCGATGAACATGATGACGAAACGGTCCAGATAGGGCTTACACACGCGATTCATCAGATCCATAAAAACTGCGGGTGCGTTAGTTAAACCAAAAGGCATAACAACGAACTCATAGTGACCGTAACGAGTGCGAAAAGCGGTTTTGGGTATATCTTCTTCCTGAATGCGTAGCTGATGGTAGCCTGAGCGTAGATCGATCTTCGAGAAACACGTAGCACCTTGCAGTTGATCAAATAAATCGTCGATACGAGGTAAGGGATAACGGTTCTTGATGGTTAACTTGTTCAATTCCCGATAATCGATACACATCCTGAACAACCCATCTTTCTTTTTAACGAAGAGGACTGGTGCGCCCCAAGGAGAGGTGCTCGGGCGAACAAAACCTTCTTCAAGTAATTCCTGGAGTTGGTTCGAGAGTTCCCGCATTTCGGATGGCGCGAGTCGATAAGGGGCTTTGGCTACGGGGTTAGCTCCAGGAATGAGGTCGATACGGAAGTCGATATCACGACTTGGCGGTAATCCAGGAAGATCATCAGGGAACACCTGAGGAAATTCACGGACCACTGGAACGTCGTTAACTTCGGTTTTCCTTTTCTTTTCCTTCTCCGCTACTACAATGTTGGCCAAGAAAGCTCTGTATTCCTTGCGGAGATACTTGCTAGCTTGGACACACGACATGAGCTTGAGACCTTTCGAAGCAGTTTCACCGTACACACATAATAAATCACCATTCGCGAGCGAGAATCGAATCATCTTGTCGAAGCACACAACTTCAGCATGGTTTTCGCGAAGAAAGTTCATGCCTACTATGACGTCGAAACTTCCGAGCTGTTTCGGAATAAGGTCGATTGGGAAGATGTGATTGTTGAGCTCGAGGGTACAATCACGAACAACAGAATTAACGGCGACAGTTCTTCCAGTAGCGACTTCAACTTCGAATGACGAGGGGAGATAAGAGCGTTTACGACTAGGGAGCTTCTCGAATTCAAACGACACAAAGCAGTTATCGGCTCCAGTATCAAACAAACACGATGCATAAATACCATTCACAAGGAACGTACCATTAACCACGTTGTTGTCAGCCTGGGCTTGACGAGCATTGATGTTGAAGGTTCTGGTGCGTGCTGCTTGTTGCTGCTGCGGAGGCTGTTGCTGGGGTTCTTGCTTCACAACCCTGTTCGGGCACATGTTTGCAAAGTGGTTAGGGTCACCACATGCAAAGCAAACTCGAGCATTGATCGTGGGTGCCAGAGCCGCTTGTTGGCCTTGCGGGGCTGGGAGTAGAGCTTGATGAGCAGTGGCAGGAGCTGCGGTGCTACGGGGACCATAGCGACAGTTGGCAGTGAAATGACCGAATAAGTTGCAATGAGCGCAGAAACGATAGGCAAGACCCACCGGATGATGATATGAGCATGTCGGGCAGAGCGGGTGGGGACCTGTGTAAGCACGCTTTGCTGGCAGCGCTTGGGTAACTAGTGCTGGTCGATGATGAGACTGCTGCTGAGCCGGTACGGCTTGCAGAGGAGCAGCAGTGGTAGTGACAGCACAGTTCTTGTTGTTGGAGCTGTTATTGTTGTTGTGCTTCTTCTTGCAGCGTGATGACCTGGATGGTTGAGTAGTGGCGGTGTCGGCGGTCGGTGCATTTGTGGCTTGATGCAGAGACTTGGAGGGCTTATCCCAGAAACCAGCTTTTACTCGCTTGTCGTTGATCTCGGCGGCAAGCAAGTAAGTTTCCTCAATTGATGAGGTCTTCACGGCGCGAACAAAATCGGCAACACAATCGGGTAGAGCTCGAATGTACTTCTTGATGGCCATGTCTGACATCTTGACTTGATCGGGACAGATGATGCTGAGCTGTTTAAAGCAAGCAGTTAGGGCTGCGTTATCTCCATCCTTCTGCTTAATGTTCCAAAACTCGTCATCCAGATTTTGGCGTTCATGGGGAGGGCAGAATTCATCCATTATAATGGCTTTCAGCTTCTTCCATGTCAGCTCATAAGCTGCATCATTCCCGCGTTTGTTTCGCTCGGCCGTCCACCAGTCTAGAGCTCGGGACTGGAAGACGCCGGTTGCGTTTAGGGTACGGAGATTTTCTGGACAGCCGCTTTGGCGCAGAGTGACTTCGATGGAATCAAACCATTGAAACATAGCTATTAGGCCATCTTCTCCGGTGAATTCCTTTGGTCTGCATGCCTTGAACTGTTTAAAGCTGAAAACAGTCTTGGTAGCATCTTTGGGAGCTTCAGTTCTCGACTCCTCATATGATTTGCTGACGTTTTCATAAACATCGCTCACAGCTTTTGCTACTTGTTTGGCGATGATAGCAGCAAGACGCCTGTCTCTCTTTTCTTGGCGAGTAAGTGGGGTTCGGTGTCCGGATGACGACATGGTCTGCAGCAGACATCGTCGTAGGTCTCAGACACATCAAAATCGAATCTCACCTCACCCGTCTACTACTTACTAAAGCTCAGGAACACGTTGAAGCACGTATCACATAAACACATAAGCACAGATTCACGTAGTCACAGAAGCACATAAGCACGTAGGCACGTAGAGCACAAAGACACGTAAACACAAAAGCACATACACATACACATTTAATCACAGATGTAGTCAGAATACAGAAACCTATCATTCAAAGCTCGCGTGTCGTTCGTATCGATCGTGTATAGCATATCGAGTACAGCATAAGCGTATATCATAGCATAATGTAGTCTAGATTTGCAGCGACTTGTTACCGTATTGAGATAGAAGAGCAATGCGAGTCGTGTGTGTCGATCGAAGTAATAGCAAAAAATCGAATAATCCTCCAAAAATTAAACATGTAAACAGATAAATACACATAACACACATAAAATCGACGAATTATCAGAGTCAGCAGTTGCGGGCTCAGATTCGAAACACATAAAAATCGAGAAATAGATTGTCTGCGGCTATTAGACATCGACTATCCAAAGCGATTCGACTATTCTCAATAGACTTGTCGTCACATTCCGACTTTCGGGATCATGTTTCTGCCTCGATTCTTGGGCATCCAGCATGCATTCCCTAGGTCATACTCGTGAGTTCTGGTCGTTGGAGTCCGTCGAGACTTTGGTGAGAGTTTTGGTAAAATCACGGGCAAGCCGGCAAGGTTAGGGTTTCACCCCTGGCTTGACAACTTTCCCCTGATTTTGGCAAAATAGAGGAGATTATTCATCAAAATATGGATTTCACTCCTGATTTGGTATAATCTCCCGTTGAACACGCGTTCGTTATTGAAAAAGCATAATGAAGAGATCATTGATACGTTGATAAACAGCTTTGATCCAGTAATTTAGTCGAGAGTTTGCGGTTTTCACACCTAATCTTGACTAAATCGCCTTCTGATTATTGGAAATTCGAGTGCGGTGATAGTGTAGTGTAGGCGAGTGCTGCTATTTCTTGCTTGGTCTGTTGGTTCCTAACTATAGTCTAGGTCTCTAAGACATCGACCCGGACTAGGTCGTGTCTAGCCTAATTCCCTATAGTTATGGCTCTGATACCAATCTGTCACACCCCAACCGATGGCGGAATCATCGGCGCATGGCACTGAGCGAAACAGATTGTCCAGAAGTTTCCATAACAACTATCATTACTATTCAATTTATATAATACGTCCCATATCGTACCTCAAATAGCAAACAAATTATTACAGATAAAATCTAGTCAAATATTCTGTTCCGAGAACTCAGATTTAAATATATATATATATATATATATATATATATTGTTTATCTATGTCTAGAGACTCAAGCTGCAAGATCTACAGACAACTATGCTCTAGACTTTTATTCTAGCTTCGCCTTCCTAGCAGATAAGCATCTTAAACACCTGTCACATACGTTAAAATAAAGTCAATACATAAAATGTAAAGGTGAGCATACAAGTTTGATAATAGCATATAGAGTTCGAAATAGTTTACGCATAACCAGCACGTACACAGAGGAAAATGAAGCATGTTAATCATCGACATGGATCTATCGATACCAATGACTGCCGGTTGACTGCCCAAGGCAGTTCGCAATACATGATTACCACCGTAATCCATGCAAGTAATTGTCCTTAACAACCCCCGTGTGAACGGGTGCTGAGTCCAAACTATAGTACTATCGTCGTTAAGGCAGGTAGACAGCATTCCACGTGTAAACATAACAACAAGCATTCATTTAGTCACGTAATACATGCGGTAATGGTTAGCGTTTAAAGAAATTGAGTAGTGTGTTCGATTGTGATTTAGAATAAGTAACGTATGTAACACCCAAAAGTGCTAAAGCAAAAAGGGTTCGAGTATACTCACAGTGATTGATGGATTGAAGGGAGCACTTGAGAGTAGGGTTAGCCTGAATAGTTTGATAGCATAACGATAAGCAACGCGTAAAACGAAAAACAAGTGTTGTAGGGTCGGACAGCTGGTCGATCGGACGGTAGTCCGATCGGACGGCTGACCGTTCGGTTTGCAGTCCGTTCGGGCAGCTGTCCGGTCGGTCGGTAGGCCGATCGGATGGCTGTTCGAGTGGATTGTTTCTTCCTTTGAGAAGGATGTGTTTGTGTATGATGGTTTGACTTTTGAAGTTTTCGTTGTAGCATTAGAAAACATTGAAGTATCTTTACCTTTCAGGTCGGTCGATCGAACGGTCGTTCGATCGGCCGGCTATCCGATCGGTTAGGTACTTCAGCAGACAAGTCCTTAGCAGGGTGTCACCTGATCGGGCGGCTGTTCGATCAGGTGGCACTCCAAGTGCGTTGAACATGTTGAAAATCGATTAAGTGTTGAAGCATAGTATCTCGTGATCCGAAGAGTAATTCAATCAGACGGTAGTCCGATCGAACAGCAGTTCGTTCAATACTAGACTTCAATGAATTGTTCAAGTGTGGGACCATGTGCTAGCCGATCGGCTGGCCTGGTCGATCGGCTGACTGTCCGATCGGCTGGCTGTCCGTTCGGACAGCAGTTCGATCGGTCAGCATCCTGACCTGATCAGCCTGTTCGTCTAACACTTGGCTGTTCTGATTTTTTGTCGTTATATCGAGGTGTTTTGACAACAAGTTGAACCATAGAACCCTCGTTCTTACTTGTTCCTCCTGATCGGACAGGAATCACCCAAATCCAGCCGGTGAACTGTTCAGAACAGAGTTTAACGTTTAACCCGAAATCGGTGAACCTCGTGGATAGAATCCGGATCTTGAGTCATGCAACCACCGGAATGATTTGCAAGTCGGCACAAGCTCCGTTTCTATCGGTTTTGAAGGCATTGAGTGTAAAAGAGTTGAAAGAAAGTTGGAAAACCATCTTTCAATCCTTTTCACCGTGTAAAAGTTTAGATCTATGAAAGATCCTTGTTTGTTTATGTGGAAATCGGCTAGATCCAAGTGGTTCTTGGTGGATTGAAGCCAAAACATGAAGTCCTTCAAGAACACCATGATGACATCATCCTAGAACACTTGAATCTTGATGATTTCACGGTTAGAAATCAAGATTCGAAAGATAGAAAGGTGTAGGAGTGCGTGTAGATCAAGAAAGTACAAGATTTAGGATGAAATCTTACCGGAATCGGAAGGAATCTGAGAAAAGGAGGGGAGCACGAGCTGGTCGGTCAGAGGTTGCCAAAAGTAGAAAGTTTGAGAGTGACAAGGGGTATTTATAGGATGCCATAAGAGGAAAGTGATGGCCGATCGGTCAAGCAGCACGATCGGACAGCCTGTCCGATCGGACAACAGTCCGATCGGCTGGCTGTTCGATCGGCTGGAAGCCTGATCGTTCAGCTGCACGATTCGAGTGTTCGGTGCGACGATTTTTGATATTTCGATTTCGATTGAGGACGATGCGATTACGATAGAGTTCCTATTCAAATTACTTATAATCCCAACCACTATATCTAACATACAATCATCTATGTCTCGCGCTATCTCTTCTCCATCAATTATCATGATTCGATTTCGAGTCGAGTTTCGATTGATTACCACCCATAACATAAAGTAAACACGCACAAGTAACACATAAGGCACACACACACACGTATAATAACATCAAGGTTGCATAATTCGAGTTTCGAGTTCGATGATGATTAGATTAGTTCGATTACTGATTAATTGACTTTATCGCATTGTTACTTCCTATTATTCACAGTCGTAAAGCGGTTCGCATCGATAAATAAACCTCGATTAATTCGATTGCACTTAATACTCCACATAATACAACTAACATACACATAAAAAAATAGACTAACTACGGTCAAAGGAGTCAATCTTGACTTTGACCCTGACTTTTGAAAACACGGGGTGTTACAATCGAAGACTGCTTCATTAAACAGTTTTATGTAAACAGCCCACCGAGTGGCAAATTTCAAATCTGTTATAAGGGTTCCTATTGGAATGTTGAGGTGTCTAACGTTGATACAAACTTTGTATTTGCTAGAGGATGGCCTAAAATGTGCAAGGATGTTGGGATACTTGAGGATGATTTGCTTGTGTTTAGCGGAATTGATGATGTTGTTTTTGAGGTAGTAGTTTATAGAGATGGGATTAAGATTTGCTTTTCGAAGAAAGCTGAATCTGACGATGATAGTGTACTTGAGATATCGAAGGCTGATTATGTTGAGAATGCATTCAAGTACGTATGTATTTAGCATTAGCAGTAAAAGTTTTAATTATTTTAGCATTATATTAATTATTTCATTAATGTTGACCAGGACATCTATGAGGATGAAGAAGTTGTGTCTGTAGGTGAAGGAAGAACTGTAACTCAGGTACTTACTAGATTATTAAAATTATTTATTTTTAATTTAACACATATAAGAATTTAATGTTTTTACAACTATTAGTAATGTTGTTTACTGATGTTACATTTATCCAATAATGTATTATTTAGAAGAAGTTACGAACGAATGCCGAATGCACGTCGAAGAGACGCGTGTCTTCACGATTGAATAAAACACAAGATGTAAGTTTATCGTGTTAAAGATTGTTATATTACTATGGTTATTAAAGTCACTGTATAACAACAGGTTAAGAAGAAAGGTAAAGTTACTTCTGAGAGAAAGGAGACGGTCAAGAATATGACTAAGGGAAATGCTGCCTTACCTGTCGACACAAGTGATCATATTGGATGTTCTTCATCTGCTCACAAAGTTAAGGTATCTATACTCGCCACTTAATCAGTATATCTTATATAAACTGTTTTTTTTTTTTCATATATTCAACATTCTTTTAATTCACATGTATATGTTTACTTTTTCATCAAGGGGAAGAGAGTCGCCAATGCTCAGAAAAAGCTTATATGTAGAAATAAGATTATAAAGAGTGAAAAAAACATTCTGGACATCTTCTCGACCCTGAGTGCTTTCATTTTGATCGCAAAGGAGACTATAGGCTGGTATACCGTTTTTTATAACAAACTAATGATTTATGTTTATTTGTCTGACTATTATTTTTTTCCACACAATACATGTAGTGTCTTCCTGTTGAAGTTGCCAGACGAGCAGGTCTTTCTGTTAATCTTCATCCTTTGAAAGTTCAAAACATGGTTGGAGTTGGGGAGGTTTATGATGTTAAGTCGGAGTTAAATGATTTGAAGCCACGTTATGCGTTGGACGGTTGACGAAAGTTTATGACTGAGAATAAGTTGAGATTTGGTGATATGTTGCACTTCACATACGTGTCTTCGGAACAGAAGATCATATTAAATCAAGTTACCTCAGTTTAACAACGACATTTAAGTATGTTCTGATATCAGATATTATAATTATGAATTTTTTGATGGTGAAATTGTATGTTTTTTTTTTAAATTATTAACTTGATGTTTTGCTGCTATGTATAGCTAACACGATAAAACACTGTTATTGGCACTTTCTGTTTTATTATAGATGATATCATGCTTCTTTTTGCTAATAGTAACTGCAATTAGTAGAAACTTGGTTTATTAATCACAAATATAACATTCTTCTGCATTTATGGGTTTATGAATTCAGAATAATGGATGGATGTATATGACTGTATTTGGCATGATGATGTTGTGTTTCATGTTGTCAAAACCAGGGTTTGAACATCTGTTTGACTTTTGGTCAATAGTTAATGGAAACCCATGTTAGGTTCAACAGTGTTTTGAAGAGGAAAACAGTGTGAGAAGACAGTAGATCTGATTAAGTTAAATATCTGTTCAGATTTAAGCAGATGTTTGGCCTTAAACAGATGTTTGGCCTTTAACAGATGTTTGGCCTTTTATATCAGAGGTTTGGACCTAAACAGATGTTTGTGCTTAAACAGATGTTTGGTCATAAACAGATGTTTCACCTTGAACAAATGTTTTTCCTTAAACAGATGTTTGGCCTTCTATATCAGATATTTGGACTTAAACAGATGTTTGGCCATAAACAGATCTGTGGCGTTAAATTAAACATCTGTTTAAGGTCAACATCTGTTTGACTATTGGTCAACATCTGATTGACTTTTGGTCAACTTCTGTTTTAATTTTGGTCAACATCTCATTTAGTATTCAACAGAACTTTGAATAACTCAATATCTGTTTAATTTATTGTTTTGTTTTCTTGAATTCTATGTAATTTTGTAAAGTAGTACAAAAACAAACATTTTTAAAAATCCCAAGTCACCCTATCATTAAAGTAATTTTGTAAAGTAGTTTGTTCTCAACATAATGGAATTGCTGTTGAATAAAGCTATTAATCATTAATTTATATCAATTTTGTAAGTATGCAGTAATTATTTTTTTACTCTCTGTCAATATATGTTATGCATGGTTTTCTAAGAAATGACTCGTGTTTGCATACGGGTCTTACCGCTAGTTATTTAATATGAGAGATAAATAGGAAAATGATGTGACAAAGCATCAGCAAGTGACACATGTCCAAAAAGATTTTCATTTATTAGTATACTAGTTTAGAACCCCGTGTTTTACACGGGTTGCATAAATTTAATTTTATATAATAAGCAATATAGTTATATCTTTAAAGGGTTATTGGATTTTATCACCCCTAACTATCGACCTTTGGCCGTTGCCACCCGCAACTAACACTTTGACACCCGGCACCCCCAACTTGACTTTTTGTTTGCACTGGCACCAGCCAATTAAATCTGCACTAACTTGGTTAGTTTTTTGTCCGACGTGGCACAATGTGATGAGTTGGACATGATTACGTGGCATATGATGTGTCACTCTCCCTCACTCCACACATCCACCTCATCTTCCCCCTTATTTCTCTGTCTCTCTCACACACAGGCTCACAAACCTCCATTAATGGCAAAACACCGAGCTTCAGTGTTTCTCGCTCTACTCTCTCCCTCCTCTCTTCTCCTCCACCACACCTCCCTCTCCGCCACCGCCGATCCTCACTTCGAAGGCTTCGATGCCGACGACGATCTCGATCTCGACAACTCACCCTCTAGCATCCCCCGCCATACTCCTCCTCCTCCCACCTCCTTATCCTCTGCTGATCCGGAATCTCACCCCGCCGTCCGCCGTCTTATCTCCGCCGGTTAACTCCGATCTCACCACCAAACCCTCACTTTTACCTTCCTCATTTGATTTTTGGGATGAAGACGAGTTTGAAGGCTTTCCTACCGATATTCCACCGCCGGAAGTCTCCATAACCTTGCCGAAAAAACGCTCTTCATTGCTTCAATTTCACAAATTTCCACTTCTTTAACACGTTCACAACTCACGGATTCAAAGCCAGAAGACGCGTCTCAATCAGGTTCTGTCATTTCTGATCAAATTGAATCTGTTAATGTTACGAATGGTGTCAATTCTATTAACGTAGGTGATAATATGATTAATATTGATGTTATCAAAGATGTTGATAACAGTAGTAGCTTAAAAGTTGTTTCTGATGATGAAACCGAGGGTTTTTTCCGATGCTATTGAGTCAATTTTGGATGAGAATTTAGTTGTTGCTGTGAAGGAAGTTCAATTGAATGCAGATGTAGATGTAGGTGAGGATAAGGATAACGATGAGACGTCTTCGGAGCCTACGGAGTTTGTTACTGAGAAGGTTGATGAAGGTGGAGATGTTGAATTGTAGATGCCGCCTGTAGTTAGTAAGGTGGATGATGAAGGAGAAGAGGGATATAACACATCAGCGCCACGTAATCATGTACACATTAGCAAACCTGTGCCACGTTGGACAAAAAACTAACCAAGTTAGTGCAGATTTAATTGGGTGGTGCCAGTGCAAACAAAAAGTCAAGTTGAGGGTGCCGGGTGTCAAAGTGGTAGTTGTGGGTAGTAACGGCCAAAGGACGATAGTTGAGGGTGATAAAATCCAATAACCCTATCTTTAAAATACTTCGTATATTGCACGAGTTAAATAAATATAATGTAATCGACTAAAACATACGGTCGTCAAGGTATGTATTTCAATGATACATTCGATATACTTTTTACTTATTAAAATTTTAATTTGTTTTTTTATTTATATTAGGTTAGAAATATGTATATTACACGTGGCAGGACCAATGAAATATTAAATGATTATTAACAAGTGAAAAAAATATAAATAATAAATAAATAAATAAGAGAGATCCATAAAGCTTGTGTTTTTTAATTTTTTTATTTGTGTATCATATTAATATTAAATAATAATAGTATTAAAAAATAATTTAACTAAATCTAATTCAAATGAGAGTAAAAAAATATATATATGTTTGGTTCTACAAAGAAAAAAAAAGAAAACTTCTTCTATCTCCTAAGGAGAATGAGAAAATACAAATTATATATTATTATTAATTCAAAATCTGATAAAAAGTTATAAGCCTTATCTCAATTATATTTAGTTAAACTATTGTTTAATAGGAAAATAAAATTAAAAAAATACGATAAAGAGATTATTAATTCAAACTTTGATAAAAAAAAGTTATTATCATTATCTAAATTATATTTAGTCAAACTATTATCTAATAGAAAAAAGAAATTGAAAATAAGATAAGGAGACACCAGAGATTGACACGTGTTAAAAAATGATTTTTATTTATTAGTATATATATATATATATATATTGTTAACGGAGGACGATGAATAATAATTTCAAATTTATAATAATACATAGTTTTTATATTTTATTATTTTAATATTATAATACTTTATTATTATATTTATCTTAACATGTTTCTCTTTTTTTTTCTTTTTTTAAAACCATACTCTCTTTATCATTTACTTTTTTGTTTTTCATAATTAATTTTTAAATTATATTTCCTTTATCAATTAATTTAATATTTCTTTAATAACTTGCATTCATTAATTTAAAAAAAATGAAGTACGTAGTTGTGCTTTAATTTTTCCCTGGACATTCCATTATAAGTATCGTTAAGAATAAAGTTGTATTCAAAATAGAGTTTTTATTTGTTATCGTTTTACGGTACGATAATAAACTGAATTGATAACGATGGTTTAATTTTCTAAACAAAATGCTTTATTTTCAAATAACGTTTGTTTAACATTATCATATGCTCCGTTTCACCGCAACGTACGACGCCAACAAACCTAATTATGTTTAAATTGTTAGAAACTTAGACTTATAAAAATATTATAACTATAGATATAATTTATTTAATATTAAAGTTAGTTGATATTTTAAGTTGGTTTCTAATTGTGTCTAAAATAATAGTTTCAAGTAAAGTTAGTTGATATTTTAAGTTGGTTTCTATTTGTGTCTAAAATGATAATTTCAGGTAAAGAACATTAATAAACAAGCATACCCACATACGTTATGGGTAACAAGTAATGAGTACTCGACAATTATAAAACACTATTTTATATTCCTTTAATTTCACTTTTCAAACAACCAGTGACAATAAGTTTGACATGTAAACGAATAACAAATTGCATTACAACATCATTTTAGATAGTAAAAGTGACTCTACTAAGTATCCTCATTAATGACCTTTGTGTATGTTGGTTGTCACTTGTTAAAATATTATTGGTTGTAGTAAAGTTAAAAAAAATGAAACCAACAACCAGGTTGTTGAAGCAACCTAGGTCATGACCCAAAACCATATCCACTTGTCCAAACATGATTGGTGCACCATTTTTTATTAACTACTAATTCCCCATATCAATTTAATTACTCAATTAACTTTTTATAATTAATCTTATAAGAAAAACTAAATACACAATATTTTTTAAAATAATTTTGTGAACATTCCCATATAAATTTTATTAAATCAGATCTTGTTAATAAAAAACACATTTTTAATAAAAAAATATTTATTTATAAAACTTGGTTTAGGTTGGGTTGTTAATGGGTATGAAATGTTAGGTTATGTAAATGGAGGGGAAAGTTATCGATGCTTCAAACAGACATTAAAAGGATGGAAAGATTTATGGAGGAGAAGGATTTGGAAGTGGAGGAAGTTTGGGTGTGGGAGGAGTGCAAAAAAGGCGTTGATTATATTAATCAGTGCACAATTAAAGACTTAAAGCAGAAGTCCAGGGTCCGGTGGGCGATGTCCAGGGTCCGGTGGGCGATGTATGGTGATGACAACTCCAGTTTTTTTCATGGGATTGTGAATGGGAGAAAAGCAAAAAATGCGATTCCGGGTTTAATGGTGGATGGAGTGTGGGTCACGAAGCCTGCGGTTATTAAAAGAGAAGTGTTGAAGCATTTTAGAAGGCAATTTTCTGAGAAGCATGTGGTTAGACCGTTCATTAGATGCAATAACATCAAAACAGTGCCTCACGTTTACTCGCAGTCATTGGTGGAGAGGTTTTTTAAAGAAGAGATTAAGTTGGCAGTTTTTGAGTGTGGGTCTGATCGGGCCCCAGACCCGGATGGGTTTAATTTTAACTTTATAAAGTTCTTTTGGAGTTACCTTGAAGACGATTTTTATAATTTGATGGATGATTTCTATGACTCAGGTGATTTTGCCAAAGGTTGTAGCTCTTCTTTTATAACTTTGATCCCAAAGTCGAAGAACCCGGTGGGATTATCTGACTACAGGCCGATTACTCTAGTAGGGATAATTAGTAAAGTTATCTCTAAAGTCCTGGCGCTTCGGGTCAAGAAGGTGTTGAGTTATGTCATCTCTGATACGCAGTCTGCCTTGGCCTTTCTTAAGGATAGATTTATTCTGGATGGTCCTTTGGTGTTAAATGAGGTATATGGGTGGTTAAGCAAAAGGGGGAAAAAGCTTTTATGTTTAAAATTGATTTCGAAAAAGCTTATGATAATGTTAATTGGGGATTCTTGCTTGATATGATGGATCAGATGGGTTTTCCAGATAGATGGAGGAGGTGGGTGAAAGGGGTTCTTGAATCTGCTAGGTCCTCGGTGTTAGTTAACGGGGCGCCTACATATGAGTTTCATTGTGAAAAGGGTCTTCGTCAAGGGGACCCTCTTTCTCCCTTTCTCTTTTTGATAGTTATGGAGGCTTTCACGTGTATTCTTGACAAAGCTTGTTTTGAAGGTGAACTGAAGGGCATTAAGGACCAGAAAACAGGGTTGAGTATTTCCCATTTGCTCTATGCAGATGATGCCTTGATTATCGGGGAATGGTCGAAATATAATATAGAACAAACGGCTCGGCTTCTTCGGATTTTTCATCTTTGTTCGGGCCTCAAAATCAACATTAAAAATTCGCACTTATTTGGTATTGGTGTGAATAGCGATGAGGTTATTGAGATGAGTGGTATTCTTGGTTGTAGGATTGGAGATTTCCCGTTCGAATATTTGGGTATTAAAGTCGGCGCCAACATGGATCGGGTTTGTCATTGGAATTCGGTTGTGGATACGATTAGCTCCCGACTGTCGACGTGGAAAATGAACTCTCTTTCTATGGGAGGTCGTTTAACTCTTATTAAATATGTTTTATCTAACCTCCCGATTTATTATTTGTCTATGTATAAAGCTCCAGTTCAGGTTGTGGAACAAATAGAGAAAATTATGAAGAATTTTCTTTGGGGAGGGTCTAATGGTGTAAAGAAGATGCATTGGGTTGCATGGGAAGTGGTTACCACTTCTAAAGAGGATGGGGGATTGGGAGTCTCGAAGTTAATGGATGTCAACAAGGCCTTGATTACAAAGTGGGCTTGGAGGTTTAAGTCGGAACCGAGGAGTAGTTGGCGTCGTATTATAGAGGCCATTCATGGTGGTAGAGGTAGATGGTCCTTTCTTCCGGTTAACAATGGTCTGGTTGGGTGCTGGAAAAACATAGTCTCGCTTGTGGGAAGCTTGAAGCTCGATGGTAAAGACATTCATAATCTCATTAGAGGTAAGGTGGGTAATGGTGCGGATATTTGTTTCTGGTCTGATTTATGGTATGGAGACTCTATTTTGATGCAGCGATGGCCGAAGCTATATCTTTTGGAAAAGCAAAAAAGGTGTGTTGTTAGGAATAGAATCACTCTTAAAAATGGTGAAGTTTGCTTCGATGATAAATGGAGATCGGGTCTTACCTCTGTTGAGGAAATTTCGGAGTATAAAGACCTTCTTGAGATGTTACCGAAGTGTGCTTTCTCGAGGGGTAAAGATACGTGGTGCTGGGAAACAGAGAAGAATAACATCTTTTCTGTAAAAGATGTTAAAAAGGTTCTGCGCAAAGATCGTGATGTGAAAAGAAATTCAGACATGGTTTGGACCGGATGGGTTCCTCTTAAAGTCAACATACATGTATGGAGGCTTGAGATGGACCGGTTACCCACTAAGTTAGCGCTCAGGAGTCGAAACATAAACGTGGGAAACGAGTTTTGTGCGTTCTGCCAATCGGAGGAGGAATCGGCTCTTCATCTGTTTACGGGATGCATTCTTACCATTGGCATTTCATCGAAAGATGGTGTCATTTGGATCCTATTTTTCTTCTCGAGATTAAAGATATTCTGAAGCTCCCTGACTCAATACACGGCTGCAAACGGAAGAAGATCATTATTAGAGGGATTATAATGACGGCTTGTTGGGTGATTTGGAAGACTCGAAATAAGGCTATTTTTGAAGAGGTTCAACCAAGGGTTTGTGATATGATTGCTTGTATAAAATCGTGTTCGTATCTTTGGTTTCGTAGTAGATCTAAGATCCAAGATATTAGTTGGCAGGATTGGTGTAGATATCCGTTGTATATGTTGTGAGTGTTTGTGTTTGGCGGTCCTTGTTTTCGTGGGCTTAGCCGTTTTTTATGAAGTTTAAGTTTCAAAAAAAAGGTTATGTAAATGGAAGAAAGAGAAATTAGTTTTTTGAGTAAACTGCCATTTCGGTCCTTGAGGTTTGCTCACTTTTGCCACTTTAGTCCAAAACTCAAACTTTTTGCATCTGGGTCCCTGCGGTTTCAGTTTTATTGCCATTTTGGTCCAAAAATGAAATCTGGTCATATTTGTCTTATAAAATCCTGCAATTTTGTCCTTTTCCTCAGGGGCAAATCAGGTCATATTTGTCTTATAAAATCTGGTATTTATTTATAAAAAAGAAATGACCATTTTGCCCCTGAGGAAAAAGGACAAAATAGCAGGATTTTATAAGACAAATATGACCTGATTTCATTTTTGGACCAAAATGGCAATAAAACTGAAACCACAGGGACCCAGATGCAAAAGGTTTGAATTTTGGACTAAAGTGGCAAAAGTGACCAAACCATAGGGACGAAAATGGCAGTTTACTCTAGTTTTTTTTATTAAAGGTTGGGTTGAGTTAGGTTATGAAAGTGGATGGTCTAAAGACAAAACTATGAGTCTTAGATGTCAAAAAACTAATATACACGATCTACTAAACCTTATTGAGAAATTTCATAGTATTCATGGGTAGGTAGGACTGGCAATTTTACACGAATACACGACACAAACTGTTATACGATCAGGTCAACCAAGTCAAAGTTGCTATGTTACTTGGTTTCCCTCCATGCCGTGATCTCCATGAAGGCCACTATGTTCCATTTATGTTATTTCAATAACTTTGTTTTCATTTTCTATGCATGTGTCTTTTAACTTTTATTTACTTAAAACCCATGATTTAGAGATTATGGGTTAGTGAGTCAGTTTGTTTTTAGTTCCTAAATATACTCTTGTAACTGTTTTCTATATATGATTGGATGAAATGAAAAATGGGGCAAAGAGTTTTAGATTGTGAACAGTTTTGTGTTGATTTTATCTCACTGGATTATGGGTTAAAATTAATGGTCTATGCTATCTCAACTGTGGCGTGTTGCGTGGTGAACTTAGACACTATTCTCTAACCGTAGTGGTGTATCTGTATGTTCGGTTGGAAATCGCAGCCCTACGGTTTCGTTTGGTGGTGAATCTGTATCCAAATGAGTCGTAGTTCTATCTTTTCTTTTTATCGTTTGATTTGAACCGGTGATTCGAGGGTTTTACTCCTATCACGAACCTACACGAAGTTAACAGGTATCGTGTATGGCCTTAACAGGTATCGTGTACCAAACAGGTGGACACGAGATTACCTGTTAATTTTCGTGTATAAACAGGTTAAATACATGTTTACCTATTAATACCCGTTAGTACACGATAAGAAATTAAATTAAATAAAACTCATCAGCCATGTGCGTGTGGGTTCCTTAATTCCTTTCTATTTTCATTCCTCATTCAATTAAAAAAAAATAAAACCCTAAACTCCCTGTGTAACTCTCAGATAGCATGTCATGTTCGTGTTTTTGTTTGTGTTAACAGGTAATTTTCGTGTATAACAGTCGAACAATCATGTTAACAGGTAATTTTCGTGTATATTGTGTCGTGTTCATGTTTGAAAAAAAGGACACGATAAATTATCGTGTCGTGTTCGTGTATGGGATTTCGTGTATCATGTCTTATCGTGTCGTGTCTTATCGTGTACGGGTATATACGATATGCCAGCCCTACGGGTAGGAAACCAAATGTTGGAATACTAAAATCGTCCCTCATATACCTTAATTCTTCTTAACTCCATATAAGCGTCACATCACCCCGTTTTTCCCTTTTTACCCCACCTCAACCTAAAGAAATGGTTTAACCTCGTTAACTCCACCTCATCGACCATTTTTTTATTTATTTTGACATTAAATACTTAAATTAATACAAAATAAATAACAATAATACCATTTCATTAACGTTTTAGCTAAAATAAACAATGATAATAAATAATTTGCCTAAGTTAAATGTTAACCAATGGAGGTTTTAACAACCCTTAACATGTTAACTTGTCATGTCATCTTTAATAACAATGAAATTAGAGTACAACCCAAGGCCTTACCTAGTGTTGTAAGAATCGTTAGACGCTAGTCGGGCGGTAAGGTACCGACTAGCGATTAATTGAGATTAATCGGAATGAAAATTTTATATGTAATTTTTAGTTATATATATACACACATTTTTATATGTACTTTTTTAAAGCAGACATATTTTAACTCTCTATTGACCTGTTTTTTTTTAAATAATCGGAAGGAATTTATAAGTTTTGAATTTGGCCAGAATAGAACCGCTTGACCGCCTAGCAATTAATTGCCCATTAATCGGTGAACATCTGGCTAGTGATTGATCGACAACTAATCAATAACTTGTCAGAATTTTTACAACCATTGCCCTTGCCTAACCGTTGTCATCCCTTCGGGTTAGGTCTTCTTGCATGTTCGATTAAAACTAGGATTCCGACCCGCCGCAATGCGGCGGGGATTCTTTAGTTATAACTAAGTCGATCTATGACCCGTACGTTATGTTAAACCTGTCAAACGGGGAAAAAATACACGATGTAAAAACGTTCACCCACACACGCACGTTGCGTCGTGTTAACTCGCAAACGTTAAACCAAAGACGCACGTTACGATGTGTTAAGTCACAAAATTCAGAACCAAGCATAAAGCGAAAATTTTGCGGAAAATGAAAACTACTATAAAGGACTAAAGTTGAAAGTAAAAAAAGTTATGAGGATAGATTGCAAAAGATAAAAAAGTTTTGGGTTAAAAGTAAGAAAAAAATAAATAGTTTTGGGTTAAAAATAATTTATGAACTACCTTTGGGTGGAATGTAAAAAAAAAATCAATTTTTTTTAGAAAACCCCCAAAGCCAAGGTTACAACAACTTTATGCATAACTATTTTTCTTTCAAAACCCCAAAAGCACACCCTGCGTTGCGGCAGGGTGTAAAACGGTGTCAAATAGTACTAATGCCACACAACCGTCATCGACCACCAACACTGACTCGACCCAGGATATGCGTGCTGCGACGAACCTGTCAACATGAAAAATAGAGGTAAAAACGTTCAACCACACATGCAGGTTACGCCGTGTTAACTTGCAAAATTTGAAACAAAACATAAAAAAGTTGAACCACAGTCGTACGTTGCGTCGTATTAACTCGAAAAATTTAGAACTATACGTAAAACGAAAATTTGCGAAAGATGAAAACTAAAAGCAACAAAAGTTGTGAAATTATAAATTGCAAATAATGAAAGTTTTGTGTTAAAGTTAAAAAAACAAATTGTGTAGGGTTAAATGTGCAAAAGGCAAAAATCTTTGGACTAAAAGTAAAAAATCAAGTTTTTTTAAAAAAACTCATAAAACACAATGTACAAGTTCTATTGCATGTTTTTGTTGCTTCTTTATAGTAGTTTTAATTTAATTTAATTTAATTGTTTATAAGAGATAAAGTTGAAAACTAAAAAGTTCAAAGGACTAAATTTACATATGTAAAGAACAATCTATGGGCTTTCATAGTACTCTCTGTGGGCTCAAAAGAGGATGGCTATTTTTGGAATTTCGTTTTGATGAAGCGGTGAGTGACGTTGATTTCGTACGACACGCGTCAAATATGCTCATGGATTTTTGACAGATGGACGATCGAGATGGCTCCACGCGTCAGCATCGCGACGATACCCAAGTGACCAAGTCTATCTGCAGTAAGTGATACCCTTAAACTGGAATCATTGTCGTATTATAGGTAATGTTTGTTATGCAGGAATGAGCGATGGAATGTAATGAATGATTACGAGGGAATGAAGAAAAGTGTGTTTGTTGGTCAATGGAATGGAATCACCCATTCCAAAAGACATTCCATTCCCTTAAAATCATTCCTTCCACCCCCATGGTTTTTTTTCCATTCCATCCACTCTTGCACCATTCATCAACATCACCACAACCCACCACCTTCGCCACAAAACCCACCACCACCACCACCCACCACCGACGCTATCGCCGCCACCCGCCACCACCTCACCCCGAGAGCCACCGTCTCCGCCGCCACCCACTCGCCACCGTTATCACCCACAACCGTGACCAAACCAACCGCCAACGCCACTCGTCGCCGCCGCCCACCACCATCGTCGACGCCACCAACACCGTCACCACCAACCGCCGCCGCCGCCCACTGCCACCTCTGCTGCCACCCACCACCAACGACCACCTTGCCGCCACCACCACTAGTCGTCACCGCCGCATCGCCACTCTCCGCCACCACCACCACCCATCGCCGCCGCCGACAACCACCACCGCCACCTATAACCACCCACAATTACTACCACCACCACCACTCACCGCTTATTTTATTACTCTGTTTTTCTTGCCTACCGAACAATACACAATAATAATTCATTCCATTCACACATAGTAACCAAACAAAACATTGAATGGTAGTGATCCATTGCATTCCTTCATCCATTCCATTACCTCGTCCATTCCATTCCTTCGTCCATTCCATTCCTTCGTCCATTCCATTACCTCATACCAAACAGACCCATAGTGCTATGTTTAGACTGTGTTAGGGGCTGGTTGTTTATTTCTTAATGAGACTCTTAATAGTTGAGACCTTTTATTGGTTCAGTACTTAATGGTTCAGACTGTTTGTTTTACGAGCAGATGTCTGAATGGTTCAGACATTTGCCTCTGAATGGTTAAGCATTATACAGAGTCCGAATGATTAAAACCTCTAATCTGAATTGGTCAGACATTTGCCTATGAACGGTTAACCATTATACAGGCTCTTAATGGCTCAGACCTCATACTGGTTCAGCACTTAATGGTTCAGACCTCTCTCTAACTGATTCAACACTTAACCATTCAGATGTTGCCAAGCCCAATGTGTTATAACAATGGAAACTAAGGTAATATAAATTATAATTTATAAACACAGTTTTATTTTGGGATGGGTGAAATTTATTAAATGGTTAAGGTTTTATTGGTTTTTTTATTGAACTAGTATTAAGCCCTTGCGGTGATGGAGGCGTAAAATCGTGTAAAATAGCACAAATGTTACACCATTGTCAGCGACCACCAACACCAAACTTGCAAAGTGTTAATTCGAAGAAATTAGATCGGAACGTAAAATAAAGAAAAGGACCCGTTGTGTTGCGACGAACCTATTAAACGGGAAAAAAAAATAGACGATCTAAAAACGTTGAACCACACAAGCATGTTGTGTCATCTTAACTCGCAAACTTTAGAACGAAGCGTAAAACGAGATGTAAAAACGTTAAATCACACACACACGTTATTCAATGTTAACTCTTAAAATATAGAACGAAACGTAAAATGAAAAAATTTCGAAATATGAAAAACATAGGGGACCAAAGTTGAGAGTAAAAAAGTTATAAGGTTAAATTGCAAAATACGACAATTTTTGAGATATAAAAATACCAAATAGTTTTAGATTAAAAGTAGATAATCATTTTTTTAAACCACTCTTAAGCATTAAGTACAACAACTCCATGCACAAAAAAAGTTGCTATTTTATACTATCTAAATTTATTCAAAATTTGAAGAAAACCCGAATTTTAATAATACAAACTAACACGTCTTGGCGATAGTATTACATGTTTACATTTAGGACAAAGGTGCTTCTAATTTTTACTTTCGTTACCAGGAGCAATCCGAATAACATAATCATCATAAATTTATCACTCGATTTTTCTCACGATGATGATTATGAACGAAATGGAGAAATATACAAGCAAAATCCAGTATTAATCAAGTGTAAATCCATGATGTTTGTGCTATTTAGATTACCCTTAGTGAAGGTTGAAAGTGTTATTAATAAAACTGTATGTATGAATTATTATAGGCTAGTGAGTCATAACTTTGATTAGCAAAATCCAATTTTTCAAATTTTAATTCTGAAATATTAAAATTTCAATATTATTGAAGTATTTAAACTTTTCAATTAAGTGAGTTGAATAAAATAATTACGTAAATAATATACTGTTGATGTAAAAGAAAGCCATTCATAATCATAACACAAAATATGAAATAAAAAGAAACTGTAGATGTAAAATTCTAAATTATTGTTTTTATTATGAATTATAAATAAAATACATGTTTTACAATAATAGATTACAGTTGTCCGACATGAACCTATGTTATTTTTATTTCATTTTTTATGAAAAATTTTAATGTTATGTAATGAATATTTTATTTAAATTTTTTATAGGCTTTAGGCACGTCCTATACGCTGTACAGCCCGTCACCCGCTGCTAGGCGTCGCCTGAACTTTGCGGAGGAGGAGCTCGTGGAGTGTGACGAGAAGTCTTACGAGGATTGATGACGATAGTGGTTTATATTATTTTTATATGACGCAGTACTGTACGAATAATTTAATTTTTATGTTTTGATGTATGAACAATTTAATTTTCAGTATTTGTAATATTTGTTTAATTTGGATATGTTTGTTTTGATAAGTTATAATGTATGGATATGTTTAATTTGTTGGGATTGCTTAATTTCACTACGTCTTTTATAAAATTTATAACAAAAAAAAACAACATAATTTTATAACAAAAAAACCAGTTTAATTAATTTTTTTAAATAAAGTCTAAAAAGATATTAACAACTATATGATGCTCTCAAAAAAAAATTCCTCCAAGGAACGTATTTCCCTATATGATTCCCCTGATCCCCTAATCATTGGCCTGAGAAGTTTATACTTCAAGTACACTATAGGAAATGTATAGCTCAATACGCCTAGACCCAGGGGAACCATATTACCCTATATGATTCCTATAGGGTTCTAGGGATGTACAAATAAAATGAGGGGATGTGTGAATAACCAAAACGTATTAGATTCACACGTTTCTAGTGATGCTTGGATATCGATGCATACAATGTTGGTCCATTTTTTTATTTTTTTATTTTTTGAAAGGTGTGGATTACTCGCAAATGTCGGGAGGTCTAGCATACGTTATCTTAACTGGGTCCGCGCTAGAGAGTCCCCTCACACAATAGATCACCAATTTAAAACCCCTCAACGAGAAACCGCTATCACCCAGACTCGAACCTGAGATATGGATGGAAAAACTTACCCGGACCTACTATAGGTGGAACTTAAATACTTGTGGCCACCACTAAAGCACTAGTGATGTAGTGATGGTTAACGTCGGTCCATTTGATGATCCATAATTTATATTAGACAAGATGAGTACCCACACGAGGAGATTGTCAGACCACACGATGATATATGTGGCTTCACACCATTCATGAAGTTATTCTAGATGTTTATAACTTGTAAAGTATTTTTCTACACGCGTCGAATGTTGAAAGTTCAAGTTTGTACATAAATGGTGTTTTAGGTTTCTTGTTAGAAATATGGGATATATTTAATGATAGAAGTAATATATGGAGTATATAAGAACTCTTAAAAGTACATTAAACAGATGATACATGTGTATGTTATGGTTTTGTTTATAACTTTTCAAAAAGTATGAGTTTGGTTTTTATTGTTTGACAACTCGTGAAATATTTGTTCACTTAACCATTCAGATGTTACCAAGAAGCTAATGTGTTATAACAATCGAAACAAAGGTAATATAAATTATAATTTATAAACACAGTTTTATTTTGGGATGGGTGAAATTTATTAAATGGTTAAGGTTTTATTGGTTTTTTTCATTGAACTAGTATTAAGCCTTTGCGGTGCGATGGAGGCGTAAAATCGTGTCAAATAGCACAAATGTTACACCATTGTCAGCGACCACCAACACCAAAGTTGCAAAGTGTTAATTCGAAGAAATTAGATCGGAACGTAAAATAAAGAAAAGGACCCGTTGTGTTGCAACGAACCTATCAAACGGGAAAAAGATAGACGATCTAAAAACGTTGAACCACACAAGCATGTTGTGTCGTCTTAACTCACAAACTTTAGAACGAAGCGTAAAACGAGATGTAAAAACGTTAGTTAAATCACACACGCACGTTATTCAATGTTAACTCTTAAAATCTAGAACGAAACGTAAAATGAAAAAATTGCTAAATATGAAAAGCATATGGGACCAAAGTTGAGAGTAAAAAAGTTGTAAGGTTAAATTGCAAAATACGACAATTTTTGAGATATAAAAATACCAAATAGTTTTAGATTAAAAGTAGAAAATCATTTTTTTTAAAACCGCTATTAAGCATTAAGTACAACAACTCCATGCACAAAAAAAGTTGCTATTTTATACTATTATTATTATAAATATTAATTTGAATTCGCGATGAATAGTGTTTTCAATTTTTTAAACATTCTTTATAAGTTTTTAATAAAAGATTATTTATCATTTAGTTTATTTTTAGTATCTTGCTCATGTTAGTTTTTTTTAATCTAACTCTGTTATTATACTTTTTAAACATTGTGATATAAATTTTCAAGAAAATGAATATCATGCCGCTATCATACCAAATAGAACCGGAACCGACGATATATAGTATTTACATATTTTTATTCAAAACAACGTATTTTTTGTATTGTATATTATACGAGTGCTGATTACAGTATTAAAAAATGTATGTGTTATTGTAAACTATACGTGTCTCGATATGTGATGAATCTAATCGATTTCGAGCAAATAACATTGTAAACTATATGAGTCTCGATATGTAACAAATATAATCGATTTCGACCATATAAACTCGGTATTGATATGGCGATATCGACAATATCAAAAACCGGTATTCGTTTTTAAGGTTTTTGATTGATGTAAAAGATGCGACAATATCGCGACTTTATTTCTTTAGTTTTCTCTTTCGGTTACTATAACGAGTATCAGTATCGAAAGGAACTCAACCAAACTGATACTAACTGAGTTACCGCCGCTCAGCGCGGGTAAAAACCAACTAGTCTAAATAAATTTATTCAAAATTTGAAGAAAACCTGAATTTTAATAATACAAACTATCACGCCTTGGCGATAATATTACATGTTTACATTTAGAACAAAGGTGCTTCTAATTTTTACTTTCGTTACCAGGAGCAATCCGAATAACATAATCATCATAAATTTATCACTCGATTTTTCTCACGATGATGATTATGAACGAAATGGAGAAATATACAAGCAAAATCCAGTATTAATCAAGTGTAAATCCATGATGTTTGTGCTACTTAGATTACCCTTAGTGAAGGTTGAAAGTGTTATTGATAAAACTGTATGTATGGATTATTATAGGCTAGTGAGTCATAACTTAGATTAGCAAAATCCAATTTTTCAAATTTTAATTCTGAAATATTAAAATTTCAATATTATTTAAGTATTTAAACTTTTCAATTAAGTGAGTTGAATAAAATAATTACGTAAATAATATAATGTTGATGTAAAAGAAAGCCATTTACCTCTATATATATATATATATATATATATATATATATATATATATATATATATATATATATGTTAAAAACTCAATTGGATGAATAGTGTTCAATGAATATATAGTATTAAAAATATAATTGAATGAATAGTAATATCACTAACGAATGAGCAAATGGTATTAAGTATTGGTACCGGTATTAAATTTATCAAATCAGATGTATTTTCGGTGCCAGTTCGGCACCGGTATTCATTGGTTTTTACCCTCAAATACCGGTGCCGTACCAGTACCGACCAGTACCGAGCCGTACCGTACCAAGTATATTCGGTACCGGTATCCACGTTTGGGGATTTCGGTAACAGTATTTTCGGTACCGGTTGGTACAGAGCTCATCAAATCCTGTACCAATGCAAGTAATTGCACCGGTTAGATTACTTTTCATACAATAGAACTGAATGAATAGTAACATCGCTAAGGAATGAGCAAATGGTATCGGGTACCGGTATCAAATTTACCAAACCGAGTATATTTTCGGTGCCGGTTCGCCACCGGTATTCGTCGTTTTTACCCTCAAATACCAGTGTCGTACTAGTACCGACCGGTACCGAGCCGTACCGTACCAGGTATATTCGGTACCGGTACCCACTTTTGGGGATTTCGGTAACGGTATTTTCGGTACCGGTTGGTACCGAGCTCATCAAATCCTGTAGTAACGTAGCAATCCAAGTAATTGCAACGTTTAGATTACTTTTCATACACACAGTAAGTAAACTGTATTTCGTTTGAATGAGGTTTTATATACATAACAACTATTTGCTTTATTTTTTGTCTTTTTCTGTAATGAATGAATTGTAGCATGTAAATTAACTTGGATATTTAGATTATTGATAAGCAAATCGTATCAAATCCTGTAATCAAACCGGTACCGTATCGGTACCAAATTTACTATACCAAATCATTTTCGGTACCAATTTGGTACCCACCTTTTGGCGTTTTCAGAATCGTTACTTTCGGTTCGACACCGGTCTAGCACCATACCTGTATTTATTGATTTTTACCTTCAAATACCATATTGTATCGTACCGAGCATTTTCAGTGCTGGTACCTAATTTCGATCATTTTCCGGATTGGTATTTTCGGTGCCGTTACCGGTACCGAGCTCATCCATATTTTAACGTGTTAGCTATCACGGCCCCGACCCGGTTTTACCCATTTCAGAAGCCGCGGGACAGCAACCCGTGGTATTGGTGTTTAATTAGGAAGCGGAAATTTTAACAGGATCTTTAAAACTGAAAACATTCATTTAATTCATTTCAAATTTCGGGATAAACCCCGTAATTTACAATAAAGGAATTTCACTGGGAAATCCCCTGTTTACAAAAACATGTTTATTTATGTACTGAGCCACTTTATCCAAGCTGGTAGTGCTACGCGGCACTTTTCCCTGGTTCACAGTAAATCACCTGAAACATGTTTAAAAAAATTTTTATCATCGGGGAAATACTGGCGAGTTATTCAATTTACATAAAACGACACATTGTTATAGATTACAATATTAAGAGCGATTACAATTGCCTCTATCTTATAATTATCCGGTCCAATGTCACCCTTTGTGACTATGGTCATACCACCATTGGGTCCTTTCACCCAATAGTGATGATTATCACTGTTTAGGTTCGTCCACCTAAAAGTGAGAAAACAACAGTAATGTGCACAATACCCCACTTACTGCCAGTAATTTAAGATAACAAAGACTTAATCCCTGTAAAATATAACTGGAAATCATGTAGGGTTTTTGCAAAGCACTTTGATAAAAACTGAATGACTCACATTGCAAGTTTATTTGAACAGAGTTTTGCCTACTGATTAAGACTCGTAACTTAGTTAAATAACAATGCACACGAAACTAGGTTAGTAACTTAATACAACATTTACGATAAGCTCACGAAATCAAAACCCTCACGACGAATGACAAAGTATAGCCCGAATTCGGGCAGCACTTAAACATCCTTCGGATCGGTTTCAATCGATAGGACATTGTATCTTAGCAGTGATCGAGTTATTACCTTGTACTCGTAGTAGCGTTTTCCTACTTAAATCTATGAAATTGAGCAGTATAGAATGTCTTTTGAACTGGTTTTTTCGAACACAGACGAAATGCCCATGCACGTCCCATTTATAGCAGAAAATTGGGTTTCTCGCGGCCCTCGTAAGCCGAAGGAACATCCTTCGCGGCCCGCGAGGGCCACCCTAGCTACGGCTGGGGCTGCCGTGTCACCCCATAGGTCTGCCACGTGTCTGACACGTGGCCTAAAGCTTATCCGGAACATTATCAAGCTGTCGCGCCCCGCGTAAGCTTTCCTTGAGTCTTACGCGGCCCGCGACAGGACAATAAAATTGAATTTCTTGCTTTTTCACAAGGGTTGGGGTTTTAGGGGTCCGAGTTTCTATTTATGGAGCGTTTTAGGACAATTTTGTGCAGGTCCTTACATTAGCACCGTAATAACTGAACTGAAAACAACCGAATTTTCAACGTGTAGGACGTGTAGGTCCTATTATTATATATTAAGTTATTTAAAATCGTTTTTTAGGACGGAGTGACTATCCTTTTTACGATATTTTTATTTATGTTTTGATATTCGGTATCTGCTTGCCGTTACTGATACACGTTTTGCAGTCATTGGGTCCCCGCCGCAACGCGCGGATAGAAAATCAACTAGTTCATAATGATAACACAAAATATGAAATAAAAAGAAACTGTAGATGTAAAATTCTAAATTATTGTTTTTATTATAAATTATAAATAAAATACATGTTTTACAAATAATAGATTACAGTTGTCCGACATGCACCTATGTTATTTTGTTTTTATTTCATTTTCTACGAAAAATTTTAATAATATGTAATGAGTATTTTATTTAAATTTTTTATAGGCTCTAGGCACGTCCTATACGCTGCACAGCCCGTCATCCGCTACTAGGCGCCGCCCGAACTTCGCGGAGGAGGAGCTCGTGGAGTGTGAAGAGGAGTCTTACGAGGATTGATGACGATAGTGGTTTATATTATTTTTATTTGACGCAGGACTGTACGAATAATTTAATTTTTATGTTTAGATGTATGAACAATTTAATTTTCAGTATTTGTTATATTTGTTTAATTTGGTTATGTTTGTTTTGATAAGTTATAATGTATGGATATGTTTAGTTTGTTTGGATTGCTTAATTTCACTACGTCTTTTATAAAATTTATAACAAAAAAGCCAACATAATTTTATAACAAAAAAAACTAGCTTAATTAATTTTTTTTTTAAATAAAGTGTAAGAAGATATTAACAAACATATGCTGCTCTAAAAAAAAAAAATCCTCCAAGGAACGTATTTCCCTATATGATTCCCCTGGTCCCCTAATCATTGGTCTGAGATGTTTGTACTTCAAGTATACTATAGGAAGCGTATAGCTCAATACGCCTAGACCCAGGGGAACCATATTACCTTATACGATTCCTATAGGGTTCCAGGGATGTACAAATAAAATGAGGGGATGTGTGAATAACCAAAACCTATTAGATTCACATGTTTCGAGTGATGCTTGGATGTCGATGCATACAATGTTGGTCCATTTTTTATTTTTTGAAAGGTGTGGATTACTCGCAAATGTTGGGAGGTCTAGCATATGTTGTTTTTACGGGGTCCACGTTAGAGAGTCCCCTCGCACAATAGATCACCAATTTAAAACACCTCAATGAGAAACCGCTATCACCAAGACTCGAACATGAGACCTGGATGGAAAAACTTACCCGGACCTACTATAGATGGAACTAAAATACCTGTGGTCACCACTAAAGCACTAGTGATGCTGTTATAGTTAACGTTGGTCCATTTGATGATCGATAATTTATATTAGACAAGATGAGTACCCACACGAGGAGATTGTCAGACCACACGATGATATGTGGCTTCACAACATTCATGAAGTTATTCCAGATGTTTATAACTTGTAAAGTATTTTTCTACACGCGTCGAATGTTGAAAGTTCAAGTTTGCAGCATAAACTAGTTGGATGCCCTGTCTACCTTGCGGGGCGCGAAGCCAAATATTTCTTGGTTTAATAATATGTACGCATCTATTGTAGTAACTTGTGCATACTACTCATAACACGATCTTAAAAAAATTATATCGACTCAACCAATTAAACCAAAACACTGTCATAGTTTTGCTAAAAAAAAGATGGCAAGCCTGAGCTGGGGGCAAAATAGTAAATTGTCATAAACAATGAGCGAGTGTCAGACACCTGCTTGACAAGAAAGTTAGATTGAGTAAACCAAGTAAAATAAAAACTACTATAGTTTTGAAAAAAAAAAAAAAAACGATGGCAAGACTCCAGATTTTAACTGAGGGCAAAATCATAAGTTTTTAAAAGAGGACAAACTCATAATTTTAAAATGAGGGCAAATTCGTAATTTTTAGTTGGGGGGGCAAAACCGAAATTTTGTTTTGAACGGGGAAAAAATCATAGTTTTGAACTAAGGGCGAAATCGTAATTTTTAGCTGGGAACAAAAGCATAAATTTATTTTGAATTGAGTGCAAAAACGTAATTTTGAACTGAGGGCGAAATCGTAATTTTTGAAAAGGGCATTTATAATTATATTATATTATACTAACATTAATTAAATTAAAACTAAAAATGAAAAAAAAAAAGGCAACCGTCCATTTAACCTAATCGAAGACAACTACTATTACCCTTGATGGGTTTTGTATACGGTGAATAATGGTGTTTTAGGTTTCTTGATAGAAATATGGGATATATTTAATGATAGAAGTAAGTATATAAGAACTCTTAAAATTACATTAAACACATGATACATGTGTAGGTTATGGTTTTGTTTGTAACTTTTCAAAAATTATGAGTTTGGTTTTTATTGTTTGGCAACTCGTGAAATGTTTGTTCATTTACACTTATATGTGATAAAGAGTTTTGTTAAATCTGGGGCTGCAAATGATTCAAACGTTTAACAAAGAGTTTGTAAATTATTCGGCGGGAAGTTTGTTTGTGTTTTTTCGTTTAATAAATGAGCGGACACGAACAAGAAAATTGTTCATTTAATTAAACAAACAAACATGAACAGAGGTCGCATTCATTCATTTACGTTCGTGAACGTGTGGTAACATGTTCGTTTATATTCATTTATGTTCAATAGTTCATTAGAGTTTTTAATTTTTATTTTTAAGTTATGTATATTAAAATTCCCAATAATAGATTATTCAACAAATATTAGTGTATTACATATTTGTATTACTTCACTTATTTTGATTAACTATTATTTTGGGTGAATTAATTATGTAAGATTAAATATATTATGTATTAATATTTAATCTATAGCCATCATAATCATTTACATAATATAGATCAAAATATATTATAACCTATTAAATAATTAGTTGATAATTGTTGATGGACTATATTACCCTTATTAACTAATTAGGTTTCCTCCTGGGTGCTTATATAAGGAGAATTAGGTGGAGGTTAAGGGGTTACTCAGTTACACAATTACACACACCCCATTAGCCATAACATCATAATTTCGACCTCCTCTCCTAGCCGATATCCCTTTTCGGTTTTTCTAAGCCCCCATCATTAGTCAGCACCCTAAGGAGGAACCAGATCACGATGACAAGCATGTTGAACTCCAATACTGGATTCTCCAACGCACTGTTTGCTATAACAGGTATGTTTAATGTTTTCCTTCATGTACAAACAGAACTGATCCAACATGTGGTATCAGAGCATATGTTGATTAGTCAGTTCTGTTTTCGTATCCATAATTCTGGGATTGAAACTTGGAAAACGGATTTTTTTGTAACTTTAAAATGGTGACAGCCGGTTTCGAGTCATGAAGATCGACTCGAGGTCTCTGTTTTCGGGAAAAAGGTTAATTATATGTTCACTCAAATTCAACTGGGTTATGTTTTAGCCGAAATCTGTTTAGAAAAACTATTAATATTCAGGTTTCGGGTTCCAGAATTTATGTTTTATATTTTTAGGGTTCATCATGTTCTTGGGAAAATTCGAAAAATTCTGTTATGTTTTGGAATGTTTTAGGATTAATGAGTGTTTTTTCCATGTTTGATCCAATTTTATCTTTTAAGTTTATTCGAAAACTGTTATAAACAGTTATAATTTTTCGAAATATGTTGATAAAATTAGATCATCTTAAAATAGGAAATAATATCTCATAATCCCTTAGATTTCGAATTTTCAGTTATGTTATCACAATAAACAGCTGTTAACAGGAAGCTTCGAGATCATCAGATTACGACTCGAGACCATTAGTCTCGACTCGCGACCATAACGTCATAACTCGAGACCATAAAGGTTGCGACTCGAGACCGTGGTTGCGACTCGAGACATAAGATCTCGACTCGAGACCATAACGTCATAACTCGAGACCATAAAGGTTGCGACTCGAGACCGTGGTTGCGACTCGAGACCTCATCATGACTCGAGATCTCATAAGATATAGTAGTCGAGACCATGGTTCCGACTCGTAACAACAAGGTTGCGACTCGAGACCTCATAACTGACTCGAGATCCCATAACTCAGTCGAGACCTGACTCGAAACCTCATTATTTTAGGCTGTTTAAATAGTTGGTTTTGTATTTATTTAGTTAATTAATCAGAATCAGATAATGTTTTGCAAAATCAAAATAGCTTAACTTGAATGAGCTTCTGATGTATCATTTCTAGCCAAAGCTGACTTGATACATCTACTTATCATTCAAGTATTACGAAAGCTATGTTAAGTGTGCATCATAAGCATGAATGTTTTAATATCTGGCCAAAGTTGATTTAATTCTTTCATAGATGGCATACTTAACAAGTGCATAACTAAAGTGATTGTCTCAATTTCTGGCCAAAGCTGTTTTGTTACAACCACTTTGCACATATGCTTAAATGATTACACTTCTGGCCAAAGCTGTTTTGTCTTCGTTTAAGTAGAATTTTAACTAAGTCTATTATTTTAATGTTAGTAATAGACAATATCACAGCTTCATAACGTAAAATTGTCATTATTTATGCCTTAGTCAATGTTTTCAGAACCGGACCGGACATCGACCCGCTCCCCTTACCGGCCAACAGGTCGGACCGGTCCAACCGGTCGGGCCGGATTCAAGACCCGGATATTTATTTTATAATTTAAACATAGTTTCTATGTATATTTGTGTCTTATTTTTGGGCTAATTTTATGTGGGCTTACTTGGAGGAGATAAATGGACTTAATGCTATGGCAGCTTAATGGGCCCAAGTGTTAGTATGGTAGGCCATCGTATGAGCATGTAGGGCTACATCTTTGATGGTGTATATAATGAAAAACATGAGATGGCTGCTTTGTTTTGACAGCTGCATACGGCACACACACTTTTAGGGTTTTATTTTTTATTCATTTATTGCTTCATCTTGTTCTTATTTTCAGTCCCATATAAAACAATTGAAGCATAGCTATTCTTTATCTCCTCATCCACCGCTACAGATCACCACAAACTCAGATCTGATTTCACCATTCCTCCGTGCTGAAATTCCGGTCCGGCCCTACTTTTTACCGATTCTCCGGCCGAACCGCCGGCCACCGGCCGAACCTCCGGCCATTTGCAGAAACGGGTTTTTGAAGTGAACCGGCCCGGCGGTAGTAGCGGATCCCGGTCCGACCGGTCAGCCCGGCCGGTCCGGTCCGGGTTTGAGAACATTGGCCTTAGTTTAACGTGCCCTTAGATCACATTAGGACTTCTTCCTTAGTATCATAACTTGCTCATCTTATTTCCACTATCAGCACCAAATCAGGGGATTCCATCTTTAACTGGTGATAACTTTGCTGCATGGAAGGATGCTCTCATGCTTACGCTTGGGCTGCTGGATTTTGATTATGCTCTAAGGGAGAATAAGCCAGCGGACCTTACCACTCAGAGTACTGCTGCTGAGCAGATACTTCATGAAAAGTGGACTAGGTGTAACCGCATGTGTCTCATGTTTATGAAGCAGTCCATAAGCAATGCTATCAGGGGAGCTATTCCTGATTCTGAAGATGCTAAAACCTACTTGGCTTCTGTGGAGGCGCAGTTCAAGGGGACGTCTAAAGCACACGCTAGTACCCTTATTCTCAAGCTGGTGACAACTAAGTATGATGGGAGGAGCGGCATTCGCGAGCACATCATGATGATGAATGACATGGCCAATAAGCTGAAGGGGCTGGAAATGGAAATCAGTGATGGTTTCCTTGTTCATTTCATCATTACTTCGCTTCCTTCGTCCTTTGAAGCATTCAAGATCAATTACAACACTCAGAAGGACAAATGGACAATGAGTGAACTGGTCGCTATGTGCGTACAGTAGGAATAGCGTATGAGGATGGATCGCCATACTGATGTTGCAAACTTCACTACCTCCAATTCTAAGAAAAGGAAGAACAATTATCAGAGGAAGGATGCTTCAAAAGTCCAAAGGCCTAATCCTAATACAAGTGCACCTTCCAGCTCTAAGAACTCCTTAGGCAGTATCCGCTGCAAGTTTTGTAAAAAGAAAGGACACATGCAGAAGGAATGCCCTGACTTTAAGGAGTGGCTGGCTAAGAAAGGTAACGATTATTTTATGATACTTGAGTCCTATAATTTAAGTGTTCCTGCTAATTCTTGGTGGTTTAATTCTGGTTCTATGGTTCATGTTACCAATTCTACTCAGGGATTCCTTTCAATCCGGAAGCTGGAAAGAAACCAAAGAACGCTTAAGGTTGGGGATGATCGAGAATTAGAAGTGAAGGCCATTGGAACATTACAATTAGTTATGAAAACTGGTTTATGTATTAAACTTTATGATACCTTATATGTTCCTGAGGTAACTCGGAACCTTGTATCAGGACCAAAGTTAGACATGGACGGTTTTATTGTTTCCCATGGTCATTGCAAACTCTCTATCCTTCATGATTCTGTTCTTTATGGTACTGGTATTCTGGATGGTGGTCTTTATAGATTAGAACTAGAAGATAACTTTTCCAAATCTTTGTTGTCATATAACATTAATGAATCACTCACAAAAATGGAAGAGAAACTGTCACACCCCGATTTCCACGTGTCACCGGTGGGCCCGGTGTGGGGTACAGTGACGTAGTTGGCATCGTCATAGACAATCAACACAACATAATAATGCACAGCGGAAGCAGAATAGATACATTTCAACTTTTAAATAAATTGCAATAATAAATATCACAGTAGTTGAAACGGATCCATAGGCGGATCAAATACAAATAAGATAAAATATTGTTCAACAGATATTTGTCGTCCGAGCTTGCGAGACTATAGTGGACGCTCTTAGGAAACAGCCAGCCTATTTTCGTATAGTACCTGCACTTAACCTTTCGGGAAAAATACGTCAGTTTACACTGGTAAATACAAATCGACTGAATCATTTTGAAAATGATTGAAAATTGATTTAAATGCACAAGGCATAAATATTTTTATTAACTTGGGATAATTATATAATATAAACTTGTGAACGATTTACATGCACTCGTATCTTTGGTGGCCCGGGATCTGCTGTCCGGGCTAAGAATTAAATGACACACCACATTAAAGAGTTATACACGCCGAGTGTACGCCTACACCCCGTGCTCTGGTCGTGGCCATCTCGTAAGATAATGCCAAGGATATCCGGGACACGGTCAATAACCCCCCAAAGCCTAAAGTAAGACAAGACTGTTTAAACGAAGTCGCACAAGCTATTCAAGACTGTACACCCATAAGGAGCAGGACTTGTGCGCCCGATCAAGCGGTATTTTAAATACCGTACCCCAAGCCCGTATAGGGAAAATAAGTCAAAATGTATTTACCTGAGCAAGTATGTAACACAAACGGTAAGTGTGGTAGCTTTTACTGGGCCTCCTAATCTGGAACAAAGGTTTATAATTAACCTATTAGATTCCTAACGGGTCTTTTATTTAAGCCTAAGCTTTGACCGGTTAGTTTTAAGAATGATACGGTTTACGCACGATTAAGCGAAAGACCGGATAGAATGTGATTTAGACCCGACAAGTTTGAATACTTGTATAATATGGGTATACTAAATACATTCTGGATTTTGAAATAAAAATGATGACGTTTGACCCGTTTCGGTCAATTTACGCAAACTAGTTACGTAAACCGAACCGAATGCAATAAGGGCGTTACGGGTAGCCAAAAGAGTCAAATGCAAGTTCCCTAAGATAATATGCTTAAAATATGATATTATATCAGTAAGTTATGTTCTATATTGCCCGGAATAATTTTAAACCCAATTTATGCCTTAGAAGGGCATTTTGGTCATTTAAAAGATAATAAAAGAGTAAAATTAGAAATCTGAGTTTCGGGTCTGGTTCATACAGTAAATATACCTCATTTAACATATTATAACAGTAGGGTATGACCCATATATCAAATTTATCATTTAAAATCAAACTATGCACCGTAGGGGTATTTTAGTAAATTCACAAGGGCTAAAAATGCCAAAACTGGAAATCTGAGATCATATACTTATACTTACTGTTATTATATGAAAATATGCTAATTACATCAGTAGGTATAAGTCTTACATGTTTAAAACAAGTATAACGCTTACTATGCGCTTAAAACGCTAAATATGCGATTTAGAGCCGTTTCCGGGTTTATATATGAAAGCTGAGATTTTTATATTTCCAGAAGGCTCATAGTAATTTATTTAACATTTGAAATCAGTAGAAAAAGGTTTCGGGTCAAAAGGATGTGTAAAACTCATTTTATGGCTTAAACGGTCAAAACCGACATAACCCGAAATAACTAGGCGATCTAGGATCCGTTCAGCCAAAAATTAATTAAAAATCATCAAAATTCCTAGAATATTATAATACATCAGTTGGTAAAAAGTTTTATACCAAAACGTGGCCAGAAATAGGTCATATGCGAAAAGGGCCGTTTATGTAAATTAAGAACATAGTTTTACGCTAATGGCCATAACTCAAAATCTGGACCACCAACTGATCCGAAATTTTCGGTGCAAGTTTATATATTAGAAATAAAGATTTCTACTCTTTCACTTTTCCAAAAATCACGTTTTATATCAAAAAGGGCAAAATAGTCAACTTTATGCATAAATCGGAAACATGCATTCGAATCGGCTAAGCATAGACTTAATCAACAAAAATTCCAGAAAGTTTTACCAAAATAAAAATGGTCAAAAATACTCTCCAATACAGATCTCAAACATGCATGTACGAATCCGAATCGATAGTCTACGAATTAGTCGTTTTATAGGACTTTCGGCTCCGATTCGTATTTATACTATAGATTGTCGAGTTGATCGTGGTAAAATACATTCTTATATTCATAATAAAGCTATCTATGAAGATCAAACAGATTGCATGTCATTTATTTTACCATTTAAGCTATTTTTCTCAAAAATCACTTCTGTTGACTTTTTAGAATCACGTTTGACTCGACAATTAGCATGCATGTAGTGGGATTCAGATAATACCCTTTAGAGGGTTTGTTTCCCACATAAATACCAACATATATCAGGTTTCAATTCGAGAAATGACTGATTGAAACTTGTTTAATCAGAAAGTCAAAGCTTATGAACAAACAGTTTGACTTTTAGCAATAATCAAAGCAAGAACGGATTGGAGATCGAATTAGAAGCTTACCAAGGTCCTATTGATGTTAAGCTAACACTAGAAATCGGCCTTGATGTCCAGAAGTGCTCCAGAAGTCCTTGAGAGCTTTTTGCAAATCTTGAGTGTTCTTGTTCACAAGTGCAAGTGCCAAGAAATGAGCTTTGGATCAGATTTAAAGCTGAATTGTTGATGTTTGCAAGGGGTTACTGTGGCCTAGGCATGCATGCAATGTTATTGGAGCTTTTGGGAGGTGAAAACAGCTGTTACCCACTTAATTTCGGACCCAAATCGCTGCTGTTCGCGGATTCTGCACCTGGGTTTATTGGCAGCTCCAAAGTTTGCCCATTTGTTGCAGTTTTGGTCCCTGTACTTTGGTTGCGATGATTTGGCCATGAATCTTGACTCGTAAACCCCCGAATCTGGTTTTTAAGAACCCTTGGACATTTACCAACATGGTAATGTCCTCGTTTAACTTTGCGCTCGCCCGAAAAGCCATAAAATTCGACGTTGACGCTTTTAACCCCTCAAGTACGGTTTTGGCCATAACTTTCTCATATGATAACGAAACTTCATGAAATTTTTACCACATATTCTAGTGAGTATATTTTAGCTTTACAAAGCTTCGGGTCTGCCAAAAGATCACTCAGAGGTATAAATTCAACATGTTGACACTTTTAGCCCCTATAGTTACGGTTTTGGCCATAACTTTCTCATACGTTGACGAAACTTCATGAAATTTTAACCACACATTCTAGTGAGTATATTTTAGCTTTACGAAGCTTCGGGCCTGCCAAAAGTTCACTCAGAGGTATAAATTAAACATGTTGACACTTTTGGCCCCTATAGTTTGCAATACTTCACTTTTGTGCAATTTCCGCGTCGTATGATCCATGAACCATCCGTTTAAGGTTATAAACATTATGTAGGGTTATCATAGAGCCTATTTATCCATTGTTCACACTTTGGACCCTTACGTTCCATAGTTTTCACTGTTTGTCATTTTTAGTCCCTCTAAGGTATGTTTTCACATACCGGAACCTTATGACACGTGTCAAGACATTATTGGACGAAATTTTTCGAGGTGTTACATCCTCACCCCCTTAAAAGAAATCTCGTCCCCGAGATTTACTGAAACAAGTGGGGGTATTTTTCCTTCATCGTGGATTCCACTTCCCACGTATACTCGGGTCCTCTACGGGCATCCCATTTGACCTTTACAATAGGCACGTGCTTCCTTCGAAGCTTCTTTACCTGTCGATCCTCAATCGACAAAGGTTTTTCCACAAATTTTAGACTTTCGTCTATGTGTATATCTGTATGCGGTATAACCAGTGAATCGTCGGTGAAACACTTCTTCAAATTACAGATATGGAACACATTATGAATAGCGCTAAGTTCCTCAGGCAAGTTTAACTTATAAGCGACTGCCCCGACACGTTCGATTATCTCGAAAGGTCCTATGTATCTCGGGCTTAGCTCGCCTTTCTTTCCAAATCGCATTACACCTTTCCAAGGTGACACCTTAAGCAACACTTTATCACCTACATCGAAGTGAAAATCCTTGCGCTTAGGATCCGCATAACTTTTCTGCCTATCCCTGGCAGCTTTCAAACGATCGCGAATCTGAATGATCTTATCTGTCGTTTCAAGAACGATATCTGGTCCTGACAACTGGACATCTCCAACTTCTGCCCAACAAATGGGCGATCTACACTTTCTACCGTATAGGGCCTCAAAAGGCGCAACCTTTATGCTGGAATGGTAGCTGTTGTTGTAGGAGAATTCAATCAGTGGTAGGTTCTTATCCCAACTACCACCTAAGTCGATCGCACATGCTCGAAGCATGTCTTCCAAAGTTTGAATAGTACGCTCACTCTGACCATCAGTCTGAGGATGATAAGCCGTACTAAAATTCAAACGAGTGCCCAACGACTGTTGGAAACTTTTCCAAAAATGCGACGTATATCTAGTATCTCTATCGGAGATAATAGATATAGGTATACCATGTAGAGCTACTATCTTATCGACGTATAATTGAGCTAACATATCTGAGCTATACGTCTCTTTGATGGGTAGAAAATGAGCTGACTTAGTCAGTCTGTCTACTATGACCCATATGGTATCATTTCCCTTTTTCGTCTTCGGCAACTTGGTGATAAAATCCATTGTCACCATTTCCCATTTCCATTTGGGAATTTCAGGTTGTTGAAGCAAACCTGACGGCTTCTGATGCTCAGCCTTGACTTGCGCACAAGTCAAGCATTTAGCTACATGCTCAGCTACTGACTTTTTCAAACCAATCCACCAGTAGTTTGTTTTCAAATCCTGTACATCTTATCAGCTCCAGGATGAACTGAGTATTTAGAGCTGTGGGCTTCCTGGAGGATAACATCCCGAATGTCACACCCCAACCAATGGCGGAAACATCGGGATGAGACGAAGTGTGAAGATTGCTAGAGACATCATAACGCTATTTGTGACAATATTTAGAAAATCCAAATTTCATTTCATTTCATAACTTCAAATAGTCAACGTTACAAGAAATTCAAATACGACAAGTTTAACAAAACAACATGATAACATATCAAAATTTTGATACAACATTTTAAACCCTAACGTCTATATGTGTATCTAGGCATCAACGCTACTTCATTTCATAGCATCATCGTCCTCAACCTGTAACATGTTTAAAATAAAGTTCAATGCAAAAGCAAAGGCGAGTATACAAGTTTGATACGTACATAGCAAAAGATAAGTTTGAACAATTCCTCATAGCAAGCATGTGATTCAAGATAAACATTTAAACATGGCATGTGTCTAACATATCAAACCAAGAAAACGCAACTTGCTCATGACATAACCAAAGTTTCAGTAGAGGCGGGTCGTTAATCCTATAGCGCTACATATGTCACGGTTTGGCTCGTACGAAGTTAATGATAAATTCAACACATAAGTTTCACCCAAGTTTAAAGTATCAAGCCATCACGTATACAAGCATGTTATAGGAATGTTCATGTGTTTAAGCAAAAAGTTCATGTGTAAGTTTTTGATAAGTAAACATGTTACACCCCAAAAGTGATAAAAGTAAAAAGGGGAAAATACGAGTATACTCACAAAGTTTGCATATGTTTTTTCCGATTATCCAATTGTTGACGAGTAGAGATTTAGAGTCCGAATGTATAAGGGTTAAGGTTCAAGTATGTTTAGAGTCGAGATTCGGTGTTCAAAACAACATAAAAATAAGATATGAGGATAACATGGAAAATAATCATTTAGTACATATGATGCTTGTTCTTGACACTAGGAAACTCGAAGGAGTTTAGATGTTTTCATGGAACAAGGTTCCATTAGAATCATGACAAGTTATCATAGTCTAGGATGATGTAATCTAGTACCCCGACATATGAACACTAGTTCATCATCAAAGATTCGATTATTCGAATAATATATTTAGGTTATATAATATATGTCCAATAGTTCAAGCATGAGGTAGAAGATTAAAATCTTCATTTTGGTACCTCTAAATGTCATAGAAGTCATGTAGGAGGTAGGAAGATCAAGTCTTCCATTTAGGCACCTCTATGTGTTCACCACTACACTTGATGTAAAAAAAACAACCAAGGAGGGTCATGAACATACAATAAAGAATAAGAAATATACACACTAACTAAGAGAAATCATCAAATCATGTGAGGATTGTATGTTTGGACAACCCAAGTTGTTCCATAATCACTCATGTATCAAAGACAAAGTTTGACATGACTTGTGGGTTAAAAAACCATAAACAAAACACCAAGTTTATGAGGTTTAATCCTCTGATTTTAAATGTCTCAACCTTGTTTTTAAGCTTAACCAACCATGGGATAAGTTGTAAGCATTAGGACATAGGTATGAGATGTGTTAGACACAAGTTGCATAGGTTTAAACAAGTTTTTGATGAACATAAAAACAAACAGAAAGTTTATGGACTATTTCGGGGCATTTCCAGGTCTGATTTCTCCAAGGAGAAGTCTAGGAATCGAACCCCATGATTATACAAGCAAGTAGGAAAAAGAATCGAGTGAATCGGATAAGAATTGAGTGAGTTATGCTCATTTTCGTGAAGGGGTGTCAATCTACTCGAACCCTTGCTTTCAGCTACGGTTTGGTGGATGTTTTGTGAGTTTTTAGGGTTGCAAAAGTGGTAGGGAGGCTGGTTATAAGTGGTATTTATAGGGGGAAGGATTAGGGTTTCAATGGGTTGGGCTTTGGAAGTGTTTAGAAGGGGTTACACCTTGAAACTAGCCCACAAAACCCAACTATATGGGGCTGAATTTTGCTGAATTGGGCTGCCATATTTCTTTATTTTTTTTATTTTTTTAAAACATTATAATGAGTAATTTTGTTAATTAAGTTGTGTAATAATATGCAACAATGTTTCCCCTAACTTGTAACAAGGTAAAATATGAAATAAAACATGATTTAACTAGGTAAAAAAGTGTAATGTACAAGTTTTATTTACGAAGCAAGTTCCGTATTTTACAACGATTACGATGAAAGAATGGTTATAAGAACACAAGATTTCCAAAGATAGAATTTCACGTAAGGTTTCTAAATGTAGGATGTTTGAAAACGCAGGGCGTTACAGTCTCCCCTCCTTTAGGAAATTTCGTCCCGAAATTTATTCAAGAGGAAGGCTTGAAAGAGTTTTTGGCATAAAGGTGATCATTAAGAATTGAAACTTGGGAAGTTTGAAAGTTTTGAAAAGTACCAAATTTTGGAGAACGTCAAGGTAGATTTGCAAGGGGAAGTTTTTAAGGATAGTATAAAAAAATCATACTTTCGTAAAACCTGTTTATTGAGAGGAACGAAAAGGTTTGTTACTTTAAATAAAGCAATAGAGGTATACTAAGTATAGTTTCACAAGAATCAAGAGTAGGGAGGCTATTTTATAGGTAACGAGGTAAGTTAGGACTCAAATGTTTAAACAAGCTGGATTGCGAACGAGTTTTGTATAAAATAATACGAGTATAGAATGAACGAATGACTCTTAAAGAGTACAAGTATGTGAATAGCATAAGTGTTGGATAGATGAACGTAGTGTGTTAAGGATGAAGTCTCGTCATGAATAATCGGATATAATGCGTTTGTGAGTTGCGTGAAGTTGTATTAGGTCCAAAAGGTCTGCAACACACTGAATTTCTCATGGCACGTTTTACGAAAGTTTGGTAACATGGTGAAAACACTTATATATAGGAAGTACCAGCGGCGTATCCACCATGTTTTAACCACATTACGTCCGTTTCGTTACTTGGGGTCATGTTACGTTCCGTGTCTTACCATACACAGTAGTACACTCTATGGTTCTCATACGCCTATCACTATAATCCCGTGTGCACCCGTGATTATTTTGATCGTCGCATGCTCCGCATAGCTTGTACTAGTTGTGTATGAATCGGGGTATACATAAAAAGTTTAGAATGTGTACGTACAAGAATATAGTATATAAGCAAGTCCATGTTTAAGTATGTGTGGGACCCACGCAAGCGAATCCCTCAGGTTACGCTCGCGTATAGGTACGAATGTATGAATCATGAGTAAGGATGAAAGTATGAGCATAAGTTTAAGTATGAATACGCATGTATGTATGAGCATAAACATAAAACGTGTAAGTAGTATGTGTACAAGCAGAAGCGTAAAACGTATAAGTAGTATGTGTATGAGTACAAGCATAAAACGTATGAACATAGGTGTAGGTATGAAAAATAAATATTGCGTATATGGTGTACGTTGAGGCATCGCGGATTAGAAAGGCTAAGTATGTAGATACGAACGATATAAATGGTGTTATCGCGAGATATCGACTAAAACGTGTATGACGATGTGCATGTATAGTTGTTCCAACAAAACGTTGAGTTTATCGAATCAAAATTAGATTGAGCCTGGTTTGAAAGGTAGAATATAGTTTGTATATGTAAAGGAACATAAAGTACTCGTTGGTTATGCATAACGTATTTTGTAACAAATAGAAATGCTAATTTTGTTTAAAAGGGTTTACGTAATCCGAAAAATGGTCGGTCCCTATGAAGTCTTCTTGCCCACGTGTTTTGTAAATTGGTGTAGGAAAAGGGTTTTCCTTAAAAAGTAAGTTCGTTTCATCAAAGAAGAAATTATGAATTTAGGAGGTTCTTGTGAAAACTAGGATCCTTAGAAGAGAAATTTAGCAAAAGGACTTAGTGATTAAAAAAATTAACAAATGATTTGTTGATGTTGAAAAGGGTATTTGGTAAAACAATCATATAACTTCTATAAGATCTTATAAGTATTTGAGAAAGGTTGGTTGGATTTTGATTAAAAGTAGAAGGTGAGCATGTTTTAGTGATTAAGTCGAATATGAAGTTCATGGGCAAGAGATTCATTAGACCGATTAAATTGATAGGTAGCATTTCGTAAGGTTTGGAAATTCGTGTAGTAAAACGGTAAAGACATGATTAAGAATCTCGTGTATATGATTTGAGTGAAAATGGATGGTAGAATAAGAAGTACGTTTGATAAACAATGTATTTTGAAATCGGTATAAGTAGGTATTTTGAATAATGATAAATGATTTAGGTATAAAACATGATCGGGTTTGCATAATAAAATATTTTGAAAGATAAGTTTTGGGTAACGGTCACCTAAGTAAGGGAATCACCCCTAACTCGTTGGTGAAGTCGTTTTAAGGGAAGAGGGGTGGAGTCAATCGTCAAGGTAAGGAAGTCATTTCAATCTCGATGATACATCTCCACTAGTTGTTACAAGGAATATGAATTTAAATTATATGAAAATCATGCGTATATAAGTGTATCGAAAAGGTTCGATATGTTGTGCGTGTGAAAAGAGAAATCAAAGGTAAACTCGAGGTTGAAAGATTGCACCGTATAAAATGAACAATAGAAACACATGTTTGACCAAAGTTTGGAGTGTTCCAAAACGGAACTTTGACTAACCAAAGTGGTCGAAAAGTCTTTTGAATTTGAGGAGCATGTTTTGGCCTAATAGGTAAAATACTCTCGCCGACAAGTCGGTTAACGGTATTTACCCTTCCGGTTACTACATGTCCCAAATCAATCGAAATTTCGAGACTTGGCGGGATTTATGAAAAAAATGCCAAGGAGTGGAACTAGTCGACAAGGTGCGGGTTTCACCCCTAACTTGACGATTTCGTATCCTAAGTGTGGTTGGTACTCGTCGGGTCAAAATTTAATTTCGACGTGTCGACGAGGGTCCACTAGAACTTGAAATTTGAGATTTACCATTAAGATGTGGATTTCACTCCTAGCTTAATCGCGATATCTCGTGTAAAAAAAAAGAATAGGTAGATTGAGAGTCGTTCACCAAATTGTGGGTTTCACGCCTATTTTGGTGAATTCGTCTCATTTGTACAATATGAGTGTTGTCGGATTTAGAATAATCGAGTAAAATGCATGAGGGAAGTGTATGTCGAAGGAGATACACAAACAAGTATAAACACATAAGAAAGCATATCAAGGATGATACTTAAATAATGAAATAAAACAAGTATTAACACATAGAGAAATATGTCAAGAATAACACATAAAGAATCGAACAACGAAACAAGTGTTAACACATAATAAAACAAGCATTAATGCGTAAGAATAACATGTCGAATATTACACATGAGTAACATACATGTTTAAAAGAGCATAAATAAGTAACAAATAAAGTATCATGTAGTAGTCCAAGCAAAGCATACGAATAAGGTTCTAAAACTATAGACTAGGCTAAAGCATTCCTACTTTTCCTAATTCCCTATAGTTATGGCTCTGATACCAATCTGTCACACCCCAACCAATGGCGGAAACATCGGGATGAGACGAAGTGTGAAGATTGCTAGAGACATCATAACGCTATTTGTGACAATATTTAGAAAATCCAAATTTCATTTCATTTCATAACTTCAAATAGTCAACGTTACAAGAAATTCAAATACGACAAGTTTAACAAAACAACATGATAACATATCAAAATTTTGATACAACATTTTAAACCCTAACGTCTATATGTGTATCTAGGCATCAACGCTACTTCATTTCATAGCATCATCGTCCTCAACCTGTAACATGTTTAAAATAAAGTTCAATGCAAAAGCAAAGGCGAGTATACAAGTTTGATACGTACATAGCAAAAGATAAGTTTGAACAATTCCTCATAGCAAGCATGTGATTCAAGATAAACATTTAAACATGGCATGTGTCTAACATATCAAACCAAGAAAACGCAACTTGCTCATGACATAACCAAAGTTTCAGTAGAGGCGGGTCGTTAATCCTATAGCGCTACATATGTCACGGTTTGGCTCGTACGAAGTTAATGATAAATTCAACACATAAGTTTCACCCAAGTTTAAAGTATCAAGCCATCACGTATACAAGCATGTTATAGGAATGTTCATGTGTTTAAGCAAAAAGTTCATGTGTAAGTTTTTGATAAGTAAACATGTTACACCCCAAAAGTGATAAAAGTAAAAAGGGGAAAATACGAGTATACTCACAAAGTTTGCATATGTTTTCCGATTATCCAATTGTTGACGAGTAGAGATTTAGAGTCCGAATGTATAAGGGTTAAGGTTCAAGTATGTTTAGAGTCGAGATTCGGTGTTCAAAACAACATAAAAATAAGATATGAGGATAACATGGAAAATAATCATTTAGTACATATGATGCTTGTTCTTGACACTAGGAAACTCGAAGGAGTTTAGATGTTTTCATGGAACAAGGTTCCATTAGAATCGTGACAAGTTATCATAGTCTAGGATGATGTAATCTAGTACCCCGACATATGAACACTAGTTCATCATCAAAGATTCGATTATTCGAATAATATATTTAGGTTATATAATATATGTCCAATAGTTCAAGCATGAGGTAGAAGATTAAAATCTTCATTTTGGTACCTCTAAATGTCATAGAAGTCATGTAGGAGGTAGGAAGATCAAGTCTTCCATTTAGGCACCTCTATGTGTTCACCACTACACTTGATGTAAAAAAAACAACCAAGGAGGGTCATGAACATACAATAAAGAATAAGAAATATACACACTAACTAAGAGAAATCATCAAATCATGTGAGGATTGTATGTTTGGACAACCCAAGTTGTTCCATAATCACTCATGTATCAAAGACAAAGTTTGACATGACTTGTGGGTTAAAAAACCATAAACAAAACACCAAGTTTATGAGGTTTAATCCTCTGATTTTAAATGTCTCAACCTTGTTTTTAAGCTTAACCAACCATGGGATAAGTTGTAAGCATTAGGACATAGGTATGAGATGTGTTAGACACAAGTTGCATAGGTTTAAACAAGTTTTTGATGAACATAAAAACAAACAGAAAGTTTATGGACTATTTCGGGGCATTTCCAGGTCTGATTTCTCCAAGGAGAAGTCTAGGAATCGAACCCCATGATTATACAAGCAAGTAGGAAAAAGAATCGAGTGAATCGGATAAGAATTGAGTGAGTTATGCTCATTTTCGTGAAGGGGTGTCAATCTACTCGAACCCTTGCTTTCAGCTACGGTTTGGTGGATGTTTTGTGAGTTTTTAGGGTTGCAAAAGTGGTAGGGAGGCTGGTTATAAGTGGTATTTATAGGGGGAAGGATTAGGGTTTCAATGGGTTGGGCTTTGGAAGTGTTTAGAAGGGGTTACACCTTGAAACTAGCCCACAAAACCCAACTATATGGGGCTGAATTTTGCTGAATTGGGCTGCCATATTTCTTTATTTTTTTTTATTTTTTTAAAACATTATAATGAGTAATTTTGTTAATTAAGTTGTGTAATAATATGCAACAATGTTTCCCCTAACTTGTAACAAGGTAAAATATGAAATAAAACATGATTTAACTAGGTAAAAAAGTGTAATGTACAAGTTTTATTTACGAAGCAAGTTCCGTATTTTACAACGATTACGATGAAAGAATGGTTATAAGAACACAAGATTTCCAAAGATAGAATTTCACGTAAGGTTTCTAAATGTAGGATGTTTGAAAACGCAGGGCGTTACACCGAAGTCCTCCATAAACTGGAACCCATATTCGTCCGTTTAGTCGTAGCATTCCATCTTTGTCGTGGGATAACTGCTCCTCAGTTACTCCCAACTTTTCGGCAGGATAGTTAGCTTCCAGCACAGCTTCCTTCTGTGCAGCTAACACCCTTTCATTCAAATTATTTCTTATCTCAATGCGCTTGGCATTGATTCTGATTGGCTTCACCCTTTCCTTTCTACTTAAGGCGTCGGCAACCACATTTGCCTTGCCTGGATGGTATCGTATCTCGCAATCATAGTCATTAAGAGTTTCCATCCATCGCCTTTGACGCATGTTCAATTCCTTCTGATTGAACAGATGCTGAAGACTCTTGTGATCCGAATAAATTATGCACTTGGTGCCATACAAGTAATGTCTCCATAGCTTCAATGCAAATACAACCGCACCCAATTCCAAATCGTGAGTGGTGTAGTTCTTCTCGTGCACCTTTAGCTGGCGAGAAGCGTAGGCAATGACTTTGCCTTTCTGCATGAGTACGCAACCCATGCCCGTATGTGATGCGTCACAATACACCACAAATTCCTCTATTCCATCAGGCAATGTCAACACTGGCGCATTGCTCAACTTCTTCTTCAAGATATCGAAGGATTCTTGCTGCTTAGGGCCCCAATCGAACTTAATCTTCTTACGGGTCAATGAAGTTAGGGGCGCAGCAATTCTCGAAAAGTTCTCGATAAATCGCCTATAGTATCCTGCCAATCCGAGGAAACTGCGAATCTCGGTAGGAGTCTTCGGCTCCTGCCAGTTCATGACTGCTTCTACTTTAGCCACGCTCGCTTACAACATGTCCAAGGAATTGGACTTCTCGAAGCCAAAATTCACACTTCGAAAATTTGGCATAAAGCTTCTCTTGATGCAGAAGTTTGAGAATACAACGAAGGTGTTTCTCATGATCAGCTTGGCTCTTCGAGTAGATAAGAATGTCATCAATGAAGACGATGACGAACTTATCTAAATAAGGTTTGCAGACGCGATTCATGAGATCCATGAACGCGGCTGGTGCGTTAGTGAGCCCAAACGGCATCACTAGGAACTCGTAATGTCCATAACGAGTCCTAAACGCTGTCTTGTGTACGTCTTCCTCCTTGACCTTCAACTGATGATATCCTGACCTTAGGTCAATCTTGGAGAAATAGCTTGCTCCTTGCAACTGATCGAACAGATCGTCGATCCTGGGTAACGGATATCTATTCTTGATAGTGACCTTGTTAAGCTCACGATAATCGATGCACAGACGCATCGACCCATCCTTCTTTTTAACGAACAAGATTGGCGCTCCCCAAGGAGACGAGCTAGGTCTAATAAAACCTTTAGCTAACAAATCATCCAACTGCGTCCTCAACTCCTTCATCTCCGTTGGTGCCAATCTATATGGTGCTCTTGCTACAGGTGCTGCACCTGGAATAATGTCTATCCGGAACTCCACTTGTCTATCTGGTGGAAACCCGGGTAGCTCTTCAGGAAATACTTCAGGATATTCCGAGATAACAGGGATATCCTCAATCTTCGGCTTCGGCTCATCTATGGTAACTTGTGCCATATAAATGACACATCCCTTCTGCATGCATCTGGATGCTTTGAGCATGGACACTTGCTCAGGCAATCCATGCTGGGTATCTCCTTGAATAGTAAGTGACTCACCGGACGGAGTCTTAACTATTACTTGCTTTCTGTTGCACAGAATCTGGGCTTGGTTACTCGACAACCAATCCATGCCTATTACTATATCGAATCCAGCTAGCTTAAAGGGAAGCAAGGATAACGGGAAGGAATGATTCCTAATGGATATAACACATCCATCTAGAACAGTCGAGGCGGTTTCTATGGTTCCATCGGCTAATTCCACCTCATATTTCACGCTTAAGGTTTTAACAGGAAGGTTCAACAATTTACAAAACTTATCATCTACAAACGACTTATCAGCTCCTGAATCAAACAATACTCTAGCAAAAACATCATTTACAAGAAACGTACCTGTAATGACGTTGTCGTCAAGAACTGCCTCCTTGGCGTCCATTCTGAAGACTCTCGCATTAGTCTTCTTTCCTTCATCTGCCTTCCTCGCATTCTTTGGGCAATTTGGCCGGATATGCCCTTTCTCGTTGCAACCGAAACAAGTTGCATCCTTCATTTTCTTGCAATCCACAGCTTTATGATCTGTGGACTTGCAGATCCCACAACGTTTCTCGAAAGACTGGGACCTAGACTCCTGCCTGCATCTCCCAAAGTGATGCCTCCTACAAACCTTGCATTTGGGTTTCTCACCCGACTGACGATCTCCTTTCTTAGATCCCGACCCTTTTTGGTGGTCGTTGCTCCCTCTGTGTCGTTTCTCAGACCTTCGTGAGGTGTCATCCTCACGTTTCCTTTTGTTTTCTTCTGAGCTCTTAATAGCTCTCAATCTGACCACATCTTGAGTGAGGGAGAGGGATAGATCGGCCACCGATCTAAATGTAGTAGGCCTTGAAGCCTTGACGCTTGCCTTTATCTCCGGTGCCAGACCCCCAATAAATCGAGCAATCCTACGCGGCTCCGGGGTCACTAGATAAGGCACTAAACGAGACAAGGTGTTGAACGTAGTGAGATATGCCCGACAATCGAGGTTTTTCATAACCAGGGATACGAAATCCGATTCTATTCTTTCAACCTCATGCTGCGGACAGAAATTCTCCTTGATCAGTGCTACAAACTGATCCCATGTCATGCTATACAGAGCGGTCTTTCCAGTAGCTTGTAGAAGTGACTTCCACCATGCTAACGTGTCTCCCTTGAACGACTGGGACGCGTACTTCACAACATCCCTATCAGCACACCCGCTGATATCAACCACAGCATCCATCTCATCAATCCACGTCATACAATCGACGGCTCCCTTTTCCCCAGTGAAATCTCTGGGCTTGCAAGATACGAAGTATTTGTACGTACAGGACCTGCTGTGCGTATCATGCTTCATCTTAACTTCTTGCTTTGGGATGCTGCTGTGGTTGGAGGAGTGATTATCATCCTCATCCTTCTTCGGCTCACTCTTCTTAGAAGGTGGCTTACTATGAGCCTCAGAATGAGTCTTGGGCTTTACGTGCGTTACTGTTCGGGTTCTACTCCGAGTACCGCTAGATTCCCTGAATTGCCTATCCATAGCTTTGGCAACAGCGTTATCTATCAGTGCTTGCAATTCCGCACCAGTGACGTGAATCTTTGCATTATCTGAGGGTTCCCCAGAATGACTGTTGGTCTCCTCCGATTTGGCCATTGTAGCTTTAAGCTACAATAAAGGACAAGGTCTATTTAGAAACCTAACAGTATTATCGTCCTAGACGAATCATTAACCATGGTATTAATAACCATAATGGTTAATTTAATAAATTTCATTCAGGCTCTTACTAGCAATCAAGGAATGAAAATATATATATTGGCACCATAGGCCTAGTCACTTCGGACAATTACTAAATTATAAATTTAGATTTTTATAGGATTATAAATTGTATAATTAAACAAATAATCCTTTACTAGACAGAGAGTCATAAACCACAACTGCCACTATATGACATAGTCATAACCCGTAGGTATCAAGTCATAAACAGACTTGTGTACAGATATAATCTGTAAATAATTTATTAAAAAGGGTGACATGTGTGATTTTACGAATCACGCTTAGTCAAGAATGTTAACATGTTCTCAGACGTTAACAGGGAGTTGAATCTTTTCAACCAGGTTTTACCATCATGGCCAGGCCTGTTAATAAGGCATTCAAGCTAGGTTCTACCTTACTAAGATTCTTATAAAATGGCAAATCAAATAAAAATTGATATTTTCCATTATTTTAATATTATATTCATGCATATAAATAAAATGAGAAATTCCAATTAACCATTTCAAATTTCAAATAAAGTAACTAGTACATCCTTGCCCTAAACGGGACTTTAATTCAAATAACATGAATAACATGCCCGCGCAGGGGCTAAACAAATAACAACAACAACTAAGCAAAACAGACCCACGCAGGGGTTAACAGAACAACATACCCACACAGGGGTAGAATAAGGGAAATATACCCACGCAGGGGTAGAGTACAGGAATAAATGTCCACGCAGGGACATGAGTAAATGAGATAACAATCAAAGGATTCAATGATCCTTCTTACTCTTACCCTTGAGTAAGTCAAACACCTTCTTGAACATGCCACTGTTGCGTCGGCGATCAGCTCGCATCTCGTGTTGCAACTCACGTCGCATGCTGTTAATCCCATGCAGGATTTCTTGAACCTGCGGCGGCGACATCATAGGCGCCGGTGGCGGTGGCTGGTACTGCTGCGGCTGCGGTGGCTGTGGCTGCTGGTAACCCGGAGGGTAACCAAAAGTAGACTGCCCAGCAGTCCAAGTGTCCCCAAATGGACCACTAGGTGGGAGTGAGCTGTAGTTCACAGCTTGCCAATAAGGGTCTCCTGTGTAATCATAATCCTGAGGGAAAACCTGCTCGAACGGGTTAAACTGAGCTGCGCTGGCATAAGCCGGAATCGGCTCTCCATAGTTCTGCGGCGGCAGAGGCGGGATCGGTACTGAAGTGACCTCTGATACGGGATGCTGAGACTCCCCCGTCTCGGACTCCTCGGGAAGAGGCGCGTAGCGGCTGCTACCAACATGTGGAGGGGTGCCTATGCGAATCCCTCCGCGCGTAGACATGCGCGCATTCCTCCTTGGCCTCTGAGGCGGAGGAGGTAAAACTGGTGGCGGCGGTGGTGACGGAGTGATCACGTCACGCCATAGGGCCTCAGATAGGTCCTGCTGTAGAGGCGGCTGCTGCTGAAGCTGCTGCTGCTGAGAGTGGTGCTGCGAGTGCACCGGCGAACCATGGCGAGACTGGAGCATCGGAGAGTTGTGGCGGCTGGGGGTGTAATACCAATCGTACTGCTTAAATCTCTCCTGAAAGCTATCAACACCATTGTAGGGTGATCCCCTAAATGGTGACCCATCCGATATCTCGATGGGATGGTTGGGCGTGCCGGATGGTGGCAGCGAAGGGTCCGTCTCTTCATCGACTTCCATCTCGTGGTCGCCAGGAAAGTGGTCCTCCGGTCCTAGTGGGTTATGACCCACTGGCTCATCCACAAAAGCATCAGGGTTATACAGACCCTGGTAAACTGGTGCTGGGTACTGGTGAGGTGACTGATGGAGCGGTATGTAAGATCCATGAGAACCATGGGGCCCATTCTCCGAGTGGGGCCCAAATGATTGGGGTAGTGATGGCGAAGTGCTCATAGACACCGAGTGTCTAGCCGGCTCGGCGAATGATCCCCAAAGATCATTGGCTGCAGTGTGGTGCGTAGCTGACGGAGCTCGTCTGTGTGAGGGTCCTGCCTCATGGTCGTGCGATGTAGCGAATCCTCCTCGACCTCTCATTCGTGGCGGCATAATGATCCTGTCAAAAATTAAACAAGTTGCACAACAAATATATAAGACAAAGCAAATAATGAGATTAAAATAAAATAAACGAAATGTTGAACATTTCCTAAGTTCTTTGTCTAGACTCGAAAATCGAGGAATGTGCAATTGTGTAACTGAGATTAAATACATTAGGATAGTGTTTAATTCACTCAGCGTTGGCTCTGATACCAACCTGTCACACCCCGATTTCCACGTGTCACCGGTGGGCCCGGTGTGGGGTACAGTGACGTAGTTGGCATCGTCATAGACAATCAACACAACATAATAATGCACAGCGGAAGCAGAATAGATACATTTCAACTTTTAAATAAATTGCAATAATAAATATCACAGTAGTTGAAACGGATCCACAGGCGGATCAAATACAAATAAGATAAAATATTGTTCAACAGATATTTGTCGTCCGAGCTTGCGAGACTATAGTGGACGCTCTTAGGAAACAGCCAGCCTATTTTCGTATAGTACCTGCACTTAACCTTTCGGGAAAAATACGTCAGTTTACACTGGTAAATACAAATCGACTGACTCATTTTGAAAATGATTGAAAATTGATTTAAATGCACAAGGCATAAATATTTTTATTAACTTGGGATAATTATATAATATAAACTTGTGAACGATTTACATGCACTCGTATCTTTGGTGGCCCGGGATCTGCTGTCCGGGCTAAAAATTAAATGACACACCACATTAAAGAGTTATACACGCCGAGTGTACGCCTACACCCCGTGCTCTGGTCGTGGCCATCTCGTAAGATAATGCCAAGGATATCCGGGACACGGTCAATAACCCCCCAAAGCCTAAAGTAAGACAAGACTGTTTAAACGAAGTCGCACAAGCTATTCAAGACTGTACACCCATAAGGAGCAGCACTTGTGCGCCCGATCAAGCGGTATTTTAAATACCGTACCCCAAGCCCGTATAGGGAAAATAAGTCAAAATGTATTTACCTGAGCAAGTATGTAACACAAACGGTAAGTGTGGTAGCTTTTACTGGGCCTCCTAATCTGGAACAAAGGTTTATAATTAACCTATTAGATTCCTAGCGGGTCTTTTATTTAAGCCTAAGCTTTGACCGGTTAGTTTTAAGAATGATACGGTTTACGCACGATTAAGCGAAAGACCGGATAGAATGTGATTTAGACCCGACAAGTTTGAATACTTGTATAATATGGGTATACTAAATACATTCTGGATTTTGAAATAAAAATGATGACGTTTGACCCGTTTCGGTCAATTTACGCAAACTAGTTACGTAAACCGAACCGAATGCAATAAGGGCGTTACGGGTAGCCAAAAGAGTCAAATGCAAGTTCCCTGAGATAATATGCTTAAAATATGATATTATATCAGTAAGTTATGTTCTATATTGCCCGAAATAATTTTAAACCCAATTTATGCCTTAGAAGGGCATTTTGGTCATTTAAAAGATAATAAAAGAGTAAAATTAGAAATCTGAGTTTCGGGTCTGGTTCATACAGTAAATATACCTCATTTAACATATTATAACAGTAGGGTATGACCCATATATCAAATTTATCATTTAAAATCAAACTATGCACCGTAGGGGTATTTTAGTAAATTCACAAGGGCTAAAAATGCCAAAACTGGAAATCTGAGATCATATACTTATACTTACTGTTATTATATGAAAATATGCTAATTACATCAGTAGGTATAAGTCTTACATGTTTAAAACAAGTATAACGCTTACTATGCGCTTAAAACGCTAAATATGCGATTTAGAGCCGTTTCCGGGTTTATATATGAAAGCTGAGATTTTTATATTTCCAGAAGGCTCATAATAATTTATTTAACATTTGAAATCAGTAGAAAAAGGTTTCGGGTCAAAAGGATGTGTAAAACTCATTTTATGGCTTAAACGGTCAAAACCGACATAACCCGAAATAACTAGGCGATCTAGGATCCGTTCAGCCAAAAATTAATTAAAAATCATCAAATATCCCAGAATATTATAATACATCAGTTGGTAAAAAGTTTTATACCAAAACGTGGCCAGAAATAGGTCATATGCGAAAAGGGCCGTTTATGTAAATTAAGAACATAGTTTTACGCTAATGGCCATAACTCAAAATCTGGACCACCAACTGATCCGAAATTTTCGGTGCAAGTTTATATATTAGAAATAAAGATTTCTACTCTTTCACTTTCCCAAAAATCACGTTTTATATCAAAAAGGGCAAAATAGTCAACTTTATGCATAAATCGGAAACATGCATTCGAATCGGCTAAGCATAGACTTAATCAACAAAAATTCCAGAAAGTTTTACCAAAATAAAAATGGTCAAAAATACTCTCCAATACAGATCTCAAACATGCATGTACGAATCCGAATCGATAGTCTACGAATTAGTCGTTTTATAGGACTTTCGGCTCCGATTCGTATTTATACTATAGATTGTCGAGTTGATCGTGGTAAAATACATTCTTATATTCATAATAAAGCTATCTATGAAGATCAAACAGATTGCATGTCATTTATTTTACCATTTAAGCTATTTTTCTCAAAAATCACTTCTGTTGACTTTTTAGAATCACGTTTGACTCGACAATTAGCATGCATGTAGTGGGATTCAGATAATACCCTTTAGAGGGTTTGTTTCCCACATAAATACCAACATATATCAGGTTTCAATTCGAGAAATGACTGATTGAAACTTGTTTAATCAGAAAGTCAAAGCTTATGAACAAACAGTTTGACTTTTAGCAATAATCAAAGCAAGAACGGATTGGAGATCGAATTAGAAGCTTACCAAGGTCCTATTGATGTTAAGCTAACACTAGAAATCGGCCTTGATGTCCAGAAGTGCTCCAGAAGTCCTTGAGAGCTTTTTGCAAATCTTGAGTGTTCTTGTTCACAAGTGCAAGTGCCAAGAAATGAGCTTTGGATCAGATTTAAAGCTGAATTGTTGATGTTTGCAAGGGGTTACTGTGGCCTAGGCATGCATGCAATGTTATTGGAGCTTTTGGGAGGTGAAAACAGCTGTTACCCACTTAATTTCGGACCCAAATCGCTGCTGTTCGCGGATTCTGCACCTGGGTTTATTGGCAGCTCCAAAGTTTGCCCATTTGTTGCAGTTTTGGTCCCTGTACTTTGGTTGCGATGATTTGGCCATGAATCTTGACTCGTAAACCCCCGAATCTGGTTTTTAAGAACCCTTGGACATTTACCAACATGGTAATGTCCTCGTTTAACTTTGCGCTCGCCCGAAAAGCCATAAAATTCGACGTTGACGCTTTTAACCCCTCAAGTACGGTTTTGGCCATAACTTTCTCATATGATAACGAAACTTCATGAAATTTTTACCACATATTCTAGTGAGTATATTTTAGCTTTACAAAGCTTCGGGTCTGCCAAAAGATCACTCAGAGGTATAAATTCAACATGTTGACACTTTTAGCCCCTATAGTTACGGTTTTGGCCATAACTTTCTCATACGTTGACGAAACTTCATGAAATTTTAACCACACATTCTAGTGAGTATATTTTAGCTTTACGAAGCTTCGGGCCTGCCAAAAGTTCACTCAGAGGTATAAATTAAACATGTTGACACTTTTGGCCCCTATAGTTTGCAATACTTCACTTTTGTGCAATTTCCGCGTCGTATGATCCATGAACCATCCGTTTAAGGTTATAAACATTATGTAGGGTTATCATAGAGCCTATTTATCCATTGTTGACACTTTGGACCCTTACGTTCCATAGTTTTCACTGTTTGTCATTTTTAGTCCCTCTAAGGTATGTTTTCACATACCGGAACCTTATGACACGTGTCAAGACATTATTGGACGAAATTTTTCGAGGTGTTACAGAAACGAGACTTAGAGACTTCATCCATGTTGTGGCATCAGCGTTTAGGCCACATTTCAAGAGAACGATTAAATCGTCTCGTAAAGGATGAAGTCATACCTCCTCTCGATTTCTCTGATTTTGGAACATGTGTCAAATGTCTTAAAGGTAAAATGACATTAGCGAATAAGAAAGGTGCCACTAGGAGTTCTAATTTATTAGAACTCATTCACACTGACATTAGTGGTCCCTACCAAATCGTTGGCATAACAGGACATACTTCATTTATCACTTTTATTGATGATTATTCTCGTTACATGTACTTGTATCTTATTAAGGAGAAATCTGAATCTCTTACAACTTTTAAAGATTATAAGGCTAAAGTTGAAAAGCAATTAGATCGTCAGATTAAAGTTGTGAGATCAGATAGAGGCGGTGAATATTATGGAAGACATACTGATGTGGGTCAAGCTCCTGGTCCATTTTATGAGTTTTGTAAGGGCCAGGGGATTGTGAACCAATACACCATGCTTGGTACACCTCAGCAGAACGGTGTCGCTGAAAGAAGAAACCGTACCCTTATGAACATAGTGCGCAGTATGTTAGCCAACACTAATTTACCATTATTCCTCTGGACTGAAGCGTTAAAAGCAGCTGTTCATATACTCAATAGAGTTCCTTCTAAGTCTGTCCCTAAAACTCCTTATGAACTTTGGACAGGAAGGAAACCGAGTCGTAAATATATGAAAGTATGGGGCTGCATTGCTGAAGCAAAACTTTACAATCCTTTCCTAAGGAAACTTGACCCTAAAACAGTTAACTGTTTCTTTATCGGGTATCCTGAGAACTTTAAGGGTTATCGTTTCTATTGTCCTTCCCATGTCACCCGCATTGTTGAAACCAAGTGTGTCGTGTAACGCCCTGCGTTTTCATAATGTCCCTATTTAGAAACCATTGCTTGAAATTCTATTTTTGGAAACCTTGTATTCTTGTGATCGTTCCTTCCTTGTAATAATTGTTAAACCAAGACTTGGATCATTAATGAAACTTGTATTTTGTTACATTTATGTTGTACGCACTCTAATTATGCTCGTATGTTCGATTGGTGAATCAATTTGTGCTTGAACGTTATTCTTGGAAACTATGTGCTAAACTTGTAATTAAACTAAACTTATGCATTGGACGTGTTTTGAACGAGAACGATACTTGGTTATGTCATTTATACGCTTAATTATACTTTGATTATGATCATCGTACTTGATTACACCTTATACTATGCTTTTGTATCAAAACAAGTCCCTAAACTCTCAAACTTGCACCTAAAAGGATCAAACATAAGCTTCAGGGGCCAAAGTGCAACAAAGATGAAACTAGTCGGAACAAGGGCGCCGCGTGACGCCAAGGTCCCTCGCTTCACGCTAGGGCCCTGTTTCGGCAGACTTGTGTTTCTTGAGCTGTTGTGCACGAAATCCCAAGATTTAAACTCCCCCAATCACCTTTAATCCACCTCTAATCACCTCCAATCAACTCTAAACTCTTCCATTATAAATACCCACCTTCTCCAACCCATTTTACACTTTCACAACTCTCTAATCTTCACAAAATTGCTCTCAAATTTGCTGTGAATCTGAGTTTTTGGACAGATTCGTGTACCTTCACAAAAGTGAGTGTAACTTGCTCATTTCTCAACCAAATCACTTGGTTCTTCTTCCTATTGCTTTGTTATGTCCTTGGGTTTGAATCCTTGGTTTTTCCTTGGAAGAATCATGCTTGGATTTGCCCTAAAATGGACTAAAACTTTCTGTTTTGTTTATTATTATTCAACAACTTGTTATTTCTTATCAAACTTGAGCCTACTCATCTCACACCTATGTCCTAATGCTTACAACACTTCTCGTGGTTGGTTAAGCTTAAAAACAAGGTTGAGACACTTAAAAATCAGAGGATTTGACCTCATAAACTTGGTGTTTTGTTTAGGCTTTTAACCCACAAGTCATGTCAAACTTAGACTTTGAGGCATGAGTGATTATGGAATAACTTGGGTTGTCCAAACATACAATCCTCACATGATTTGATGATTTCTATTAGTTTGGTTTATTTTACACACTTGTATAAACCTTAGTTCGTGACCCTCCTTGGTTGTCTTTACATCAAGTGAAGTGGTGAACATCAAAGGGGTGCCTAAATGGAAGCTTAGTCTTCCTACCCTATACATGACATCCTTGTAACTAGAGGTGCCTAAATGGAGATTTATTCTTCTACCTCCTACTTGAAATATTGGACCTAAATAATATGTAATATTTAACCTAAGTATAAGCACATACTCATTCGAACCTTTGATGTTAAACTTATGTTTACATGTTAAAGAAGTAGAACATCATCCAAGACCTAAACCTTAATATGATTCTAATGGGTATACTACCCATGAAAAACATTAAATAACCATATTGGTTACCTAGTGTCATATGAGGGTTATAAGGTTTAAAAGATGATTACTTTTATATTTTACTTTATGCTAAGTTATTTCATATTCTTAATCTTCCGTTAAACGCCAAACTCACACACCTACGTTTCCTCGTGTAGAAGGACTAGGTGCTCCAAGCTAATTCATCCACCCACTTACTCTCGGAATCCCAAGTTCAAGACTTGTAAACCGTGAGTATACCCGACCCCTTTTTCCCCTTTACATTTTGGGAAGCAACATGTATACCTATTCAAAACAACTCTTATGCTTAAACAAAACATACTCTATCTATGAACGTGACATGAAACTATTGTGAATATTTGCTATGCTTGTATGCTCTATGAACGATTTGGAACGTTATATGCTCATTAACTTTGCTAGCCCACCTTAACAATTATAGCGCTATAGGATTAACGCCCCGCCCGCTATTCTATTGGGTATTGTTAAGTTAAACATTACCACCCCGCTAAACTATTGGGATTAGGCTATTTTATGCGTTGTATTCTTGGGTTTGATCATATAGTACACCAAAATTGCATTGCTAGTAAATTTATTCACTATGTAACATGTTGGATATGAGTTTTTATTCTATTATGCTATGTAGTCAAACTTGTATACTCGCCTTTGCTTTTGCATTGAACTCTATTTTAATACATGTTGCAGGTTAATTATTGAGATGATATGCAAGACGAAACAAGATTTAGGGTGGACTAGATACACACCTAGATTAATCTATCTTTTATTGTTATGTTACAATTTGAAACAATGTTGTTATTTCTATTTGAATCTTGTATGACAATTTAGTATTGCAATGAAATTTGAATTTAATTAAATATTGTCACATAGTGTTATGAAGTCTCTAGCAATCTATACACACTTCGTATCATCCCGATGTTTCCGCCATCGGTTGGGGTGTGACAGATTGGTATCAGAGCCATAACTATAGGGAATTAGGAAAATTGCCATGTTTTTGCCCTAATCTATAGTTCTAGGAATTTTGCCTCTTATTTGTTGTTTAAAACTTTTGTACTCTACCATGCATGCTTCCTAGCTATACTTTTGATTAAATTTATGTGCCTTTCCTAAGGCTAACACGAATACACTTATGCTATTTTTATACTCTTGTAACATCAACGAGAAGAATTTACCAAAATAGGCGTGAAACCCACAATTTGGTAAACGACTCTCATCCTACCTTTAATCTATTTTGCATGAAATTTCACCATTAAGCTAGGAGTGACATCCACCACTTAATGGTAATTTTCATTTCAACTCTAGTGGACCCTCGTCAAGATGTCAAAATTTTATTTTTGATCGACGAGTACCAACCACATTTAGGGTACGAAATCGTCAAGTTAGGGGTGAAACCCGCATCTCGTCGATTAAGTCCCATTCCTCGATTTTTATTCTCGCCAAAGTCCCGAATGTTTCGATCATTTAGAGATGTGTAGTAACCGGAAGGGTAAGATACCGTTAATCGCTTCTCGACGAGAGTATCTTACTTATAGGCCAAAGCACAATATCTCTAATTCGAAAGAACTTTCGACCCACTTTGGAGTAGTCGACGTTTCTCTACCCGAAACAATCCAATGTTTTATTGAGCCTCACTTTTATGTATCTCAATTTATATGTGATTTTATACTTGAACGTTCGTTCATTTCCAAATGTCGTTTTAATCATTTTGCACGTTATCGCAATCGCGAACAATAATAATTTCTCTCGAACAAACTAAATTTACAATGCTTTCCTTATTCATGTTATGCTATGTGAAACCCATGATTATACTATGTGAGACGTCGTAATCTTTTATGTTATACAACTCGAATTGAACCTTTTATGCTATATGACATTTTATGCCATGTGAATCAAGTAAACCTTTATACTATGTGACCCTTTATGCTATGTGATCAATTTCATTTTCTTAAACAAACATTATGGCCAAGTCTCACCTATTCCCTCTTTTCTAATTCGAATTATTTTTGAAATTTCACTTTTACACATATATCGTACAAGTACTTTATCATACATTTATACATTATTCACATACATGATTTCACATAATTTTATTTATACCCCTCGTAACAATAAATGGAGACATATCATCAAGATGGGAGTGATTTCCTTACCTTGACGACTAACTCCGTTTCTTTTCTCATCTTACAACGACCTCGCCAACGAATTAGGGGTGATTCCCTTACCTAGGTGATCGTTACCAATATTTTCCTTAATAGACTATATTACGTAAACATGATCACGTTTATATCTAAATCGTTTATCATTAGCCAAATCTCTATTTATTTCAACAAGCATTGTTTATATGAACGAATTCCTTATTCTACAATCTATTTTTATATAGCTCACACACACAAAATTCTTAACCTTTACCATAAACGCTTATTCCTCGATTTTCAAAATTTACGAAATGCTACTTATCAACCTAGTTGGTTTAATAAATCCATTGCCCACGAAATTTTGTATTCAACGTAACTATTGAAAAAGGCTCATCTTACGTCCTTAAACTAGAGATTTTCTATTTTCAATTGGGAATCAAACCAACTTTTTCACGCACACCTACAAAATACTACCCATGTTATTCAATCATTTACTAAAATTTCTTTCAAAATCAGTAAAATGTTTTATTAAAGACACTTTTTCAACAATCACTAAGATCGTATACCAAAATCCTTTTTCTTAAGAATCAACGTTGTCACAAAAATCTCTAAACTTTGAATTTCTTCTTTAATGCAAGATCATTTAAAACGATGTAAACTTATTTACTTCTAGGACCTTTTTCAACCATTATTCAATACGTCAATTTAATATAAAATGTGTGGGCAAAGAAACTTCATAAGAACCAACCATCTTCAACGTATGTAAATCTTTTTCTTTAAAACAAGAGTAGCATTTCCTTTCTTTCACAAAGTATAACACACATAACCAATAGATATTTTATACTCTCTTTACATTTATGAACTAGATTCTATATTTCATGTCAACTCAATCTATTTTGATTTTAATTAAACTTCACGCTTTGCTCAAACAACTATACATGCATACCATCTTACGCGTTTTAGTTTATATCTCGCGTCAATTTCGCAAATACTACTCGTTTTTGTTTTCTTTTATACTCAGAACTTCTTAATATTTTAAGTACTTAAAGTGATATACTACGATTACTACCGTATACAAAATCCTTACCTCCCACACTAACATTCATATTCGTACATTTTACGTTATACTCATATGTTACACATATATATTCAGATTTATACTCATAATCATCTAATTATACTTACACTCACATTTATACAATTACGTCTACACTAATATTCATATTCATGTTTACACTCATACATCCTACTTATACCTATATCTGTACAACTATACTTAAACCTATATTCACTCTCATACATATTTTATTCATACTAAATTAATTATGATTACACTTACATTCATAGTGATACTCGCATTTATACAATTTATGTTATACTCGTACTTATATATATACTTTCATTTATACGATTTATATTTGGGCTCACGTTCTATCCGCAATAGTGCGAAAAAAAAGAAGGCCCGGCCCCAAGTTGTTCAAGAATAGTGTCGTTGAGTTTCTCGACCCTTTGTCTTAGGATTAGTCAGTTCTATTTCTCGATGGGGGCAGGGAAAGGATATAACTCAGCGGTAGAGTGTCACCTTGACGTGCGCTTTTAACAAAAGTTGTGCTTGTGCTCATACTCTTGCCATACGTTTTGGTGTTTATGCTCACATGCGTACTCATATTTAAACTTATACTATGCTCATGATTTATTCATACTTAAAATTTATATTTTCACACCTATACGCGAGCGAAACCGGAGGGATTCGCTTACGTTGGTCTTATACTATTTGGAACACAAACGTACTTATATGCTACATTTCTATACACTCGCAATCTTATTTTCAAAATTTATGCATACCTTGATTCATATGCAACTAGTACAAGATATGCGGATCATGCGACGATTGGTATAATCGCGGGTGCACACGGGGTTATAGTAAAGGCCGTATGAGAACCATAGAGTGTACTACTGTGTATGGTAAGGCACATGACGTAACATGGCACGAAATATGAAACAGATGCAACGTGGTCAAAACATGGTGGATACGCCGCTGGTACTTCCTATATATAAGTGTTTTCACCATGTTACCAAAATTTCATAAACGTGCTATGAGAAATTCAGTGTTTTACAGACCATTTAGACCTGTTATAACCTAAGACAACTCACAAACGCATTATATCCGATTACCCATGACGAGACTTCATCTTTAACACGCTACTTTCGTCTACCTACTACTTATATCATTCTTATACAAGCATTCGTTTATTAAGAATCAATCATCCACTTCTATACTTCTAGTATTCTCCATTATTTTTGTTTTTTATACGAACCTCGTTAACAATCAAGTCTGTTAAACCGTCCTCCTATTCTTATTTCTTATATAGACGTACTTAGTAAACCATTATCACTTTATTCAAAGTACTAGGCCTTGTCGTTCTCCCAAAACTTCATACTTTTCGAAACATTTCAAATTTTCAAAGATCCATTTCTTAATAATCACCTTATTGCCAAAACTTTTTCAAGCCTTCCTCTTCAGTAAATTTCAGGACGAAATTTCCTAAAGGAGGGGAGACTGTAACGCCCTGCATTTTCATAATTTCCCTATTTAGAAACCATTGCTTGAAATTCTATTTTTGGAAACCTTGTATTCTTGTGATCGTTCCTTCCTTGTAATCATTGTTAAACCGAGACTTGGATCATTAATGAAACTTGTATTTTGTTACATTTATGTTGTACGCACTCTAATTATGCTCGTATGTTCGATTGGTGAATCAATTTGTGCTTGAACGTTATTCTTGGAAACTATGTGCTAAACTTGTAATTAAACTAAACTTATGCATTGGACGTGTTTTGAACGAGAACAATACTTGGTTATGTCATTTATACGCTTAATTATACTTTGATTATGATCATCGTACTTGATTACACCTTATACTATGCTTTTATATCAAAACAAGTCCCTAAACTCTCAAACTTGCACCTAAAAGGATCAAACATAAGCTTCAGGGGCCAAAGTGCAACAAAGATGAAACTTGTCGGAACAAGGGCGCCGCGTGACGCCAAGGTCCCTCGCGTCACGCTAGGGCCCTGTTTCGGCACACTTGTGTTTCTTGAGCTGTTGTGCACGAAATCCCTAGATTTAAACTCCCCAATCACCTTTAATCCACCTCTAATCACCTCCAATCAACTCTAAACTCTTCCATTATAAATACCCACCTTCTCCAACCCATTTTACACTTTCACAACTCTCTAATCTTCACAAAATGCTCTCAAATCCGCTGTGAATCTGAGTTTTTGGACAGATTCGTGTACCTTCACAAAAGTGAGTGTAACTTGCTCATTTCTCAACCAAATCACTTGGTTCTTCTTCCTATTGCTTTGTTATGTCCTTGGGTTTGAATCCTTGGTTTTTCCTTGGAAGAATCATGCTTGGATTTGCCCTAAAATGGACTAAAACTTTCTGTTTTGTTTATTATTATTCAACAACTTGTTATTTCTTATCAAACTTGAGCCTACTCATCTCACACCTATGTCCTAATGCTTACAACACTTCTCGTGGTTGGTTAAGCTTAAAAACAAGGTTGAGACACTTAAAAATCAGAGGATTTAACCTCATAAACTTGGTGTTTTGTTTAGGGTTTTAACCCACAAGTCATGTCAAACTTAGACTTTAAGGCATGAGTGATTATGGAACAACTTGGGTTGTCCAAACATACAATCCTCACATGATTTGATGATTTCTATTAGTTTGGTTTATTTTACACACTTGTATAAACCTTAGTTCGTGACCCTCCTTGGTTGTCTTTACATCAAGTGAAGTGGTGAACATCAAAGGGGTGCCTAAATGGAAGCTTAGTCTTCCTACCCCATACATGACATCCTTGTAACTAGAGGTGCCTAAATGGGGATTTATTCTTCTACCTCCTACTTGAAATATTGGACCTAAATGATATGTAATATTTAACCTAAGTATAAGCACATACTCATTCGAACCTTTGATGTTAAACTTATGTTTACATGTTAAAGAAGTAGAACATCATCCAAGACCTAAACCTTAATATGATTCTAATGGGTATACTACCCATGGAAAACATTAAATAACCATATTGGTTACCTAGTGTCATATGAGGGTTATAAGGTTTAAAAGATGATTACTTTTATATTTTACTTTATGCTAAGTTATTTCATATTCTTAATCTTCCGTTAAACGCCAAACTCACACACCTACGTTTCCTCGTGTAGAAGGACTAGGTGCTCCAAGCTAATTCATCCACCCACTTACTCTCGGAATCCCAAGTTCAAGACTTGTAAACCGTGAGTATACCCGATCCCTTTTCCCCTTTACATTTTGGGATGCAACATGTATACCTATTCAAAACAAATCTTATGCTTAAACAAAACATACTCTATCTATGAACGTGACATGAAACTATTGTGAATATTTGCTATGCTTGTATGCTCTATGAACGATTTGGAATGTTATATGCTCATTAACTTTGCTAGCCCACCTTAACAATTATAGCGCTATAGGATTAACGCCCCGCCCGCTATTCTATTGGGTATTGTTAAGTTAAACATTACCACCCCGCTAAACTATTGGGATTAGGCTATTTTATGCGTTGTAATCTTGGGTTTGATTATATAGTACGCCAAAATTGCATTGCTAGTAAATTTATTCACTATGTAACATGTTGGATATGAGTTTTTATTCTATTATGCTATGTAGTCAAACTTGTATACTCGCCTTTGCTTTTGCATTGAACTCTATTTTAATACATGTTGCAGGTTAATTATTGAGATGATATGCAAGACGAAACAAGATTTAGGGTGGACTAGATATACACCTAGATTAATCTATCTTTTATTGTTATGTTACAATTTGAAACAATGTTGTTATTTCTATTTGAATCTTGTATGACAATTTAGTATTGCAATGAAATTTGAATTTAATTAAATATTGTCACATAGTGTTATGAAGTCTCTAGCAATCTATACACACTTCGTCTCATCCCGATGTTTCCGCCATCGGTTGGGGTGTGACATGCCGCGTTCCTGGAGGATTTCAAGGTCAGTGGGAGCAGTACCAACCCTTACGAAGAATTGCAAGAAGTACAAGACGCGGGGGGGGGGGGGGGGGACTCGTTGCTTACCATTACTCCGATTACTCCTCTTGTACCCAATGCAACTACTGCACCTGAAGCTACTGCACCAGCTCCAAATTCACCTCTACAATCAGAACCTATTATACCTCATGACGAAGGCACATCAAACACTCATAACCACGACAACGCTGAACCTGATAATCCACTTAGGAGGTCATCTAGGCAAAGAAGGCCTACTAATTGGGATGATTATGTTACCTACCTGACTGAAATGGATCCCGGAAAGCTCAATGATCCTATCTCTTACAATGAAGCCATTAGCAGTGATCAGTCTTCTGAATGGAATAAAGCGATGATTGATGAGCTTGAATCCATGAAGAAAAATGACGTTTGGGATTTGGTAGAATTACCCAACGGAGTCAAACCCGTAGGATGCAAATGGGTGTTCAAAACAAAACTGGATCCAAATGGGAACGTTGAACACTACAAAGCGAGATTGGTTGCAAAGGGCTACACTCAGAAAGAGGGAATTGATTATCAAGAGACGTTTTCACCTGTCTCTCGTAAAGATTCATTAAGGATCGTCATGGCCCTAGTAGCTCATTTCGATTTAGAGCTGCATCAGATGGACGTTAAAACCGCTTTCCTTAACGGAGATTTGGACGAACATGTTTACATGAAACAACCTGAAGGCTTTAAACCTGAAGGTCAGGAGCATCTAGTCTGTAAGTTGAAGAAATCCATTTACGGGTTGAAACAAGCATCACGTCAGTGGTACCTCAAGTTTGATGAAGTCATGAAGAGGCAAGGTTTTCTGAAGAATCAAGTGGATCAATGCACCTACCTCAAGATGAGTGGGAGCAACTTTACTATACTTGTCCTTTACGTAGATGATATTCTATTGGCAAGTAATAGTTTAGACATGTTGCATGAGTCGAAGCGGTTACTCTCACATAACTTCGACATGAAGGATCTCGGAGATGCTTCTTACGTCATTGGCATCGAAATTCACCGAGATAGACACAAAGGGATCTTAGGATTGTCCCAAAGGGCTTACATAGATCGTGTCCTTACACGTTACAACATGCAACAGTGCAAACCCTCCGTCGCTCCAGTAGTTAAAGGAGATGTTTTCGGTTCATTCCAGTGTCCGACAACAGAGGTTGAGAAGGAGCAAATGAGCCAGATACCTTATGCGTCAGTAGTCGGGAGCTTGATGTATGCTCAAGTCTGTACTCGCCCAGATATCGCTTATATTGCTGGAATGCTAGGCCGTTATCAAACTAATCCTGGCTTAGATCACTAGAAAGCAGCTAAGAAGGTACTTCGATATCTGCAAGGGACGAAAGACTATAAACTGACTTATAGAAGAAGTGGTGGGCTATTCTGATTCTGACTTTGCAAAATGCAAAGATGACAAGAAATCCACTTCGGGCTATATCTTTATGTTAGCAGGCGGCCCTATCTCATGGAAGAGTCATAAACAACAGTTGACCACAACTTCCACAATGATGGCATAGTACATTGCTGTTTATAACGCAACCTGTCATGGAATGTTGCTTAGAAATCTGGTCATTGGACTCAAAATTGTTAATTCCATTTCTAGACCATTGAAGCTTTACTGTGATAATTCAGCTGCCGTTAGTTTCTCGAACAGTAACAGTTCGACTGGAGCTGGTTTATATCTCGATACAAAATATCTATTTGTACGTGAACGAGTTGAGGAAAATAATCTTTGTATCGAGTATATTAGTACTAAGGATATGCTTGCAGATCCGATGACTAAAGGTCTCCCTCCTAAGGTTTACGAAGAACATGTTCGGAATATGGGATTTAGTAAAGACCTTATTTAAGCATATTGTACTAGCTTATGTTTTATGTTAATGAAATTTCCTCAGTTTGATTTTGTATGTCTCTTAGAATATGTTCAACCGGTATAATGGCATATAGACAAATAAAGTTACAAATCAAACAAAGGGCTTATGCGTATTTTGATCATAATGATTAGGTTTTAAATTAAGGCTATAGTATGATTAATGGGGGTCCTGAGTCGCATAATGATTCAACGGCTGTATGCTATAGTACTTGTTTAAGGCTAAAATGAGTGTTAACTCCTGATCAGGCTTATCTAATACTCATAGTAAATGATTACTCGGCTAAGTGGGAGAATGTAAGATTAAATATATTATGTATTAATATTTAATCCATAGCCATCATAATCATTTACATAATATAGATCAAAATATATTATAACCTATTAAATAATTAGTTGGTAATTGTTGATGGACCATATTACCCTGATTAACTAATTAGGTTCCTCCTGGGTGCTTATATAAGGAGAATTATGTGGAGGTTAAGGGGTTACTCAGTTACACAATTACACACACCCCATTAGCCATAACATCATAATTTCGACCTCCTCTCCTAGCCGATATCCCTTTTCGGTTTTTCTAAGCTGTCACACCCCCAAAAATCCACCTGCGGAGTATCACCGCTTGGGAGCGTGACTGACCAGGATCAAGCCACCAATCATACAGAACATTGTATAAAGTAAAAGTAATCACATTATAATCCAAACCATTTCCATATGAAAGGTGTTTCCAAAACATAAGTAAGTTAACCTTGTTTAGCGGAAGCGTATTATTGTAAAACCCATAGCAAATAAGTATCAGACATCAAAAGTGTTTAACAAGGTGATCACGATCCAAGCCCCACAACGACCAGCTCCTCCGTGTGCAAGCTCCAAGTACCTAGCGATCTGCAAGGCATGTAACAGAATGATCAACAAACTAGTTGAGCGAGTTCACATAAAGGAAATGCGTAATAGTAAGTTCATTTGTAATAGGTGGCTCTACTGGGCCGTTTGTATATTTTACTGTGGTGGTGTTCCACGTTTTCCTGTGGTGGTGTTCCACGTTTTCCTGTGGTGGTGTTCCACGTTTTCCTGTGGTGGTGTTCCACGTTTTCCTGTGGTGGTGTTCCACGTTTTCCTGTGGTGGTGTTCCACGTTTTCCTGTGGTGGTGTTCCACGTTTTCCTGTGGTGGTGTTCCACGTTTTCCTGTGGTGGTGTTCCACGTTTTCCTGTGGTGGTGTTCCACGTTTTCCTGTGGTGGTGTTCCACGTTTTCCTGACCACTAGACTACTCGTAACTATAGGTATCCTTCACAACCGAGGATAGTGATGTGGTAGTCTAGTCATAGTGTCAATAGAGTATCTAATCAACCTTTCAATCCCATTCCCAACACCCCGGGAACCCCATGCCTTGGTAAGAGTGTGAACTCACCTTGGTTTGCTCGGTATGCTAAACAAGTACACGCGCTCACAGTTAATCAATCACGTCCTATTGTATACACGTAGCAAATCAGTTCATGGTCGGAATATTACGCATGCAATTAATTGTTCACACAGCAGTCAGTTTGCATATCAGCACAACACGTAGTATTACACAAACATGTTCATCACCAAGCATGGCATGTCAATTAATTCAACATATGTTCAATTGTTCAAGACATTATGCAAAACCCTAGTATCTTTCGATCACAATTATCCTAATTATCTATCGAGTCCAACACTTAACTTTCGGACCGAAATGCTTTGTTTCGAACCATTGTTATCTTTCGACCAAAACCATCTTTCGGTCAAGGGTATGGTTCGGTCAATGCTATCTGTCGGTCAAACATCTGTCGGTCAATCTATCCTTCGGTCACTAACGCTATGGTTCGAAGGATAGGTATCTTTCGGTCCAACAATGGTTCGATCAATAAGTATCCTTCGGCAAATAACAGTTACGTTGATCCGATTAACCATTAACACAATTTTCACAAATCTGTTAACATCAACAAGATCAAACAAGCATGCATCTCATGTTTATCAAGAACCCTAATCTTGAAACAAGGTCATTCAAACTATTCGATTAACACACATAAGCCGATTACATAAGCGTGTCCGATTACAATATCTTAAATCACAAGTTATCATCGAATCGTATCACCAATCATCCATTAAACAACATAAATTTCCTATCCGATCGATCACCCTGACTGGATTAACTAACCGATTAACAACACGATTCGAAATCATGAAATCATTTAACCATAATCACAACATATCCAATGTGCATACAAATTCGATTAATACCCATACGCAATCATCATACAAATCAGTTAATATACAACCAGCCTATTTACATACGATTTGATAATTCCAGAAATCATGTATTGTGGACACTAACCGGGGTAGAAAATAAGAGAATCGATCAGCAAAAATCTTCGTATGAGTTGTGGTTGCCGTCACAGATCAAAAGTGTTCTAGGGTTTTTCTTAGAATAATAACTATCAGTTTACATGCATCCTTATATATACGTATCACAGTAATGGGCCAAGCCCAACAGAACAACTGGGCCGAAACATATCGAAGGATATGTTTCGTGATCCTTCGGACCGAAACAAGGTCGAAGGATATGTTTCGGAGTCTTCGAGTCGAAGGTTATCCTTCGAGGTCCTTCAAGTCCTTCGACTGTATTTTATCTTTCGGACAAAATGTTATTATGATATTTATGATAATAACAATAATAATAATTCTAATATTATTATCTATCACAGCAAATAATCACATATAGGCAAAAATGACAATACATTTCAGTAACACACAATTCGTACAATTTAAGTCTACAATCCAAACAACTAAACAGTCAAAGTCAATGCGCATTTAATGTGAAGGTGAAAGTCAAAAACTCGAGTTGTCACATTATCCCCAACTTAAAAGAAATTTCGTCCCGAAATTTGGTACGCACTTACTGAGGAAGCTAGGTATCGTTCACTGGTTTTCCTGGGGTGTCACATCATCCCCCCGTTGATTTGGAATTTCGTCCCGAAATTCAGTAGTAGTAGCTTCAGCCTCAGAAGTGGATGCATGGTTTTCGAATAACTGGGGATACTTTTCTTTCATCTGGTCTTCGCGTTCCCATGTATACTCTGGGCCACGCTGGGAGTTCCAACGAACTCGCACAAGAGGGATTCTCTTGTGTTTGAGGACCTTAACATCCCGGTCCGTGATTTCAACTGGTTCCTCGACGAACTGCAACCGCTCGTCGATAGTGAGTTCCTTAAAAGGAACTATGAGGGTCTCATCTGACAGGCACTTCTTCAGATTCGACACGTGAAATACATTGTGAACTGCACCGAGTTCAGGAGGTAGGTTTAATCTGTAGGCTACCTTGCCAATCTTTTCTAAGATTTCGAACGGTCCGACGTACCGCGGATTCAGTTTGCCTCTTTTACCAAAACGAACCACACCCTTCCAGGGTGAAACTTTCAATAAAACCCGGTCCCCGACCTCAAATTCCAATGGCTTTCTACGCTTGTCCGCGTAGGCTTTCTGACGGTCGCGTGCTGCCGCCATGCGTTGTCGTATCTGTGCTATCTTTTCTGTGGCGTCCACAACAATATCTGGACCCGTAATCTGACTATCCCCCACCTCTGCCCAACAGAGAGGTGACCGGCATTTACGTCCGTACAATGCCTCGAATGGAGCGGCTTGAATGCTGGTATGGTAACTGTTATTGTACGAGAACTCCACCAAAGGGAGGTGCTTTTCCCAGCCGTTGCCGAAATCGATAACACACGCTCGAAGCATGTCTTCTAGAGTTTGAATAGTTCGCTCAGACTGCCCATCCGTCTGAGGATGATATGCTGTGCTCATGTCTAATCGTGAGCCGAAGGATTTGTGCATCGCTTGCCAAAGCTCTGACGTGAATCGTGCATCGCGATCCGAAATAATAGAGGTGGGCACTCCGTGCCTCGAAACGACTTCCTTCAAGTAAATGTCTGCTAAAGTAGAAAACTTATCCGTTTCTTTGATAGCCAAAAAGTGAGCAGACTTTGTGAGTCGATCAACGATTACCCAAATAGTGTCATTCCCACGCTGGGATCTAGGTAAGCCCGTAACGAAATCCATGGAAATTTCTTCCCATTTCCACTGCGGTATCTTGGGCTGCTGAAGTAGACCAGCTGGCTTCTGATATTCGACCTTGACCCTCGCACAGGTCAAACATTTTCCAACGTAAGTAGCGATGTGAGCCTTCATACTAGGCCACCAATAAGTAGTGCTGATGTCGTGGTACATTTTATCCGACCCTGGATGTACCGAATAGCGAGACTTGTGAGCTTCATCCATTACAAGTTCGCGTAAACCGCCATAAAGTGGGACCCAAATACGCCCCGTTACATAGTAAGCACCGTCTTCCTTTTGTTCCATGCGTTGCCTTGAACCGCGTAAGGCTTCAGCTTTAATGTTTTCGGGTTTCAGAGCTTCCATCTGAGCAGCTCGTATCTGTGCAGGAAGACTGGCCTGAATAGTAAGCTGTAGCGCTCGCACGCGCTTAGGTAGAGTGTCTTTCCGACTAAGGGCATCAGCCACAACATTGGCCTTGCCTGGATGATACTTGATGGCGCATTCGTAGTCGTTCAGAAGTTCAACCCATCTTCGTTGACGCATATTCAAATCCTTTTGCTTAAGAATATGCTCGAGACTCCTGTGATCGGTGTAAATCGTGCACCGGGTACCGTACAGGTAGTGTCGCCATATCTTAAGCGCGAAAACAACAGCTCCCAGCTCTAAATCGTGCGTCGTGTAGTTCCGTTCATGAACCTTGAGTTGCCGAGAGGCGTATGCAATAACTTTATCCCGTTGCATCAATACACAACCAAGCCCTTGTATCGATGCGTCACAATAAACCACGAAGTCATCCGTGCCCTCGGGCAGTGAGAGAATAGGCGCGCTGCAAAGCCTATCCTTTAAGTACTGAAAAGCGGTCTCCTGTGTATTACCCCATCTGTAAACGACACCTTTCTGTGTAAGCATAGTGAGTGGTTGCGCGATCTTGGAGAAGTCTTTAATAAATCGCCTGTAGTAACCTGCCAAACCCAAGAATTGGCGTATTTCTGTCGGTGTACGCGGTGCAGGCCAGTTTCGGATCGAATCTACCTTGGATGGATCGACATGTATCCCATCCTTGTTCACTACGTGGCCTAAGAAGTGAACTTCACGAAGCCAGAAGTCGCATTTAGAAAGCTTGGCGTACAACTGTTCCTTCCGAAGGAGTTCCAAAATAAGACGAAGATGCTGCTCGTGCTCCTCCTGACTCTTGGAGTAGATCAGAATGTCGTTGATGGAGTCAAGAACATTTTGTCTAGGTAGGGTTTGCACACTCTGTTCGTAATGTCCATAAATACGGCGGGTGTGTTCAATAATATCAAACCATTTATCACATCAATCATAAAATATAGTAGTTGAAATAATTCATAAAACCCAAAACATTTGATGTTCAAACCAAACTTTGTTCGAATAGCGGAAACATAATAATGAAAAACCCCAAAAAGAAGTCATAAGTTCAATTAGCGTTCATTGCGTCTCCTCCTCCTAACATGAAAACTCGACCTCTTGCCTCGTTGCCATTGTTATTGTTGTTTCCCCCGTTGTTGTCGTTGTTCCCGTTGCCCTGGTTATTGTTGTGGTTCTGATTCTGGTTCAACTGAGGACAATCGCGTTTGTAGTGTCCTTCTGCCCCACACTGGAAACATCCCCGGTTTCCACGCTGTGGTTGCTGCTGCTGGTTCTGTGGAGCTGGCGGTGGGAGTTGCTGGTTCTGATTTGCAGGCCGTGGACTCCTACAGTCTTTGGCCTCATGACCCATCTTGAGGCATCTTTGACAACGAACCTTATTACACTGGCCACTGTGATGTTTGTTGCAGGTGTTACACTTTGGAAGGTTTCCTCGATACCCTCCTTGTTTATGGCTGCTAGAGGAGTGCTGACTTGGACTCTGGTAGCTGTCCGTCTTTCGCTGCTGAGACTGCACCTGCACTGAAACTGACCCCTTGCTAGAATCCCCCTCCCATTTTCTTTTACTTTCACTGGGAGTAGCAAGCGTAGTAGAAGCAGTAGCGGTAGTGGTAGCACTGATACGCTTTGGCAGTTTGCCCTGGTCTACTGCCTGATCTGTGATGCGGTGTGCAAGGCGCTGAATTTCCTGGATGTTGTTGAGGTTAGCCGACGTCACGTGGCTCTGGATTTCTGGCGCCAAACCCTTGAGATACAACTCAATGCGCTTGTATGGTGGGTCTACCATGGTTGGACACAGCACAGCCAACTCATTCGACCTCTTGGTGTAAGCTTCGATTTCTGAACCCACCATCTTCAAATTGTACAACTCATCCTCCAACTTGTGGATGTCTTCTCTTGTGCAATATTCCCTCTTAATCAGTTCTTTGAATTCATTCCAGGGTGTGGCGTTAGCAGCTGCCAACCCTAAGATCTGTACTTGCGCATTCCACCAGGTGAGCGCAATCCCTTCAAGAGTGCCAGTGGCGAACTTCACCCTGCGAGCCTCAGGGCATTCACACATTTCAAAAACCGACTCGAGCTTTTCAAACCAGTGGAGGAGTCCAACTGCCCCCTCCGTGCCACTGAACGAGCTAGGACGACAGTCCATGAAATTCTTGAATGTGCACCCAGGTTGTTGCTGAGCGGGTTGACCTATTGTGTACGAATAGGGCAAAGTTAAGTACGAGAATTAATGTAGGATCTAAAGATCCTAGTGTCTATACTGCAGGGTATACTACCTGCTTGGGCGGCTGCAACTGCCGCAGCAACGAGAGCCTCTAGCTGGGCTTGAGTCATGGTAATTCGTGCGGCCATTGATCTTCACATCAAAGGCAACATAAGAGAGAAAGGTTCGCGAATAGTGCGATGACAGAAGAGTGTAAGCACATAAGTATTCTCATGCTATGACAAGTTGTGAGCAAGGTAATGTAAGCATACTACGAGCAAAGTTCTAAGCAAATTCTAGCATGTAGGCAATAAACATAAACCTTATTACCTAAGAAGTTGAGTCTTGCACGTGGAGCGAAGCGTCGTTGTGGATCGTTGAGAGCACTGTTCTGGTTATAGTCTGGTTTTAATAAAAACGTTTTCCCCTTATTAAAACCAAGTTCTCTATAACCAATGGCTCTGATACCAATCTGTCACACCCCCAAAAATCCACCTGCGGAGTATCACCGCTTGGGAGCGTGACTGACCAGGATCAAGCCACCAATCATACAGAACATTGTATAAAGTAAAAGTAATCACATTATAATCCAAACCATTTCCATATGAAAGGTGTTTCCAAAACATAAGTAAGTTAACCTTGTTTAGCGGAAGCGTATTATTGTAAAACCCATAGCAAATAAGTATCAGACATCAAAAGTGTTTAACAAGGTGATCACGATCCAAGCCCCACAACGACCAGCTCCTCCGTGTGCAAGCTCCAAGTACCTAGCGATCTGCAAGGCATGTAACAGAATGATCAACAAACTAGTTGAGCGAGTTCACATAAAGGAAATGCGTAATAGTAAGTTCATTTGTAATAGGTGGCTCTACTGGGCCGTTTGTATATTTTACTGTGGTGGTGTTCCACGTTTTCCTGTGGTGGTGTTCCACGTTTTCCTGTGGTGGTGTTCCACGTTTTCCTGTGGTGGTGTTCCACGTTTTCCTGTGGTGGTGTTCCACGTTTTCCTGTGGTGGTGTTCCACGTTTTCCTGTGGTGGTGTTCCACGTTTTCCTGTGGTGGTGTTCCACGTTTTCCTGTGGTGGTGTTCCACGTTTTCCTGTGGTGGTGTTCCACGTTTTCCTGTGGTGGTGTTCCACGTTTTCCTGACCACTAGACTACTCGTAACTATAGGTATCCTTCACAACCGAGGATAGTGATGTGGTAGTCTAGTCATAGTGTCAATAGAGTATCTAATCAACCTTTCAATCCCATTCCCAACACCCCGGGAACCCCATGCCTTGGTAAGAGTGTGAACTCACCTTGGTTTGCTCGGTATGCTAAACAAGTACACGCGCTCACAGTTAATCAATCACGTCCTATTGTATACACGTAGCAAATCAGTTCATGGTCGGAATATTACGCATGCAATTAATTGTTCACACAGCAGTCAGTTTGCATATCAGCACAACACGTAGTATTACACAAACATGTTCATCACCAAGCATGGCATGTCAATTAATTCAACATATGTTCAATTGTTCAAGACATTATGCAAAACCCTAGTATCTTTCGATCACAATTATCCTAATTATCTATCGAGTCCAACACTTAACTTTCGGACCGAAATGCTTTGTTTCGAACCATTGTTATCTTTCGACCAAAACCATCTTTCGGTCAAGGGTATGGTTCGGTCAATGCTATCTGTCGGTCAAACATCTGTCGGTCAATCTATCCTTCGGTCACTAACGCTATGGTTCGAAGGATAGGTATCTTTCGGTCCAACAATGGTTCGATCAATAAGTATCCTTCGGCAAATAACAGTTACGTTGATCCGATTAACCATTAACACAATTTTCACAAATCTGTTAACATCAACAAGATCAAACAAGCATGCATCTCATGTTTATCAAGAACCCTAATCTTGAAACAAGGTCATTCAAACTATTCGATTAACACACATAAGCCGATTACATAAGCGTGTCCGATTACAATATCTTAAATCACAAGTTATCATCGAATCGTATCACCAATCATCCATTAAACAACATAAATTTCCTATCCGATCGATCACCCTGACTGGATTAACTAACCGATTAACAACACGATTCGAAATCATGAAATCATTTAACCATAATCACAACATATCCAATGTGCATACAAATTCGATTAATACCCATACGCAATCATCATACAAATCAGTTAATATACAACCAGCCTATTTACATACGATTTGATAATTCCAGAAATCATGTATTGTGGACACTAACCGGGGTAGAAAATAAGAGAATCGATCAGCAAAAATCTTCGTATGAGTTGTGGTTGCCGTCACAGATCAAAAGTGTTCTAGGGTTTTTCTTAGAATAATAACTATCAGTTTACATGCATCCTTATATATACGTATCACAGTAATGGGCCAAGCCCAACAGAACAACTGGGCCGAAACATATCGAAGGATATGTTTCGTGATCCTTCGGACCGAAACAAGGTCGAAGGATATGTTTCGGAGTCTTCGAGTCGAAGGTTATCCTTCGAGGTCCTTCAAGTCCTTCGACTGTATTTTATCTTTCGGACAAAATGTTATTATGATATTTATGATAATAACAATAATAATAATTCTAATATTATTATCTATCACAGCAAATAATCACATATAGGCAAAAATGACAATACATTTCAGTAACACACAATTCGTACAATTTAAGTCTACAATCCAAACAACTAAACAGTCAAAGTCAATGCGCATTTAATGTGAAGGTGAAAGTCAAAAACTCGAGTTGTCACATAAGCCCCCATCATTAGTCAGCACCCTAAGGAGGAACCAGATCACGATGACAAGCATGTCGAACTCCATTACTGGATTCTCCAACGCACTGTCTGTTATAACAGGTATGTTTAATGTTTTCCTTCATATACAAACAAAACTGATCCAACAAATTAAATTAAAACTTTAAGTTTTTTTGGGTGGATTAAATGAGGACTTCACTATCAATATGATAATTTTGTGTTTTTTGGGACATTATTTTATGGTAAATGTATGATCATGTTTCGATATTTGGGTTAGTAGATTTTGGGCGGATTTACGTAGTGTTTGTGATTAAAGATGTCAATTTTATTTAAAATTTAATATATGTTCGTTTGTGTTCGTGAATGCTTGTTTGTTTTCGTTAGCGCTCATTTGTGTTCATGAACGTACGTTTGTATTTGTTTATGTTCGCTTTTGTTTGGCACCTAAAATTAACAAACGAACACGAACACGGGAATTTCCTTAATGAACGAACACGAACAAAAAATCTTGTTTGGCAAGTGTTCACGAACAGTTCGTGAACACATTATTTCGTTAACAAACAAACACGAACAAGACATTGTCCGTGTTCATTCAGTTCGTTTGCAGCCCAAGTTAAATTCATGTGAAATAATAATTATACTCGTTTACTTTAAAAAACAAAAACTTAGATAATAATCTGGTTTCCTCATTTTTCTCATTGCTCCGCATTGACTACTTTTCGAAGATTTCACCACTTCTTCACCCTCCGGTCGACTAACTCATCATTGCTTTTGTCGTTGTTAACATTCTGTTTGTTCAACAGGTGATAAAAAAGGTGGAAAAATTGTTCGACATATAGGGGCTTAACTTTTGATGAGGGAAATTCCTTTAACATCATTACTTCTTTAACCACCATGTGGTGAAGACTCAAATTAGGGTTCATGTTTTTTTATAGGTTGGAAAAGCTATATAACCATATGATGTTGGGGTTTTACTATTTGGACTTGAATTCCATGTTAAAACATAGCTGAATGCCTTACATGATTGGGGGAATGCCTTAGTCAGTGGGGGTGACTACGGGGGCTGAAGTTAACTTGACATGAATCTCGCTCGTAAATGGGCTTACACGTTAGTTGCACGATTGAAAACTTGTCTAAACTGGAACAAACTGCTTAACCCACTTATGACATACATAACACGTTTAGCTAAGTGTTAAACTCACTTAAACATGTTACCAGGTTGAATAACACATTTATAAACAGTTTATAAGACTGCTATATATAATTTATAAATAACTAAATCATGCTTATCACGTTTAACTTTTGTAAGGATTATATGTATTGTAATTTTCGGTACCTTATATATCATCACACTTATTATGTCTTATTTGTTTTTTAATAATGACATTGATAGTCCATGTGGTATGTCTATATTTTGGTACGGTTCTGAACTACGAGAAATTATACCTTTAGGCCAGTTCTTAATTCAACCAAAACATATTTGATCATTCTTACTAACCGGAGTTAACTTTTCTGTTAATTTCACATTTAGTTAAGTACCTTATAATTAAAAAAACACAAAAAGAACAATCAAACTAAAAACTCCGAACCCACCTTAATCCATTATTCCTTCCCCATGAACCATTCAACCACCACCACCAGCCACTACCGAATGCGTTAGGTGCATCGCCACACTACCATCATCATCGAGAAAACAAAAGTTTTGTTTGAAATCGAAATCCACCCTTTAGTCAGTGGGGGTGACGACGGGCCCTGAAGTTAGCACAACACAAATGCCACTCGTAAATGGGTTCACACGTTAGTGGCACTATCGAAAACTTGTCTAAACTGATACAAAATGCTTAACCCACTTATGACATACATAACATGTTTAGCTAAGTGTTAAACAAGTTACCAGGTTGAAATGACACATTTATAAACAATATATTAGACTGTTGTGTATAGTTTATAAATAATTAAATCATGCTTATTACGTTTAACTTTTTTTAAGGATTATATTTATTGTAGTTTTCGGCAACTTATATATTATCACACTTATTATGTCTTATTTCTTTTTTAACACTTACACTGATAGTCCATGTGGTGTGTCTATATTTTTGGTATGGTTCTTAAGTACGAGAAATTATACCTATAGCCCAGTTCTTCGTTCAACTATAACATATTTGATCATTCTCACTAATTGGAATTAACCATGTCTGTTTATTTTATATTTACTTAATTACCCCATATTTAAAAAAACACAAAAAGAAAAATCAAACTAAAAACTCCGAACCCACCCCCTCTACCGAGGTCCCAACCCATTATTCCTTCCCCATGAACCATTCAAACACTACCACCATCCACCGAATGAGTTAGATGCATCGCCACACCACCACCATCACAAAAAAAACAAAAGTTTTGTTTGAAATCGAAACCCACCATTTAATCAGTGGGGGTGACGAGGGCACTAAATTAACACGACACGACTCCCGCTCGTAAATGGGTTCACACGTTAGTGGCACGATCGAAAACTTGTCTAAACCGGTGCAAACTGTTTAACCCACTTATGACATACATAACACGTTTAGACAAGTGTTAAACAAGTTACTAGGTTGAAATAACATATTTATAAATAGTTTATCAGACTATTGTATATAATTTAAAAATAATTAACACATATAATTTTATAAAACTGAAAAAGTGAATGCATATTTTGTTGTTCATGTTCTGAAAATTATTCTATGCAAATAAGGAAATTATTCTATGCAAATAAGGCTACTCGGTGTGGAGGAGGCAAGTCCTTGAAGGATGCCCCTCTACGTCATCACCATGTCAACATTCAAGGAGGATGTCTCTTCACCAAGGGAAATAAAGGATGAGCCTCCCTCCCTCACTTATTTGTTTTTTTTTTTTTTTAAATTCAACATGTTTTTTAACATTTAATAAGTTATAAAATAAAATCATTAATATTAAAAAACAAACATTACATAAATTAAAAATTCAACATATTTTTTTAACATTTAATAATATAATGTTCAAAAGTAATTAAATGTTCAATAGTAATTAAAATTTTCTTTTGCTATTAATTTGAGTTGAAAAATACACATCACAGATACACTTTAAACGGTAATATTTACGTTTGTTGTTAATTTTCTTTTTATTTTTTTTTTATTTGTAACTCATCTATTAAATAAACATATCCAACGGCTCATATGGTTTTGACTTTTCTGCCCATTTCATCTCCATCTTCTTTCATCTCTATCTTCTTCGAAACCTGCAAAGTTCAATCATCTTCCACGCTTCGAAAATCAAATTAGAATAACTTTCTACTCATGTTATTTACCATGTTTTGTATGTATGTGTGTGTTGTATGTATATGTGTGAGAAGGGGAGGTCCGGCTTGAACGTCTGCAAGAGGACGGAGACGACGACGGCGGGGCAGCGTAAATGGTGTGGAGGGGCGGCGCCAGGGCTCAATGGGGCAGGAACGCCCCCCACACTGAGTAGCCTAATACTCCCATATATAAATGCACACGATTGTCATCATTTGTATCACACATGGCTTAGAAAGAAAACCTAAAATCTTAACTAAAAATAAGAAAAAGAGTAAATTGCTATTTTAGTCCCTGAGCTTTGTTCGAAATTACCATTTTAGTTCAAATAGTTTTTTTTTTTCCTCTGGGTCTCTGAGTTTCCATTTTCTTGCCATTTTGATCCAACGCCCTAACTCAATAAAAAAAACTCAATTTAGTTAGGGGTAATTTCGTCACTTTGCATTTATTTTTTGATTTCGCCAATTTCATCTAATACATGTCTTGCATTTATGTTTTTTTTTCATTTACCCATAAATATTTTTTAAAACAATTATTACTTTAATTAATAAAAATAAAACAATTATTTATTAACATATATACATATAAAAAACTGTTATTTGACAAAGAATACAGATTTATTATCACAATCACTGATTTTCTGCCATCGCCATCGTTTACCACCACCGTTCCATCAACCACCACCATTTCTACCATTTTCACCACCACCACCACCGTGCACCATTCACAACCACCACCGTTCACCATTCACAACCACCACCACCACTGTTCACTGTCCACCAGTACCACCATCCTCCACTGTTCACCATTCACCACCATTACCACTGTTCACCATTTACCACCATTACCACCAACATCACCACTATCCTCCACCGTTCACCATCACCACCATCCTCCATTGTTCACCATCACCACCCAAATCTGAAAACCCTATATCCAAAACCCTCAACCTTAAATAAAAAACCCAAAACAATATACAAATTGCAGATCATACCACAATCTTCAATAAGCGAAAGGGGCGGCGGTCGGAGCTGTTCTTGGGGGTGGAGAAAGGGGCGGCGATCGGAGTTATTCTTGAGCGGGGAAGGGGCGACGTCAGAACTATCAATACAATAAGCCAATCACCTTCAAGCGGACTCAGATCTGTCTTTGGTTGATTAGGGTTTTAGGAGGTTTCAAGTGGTGCAGATTCCGTGGCTAGAAACGAAGTCGCCGGAAGTGGTAGTGGTGATGGTAGTCCACCGGAGGAGATGGTGTGTAGAAAACCCTAGCCGCGAATTCCGGCGATAACGGCTAGGGTTCAGGTGGGAACCGATGGTGGTTGTAGAGAGAAGATGGATGTATAAATAATTGTGTATCTAATATATTGAAGAAACACTAGATAAATGGTCGGAACCGAGATATCTAGGGGGTTTGAATCCGCATAAAAAGGTTAGTTCCCACTCCATCGATATAGGTCTAGCCGACCTTCTTCTCCGGTAATTCTGCAAAAAAGAGCACCGTTAGCCTCGCCAAGGGGAGAAGAGGGTTCTCTCCTTGACCCGACTCCGGTGTGAGAATAAGTATCGGTAATGGAGAAGAAGAAGAAGTATTTGAGAAGTGTGTGTAACTTGTGTTCATACCTGATTTTTCTCTTATTTATAGCCGGGAGTTGTTCAAAAGGCGGGAAAACCCGTTAGCGAAAAGAAGACGGAAGATGCTAACTCCGTAAGCGGTTATGTTTCCTTCCGTTAATACTCCTTGATCCGATGTGATAGCACACGGATCGTGGTTTAGATCTAAGGCTAGGGATTTGCCACGTGTAAAGTGACTTAAGTGAAGATTATTCTTCATTTGCATGCATTCGTTGTGAATTTGGGGACGACTGATATAGCGACACGTGTCCAGACGGTTGTAACCGTCTTGGTGGTGCACGATTGTATTATTTCTAGAAGATTACTGCTGTAATCTGGTGTGACACCTTATTGTGTGAAAACAGGTGAATAAATCCCAAGTCTGGGCAAATAATATCCAAGTCTGAATATTAAGCGGAAGTATCTAACTCCGGATTTTTATCCTTTGTTTGTGTAGGAAAGGCGCAAGGTTTTATGGTTCCCTTTGGGCGCAAGTGTTGGCTGTTGTGGGCCTTTTAAACCTCTCTTTTGTGAGACCAGTGCGCGGTCGCGCAAGGTGCCAGGCTGAAAATTAAAGTTGTGATATGGTCCCAAGCACTTTTTATAAGGTTTTTGGGACCTTACCCCTTCAAGTCCCCCCAGTCTAGTGTTGTACTTATGCAAATAAGTGGAGCACTGGACTTATGAGAGGGAATGCTTTTGGGTGTGGTATGTAAAGAATCTTCTACGAGAAGATTTAAATTTTGTCAGAGAAAAGAAAAAGAAAGATTTTGAAAAATCATGATTACATCGTGACGTGTGATGATATCATGATGTATTTGCGAGGGTTTGCTTTTCTTTCATTGGGATACGTACTGGCGCTTTGTCAGACTTCATTAATGGAGGTAAGACTCCTGTTCCTGTAGCGCCGTTAGGATGTGATGTTTCCTGACATTTAATCATGATGATTTGAAATTTCTCTTTTTTCGAAGCTGAGTTCTTCTATATATAGGTACATTCAAGATGTCTTTTGCCTCGTTGATTTTTGAAGAAGAATAAACGCTCTTATCGTACTCGTCTTCTGCTGGATGTTTTTAGGGTTTATGAAGCTGTTGAAGGCCTCGTGTTACTTTCTCGGTTACCACCTTGTGTTGCTGTTCTGGAAAAGGATCTGATCAAACCTGCTTCACCGGTATCTGTTGATTCTGTCTGCAAGGTTCCTCAACATACGGGTGTTGCTGATGATGTTGGAATTGTGCTGGATGCTGATAATTTGATAGCTCGGTTTCCGATGCTTCGGAAGAAAGAATGCCGGTTGGTGTAGCAACGCCGGAAATCTCGCTGGTGTGAACAGGTGTCTGCCGTTGATGAAGGTTCTGGTGCTGGTTAGGTGTTTATCCATAGGACTTAGTTTTTGTTTAATGTTTTGTAAATCTAAACAATTTTTTGAAAATCATTGCTATGATCTTGTTAAGTGTTTGCGCTGGACTTTTGATGACATGTATATGGTGATATACTACTAGTCTGTAAGACTGTTCTTCTATGTTTGGATTACAATATGTTGCATGTGTTTAATTGCTTTTGGATAGGTGAGGCGAATGAGAAATGGTATTGTGCTCATGTGTGAACGTTTGTCTAAAAGGCGTGATAGCCTGGTTTGGACTGTTCATGAGGTGTACAATGTTTACCATTTTGTTTTCGTGTAAGCCCAAAGAATTTCATGCAATTTGTAACGAACATAAACAAGTATGAAAATAATTTTTTGTATTGATAAAGCGCGAGGCTTGTAATACAGGAGTAAATAGGAAATACATTGCCTGTGAATGTTTTGACCTACATGTAACACCTGCGCAGCTGCTGCGCGTTCCAGGTGCGTGGGACTAGAGTCCCGTCAATTCTTTTGAGAGTATACGCCCCTTTGCCTAGGACCTCGTTAATGACATATGGTCCTTCCCATCTTGGCGCTAATTTGCCCGGTTTTTTAGCATTTGATGCTTCATTATCGCATAAAACGAAATCACCCGGAACGAACGTGCATATGCGGACGCGCGCATTGTAGTATTTTTCGAGTCTGGATTTGTACCTGGCCTCTGTGATAGCGGCATTCTCGCCCCGTTCTTCGAGGAGGTCTAGATCCAATCTTCGTTCTTGCTCAGTATTCTGTTTTTCCATGGCTATCATGCGTGGTGATGGTAAGCCAAACTCAGCTGGAATGACGGCTTCAGACCCATAGACTAGACTGAACGGAGTTTCGCCTGTGCTAGTCTTTGGCATTGTTCGATGTGCCCAGAGGATGCTGGGGAGTTCGTCGACCCACCCTCTGCGTGCTGTCCCTAGTCGTGTTTTTATGCCGTCAACGATCTGTTTGTTTATACTTTCTACTTGACCGTTCGCTTGTGGATGTGCGACGGAGGCAAAATGATGCTCGATCTTCATTTCTTTGAACCACTTTTGAAGATCTTCCGAGGCGAAGTTTGTGCCGTTATCAGAGATAATGCGCAATGGTAATCCAAACCTGCAAATGATATGTTCCCATATAAATTTGCGAATTACCATTGTTGTGGTTGAAGCCAAGGCTTTAGCTTCCACCCATTTGGTGAAGTAATCGACCGCTACAATGATGAATTTTACTGCGCCTGGCGCATCAGGGAATGGGCCAACAAGATCGATGCCCCATTGTTGGAATGGCCAGGCGGATGTGACAGGCACTAGCGGATTTTTTGGTCGGAGTGTCTTTGGTGCATGGCGTTGACAGGCTGCGCATCTTCTTAATAAATCAACTGCGTCCATATGCATTCCTGGCCAGTAGTATCCGGCATTCATTATTTTTGCCACGACCATGCGCGGTCCCGCGTGTATTCCACATAAAACTTCATGGATTTCTCTGACCAGGTATTGAGCATCTGTTTTGTCGACACAGTGTAGTAATGGTCCCATGAATGACTTTCGGTAAAGGACGCCATCCGCCATTTCGTAATTTATCGCTTTGTGCTGGAGTTTCCGGGCTTCTGCTTTTCCTTCCGGGAGTTTCCCGTGTTGTAGGTATAAGATGATCGGAGACATTCAGGATGGATTACCGACCTCTATAACGTTTACTTGCTTGAGATGGATTGATGGATTAGACCGTACCTCTATGCGCACTTCTTTTGCTAGATGCTTGAAGCTGGTAGCGGCTAATTTGCTAAGCGCGTCTGCGTGTTTATTTTCGCTTCTGTTTATATGGTTAACCCTGAATGTCTGGAATTGGCTGATTAACATTCGTGCTTGTTCAAGGAATAATGCCATAGCTTCTTTTGCATCGTAGTGACCGTTAACTTGCTCGGCTACTAGTTTTGAATCAACATTGGCCTCAAGGTTTCTTGCCCCTATTTTGAGCGCTAAACGAAGGCCTGCTAAAAATGCTTCGTATTCTGCTTCATTGTTGGTACTTTGGAAGTCTAAGCGTATGGCATATGTGAGCTCGTGATTGTCCGGACTGACCAATCGGAGGCTTGCTCCTGCTCCGTCATCATTGGAAGTGCCATCTGTGTGCAAAGTCCAGACTCTGTCATCGAAAACAGGTGTAGGGTTCTGGATTGCCTCGCATTCTTGTATTTTATCGATGGGCACTTCAGTAGCGAAGTCTGCTAGAACTTGCCCTTTGATTGCTGGTCTTGGCTTGTAAAAGATATTGTATCCTCCTAGCTCTATGGCCCATTTAGCCAATTTTCCCGCCACATCGGGTTTTGACAAGATTTGGCCTAAATGATAATTTGTGAGAACCGTGATGACGTGGCCTGAGAAATACCTGCGCAAGCGTCGGGATGCATATACTAGCGCTAGAACCAATTTTTCTATCATTGAGTAACGAGTTTCTGGGCCGGTGAGCATTTTGCTAATATAGTAAATTGGAGTCTGAAATTTTCCCGTTCCACCATTAATACTGCTCCTACCGCTACTTCCGCGGCTGATAGGTATAAAATTAGTGGCTCTTTTTCTTTTGGTGCAGTCAGCGTTGGTAGCTGAATTAAACATTCTTTCATTTGTTTGAATGCTGCTTCTGCTTCAGGTGTCCATTGAAAGGGGGTTTTCTTCCCGTAGTTCCGCAGCGTACTGATAAATGGATACGACTTAGCCGCATGATTAGCCAAGAATCTGTTCAAGGCTGCTAAGCGTCCGGTGAGTCTTTGCATTTCTTTTATTGTTGCGGGTGAGGGCATTTGCTGGATAGCCTGTACTTTTTCTGGGTTTACTTTGAAGCCCTCTCTTGTGACTATGAAGCCCATAAATTTTCCTTCTTCCATGCCGAAGGAGCACTTAGTTGGGTTGAGCTTTAAGTTTACGCTGCGCAGAGAGTCGAATGTACGCTGAATGTTGTTGAGCATTGAGTCTTCCTCATGGCTCATGATGACGAGGTCATCCATGTATACTTCTACTGTCTTGCTGATGTCGCTTTTGAAAATTGTGTCCATTAATCGTTGATAAGTTGCGCCAGCATTGCGCAGGCCAAAAGGCATTTTAGTGTAGCAGAAGATGCCTTTATCTGTGCGGAATGAAGTTTTATCTTCGTCTTCTTCCTTCATCTGGACCTGATGATAACCTTTGTAACAGTCGAGAAAACACTTCCATCTGAATGATGCTAGAGAGTCGACTTTTTTGTCTATCTCCGGAAGTGCGTAACAATCTCTTGGGCATGCTTTATTCAGGTCTTTGAAGTCGACGCACATTCTCCATCCGCCACTATGTTTCTGTACCATTACTGGATTGGCAACCCATGTATGGTACTTTACTTCGCGTAAGATTCCCGCATTGAGTAGGTCTACTACTTGTTCGTCCATGGCCTTTGCTTTTTCTTCGCTAAAGCTGCGCCTCGCCTGGGCAACAGGTTCCGCTGATGGTTTAATATTCAGGCAATGTTGCGCTATGTCGCGTGGAACCCCAGTCATGTCTGCTGGGCACCAAGCGAATATATCTTTGTTGTATCCGTGTTGCTGGTGAGATGGCATGACCTAGTGAGATGGTCTGCTCTGGGTATTCTTCATTTAGGACCCATTTCTCCGGTTCGTTTGATGCTGAAGGTTTGACTACCTTTGCTGGTGGCTCGTCGTCCACGTACATGACTTCTTTGCTTGAGTACAGAATTGCAACTCCGGTTTCCGTTTGGAACCCACATGCCGCGTGTGGGATAGATGTGATCATACTGAACTCTCTTTGTGATCTTCTTCCGAGCAGAACATCATGGCGTGATGTTGCCGGCATGACCATGAAATTGACTGTAACTGTTCGTGAATGTTCGCCATCCGATAAAGTCACAGGGAAAGCTATTTGCCCTAATGGGAATACAACTTCATTGCAGAATCCGGTGAGGGGAAAATCGACCGGTTCTAGACGTGCTTTATCATCTGGGTCGAGTTGTTTAAAACACTGCTCATATATGATGTCCATCGAGCTTCCCGGATCTATAAACATGTAATATGTCCGATAATGACCGAAGATGCCAGTAATAATTACTGGTCGCTCTTCCTGGGGGCCTCCTGGAACGACGGGAAATATGACTTGTTGTTCCCTCCAATGTTGGTCATAACTTCGTTTGTTTGTCCTTCGTGATGGACCTCCTTGAATCATGTTTATTTGTTTTGGTTTAACTTTCTGATGGCTGCTATTTCTGAATTGCATCTCAATGTTACGACTAGATTGGATGTCCCCCCAACAGGGTGTTGGTGGGTCCAATACTGTAATGTTGCTTTCTTCACCAGATCTGATGTTCGGGACCTCAGATCTGGCGATTTGTGTAACGATTGTGTTTAAAGCAGCTTGACATCTGCTGAACCAATGTGATGGGGATTTTTTTATGATTAAATCTGAGAAATTCTCCCTATCTGAATGACCGTTGTTTTGAGTGTTTCGGGTTGTAGAACCTTCACACTCGGATCGGGGATCTGATGAGTGGAATAGTGAATCCTTTGCCATGTGCAGAACAGAGGATGAAAAGAACTAAATCGAAACGAGATGAAAACTAGAAAAAACAGAGGAATCGGTGGGCGCCAATGAAGAAACACTAGATAAATGGTCGGAACCGAGATATCTAGGGGGTTTGAATCCGCATAAAAAGGTTAGTTCCCACTCGATCGATTTAGGTCTAGCCGACCTTCTTCTCCGGTAATTCTGCAAAAAAGAGCACCGTTAGCCTCGCCAAGGGGAGAAGAGGGTTCTCTCCTTGACCCGACTCCGGTGTGAGAATAAGTATCGGTAATGGAGAAGAAGAAGAAGTATTTGAGAAGTGTGTGTAACTTGTGTTCATACCTGATTTTTCTCTTATTTATAGCCGGGAGTTGTTCAAAAGGCGGGAAAACCCGTTAGCGAAAAGAAGACGGAAGATGCTAACTCCGTAAGCGGTTATGTTTCCTTCCGTTAATACTCCTTGATCCGATCTGATAGCACACGGATCGTTACAAAAAACATGCGATTTCATCAAAAATTACACATGAGAAATTACACATGAGAAATTGTTACAACAAAACAACATGCTATTTCATCAAAGTTATCACATGCGAAATTGAATTACCACATGCGAAATTGTTACAAAAAAACAACCTGCTATTTCATCAAAATTATCACATGCGAAATTGAATTACCACATGCGAAATTGTTACAAAAAAACAACCTTCTATTTCATCAAAATTATCACATGCGAAATTGAGTTAACACATGCGAAATTGTTACAAAAAAACACCTGCTATTTATCAAATTTATCACATGCGAAATTATTACAAAAAAAACAACATGCGATTTTCATTGCGGGAAGATGATCGGGCGGCTGAGATTGTAGCGTACGTAATGTACGATAAGGGAATTTGTACAGTACCCTTTACCTATATATATATATATGTATATAAACGGGATTAGAAGAAAACGGCAAAAGTGTGAGAACGGTGAGAACGCATCCTGGCCGAACACGTGGCGTGGGGCTTGATCAGGGACCGAGGGGTTTTTTTGTCTTTTTAGTATTCTTCTCCTTTCACGGTTTTCGCGTTTGAGAAGCTTCTTTATTTTTTGCGTGCAAGCTAATTTTGGCGTTTTGTAGATTTATTAATTATTTTTTGCGTGCAAGCTAATTTTGGCGTTTTATTGGTGGCCCAACATGAAGGGAGATATAGCAACGTATGTCGGGAAATGCCTAACTTGCTCAAAAGTTAAGGCAGAATATCAGAAACCATCTGGACTTCTACAACAACCAGAAATCCCACAATGGAAATGGGAACAAATCTCCATGGATTTCATAACCAAACTACCCAAGACAATGACTGGCCACGACGCTATTTGGGTCATTGTTGATCGTCTGACTAAGTCAGCACACTTTCTACCTATCAAAGAAACGGACAAGATGGGAAAGTTAACCCAAATCTATCTCAAAGAAATTGTTGCGAGACATGGTGTACCTGTCTCGATCATCTCAGATAGAGATAGTCGTTTCACCTCCAGGTTTTGGCAATCGTTGCAAAAGGCCTTAGGCACTCGTCTGGATATGAGTACAGCATACCATCCTCAAACCGATGGTCAAAGTGAAAGGACCATCCAGACTCTTGAGGATATGCTCCGCGCTTGTGTCATCGATTTCGGAAGCAACTGGGATACTCACCTACCACTAGCTGAGTTCTCCTACAATAACAGCTACCACGCCAGCATTGGGGCAGCACCGTTTGAAGCTCTTTATGGAAGAAAATGTCGCTCACCTCTATGTTGGGCTGAGGTCGGTGACAAGCAGTTGACAGGACCCGAAATCATTCAGGAAACCACCGACAAAATTTTTGCAATTAAGGATAGATTGAAAGCAGCTCGCGATCGACAGAAGAGTTACGCTGACACCCGAAGGAAACCACTAGAATTCGAAGTAGGAGACCGCGTTATGTTAAAAGTCGCACCTTGGAAAGGGGTCGCCAGATTTGGGAGTCGTGGTAAACTAAACCCTCGATATATCGGACCATTCGAGGTATTAGCAAGGGTTGGTCCAGTTGCTTACAAGCTCAAACTACCACAAGAACTTGGCAATATTCATGACACCTTCCATGTATCGAATCTAAAAAAGTGTCTCTCTGACGAGACGCTCATTATACCACCTGAAGAGGCCCACATCGACGACAAGCTTCACTTCATAGAAGAACCAATAGAAGTAACGGATTGGAAAACACAAAAGCTCCGACGAAGCCGTATCAAGCTCGTGAAAGTACGTTGGAATTCACAGCGCGGTCACGAATTCACTTGGGAACGCCTAGATCAGATGATGAAAAAGTATCCCTCATTATTCAAGTCAAACCCCTTTCGTCATGACGCCAATTGAATTTCGGGACGAAATTCCTTTCAACATGGGGATAATGTGACACCTAGCAAAGACGGACGTTATGTAAGCATCTTAGATGTAGTCCTATGTGACTAAAATTATGCTATATTAATAAAAGTATTGATGTCGAGTGCGTTTTCAATAACATGAATGATGAAGTTTCACTTATAATGTTGAAAGCTTAACCTCGAGTATTCATATAAGTCCTATCAAAAAAAAAAGTAATATCATAATTTAATACAAGACCATTCTTCATCACATAGCTGAAACAACAACCTCCTTCTCTATAGAATTACACCATTAAAAGCCCACATGTGCACACCATTTATGATGATAGCAGGGAACTAAATGCATATATAGATACTCACACCCTGAATTTCTTTTTAGTACAAGTAGAAACTCATTAAATGATAATCACACAACATTCCCTCCATACTACTTGGCTGATGCACATGACCAAATCTAGAATTTTTGTACCAGGAAATCTTCATTAAACACCCCTATTTACTCTCACCCTCAACCACCACACTCACATGTATGAGACCTAGGAGCACATGCCTATCAAACTACAAATCTACTGAATCTATCATCCCATACACGTATAAGGATTTAACACTCTCCTCACAAGCCTAGGTCACATGGTATGATTATTGAAGAAATCCTTAGGAGTACTTGATATCTCCCTAACTCACCTATCACTTAATACTAACCAAACCCATCTCTGATGACACTAACCCAATATAATAAACCCAACCATGATCAATGCCTATTTAAACCACCAAGTACCAGCCCCTTGACACCACCATTCAGACCCATTACACCACCCTCCCACTCGGTTACTACCCGTAGTGGCAGCCACCACCCCCACTTCTCCAAACCCGACAACACAAGGCTGCCTCCAGCCCCTCTCCGTTGGATTTCAGCCGTGTATACACATACTCGGAGGTAAAGTCTACACGTTCACTAGTTCTTATGTTATACGCTTAAGAAACCACACTAACGTAAGGCTTTTCTTGCACCAAGAAAACCATCCGGAGGTCACAAACACCACGAACCCAGCAAGGATTTGATCGCCCGACATCTTCAAGGTAAAAAAAAAATATATATATATATATACCACCTAAACTCTTGCTCGTTTTATATAAGTTCTCTGGTTAAACATATACACCCAACCCAAGTGATGTGTTGCATGATAAAAAGCTAGCTGGTAACAAAATAATAAGGGAAACCACAACTGTTGAACTTTAAATCTCTTAGTAATAAAAATAATTTTTGCTAGAATAAAAGCATCAACTATTTCTAAGATGTGTTTTTCTTTATCAAGTCAGTTACGAGCACTAATATTGGTACAAATGAAAGTAGTAACCTGGTAAAAGGTTTCATACTGGCAGACCTTAAAAGCTATAATTAAAGAGCCATAAGCTGGTCGTCCATGTAAATTTTCGATGTAAGGATGCCTACATAATCTATAATGTTTAATATTTGTTGAATGACATTTAAAAGCATCTATTTTAGAAATACAAAGTCAAAATTTAAGTGGTGACCAGACCTCATAGTGGCAGAATTTAAAATCTTTTTCAAGTGACCATAACCCAGTAGTAACCTTCTATTTTGACCAGATTTTAGAGCCTAAAGTATACCTTATTAAGTGGTACCAAAGCCCATAAAATATCACGTTTTTTTAGTAACCCATGAACCCTTAAAAGCCATCTACAAAAGTGGTACACAAGCTGTCCTTGTTGGACAGAATGTAATGTATTGCTACTCTAATCAGCCATAACTCCCAAACTATTGGTCAAACTAATATGCTTTATTAAAAAGCTAGATATAAGTTGTTTTTAGAATCCTTAAAGGCTAGCAACTAGATTTTTGAGTCTAAAACTCTTGAAAGAATGGCTTTCCCAAGGTACTATGAGTCTGACCCGATGTAAGAAAATGTAGTTTTGAAAGTTAGACTTGGAACATGGTAATGAACTCTACATTTTTTTTGAAGACCTAAACACATGTCATTACAGGAAAAAAATGTTAGAATTTAATAAAATCAGTTGCTTGGTGTAATATCGCCCCAAATACTATTAAAAAGTTGCGAATATTCGGATAATACTACGAGATAGCTTTCCATGAAATAGGCATGTTGCATGAAAACCATATATATGTATGCGTGGTAACTAGCTGACCGTACAAAAATAAATAATTACATGCATGTGTTGAAGCCAAAGAAATAGGGTGAACACTAGATATGTGCATAATAAATTATTAACATATCTCTAAAATATGTATCTTAGGATTCAAGGAAAGACTGAGGACATAAGTGCAAGGTGAGTGTTCACGGCCCCTTTTCCTTTTACTGGTTTTATTAACTTGGGGGAGAAACATGCTAAACTATATACATACGATTTGAGCCGGATTCAATCTACATGAGTTACTCAATTATCGCAAACATAAGCCCCTTATACTATAATCATTAACTTTAGGGTAAGCCATGGAAAATATGGATAGATCTATTTGGACCGACACCCCCTTTTATGGTCGGTAGCGCCGACTAGCCCGTCGTGGTAAATAATTGCATATTTTCCATAAGTCACTACAATGGTTCGCGATAAAACATTGTCGGGGCAAATCATTATGTTCAGTCCAGGTTTGATTATAGGCTCATGGAAATTATGATACATTAATGATGATTGACATCATATACACTATGGCTCGGAAAAAGTTTTACATTGACAAATATTTTTTTTTTATACTAAACCTGTGAACCTCGCCAACCGTTTGTTGACATTTTCAAGCATGTTTTTCAGGTAACTAGGTTTTCTCTCGGGAACCCAAGATGAAATAAAAGAAGGAAAAATCGTGCGGGCAAAACTAAAGTTATTTGGCGTCATTTCAATTTGAATAAATGTATTAACTAGAAACGATGGATTGTAACGAACAATGTATTGTGTAATAATATATATGTTAGTATGTTTGCAATAACCATATGCTTCCATGACGTCACACCTTGTGTTTTCCGCCTTGGTGGGGTGTGACAGATTGGTATCAGAGCCAATGGTTATAGCGAACTAGGTCACTCAAGCCGAAACCTGAACTATAACCAAGAAAAAAAAAATAAATAAATAAATAAATAAAAAAAAAAGAGAGGACTTACTTTCTATTATGGTGCATGCATACTAACCATACAGGCACGTTGTCACAGCATGAAAACCGAAAACCCATCTGAAGGATCTTACCATGGTTCCTCCACTGCCCAACCATTATCACCTCCCCTCGTAATCAGGAACATGAACGCAAGGGAGTATCGAGACACACTTACCCTTGGACTAACACCTGGGACCATGCCACCTCGAAAGAGGTCGTTACCTGGGGAAAAGAATAAGGAGCCTGAGTCTGGGCCAGCCCTCTACACTTTTGGGCCCACTTTAGCAGGGCCATCTGTTGAGGCCCCATGGACCATGGAAGTCCTAGGAGCCATGGTTAGTAACCACGACGAGTTACTTCGGGAAATGAGGGCCGAGATCCGAGTGCTTAGAAACCAAGTCAGAGATGAGGAGCGGACATCGGACACCCTCCGCCATCAGCTACAGGCGGTGATGCAAGCCAAGGAAGAAACCACACAAAGAGCCATCTCTGCTGAACACAGGCTCGCTGCGTTAGAAAATCAGTATGGAGCGGTCGACCAACGCGGAACTTTCATTGAGCAACAAATGTATTGGAACGAGCAACGAGTCTCCACTCTTGAACTCCAGATGGGATCTGTGACCGCGGGGTTATCCGTTTTCGCTAGCATGTTTCCAGGACCTCCAGCTTAGATTTATGATGTCTTAGATTTATGATGTCTGATGTAGTATTATTATGTTGACCCCTACTTAACTTACAATATCATGTAGTATCCTGAAATCCCAAAATATTGGGTAATTTTCAAATGATCCAAGTAGTGGACAATATTATTATTATGTGATCATGTGCTACTCTGCTTAATGAATTAAGATTTAAATTATGGTCACACACCCATGCATAAATATATATAAATGTAATGAATCACTAATGTTTTATCTACAAAAAAAAAAACTATTATTATGTGCTTAAATTGTTTATATCTCATGATCATAGAAGCAAAGCATGGCCCCGAAAACCCGAACAACTAACCAAGGCGAGAATCAACCAATGAGTGCTGAAGCGATCGCCCAAATGGTCGCCCAACAAGTAGCTGCGGCCATAGCACAACACGAAGCTAATAGGAGCATGGACACTGGAGATGGAAGCAATCACATAAACTCAAACCTCATCGGAGGATGCACATACAAGGCTTTCATGGATTGTAAGCCTAAAGGCTTTAATGGTTCTGAAGGGGCAGTTGGAGTAATTCGCTGGATCGAGAAAATGGAAGCTGTTCTAGACATAAGCAATTGTGCTGATAACACTAAAGTGAAGTTCGCAGCAAGCATGTTCTCTGATGAAGCATTGACTTGGTGGAATCTCCATGTGCAAACCATGACCCGAGAAGTTGCTCACCAACTAACTTGGGATGAACTAAAGACCATGTTATTAGAAAAGTATAGCCCAAGGAACGAGCTACAAAAACTCGAACAAGAATTTTGGCACCTTACCATGGTTGATGCTGAAGTTGCCGCCTACACCACCCGATTCCATGAACTGTCCCGTTTACTTCCCCACATGGTGACACCTGAATTCAAACGGATCGAGAGGTACATTTGGGGCCTAGCACCCCAAATTCGTGGCATGGTTACTTCTTCTAAACCACCTACCATCCAAAGCGCAGTAACCTTAGCCCACAGCCTCACCGATGAAGCCGTTCGCACTGGGGCACTAGGCAATAAAGGAAACGGAGGGAAACAACACGATAACAAGAGAAAATGGGCAGGAAAGAAAACAGGATACCATTCTGGGAAGAAGCAAGAAAGTGCACGAGTCTTTGCAGCAGTCGCAACAGAAAAGAAACCTTACTCAGGACCCCTGCCCAAATGCAACAAGTGTAATTTCCATCATCATGGCACATGCGAAAGCTTTACTTGCACCATCTGCAAGAAACCAGGACATACCGCCAAGAGGTGCAGATATGCGGGGAATGCTTCCACTCCCAGCCCCAACCCAAGGGCTTGCTTTGAATGCGGGGCCACTAACCATTTCAAGAAGGAATGTCCAAAACTGAAAGATCAGAATTCGAACCAGGCAAGAGGAAGGGCATTTGTCATTGGAGCAGGGGAGGCTCGTCAGGACCCCAACATCGTCACCGGTATGTTCCTCATAAATGATATCTATGCCTCTGTACTATTCGATACCGGTGCCGATAGGAGTTTTGTCTCTACCAGCTTTAGACCACTAATTAACGTAAAACCTGATAAATTAAAACATAAGTATGTTATTGAACTCGCCAACGGTAAATTAATAGAAACCAGTGAAATCATTCGTGGTTGCACCTTGAATTTGGAAAACCATAAATTCAGCATAGACCTCCTACCCGTTACACTCGGTAGTTTCGACCTCGTTATAGGAATGGATTGGTTCTCTCGAAATCGAGCCGAAGTAATATGCGGAGAGAAGACAGTTCGTATTCCACTCCCAAACGGTGAAGTGCTCATAGTCCAAGGAGAAAAGGGAGAAACACGAATGAAGATCATATCATGTATGAAAGCTCACAAGTATTTGAGGAAGAAGTATCAAGCGATCTTGGCCCATATCATCGGACAAGAGTCTAAGGAAAGAAGAATCGAAGACATACCGGTAGTCAGAGATTACCCAGAAGTCTTCCCAGAAGACTTGCCCGGGCTCCCACCCCCGCGACAAGTCGAATTTCGAATTGATCTAACACCCGGAGCGGCACCCGTTGCAAAGCCACCCTATAGGCTAGCACCGTCTGAAATGAAAGAACTGTCCAACCAGTTACAAGAGCTTTTAGACAAAGGATTTATCAGACCCAGTTCTTCACCATGGGGAGCACCTGTTCTGTTCGTAAAGAAGAAAGATGGAACTTTTCGCATGTGCATAGATTATCGGGAATTAAACAAGTTAACAATCAAAAACCGATACCCGCTTCCAAGAATTGACGACCTATTTGACCAGCTACAAGGCTCCAGCTACTACTCAAAAATCGACCTGCGGTCAGGATACCATCAACTTCGAATCCAAGAAGATGATATCCCAAAAACCGCATTCAGAACTCGCTACGGTCACTACGAGTTCTTAGTCATGCCCTTTGGCTTAACGAATGCCCCTGCAGTATTCATGGATCTCATGAATAGGGTATGCAGACCCTACCTAGACAAGTTTGTGATTGTATTCATTGACGACATATTAATATATTCACAAACCAAAGAAGACCATGAGCAACATCTGAAATTAATCTTGGAACTACTCAAGAACGAAAAATTATATGCCAAATTCTCAAAATGCGACTTTTGGATTCGCGAGGTTCATTTTCTTGGCCATGTCATCAACAAGAAAGGCATCCATGTGGACCCATCCAAGATCTCAGCAATCAAAGAATGGGAAGCACCAAAGACCCCGTCAGAAGTTCGACAATTTCTGGGCTTAGCCGGCTACTACAGGCGATTTATAGAAGGTTTCTCTAAGATAGCTCAGCCACTAACCATGCTTACTCAAAAAGACAAGAAATTCGATTGGGGGAATAAACAAGAATCTGCATTTCAACTGCTGAAACAAAAGTTGTGCAACGCTCCAATCCTTTCACTACCGGAGGGAACCGATAATTTTGTAGTTTATTGTGATGCGTCTCATCAGGGACTCGGTTGTGTCCTAATGCAACGAGATAAAGTCATAGCTTACGCGTCACGACAACTCAAAATTCATGAGAAAAACTACACTACTCATGACTTGGAACTAGGAGCAGTAGTGTTTGCGTTAAAGATTTGGAGACACTACCTCTATGGAACGAAGTGTACGATTTTCACCGATCACAAGAGCCTCCAACACATCCTTAACCAGAAAGAATTAAATATGAGGCAACGTAGATGGGTAGAACTACTTAATGATTATGATTGTGAGATCCGATATCACCCAGGAAAGGCAAACGTTGTAGCAGACGCCCTGAGCAGAAAAGAGCGTGTTAAAACATTACGTGTTCGAGCATTGGGAATGATAATTCAAACAAGCCTCACTAGACAAATAGGTGACGCTCAACGAAAAGCCTTAAAGGAAGAAAACTTAGCGGGGGAAGGACTGCGAGGAATGGTCAAGGAATTGGAATCTAAATCTGACGGAACGTTGTACTTCTCGAATCGTATTTGGGTCCCGATCACTGGGAACTTGCGTGAGTTAGTCTTAAACGAGGCCCATAAGACCAAGTACTCAATTCACCCGGGATCAGACAAGATGTACAAAGACCTCAAGGAGTTTTATTGGTGGCCCAACATGAAGGGAGATATAGCAACGTATGTCGGGAAATGCCTAACTTGCTCAAAAGTTAAGGCAGAATATCAGAAACCATCTGGACTTCTACAACAACCAGAAATCCCACAATGGAAATGGGAACAAATCTCCATGGATTTCATAACCAAACTACCCAAGACAATGACTGGCCACGACGCTATTTGGGTCATTGTTGATCGTCTGACTAAGTCAGCACACTTTCTACCTATCAAAGAAACGGACAAGATGGGAAAGTTAACCCAAATCTATCTCAAAGAAATTGTTGCGAGACATGGTGTACCTGTCTCGATCATCTCAGATAGAGATAGTCGTTTCACCTCCAGGTTTTGGCAATCGTTGCAAAAGGCCTTAGGCACTCGTCTGGATATGAGTACAGCATACCATCCTCAAACCGATGGTCAAAGTGAAAGGACCATCCAGACTCTTGAGGATATGCTCCGCGCTTGTGTCATCGATTTCGGAAGCAACTGGGATACTCACCTACCACTAGCTGAGTTCTCCTACAATAACAGCTACCACGCCAGCATTGGGGCAGCACCGTTTGAAGCTCTTTATGGAAGAAAATGTCGCTCACCTCTATGTTGGGCTGAGGTCGGTGACAAGCAGTTGACAGGACCCGAAATCATTCAGGAAACCACCGACAAAATTTTTGCAATTAAGGATAGATTGAAAGCAGCTCGCGATCGACAGAAGAGTTACGCTGACACCCGAAGGAAACCACTAGAATTCGAAGTAGGAGACCGCGTTATGTTAAAAGTCGCACCTTGGAAAGGGGTCGCCAGATTTGGGAGTCGTGGTAAACTAAACCCTCGATATATCGGACCATTCGAGGTATTAGCAAGGGTTGGTCCAGTTGCTTACAAGCTCAAACTACCACAAGAACTTGGCAATATTCATGACACCTTCCATGTATCGAATCTAAAAAAGTGTCTCTCTGACGAGACGCTCATTATACCACCTGAAGAGGCCCACATCGACGACAAGCTTCACTTCATAGAAGAACCAATAGAAGTAACGGATTGGAAAACACAAAAGCTCCGACGAAGCCGTATCAAGCTCGTGAAAGTACGTTGGAATTCACAGCGCGGTCACGAATTCACTTGGGAACGCCTAGATCAGATGATGAAAAAGTATCCCTCATTATTCAAGTCAAACCCCTTTCGTCATGACGCCAATTGAATTTCGGGACGAAATTCCTTTCAACATGGGGATAATGTGACACCTAGCAAAGACGGACGTTATGTAAGCATCTTAGATGTAGTCCTATGTGACTAAAATTATGCTATATTAATAAAAGTATTGATGTCGAGTGCGTTTTCAATAACATGAATGATGAAGTTTCACTTATAATGTTGAAAGCTTAACCTCGAGTATTCATATAAGTCCTATCAAAAAAAAAAGTAATATCATAATTTAATACAAGACCATTCTTCATCACATAGCTGAAACAACAACCTCCTTCTCTATAGAATTACACCATTAAAAGCCCACATGTGCACACCATTTATGATGATAGCAGGGAACTAAATGCATATATAGATACTCACACCCTGAATTTCTTTTTAGTACAAGTAGAAACTCATTAAATGATAATCACACAACATTCCCTCCATACTACTTGGCTGATGCACATGACCAAATCTAGAATTTTTGTACCAGGAAATCTTCATTAAACACCCCTATTTACTCTCACCCTCAACCACCACACTCACATGTATGAGACCTAGGAGCACATGCCTATCAAACTACAAATCTACTGAATCTATCATCCCATACACGTATAAGGATTTAACACTCTCCTCACAAGCCTAGGTCACATGGTATGATTATTGAAGAAATCCTTAGGAGTACTTGATATCTCCCTAACTCACCTATCACTTAATACTAACCAAACCCATCTCTGATGACACTAACCCAATATAATAAACCCAACCATGATCAATGCCTATTTAAACCACCAAGTACCAGCCCCTTGACACCACCATTCAGACCCATTACACCACCCTCCCACTCGGTTACTACCCGTAGTGGCAGCCACCACCCCCACTTCTCCAAACCCGACAACACAAGGCTGCCTCCAGCCCCTCTCCGTTGGATTTCAGCCGTGTATACACATACTCGGAGGTAAAGTCTACACGTTCACTAGTTCTTATGTTATACGCTTAAGAAACCACACTAACGTAAGGCTTTTCTTGCACCAAGAAAACCATCCGGAGGTCACAAACACCACGAACCCAGCAAGGATTTGATCGCCCGACATCTTCAAGGTAAAAAAAAAAAATATATATATATATATACCACCTAAACTCTTGCTCGTTTTATATAAGTTCTCTGGTTAAACATATACACCCAACCCAAGTGATGTGTTGCATGATAAAAAGCTAGCTGGTAACAAAATAATAAGGGAAACCACAACTGTTGAACTTTAAATCTCTTAGTAATAAAAATAATTTTTGCTAGAATAAAAGCATCAACTATTTCTAAGATGTGTTTTTCTTTATCAAGTCAGTTACGAGCACTAATATTGGTACAAATGAAAGTAGTAACCTGGTAAAAGGTTTCATACTGGCAGACCTTAAAAGCTATAATTAAAGAGCCATAAGCTGGTCGTCCATGTAAATTTTCGATGTAAGGATGCCTACATAATCTATAATGTTTAATATTTGTTGAATGACATTTAAAAGCATCTATTTTAGAAATACAAAGTCAAAATTTAAGTGGTGACCAGACCTCATAGTGGCAGAATTTAAAATCTTTTTCAAGTGACCATAACCCAGTAGTAACCTTCTATTTTGACCAGATTTTAGAGCCTAAAGTATACCTTATTAAGTGGTACCAAAGCCCATAAAATATCACGTTTTTTTAGTAACCCATGAACCCTTAAAAGCCATCTACAAAAGTGGTACACAAGCTGTCCTTGTTGGACAGAATGTAATGTATTGCTACTCTAATCAGCCATAACTCCCAAACTATTGGTCAAACTAATATGCTTTATTAAAAAGCTAGATATAAGTTGTTTTTAGAATCCTTAAAGGCTAGCAACTAGATTTTTGAGTCTAAAACTCTTGAAAGAATGGCTTTCCCAAGGTACTATGAGTCTGACCCGATGTAAGAAAATGTAGTTTTGAAAGTTAGACTTGGAACATGGTAATGAACTCTACATTTTTTTTGAAGACCTAAACACATGTCATTACAGGAAAAAAATGTTAGAATTTAATAAAATCAGTTGCTTGGTGTAATATCGCCCCAAATACTATTAAAAAGTTGCGAATATTCGGATAATACTACGAGATAGCTTTCCATGAAATAGGCATGTTGCATGAAAACCATATATATGTATGCGTGGTAACTAGCTGACCGTACAAAAATAAATAATTACATGCATGTGTTGAAGCCAAAGAAATAGGGTGAACACTAGATATGTGCATAATAAATTATTAACATATCTCTAAAATATGTATCTTAGGATTCAAGGAAAGACTGAGGACATAAGTGCAAGGTGAGTGTTCACGGCCCCTTTTCCTTTTACTGGTTTTATTAACTTGGGGGAGAAACATGCTAAACTATATACATACGATTTGAGCCGGATTCAATCTACATGAGTTACTCAATTATCGCAAACATAAGCCCCTTATACTATAATCATTAACTTTAGGGTAAGCCATGGAAAATATGGATAGATCTATTTGGACCGACACCCCCTTTTATGGTCGGTAGCGCCGACTAGCCCGTCGTGGTAAATAATTGCATATTTTCCATAAGTCACTACAATGGTTCGCGATAAAACATTGTCGGGGCAAATCATTATGTTCAGTCCAGGTTTGATTATAGGCTCATGGAAATTATGATACATTAATGATGATTGACATCATATACACTATGGCTCGGAAAAAGTTTTACATTGACAAATATTTTTTTTTTTATACTAAACCTGTGAACCTCGCCAACCGTTTGTTGACATTTTCAAGCATGTTTTTCAGGTAACTAGGTTTTCTCTCGGGAACCCAAGATGAAATAAAAGAAGGAAAAATCGTGCGGGCAAAACTAAAGTTATTTGGCGTCATTTCAATTTGAATAAATGTATTAACTAGAAACGATGGATTGTAACGAACAATGTATTGTGTAATAATATATATGTTAGTATGTTTGCAATAACCATATGCTTCCATGACGTCACACCTTGTGTTTTCCGCCTTGGTGGGGTGTGACAGATTGGTATCAGAGCCAATGGTTATAGCGAACTAGGTCACTCAAGCCGAAACCTGAACTATAACCAAGAAAAAAAAATAAATAAATAAATAAATAAATAAATAAATAAAAAGAGAGGACTTACTTTCTATTATGGTGCATGCATACTAACCATACAGGCACGTTGTCACAGCATGAAAACCGAAAACCCATCTGAAGGATCTTACCATGGTTCCTCCACTGCCCAACCATTATCACCTCCCCTCGTAATCAGGAACATGAACGCAAGGGAGTATCGAGACACACTTACCCTTGGACTAACACCTGGGACCATGCCACCTCGAAAGAGGTCGTTACCTGGGGAAAAGAATAAGGAGCCTGAGTCTGGGCCAGCCCTCTACACTTTTGGGCCCACTTTAGCAGGGCCATCTGTTGAGGCCCCATGGACCATGGAAGTCCTAGGAGCCATGGTTAGTAACCACGACGAGTTACTTCGGGAAATGAGGGCCGAGATCCGAGTGCTTAGAAACCAAGTCAGAGATGAGGAGCGGACATCGGACACCCTCCGCCATCAGCTACAGGCGGTGATGCAAGCCAAGGAAGAAACCACACAAAGAGCCATCTCTGCTGAACACAGGCTCGCTGCGTTAGAAAATCAGTATGGAGCGGTCGACCAACGCGGAACTTTCATTGAGCAACAAATGTATTGGAACGAGCAACGAGTCTCCACTCTTGAACTCCAGATGGGATCTGTGACCGCGGGGTTATCCGTTTTCGCTAGCATGTTTCCAGGACCTCCAGCTTAGATTTATGATGTCTTAGATTTATGATGTCTGATGTAGTATTATTATGTTGACCCCTACTTAACTTACAATATCATGTAGTATCCTGAAATCCCAAAATATTGGGTAATTTTCAAATGATCCAAGTAGTGGACAATATTATTATTATGTGATCATGTGCTACTCTGCTTAATGAATTAAGATTTAAATTATGGTCACACACCCATGCATAAATATATATAAATGTAATGAATCATTAATGTTTTATCTACAAAAAAAAAAAACTATTATTATGTGCTTAAATTGTTTATATCTCATGATCATAGAAGCAAAGCATGGCCCCGAAAACCCGAACAACTAACCAAGGCGAGAATCAACCAATGAGTTGTAAATTTTTTTAGCAACCACTGTGTGTTTTTTTTGTGTGTTTTTGGTGTGATAAACGGAAGGTGGTGAGACGTTTCTATTTATATAATTTTTTTGGCGCGTAGGTTAGGCGGGATGTTATTTCTATAACACAAAATGTAAATAACATTTATTCGGATGAAAAGTTTGGCGTTATATATAATGGCGTTTCCTATGTTATGGCGTTTTTGTAAACAGAGAGTTTAAATAAAAACACAGAAAAAAGCACCCAGTAATAAATTTGGCGTTTTGTATTTTTTTAGCATTTTATTTTCAATGACGTTTTATGTGAGAAATAACTTTTTACTTTTTTACCCTTAATGACGCGCGTCCACGTAATAAAATTGGTGTTATTTATTAAAATGGCATCGCGCCAATCTAGTCTATAGATTGTTTTGATCGGACGACGCATAAGCGTTCTCTCCGTTCTCACACTTTTGAGCGTTTTCTCTAAATCCTGACCCTATATATATATATGTATATGTATATGTACGTATGTATCCGATATGTGTGTTTTTCTTTTAATTTTTCAATATAAAAAATGGATCCCCAAAATACCCCTGGTTAATAATGGGGTTTTTGGACGGAGTTAGGCAATGTGATCAAAATGACAACAAAAAGGAAAAGTCAAGGACCCAGAGAAGAGAAAAAAACTACTTGGACTATATTGGCAAATTTGGACAAATATCAGGAACTAAAATGAGAATTTAGTCTAAGAAAAAACCATCAAAAGTTTTTGAAAGCATGAAGCCCGTGGTCCTTCTTGTGTCTCCTCCTCTGAAACACGAATCCTTAACAATCTCGGTTCATCATCTAATTCACACACACACTCCACCCTACTTATATATTCTCTCACTTTCCTCTTAACTCAATAATTGAAGTATATATATGTACACACACAAACCATTGAATTTTCACACATTTATGTATGAAAATGTGTTGCTAGTTAAATTTAGTTTAAAAGTCTACAATTAAATAGTTGAGAGTGTGTACCAGGATTAAATAAATATAATCTTTAATGTAAAATAAATGCAAATATCTTTTTCTTTTTAATTTGATGCACAATGCCTTCCAAACGTATGCTTTTTCATCATGAAAAATATGCAAATGGGCCATGATTAGTTTCAACACAAAAGCTTGCATCAGTTTGGAAAATATATTTGTTATATGTTGGCTTCCTAGATTCATTAGAAGAACCACCTAGTTACTTGTTAGCAATCAATCTACTTACAATAACAATTTCACATTATGCATACCACCAAGAGATATATATCAAGAGATGAGATAACCATAGGAGAAGGGTGTAAACCTATGAACACTGTAATGATACAGTTGATATGAGATCACACACATAAATACAATATTATATTTTTTTTGACACACATAAAATACAATATTATATAAAATAATTTTGTGATACACACATCCCTTACATTAATTATGTAAGTTTTATAAATAAATTCTGTGGTGGTTGTTATGTTGAGTTGCTTGGAGGACCCACTAATGAATGAGAGTCTTGATTTTCATAATCTGCAATTGGTTGCTTCTTGACAAAGATTAAGAAAAAGGTTGAACGCGTCTTCTTTTCTACCAACTTTAATAATGTTTATCTTCTATTTTCTATTTGATGTAGACATGTAGTAATTAAAAGTTAAGATTAAGTCAAATTTCAAGAGTATAAGAAAATCGTTAACTAATAATCGAGTGTGATGCCAATGAGGTGGTGGTGGAGAGGTATGAGAGAGATTTGGTTTTCTAAGTGACCCAAGTTCGATTCCTGCTCTCCGCGTCATTTTCTGCGGCATCTGGTGATGATGGGAGACTAGGCGAGTAGGCGGAGATCGCTAATTCGATCCTTGAACTGAGCAGGTTTTACCTCACCGCACTGTCGTGCCTTCGGGAGAGTGTTCACGGGCTTCGGCCTTAAGTGAGTGTTTTCCCCAATTCGGAGGCGAGTGTATCCGGATGTGGTGAATTTCGCTAGTAACCCATTTAGAGGATTCGTTAACGGTTAAAAAAAATAATCGTCTGTAATCCAAGTCTACAAATTCAAACAAATATTATCTATAATCTAATTCTAATAAAAGAGTCCTATTAATGCCACATGGCATTTTCTCATTCAAAAGTCTTACTAAAGCCATATGGCATTTCCTCATTCAATTCACTAATAATATATATTTATATTTCATATGCATAAATATTATAATGCATAATAATAACAATAATAATCTAATCTAATACTAATAAAAGAATCATGTTAGTGTTACATGACATTCTCTTCTTAAAATTGTATCTTAATGCCATGTCGCATTCTCTCCGTTACTATTATTATTAATTCTTATTATTATTGTTATTATATCATATTAATATACAATTTATTGATTTATACACAACAACAAATAAATAAATATTGTTATTATATCATATCAATATATCCAATTTATTAAATTATACATAAGTATAAATAAATACGTAATACATAAAAATATTTATCTTATACTATTAAAGTACTTTAATTATTTATTTTTATTTTCATATGTGACATTAGATTTTTTTTTCAACATTGCTGATCAAACCAAATTAGGTATTTATCTAACCAAATAATTTATTTGCGAATAACTAAACACAGGTATCTCTTAGTTTAGCAATAATATTATTTTATTAATAATATATTAGATTAATATTCAGTTATTATTATTAGTATATAACACATGTGGTGTCCGATAACAAAAAAAAAACTTTATTGCGAATATAACTCTTTATTCAACGAATTTTATACCACCATGCCAATAAACCTATAAAAACGAATATGGTATATAGTTTAAAATTTAAATTATATTTTATATAATTTAGATTATATTTTAATTTATTTTTGTAATTATATATCAACAATGATTAAGTTAAATAGAAGGTATTTACAAAGCTTTTTAAGTTCACATTTAAGCGATGATATAAATTAATGGGGTGGGTTTTATTTGAATTAAGAAAACAATAAATTAAATAAGTAAAAAGACAAAAATGCCCCTCATTAAACTGATTTTTTTGATGAAGTTAATTGGTTGAATGAAAATGACAAAAAGAATGCAAAACTCAGGAACTAATGAAAATAATTGTTATTGCTATTGTTATTATTATCTATTCGTAATTATTAAATTATTATAATTATGAATTATTATTATCTAAGTCACTAGGTTATAGTGTATGCGTTACACGGGTTTACGTAACATATTGTCTTTATTCAACCCGTGTAATACGCGGGTCGCCGCAATGCGGCGGAGATTCTTTAGTTATAACTAAGTCGACCTAGGACCCGCACGCTATGTTAAACCTGTCAAACGTGAAAAAAAATAGATGATGTAAAAACGTTCACCCATACACGCACGTTGTGTCGTGGTAACTCGCAAAATTTAGAACGAAATGTAAAAACGTTAAACCAAAGACCCACGTTGCGATGTGTTAAGTCACAAAATTTAGAACCAAGCATAAAGCGGAAAATTTGCGGAAAATGAAAACTATAAAGGATCAAAGTTGAAAGTAAAAAAAGTTGTGAGGATAGATTGCAATAGATAAAAAGTTTTGGGTTAAAAGTAAAGAAAACAAATAGTTTTGGGTTAAAAGCAATTATGAAATACTTTTGGGTGAAAAGTAAAAAAAAATCATTTTTTTTTTAAAACCCCTAAAGCCAAGGTTACGACAACCATATACATAACCATTTTTTCTTTGGAAAACCCCCAAAGCACACCCCGCGTTACGGCGGGGCGTAAAACGTTGTCAAATAGTACTAATGTCACACAACCGTGATCGACCACCAACACTAACTCGACCTAGGATTTGCGTGTTGCGACGAACCCGTCAAACATGAAAAAATAGAGGTAAAAATGTTGAACCACACATGCACGTTGCGCCGTGTTAACTTGCAAAATTTGAAACAAAACATAAAAAAGTTGAACCACACTCATACGTTGCGTCGTATTAAATCGAAAAATTTAGATCTATACGTAGTAAAAAACGTTAAACCAAAGACAAAAAGTATAATTGACACAAGTTGTGAAGTTAAATCGCAAATAATGAAAAGTTTTGAGTTAAAGTTAAAAAAACAAATTTTGTAGGGTTAAAATTGCAAAAGGCAAAAACCTTTTGGTTAAACCAAAATAATCAAGTTTTTTTTTTTTTTTTTTTTTTTGAGAAATCCCCAAAGCACAAGTTAGATTTTTTTTTTCAACATTGCTGATCAAACCAAATTAGGTATTTATCTAACCAAATAATTTATTTGCGAATAACTAAACACAGGTATCTCTTAGTTTAGCAATATTATTATTTTATTAATAATATATTAGATTAATATTCAGTTATTATTATTAGTATATAACACATGTGGTGTCCGATAACAAAAAAAAACTTTATTGCGAATATAACTCTTTATTCAACGAATTTTATACCACCATGCCAATAAACCTATAAAAACGAATATGGTATATAGTTTAAAATTTAAATTATATTTTATATAATTTAGATTATATTTTAATTTATTTTTGTAATTATATATCAACAATGATTAAGTTAAATAGAAGGTATTTACAAAGCTTTTTAAGTTCACATTTAAGCGATGATATAAATTAATGGGGTGGGTTTTATTTGAATTAAGAAAACAATAAATTAAATAAGTAAAAAGACAAAAATGCCCCTCATTAAACTGATTTTTTTGATGAAGTTAATTGGTTGAATGAAAATGACAAAAAGAATGCAAAACTCAGGAACTAATGAAAATAATTGTTATTGCTATTGTTATTATTATCTATTCGTAATTATTAAATTATTATAATTATGAATTATTATTATCTAAGTCACTAGGTTATAGTGTATGCGTTACACGGGTTTACGTAACATATTGTCTTTATTCAACCCGTGTAATACGCGGGTCGCCGCAATGCGGCGGAGATTCTTTAGTTATAACTAAGTCGACCTAGGACCCGCACGCTATGTTAAACCTGTCAAACGTGAAAAAAAATAGATGATGTAAAAACGTTCACCCATACACGCACGTTGTGTCGTGGTAACTCGCAAAATTTAGAACGAAATGTAAAAACGTTAAACCAAAGACCCACGTTGCGATGTGTTAAGTCACAAAATTTAGAACCAAGTATAAAGCGGAAAATTTGCGGAAAATGAAAACTATAAAGGATCAAAGTTGAAAGTAAAAAAAGTTGTGAGGATAGATTGCAAAAGATAAAAAGTTTTGGGTTAAAAGTAAAGAAAACAAATAGTTTTGGGTTAAACGCAATTATGAAATACTTTTGGGTGAAAAGTAAAAAAAAAAATCATTTTTTTTAAAACCCCTAAAGCCAAGGTTACGACAACCATATACATAACCATTTTTTCTTTGGAAAACCCCCAAAGCACACCCCGCGTTACGGCGGGGCGTAAAACGTTGTCAAATAGTACTAATGTCACACAACCGTGATCGACCACCAACACTAACTCGACCTAGGATTTGCGTGTTGCGACGAACCCGTCAAACATGAAAAAATAGAGGTAAAAATGTTGAACCACACATGCACGTTGCGCCGTGTTAACTTGCAAAATTTGAAACAAAACATAAAAAAGTTGAACCACACTCATACGTTGCGTCGTATTAAATCGAAAAATTTAGATCTATACGTAGTAAAAAACGTTAAACCAAAGACAAAAAGTATAATTGACACAAGTTGTGAAGTTAAATCGCAAATAATGAAAAGTTTTGAGTTAAAGTTAAAAAAACAAATTTTGTAGGGTTAAAATTGCAAAAGGCAAAAACCTTTTGGTTAAACCAAAATAATCAAGTTTTTTTTTTTTTTTTTTTTTTTGAGAAATCCCCAAAGCACAAGTTACAAGTCTTTATGCATGAAAAAGTTACTTATTTATATATGAAATAATTATATGGTTAGGAATAGAGGATGGGATGTGAATACTATATAATACATTTCCCTAGGATTAAAATGTAATTTTGCCCGTTAATTTTAAGACGGTAGATCAAGAGTCATTGCTTGTTCCCTGATCTTTCGTCCCTTTCTCCCAATTTCACCCTCAATTCAATGTCAGTCGCCACAAATAAATCTTGAGCCGATCAAGAATGCTTAGATGATTCAAACCGTCAACGCAATTACTAATTCAATCAATTAGGTTTCATGTGGTCATCGCCCTCTTCAATGGTACTGAAGGTGACTGAATGTTGTAATTGAGGCGTTCATGCGTTTCTATCCTACCCAACCAAGCGTCGTGCGAATTTTATGTTATAATAGGTATTGAAGATGACTAAATGTTGTAATTGAGGTGTTCATGCGTCAAAAGCTGATTACGCTCTTCTTCTGCCAACGGTAAGTTGTGTATTTAGGTTCCCTAATTTCTATTGTTTCTTTTAAACCTAATTCGGGTCTTCGACGTGGATAGATTTGCTTCCTAATCCTAATTGAAAACTAATTCATGTGGTTTAAAAACTGAAAATGGTGAAACATGTCATTAAGTGATTGAAGACGATCACGCAGTGAACACAGAGAATATCATGATTGCACAATATCGTATCGTACCGGTTCCGTAGGTATGCACAATACTGGACACGATGTTGTTTTGTATTTTCGATTTCACCTCAAGTTGTTGTTGAAGAAATTAGGAAGCCTCCGTTTTGAAAGGCTTAGGTAAACGAATTTAAAACCATATGTTATATAGATTCGTTTATCTGATTGATTATTGTCCAATTGACCTCTTAACTTAGTTTTGTTGCTGGAGCAGTAAGCATAAAACCTGTTTTCCCTTGTTGAAGGAACTAGGAAGCAACCATTTTGAAGGGTAAGTCAACCATCTACTTCTAGTCAGATTGGTAAGTGAATTTCCAACCTTAACTTTGCTTTATTAAGTTTTAATCCGATTGTTAAGGCAATTTCAAATACATTACACTGATTTCTTGTTAATTACCATGTTTTCACTACACGGGTGGTTTTACTTTGCAACTAGCAATTTATAATTTATATACATATAACTGTACATGTAGAGATGGTGTATAATAGAAATTTTGCTGCAGGGAAGAAATTTTTATAAATGGTAGAACATTCCATTGTTGGCTTACTTAGAAACATTACCGACTGATTACCAATTTCCCAAACGCACCCGATGGACAGTGGCGGAACCAGAAATTTTTTCTTATGGTGTTTATTGGATACCCCGGTTTATAGTAACCCGGAGTTGAACTTTTTTGGATCTGTTCCGATCTAGTCGAGTCAAATCACATAATAAAAGCAAATATCACAGTAACGGTACAATGTCATTGAATTAAAACACATAATAAAATTACAAAGTCATTTGAAAAATATAATAAAATGCATTTAATAGTTGTTTTGTACGCATTTTCATGTTTTGAAAACGATTCATAATGTTTTCAATGGCAACTTGAAAAGAAAAACTCTTTTCATTATAAAAAACAAGTGCACGCATCATTCAAATGATCCTCAAACAGCTTGTTAGTTTAAACAATTGAAACAAAACCAATTAGACATGGGGCTATAATGCTTATTGGATTAGAAAAAATAAAAATTAAGCATGGACCTTTAATGATTTAAAGTATACTAATTAAATTCAAGTAACTGGGCTTAATTTTTGAAATATAAATTTGTTTATTATGTAATTGTTTTAGAAGAAAACAAAACAATGGTGTCGTTTGTAAAAACACAATGGTGTCGCTCGTAAAAAAATGGTGTTGCTCGAATTTTTCCTAATATACGTTGTATTTGTTACACAAAATTCAATGGTGTCGGACGACACCGTTGTTCAAAGTGTGGCTCCGCCACTGCGGCGATGGATAAAGAACTGGTTGAACTCAGCATTGTTGCAAATCTTCTTTCGATGAGTCTTAGGTACATTTTATTTCGCTTCATCTCTTTTATAATTTCTTACTTTTTTCCCATCCGATTTCGTTTTTTCACTTTCTTATTCACGAATCACTTGTTTTGCCTGCACTATTTTGGGTTTTTAGATGAGATTTGATGATAAATTGAAGAAATTTGTGATCGTTCACAGTTTTTGCAGAATTCTAAATGTCTTATTTAGGTTATATCCAAATTCACCATGATTGTAGTTAATTGAAGCCTGTTTGTTGAAATTTATTTGTGAAATTGAAGCCTTTTTGTTTTTCAATTTGAATTTTTTCATGTTGTTTGATGGTTTCTTAACTTCTAGGGTTCTGTTTGAATTTTTTTTCATGTTTATTTGATGGTTTCTTAACTTTTAGGGTTCTCTTGGTGCTTAGAAATGTGAATAATTTGACATATTCTCTGCGCATTCATGAAATCGGTTTTGGTTTCGCGGAATGCAGTTTCTATTGATGATCCAGTGCATTTATTAGTTGTACGTTACAATCCTTGAGGATTTTGTGATTGTGATTCTTAGAATGTTTGGAGTCAAGTTGGTGTTATTTTGAGTAGGGCTGTCCATTTTTACCAGAGCCCGAATGGGGGAATATCCGAACAACCTGAACACGGCCAACCCGAACCTTATATGGGTTGGTTATCGAGTCACTTTTCCCGGCCAGATACCCAAACAACCCAACCTGAAAAACCTGAAAAAAAAATCCCGAACATTTATTATCTCTTTTTTTATAGATGTGTTGGGGCTTTTGAACGTTAACATCTTCGTTATCAAAAGTAAGCGCCTTTCCACCTACTTTTTTGCGCTTCTCGCCTAGGCAACAGGCGAGGCCTATGCGCGTTGAGTGCTCCTAGCGTATTTGATAACTATGGTTGTCAAATTGTCTGATATTCTTTTAGTATCAATATGAATTTTAATGATATTTTATAAAAGAAAGCATTTTTTTTCTTTCATTTTACATCTAAACCAAAAACCGAACAACCTGACCTGAACTAACCTTAACCCGACTAACCCGAACTTAAATGGGTCAGTTATCGGGTCACTTTTTCCCTGCCAAAAACCCGAAACCCAAAGAACAATCCTACCTTTGGGAATTGAAGGGAATGAATCTTTGATACATGTCTTTGTATGAAGGGTTAGATAGATTTGTTATTAGGTGATTGATTGTGATCTTAGTATCTTACTGTAAAGAAAATGCAATTTGAACTTATGTTTAAGGCATAGATGGTTTGTTACATTACACCTAACAATGTGTATTAATAATTTAATATCAATATGATTTTGTAAACGGGTGTTTAATTGTGTTGTTAACTTCCAGTAAGATAGTAAGATTGAGAGTCAGGACCCGAGCTTGAAGAACTTGGAAGGCATAATTTCTGAAAGGGAAAGTTTTGAGCTTTGCGGTCCTTCACACTTAACTAACATTGACTGGTAATGTTTTTTGGCTTCCGTTCTTCAATAGATCGTTGTTCAATATTGAAACAGTTTGACTATATGCATCGCCATTTTATGAATGTTCAACATTTAATCTATGTTGTCAACAGCTAAAGTCGCACTTAATGCGCATAGGCCGCTAAGTTAGCTGACTTTAAGCATAAGCATTCGTTTTTTCTTTATCAGTAAAATAAATAATTAAAGTAAGGTATATGTTTAATGACAACAGGACTAATCCAGATCACCGAAGATCCGTTGCAGCATGCTTGGTTCAAGGAGTATACATCTTAGAGCGGGACCGTCAAGAAAACCGTCAAGCATCAAAAGCTCTCGCTCCTCCATGGTGGAACTTCTTCCAGTTTGACTTACACAGTCAACTCATAGACGACGCTGATTCATGCATCTTCGGTGCCATCTACAAATCCAAACACCCACCTTCACAACACACCCCGTCTTACGTCATCGCTTTCCGTGGCACGTTAATCAAAGGCAACGCGTTCTCACGTGACTTGGAACTCGACATCCACAACATAAAAAACGGATTGCATCTAACATCAAGATTCGATATCCCACAATTTCTCATGTGAGGGTTGCATTTGGTGTCGTCTACATTTCATAACTGGTGTTAGGTTTTTATTTTTTAAGTAGAAGTCGGAACCGGTACCATTTGCTCATCCCTACATGTAAGTACGACATCTTTTACAGGTGGTAACTGCGTTATTGAAATACACACTATCTACATAACTTTCAGTCATATCCTTCTTTTTGATGTAATTATTTCAGGCTTTAGTGATTCACTTTTCAATTCCCTTGATAGCGTGATTTGTTGTCTAGCAGCCAACTCCCACAATTGTTGTCTATATATATCTATATATATATATATATATATATATATATAGAAAAAGTATATCGTACATTATGGCTTAACGTACTTCACGTACAACAACGTGCGTGATTTGTTCTATAACATGCGTGATTAATGTTTTCAATATGCGTAATTATTGTTTTTCAACATGCGTGATTTTGGATTTTTGAGTTATAACGTGCGTGATTTTAAAATGAACGTGCGTAATTACCTGTCGTACGTGAAGTACGTTAAGCCGGAATGTACGTTAACCTTCCTATATATATATATATAGGGTAGGATATGGTAAAAAGTGTTTAAAATGTGAGAAGGGTAAGAAGTGTTTTAAACCATTGGATATTTGATCTAATGGTTGAGATCAATAGGGTATAAAAATGTAAATTGTGTTTTAATTAGAAGGACCTTATGTAAAATTGAAGCGCAATAGTGTCTTTTTAAATGTTTCAAATATGGTAACCGTATCCCATGTCACACCCCAACCGATGGCGGAAACATCGGGATGAGACGAACAAATTGCTCAAAACAACATAACACTAATTGTGACAATATAGATTAAATCAAATTTCATAAATGCTAAGATGTCATACAAGATTCAAACATTGTACCAAAAATAGTTCAAAGCATTGTTTATTCTAGATGGGTTTCTAGGTTCATCCTAGCTTGTTTTCTTGATCACTTCGTCTATCAACCTGCAACATGTATTAAAATAACATCAACAAAAAGTTGGCGAGTATACAAGTTTGATACAAAGCATAAAGTAGAATAAAAAGTTTAAGTGCTCATATCCAACATGAATAACATGATCCAAGTTACTACTTTGCCTTTCCCAATAGACTAGCGGGAGGTTAACACGTTCAACTTGTTCAATACGATCAACTTGTTTAATACGATCAACTTGTTAGATACGTCCAACTTGTTAGATACGATCAACTTGTTAGATACGATCAACTTGTTAGATACGATCAACTTGTTAGATACGATCAACTTGTTAGATACGATCAACTTGTTCAATACGATCAACTTGTTTAATACGATCAACTTGTTTTAATACGATCAACTTGTTCAAATACGATCAACTTGCATAGCATATGAGATTAACAAGCAGCAAAATGTTTCGTGTTTAAATGTGGATAGAGTGTGAATATAACAAGTTTCAAATGTTGTGTAATTTGAATATGGAATACATGTTGCACCCAAAGTGTTTAAAACGAAAGTGGGATCGAGTATACTCACAGTGTTGCGTTGCGATTTCTTGTAAGGACGCACGAGTAAAGAAGGAAAATCCGAGAGAGCAAACGTGATGGTTATCCTAGATATGGAATACCATACGAGAGACGATTTAATTATTTGGTTAAATAAATAATCCCAATAAATTAATTATTTAGTTGTTATAGGTTATCTAAATATCAACCTTTAATTATAATGAATTGTTAGTTACCCTTTTCTTTGTTATCATTGATAAATAAAGGATGAATTATAAAGGTTATCTAAATATCAACCTTTAATTAACTGTTAAGGTTAATATAGGTTTAAGGATTTAAAGAAATAAAATGATTTTTTAAGATAAATACCCCAAAAAAAAATATATATGTGCAGCAAATTTGTAGGGCGCAGGGTCCAACCTGCGACCTCGTAGTCGTTTTACACAAATCCAGCCATTCTACCACAATTATTTTGTAAAGTCAATGTTTCCATTTTAATTAAACATGTTTCAATAGATTCCTTACAAACACATACGTGAAGTATGTGGTTTCCAAATCTTTGCAACTTATTTGAATAAGAAATTTTTATCATTATCTTTTTTTTCTTTTTTTTTTCTTTTAGAACTAACAACTTAGTGGAAAAGATTGTTACCATAAAAAAAAAAAAAAAAAATTAATGTTATTATTTTTAAATTTTGACTGTTATGTCATCTTCTTCCTTAAAAACATACGTGACCATAACAGCTTTTTAATGTCAGCGAGTAAGGATAAAAGAAAGATAAAAAAAGAAAGAAGATATACCGAGCCGAACGAACAGTGGACTTCGGGTACTCCGATGAATCGTCTCTTTCATTAAAAAGGAACTATACGAATCTGATATGTATATAACTATAGTTTTAGTGGATCGAACGGGAGGTTGAAACAAACAAAAAGAGATTGAGAATGTATACCGAACGATGTCGTAACGAGTTCCGACGTAGATTCCCGTTCCGGCGAACATGCGGTTGAGCTCCGACGTGCGTCCCGATCTCGGGCAAAGCTCCGGTGATTCGCGGGTTTCTCCGACAAGTGTGCAAAGCTATACGAAGAGTGTTATGAGTGTGGAACAGGATTGTGTCGAGAATGGTTGTGAGGACGATGTTTATATAGAGTTTAGAAGTCTCGCCATATATGGTAACGATCTTTGATTGACAAAGAAAAAAGGAAACGCGGACTGGTCTTCCAATCCCGAATAATTAGCGAAGAAGAAAGAAGGAAAGAAAACAGCAAAAACTTGCTGTGTTTTGGGCGGCAAGATTTTAAAGAAACAGTCAACCGAAATTATCGCTTACTTAAAAATTTTAAAGATATCTAGTTTGAACGATATAAAGGCTTTGGCGGAGTGGTTGTTGTGTTGTTTCTTATTCTGTTGAACCCGGGTTCGAGTCCCACGGCTCAACTTTTTTGCTTCTTTATTTTCTTGTGATGTTACACAATGACCCCTTAAGTTAACTTGGTTATCAAAAATAACCTAAAATCTCATTTCTAATAACAAATTAACTAACTTGATTATTATATATAAATCTTTAAATTAATTAATTAAAGAAATAATTAACTTCTTAATGGTAAAATTACTTTAATTGAAATAACTGAACTAACGGTGCTAACTAAGTTATAACTAGTTTATAATAAAAAGTGTGATGATTATTTAAATTAATCAACTAGAAATGTAAATAACTATATATATAAACGAATTAAATTAGCATGAAAATCTTTCAACGGTAATTTAATTCGCGAGAAATCTTCGACGTTCAAGGTTTAGGATCCAAAATTTCAAACGGGTTGGATTTTAGAAATCCAATTTGACGGATGTTACATCCCACACAACCAAAACCCCCATCAGTCTCCTAAAAACCAGCGAATTTCCTTCAAAAGTTGATTATCTGATTCCTTGACTATTAACCCTTGATAAAACACTATATGAAGATATAACTGTTATGGGTGAAATTCTGAGCCCATATCCTGACTTTGTATCTTGATTTTTTATTAGTTGTATATGATCAGGATATCGGATCAGGATACCGTATCAGGATATCGGGCCAGGATATTGGTAATATCCTGAGGCAGTATCCTGACTATTACTAACGATTGGCTTGTAAAACGTTGGTTGCAAGGTACCAACGTTAAAAGACTTGATCTACCTGAAGATTCGCTCAAGGTGGTTGAAAAATGGACGTTGATGGTGGAAGAATGGGTCTTGTAACGGTCAGAATAGAAGAAAGGCATATTCCGTGAGAATATCGGATGTTGGTCAATTTTATTGACATTGTAACGGTTATATGAGCTGAAGACCCGGTTTTATAGTCAATAAGCACGTGGAAAACAAGTGGAAACAACCCCCAATGTTTAGAATGGAATATTCGGAGCATCCCATATTTATAGGAATTTTCGTTTGTAATCTGTTACTATAAATAGGTGGGTATACCAGATCGAATAGGACATCACATCAACACTCACTACACTCTTACACTTGTTCTTTAGCAATTTTCACTCTCGCATTGTAACACTTAGCGATCTGGTCAATATCCTGCACTGTATCCTGATATTTGAAGCAATAGTGTAGGTCCCCTTAAGTCTATGGATCGTCACAGAATCGTCTATCTAACCTAGAGTGCGGAATCCTCTAGATCAGATTGTAGCAGAAAAGTGTAGAAACAGCAAATCACTTTCAACCGGGTTTCTATTGATTATCAAACAAACAAGAATTACAATCAATCTAAAACCTTAACCCTCCAAATTCGTCCAAGCTAGCTCTCACGAATTTCAAGGTCACTCAAACTCTGTTTTGGCTGATTAACTGATTAACTGATCAACCTAAACCCTAAAGCCTAACCTTGTTTATATAACACAAGGTTTACTATTTGGGCTAGGGTTTGCAACATGGGCAAAGCCCAATTCGTTTCCCCTTGACCCAAATGGGTTTAGTTTAGCCCAAACATAACAACTAACTTTTACAAAGCTAAACCCGCTAACTGTCTAACGTTTAACTAATTACAAGATATCCAAAGACCAAATCTAAGCTGTTGTCACAAACATGCACCAACAAACTCCCCCTTGACAATAGCTTCATAAAGACTTTGTCTTGAGTCAAAACTTTGTCTTCAGTCTTCTTGCAATCTTCAAGTAGTCTTGCACTGTCTTTGGTCTTTGGATAGCTTCAGCTTCAATAGCTTCTGTCAGCAACAGACTGTCAGCAACAGACTCCCCCTAAGCTGATGCATCCAATCACCAAATCTTCAACACGTTAGCACTTGAGTAAACTCCAGTTTAGCATTTGCACAGCAATCTTCCAACTCTTCAATCTTGTCTGCAATATAGAAAGGAGGTTCTACCATGCATCCAATCAAACTCTCATCTTCACACTTCATATCAACTTCTCAGCAACAAACCGCTTCAATCTGTATACTATAAAATAAACATCTCGAGAAACCATAAGAATTTTTCAACATAAGTTAAATAAATTATTATTTTTCAAGAGATTAGTTAAACTGTATAACAGATTAAGCATTTTCAATTTCATCACCAACACGCAAAACTTTTTGTTCAACACACAAGGACCTGCCTGATTGAAAATTTTGAACTCACTTTCTAACACCGTCTCCCCCTATCGGTAACAATTCCTCCAAGAATAACAGTTTTCCGTACGTTAAGAATTTTTAAACAGAAAAAGACACTATTTTTGGATTTTTTTGTATTTTCTGAAAGCAAGTAAATAACAAAAACAATAAACACTCTATTTTTGTGAGAATCACTGGTAAGAAGATCATATCAGCACAATCAAACTGTTTCACACAATCATATAATTCGTTATTTAATTTTTCGTGAAAAGCAGTTCAAGACGATTACCAGTATGTTTGTCCACTTAAACAAAATGCATGAACATTTCAAGTACCATTACCATATGATACGTTAAGGTAATTTTATTTTCTGAAATACGAGCGTGTCCCACTTCAGGATATACCCCCACGATCAAGGTATGCACAAAGATTCATCGTAGTAGGTGAGTATACTGAATTCATACTTTAAGATATCCTGTCTGTGTCTAGTTCTGCATTTAACCTGTTTTATCATGTTTTGATTTCGTAACCATGAACACCCAATTAAATACAAATCAAATCCTGGAAATATAAACAGCACACTCTATCATGCAAGTATCTTCCCTACCACATATTTCACAAGTCCAATCCTGAGTTCTGAAATCTTAACTGGGATTAGGTTGAGAAGAGAAAAGAATAGATCTTAGTAGAGATGGTATAATATACAGATCAAATGAGATTTTCTCAGTTTGATATAGGTTTATTGGGTTTCTTTTGGGCACTTGAGGGCCTCTTTCGGGTGTAGTAGATCTATAGCGCGACAACGTACAGCTAGGTCAGCATATATCTGGATGCAGCAGAAGCTGTCGTTGCCTAGCACCTCCAGGTCAGCATATATCTGGATGCAGCAGAGGAGGTACACGACTTTTTTCAGAGAAGATTTCAGAATCAGATCAAAATTGTGTGTATCGGGAAATATACAGACATTCAAATAGAAATGAGCTAATTCCAAGTGACTATCTTTCCTGGGGTCATGTACAATTTTAGTTCTAACAGACAGACAGCCAAGATATCCCTAGATAAAACAACAGTATAAAGACCCAAAACTTCAGATTTTGGCAATCTATCAACGCAAGAATTAAGGTCATTAAACCATACACCACTAATGTGTTCCCCACTCATATTCAGTTCATTTATGTTTATATCACATTGGTAAGTTGATTATTTCATGTTTTTTTCCTACTGGTACATCATATGATGAAGCTGCTATCACACTTAAACAATTTAGGTTCAACTTCAGTGTGACAGTCTAACTTGCCGATGTACTATCATCTCTTCTTTTTCACACAGTGAAATCTCATTTTTGATTTACTATTTTTTTTTATGTTTTTGATTTTTCAATTTTTTTTTTTTATGTTTTTGATTTTTATGAAAAGCAGTAAACTATTTACAAAAAATTCTTATGAAAAACCAGTTATTCAGGATTCCTCATCCCGTTGAGTTCGACTAAATGTTCAAAGCGAGCCCTGTCAAATTCTTTAGTATAAAGATCTGCCAGGTTATCCTCTGTGTCGACTAAGCACTTTGAACTTCAATTTAAATCATTTAATAAAAATATATATCAACAATCTCACACCCCCCGTCCTGTGCCTGAAGCAGCCACTATCAACATAAGTTGATAATCCTCCTTAGCAGCTCCTGCACACACCAACTTAGAAATTAGTTAGATTGGGGGACCCAAGCCTTAAAGGTCTTGGGTCGTCCAAATTCACCAACCACCGGAACATCTATCCAATATCCATTACTCCTAACTGGAGTCTTGGATCGTAGACCTGTTGGAATTTGATTTTGATTTCCACTAGGCCTTTGGTCCTGAGGGTTTCTATATACATTTGGACAATTTGACCTTTGGAAATTTTGATTTTGATTCCAAGAAGCATTATTGTTATAATTTCTAAAGCCATTGTTATAAAAATTTCGACCACCATTATTCTGGTATCGATTTTGATATTGACTTTGACCTCTGAAATTATTTGAATTAAAATTGTTCATTTTAGGTGAACTGCTTCTAGGTCTCTGATATCTGCTTGATGGAGATCTAGGCTGAAATCTTTGTTGACGAGGAACTTGAGGAGTTCCTTTTTCAGCCTTATCTACACCAACAGCAACATTCTGTGGTTGCTTGGGAGCAGATTTCTTTGGAGAATTTGAACCTTTCTCCTCACTCACCTGTGCTTCATTCTTTTTGTTAGGACAGCAGCTAGCTACATGTCCCTTGGTGTGACATTTGAAGCACGATCTCTTTTTCGAAAACTTCTTATTGGAAGTTTTTGAACTAGATTCAGATTTCACATTATTGCTTGACCCAACCTGGTTCCCGTCCATAACTTCGTCAACTTTTTGCTTACCTTTCTTTAAAGGACAACAACTCGCCACGTGCCCTTTGTTGTGACATTTAAAACATGATATTTTCTCTTTGTTTGATCCCTTTTTAAATGTGTTGGTCTTGTTGTCTTCAGTATCCTCATCCAATTTATGAGGTGTACTGTTAGACCCAACAGATTCTTTCAAAGAAACTGGACTACTTGGCAAGTCCACAGGTATCGGATCCACTACATGTGCAGTGGTTACAAAATCAGTTAGCTCATCTTCAGTTGGTAAAAATGAGTAGTCAGAAGATGAAGCTTTAGTAAACCCCACCCCTGTTTTATCATTACTTCTTTTTAAACCTTTTTGAATTTGAGTTCTGACTAACGAAGAATTCCCAAAATTATGTAACTTCCCCTGAAGTTGTACAATTTTGGCTTGTGCATCATCCAATTCTGTGTACTTTTCTGAAAGCTCGTTATTCGTTTCTTTCACAGTTTCACGAGCCAAATCAATGATCTGTAACAGTTCATTGACTTTGCTTGTTAAACTGCTAATTTCCTGTTCATTTGATTTGAGTTTTTCCAAACAGTTTGACTCTCGTTTAATCAAAAGAACATTTAACTCTTTTCGGTTTTCCAAATCAGCCAACAAAATTTTGTTTTGTTCCGATAGTCTGTCAACTTCACCCTGTAGTTCAGTGCAATTATGACACGTATGACTTACAGGTTCTGGTGTTACCTTCACCTCTGTTGTAAGTTCATTCACACCATTCATGCACTTTGAAACTTCTGCAACCGTCTTCTCAGCCTTCTGTTCAAGAGCTTTCTTCTTTTCTTCTTTCACAACAACTGCTTCTTCATCTAACGCACGATCTCCTACACTCTGTCTTGATGAATTCTGATAACGTTTTCGTAAAGCTTCCCACAGATCATAAGAAGTCCCATAGTGCTTGATGGTATGTTTAATTCCCTCAGGCAGGGACATCTTTATCACTGCTAAAGCTTTCTTCTCAGCATCAACCATCAGTTTCTCAGATTCATCCATCTTGTCATAAGAAATCACTTTTGTCCTTCCTTCAACACGACGTGTAGGAGCCATGTATCCATCTATAATACAATACCACATTCTGGTATCTTCGCTCTTCACAACCAATTCAAACTCCTCCTTCCAGACAGCATATTCGTTAACATTTGTAAGCTTTGGCCACTTCTCGACATTGTCCACTTTAATCATCTTTAAACACGTTTTACCGTAACCGTACTGATAAAACCGTACAATATTTTTCCGAAAATTGTTTTTACCAAATTATACCTTTAGAATCGTCTCGAAAAGACGAATCCAATGATATATAATGTCAAAAAAGACGAATCCAATGATATAATATTTTTCCGAAAATTGTTTTTTTTTTTTTTTTTTTTTTTTTTTTTTTGTCCTAAAAATCCAACGAGTTCAACGGTCCAAACGGTTCTGTCTAACGAGTTACGGATCAATTTCTATTTTCAAAACACCGAAAAATTTCCGACGCTTGCCAACTGAAATTCCACCTCTTAATTTTGCTGATAATTTCGCTGGTATGACTTAATTTCGCTGGTCAGTTTAACTTTGCTGGTTAATTCGCTGAACTGTTAAGTTTGCTGGTCAAATTCGCTGGCAATTTCGCTCAGATTAATTTCGCCGGTTAACCAGTTCGCTGAAACCGTGATAATTTCGCTGTGGAAACTAACACGATTACCAAAGTCGCCTTTGGATTTTAAATTCGCCGATCACCGTGAAATTATGTCCCAAATTCGCTGGTTTATTAATTTCGCTGGTCAGTCAGCAAATTTAATCAATTTCGCTGGTTATCTTTGGAAACCTAATCTGTTCGAAAATCTGAAGATTCTCCAACACAACCTGCAAAATCAAACAAGCAAATCAGCAAAGTTTTTACTAAAAATCTTGATGAACTTGATGAAGAACACGAAGAACAGTCTTCGAATCTTCAAGAAATTCAGCCAAAATTCTTCAAAACTATCAACCAAAAACAATCCTGCAAACCCTAAAACCTGCAAAACAGCAATCAGACAAACCAGAAGATCAAACAGCCAAACAAATTTCGAAAATCTGTATCAAACCAAGAAAAATTTCGAAAAAATTTTTAAACCCTAATTTTCAGGTTTATCAAAAATTTCGAAATCACTCCCTGTTTCTGCAGCAAACAATTCTGAACCGAGCAACAAGAGCCTAACGCTCTGATACCAATTGTAGGTCCCCTTAAGTCTATGGATCGTCACAGAATCGTCTATCTAACCTAGAGTGCGGAATCCTCTAGATCAGATTGTAGCAGAAAAGTGTAGAAACAGCAAATCACTTTCAACCGGGTTTCTATTGATTATCAAACAAACAAGAATTACAATCAATCTAAAACCTTAACCCTCCAAATTCGTCCAAGCTAGCTCTCACGAATTTCAAGGTCACTCAAACTCTGTTTTGGCTGATTAACTGATTAACTGATCAACCTAAACCCTAAAGCCTAACCTTGTTTATATAACACAAGGTTTACTATTTGGGCTAGGGTTTGCAACATGGGCAAAGCCCAATTCGTTTCCCCTTGACCCAAATGGGTTTAGTTTAGCCCAAACATAACAACTAACTTTTACAAAGCTAAACCCGCTAACTGTCTAACGTTTAACTAATTACAAGATATCCAAAGACCAAATCTAAGCTGTTGTCACAAACATGCACCAACAAATAGAAGAACAAGGCAGCTGCGATTGTCAGCTCCCGAGGTTTTATGCCGGCGATCTAGATTGATCAAGAGCTTTCCTCGTATATCTCGTGTCACCCCCTTTACTTTTTGCTCACTGTTTGATCATAGATACAGCTCAATATCCTGAGCCGTATCCTGAATACTGTTTTTCCAAACAACTTAACCAACATATTTTCAACACACTTTTTAGCACACTACCTCACTTAACTAATTTGATCACTTAATTGCTTTGGTAATTTTTGACCAAAACAATTTGGCGCCCACCGTGGGGCACGTGGTGCTATTCTTGCTAAAAACCTTACTAAAATCGTTACTTGGTTTTCTTTTTTCGAAACTTTTTGCACAACTATTTTCAATGGTCTCAAAATCAAACATGAGCTCTTCAACCATGCCTACTACAACCTCTACAACAACTGGTTTGGTGCTTCCTCCTCCACAAGTTCAAGCTCCTTAAAGAGAAATGAAAGCCATATATCCCGAAACACTCCTCCCGCTCAGAATGTCAACAGATCTGGTCTCCCAGGTGTTAGGGCTGGATTTTTATGACCTATGATCCCTACATGATATCCTAACAAGTGATCCTTGTTTCTTTGGCAGATAGTGATCCTCAGAGGAGCTCCAGGATCAGGATCACGGATCATCCTAAGGATCCTCATACTAACGACTGTTCTCTTTGGACTTAATGTTATCTTGCAGGAATTACGAGTTGGATCTGGTCTTATCAACGTAAACAAGGAATCTGTCACGCTAATCTCGTACACGCATAATCAAAGATGGACGTTATGAAGAATATGGAAACTCAGCACAATTCAAGGGCGATTATTTAGGCTAAATTTACTTCTATTTCTAAAGGGGTAACGAGCTAGTAGTTAGGTGATTTGCCTAAAATAGAACCACACACACTTGTATAAAAGGCACTCTTGAACATTCGGAAGACACAACACATTTCTCACACGCTTTAACATACGATACTATAGTGATCCTTGTACCTAGCTCGTTACCATCCGAAGTTGTAACCATTATTTGTTATATTGAAGATTGGTGATCGGTAGTTTCCATCACCCGAGGTTTTTTATGCCGGAGATCATTCATTGATCAAGGGCTTTTTCCTCGTATAAATCCTTGTGTCACTTGTGCATTTTACATTTGAGTAATCCTTCACTTTGTTCATCATACCAAGCATCATTCCCCATTTACATAAAGTTTGGTTGCATTATCTTTAAGTGATTTTTGACCAAAACAGTTTGGCGCCCACCGTGGGGCAATTGGTGCTTCATTCATAAGGAAATTTTTCTATTGGCGATCATTCCGGAAGTGTTGCATGGCTTCGTCGTTGAAGAATACTTCCACAGCGATGTCTACAGTCAATTCATCTAATGGCATTCCACCTTTGCCTCCACCACCAGCTGGATCTCAGAAAAATGCTGAGAAGAAATCAACTCCTATCTTCTCTAAACCTTCATCTTCTGCTCTAACTTCTTCTGCTCCCAGTACTAGTGATATATTTACTTTGATTTTGCAGATGAGGGATCGTATGCAGCAGCAGGATGAAACTAATGACAGGATCCTCAAAGAAATCGGAGATCTCAAAAAACAAAAGAAAACGGCAGAGGATCACTCCCCACTGATGCCCAAATCTTTGAATTTTGATACTTCGATGATTACTTCTCAGCCATCGGAGGTCCCAGACATTCAATATATGGGTGGATCAAGAGGAGTGCATTTCGGCCCGGCAGCAGTGACTCAGGCATCAGGATCATATTTCCAACCAGCGGGATCCTATACTCAGCATATGGGACCCTTCATGAACTCAGGATCCTCCTTCGTTCCAGGATCATCCCAGGTTCAAGGATCCTCCTTCGTTCCAGGATCATGCCATGTTCAGGGATCCCTTCAGATACCAGGATCCTTAAGGAGTTTGCAAACAGGAAGTCCAGATGTCCATCAAGGAGATTTTATTCCGATGCAGACCATTGCTTCCACTGGTCCCTCCATCATCCCAGGATCCCAGCAATATGGATTCACATCCAATGTTCCTAACTTGAACCCGATGGGAGGTAACACTTTTAATAATTCTCTTACCACTAACCATGGATTCATGCAGGATACAGGTATCAATCATGCCATGGCCAGAGAACTACAAAAACTGAAGGATATGATATCAAGTGTTCCAGGGGTAGTCAAACCTATCCCGGAGATTGCAGATGGAAGCCATAAGGTATCTCGTTTTGCACCACCAATTTGTGATGCTGAGATACCCAAAAGATTCCATATACCTACTATGAAGCTGTATGATGGTACAACGGATCCTGAGGAACACATAGCACAATACAGGGAGAGGATGGAAATCAATCCAATTCCAGAAAAGTTAAAGGAAGCATGCCTGTGCAAGGGATTTGGATCCACTCTTACTGGATCAGCTCTTAATTGGCTGCTAAGTCTTCCCCCTTACTCTATTACTTCGTTTGCTAATTTAGTTAACTTATTCAATAATCAATTTTCTTGTAGCAGAAAATTTGAACGATTGACTAGTGATTTATATAGGATAACACAGGGTCATAATGAATCATTAAGGGATTATATAACCAAATTTAGTAAAGAATCCTTAGATATTCCTAACTTGGATGTGGCCACAGCTGTTGAGGCCTTCAAGATGGGATTGCTTAAGGATTCATTGTTCTATGATGATCTTGTTATGACACCATGCAGGAACCTAGACGAAGTAAGAACTCGAGCACTCAGGTTCATCCGGCTAGAGGATGACAAGAGGATCCAGGAGAGACAAGTAGGATCCTCAAAACAAGAAAAGCAAGGATCCTCTTTCAAAAGCAACAAATTCAAATCCTATAACAGAACTGACAATCAGAATGTGCATGCTGTAGACCAAGAAGAGGATGATGGAGATTATCCTCCAATTTCTGAATACTGTTTTTCCGTTGATAATCATGAACTAATCCTTGCAATGCAGAATCTAGGAGAAAAGGCCAGATGGCCCAGGAAAAATGACAAAACAGCCGCAACTAAAGATAAATCAAAGTGGTGTGCATACCATGAAGATTTTGGGCATTTGACAGAGGAATGCATCGCATTACGAAAGGAAATTGGATATCTGCTGAGCAAGGGGCATTTGAAAGAATTGTTGGGAAGAAAAAAGCAAAGGACTCAGGATCCTGAATGGATCCCTGAGAAAGCTCCAGCTCCTCCAGTAGATGCACAAGTGATCAACTTTATATCTGGAGGATCAGACATCTGTGGTACATCCTTCTCAGCAGCTAAAAGGCATGCAAAGGAAGCTAAAATGGATAACGGAGAAAGACCTATTCGAACATCGAGTGTCTCGGAAGGAAAAATCATAACCTTTGATGAGGATGATAGAATTAACATCCAGGATCCTCATCATGATAGTTTAGTTATTACTCTTTTTATTTCTAACCATTTTGTCCGCAGGATCCTTATTGACGGAGAAAGCTCAGTAAACATTATCCAGCTTGATGTTCTGAAGAAAATGGGTATCCCGGAATCAGATATCACACCAAGATCCTCCGTGCTTGTAGGATTTAGTGGCGAAACTAAGAAAACCCTGGGGGACATTAAACTCCCAATTTATGTGGAAGGATTACATAATTATCAAAAATTTTGTGTTATTGACTGTTTGTCTTGTTGCAATGTTATCCTTGGCAGGCCCTGGATACACGATATGAAGGCAGTCCCGTCCACCTACCATCAATGTGTGAAGCTCCCTAGCCCATGGGGAATAATCAAGATCGATAGTGATCAACATGAGGCTAAGGATTGTTACACCTCTTCAATGAAACCATCCTCGAAACCAAGGGAGCAATAGCAATTAAAGTATCCTCCAAGGGGTGTCTTGGAGGCAAGAGAGCAGGATGTGGACGAAATCCTCTTGGATCCTGATGATCCTGAATCCAAAATCTACATCGGATCAGGGATCCTTGATAAAATGAAAGAAGACATAGTATCCTTCCTCAAAAGAAGAAAATCTACCTTTGCATGGAAACATGAGGATATGACAGGTATATCTAAGGATATTATCACTCATAAACTTGGCATTGACAGGTCAGTCAAACCAATCCATCAAAAAAGGAGGAAGTTTGCGCCAGAAAGAAATGCCATTATCCAGGAAGAGGTAGAAAGATTACTACGAGCAGGTATGATTAGAGAAGTAAAGTATCCAAAATGGCTGGCCAATGTGGTTGTTGTTCAAAAGAAAAATGGAAAGTGGAGGGTATGTGTCGATTTCACTGATTTGAATAAGGCATGTCCCAAGGATCCTTTCCCATTACCCCACATTGACTCCATGGTGGATGCAACGGCGGGTCATGAACTGTTAACCTTTATGGATGCATCATCTGGATTCCAACAAATTCAGATGGAACCATCTGACCAAGAGGATACGGCTTTTATGACCCCAACCGGTTTATATTGTTATATTTCTATGCCATTTGGATTAAGAAATGCAGGTGCAACATATCAAAGGCTGGTGAATATGATGTTCAAAGATCAAATTGGACAAACTATGGAAGTGTACATAGACGATATGGTGGTGAAATCCAAAAAAGCTGAGGATCACCTAAGGGACTTGGAGGAAGCATTTGATATCCTTGATAATTATAACATGAAGCTTAATCCTTCAAAATGTCACTTTGGTGTTAAAGCAGGAAAATTCTTAGGATATATGGTAACCCAGAGGGGCATTGAAGCAAGCCCGGAACAAATCAAAGCATTGGTGAATATCAAATCCCCTGCCAACGCTAAGGATGTGCAAAGGCTAACAGGCAGGATAGCAGCTCTAAACAGATTCATATCCAAATCCTCAGAAAAGTGTAAAGAATTCTATGATATCCTAAGAAAAAACAAGAAATTCGAATGGACTGAAAAGCATGAGAATGCTTTACAAGCCCTAAAAGAATACATGTCCTCAGCCCCAGCATTGATGAAACCAGAAAAAGGAGATGTGTTATCCTTATACCTTGCGGTATCCTCAAAAGCAGTAAGTGCAGTCCTTGTTAAGGATCATGAAGGTACACAATATCCTGTCTATTATGTAAGTAAGAGTTTACTTGAAGCTGAATCCAGGTATTCACACCTTGAAAAACTTATTCTTGCAAGATTATGGCATCTACTAAACTAAGACATTATTTTGAAACCCATGTTATTGTTGTTAGAACTAATTTCCCAATTAAGAATGTCCTCAGGAAACCAGAGATGTCCGGAAGAATGGCTAAGTGGGCAGTAAAGCTTAGTGCCCATGATATAAGATATGAGCCCAGAAAAGCCATAAAATCCCAAGCATTAGCAGACTTTGTGGCTGATTTCAGTAGTGATTTACAAAAGGAAGCCGAATTGGAAGTCCAGCAGCTGGATGAAACTAAGGATCCTTGGATACTACATACTGACGGATCCTCAAATGTTAAAGGCACGAGGCTTGGTATACTACTAAAATCGCCACAGGGGGACATAATACCCCATTCCATAGCTTGTGAATTCCAAGCCAATGAGGCTGAATATGAAGCCTTAATCGCTGGTTTGCAAATTGCTAAACATATGGGGATCAGGTATCTTGAGGTATACGTGGACTCATTGTTAATCACTAATCACTTTAATGGATCCTATGCTGTTAAAGGTGAAAAACTAACCAAATATTTAGAGATAGTCAAAGAATTGGCACTCTCCTTTGTTTCTTTCAGTTTGACACAGGTACCAAGGGAGGAAAATACAGAAGCTGATGCATTGGCCAATCTAGGATCATCGTTAAAGATCCCAGAGGATATAAGTATCCCCATCATCCATATCCTGGCTCCTGCTATTAAAAATCAGGTGGCCATGGAAATAGAAGAAGATACTGCAATGATCCCTAGTGAGGATACTCAATCTTGTTCAGGATCATGGATCTCACCAATCATGAGATACTTACAACACGGGGAGATTCCTATGGGAGAAAATCCTAGGGCTTTCAGAATTAAGGTATCTCAATTCACAATCTTAAATAATGTGCTATATAAGCGATCTCTTGCAGGACCATATTTAAGATGTATCGAGGATCCTGAAGTTCAAGAAGTGTTAAAAGACTTCCATGAAGGAGATTGTGTAAACCACACTGGGGGCAGGGCTCTTAAGGACAGGATACTACTGGCCAACTATGAAAAGGGATGCTGTGGAGTATGCTAAGAAGTGTGATCCTTGTCAAAGACACAGCAATATCCTTCATCAGCCGGCTGAATTTCTACATCCTATACCATCCTCTTGGCCATTCATGAGATGGGGGATGGATATAGTTGGCAAGCTCCCTAAGGCACCTGGTGGAAAAGTATTCATGCTTGCTATGACTGACTACTTCTCCAAGTGGATAGAGGCTGAAGCTTTTGCCCAAGTCAGAGAGAAGGAAGTTATATCCTTTATTAAGAGAAACATTATAACTAGATTTGGCATTCCTTCTGAAATTGTATGTGATAATGGTTCCCAATTTATTGGGAGCAGGACTACTAACTTTTGTGACAGTTGGGGGATTAAGATGATAACATCAACACCAGTCCACCCACAAGCTAATGGTCAAGCAGAATCATCCAACAAGATCATCATCAACAATCTGAAGAAGAAACTTGGATCCAAGAAGGGGAAATGGGCAGAGGAATTGCCTTATGTGCTTTGGGCTGATAGAACAACTCCCAAGAAGGCTACTGGTCAAACACCCTTCTCTTTGGTGTTTGGGGCAGAATCAGTGATCCCAACAGAGATGGTAGTTCCAACTGCTAGAACAATTACCCGTGATCCTGAGGAAAATGATGCAAACCTGGCTCAAGACTTGGATACTATTGAAGAAATCAGGGATCTGGCTAGGATAAGGATGGCTAGCTACCAACAAAGAATGGCTGGTGCTTACAACAAAAATGTCAGGATAAGGAAATTCCAAGTTGGGGATATGGTATTGAGAAAAGCATTCCAAAATACCACTAATCCTGCTGATGGGAAATTGGCACCAAAATGGGAAGGCCCTTATTTGATCGAAGCCGAAGCTGGAAAGGGGGCATATAGATTGCTTACCATGGAAGGTAATCTGTTACCAAGAGCCTGGAATGCTTTCCACTTGAAAAAATATTTCATGTAAGCAGGATCCTTCTGGCATGAGTGATCCTTTCATTGGAAGTATCCTTCAAGGATCCCTGAAGCATCAATGATCCTTACTATGGTAATATCCTAAGCTTGAACTCTTATTTACATATCTTCTTATTTAAGGATAAGGATCATGTATCCTTCATCCTTCTCTCACGAGACTTTGAGTTCTGATAAGTCCAGGTATCCTTAGCATAATGTCCACAATCTTCAGAAGCAACTCAGATCCTTGGGCTTGTCCCCAGTTATCCTTGGGCTTGTCCCCAGTTTTCGCCTGTAGCGCACGATGATCCTGGTATAGTTCACGTCTTTGGGACCAGTACTCGCTTTAGGGGCTGATAACCTCATCGCACTGGCTATACCTAGGATCCTACGTATAATGGTAGACGTACCATACATCCGTTCCTAAGGTTTCTAACGTTTTCACGTTAGCTAAGGTTTTGGCATTTTCATGCCACTAAGTTTGGATAGTCGCCAGTGAGGGCCATACTCCAGTTTACATACGATCCTTGGGCTTGTCCCTAGTTATCCTTCAGGCTTGTCCCCAGTGATCCTTTGGGCTTGTCCCCAGTTATCCTTTGGGCTTGTCCCCAGTTACTAACTTATCGTTTATATTGGCTTAGTCCCAAGTTATATTCCATTTTTCAGGTTTTCAAAGTTAAACAAATTAAGGATCCTTAATCCTAATTATCCATTAAAGTATTACTTATGGTTATCCTGATTAAAGGTTAGGATCCTAACTTGGATCCTCAGGTATGATCCTTAACTATTTCTAATTTCATTCATTATTCATTTGAATAACCCTTAGACCTTGACAACGGGACCTATGATCCTTAAAATGAATTACTTTTTGGAAGTTTTCAACTATAGGATACCTGATCCTGGATCGTATCCTAAATTTCTTAAACATAATTTGCTTAACTTTTCTCACTCGGACAAATATATATCAAAACAATTGGAAATGAAAAGGATAACGACACAAGATAAGCCAAAAAGATTAGAGTTATTTTATTAACAAAGGTTTAAAACCCTTCAAAGTTGTCAAAATTGCCAACCCACATTTCTACCAGCAAAACGTGGCCCGTCCACATGGGTTGGCAAAGGGTGTCCATTGTTTGTGCGGCCATAGCATGCAGGAAATTAAAAGGCGGCAGGATCACAATGGCTTCATCCCCCAAATAGAGGATCCCTCCACCATGTGTAATCCTACCTATTGTTTACAGGATCCTAGATCCTCAACCCTAAAACTATTGTTCGAATTACAGACCATAATTGTTTCAGAAAAAAACATTAACAACCACCAAAACAAAAAAAATTGGGCTCCGGCTATGTCTAGAAGTTTCCTTCATCGCCCAATCCTGCAGCTCAATCCTTCGCTGCACCATCACCACCGGCTCCACTTGCCTCTCCACCCTGATCCTTGCCAGCCTCTCCACCCTCAAGCATCGGGATCTCCTCAGCCTCTTCATCATCCTCAAGCTCTGCTAGCCTCGCCTTCCAACCCTCTACATCCCATGTGCTTTTGTCGAAGGCAGGATCCTGAGCCTCCATAGCCATCTGCAGCTGGATCTTATACATGGTTATTGCAGCAGAGACCTTGGCATCCTGGGTGATCTCATGCTTTTCATAATCAAAATTGATCAGCATCCTGGCAGCATCATCCTTAGTGGCCCGAAGCTCCTTCTCAAGATCAGCTATCTTAAGATCCTTCAGCACACCCACTTGTTGGAGGTCAGCAATCTGGCGGTCTTGATCCTCGACGTGGCCAACATACGTCTCTATCTCAGCAAATTTCTGCAAGGAAGACAAGGCATAACATCAGAAACAAGTGATCCTCAAAAATGTCAGGATAACAAACAGGGGCAGTGATCCTTACCTCATTGAAGTAGTCCAGGAACTGTTGGCGAAGCAGGGGCAGACCTTGTAAATCCTCAGAGGCCTTTCTCTTCTTTCCTTTACCCCTGATAGGTGCTTTAGGCGCTGAAGCAGTTGGGCTAGCAGCAGGAGTCTTCTTCCTTGAGGATTTGACATTTGTAAGATCATCAATGCCAAACTTTGAAGCAGACTTAGAGGATTTCCCAGCACCTACACAAACAAAATAAGATAAGTATTCTATTAAACTTGAAAATCCTACATAGAATTACTTTTCAAATGAGGATACTTACTTGACATTGTGACAGAGGCAGAGGATACTTCTTGAGAATCCTGGGTGGCAACCTGGAAAGTTCTTATCTCCGGATCAAGCTTCTTAAAGGCCAAGAGTCTCTCTTTTGCAGCAGGTGTCAACTTCAGATGTGAAACGGATATAGCTGCACAATAAACAAGAGAATATCAGTGATCCTTATCCTGAGGAATAAGTTCTGTGGTGATCCCTCTAGGATCCTACCATGGGTAGCCCACTCCTTGGGCAAATCCTTCTCATTAGGGGTCGTATCTCTCCTTACAAAAAAGAACCACCGCTTCCAGTTCAGGTTATTTTTGGTAACTTTGAAAATAGGGTGATCCTCCCCAGCTTTCCGCTTGAACAAATATCGGTGGGATCCAAAAGTGGTGAGATCATACATCTCAGCCAACTCCGCCATGCCAAGGTCAATCCCTTCTTGTTCAATGATCCTTTCAAGGGTGTATAACACCCTCCATATCATTGGCATAGCCTGGATGTAACAGATGCCGGTAAGGGAGAAAAAGGATTGGGTAAACTGAGGAAAAGGATATGAGTATCCTATCATGAAAGGGGTGACCGGGAAAGCTACCCAAGTCTCAGAGATGAAATCACTCAAAGCGGTAGGACTAAAAGACTTGAAAAGGGTTTCCACCGGGAAACAACGACGGATTTTATCGATTTGAGGGTCGGTGAAGCAACACCTCTCGGAGGGGGAATCTTTGATGATCCCTTGACCCTTTAAGGGGCTGTTCTTCTTAGGATCCTTGCAGGGGGAGTTCCGGAGCAACATCTTTACAGAAGAATGAAAAGAAGAAGAAAAACAGAGCAAGAGAGAAGAAGATGAAAAGAAGAATACCTGGTTGATCTTCTGAATATGGTTATAAAGGAAGTTGCTTTGAATTTAAATGCATTCGATCCTATCCCTATTTCTATTTATAATCATGATTGTGCAGGGCTGTCACCTCCATGACGTCAGATCGCAACGGATAGTTCCACCTTAACGGCTATATATCCGTTGAGTTAGTTATAGATAAGATTCATCAAAATATAACTCGATTATATTACATAAATACTCCTTATATTTTGGGGGCAATTGTTAGGGCTGGATTTTTATGACCTATGATCCTTACATGATATCCTAACAAGTGATCCTTGTTTCTTTGGCAGATAGTGATCCTCAGAGGAGCTCCAGGATCAGGATCACGGATCACGGATCATCCTAAGGATCCTCATACTAACGACTGTTCTCTTTGGACTTAATGTTATCTTGCAGGAATTACGAGTTGGATCTGGTCTTATCAACGTAAACAAGGAATCTGTCACGCTAATCTCGTACACGCATAATCAAAGATGGACGTTATGAAGAATATGGAAACTCAGCACAATTCAAGGGCGATTATTTAGGCTAAATTTACTTCTATTTCTAAAGGGGAAACGAGCTAGTAGTTAGGTGATTTGCCTAAAATAGAACCACACACACTTGTATAAAAGGCACTCTTGAACATGCGGAAGACACAACACATTTCTCACACGCTTTAGCATACGATACTATAGTGATCCTTGTACCTAGCTCGTTACCATCCGAAGTTGTAACCATTATTTGTTATATTGAAGATTGGTGATCGGTAGTTTCCATCACCCAAGGTTTTTTATGCCGGAGATCATTCATTGATCAAGGGCTTTTTCCTCGTATAAATCCTTGTGTCACTTGTGCATTTTACATTTGAGTGATCCTTCACTTTGTTCATCATACCAAGCATCATTCCCCATTTACATAAAGTTTGGTTGCATTATCTTTAAGTGATTTTTGACCAAAACACCAGGGAGAACTCCTGTTATGGTTTCTAATGACGAAATTTTAACTTTGTTTGGTAATATACAGGATCAAATGAAGAGGCAGCAAGAAACTAACTAGACGATCATGAAGGATATACAACTCTCGAAGGCAAACTCCAGGAAACCTGTGGAGGATACAACTACTCCTCTACAGCCCAGGATGCTGAACTTTAGTTCAGCAACATTTACCGAGGATAATCAAGGCAACATGATACAGAGTCAGTCCCGGAGCAACATGCTGGAGATACCATCATCCGCCAGGATATTGACCCTGAGGGATCCAGGATATGGCCCAAGATATGGTCCAGGATATGGCAAAAGCAACAGGCTGGTAACATGTTTGCCAATATCGGTATCCCTGCTACTAATAATTCTGATTCTTTGCAGGATATAGGTGTAACACCGGCATTGACCAGGGAACTTCAAAAATTGAAGGATATGATATCAAGTGTTCCTGGAAAAGTGCAGCCTATACCGGAAGTATCCCAGGATAGTCACAGGATATCCCGATTTGCTCATCCAATTTATGATGCTAAAATACCAAAAACATTCCAGACTCCCAGCATAAAGTTGTATGATGGGACGACAGATCCTGAGGAGCATATTGCCCAGTATAGGGAAAGGATGGAAACCAATCCAATCCTACCAGAACTTAAGGAAGCATGCTTATGCAAAGGCTTCGGTTCAACTTTAACAGGATCGGCCTTAAAATGTCTTTTAAATGTTCCACCTTATTCAATTACATAATTTTCTCATTTAGTTAATTTGTTTATCAGTTAATTTTCTTGTAGCAGGAGCTTTGAGAAACTAACAAGTGATCTTTACAGGATAACAAAAGGATCACAAAAATCCCTAAGGGATTATGTTAACAAATTTAGTAGAGAATCCCTGGATATCCCGAATCTTGATATTGCTACGGCAGTACAAGCGTTCAAAATGGGGTTACGGAAGGATCGTCAATTTTATCAGGATCTTGTAATGAATCCTTGCAGGAACTTAGATGAAGCTCGGAACAGGGCTTTGAGATATATCAGGCTAGAAGATGATAAGAAAACGCAAGAGAGTATGAATGCATCCTCAACATATGAATCAACTAACAGGAAGTCAGAATCCTCATATAAACCATATCACTCCAAGCCATATGGTAGAAATGACAGCAAGAAAGTGAATGCTGTCAAAGACGAGGATCCTGAGGAGTATCCTGAGTTACCTGAATATTGTTTTTCTGTTAATATACCTGAACTGATGTTTGCTATGCAGGGTTTAGGAGACAAAGCAAGATGGCCCCGGAAGAATCAACAAAAAACCGATTGGAAGGATAAATCCAAGTGGTGTGCCTTCCACGAGGATTTCGGACATGTTACTGAGGATTGCATTACTTTAAGGAAAGAAATAAGCTATCTCTTGAGCAAGGGATATCTGAAGGATCTCCCGGGAAGAAAGAAGAATAAGGGTCAGGATACTGAGAAGGATCCTGAACGAGCAGCATCTCCTCCTGTGGATGCCAAGATAATTAATTTCATTTCAGGAGGATCCGACATTTGCGGGACATCATGTTCTGCGGCGAAAAGACACACGAAGGAGGCCAAGGCAGAGAGAGGAGATAAGCCAACCAGGATGTCAACCCTCACGACTAATAAAGTGATCACTTTTGATAGTGATGACAGGGATACTGTCCAGGATCCTCACCATGATGCTCTGGTAATAACATTATATGTGGCTAACCATTTTGTACGAAGGACATTGGTGGACAATGGAAGCTCCGTCAACATAAGCCAACTAGAGACATTGAAGAGCATGAATGTATCCCCGATGGATATTACTTCGAAATCCACCGTATTTGTTGGGTTCAGTGGAGAAGCAAGGGATACCGTGGGAGAGATAAAGTTGCCCGTGTATGTTGAAGGGGTCAACTTAATGCAGCGCTTTTGTGTCATGGACTCCTTATCATGCTATAATATTATATTAGGTAGGCCTTGGATCCATGATATAAAAGTTGTGCCTTCAACCTATCATCAATGCATGAAGATCCCAACCCCTTGGGGAGTTGTCAAAGTAGATAGTGACCAACAGGAGGCGAAGGAGTGCTACTCATCCTCCATGAAATCCTCTACCAAGCCTAGTACAGCAAAGCAATTAAAGATGCGAGGCGAGGATATCATGGAGGCTTCAGAGCAGGATCTGAAGAAAGTTATCCTGGACCAGGATAATCCAGATATCTCGGTGCTCGTAGGAACCAATATCCCTCAGAATATTGAACATCGGTTAATTAACTTTTTGAAATGCAGGATGTCAACATTTGCATGGAAGCATGAGGATATGACAGGTATATCCAAAGATGTTATTACTCACAAGCTTGGTATTGACAGGTCATTCAAGCCTGTCCAGCAGAAAAGAAGGAGATTCGCTCCAGAACGAAATATAATCATTCAGGAAGAAGTAGACAGATTGTTGAAGTCCAAAATGATCAGAGAGGTTAAGTTTCCGAGATGGCTAGCAAATGTAGTTATGGTACAAAAGAAAAATGGAAAATGGAGAGTTTGTGTAGACTACACAGACCTAAACAAAGCTTGTCCAAAAGACCCATTCCCTCTTCCTCATATCGACTCAATGGTGGATGCTACTGTCGGCCATGAAATGTTAACCTTCATGGATGCATCCTCAGGATTTCAGCAGATCCAGAGGGAACCTTCAGACCAGGAGGATACTGCCTTCATGACACCAACAGGTATTTATTGTTATACTGCTATGCCTTTTGATTTGAAAAATGCAGGTGCAACATATCAAAGATTGGTAAACATGATGCTCAAAGACAAACTGGGGGACACTATGGAGGTGTACATCGATGACATGGTGGTGAAATCTAAAAAGGCTGAGGATCACCTCCAGGATATTAAAGCAACATTCGATATCCTGGATCAGTATAACACGAAGCTAAATCCTGCTAAGTGCCATTTTGGAGTGGGGGCAGGAAAGTTTCTAGGATATATGGTGACTAAAAGAGGGATAGAAGCGAGCCCAGAACAGATCAGAGCCATCCTGGATATCAAATCACCTTCTAACATGAAGGATATTCAAAGACTGACAGGACGAGTGGCAGCACTAAACAGATTTATTTCAAGATCCTCGGAAAAATGCAAGGAGTTTTATGATATCCTGAAGAAGAATAAGAAGTTTAAATGGGGGAAGAAGCATGAAGCAGCCTTGCAGGATTTGAAGCAGTACCTCTCAACAGCACCTCTACTAATGAAGCCTGAGGATGGTGAACCATTATCCCTGTATCTTGCAGTATCAGGGAATGCAGTAAGTGCTGTCCTAGTAATGGATCATGAAGTTAAAGGTACCAAGAGAGGATAATGCTGAAGCGGATGCCTTGGCAAACTTAGGATCATCAGTCAGGATACCGGAGGGAACCCAAATACTGATACTTCATATCCTGTATCCTGCCATGGATCCCTTCAAAGCTCAGGATAAAGAGGTAACAAGCACTCAGGATCCTGGTCATGATCCTGAGAAGGATACTGGATACTGGATGGCTCCAATCATAAGATATCTCAAGGAAGGACACATTCCTGAAGACGAAAATCCAAAGGCATTTAGGATGAAGGTATCACGATTCACCATTATAAATAATATTTTGTATAAGAAATCTCTTGCAGGTCCATACCTAAGATGCTTGAAGGATCCTAAGGCCATGGAAGTGCTTCAGGATATACACGAAGGGGATTGTGGTAACCATACTGGGGGCAGATCTTTATTCTCAAAAGTGTTGAGAACAGGATACTATTGGCCGACAATGAAGAAAGATGCTGCAGAATACGCTCGAAGATGTGATGCATGTCAGAGGCATAGCAACATATTGCATCAACCGGTTGAACCATTATATCCTATAGCTTCCCCTTGGCCATTCATGAAGTGGGGAATGGACATAGTAGGAAAGTTGCCAAAAGCTCCAGGAGGAAAAGTTTTTATGCTAGCAATGACCGACTATTTTTCTAGATGGGTTGAAGCTGAAGCATTTGTCCAAGTTAGAGACCAAGAAGTAGTATCCTTCATAAAGAGAAATATCATGACCAGGTTTGGAGTACCAGCCGAGATAATCTGTGACAATGGCTCTCAGTTCATAAGCAAGACGACTACTGACTTTTGCAAGAGTTGGGGAATCAAAATGATCACATCTACTCCGGTACATCCTCAAGCAAATGGGCAAGCAGAATCCTCAAACAAGATAATAGTCAACAACCTGAAAAAGAGACTAGGAGCTAAAAAAGGAAGATGGGCAGAAGAACTACCCTTTGTTTTGTGGGCTGATAGAACAACAATAAAGAGTGCAACTGGCCAAACCCCTTTCTCCTTAGTATTTGGAGCAGAAGCGGTGATCCCAACAGAAATGGTGATACCTACGGCAAGATCCAATCTCCAGGATCCTGAGCCGAATCCTGAAGCAATGTGCCAAGAATTAGATACTGTGGATGAAACAAGAGATGCAGCAAAGCTAAGGATGACAGCATATCAACAGAGGATATCCAGAGCATACAACAAGAATATAAGGACTAGGAGGTTTCAAGTCGGAGATTGGGTGTTAAGAAAAGCTTTTCAGAATACTACTAATCCTGCCGATGGAAAATTGGCTCCAAAATGGGAAGGACCCTATGAAATCGAATCAGAAGCGGGGAAAGGAGCATAACGACTCAAGAATATGGAAGGGGATATGCTACCAAGATCCTGGAATGCTATACACTTAAAGCTCTATTTCAAGTAAGAATAGAATTTAATTTCTATCCCAGAATGGTATGTATTCTACCTCTTTTAAATATATTTGTTTATTATCTTGAACCCAATATTGACTTAGGCATCGGAGGGGTGTTAGCCAAGCTAACACCCACCTTAGTTTACAATTGTTTTGTAGCATATGCTCCAGGATATAGCTCCAGGATATGCACTCAGGATAATTCGAAAGATTAGAGGATTGGCCCCCTCTCTCACATTTAAGGGATCCTGATCCCTTCACAGGTTTAAAGGTATTCACCTTTCTCATGAATTGGATTTAAACACCCCGCCTGGAGCGCAAGTTATCCAGGGATAGTTCAAGGTGGCGGGACCAGTTCATGTAAAAGTGGCTGACAATTTCATTACTGTTGGCTATACCCTGGATCCTTAAGGTATATGAGGATTGATCACCCTCTCTCGCGAAAGGGTATTTTCATACTCTCTAAGGTTTAAAGGTTTTCACCTTTCTAAGTCTTGGAGTTTGTACACTCTCGCCTGTAGCGCACGAAAACAAGAGTGTTTTCACACTCTTCTAAGGTTTAAAGGTTTTCACCTTTCTAAGTTTTGGGGTTTCCACACTCCCGCCTGTAACGCACGAAAATTTGGGATTTTCTCCAGGATACTAAGGGTTTATCCCTAGTACAGTAAAAAGTTTTTAACAAGATTACAAAGATATGACAAGCTGTGATTACACACGTTCTTTGTGGATAAGAAGCTACGAAGTTTAATCACTAAGTGAAGAAATACTCAAGTATGTCATGCACTGATGCAATATCCTGCACAGACAGGGGACATCCATGCCGGGGACATTGCAAAGGATTCAAAGGTTGAGGTTGGAAATTATTGCCTAAGTGTTTCTGGTATGATTTATTATTCTTCAAGTCTCGAAAACCTTATCTAAATGATCTAAGTTTTCTAAAAAGTCATATTCAACCAAGTTTTGTCTAACATTTAGGAGACATTTCATCAGTATCCTGACCAGGATATTTGATCAAGATATTCGAAACATACCTTTCAAAATAAAAACATAATAAATAAGACTAAAAGGTCAGTTTATTATATTAGTCCAAAAGATTGTATTCTTGGTTTCGTCTGAAACAGAGACCCATTCACCAAGAACACAATTAAGTTTTTAAAGCATATTTACATAAACAGTTGAAGGCTTCGTCCTGAAAACACAGGATCCCTCCACCTTCAACTGTCAAACTATTCTACTTGCAGGAAATTAAAATTGTTCTAAGTGCAGGACGACCAGATGATTTAGACCCTACAAAATAAAGGTATCATTAAAGACAAAATAACCAGGATACAGGTTCAGTATATGTGTACTGGATACAGGATCTGGATATTTACCTTACTAGAGAAGGAGATCATGGGCTCGATGGATTCCATGAAGCCAAGGTCACCATAAGAGAAACCTTCGGCAGCAGCAGCTGAGGGCTTAGAGCTGATGGCTCCTTTTTCACCAAGGCAGTCTTAGAAAAGCTGTCAAGCTCCTCTAGATCAAAAGTAGCAGGGTCCTTGATGGAATCTGCGTAAAAGGGAGTAATTCTAATTTTATTACATGATAGTATTCTGAAGTAACCAAACCTATGCAGGAATATTTAACAGATATCCTTACCAGGCATGTTGGAATGACTAATATATATATATATATATATATATATATATATATATATATATCCGTTGGAATCAGGATATCCAACAGTTATATTTTTGGGGACAATTGTTATGGGTGAAATTCTGAGCCCATATCCTGACTTTGTATCTTGATTTTTTATTAGTTGTATATGATCAGGATATCGGATCAGGATACCGGATCAGGATACCGTATCAGGATATCGGGCCAGGATATTGGTAATATCCTGAGGCAGTATCCTGACTATTACTAACGATTGGCTTGTAAAACGTTGGTTGCAAGGTACCAACGTTAAAAGACTTGATCTACCTGAAGATTCGCTCAAGGTGGTTGAAAAATGGACGTTGATGGTGGAAGAATGGGTCTTGTAACGGTCAGAATAGAAGAAAGGCATATTCCGCGAGAATATCGGGTGTTGGTCAATTTTATTGACATTGTAACGGTTACATGAGCTGAAGACCCGGTTTTATAGTCAATAAGCACGTGGAAAACAAGTGGAAACAACCCCTAACGTTTAGAATGGAATATTCGGAGCATCCCATATTTATAGGAATTTTCGTTTGTAATCTGTTACTATAAATAGGTGGGTATACCATATCGAATAGGACATCACATCAACACTCACTACACTCTTACACTTGTTCTTTAGCAATTTTCACTCTCGCATTGTAACACTTAGCGATCTGGTCAATATCCTGCACTGTATCCTGATATTTGAAGCAATAGAAGAAGAAGGCAGCTGCGATTGTCAGCTCCCGAGGTTTTATGCCGGCAATCTAGATTGATCAAGGGCTTTCCTCGTATATCTCGTGTCACCTTCTTTACTTTTTGCTCACTGTTTGATCATAGATACAGCTTAATATCCTGAGCCGTATCCTGAATACTGTTTTTCCAAACAACTTAACCAACATATTTTCAACACACTTTTTAGCACACTACCTCACTTAACTAATTTGATCACTTAATTGCTTCGGTAATTTTTGACCAAAACAATAACACTATCTGTTTATTGTAAGACACTATACAATTTATTGATAAAACAATAATCTGTTGATTTAAATCACTTAATAATTATAAAACACTATGAACCAGAAAATTAAGATGTCTGTACAGAATATAACACTATTGATTGGGGATAAAACACTATGAACCAGAAAATTAAGATGTCTGTACAGAATATAACACTATTGATTGTGGATAAAACACTATGAAAGGAAATTAAGATGTCTGTACAGAATATATAACACTATTGATTGGGGATAAAACACTATACATCTAAATATAAAAAAAATAACTCTGTTCATGATAAAACACTAAAACAACAACTTACCCTAAACAATTCAATGTATAACACACTACATAAACACAAAATCAAAGCATACTAACACCAGAATCGCAGAAGGTTAACAACTGTATTGTCTCTGCCGATTTCATAATACATCGTGTATTTATAATTGATGAAGAATGATGCGTACATGAAAATCTTACTGGATCTTGCAAAAAATTACAAAATTTCGAAAACAATCCCTAAAATATCCCATCACCAGGTTTTTTTTTACAGTTATCTTGGAATCAGTTAATTGATAAGAATGGAAAATTAGTAATACACCCTTTTGAATTAATTAAGATAAAGGATACTTGTCATTCCCAAATTATTTCTCACCCTTCTCACAAAAGTTGATTAATGTACAGGATCCTAAACCTATATATATATATATATATATATATATATATATATATATATATATATATGGACTTTACAGTTTATTTCAAATCTTATATTAGATCGTTAGGTTAGTTTATTGTATTCTATATATGCACATATATGATACTTATTAGCAGATCTTCTTTTCAATTAACTTATGTCCACCTTATGGTCCTTTTGTTTGATTAACTAGATGGTACTTGTAAGCATTACGACTAAGCTCTACGAGGAATGGAATACAAAGATGGATATCCTGGAAATCTGATTCCAAACCCATGTCTAGCCTATATATTTTTTTGGTTGGTACGTGATGTGCGCAAAATGCAACATATAAATTACATCAAATGTGGCATAAAACTAACCCTTTTTTAGTACTAATGTTGGAAAAAGTGTGTTTTTGTCTTCCTTTTGTATTTTCAGGATTAAATGAGCTCAATTGAACAAAAGAAGCAAAAAGGCAGCTAAATCTAACATAAATACAAGAAAAGGAACAAACGTGGCATGTCCGACCCCCCGACAGCATCTTCCCAAGCAAAAACAAGAGAACAGAAGGTTGAACACGCCCCGTGCTCAATGAGCACCGGGGGGTGCCCAAGTTTCTGCAGAAAAGACAAAGTTGTAGAAGCTTCTATCACCCACCACGGGGGCGTGTCCAGCGGACACAGGGCCGTGGTCAACTCTAAGATTCGTAGAATCTAGGAAAATCTTGTATAGATACGCTTCTGCACACGGGGTCGTGCCCAGCGGACACGGGGGCGTGGTCAACTAATGCAGACAAACTGCAATTATTGAAGATAGAGAAGATGGGTGGACACGGGGCCGTGTCCGGGCTTCTGTGCAGGCTATAAATAGGGGTGCTTGGCTCATTTGCAAACCATCCCTTGGCAAACCACCTCTCTCACACTTCACCCACCCACCACCACCATCACAACCCACATCCACTACCATCATCCATCATCCATCATCCATCATAGAGTGTGTCTAGTGTAATAATCTTTTCGCACTTTTTATTTGGTTATGTATTAATGACTTTCATAACTAGTTTCTTATGTTGAAGGTGAATCTTCCTTATCATTTGTCCATGGTGTCTTGGCGTTATTTTACTTTCTATATAAAATAAAAGATTTTCACCATTCATATCTCCACAGTCTATATGAAGATATGTTGGCTACCTGGTCGGGGGTTAAGGGAATGGTTTGGTAAGAGTCTTGCCTTGTTCAGTGTATAAATCCTGCAAGGACCTGGGTCAAATTTAGTAGGACCTCCTTCAATACCCACTGGTATTGGATGGCGGAGGTCCAAACTCTTTGATCCCCTCATATGTAAGCTACTATTAAAACATTAACCCGGCTACTTAGGACTGTATCCCTGCTGACTCAGACTACTTAGCCGAGGGTAACGTCACCTTCCAAAAAGGGTTCTACCACATTATGCATTAATAACTTAATTAATGATCTTTCAATAATCCAACCCTTTAGGATTGTATCCTTGCTGACTCAAACTACTGGGTTGAGGGTAACGTCACCTTCAATAGAGGGGCTTACTACAATAACTAAGATAATCTCTTAAAAAGTGCAAAAGTGCAGAAATAATCAAAGGTTACACTAAACACGTGTCGGATCCAAGTGATTCATCTTGTCTATCTGTTTTTATTTTTATTTTTATTTTCAGCATTTTTAGTTTTTATTTTCTAGTTTAAAACATTTTTCTAAACTTTTGATTTGATTAGACTTTGAGGATAAACCGGTATTAAAAGCTCTTGTGTCCTTGGACGACCTCGGTATCTTACCAACACTATACTACGCTCACGATGGGTGCACTTGCCCATACGTGTGTTTGGTGTTAGTAAAATGTCGTGTTTTTTAAATTTAAAACTTGACTAACGTGTAAAAAGGGCTAAAAACATACATAAAAATCTATAACACCACACGCGCATCAAGCTTTTGGCACCGTTGCCGGGGACACAAGGATTTTAAGAAAGCTTAAAATCGACGGCCTAATCAGTTTTTCAAAACGCGCGCACATTTTTCTGCATTTTAGTTAGTTTTGCATTTACAGTAGGTTGAACACGGGTCGTGCTCACTGAACACAGGGCCGTGCTGCATATTTTTCATAAAAACACCCAGATACAGAGTCTGAACACGGGGTCGTGCTCACTGAACACGCCCCCGTGCTGCACAAAACCAGTAACTTTTATTCAAACGCCCAGATACGGATCCTGAACACGGGCCGTGCTCACTGAACACAGGGCCGTGTCCAGCCTCTGTTTCCGTTTTTTATTTTTGTTTTCTGGTCTCGAGACTCTGTTGTGGTTTGCTGAGTGATTCTCATGGATCAATACTCAGGAGGCTACAACTACACCTATGAGGAGGATGATTATAGGGAAGACTATTGCACTAATTGTGGTGACCCGCACTCGGTACAATATTGTGAAGTATTTCAACCATCCACTTCATACACCTACTATGAGGAGCCCAGGTACGAGCCATCGACTTCATACACGTCCTATGAAGACCAAAGGTATGAACCTTCTCCCTCATACTCATATTTTGATGAACTAAGGTATGAGCCTTCATACTCATACTTTGAGGAACCAAGGTATGAGCCACCACCTTCATATGCTTATTATGAGGAACCATGGCGTGAACAACCCACCTCATATGAGTATTATGAAGAATAAAATTACGACCCTTATCCATCATATACTTACAATGAAGAACAATGGTATGAACCATCTACTTCTTATGAGTATTATGAGGAACAAAGGATCGAACATCCGGATTCAAGCTTTGAGGATCCTGATCCTTACTCTATCACCGACATAGCCGATAGGATAATAGAACACATTAAAACTATCAAACGTTGCATATACTAGAATCTCGCGCAAGGGAAGAGGAGTCCCGCGCAAGAGAAGAATTAAATAAAAAAGTGATAGTTGAAAATGTAAAAATGGAAGAACAAGTAAGTGAAAAACCAACACATGAGTTAAACAACGAAAAAGGTGAGTCCGTTAACGATAAAATTCAAGAAGAGTCTAATTTAGAACTAAAAATTTTAAATATCAATATTTATCTCACAACCTAAGGAAGTTACTGAAGTTTGAGTTAAGTGATACATCTAACTATAAAAGATAAAGAATGCATTGCTCGAACCCGCTCGCCATTAGAGATCAGTTTTGAAAACATTAAGCATAATGAGGGGTAAATTTCAACACGTTTTTTATACCCCAATCAAATGAACAATAATCAATCGATCAAAAGGCAGAATAATTTCAAGAAAATTTAAGGTGAAAGTTTAACTAATTTTCTAGTTTAACACTATAAATTACGAGCGGAATGGGTTCCTAGGAACCCCCTAACTAGGTTTACATCCGCCCCTGGGTTTAGGTTTAACTGAATTTTATACTAGTTTAAGGGCTTAGTAGTGTGTTCACAAGTCTTGATGTAGCGTGTGAAATGACAATAAAGAATTGATCACGTTGATTTTGTGAATAATCTGCCCCAAACCACAAATTTGACCAAAAGGACAGAGAATTTGAAATGATAAGATGGTTTATTGCAAAACTGATGAATGACCATCCATATTACATGATAAGGATAAAATAAGAATAAAATTTCAAAATGGGCCATAAAAAGGCCATGGGCCAAACACAAGTCCAAAAACAAAATGTATAAAACAATAAAAAGAGTAAACTGCCATTTTGGTCCCTGAGGTTTGGTCATTTTTGCCACTTTAGTCCAAAAATCAAACCTTTTGCATCTTGATCCCTGTGATTTCAGTTTTATTGCCATTTTGGTCCAAAAAGAAAACTGTGACGACCCTCACATTTACAGGTATCCGTACAATTAATTACTTCTTAATTTGTGCCTAATGACTGTGTTTGATTACAACTGTTGATTTAACTGCTTACTGGTTTCTGTTACATACATACACATGCATCACCTTCATACTGTCACTCCATTTATTATATACAAACTTTAGTGACAAACTTGATGCACAAAGCACAGTTAGCACACTGAGCGGATAACCCAGTAAACATGTTGACATTGCCAGCACTAGACAGACATTGTCTCTGAGGCCAGTATGAGCCGGGAATAGATTACTACACTAGTAGGGAGTGTAGGGAGGTGAGGATTGTAGAACTGCGTCACTAGGTGATAGTCATAGTGACCGGATGTGCCTAAAACATGCTCTAATTACAAAATTCTGCACTTTTAAATAAAATTCAGCATTTAAATATGCTAGTAATGTGCAAAAACTTGGTAAAATAATACTAGACACTTTCCAAAGTGTTGGGAATTTAATGTGTCACTAAAAACACTATAAAAGACACTTTAAATACTTATTTAGCACTTTAACGGATCAATATCCAACCGAACAACCGGACTTTACCCGGAACATAAAAATATTGTCAATGACATTGTTTATCCTTTTCTGAGCTAGTTAGGGTCCCCGAACACCCTAACACCCGTTATATTACATAACACACTAATAACCTATTTTAATATCTAACTAAACTAACTATCACTTAACTATTTGATTGAAATCCAACCAATTACCCCCCCCCCAAACCGATCGGTTCCCAAGGGGGACACACCCCTTACATTTTGATTATTTTATACGAACTTGTCTAGTATCAAGATAGCACATTATATATTGGATAACAGAATTGAATGGTTTATAAATAAGCTTATGGGACTAAGACTTCCATTCATTTCAACACTTAAACAAAAATTATTCTCTCTCCCTCTTGCCTTGCTTACGGTCGAACCCAACAACACCCACCATCACCATTACTTGTTCACCTTCAAGCCATTTTCTTACATACAAAGGTGCAAGAGATCATACGAGGAGGCCCGGTGCTTTCGGAATCTCAAGAACCTCACTACGTTGCTTTTATCCACCTTGTTTTTGCTTTGATTCTTCCCTAGCCACGAGCTAGTAGTAAGTGCTTCCAAACACTTCCTTGTTCATGTTTAAAGTGGTTAATAAGAGATTTAACGGTTAAAACTCGAGAACATACAAGATCAAAACTTAAAGTCTTGAAAGAAAGATGAATATGATGGATAAAGAGTAACTAGTGGTGTAAATCTTGTAGATCTTGACTAGATGTAGTTATTTTATGTTGTTGGTTGCTAGTAGTGGAACGGATCGTCATCTAACCACGCTAGATCATGTTCATGGAACATGAACTAGCAATATGTTAAGTGTGAAAGTTGCAAGATGACGAATCTTTCCACACATAAACATGAGCTTGTGTAAAAGTGATTTTTCTTATAAAAAAGAGTTCTAAACTAGTAGATCTAAAGATTTACAAGTGGTTTTCGGAAGAACCAAGTAAAATATACAAGTCTTGTCTAAAAGCCAGATCTTTCATAAACTAAAGGTATTTTAGTGACCAAACAAGTGTGTAAACACTTGTGTAACAAGAAGGTTTAACAAAGAAATATTTTCGTAATTTTTGGACTAGAAGTTGTAAAGTTACATATTTTTTAAGAATAAAGTTTTCAAGAAACTGATTTTATTTTTAAAGATAGAAAAATCTACTAAAAATATTGGAAGGTTACTACATAATTTTACACGACTTACAAGTTCATGAGTTTGCGATTTACACTTATTTTATCATGTTTGATGTTTAAATATTGTATATTGATGGTTGATAAATTGTTGATTGAATTTTGAAAAGAAAATGATACGCTTGAAAGCGTGCCCACCTCCAGTTACAGAGGAAACTCTGGCGAAATTTTCCTAAAAATATAACACTTAGAAATATTTTTTGGTGACATGTGTTTATGAGTATATTTTCAACTTGTTTTCAAAATATAAATTTCGCCATGGTTTTTATTACAAAATAACCAAGTATCGGAGGTGGATTTTTGTAAAGGAAACTTGTTAAATATATATTGAGAATATATATTTCTTAATAAAACGCTTGTGTGCTTACGTGATTATTTTGTGAACTAAAGATATATTATTTTAAGGGTAAAAATAATATTACTTGATATATCATGAAAATACGACTCCAAAATAATACCAACGCCCTCACAAATAAATATTTAAGTTACATCGGTATTATTTTTACAACGCGAACTCTAAAATGTAACGCGCGTATTTTCAGAAAATACTCTTAATGGTGTATTTTGACAAAGTATTATTTTGGGAAATTGTATGAAGTAAAATATAATATTTTTGGGAAAAATATGTATATTTTGGAGACAGAATATTTTAGATAAGTGGGACTTAAAATGTATTTTTCGGAATTATAACGTATACGTATATTTTGGTAAAATATTATTTTGGAAACTGTAGAAACAGAAATATGTTATTTTTGGGAATATATTAACATATTTTTATTTGGAACAATAACATCGAAATACGACGCCATTACTTGGTAGGATATACTGGTACATATATTATTTTAAGAATACGAGTATACAAGTATAGATTACCCCCATCCTTGGGAAGGAAATGTGCATATACAATACTTGAGAAGTATAACTCTAAAATAGTTGTCAAACTATTATTTCAAAACCTTAAAAGCTGTTATAACTTGGAATAATACCAGAAACGTAACCCAAAAACACAATACTAAGACAAGGCACTACTCGTTCGTCTAATAGACAATAGACCATTGTAGGTAGTCGCGTTTGCCACGGAGATTTGGGTTACAAGTACGAAGACGCAATACAGTGAGTTCATGTTCCCCCTTTTCTCTTAACTGTTTTCAGTTTTTATACTCCGGGGATGAAATACATGTTACAATGTTTACGGATACTGTTATACATGGTATGGTTAGCATAAGGAGGGTTACTACTTAGATCATGTGAATGGGTAGGCTGAAACTAGAGGCCATTAATCCTCATTGTAGGACCGAGGGTTATTAGCGGTAGATCTATCTGGGTGTAGCGAGCCCAACCCCTCCCCTGAGTCCGCTGAATGAACCAGGTGATGACTTTGAGCCCAACGCAAAAATCTGCTAGGTTTGAGGCTTCCTACAGCACTTCACACATATCATTGGCTTTGCAACCCAATGGTGATCTCTTTTTCCTTAATTGCTACATACCAGGGATTTTCATACATATAGATATTTTTACAAGGGTTTATACCTACTCACTTACACATGAACTCGCTCAACTTTATGTTGACTTTTCAAACTACATGTATTTCAGGGAACTAATGGATCTGGCACGGTATGCACATATTTTCAAGCTGCGTTTGAATAAAGAAGTCATCCAGGGTTTAGAAGGTGTAACCTCTTCCTGGACGGGTTACATATCTGTAAACCTAGTATTGTTTAGAGTCTTTTGCTAAGTTTTTACGAACTCATTAATTCAAGTCAAGGTTTTGTAACTTATTTTGTGATTGATGATTTAAGACAAGTGTAATATGTCATTTTTCTAAACTCTATTAACGGGTGAATATCTCATGTTTTTATCATATAGCATTGTTATGATTGTTGCTATGGTATTAAGAAGTCACACCAAATAAACCCACGCTTCCGCAAAGCCAGGGTGTGACAGCTTGGTATCAGAGCTTCGGTCGTAACGAACTAGGATTCATTTTTGAGTCTAGACTACGATCATTAGGGCTCTCACAAAAATGTTTTCACAACATGTTTTCATTGCATACACAAAACGTCCAGATCCAGGATACAAAACATTCTTACAAACAAAAAGTTTGAGCACTTTTACCAAATTTATTATTCAGTCTGAGAGGCTGGGAGGATAGTCTGAGAGACTAGGAGGATCAGTCTGAGAGGCTGGGAGGATAGTCTGAGAGACTAGGAGGATCAGTCTGAGAGGTTGGGAGGATAGTCTGAGAGACTAGGAAGTTCAGTCTGAGAGGCTGGGAGGATAGTCTGGGGAAGACTAGGATGATTTCTTGCTTACATTAATTGAGACTTACATGCTTATTTGATTTAAGGTTGATGTACGTGCATATGTGGTAGTTGTTCTCATACACTAATTGTTAGTAATTACTATGAATATACATGCTACGCACCGGCACACATGTCACTCTAATTAAAGAACGAGTTATCAGACATTGATAACCCTACGACCACAGCCGCAGATAATGAGACTACATCTGCGCCAAAGACAATTACGTCAGATACTAAGAGTGATCCTGATATGCTAATGATGAGGACGACTTCTAACAGTCCGCGCAACCAGACTTTGGTGATACTTCATCTCTGCTGATGGTTGCTCTGACAAGAATCTTTCTGTCACTCTTGTTTCAATCCATGACCACTCCATCACTGGTCATCCCGATGATGGACACACCATGGCTCCAATCCTCGATGATGCGCCTCCTGCGGACATTTCTACTGAAGGTTGGCTACTTGACAAACAATATATGACTACGTTGGCAGGCTTATCAATGGTCCTCCTGCCGATGCCCATAACGATAGAAAATTAGACGAGAACACTGTTACTAACTTCACTTCTTAAGACCCCTGTTAACAAGCCATCCTCTGATTCTAGCATGCATTCAGACTCCTTTGAGTCTTTGATACCTGCAACCTTACAAACAGCTAGATTACAACATCCTATTACTGACACAAGACGACGATGACATGGCTGCTGCTCTATCACCTGCTCGAGACACCACACCGTTACACGACCCAAAGCCTGCTCTTGAGCTAGCTTCTACACCTTTTGGGTAAGCTTGATGTTGCGCCTGCTGAACCTACACCTTTACGTGATCACGATCATGTTTCTTTTTGGTCTGCCAGACATTGCACCCCTTATATCTACCTGCATCGGGCAATCTCCTCATTTGTTGAGATGTTAGTTTTTACACCTGCAGCCGCTGACATTGCTCCTTTCCCCTATGAAGACCGACATCCATTGCGCTATCGTTTCTATCACTTTCTTTCAGGACATACCCGCACCCCAGAAGAGTACTCGAGGTCGGCACCAGCATAACGATCCTTTTTGCTACAGCAGCACTTTCCCCGACCTCGCAGGCCGCACCGTTTGCTATCTTCACCTCAACACAGCCGGACGAGCCATTTCGATGATTCCTATTGTACACTGTGTTGAAATTAGACCCTTACATTACGAAGGCCACACGCGAGATGAGTTGCTCCTGTAACATCAACTACAGTTTAAGGATATGGGTCGCAGAATGTTGGAGCTTGAGCTGACGCCACAATTGGCAACTTCAAATACAAAACATTAGGTAACCGAAAACATGAGTTAAGTGTCTACATCACAAGACAGCATATTGTCTGAAAAGTTTATGTAAAACACCACGTCCTCCACCCTGTCTATCACCAGCATGCTTTGATCCGCCACATACATCAAGATCCCTTTGTGCTCTGGACCTTTGCTATTTCACCGTTCCCAGGATTCTGATGCTCACTTCTTTACTATCGAGCGGCAAATCAGTTGACTACTTCGAGGTATATACAAGCTCGCGGAGGAATTCAAGCATGTCGACAGTTTACTTTTCTTTCCTCCCCCACCCCAGTCACCAGTATAGTTGGTGTCTGGATTACGCGGATTGCATTACGATTGGGAAGAGACATCAAGATTGTAGAGATTTTTGAAGACCACATCTGACTACGTAATTCTGATACACTAAAATATTTAATGGGCCGGGGTAGGGTGACCCTATGTCCCTGTTAATGTGATACGTTTTATAGGACAATGCAATTGTGGCCAAGGAATAATGAGAAGTCAAGCATGCGACAATACCTTGTGATCAGTGACCAACGAGAGCTCCGTCGCTTTGTCTTTGTCAAGCACGTTATTAATCTATTTATGCGTGCTATAATTGTAATACTACGTGCTTACTTGCTATGCTTTCATTAAACATGATTCCCAAACTACATGCTTATGCTATGATTATGAAGCGATATGCTTACCTGTTTAATGAAAACCTAATCGTAATATGTGCTACCGATATAACAGGGATGTGCTATGATTGAGATACACGTGTTTGTTTGCTATACTTTCATTAAACATGATACCAATTACTTGCTTGTGTTGTTGCGTGATGTGAGATGTGAGGATTAAATACGTGCAAATACATATGATCTCCAAACAACTATTTACATTCCCTGAATAGAAGAGACCTAACTAACCCAAACTTCTTTCTAGAAGATGTCTCATCAAAAGATCATTCAGCTGCCCATGACCGAGGCAGAACTACAAGATCTAATTTCACGAACGATAGCACAGCACGAGGCTCTGCGCTCCGAACCTGGCAAGGGTACCACAGAAAACAACCCACCTCATGGATGTACCTACTGGCATTTCCTTAACTACAAGCCTCCGAAGTTCGACGGCACTGGAGGTGCCATAGCCTTTGTAAAGTGGGTCGAAAGAATGGATTCCATCCTTCGAATGAGCGGTTGTACGCCAGAACAGCAAGTCCCATACGTTTCTGAGTTGTTTCTAGATGGAGCCCGTTTATGGTGGAACCTTCAGATTCAAATAATGGGCGCGACTGCAGCATATGCGTTAACGTGGGGTGCGCTGAAAGGAATGATGCATAAGAAGTATTGCTCCCAAACGGAAACCCAGAAGTGGGAAGGTGAATTCCGGAGCCTGATGAGGGAAGGTCCAAAAGTGTTGGAGTACGTGCAAAGACTTCATGATTTGTCACGAGTTGTTCCGTACCTCGTGAAACCAGAATGGAAGGAATTGGGACAATTCATCTGGGAACTGGCGCCTCAAGTCTTGAGCTTGATGACAACATCAACACCACCAACAACTATTGCTGCAAGTAAGATGGGTTTGGCACTCGCTACGGAAGCACTTAGACTAGAAAAACTTACAAACCCTGCCAAGAAGAAGGAGACTCAGGTTAAGTCATCCGGAAAGAACAAAAGGAAGCTCACCGAAGATACCCGAATGAATAATGATGACCAAAGATCTGTTCGAGGTTGCTTTGACTACGGAGACAAAGGGCACTTCAAGAAAGATTGCCCTAACAACAAACAAGCCGATGTTAAGATTTACGTAAAGACTAAGCCGAGACGTGATGGGTGCAAGTATCACCACGAATGCGGATGTCGGAAGCCTAAGTGCAGTAGGTGTGGGAAGAAAGGACACAACAAGGATGCCTGTAGGACGAAGAGTCCCAAACAAGGAAGGAACAATGGCAACAACCAAGGTGAAAATAATAATAAATTTCCAGGCTGCTACCGATGTGGGAACGTGGGGCACTTTAGGAAAAATTGCCCAAGGAGGGTTAACAAAGACCATGGAGGGTCATCCAACATCGGAGTTTGTGAAGCATGCCAAGATCCAGACATGATTACTGGTACGTACTCTATCAAACAGAAATTTTGCATTCACGTTATTTGATACCAGTACCGATTATAGTTTCGCGTCGTTAGAATTTAAGAATATACTTGGGTTGACGACTAGTAAGTTAGACGTTCCATACTCGATCGAATTGGCGAATGGAAAACTAATGGAAACAGGAGGAGTCATCAGAGAATGCGGGATAGAACTGGGAGGACTCGAGGTTACGCTAGATCTGCTACCTGTCGAGTTGGGAAGCTTCGACGAGGTAGCTGGGGTGTATTAGTTGCCAAGCGGTCGAGCGGAGGTTGATATCCGCACCTCGATGACGAATGAAGGAACAATCGTGACTCACGAAGCAGGATACGTCACCACAGATCACGAATTGCTTAAGACACGAAAGTTGTTATGGGAAGGAAGTGTTGTTTCCTGGCTCATGTCGGGGACAAGGGAGCCGAAGAACTAGAATTTAAAGATACCCCTGTGATCGGAGAATATCCTGAAGTCTTCCTCGAAGACTTGCCAGAATTATCTCCTCAACGACAAGTTGAACTTTTGCATCGATTTGATTCCAGGCGTCGCGCCTGTAGTCAGTGCACCCTGAGCGACTTACACCTTCGGAAATGCAAGGATTGACAATGAAGTTTTAGCAGTGGATAGAGAAGGAAGATAACAGACCAAAATTTCCATTTTTGGGTAACCCTATTTCTGCTCGACAAAAAGAAGGATGATGATTTTCAAATAAACATCAACTACCAGGAGCCGAACGAGCTAACACACGAGAGTCGGTGACTCTTGCTAAGGGTTAGCGAACCTCTTACGTAACTTACTATGAGGACCCAACTACTACTACACGACTGATCAACGATCGAGCGTCGTTAGCGGTGAAATTCAGGAAGAAAGTATACCAGGGCAGAATTGTGGGACAATGACTTGTTCTTAGACGTAGACAAAATGGTGCTTCCTACACAATGTACAAACCGGATCCACACGGGATATGAAATCTGGAGAATCTAGAAAACTTATATCTAGGACCTTTGAGAACCCAGGACCAAACTCGTAAGGGTTTTGCTTAGGAACCATATCTGTCAACTCAATCAAACATCATTAACTTGACAAACTTGTCATATCAGTTAACAAAACCTAAAGTACTTAAATTTTCTTCCGTTGAAGTCTTCACTTTTACTTCTAACGAGTAGATATCTGCATTTCTACTCCCCTCAAAGTAGTTGTATTACGTTAATTTTCTTCGCTGAGAGCGGACACACAATTGTTTCGATACCTGGTCATTTCTTCATTTTAGCAAATACTCATTGTTTCAGTACTCGGAAACCTTCATGACACACATGCATCATTTGCTACGCATGTGGTTTTGTTTCGAACAAACACTTCATTGAAATTTAAATATTTCCTTGCTAAACCTAATTACTGATTCGTGAATTCGAATGACCTACATTATTGTTATTGTTGGCTCTTTTGCTATCAAGTCAACACACTCTCTTGAAACTTCTTTACAAATTACATTCATGGTTCATTTTGTTACCATGCCGATATTTCCTTTGTTGATACATATGTTTATTGCCGGGCTACACTGAGATTAAGTTCAATTGCTTGAACTTATCTACTTTGCATGTCCAGTTTCAGACATCATATGATGTATTGAGAGCATCATATTCGAATATTTTCACAAAGATCTTTTCATTTCGAGTCACAGTAGATTCGGTTGGTCTATGACTCCATTAAATCGTTGATTGATTTCGATACCTTGCAGTGATACTTTCACAGAATTGAAGCTTGCGCTAATTGGGTTACTCATTTCATACACGGATTCAATTGCCTATTTATTTGTTAACAATCCATTTTGATATCCACGATCGAAGCAGTCTTAACACAATTATGTGTTGAGGCAATGGTACATATATTCATTTCATAAGCACAAAGTACCTCCTAACGATTCTTTCGTTGTCAATCAAATGCCTTACAGTATTCAATACTTTTTCATCTTCGATCAAAACAGCGGCTCTTTGATGATTCCGTATTCAACCGAAAACTTTATGACATTGTGTAAATCAAATCTTCTGGCTTGTTTCGGTACATTTTCATCTGATCTCAAACAAGGTGAACTTGTTCAGTCACCGCTATTATGGAATTATGTCATTGCGACACCTTGTGGTGTCATTACAAACTTGTAGCTTGTGCTAATCATGGTCAACCGTTTCACGCAAAAATACATAAACTTTTGTTGACTTATCATTTAAACATTCCTGATGCAACTACAAATCAAAGCAAGGATACACCAGATTCGCTTGTGTTCACTCGGCGTATTCTCGCAATTCAAAATACTGAATCTTACCATTCGTCTACTCGGGAGTTGACAGATCATTTTACTATTTCATTTGGGTTGTCGATTTTTGAATTTATATAGCGGGTGCTATGTTTCGTGAAAACTCGCTTGCATATTGCGATCGATCGTTTGAGAGTCTTATTAGTCAGATCTCCTCTTTTTGTGAAACCCCCTACTAGCTGGTTTGCACTGGACTATACGCCAAGTACGTCTTGTACCTTGACAACTAATGCTAAAAGCACATACCTTTTAACCATAGGGTTCAAGTTATTACATGTCCTTGGACTCACCTCATGTAGGTAAGGATTGATCCGGTTTGAAGATTATCTACCTTGATATTATTCATATATATATATATATATACATGTGTGACGTAACCATAAGGAGTTAAGGTAGTACAAATTTCGAGGACGAAATTTTCTTAACGAGGGGAGAATGTGACAACCCTTACATTTACAGGTATCCGTACAATTAATTACTTCTAAATTTGTGCTTAATGACTGTGCTTGATTACAACTGTTGATTTAACTGCTTAGTGGTTTCTGTTACATACATACACATGCATCACCTTCATATTGTCACTCCATTTATTATATACAAACTTTAGTGACAAACTTGATGCACAAAGCACAGTTAGCACACTGAGCGGATAACCCAGTAAACATGCTGACATTGCCAGCACTAGACAGACATTGTCTCTGAGGCCAGTATGAGCCGGGAATAGATTACTACACTAGTAGGGAGTGTAGGGAGGTAAGTATTGTAGAACTGCGTCACTAGGTAATAGTCATAGTGACCGGATGTGCCTAAAACATGCTCTAATTACAAAATTCTGCACTTTTAAATAAAATTCAGCATTTAAATATGTTAGTAATGTGCAAAAACTTGGTAAAATAATACTAGACACTTTCCAAAGTGTTGGGAATTTATTGTGTCACTAAAAACACTATAAAAGACACTTTAAATACTTATTTAGCACTTTAACGGATCAATATCCAACCGAACAACCGGACTTTACCCGGAACATAAAAATATTGTCAATGACATTGTTTATCCTTTTCTGAGCTAGTTAGGGTCCCCGAACACCCTAACACCCGTTATATTACATAACACACTAATAACCTATTTTAATCTCTAACTAAACTAACTATCACTTAACTATTTGATTGAAATCCAACCAATTACCCCCCCCCCCTCAACCGATCGGTTCCCCAAGGGGGACACACCCCTTACATTTTGATTATTTTATTTGAACTTGTCTAGTATCAAGATAGCACATTATATATTGGATAATAGAATTGAATGGTTTATAAATAAGCTTATGGGACTAAGACTTCCATTCATTTCAACACTTAAACAAAAATTACTCTCTCTCCCTCTTGCCTTGCTTACGGCCGAACCCAACAACACCACCATCACCATTACTTGTTCACCTTCAAGCCATTTTCTTACATACCAAGGTGCAAGAGATCATACGAGGAGGCCCGGTGCTTTCGGAATCTCAAGAACCTCAATACGTTGCTTTTATCCACCTTGTTTTCGCTTTGATTCTTCCCTAGCCACGAGCTAGTAGTAAGTGCTTCCAAACACTTCCTTGTTCATGTTTAAAGTGGTTAATAAGAGATTTAACGGTTAAAACTCGAGAGCATACAAGATCAAAACTTAAAGTCTTGAAAGAAAGATGAATATGATGGATAAAGAGTAACTAGTGGTGTAAATCTTGTAGATCTTGACTAGATGTAGTTATTTTATGTTGTTGGTTGCTAGTAGTGGAACGGATCGTCATCTAACCACGCTAGATCATGTTCATGGAACATGAACTAGCAATATGTTAAGTGTGAAAGTTGCAAGATGACGAATCTTTCCACACATAAACATGAGCTTGTGTAAAAGTGATCTTTCTTATAAAAAAAAAAGTGTTCTAAACTAGTAGATTTAAAGATTTACAAGTGGTTTTTCGGAAGAACCAAGTAAAATATACAAGTCTTGTCTAAAAGTCAGATCTTTCATAAACTAAAGGCATTTTAGTGACCAAACAAGTGTGTAAACACTTGTGTAACAAGAAGGTTTAACAAATAAATATTTTCGTAATTTTTGGACTAGAAGTTGTAAAGTTACATATTCTTTAAAAATAAAGTTTTCAAGAAACTGATTTTATTTTTAAAGATAGAAAGATCTACTAAAAATATTGGAAGGTTACTACATAATTTTACACGACTTACAAGTTCATGAGTTTGCGATTTAGACTTATTTTGTCATGTTTGATGTTTAAATATTGTATATTGATGGTTGATAAATTGTTGATTGAATTTTGAAAAGAAAATGATACGCTTGAAAGCGTGGCCACCTCCAGTTACAGAGGAAACTCTGGCGAAATTTTCCTAAAAATATAACACTTAGAAATATTTTTTGGTGACATGTGTTTATGAGTATATTTTCAACTTGTTTTCAAAATATAAATTTCGCCATGGTTTTTATTACAAAATAATCAAGTGTCGGAGGTGGATTTTTGTAAAGGAAACTTGTTAAATATATATTGAGAATATATATTTCTTAATAAAACGCTTGTGTGCTTACGTGATTATTTTGTGAACTAAAGATATATTATTTTTAGAGTAAAAATAATATTACTTGATATATCATGAAAATACGACTCCAAAATAATACCAACGCCCTCACAAATAAATATTTAAGTTACATCGGTATTGTTTTTACAACGCGAACTCTAAAATGTAACGCACGTATTTTCGGAAAATACTCTTAATGGTGTATTTTGACAAAGTATTATTTTGGGAAATTGTATGAAGTAAAATATAATATTTTTGGGAAAAATATGTATATTTTGGAGACAGAATATTTTAGATAAGTGGGACTTAAAATATATTTTTCGGAATTATAACGTATACGTATATTTTGGTAAAATATTATTTTGGAAACTGTAGAAACAAAAATATGTTATTTTTGGGAATATATTAACATATTTTTATTTGGAACAATAACATCGAAATACGACGCCATTACTTGGCAGGATATACAGGTACATATATTATTTTAAGAATACGAGGATACAAGTATAAATTACCCCCATCCTTGGGAAGGAAATGCGCATATACAATACTTGAGAAGTATAACTCTAAAATAGTTGTCTAACTATTATTTCAAAACCTTAAAAGCAGTTATAACTTGGAATAATACCAGAAACGTAACTCAAAAACACAATACTAAGACAAGGCACTACCCGTTTGTCTAATAGACAATAGACCATTGTAGGTAGTCGCGTTTGCCAGGGAGATTTGGGTTACAAGTACGAAGACGCAATACAGTGAGTTCATGTTCCCCCTTTTCTCTTAACTGTTTTCAGTTTTTATACTCCGGGGGTGAAATACATGTTACAATGTTTACGGATACTGTTATACATGGTATGGTTAGCATAAGGAGGGTTACTACTTAGATCATGTGAGTGGGTAGGCTGAAACTAGAGGCCATTAATCCTCATTGTAGGACCGAGGGTCATTAGCGGTAGATCTATCTGGGTGTAGCGAGCCCAACCCCTCCCCTGAGTCCGCTGAATGAACCAGGTGGTGACTTTGAGCCCGACGCAAAAACCTGCTAGGTTTGAGTCTTCCTACAGCACTTCACACATATCATTGGCTTTGCAACCCAATGGTGATCTCTTTTTCCTTAATTGCTACATACCAGGGATTTTCATACATACATATATTTTTACAAGGGTTTATACCTACTCACTTACACATGAACTCGCTCAACTTTATGTTGACTTTTCAAACTACATGTATTTCAGGGAACTAATGGATCTGGCACGGTATGCACATATTTTCAAGCTGCGTTTGAATAAAGAAGTCATCCAGGGTTTAGAAGGTGTAACCTCTTCCTGGACGGGTTACATATCTCTAAACCTAGTATTGTTTAGAGTCTTTTGCTAAGTTTTTACGAACTCATTAAATCAAGTCAAGGTTTGTAACTTATTTTGTGATTGATGAATTAAGACAAGTGTAATATGTCATTTTTCTAAACTCTATTAACGGGTGAATATCTCATGTTTTTATCATATAGCATTGTTATGATTGTTGCTTTGGTATTAAGAAGTCACACCAAATAAACTCACGCTTCCGCAAAGCCAGGGTGTGACAAAAACCAGGTCATATTTTTCTTATAAAATCCTGCAATTTTGTCCTTTTCCTCAGGGGGCAAATCAAGTCATATTTGTCTTATAAAATCTGGTATTTATTTATAAAAAAGAAATGACCATTTTGCCCCTGCGGAAAATGACAAAATAGCAGGATTTTATAAGACAAATATGACCTGATTTCATTTTTGGACCAAAATGGCAATAAAACTGAAACCACAGGGACCCAGATGCAAAAGGTTTGAGTTTTGGACTAAAGTGGCAAAAATGACCAAACTATAAGGACCAAAATGGCAGTGTACTCCAATAAAAAACATAAAAGTACCCGTAAAATCCCACTAGAATGCATTTTTTGGACCGAAAGTCACGACGTGCTACTCGTTTCAAGCTTCGATTTGATTGGTTGAACGCCTAAAAAGGAGACCCGTAGCCAAAGTTATGGTTCTTTTCATAAGTCACTTTTGGTAGCTTGATCTTAGGCTTTCAAAAATGTCATGGCTTGATCTTCCACAGTTAGACCTGCATCAATACTTAACCAAATTCAATACTAACTTTCATGATGCGGTATTATAGCCGTAAGAAGAACCAAGATGGTTTCATGAGTTTTTTTCATATAAAACTTTGTTAGTTATATAACTCCATAGAGAACTTGTAAGATAATTAGATTAAGGATACAAAGATACCACAAGAGCACAACGATATACAATACTATAAGTGGATGTTAACAAATCTATCTTACGAGTTACGTCAACTTCTTGATCATTGATCAATATTTTTATTCACTATCAATTTCTCTCCAAGGAGTAATGTTATCTATTTTCACTTGCTATTTAATTTTAATGATGAATTTATATATGCAATCACTTAAGAATGTTTTATAAGTTGTTTAAATGAACTATACGTGACAGACAACAAAATTCATCAAGACCACTACGTTTGATCCCACGTTTGAGTCATTCACCATTTAATTTTCTCTACATGATTCTATCCGTTATAATAAATCAAAATATAAAATTATTTTTGATATTCTCGAGCTTTACACATAAGATAAATCAGATGAGATTTAACTCGTAAAGAGTGAAAATGAACAAAACCCCAATTAACAAAACATTATTTTCTAACACAATGGAAACAAGTTTTGTTTTAACTATAATAATACATAAGACAAAAAATCATACTCTTAATACATAATCTTCCTATACTAATAAATGAAAATCTTTTTGTACACGTGTCACTCTCTAGTGCCTCCTCTCTTTTAATAATAGTATTACATATTAATTTTATGCACAAAATATAATATGGGAAAAGATCAAATAAGAAGTTAATTTTCGCTAGGAAGGATAGGAAGCCATAGGATTATGACATGTGGCAAATTTTAAAATAAAGAGAAAATGTATTTTAGTCAATCCAACTCCTTCTTCTTCCTTTTTCAAAACCCAGTAAATTCAAAAACCCACCATTTTCAAAACCCACCATCTTCAACTATTTCTTCACTTTCTATCTCAATAATCACTACATTATAGTGCGATTTTCATCACCAATCAATGATTCAGAACCCGATCAACGTGTTCTTCAGCTTTTTTTTGAAGAAAACCCAGTTTAATTTCATAAAAAAAAATCTCGTTTTTCCGGTGATTTTGAAGATAATCACTCGATTCGTTCGATTCGAGCGTTGATAAGTGTTTCTATCATTCAAAATTTCGTCAATTGATGAAGAAATCGGCTTCAATCCATGTAAGAAATTCTTTAATTTCATTTTCATGATCTGGGTTTTTGATTTAGTCATTGCGTTTTACGATCTTTGCGGGGGTCCGGGGGCGGCAGCCCCCGGTAGCGGGGTCCCAGGGGCGGCAGCCCCTGGCGGGGTCCAGAAATTGGCTCATTTCGAAGACAGTAATTCGTAGACAATTCAGACAGTTCACAGTGACAGACAGTTTTATGTGTCCATTGCGTTTTAGAAATAAGAGAGTTTTATGTGGTTTCTGGCTATTGCGTTTTAGAAAAAAACACATTTTTAAGTGTTTTTAGTCATTGCGTTTTAGGTAAAACACATTTTTTAGGTGTTTTCAGTCCATTGTGTTTTAGAATGAGTCATTTTTAAGTGTTTTCTAGCCATTGCGTTTTACATATAAGACATTTCTTTGTGTTTTTTGTGCATTGCGTTTTAGGTAAAACACTTTTTATGTGTTTTAAGTTCATTGCGTTTTAGAAAACAGACATTTTAAGTGTATTCTGGCCATTGCGTTTTACAAATAAGTCATTTCTTTGTGTTTTTGGTGCATTGCGTTTTAGGTAAAACACTTTTTTATGTGTTTTCTGGCCATTGCGTTTTATAAATAAGACATTTCTATGTGTTTTCTGACCATTGCGTTTTACAAATAAGTCATTTCTTTGTGTTTTTAGTGCATTGCGTTTTAGAAAAATGTCATTTTTTAGGTTTTTTTTCATTGCGTTTTACGTTGTTTTTCTATTGCGTTTTACGCAACTGGGTTTAAATTTTTTTTTTAATATAGCAATAGTATACTCGTTTTAAAGATAAAAAAAACGCTCGTTTTTTTGGTGCAATTTTTATAAAAAAAAATAATGTCGTATGAAAGAGTTATTAACGTTTAAAAAATGGGGGGGAATTGGAGGAGAGAGAAACTATTGGCTTGGATTGACTAGAATGCCCTTGAACAAACTCACGCGTCTCATTTCTTCCTTTCAATTTCCCTGATTTAATCTTAGCCATTGATTAACTTAATGGATGGTCAAGATCACTTCCTATCCTTCATAGCCAAATAAACTTCCTATTGTATCTCCACCCAATATAATATAATATTAATTAATATAGTTAGAGATAAACGTCTAAATTCAAATTTAATTAATAATTATCTCTGGTGCCTCCTCTCTTTTAGTAATAGTATTACATATTAATTTTATGCACAGAATATAATATAATATTAATTAATATAGTTAGAGATAAACGTCTAAATTCAAATTTAATTAATAATTATCTATAACAAATATAAATGTATCAAATAATATAATAAGTATAATATTATTTAATATAGTTAGAGATCAAACGTACAATTTTAAATTTAATTAGTAGTAAATTACTTTTTAAGTCCCTATGTTTTAGTGGTTTTAACCACTTGAATCCAAAATCAAAAAGTTTAACACCTTGAGTCTCTAACCGCTCATTCACATCCTTTGTAAAAAAATCAAAAAAACCTTTTGTAAGGTTGAGTTCTCCAAGTTCTCAAAACTCGTAGAATTTTTCATTTTACCCTAACCATATATATTTGTTAAGATAAAATATATTATTTGGATATAAACGATAGTTATTAATAAAGTATCAAATCATATATACAAGTAACTAAAATATAACTGTTCTTTTATTTTACTAATTTATCTAAATAAGTCATTTCATTAATAAGAATTATATACAAGTTTATAATTTATATTTTTCGTCATTCAACTCGTGTAATACACGAGGTTGTAAGCTAGTTAAATAATAAATAGAGAACTACAAAATGTCGAAAAGCTATAAAACAATTACAATATATTTTCACTGTAATACATAAAATGGCTCTACCGAAATAGAGAATTGAAAAGTCGAAAAGCTATAAAACTATTACAATATGTTTTAACGGTAATACATAAAATGGTCGGTTTTATTAGCAAAACACTTTGTATATATGTGTTAGGCTACCTGTTGTGGCTCACTTCACAGCTAAAATTCATCCTCTAATATTACGATGCATGGCGCTTACTAGACGTCTACTCATCACCTTCCTCACCCGCGCCTCCCCTCACTTGAGCCTGTTGTGGTTAACCTCTGTTCGCCCAAGCTACCACACCCCCAAAACAGTCGCTCGCCCAAATGACCATATTCACCCTTCAGCGCTGGCAAGCCGCATAGACGACGATTTGGCTCACACCACCCTGCTCGCGGTCCACAACATACAGTCTTATGCGCTTGCCTGTCGTAGTTATGTATTCAAAATTCCCTTTAAACATAAAAAAATGGAAAGCTATAAAACAAAAGGGAAAATGGATTTTGTCACCCCAAACTAATCTCTTTTGGTTGTTGCCACTCCCAATTTTCAGCTTTGCTCCCACCACCACAACTTAACCTTTGGGTTGCTATGTCACTTTGTCGTTAACTAGGCAGCTGATGTGGTCATATTTTGCTGATGTGGCATGATGATGTGTAAGATATTATATATAATTTTTTAAAAACTTGTTTTTCTTTTTTAATTTGGTTAAAAATAATAAATAAAAACCCCAAGCTCCACCCCTCTCTCTCCTCACCCTAAAACATCACCACTACTACCTCCTACCACCATGACCTGCCTCCTACCACCACAACCTCCTGCCACCACCACCATAACAATGACTGATCAACAGTTCCAGTTAAATCAAACAACACTTGATCCGTACAATTATTCCACTCCTCTGTACCAACTCCACCATTAGTCATCTTCTCCGGCAAACTGGAATACTTAACCGACATCGTATTCTCCATAACCATCCACTACTGTTGCTACATGTTTAAACTCTCTATGATCCTGGCAATGTGATGCAACCGGAACGACGAAATGCCGCCAGATATGTTAAACTTTGGCGGTAAATCAGCCGCCGATGATGTCATCAAACCAGTTAACGTATCAATCTCCGACAATATGATGTTTCTAGAAGATGATTGATGACCAGTACCGGTATATCGAAGCTAGGGTTTTGACAAAACCGAAACGACACTGGTTCGGAGTTTATCAAATTAACGCCTGTCAACGCCACGGCGACGGTTACCGGTAAGGTTGCGGTTGTAAGTGGAGGTGAGGGTGGTGGCGACGGAAGTAGATGGGAAGATAGAAAAACGGGATTTCATCTAGAGAAAGAGATGGCGGCTAAGAATGGTTTAGGGTTGATTTAAGTTTTGATGATTTTGTAAAACATGCCCCTTTAGGTTACTAAATTCAATATGAAGCTTAAACTTTTTATCTTACGTATTAACTTGCCACGTCAGCATGCCACATTGGATAAATTGGCCACGTCATCAAAAAAAAACACTAGCTGAGTTAGTGCCTAGTTAACGACGGGGTGACATAGCAACCCAAGTGTTAAGTTGGGGATGGTGGAAGCCAAGGTGAAAGTTGAGAGTGACAGCGACCAAAAGAAATTAGTTTGAGGTGATAAAATCCATCTACCCTAAAAAAATGATCAAACAAAACTAGGGTTCATGTTTTTCCGTCATCGTATATTTCAAAACTAAGGCATCACACATCGACATAAAAGATGAAATAGTTAGGTACTACCAAAGCACAATCAATATGTCTTTTTTATCTTAAAAGAAAATCCACTTTAGATTCTCTTTATCCTCATTCATGAAGTTTCTTTCAATTTATTATTATTTTTATATATTTTTAAATAAGAGCAAACACGATCAAGCATAGTTGCTACAAACACAGTTTGTCGTTCGCCGACAATAACAAGAAGCCGATGACTCATGTCACAAGTGAAAATATGTGGCATCTCGTCTTGTATACAACAAGACATTCAAAACTACCCAAAGGTTGTTTGAAATTTGAATTTGGATATTTTCACCAAACATAGACACTAGATAGTTAGATTGTGCATAACAAAGCATAAGGCGAACAACACAATAAGATAGAACCAAAATTAATATGTTAGTTAGTAGTAGTTCGTATTATTCAAATAATATATATGTATCGAAAGAAAACGAAAGGTGTTTAATTAAAATATTATATTTTGAGAAGATTAATATGTTAGTTGCAACGGCCCTTTGTCATGCACGTAACAACCGAATCCACTTGTATAATTTTTTTTAGCGAACTATTTCAACTCGAACTTAATTTTAATCGAAATTTGTTTTGACATAGACCTGAGAACTTACCCACCCAATATTTTGCTTATTTTACCAAACCTAGTAAATACGTTTTTTCACGTATATACTAGTTTTAGTTTTGTACTAGTTTTACATTTTAATATATTTATTTTGATATACAAAAGTTGTGACAATGATACATTTTAACAAATATTTTTTTCTAACCAATGATGTATAAGGCTATGAGGTGTGGATGGAGCCCCTTTGGGCTTTATCATGTCACCTAAACTCCACGTCAACACCATGTCAACACAGGGGCTTTATTATGCCCCCTTTTAAATTGCAGGGTGTGGATGGAGCCCCACGTCATGATTACCTAATTACTTTTTATTTAAATATTTATTGTTTTAACTAGAAAATAAAAACAAAACATAATTTCATTAAAAAAATAAAAACACTACATAATTTCATTTAAAAAATAAAAACACTACATAATTTCATTTAAAAAATAAAAACACTACATAATTTCATTAAAACAAATAGAAACACTACTCGTCGTCTGTGTCGAGTCCTCTTTGTTCACGATAAAACCTTGGGTGCTCTGTCAGATCGGCTCGAAGGTTTTGGTGTGTGTGCCTAGCCCGTATCTTCGCTCGGATATCTTCTTTCTCAGCGTATGTTAGTATTTGGTTCGTCGGTTGGATACTTTCATCATAACTTTCTCCACGAAACGCTCTACCCGAGTCCTCCAATATCATGTTATGCAAAATGATACACGTATACATAACGTTTCCCACTTTACTTTTTTCAAGTATCATCGACGGTTGCGTGATGATAGACCATCTTTTCTTTAACACATCGAAAGCCCACTCGACATCTTTTCTTGCCGACTTTTGTTTTTTCTTGAAATACAATCTTTTTTCGTCATCTGGACACGAAAGACTTTTTACCAACGTCGCCCACTCGGGATAAATACCGTCTGTGAGATAGTAGCCATACTTATACTGCACGTCGTTTGCATAGAACTGGAACGTCGGCTGCGGTTGGCATCCTCAAATATCGTCTCCCGTACAGAGAGATTACACCTAATAAATTATTACTAATTAAAAAATAATAACGACGTAAAAAAATAATAAATACTAGTGTCAATGAAAATTACCTTCACAAAAATTTTCAAGAGACTCACGACACATTCTTGACGACATCCTTAAATACTCATCTCACGCATCACTCGATGTGCCGTAGGCTAGTTGCCTATTTGTTGTTGTACACTTTTGTAGTCCAGAGAAACCAACTTTCCGACTTGCACTTACCCTTTGCGTGAAAAAAGGGGATTTGCCCGCAAGATCATTGGAAATTTAACGAATAGTCGTCGGCTCATACGAAACCTACGCTTAAACTGAACATCAACGTACACGGGAGTTTCACAAAAATAATTTTGCACTAGACGTTCATGGGCAGCTAACCGATTCCGTTCAATAGGCGGTTGTCTGGTACGCGATGCAGAGGATTCGGCTTCTTCTTGCAAATAATTAATCGCCTCCAGCGCCATGGCGATAACCGTATCATCAAAAACACCGTCGGATGACGAGCTCGAAGAAGACATTTTTAAGTTGTGATTGGTGTGTGTTTTAGTTGTGATTGGTGTATGTTTTTGTTGTGATTGGTGAGTTTTTTAGTTTAGAATAGGTTATATGTATAATAAATAAGTATTTTTTTTTAATATTGGACCGTTTGACAACGGTCATATTTGACCTTTCCTCCTCGTTCCACGCGATTTCAGCCCGTTACCATGGTGGCGAAGACTCAATGACGCCCCGGCATAGCGCCAGGGGTGTGGACCGATGGCGCCCTGGGGCGCTATAGAGTGCCAACTGGGTTGGGTGACGCCCCCACACCCTCCAGCCTAAGTATATCTGGTCTTTGTCACTACTTCATTTATTAATCCTTAAATTAATAATAAGATAAAGTGTAAAGTAATTTATTATCTTAAATACCCTCTGACATCTAATCCAATTGTATCAAGATATAGAGATGGGCATAATCGGGTATTCTTAAAACCCGGAACCGGTTCCAACCCGGAACCGAGTATTGATAGAAGTGATTGGAACCGGGTTCTCAGTGGAACCGGGTCCGGGTACAACCCGGGTACACATCAATATTTTTAGAACCGGTGTAACCGGTTTCGGGTACAATGAAACCGGTTACGAGTACTGTTTGGAACCGGTTACACTTTGTATTTCAATAAAGCTGTTTGTTTACTGTTGGAACCGGTTCCTCTGAAAAGCTGTTTTTTTTTAAATTTTGTACCGTTATAACCGGTTTTGAAATATAAAAATCGATTTAGGAGCATACATTTCAATTTGCATCATCCAATACATCCATCTTCTTTCTTCTGTAAACACATTCTTCTGTAAACACGTTCAAAGAACAATATGGCATCGGAAGAAGGAGTTGTTTTGATTTTAGAAACCAAGCGTAACCCCGCAATTTGGAAATATTTTGATTTGTGTTTGATGTCGGATAACCATGAGATGGCTCGGTGCAAGAATTGTGGGAAGTTCATGAAGGCGGCAGCAAACTCCACCCTCAAGAAGCATACCGACAAACATTGCCCGGTGACAAAGGCAAAAAAGGAAGAAAAGGGCAAATGATCTGGTTCTTCTAATGTGTAGTTTGGTGGATCTGTTTGTTTACTTATGTTTGATGTGTTATGTTTTATGTGTGATGTTTGTTCAACTTTATCAATGTAACCGTTTCGTTTGTGAAATAAAAGTTCGTTTGTGAAAAAAAATTCGCATATATAATCGTTTAAGTAGTACAAAATCGGTTCCTTCGGTAATCCAAATCGGTTCGCATTTGTTTCGTAACAGAATCGGTTACTCGGGACTGATCAGAATCGGTTCCTTCGGGACTGATCAGAATCGGTTCCTCAAATTTATTTTTTTGCTCGTTTGCTTGAGGACGGTGCGGCACTTTCACTTCCGCTACGCTTTGGTGCGGGCACTTCGGTACAATCGTCTTCGGAATCATTGGTCTCTACCTCGTCTTCCTCTTCATCCTCTTCTTCAATAATCTTGTGCTCCAACTCCACCTCGTCTTCGAGACTCGACTTATGTTGAACACGATCAACGCCGTCCAAATGATCTTTTAGGCAAATTGCCATCTCTAGCGACTCCGGGGTTAATCTTGTTCTTCTAATCGACAATACCCTACCACTAAGAGAAAAGGGTCGACTTGGTAGTCATCACTTAAAGTTGTATGAAATGCTTTTAAAGTGCCCATTTGTTTTAAAGCCATTTCAAACATATGACAAGTTGAATTCCAACGAGTTGGGATATCCCAATTAGGACCAATTAATTTTTGGTTAACTTCTTTACAAAGGTTTTTATAATCTTGATATCTTTCTTTACCACTTTTAAAAACATCTTAAAGCATAGTTCTAAAAGCTATAATAAAATCCGTTACAAATTTATTTTTAAACCGTCTTGCACGACTAAATTAATAATATGAGCAACACATCCTGTGTGGAAAAAAACACCATCACAAATTGGTTTGTACTTCAACTTTAGTTTTTGGATCGCATTTGAGTTGTTTGAGGCGTTATCGAAAGATATTGAAAATATTTTATCCTCTAAACAATATTTTATAATTGTGGCATTCATAATTTTATAAATATTTTCTCCCGTATGAGGAGAAGGAAACTCTTCAAATGCGATCGTACGTTTCATCATTTGCCATGTATTGGGATCAACCCAATGAGCGGTGACACAAATGTATGATTCGGGTAAACCGTGTGGAGCCGACCACACATCACTAGTTAAATTTACACAAGTCTTTAAATTTTGAAAAAATGCAATTAAATCTTTTCTTGCATTTTCCCATATATTTAAACAATGACGTTTTAAAGTTCGACGAATTACATGTTTGTAGCTAGGTTGAAGAGTCTCCCTAATTAGCTTAGTGAGAACCGGGTCGTCAAAGTGTCCAAAAGACAACGCTTTTTTGATGACCAACTTCGCCATCCTATCACGAGTTATCTTTTGTTCGTAGCGGAAAATCTTACCATCTTTTGAAAGTTGAACTTGACCGGGTGTCAAATCTTTTAGAGCTTTGCAATACTTTTTCGCATGCTTCGTTAAAGTGGAATTAGAGTCCTTGCTTAACAAGGAGCCACAATGCTTGCATTGAGCCTTTTGCGAACCATCGCTCATCTCGACTAAATCCCAATTGCACCAAACATCCATATTGCGGCTATGCGATAATGTTCCCACCACAAATGGAGCATTTGAACCTTGTGGAACATTATTGACGGATGGGGAGTTTGTGCTTTTAGATTTCTTGGAAGCCATTAAAAATATGCAAAGAATGAGAAGAAATAGATAGAAGAAGAAGATGATTTGTGAAAAAAAATAAAAAATTGTGATATTTATACTATAACCGGTTCCAACGGTCATATAGGAACCGGTTCCAACGGTCAGATTTTGCATTTAATGAGTTTACATATATCAAGATTCGGTTCCAACGGTCATATCCATATAAGAATCGGTTCCAACGGTAACATACCGGGTACAGATAGGAACCGGGTACGGGTTGAAACCGGGTACAGATAGGAACCGGGTACAGTTGACTTTTTTTAGAAAAAACGGGAACCGGGTAATACCCGTCGGGTTTTTTAAACCTCGGACCGGTTCCTCTGAGCATCGGGTAGGAACCGGAACCGGGTCCGGGTCGGGTCCACTGGAATCGGGTAGGAACCGGTTTTTATGCCCATCTCTATCAAGATATATCAAGATATTGGTTGATACTGGAAGGTTCAAATGAGAAGAAACTTTTTGTAAGAAGAAAAAAGAATAAGTTTCAACCAATAAGAATGTTTTATTTTACATCATTTAATATTTGCATTTAATTTTAATCTAAGGGTATATTTGTAAACTTACATAGATCATTAATTTCTAGTCTTTCTTTTTAATAGCTAACTACATTAAATTTGTAACTTATTTTCAAAATATATATTTTTTTCAAAAAATAAAAAAAAATTGTTTAGAGTGTAGGACAAATTACTAGGTGTGTAGGATAAATTACGAGTTGTGTAGGATAAATTTACGCATGTGTAGGATAATTTTCGAAATGTGTAGAATAACTTTTTATGTGTGTAGGCAATGAAAATTAGTGTAGATAATAATAGTCTTTATGAGTAATTAATTACTTAAGATTGTAATAAATGAGATGAAAGAATAAGTATTTGATATTTTACAATTATACCATTTGTTCTTTTTCTTCTCAATTAAATTTTCTTATCAAATGAACCTCTCCCTTGGTTGATATCCTCATATCCCTCTTAAATAATGAGGAGTAGAAGTTCTTTTTTGTAATGTTTTTTTTTTCTTTTTCGTGCTAGCGGCTTGCTGATAGTCATATAATATTGATATTAAAAAAAGTTTATTGAGAGCAAATGATGTAGGTCTATGTGTAAATTTTCTGTTCAAAAGGAAAACTATTTATATAAAACAAAATAAATTAAATAGTACTTGTAAAATTAATTGTAGTGCTCGAGTTTGGCTTGAGGACCTTGGGCGAAACTCGAATTCAAAGAGCCCTCCTTCTAAAGCTAGATGGTATGATTGGAACCCCCTAAAAGCTTTATCAGGCCACGTAAGCGACACGTAGGATCCACGTCAGTCAGAGGGCTTTATCACGCCCCCATTTAATTTGCAGGGTGTGGATGGAGCCCCCTATTAAACAAAATAAAAAAAAATATATATTTCATTGGATTAAATCAAGTGGGCCCCACCTGAACATCTTATTCTTGACGTTAACATGATGGAGCCCCCTTGTTGGATCTGAGTTTCCTTTTGATTGTATTTTTGTTTGAAGTTAAAATGGAAAATGGATGAGTTGTGCAGCGGAATTAAAATGATAACAAACTTTGCATACAATCAAATGAGAGTAATACTTTAATCAAACATCTTTACACAAAGAACCGAATGATTGAATTTATTTCAAACACGATTACAATGATGATGTATGAATGCAAACTCCCCCTCAGCCCGAGCTCAGTAGTTTGTTCGTGCAAAGAAGACGAATGATGTGAAGAGCTAATAGAACAGTACAAAGTACTGTACTATTTATAAGCACTTGCAAACTACTGAGCATCTTTAGCTGACGTCACCATGAAAGCGACATCTAACCTCCTAACAAACTCTAACCTCTGATCTATACAGACACTGCTTGTATTAACTACTGCTATTACATTCTATTACATAACAGACTATAGAACAACTGCTGCAACCTTCTACTGCTGTGAACCCAGCAGCACTTATCCGGATCAGCAGTGCTTGACTCAAGGCAGTAGATTGAATCAGCAGGACTTGATTCTTCATCAGATCTTTAATTGAGCAGCAGTTATTGGTCAGCAGTTAGTAAGATCAGCAGATAGGAGGTCATCAGTTGTTGTAATCACTTTCAAGGGGAGAGATATGTATATCAGCATCTGCTTATTCTGAATCCACTGAGCTGATCCAGTTTTGGCTTTACATTATCTGTTCCTCTGATAGGGTTCAATCCCAACAATCTCCCCCTGGAACAGATAATGCCAAAACTCTTCATTATTGTGGATATTTTATTGCCTCATCAACAGCTCCCTTATCTGGCCTTTAAATTGCAATTCAAAGTTAAGGGCATCTGTATCTTCATCATCCCTGCTAAGTGTAAGATCAAGGAGATTCGGCAAATCTTCAAGACTCAGGCCAAGAGCTTGTTCCCTTGATATTATCTTCACTTCTCCACCAGACCTGAGCAAAGTCAATACGCGGGTCTGTTTGTCAGTTGCCCACTTTTGTATTTTTGAGCCTGGTGGGTTTCTTGGGAGATGCTTATTTGCAGAAGTATTTGGAGAGGTTGGCCGATTCATCACTGGCTGAGCAGTGGTAGCAGAATTTTCTTGTTCAAGTTCTTCTTTTAACGTTCTTAACAGGCCTTCTTTTACAACAGCATTGCCAGTAAGAATTTCTTGAACTGTTTCAGCACCTAGCTGGCTTTGACTCCTTCTTTTGTAAAAGGCAGTACCAGCTGGAGCAGTGGATCTCCTGATTTGCAGCTTTGATGGTCCTTTTGAAACCGCTGCTTCAGGATAGTCAGGTTTTTGAGAGATTTTAGGATCTTTCTTCCTTAATTCCTCCAACCTTTTGTAGGTTGACCTGACCAAATCTTCTTTCCATCTAGCAACTTGTCTTTTGGTGCCAAATTCAGCAACAACCAATTCTTCTTTCATTCTTTTTAGTTCCAACTGCTTTTCAGGTACATTCTTTTTGAACTTTGCCCAATCAGGAGGAGTGTGAGTGACTTTCCTTTTTATCATAACTTGAATTCTGGCTGATTCAGCTTCAAGCTCTGGGATAGTCCACTCTTTGTACATGTGTCTCTCTCCTTTGTATTTCTTGTAAAACATGATGCTTTCAATGTAGTCTTTCTTCAGAGTTTCAGCTACTCTTTCAGAAATTTGTTGACTAACATTCTTTGCAAAACGTTCCAGGGAATTGACTTGTGTAAGCAGATATTGGTAGTATCTTGAGACTTCTTTGTCAGATTTCCCTTGTGAGTTTCTTTGTGAGATATCCTCTGCTTGTTTGGCCTTTATTTTCAAATATTCATCAATGTTTTTGGGCCATGGATATCCTTTGATTGAGGGCAAACTCCTTTTGGCAGGGTCATCCTCAGTATAGAAGGATTTTATCTCTTCTCTGACAGCTTCTAGTTCAAGAGGAAATTGAACACCTGCAGGAGGTAAAGGTTTGTGCATTGGAACAGAAGAAAGTGAAACTGGTTTTGGTATATTGACAAGAGCTAAAGGTTTTGAAGATGTTTGGGGTGGTGAAGTGACATCTTTAGGAGTTAGTCTCCTCCTCTTTATTTGAGGAGGGACTGATGATGTTTTGGATGGAAAGATGGTTGTAGTGGCAGTGGTTTGTGATAGACTAACAGCTGTTGAAACAACTGGTGTTCCAACCACTGTTGTCTTTACAACAGATGTTTTAACATCTGCTGTCTTCTGCCTTTTGACAGGAGGTGATTGTGATTTTGGTGGTGATGGTGGTAAAGCAGTAGATGAAGTGTGTGTTGAGGTGGTGTGTGTTGAAGTGAGGGCAGATGTTGAAACTACTGAGGTACCAACAGCAGTTGATACAACAGAGGTTACAACACCTGTTTTGGGAGGTGGTTTTTGAACAGACTTTGAACGCCTGACCGGAATGGATTTGGATAGCCTTACTTTTCTAGTAGGCTTCTTCTTTTCATCAAAAAGATTTTCATCATCTCTTGACCCTGAAGTACCCTGATCCGGATAATCCACCTTGGCTTTCTTTTTGGCCTCTCTATCCCTTTTTACACAAGCAAGTGCTTCTGCAAGTGCATTTGTAGTCTCATCAATTTTCTTACTACCATCTGGCAAAGGGATCTGCTTGGTCATATTTGAATTTTCTGGTGCAAGGTAAAGACCATCAGTTATTCCCTTTCTTCTCCATTCTTGAATTTTCTCCCCCTTTTTGGCATTATCTTCAGGGAGTTGATCAATGAAGAATACTGGTGGAGGAGCAGTGCCAGTGGTGTGCAGGATCTGAGTTTTGAGAGCCTTTAGATCAGCCTGAGTGTCTTTGAACCTAGACTCCATAGCATGTCTCAGCTGTTGAACATGTTTTTCATGTTGCTGATCTGCCAGTTGTGCCTGATGATGGAGATAAGGTTGAAAGAGATTCCAAAGCTCATTTGTAGCAGGTGCTTGTTGTAGAGCAGGTGCTTGAGGTGGAACAGCAGTGGATTGTACCTTTTGTACCTGTAACAACTGCTGGAGCATAGTTTTGAGCTCTGCAACAGAGTTATCAAGTTTCTCAACACGATCCGTCAATTTCTGGTACTTTAAATCATCACCCAATTTAATGGGATCATCTGATTTCCCACTAACAGTGGTTTTATCAGTGTCAGATGTAGGGAATTTATTCCAAACACTAACCACCGATGCCCCTTTTTCTTGGTACTGGGGTCTTCTTCCTTCAACACTTGACAACCTTTTGATGATGCCAGTTGGATATATAAATCCACTGGTGGTTGCCAGAGGTGCTATGTAAGGAATTGCCTCCAAGGAAGTCTTATTAATAAAACCACTGCCCAACTGTAAACCTGTAGGTTCAACAGTTGTAGTGGCTGCTTCACTTGGATTACCACAAAGAGTTACTTGTAACTCGATGGGTGTAACCTCCTCAGGTTTTGTTGGTGGGTTAGCAATGGATGATACAGCAGGCTCAGTCATTTGTTGAGGTATATTCTCATTGACAGGTGATTGAGAAGGACTGGATAGTGCCTGGTTCAAGTCAATTGCATCCATAGTTGTGTTTTTGGTGGAAGTGAGGATGTGATGGTGGGTTTAGAAGGCGGAGTTGCTCCGGGCAGTGAGCTGTGGATGATGGAGACAAGTGTATCCAGAGCATCATGATGTGGTGGCCCTTTGTGTACAACCTGTCCTTTTTGTGAAGAAGCAGGAGGAGTTATGGTTATGGGTTGAGATATTTGTACCAACTGCTATGAGGAAGAAGCAGCAGTGGTTTCTAGTGACATTTGTGTTGTCGCAGGCATTAACTCTGGTATCTCATCTGCCAGAGTTGCCTTTTTGATTGGTTTGGAGGGTTTTTGATTTTTCTTTTTGGATGGCCTTTTTGGTTTGGTAGGTGTGGGTTTCAAAACAGTTGTTCTGCTGCTTTGATCACCTAGAGCAGTAGGCTCAGCAGCAGATACCTGAGGAGCAGTGGTAGCTGCTAAAGTCTGCTCAGGTACCCCTGCTTGTGTTTTGCAAGGTGCTAACATACGTGAAAATGTTTCAGATGTTAGACAGTTTATTGCAGTTATTTCACCTTGGTTTATTAGAGACAAATCATCCTTACTGAATTTGTTTTGAAAATAATAGCTTAAAAACCTTGGAAACAGTAAAAATGATTTGCTTTCAACATTATTAACCAAATCTTTAAAGATTTCCCGAGAATAATTATAATTTTCTTCTTGAAGAATCGCATATCCCAGATTTTGAATCTTTATAGGGATCTCATTGAAAGAAGTGGTTTTTTTTGAAACACATACTAGGAGGGTATGAAATAGAAATCTTGTTGCAGGAGGAAAATAACCTTTGTCTAAGGTTAGTTTCGTCATCATTGTGGCTTCATACCCTCTTTCAATGAAGTCAATGTGCAACTTGTTTTTAGTGAAGGAAGTTTTACCTGCCTGGTCATCGAGTTGAAAGACTTCGGAGATGGATTGTGGTGTAATGTGGACAGCTTTACCCTTTATGGAAGATTTGATTGCAGTGACAATGTCTCCTTGTTTTTCAAGGGTTGCATTCTTCCAAAACTCCCTTTGGGTTGCCAAGTAGATGGGTGCGTCGGCTGTGAGCAAAGTTTTGTACTTTGATTTTGCCATGATGGTGATAATGGAATCGAAAACATCTGTGGTTCCTGGTTTTGTGAGAAGACCCAGAAGATTGTGAGATTTTTTGAATGGAAGTTCAGTGGTAGTTGCCTTTTGAGAGGCTGTTTTCGATGATTTTGATGAGGGTTTTGCAGATGACTTCGATTTTGTCATTTTTGAAACGATTGATTGAAGAAATTTTGTGAGAGATGGAAGAAAAACTGCTTTGAGAAGAGAATTTTTATGAATTCAATTCGACAGTAAAACCCTGTTTGGATGGTGAGTGGGGAGTTTTATAGGAGAGATAGTGAATGCTGACGTGGCAGCCGTTACAAAAAGTCTGACTGCTATGTACTGCCCACGTGACAACCACTGGTGAAAATGGAGGACAGTACTTTTGGTGAAAGCAACGGATGAAAGCAGTGGAAAGGGGGCAGTGGATGATTTTTACTATCAGTGGATAGCATATCAGTGGATAAGACACTGCTTTTGAACAACAGTGGTTATCAAGGAATGAGAGAACAGAGGTTGCCTTTCAGCAATGGGCAGACTTTTTGAAGTAGAGCAGACTTTTGAACAATCAGTGGTTATGGCAGACTTTTAAGGATTTTAATGAAATTTTCATTTTTAAGCTATTTTTAAGGATGGATTTTTGATTTTCTGAAAACATTTTGTTGCTTTTATTCATAGAAAAACAAGATGTTGCTTGTTATTCCATGTTCAGCATCCCAATCCTAGAGAAGTGGCTGTATCAAGTGCTTTTGTGAGCACATCTGCCAGCTGGTCTTTAGTTGGGACATGATGCAGAGAAATCAAACCTTTTTCATAGCAATCCCTCACAAAGTGATGTCTGATGTCGATGTGTTTGGTGGTAGAATGGGAAACTGGATTTTTGATGATATTTTCTGCTGCCTGGCTATCCAGCATAAGTGGTGTCTTTAAGGCAGTGATACCAAAATCCAGTAACTGATTTTGAAGCCACAGGAGTTGGGCTGTACAGCTTGCAGCAGCAATGTATTCAGCCACAGCAGTGGATGTTGAAACTGCTGCTTGCTTTTTGCTTTGCCAAGAAACTAAGCAATCACCTAGAAACTGGCACCCTCCTGAAGTGGACTTCCTTGTTGTGTGACAACCAGCAAAGTCACTGTCTGAAAAACCTGAAAGCTTGATATTTCCATTAGCTGGATACCAGATACCAAGTGTGGGAGCACCTTTTATGTATCTGAGAATCCTTTTTACAGCAATGAGATTAGATTTTCTGGGAGCTGATTGACTTCTTGCACAGACACATGTTGCAAACATGATGTCTGGCCTAGATGCAGTTAGGTACAATAAAGACCCAATCATGCTTCTATAAAGTGTTTGGTCAATCAGCTCATCCTTTTCATCAGACATGACCAGCTTATTTGTGGCCATGGGTGTGCTGCATGGTTTACAATCATTCATACCAAATTTGGTTAAACGTTCTTTAGCATATTTGCTTTGATGAATGAAAGTTCCATTTTGCATTTGCTGTACTTGGAGACCAAGAAAGCATTGCAGCTCACCCATTGCACTCATTTCAAACTCAGTTGTCATGAGTTCTTTAAACTCTTCACACATTTTGGTACATGTGCTTCCAAAAATAATGTCATCCACATAAATTTGGACAATCATTAAATCTTTCCCTCTCCATTTAAGAAACAATGTTTTATCAATGGTACCTCTTTTGAAACCATTTGAGAGTAGAAAGTTGGAAAGAGTTTCATACCAGGCCCTTGGTGCTTGTTTCAGGCCATACAAGGCTTTGTTTAGCCTGTAGAAATGATCAGGATAAAATGGATCCTCAAAGCCTGGAGGTTGACATACATATACCTCTTCTTGCAATGTACCATAGAGGAAAACACTTTTGATATCCATCTGAAACACCTTCATGTTGTGGTTGACAGCAAAGGCCAGGAACAGTCTGATAGCTTCCAATCTTGCAACAGGGGCGAATGTTTCATCATAATCAATCCCCTCTTCCTGTCTGTAACCTTGAACCACAAGCCTGGCTTTGTTCTTGACAACAATGCCCCTTTCATCTGTTTTGTTCTTGAAGACCCACTTTGTGCCAATGGGACTGACCTCTTTTGGCAGTGGTACAAGCTCCCATACTTGTTGTCTCTTGAACTGTTGGAGCTCCTCTTGCATGGCTTCTACCCAACTGTTGTCTTTTAGTGCCTCTTGGTACTTGACTGGCTGATGGAGTGATAGAAAACCAGCAAAAAGACAAATGTTTTGGGTTTGGCTTCTTGTGAGCACCCCTTCATTGATGTTGCCAATGATTTGATCAGGTGGATGAGATCTCAAGAAGATTAAATCTCCTTGGTATGGTATGATAGCATTTGTTGGTGAAGGTTGCAAATGTGTATCATCTGAGCTAACCACTGCTGGTGACTTTGATGACTCAGCAGTGGCTTCAAAAGGTGGTGGAATGGGTGGTAATGGAGTGGACCACTGCTGACTTTTATCCACTGTTTGAGGACTTTTGTCAGCAGTAGTAGAGGATATGGAAGCAGTGGTGGATGGGCTACTTTGATCAACAACTGTTGATGTAGCAGTGGTTGAGCTTTCACAGATGTTTTGAACAACTGATGCTTTCCCTTTGGTGGCAGACCTTTGAGGGATGATGACTTCATACCCATAGTCTGGTGTTGTATCCTCTGATGGACCTGCACTGTTAGTCTTGACAGCAGTATTTTCAAATGTGAATTTTTCAAGATCAAACAGTTCAGCAGGATTTGCTGGGATTTTCATTGATGAAAGTTCATTGAACTTTACATCCAAAGTCTCCTCCACTACCTTGGTCCGTGCATTGAACACTTTGTAGGCCTTGGCAGTGGTTGAGTATCCCAGAAAATAACCACAATCAATTTTGGCTGCAAATTTTGAAATGGAATCTTTTAAGTTCAAAATAAAGCATGGGCAGCCAAATACCTTGAAGTATGAGATCAATGGTTTGATTTTATACAGAATTTCATAGGCAGTCTTTTTGTGCTTGGGGTTGATTAAAACTCTGTTCTGGACATAGCAAGCAGTGTTTACTGCCTCTGCCCAGAAAGTTAATGGCAAACCTGAATCTGCAAGCATGGTTCTGGCAGCCTCAATCAAAGTTCTGTTCTTTCTCTCAACAACCCCATTTTGCTCTGGTGTTCTAGGGATGCTGTACTGCCTTACAATCCCTTTCTTCACACAGAAGGCATCCAACTCCCTATTTTTAAATTCTGTGCCATTGTCACTCCTAAAGCTTTTCACTGGAAGATCAAATTGCTTTTCAATCTGTGTCACAAAGTCATGCAAAATGCCTGCAGTTTCATCTTTAGAGTGCAAAAAGAAAGTCCATGTAAACCTAGAAAAGTCATCAACTATAACTAAACAATATCTTTTCTTTTTGAGGCTCATGACTTGAACTGGGCCAAACAAATCCATGTGCAGCATTTGCAAGCACTGGGTTGTTTTGGACTCTTCAATGGACTTGTAGGAACTTTTATGTTGTTTTCCTTTTAAACAGGAAATGCAATGTTCAGGACATGAAAACAATTTTTGTGGTAGGCCTCTCACCAAACCATTTTTTGAAATTTCTGTTATTGTCTTAAGATTTGTGTGTCCCAGTCTTTTGTGCCAAAGTTCTGTCTCTTTGTTAGAGGCAGCTGAGAACAGACAGGCATCAGCTCTGGGACACTCTTTAGACATGTCAACAACATAAACATTGCCACTTCTTTGAGCAACAAGTTTTGTTTGACCATTTTTAATTATTGCTTCAATCTTTTTGACCATTTCTAGCCCAACAATCCTACAACAATCTTTTGTGAAGAATGACCCAAACCCTTTGTCACTCATTTGAGACACACTCAGAAGGTTGAATTTTAGATTGTCTATTAGATTGACATTTTCAAATTTTACATTGCCAGATTGCACTGTGCCAGACCCCAGAACTTTCCCTTTACTATTATTTCCAAAGGATATATCACCCCCACCATGGATTTTAAAGTCTTTGAGGAGGGCTTTACATCCTGTCATGTGCCTGGAGCCTCCACTATCTACATACCATAGACTATCAAAGCATGCAGAAGCTCCCTGCACATGAAGTAAAAGGATTAGTTCATTAAGGACTCCAAAGCCAACAGGGCTTTGGATGGGGTCTCAACAGTGTCTGGTATGGATGCAGTGTGATGGGCAGTGGTTAAGTCAGGGGTTTGGACAGTTTTAGTACTGTTTCTTGCTAACCACTGTTGGGGGTCTTGCCCAATCAACTACTGGTAACCGAAAGGATGCCTATTCACTCTGGGTTTAGAGGGCTTTTTGTAGACCTCATAAACGTGTGGAATCCTTTGGTAAGACTGTTTTTCCTTGCCCTTTCTGAATTGATTGGTAGGAGGTGCATCAGTAACCTGAACATCTCTTTTGACAGATGTTTGGTTCAGCTGTTTTGTGACAGCTGTTTGAACTGGCACAAACAGTGGTTGTTTCTTTGTGAACTTGACAGATGGTGAAGGTGCTGATGAACTCAAGGATGTTTTAGCCATGTACTCATTCTTCTTTTCATTGAAGTTTTTGAGGTACACACATGCCTGAGTTTTATGGTTTGTTTTACCACAAACACTGCAACTTTCAGCTGAAGTAGTGACACTTGTTTTGGTTAAGTCATAAGCTTTTAAATGGAAACAATCTTTTGTTAGATGGTTTCTCTTCTCACAGAATTCACAAAACAAGTTATCAATTTTCTCTTTCTTCTTCCTCTTTTCAGACTCCTTTGTAGCAGAGGTTTTGACCACTGCTGGAATATCCTTAAGAGGAATGACTTTAGCTTTTGGAGCCTTAACACCATCAGTTGATGTAAAGTCCATTGGCTTGAAGTTTTCAAGGATATCACACTCATCAGACCATCTTGGTTTAAATTGATGATTTTCAATCTCCTCAAATGCAGAGGGACCCATTGGTCTGTCAAGTGTGATTTTGTTACCAAGTTTGTCAGTGATTTTCACTTCTTGGCCATCCTTGTTTGTTGGGATGAACTCAGTAGTTACATCAGTGGTTGAAACAGATTTTTCAAAAGCAGTGTTTTCATCATCATGTTTTCTATAACCAACCCCAAATTTTACATTGCTTTTTATCTGTTTCTCAAGCATAACCTCATCACCCTTTGCATGATTCCACCCATTTTTCACAAGTGATCTGGGTGGATTCTAACTCCTTTTTGCAAACTTGGTATTTTTCTACCATAGTTTGGAGTTGGGTTTTGGTTATGCTTTGCTCTTCTTTCAAACTGCTAATCTCTTTTTCTTTTACAGTCAACTTGTTTTTAAGTTCTTTTAAAGATCTTTCAAATTTGACTTCATCAGTTAAGATTTTGTTCCTAAGGTTTTCATTCACCTCTTTGATGTTAGCAAAAGCAATAATGCAATTGTCAGAACATAGTTTTTCTAGAACTTGAGGTGATACCTTGGCAGCAGCCATCATTGCACAATCACATTTAGGATTTTCTTCCTCATCAGCTCTCTCTTCTTCTTCACCAGCCTTTTCATCTTTCTTGTCTTCTTCAGACCATAGATCTGTCATTGGTTCAATCAGGGTACCTGAACTTTCTCCCGGCAGTACTTCATCAGTCACAGCAGTAACCACTGCTTCAGTCACCTCTTCCACTGTTTCAACCTTCAGCTGTTCCTCCTCAGATTCAACCCCCTCCTGTATTGACTCTAATGCCATCAAACGAAATTCATTGTGAGAAGAATCATTTGAAGCATATAGTGCAAAATTTTCATCATTAAGATTTTCAGGCATACTGCTCCAGTCAACAAACTCTTGACTAAAGAAACTTTGTTGTTCAGGTTGTGTAACTACTGGAGCAGTAGTTTGAGGTGCAGATTGCACTTGTGCCTGGGGAGCAGGGGTTTGAACAAATTGGATCTGTGGAGCAGCTGTTTGGACATAATGCACTGGCATAGGGGCAACAACATAGTGAGCAGTGTTCACATGTGTTGCTGGGGCATATTGGGCATAGTGCACAGTGTTTTGAGTTTGAGGTCTAGGATTTGAACTAGGGTGAGTGACTATGGGACCAGTTGTTTGACTCCTACATTCCCTAGCAAAGTGTCCCAACCTGTTACACTTGTAACACTTGATTTTCGATTTATCCAACCCAACCCTTAGGTTCCCATGAAGACCTGGAAATTTTCTCCCAGTTCTCTTATAAAACTTGCTAGTTCTAACACTTAGCAAGGCCAGTTGGTGCAGGATGTCCATTTCTTCTAGGTCAGTGGGGTCGAAATGCTGTAAATCATTGAGTTCAAAGCTTAAATTGTCTGACATCTGGTTTTCATTTGCAGTGAATGCATAACCTGTAGAGTGAGGATCAGGGTTGTTAAAGTTTGCACCAGCAGTTATCTCAATGAAGTGATCATAACCCTGATCCTTACCACTACCACCAGATTCTTCTTAACCCAGAAGAGCAGTGTTACCGAATGAATAATCATCAACGGTTTTCCCTGACTCTTGTAACTTCCTTTTCTGGTTCAACTCCCTCTCAAAGGTCAGGAGTCGACCATGGAGTTGGGTCAAGGTCAGATCCTTGAACTCAGGTGCAGTTCTGGTGACAATAGCTATTGTGTCCCATTTTTCTGGCAGTGATATGAGGAACTTGCTATTTTGAGTCGAGTTTGAAAACGTGACCTTAACAAGCCTCAGTTCACTGATGAGACAACTGAAACGCTCAAATTGTTGAGTCAGTGATTCACCTTTAACATGACAAAATGTTTCATACTGTTGGTTCAGGATTTCCCTATTGTTTTCTATGACCTCTTCGGTACCTCCAAACTATTCCTTAAGTGCGTCCCACAACTCTTTGGCACTGTTACAATGTAACAGTCCAGCATATATTTCGTTGGGGAGCGCTGATGCAACAATACTAAATGCTTTAGCATCCAGTTCAAATTTTTGATAATCCGTTTCAGTATAATTTTCAACAGGTTTAGGAACTTGTTTTTTAGAATCTTCAGCGCTTGGCACTGTAGGAACATGAGGACCAAAGATAACAGACTTCCAACAACCTGTGCTTTGTTGAGCGAGGATGTGACCCACCCTCCTCTGCCAGATGTTGTACCAATTTATTTTTAGCATAGGTGGTTTAAAGAGCGAGCCAATGTTGTTTTTATCGTCCTGAGATTGTGACGTCATTCTTGTTGTTTTACAGGTACTGAGAAATCAACTATAATGGTGATTAATCCTTACTCTGTTTTTCAACGACGAACAAACGATCAGTATCAACTGTTTTGAGCTGAACTATTTACGTCAAAATGATTGTTAAATCAAATTTGACTGTTCTAGCTCTGATACCAATTGTTGGATCTGAGTTTCCTTTTGATTGTATTTTTGTTTGAAGTTAAAATGGAAAATGGATGAGTTGTGCAGCGGAATTAAAATGATAACAAACTTTGCATACAATCAAATGAGAGTAATACTTTAATCAAACATCTTTACACAAAGAACCGAATGATTGAATTTATTTCAAACACGATTACAATGATGATGTATGAATGCAAACTCCCCCTCAGCCCGAGCTCAGTAGTTTGTTCGTGCAAAGAAGACGAATGATGTGAAGAGCTAATAGAACAGTACAAAGTACTGTACTATTTATAAGCACTTGCAAACTACTGAGCATCTTTAGCTGACGTCACCATGAAAGTGACATCTAACCTCCTAACAAACTCTAACCTCTGATCTATACAGACACTGCTTGTGTTAACTACTGCTATTACATTCTATTACATAACAGACTATAGAACAACTGCTGCAACCTTCTACTGCTGTGAACCCAGTAGCACTTATCCGGATCAGCAGTGCTTGACTCAAGGCAGTAGATTGAATCAGCAGGACTTGAGTCTTCATCAGATCTTTAATTGAGCAGCAGTTATTGGTCAGCAGTTAGTAAGATCAGCAGATAGGAGGTCATCAGTTGTTGTAATCACTTTCAAGGGGAGAGATATGTATATCAGCATCTGCTTATTCTGAATCCACTGAGCTGATCCAATTTTGGCTTTACATTATCTGTTCCTCTGATAGGGTTCAATCCCAACATCCCTCCTATAGCGCCCCTTGTTAACATGGTGGGTGTGGATGTATAGCGCCTAGGGGCGCTATAGGTGATGATGTGGCCTGGGTGGCGCCCCCACACCCTCTGGCCTAAAGGTTCGACTTCGGTTTAGTAACGTAAATTATATACATTTAAGTGTTGTACTTTTAGCAATCTTACTTTTTTTAACGGCAAATTTTGATTACTAACGAACAACTTGAGTAACATCGTGCCGAGAGTGAAACCATCTGATCATATCTATCTCCACTCAGTAATAATTCATACACCAATTCAGAGATGTTCTTTGATGCTCGATTGTAATCATCCTACTTAATACATAAAAAAGATTGTCCACATGACAAGTTTTTAGTCAGGGGAGTGGGGTGGTCATCACTCATAACATCGAATCAAGTTTCGCCATGTTATCAACCACTATTCTATCACACACAAGCTTTTTTTAGTGGCGGTGGTCATTGTAACAACTGTCACTAAAATCGATAATTAGGATGATAATTAGTCAATAAGAAAACCTTAATTAAGACACCCAAGTAATTCTACACTAGCCCTAAAATTTTCAGGACAATCGGAATCAGGATCAGGACCCCTAAAACTCAAAGGGGGTAAACCCTAGTTGGACGTTTATCTAAATTAAACGTTGTATAAATCTGATTGGTCAATTTCACTGACTCAGCTAGGCTAGTCCCACGCGTGGCAACCTATAGTCGGTTTATACCCTTTACGGACCGTAAAGGGTTAGGCTTACGGTCCGTAAGCGATCCCAAATTCGTGTATAAATAGCAGACATTGGCACTTGATTTCTGTGCTTGAAACGACGGAAATTCTCTGAACGTACGTCGAGTTATATACAAATCAGTTCACAACACACACACACCACGAGGTGCTGCCGCAATCAGGGTAATAACTCGATCGCTATTACGATTCAACGTCCGATCGATTATAACTATCCAACGATTGTCTGAGTGCTGCTCAAATTGAGCTTCTACTTTGATTATTCGTCGTGATTTTGACTTGAATATTTGAGTACTGTTCGAATTCGGACTATGCTCTGTTATTCGTTGTGAATCCGATTGAATTATTAAGTGTTGCACTTGTTAATCATTGTGAGGGTTTGATCTCGTGAATTGACGTAACTGCTGAATTAGTTACTAACCTGTTGTGTGTGCATTATTATTAAACTAGGTTAAATCAAGGCTAATCAGTAGGCTTATACCTTGCCCGTTAAATCTGTAATGTGAGTCATTCTCTTTTTCTCAAACTATTTTACAATACCTCAAAGTATTTTCCAAACGTTATAATTACAGGGATTAAGTCGTGGTTATCTTGACCGCTGGTTAGTGGGGTATTGTGCACATTACTAATTTCTCACAGTTAGGCAATAAGCCCTAACAGGGTTAGGCCACAAGACCTAACAGTGACAAAACGTCACTAATTGGGTGACTGGACCCAATAGTGGTATGACCATCGTCACACGGGTGGCAAGACCAGATATTAATTAAGATACTGCCATAGTAATCGCTCTTATACTGTAATTTATAACTATGTGTCATTTTATCAAAATGAATGATTCACTCAGTATTTCCCCGCTGACAAAACCTTTTTACAACATGTTTCAGGTGACATACTGTGATTTCAGTACACATGCTACCGAGCACCATCAAGCTTGAAATAGTGGCTCAATTAAATACACATGTTTGTAAAATAATGAAATTATGATATTTACGGAATTTATCCTGAAATGTAAATAAATAATACTCGGGCAAAATTTTCAAAGTTTAAAAACAATCCTGTTAAGACTTCCGCTGTAAATATAAATACCACGGGATTTTCTGTCCCGCGGCTCCTAAAACGGGTCAAACCGGGTCGGGGGCCGTGACAGTCATCACTAGTGATGGAATTCCATCACTCACAACTTTTTTTTAAATTAGAAATTAACAATAAAACAATAAATTATAAATTTCATTAAAATTAAAACATAAATTACATAGCAAAATAAAAAACAACTAAACATTGGAAAAAAAAAACTTAAATTAAACGGGTGGCATCTCCCAACCCCACCTTTAACAAATCTCACGCTTTTGTTGAATTACGACCGACTTAAATGGTTCGTCGAGATGGGCGTACGACTCACACAAGATTTTTATATCATTTTGTCTTTCTACCGTTTTCAAGTGTCCCATGTACGCGTGCTCGTGTTCAAGTTTTACGGACACAAGTTTTTCTCTTCTTTGTTTGGAGTCGCTAATTTCCGCCAATTTCGCCTCTTCGATTCTGAAGATCGACTCCGCCACCGCTTCTATTCCTTTGCTTGACGATTCACCACTTTTCTTGTGGCGCGGCCTTGTAGGTTTATCTTCTTCAATGGGGTCGTCAACGGGTTGATCGGGTTCATCAAGGGGGTCGTCGTTTGAATTCATTTGGGGCAAGTTATCCGACGCGGAAGTCGTGTAGTTCCCTGAATTGGAGGTCTTTGATCTTTTCGGACCTCTTCTTTTTTGGAGCCGTTGGCCCGCCATGTCGACCAAATCAACCGGTACCCACTTCGGATGACGTCTTACAACCTCCCATGCCACCATGCATGGAAAACTCCTCTTTTTGTAGAGTCGGCAATACTCTTTGGTGGCGGTTTGCATGATAGTCGCCTCGCTCGCTCCACTTTGTGGATTTCGGTTCTACAAAAAATATGAAAAGTTATTAAAAAAAATTAATGTTTTCTGTTTTTTTAATTACTGTTTTCTTAAAAAAACAGTTTCTGTTTTTTTTAATTACTCTTTTCTGTTTTTATTAAACAGTATTTCCCCGCTGACAAAACCTTTTTACAACATGTTTCAGGTGACATACTGTGATTTCAGTACACGTGCTACGGAGCACCATCAAGCTTGAAATAGTGGCTCAATTAAATACACATGTTTGTAAAATAATGAAATTATGATATTTACGGAAATTATCCTGAAATGTAAATAAATAATACTCGGGCAAAATTTTCAAAGTTTAAAAACGATCCTGTTAAGACTTCCGCTGTAAATATAAATACCACGGGATTTTCTGTCCCGCGGCTCCTGAAACGGGTCATACCGGGTCGGGGGCTGTGACAGAAAAATGTGGTATCAGAGCCACTGATCAAGCCACTGATTTAAGCTTACTATTGATTTTAGCCTATTAAAATAATTGAAAAATACTTAGGAATTTCTAATTGTTATTTGATGATTATGTGTTTTATTATCTGACTAATTATATACAGCATAGGGAAGACCTTTATATGCTAGCCAACATAGCAATTAATACAAATTTTAAAATAAATTAGACCAAAGTTTTAGTACCTTTATTATTCATAGTTTAGAAGTCTTATTCAGTAAGTAAATAAACTTATAAATAAAACCTAGGGTATTTTAAATTTTAGTTGTTTTGGTAGTTAAACAGTATGAAATGATATTTCAAAGTTTTCTACTAAATTGTTTATAAATTCTGACTTAGTTATTGTGTGTATGTTGCTAAACAGCATGAGTGACTTGTCTGATGCCCTTCAGAATTTAAATCTCTATCCAGTAAGAATAGAAGTTTCCAGAGATTTCAATAGATATATACCAGACATAGAGGAACCTATAAAATTCAACGTTGTACCTCTCGAAAAACTCACACCTAAGAAAATAGAAATCAGGGAAAGCTCTAGGCAAATTGAGGGATTACCATCCCAGGAAGAATTAGATTTTTCATTAACAGATTATAATTCTATCAAGTCTATTAATGAAAAACAACTAGTAATAGATGTAGAACCAGCTATTCCAAACCCTTCGATCCACTCGCAACCTTTAGGAATAGACGAATGGTTGACTAATGAAATACAGATTCAAAACTATCCCTATAAGCTTTTTCCTCAGTTCGATCCTGAACCAAAATCCACCAATAAGTAACCGAGAATATAACTAGACTCCGCCACTTTGACTAAGAACTAATGAATGTTAGGAATAGGATCTAAGAGACTGAGAAATAGATCTCCTGAGAGGGAACACCGTTATTAGAATATCATTTAACAAAGAATAGGAGATTTATGAGACAGGGATTGTGTAATAATAGTTAAAATCAGTCTGTAAAATAATTACGAATAAAATTTCGTAAGATAATGGTGTATAATAAGGCATATTGTTATTTCGAGAAATCAATAGTTTGGCTATATGAAACTATATAATAATTTTGTGTATACTTGTTATTTATTTGATACTAATACAATTACATATATATATATATATATATATATATATATATATATATATATATATATACAATTAATTATCAGATGGAGAACGCAAATAATGAACCAGTTAATGAGGTTAATCAATCCGAGCAACAATCAGGGGATCAATATATGACTAGACAGGATATAGAAAATATTGTTGCTCAAGGAATAGCTAACACTATTCCAACAATGATAGCTCAAGGGATAGCCAACGTTATTCCAGCAATCGTTGCTGCTGTTAAAAATCCAATAGAACCACAACAAATCATTCCTAGCAAACGTATTTCTGAAGATCACTTCAGTAATAGCGTAAACAGAGGCAATGATCATGTTAATCATAATGAGGAACTACGACAAGCTCTGCTCCCTAAGAAAAGGAAAGCTGCAACGCCTGGTTGCACTTACAAGGAGTTCCTTGCCTGTAAACCTGTAGAGTTCGCAGGCAATGAAGGGGCAACTGTGGCACTGCGTTGGTTAGAGAAAACCGAAGCAGTGATCAGAATAAGTAAATGTGTTAAGGAAGATAAGGTTATGTACGCTTCGCTCCTTTTCAAGGAAGAAGCGTTAGAATGGTGGAATACAGTGTTACAAGCTAAAGGAAGTGACGTGGCCTATGCCATGAGTTGGGAAGAATTTAAGCAAATAATAGAAAGAAAATTTTGTCCCGAATATGAAAAAGAGCAGATGGCGAATAAGTTTTTAAGTCACCGAATGATAGATGTAGATTGTCGAGGGTATACTTCAAAATTCTTTGAGTATGCCAGAATTGTACCTACTTTGGCTTCGCCAGAACCGGTACTTATCTCTCGCTATATCTGGGGTTTGATTAGTGAGATTCGTGACATTGTTAAAGCTGCGAGACCCCGCACGATTGACGATGCGGTAGAATTAGCTAACACTCTAACTGACGGACTGGTACGCACTCGGGAAGAAAATAGGAGGAAGGATTTAGCCCAGAAAATTTCCCAAGAATTTCATATAGGTACTAGTAACAATTTCAAGAAAAGAGAAAATGGGCGATTTTCCACTATCCCATTTTGCAATACCTGCAAAGGGAAGCATTTTGGAAAATGCAGAGGATGCTGCAATTACTGCAAAATTCCAGGACATCAAGAAGAGGATTGCAGGAAAAAAGAAGGCAATAACTTGCTACAACTGTGGAGAACCCGGACACTTCAGAACAAGCTGCCCGAAATTAGGCAATCCAGCAAACGAAAAGACGAAACCTGCAGAAGGGACTACTAAGAAAAACGCAAGAGCTTTTCAATTAACTACTCAGGAAGCTGAACTAATTCCTGACATCATAGTTGGTACGTTTTAGTTCACAAACATTTATGCAAGTATTATTTGACTCTGGTGCAAACCAAAGTTTTATAAATACTTCATTCTGTCAAGCCCTTACCCAACCTTAGACAGACTTTTACAGTTTAAACAACAGATAGGAATTTCGTTAAGACTAAATAAGATTTTGCGAGAAGCAAAGATAAAATTAGGATATACATTTCTGCAAAACTTGTTACTAATTAATTTAGCCGGATTTGATGTTGCATTAGGAATAGATTAGTTAATAGCCAACTATGCTTGAGTTCTCTTTGATCTAAGTTCCATAGAAATCCATACACCCGCAGGAAAATTAGTAATAATAACCAAGAGATAAACCACAAAAGTTACTGAAATTAACATCAGTAATACAGCTGGCCAGTTCTTTACAGAAACCAGGAATAGTATATATGGTATCAATAGTTGCTGATACCAAAAGATAAGAAAATAGAAGACATTCCGATTATACCGAAATATCCTAACATTTTCCTACCAGGATTACCACCTAATAACAGAATAGAACTTAGAATTTATCTAAATCCAGGAACTATACCAATAGCTAAGGCACCCTATCAGTTAGCACTCACTAAAATGTTAAGAATCAAAGAAACAATTAGATAAATTATTAAGTAAAGGATTTATACGACCAAGTTCCTCCCTGTGGGAATACTTCAGTATAGTTTATGAAGAAAAAGGAAGTCCTAAGTGACTACGACTGTCATATTTAGTATCACGAAGGAAAGGTTGAAGACAGTTAGAAAAGTGATACAAATAAATAAACAAAAGTCGTTGAAGTTCGAGTTGGAGACAAAATACTATTGAAAGTATCTCCTTGGAAAAGAGTTATTAGATTTGGTAAGAGAGGAAAGCTAAGTCTAAGGTACGTAAGACCATTCAAGTAATCCAACAAATAGGACCAGTGGCCTATCATTTAAACTACCAGAAGAATTAGCAGAAGTACATGATGTGTTTCATGTATCCAACCTTAAGAAATGTCTATCAGATAAATCCCTGGTAGTACCTCTCCAAGGTAAAGAGGTAAATGGCAAATTTTAAATGATAGGGAATCTATTACAAATAAGATAAGAAGATCAAGTTTTTCAAAGCACAAGAGAACTAGTGCTGTTCACAGCCATAAGAGGATCATAATACATGTAAAAACTAGAATCTGAAATAAGGTGAAAATACCCTCATCTATTTCAGTAAATCTCGAGGACGAGATTTTTCGTAAGGTGGGGAGAATGTAACAACTGTCACTAAAATCGATAATTAGGATGATAATTAGTCAATAAGAAAACCTTAATTAAGACATCCAAGTAATTCTACACTAGCCCTAAAATTTTCAGGACAATCGGAATCAGGATCAGGACCCCTAAAACTCAAAGGGGGTAAACCCTAGTTGGACGTTTATCTAAATTAAACGTTGTATAAATCTGATTGGTCAATTTCACTGACTCAGCTAGGCTAGTCCCACGCGTGGCAACCTATAGTCGGTTTATACCCTTTACGGACCGTAAAGGGTTAGGCTTACGGTCCGTAAGCGATCCCAAATTCGTGTATAAATAGCAGACATTGGCACTTGATTTCTGTGCTTGAAACGACGGAAATTCTCTGAACGTACGTCGAGTTATATACAAATCAGTTCACAACACACACACACCACGAGGTGCTGCCGCAATCAGGGTAATAACTCGATCGCTATTACGATTCAACGTCCGATCGATTATAACTATCCAACGATTGTCTGAGTGCTGCTCAAATTGAGCTTCTACTTTGATTATTCGTCGTGATTTTGACTTGAATATTTGAGTACTGTTCGAATTCGGACTATGCTCTGTTATTCTTTGTGAATCCGATTGAATTATTAAGTGTTGCACTTGTTAATCATTGTGAGGGTTTGATCTCGTGAATTGACGTAACTGCTGAATTAGTTACTAACGTGTTGTGTGTGCATTATTATTAAACTAGGTTAAATCAAGGCTAATCAGCAGGCTTATACCTTGCCCGTTAAATCTGTAATGTGAGTCATTCTCTTTTTCTCAAACTATTTTACAATACCTCAAAGTATTTTCCAAACGTTATAATTACAGGGATTAAGTCGTGGTTATCTTGACCGCTGGTTAGTGGGGTATTGTGCACATTACTAATTTCTCACAGTTAGGCAATAAGCCCTAACAGGGTTAGGCCACAAGACCTAACAGTGATAAAACGTCACTAATTGGGTGACTGGACCCAATAGTGGTATGACCATCGTCACACGGGTGGCAAGACCAGATATTAATTAAGATACTGCCATAGTAATCGCTCTTATACTGTAATTTATAACTATGTGTCATTTTATCAAAATGAATGATTCACTCAGTATTTCCCCGCTGACAAAACCTTTTTACAACATGTTTCAGGTGACATACTGTGATTTCAGTACACGTGCTACGGAGCACCATCAAGCTTGAAATAGTGGCTCAATTAAATACACATGTTTGTAAAATAATGAAATTATGATATTTACGGAATTTATCCTGAAATGTAAATAAATAATACTCGGGCAAAATTTTCAAAGTTTAAAAACGATCCTGTTAAGACTTCCGCTGTAAATATAAATACCACGGGATTTTCTGTCCCGCGGCTCCTAAAACAGGTCAAACCGGGTCGGGGGCCGTGACAGTCATCACTAGTGATGGAATTCCATCACTCACAACTTTTTTTTTTAAATTAGAAATTAACAATAAAACACTAAATTATAAATTTCATTAAAATTAAAACATAAATTACATAGCAAAATAAAAAACAACTAAACATTGGAAAAAAAAAAACTTAAATTAAACGGGTGGCATCTCCCAACCCCACCTTTAACAAATCTCACGCTTTTGTTGAATTACGACCGACTTAAATGGTTCGTCGAGATGGGCGTACGGCTCACACAAGATTTTTATATCATTTTGTCTTTCTACCGTTTTCAAGTGTCCCATGTACGCGTGCTCGTGTTCAAGTTTTACGGACACAAGTTTTTCTCTTCTTTGTTTGGAGTCGCTAATTTCCGCCAATTTCGCCTCTTCGATTCTGAAGATCGACTCCGCCACCGCTTCTATTCCTTTGCTTGACGATTCACCACTTTTCTTGTGGCGCGGCCTTGTAGGTTTATCTTCTTCAATGGGGTCGTCAACGGGTTGATCGGGTTCATCAACGGGTTGATCGACCCATCAGAAAAGCAACCAAGATCCAATTTCATAAGAAACCATGTTCTAAGAGGCACTTTATCAAACAGAAGGTGCGCAACAAAAAGAGATATATATCCAATACAAAAAGAGTAAATTGCCATTTTAGTCCCTGAGTTTTGTCCAAATTTGCCATTTTAGTCCAAATAGTTTTTTTTTTGCCTCTGGGTCCCTGACTTTTTCCTTTTGTTGCCAATTTGATCACATACACTAACTCCATCCAAAAACTCCATCCTTAACCAGGGGTATTTTGGGGATTTTCATTTTAAATGTTTTCAATTGCCATTTTGATCCAATTCCAAAAAATCAAAAAAAGTTCCAAAAAATTCTAAAAAATAATAAAAATTCTAAAAAATAATAAAAATTCTAAAAAATCATAAAAATTAAAAAAAATTCTAAAAAATACAAAAAATCCGTTTCGGCGCGAACCGTTTCGAACCCGAACCGTTTCGAGCTGAACCGTTTCGAACCCGAACCGTTTCGATCCGTACCGTTTCGACCCGAAACGTTTCGACCCGTACCGTTTCGAGCTGAACCATTTCGAACGGAACCGTTTCTAGCTGAGCCGTTTCGAACGGAACCGTTTCTAGCTGAACCGTTTCGAACCGAACCGTTTCGAGCTGAACCGTTTCGACCCGTACCGTTTCGAACTGAACCGTTTCAAGCCGAAACGTTTCGACCCGTACCGTTTCGAGCGAACCGTTTCGAGCCGAACCGTTTCGAACCGAACCGTTTCGAGCCGAGCCGTTTCGACGCGAACCGTTTCGACCCGTACCGTTTCGACCCGAACCGTTTCGAACTGAATCGTTTCGACGCGAACAGTGCCTTGAAATGGTACGGGTCGAAACGGTTTAACTCGAAATGGTACGGGTCGAAACGGTTCAGCTCGAAACGGTTCGGTTCGAAACGGTATGGGTCCAAACGGTTCGCGTCGAAACGGTTCAGCTCGAAACGGTTCGGCTAGAAACGGTTCGGTTCGAAACGGTTCGGCTCGAAACGGTTCGGCTCGAAACGGTTTGGCTCGAAACGGTACGGGTCGAAACGGTTCAGCTCGAAACGATTCGGGTCGAAACGGTTCGGGTCGGAACGGTTCGGGTCGAAACGGTTCGGGTCGAAACAACGGTACGGGTCGAAACGGTTCGGGTCGAAACGATACGGGTCGAAACGGTTCGGTTCGAACGGTTCGTGTCGAAACGGTTCGGTTCGAAACGGTACGGGTCGAAACGGTTCAGCTCGAAACGGTTCGGTTCGAAACGGTTCGGTTCGAAACGGTACGGGTCGAAACGGTTCAGCTCGAAACGGTTCGGGTCGAAACGGTTCGGTTCGAAACGGTACGGGTCGAAACGGTACGGGTCGAAACGGTTCGGTTCGAAACGGTACGGGTCGAAACGGTTCGGCTCGAAACGGTTCGGCTCGAAACGGTTCGGCTCGAAACGGTTCGCGTCGAAACGGTTCAGCTCGAAACAGTACGGGTCGAAACGGTTCAGCTCGAAACGGTTCGGGTCGAAACGGTACGGGTCGAAACGGTTCGCATCGAAACGGCTCTGCTCGAAACGGCTCCGCTCGAAACGGTGCGGGTCGAAACGGTTCGCATCGAAACGGTTCAGCTCGAAACGGTTCGGGTTCGAAACGGTTCGCGCCGAAACGGATTTTTTTGTATTTTTTAGAATTTTTTAGAATTTTTATGATTTTTTAAAATTTTTATTATTTTTTAGATTTTTTTTGATTTTTTGGAATTTTTTTGATTTTTTGGAATCGGATCAAAATGGCAATTGAAAACATTTAAAATGAAAATCCCCAAAATACCCCTGGTTAAAGATGGAGTTTTTGGATGGAGTTAGTGTATGTGATCAAAATGGCAACAAAAGGGAAAAGTCAGGGACCCAGTGGCAAAAAAAAAAAAAAAACTATTTGAACTAAAATGGCAAGTTTGGACAAAACTCAGGGACTAAAATGGCAATTTACTTAATACAAAAATCAGCCAAAATAAGATAATAAACGAAAACAAATTAACCAATTCATCTCCCAATTGAGTAGCAGCAACACTAAAGACTTCTCGATGACCAGAATGACTTCCACAGAACACACAAATCTTCTTGAACTTGCTGCTTGAACCCTCTTCCATTATCAAACCTTCAAGACTTTATGACAAAAAACTATATCATACCACCAAAAATCAACATATTCTCAAAGGCAAATCATAATTAAAACAGTTCAATCTTTCAAGAAAAAGAAACCTGTTCAACAATATCCAATCAATCTGTACTTTAAAATATCTAAGAAATAACGATAACAAATTAAAGGTACATCACCTTTTGCAATATGCCAAAAGTAATTATTGGAACTACATTCAGAAGGATTTTCGAAGTTGATTGTTAAGAAGGATTTTGGAAGATGATGAATACCGAATGATAAAGATGATGATTATCCGGAAGGATTTTTTGTCGGATGATAATGGTGATGAAAACTGAACTAAGAAGATGATGAATCGCAAGGTGAAGAGCCACTCTTCCAGGTCCATTCAATTTTTCCATAAAGAAACAAATTGAAGAGGCGTATTCAATCCCACTACAAAATCCCAAGTTTAATCCTCTTGCGTCATAAAAATAAAGCCAGATCCTTATTATGTTGGCTTCCATTCCCTTGTAAATGTTGCTTTATAACTTGTACTTGATGTAAAATTACATTTTTGTACATCACTTCTCCCTTTTATAATAGTATAGATATAGAAGTATAGATAGTTTTCTTACATTGTTACACGTGTCTTTCAGTTTTCAACATGAGGGGTACCTTGCGGACTCTTTACCACCTGTTTCTCTTGTGTGTAACCTACGATTTTTTATGGCATTGTAATTCCCATGTTTTTGACTAGGGTTGTAATCGAACACGAATTAGACCATGTTCGTGTTTGTTCGATAAAGAAATTAACGTGTCGCGAACTGTTCATGAATGCATACCGAACATAAGTTTATGTTCGTTTTCGTTCGTTAAGGAAATTCAGTTGTTCGCGAACAATTCGTGAACACTGGTCTCGAACAAAAACGAACATAGACGAATAAAATGAAAGTAAATGAACATTTAACTTGAAAATAAAAAATAAAAACATTGTTAACCTTAAACATTAGACATGGGTAATTAAATACAACCATTAAATAATAAATCAAACACATAAAAAGTTTATTACAATCACCAAACGATTAATCAAGTTTAACTAACTTAGACATAATTATTCAAAGTTTAACCAACTTCGACATAATTTTATCTAACTTAAAAAACAAGGTTTTAATATGTTTAGATAATAGGTTTATTATCTATTATTTTTTTAATAAAATCAAACAAACACGAATGAATGTAAACGAACAAACATGAACGGACGTAACCGGACATATCACCGAACGTTCACGAACGCACTCAAACGAACGGGACCTTTGTTCGTGTTCGTTCACTAAGCTAATCTAACGAAACTTTTTATCCGTGTTCGTTCGTTAAGCTATCGAATGAAAATTAACGAACTTCCCGCCGAAGGGTTCACGAACAGTTCGCTGAATGTTCAATATGTTTACAACCCTATTTTTGACACAATCTTTTCCATTATTCAAATACCCTTATGCTTCGAAGTTTAAGAAAAAACTTATCTTTTTATATTTAACCCATGGTTTTTACCTTTTCAATTTTAACCCCATATATATTTTTTAATTTTAACCCGAATCTTTTCATTATTTCAATTTAACTTCACAACATTTTACTTTCAACTTTTCATCATTTGAAATTTTCCGTTTTATGTTTCGTTCTAAATTTTTCAGGTTAAGACGGCGCAACGTACGTGTGTGGTTCAACGTTTTTATGTTTCATTCAAAATTTTGCGAGTTAACACGACACAACGTACATGTGTGGTTTTACGTTTTTATGTTTCGTTCAAAATTTTGCGAGTTAACACGGCGCAACGTACGTGTGTGGTTCAACATTTTTTGTCTATATTTTCCTGTTTGACAGGTTTGTCGCAACACGCAGGTCCTAGGTCGAGTCAATGTTGGTGTTTAGGGGTGTGCACGGTTCGGTTTGGTTTTTGGGTATTGAGTAAAATCAAAACCGAAACCAAAATGTCAGTTTTCGGTTTTTGAAAACCGTTCGCTTTTCGGTTATTTCAATTTTTGAAACAAATTTATGTAAGATTCAAAAAATAAAAAATATAATTTAAAATCTAATAATTTGTATTGTATTGTATGTTTACATTTATGTTATTATATTTAACTTTTTTTATTAATATTGTTCATATAAACATAAGATTTTAATTTACTCTTATTTTTCTTCAAAGTTTTTATTTAGATATTTTCTTTGATCATTTAGTTTTTATATTAAATTTTATTATTTCTTGTAGACAATAAATAAATCATTTTCACTATAAATAAACATTTGCAATAAATAAATCATTTCCATTGTAAATAAATATGTTAATGTTTATATTTTTTTATGAAAGGCATGCCGTATTATAAACTGAGAAAAAAAGCTTAATACATCACAGGAAATAAAAATGGAAACAAAAATGAGTTAAAGATTACAATTTCAGCTTGAATTCACGTCATTCTACCCATTCTAAATTAACCGCAACTGCCCTTGATGAAACCCATAGGAACGAAAGTGCTTTGATCTCCCCGAATACTTTGAAGACCTGAACCGCTTTGTTTCTGAATATTGTTTCGTTGCGAGCCAGCCATAATGACCAGCATACAACTTTCCACCACCGAGTAGATCGCTTTTCTTTTGTTGCTCAACACTCAGGTTTTTTAAATATATATAGTATAATGTAAAAATTAAAGTAAATGCACTAACATAAATTTAAAAGATAGATAATAGAATCCTGTATTGGGTATAGCCGGGTATAATAGGTTCCAGTTCTGGTTCTTGTTTGGTTTCGTGTATTAATTGGGTATGATCGGTCCCTATCTATACCCATGGGTAGGGTCAGTTTCGGTTTCGAGTATAGAATACCCGGGTATTAAAAAAACCGGTACCTTGTTTTTTTACCTGGTTCTGTTCCGAATAGGTTTTTTTTTTGTGCACCCCTTGTTATCACCATATATAGTCATCTACCGTTTTTTTTGTTAAAGATTAAACTTCCAATGGTCCTTGAGATTTGGTCACTATTGCCACTTTAGCCCAAAACTCAAACCTTTTGAATTTGGGTCTCTGTGGTTTCAATTTTATTGTAATTTTCATCCAAAAGCATATTCTGTTCAGATTTTTCAGATAACATTCAGTTTTTTTTTTGTCTTTTTCCTCCTTTTTAATGAAGGGCAAAATGATCAGATTTTTTTTAGTTTGTTATAATAAAACGTTAAAAGACCATTTTGCCCTTCATTAAAATGGAGGAAAAAAGATAAAAAAACTGAATGTTAACTAAAAAACTGACCAAGTTTTGATTTTGGATGAACAGATCAACAAAATTAAAACCACAGGGATACAGATTCAAAAGATTTGAGTTTTATACTAAAATGTTAAAAGTGAAGGTCCATTAGGGTTTTCTTATCTGATCACAAATTGGGCTTGTTGTGTTGGGTAGTGGGCTTATTTCATCAAAAAATTTTGAAACACCGATTCCCACCCACCACACGTTCTCGCCGCCAAACTACTCAAAAACTTTGAATCCAAAAAGCAATAGTAATCCTCCCGCCTACCCCTGACGACTCTCATATATACTTTCAACAAAACCACACACCCACTGTTCATTTTCTTCTTCTCGCACAGCTACTCTTCAATCTTCTCAGGTAACAAAACAAACAATTCCTTAATTTGTATTCTGTTATCTAGGTTTAATTTTTTATTTTAATTTGTATCGCATGTTGGTAACACGTATTATGCACTCAGATTTTTGTTTTAGGGTTCTATCCGCTTGTTTACAATCAGATCCGTTAATAGGCAATTTCATTACGTTAATATAGCTGTAGTTAATCGGATTGGATTAATAAGTATAAATTTTCAAATACTTCAAAGCTTTTGACCAAAATTTACCGATTTCAACTGGAATTTGTGACCGATTTTGAAATAAATTTGTTGATTTTGACTGCCTTTGACTGATTACCGATTTTAGGTCTGGCTAGGTGAAATTTTACTGATTAATCGTCAATTAATCCTGTTTTTTACAACACCGGTAACATTTGAGCTGTGTGTCAAGCTTTACAAAGAGTTTGCTTAGTTATTTTGTGGTTCATTAGGCGGTGAATATGGCGGGAAAGGGTGGAAAGGGACTGTTGGCGGGGAAAACGCCTGCAGGTGGTGCAGCTAACAAGGAGAAAGATAAGAAGAGGCCTTTGTCTCGGTCTGCTAGAGCTGGTCTCCAGGTACCCTAGCTGTTTGTTGTGATCTTGTTTTGGTCTTGTGTAGGGTTGGTTATTAAAACTACTTATTGTTTTAGTTTATCTGGTTATTTGTGAGTCAAATTTTTTAACATAAGCATACAAGTCAAGTAGTAGTATAAGCAAAATTCTAAATAAACGTTGTACTATAGGATTACCAGTTAGTATTTTTTCGGAGTTACTGTTTGCTGATACGCACATATGTATGTATACGTGACTATGTTCATGTATAACCAGCTTTAAGTAAAGACTACGAGTCTACGAGTGAGTAAAAAAAACAAAGGGGGTTAAAAAACTGGTATGCGGTTCTCTTTGGCCATGGGGTGTGGGGCTTGTTTCTGGGCCGGTGAGCTCCGGCTAACTGGCTAAGGCCGGCTACACCGCCCCTCAGACCCGTCCAGTCCTCATCGTCTTTCTGCAAGCCGGTGGCGACGGTCCTCAATACACACACATACATATACATACAGACATATGTATATACAAAGGGGCTCATCCCCACACCTAGGCCCATATCATTAGGTTCATCCCCCGCATCCGCTGATGTGGACGCCTGCGTGGCGGTCTGGCAGATCATCCTCAAGTAACTACCCTCCTCCACATCCATTAGCCTTAGGTTTCTAGTTTAAAATTGGTTCAGATTTCAGAATTAGACAACTGTCTACACATACAAAGATAGATAGGGAACTCTAATTAGATAGTACCAGAGTAAAAGATGTTTAGTCTTTTTTGCTTGTTCCATCAAAAATGACTTTTTGTGCATTTGAGTCTGTCAAGTTTGCATTTTATTGCCATTTTCATGTTTTTTGGCAATTTATTGCGACTTTCGTCCCTCGAATTTTTGCCTTTAGGGATGAAAATGGCAAGATTCTAAACTTTTTGGATGAAAATGACCCCGCAGGGACAAAGTCGCAAAAGTGGTCAAACCTCAGGGGCGGAAATGGCATTTTCATTCATTGATTTATGACCTTAGGTGGATTGGATTTTTTTACTTTGGTGATTAGTTTGAAAGGCTGCATGACTTATTTATGTGTCATGAGTTTAAAACCCTTAAACATCATCATCTTTGATGGTGAGCTGCAGGTGGCAATGCCTGACAAAACTCGAAAATAAGAAAGTTTTGGGTTTTTTTACGGAAGCTGTTTAAAAAACGGGTCGTGTTCATGTTGACATGTTTTATCCATTTATGTAAACATGCTGATCTGCCAACCCGTTTAATCCATTTTATACATCCCACCAACTGGATTAACACGTTTAGAAATACAGTTAGTTACACAAATTTAAATTTCTTATTTGGGTTGATGTTTTTGACACAAATAAATATATGGGTTTTGTTTGTGTTGAACAATTCAAACTTCTAACCTTGACAAGATTGACCCCTCTAAATTTCCATCTTATTTTCATCTTATCTGTTACATTATTGTCCTTATGAAGATACAGTTGAATTTTTTATTTTCTACAATAAGCTTAAAAATGTTATATCTGAGTTGCTTTTCCTGTGGAATTCAGTTCCCTGTAGGGAGGATTCACCGTCATCTCAAATCAAGAACTTCAGCTCACGGGCGAGTGGGAGCCACGGCTGCGGTTTACTCTGCTGCAATACTGGAATACTTAACAGCTGAAGTACTTGAGTTAGCTGGAAATGCCAGCAAAGATCTGAAAGTGAAAAGAATCACACCAAGGCATTTGCAGTTAGCTATTCGTGGTGATGAAGAACTTGACACACTCATCAAAGGTACCATTGCTGGTGGTGGTGTCATCCCTCACATTCACAAGTCTCTCATCAACAAAACCACAAAAGAATGAGTTGTTTTTAGCCTTTAATGCTTTGTGTTTGACCTGTTGACTTGTGTTTACTGTTACTTTGTTGGGATTGTGGTATAGTAGTTTCGACTTTGGATCTTTTGTTATGTGATAGGCTGTAAGATTGAATGGGTTTTATTGATGTATTTGGTTGTTTTACTAGTTAACTTGTCATTTTGTTGAATGCGTCTCAATTCTCAAAAGCTGAATAATTAGAGGTGGGCAAAAAACCGGTTTGTTAACTGGAACTGGTTAATAACCGGTAAAGGTAGAATAATATCCCGTTGGTAATTGGTCATCGAAATTTAGTATTGGAACTAGTAATTGACCGGTTAGCCAAAATTTCCGAAAATAGTCATCAAGATCCGTCACTGATAGTTTTATGGATTATTGCCTCTATAAGAGGGCATTCAAGTTAATATAAGCAGTGTTGTAAAAATCGCGACTAGTCGATGATTAATCGCTAGTCGGTCAGTAACTGAGTAATTTTTTGTTGATCAGTCCATTAATCGCTAGTCGGACCTAGTCGGGCAGCGAAAAATCCGCGATTCCGGCCAGATTCTAGCAAAAAACATGTATATTCCAGTCAAAACCTCTAAATTCTGACAAATTTCCAACTAAACCATGTGAATTCCAACAATTAATCTTGTATATTTATAAAATGAGTTGAGTAAGAGTTAAAACCTATCTACTTAAAATATTTACCTATAAAAATATGTATATGTATACATAAAACTGAAAATTACATATAAAAAACACAATCTTATTAATCCCGAGTAATTCCGAGTAGCTCTAGTCCTCACCTCACCGGCTGATTAGCGACTGGCTGGCGAGTTCTCCAACCTTGAATATAAGCAATATGTTTCAACATAACTTAAAGGTTTTAAGATTTTAATGTAAGAAACAATAAAGTCATAATATATATAGGTGGGGAATATGGATGTAGAGTGAGATCTTGAGTTAAAGTTGTACTTTCAAAATTGAAAGCTGAAATAGTAGAAACATACATCATTAGCATTATAGAGCACTATCTACATCTCTAATGGCTTTATGTGGTCATAAGTTGTTGGAAATCAGGCCCTTGATCGAATAAACAAACACGCAATATGAACAAACTTGTTTGACTCTTTTATTAATTTATCAATGAAAGCACACTAATTACAATGACCCTAACCATCTATTTATACTAAACTTATTCTAGTCCTAACCTGACTCAAACTCTATTAATAAAATAAATAAACTAGATAAACCTTGATGCCCAAGAAAACATCCCTAGACTAGAATTAGGAAACCTAAATTAAATAAACTAAAACACTTAGCACCCTCCATCTTTCTTCACCTTTTATTTTAGGATTATAACCTTCAATCTCCCCCTTAATCCTAAAATCCGACTCGTTCTTCTTCAAAACAATGATAAATTGCTGACGTCTTCCGCTAGATTTGCTTCCTCTTTCTTTTCATCCCACTTGGTGCATTCGTATCCAAAGTGCCCAAATTCACCACAATTGAAACACCGAAACCTGCTTTTATCACCACCTCGACCCGTACCTCTTCCTCGTCCTCTTTCACCTCTACCGTAGCCTCTTCCGCGGCCTCTTCCTCGTTCGCTACTTTCACCATACTTTTGTTCGGCCATCAAAAGTTGGCTTTGCTCTTCTTCCTTTTCACCACGGCTTTTTCTTCTTTCTTCATACGACTTTAGCCTTCCTACCACTTCATCAAAGAGCATTGAATCCAAATCGAAACATTGCTCAATCGAAGTTACAATTTGAAGATAGGAGTTTGGCATTGCATCAAGTAACCTTCTCACCATTTCTTCTTCTTCAATTTCGTGCCCGAGACCCCTCAACTTTGAAACCAATCCACTCACCTTAGAGGCACCATCATCAACGAGTTCTCCTTCCTTCAACCGCAAACCTTCAAGCTCTCTTCTCAATGTTGCAATTCGAGCCGCCCTAACTCTATCTACACCCAAGTATCGTGTTTTCAAGCCATCCCATACTTTCTTCGGGTCCGTGTAACTCGACATTTGCAACACCATCTCCTCGGGTATAGCTTGAAACAAGAACGCAAGCGCTTGTTTCGACTTTTTCCGATCTGGTTCTTCTCCTAAATTCCTTGTTTCGATGGTCTCCCATATGCCGTAAGCATCCATGATCGCCTTGACTTTTACCGCCCATGTCGGATAGTTCGTAGGGGTAAGAGTCGGGACTTGAAACGACAACGAACCTTCATCCTTTTTTGCTTGTATCATCGCCATCCTTCACTTTCTTTCTTTCTTCTTTGAATCGACTGACCTTTCTTTCTTTCTTTGTCAATTTCTTCTTTCTCGGTCTCTTTCTTCCTGAGTTGCACCTGCGTTTTTTCTTTCTTTCTTACGGCACCGAACTTTCTTCTTTCTCTTTCTCACGGCACCTCTCTTTCTTCTTTCTCCTTTCTCACGCAGGTTGCACTATCTTTCTTCTTTCTTTGCTGATCTGAATCAGCTTCTTTCTTTCTTCTTTCTTGCGAGAATCTTACATAAACTCGCTTATGTTTCTGTTACTATCCTCCAAGGCACTGCCCAAATTTTTCCTTTGTTGTTCACTTAATTCCCAAAGCAAACAGTCAACTAATAAGGATATTTTCTTTTCCTTAATCGACACAATCCAATGCAAATCAAGAAGGAATAAAAAAACTTCTTTCTTGGTCAAAAGTCAAAACGTAAATAACAAGACAAAATCAAACCTTAATTTTCAATTCTTTTTCTCAATTGCAAACACCAAAAAGATTTAAACTGGAGATGGCACGACTTTGATATTCCACCCAGAATTAATTACGGCTCCATGGGTTTTATTCCAAAATCCTAGCCGACTTGTAATTTTCTGAAACGAGATCTTCGAACCTTTCTGAATCGCTTCTTCAATGCGAACCGTGTGTATAACGAGCTAAAGCTCTGATACCAACTGTTGGAAATCAGGCCCTTGATCGAATAAACAAACACGCAATATGAACAAACTTGTTTGACTCTTTTATTAATTTATCAATGAAAGCACACTAATTACAATGACCCTAACCATCTATTTATACTAAACTTATTCTAGTCCTAACCTGACTCAAACTCTATTAATAAAATAAATAAACTAGATAAACCTTGATGCCCAAGAAAACATCCCTAGACTAGAATTAGGAAACCTAAATTAAATAAACTAAAACACTTAGCACCCTCCATCTTTCTTCACCTTTTATTTTAGGATTATAACCTTCATAAGTTGCCACCAAGAAACCAACCCATGCCTTTGCATCTTAACTTCTCTATTTTTGTAATTTTATGTTCTACAAAAATTAACTTTTCAATTTGTATTTTGCAAAATTAGGTAAAGAACAAGTTTTAGGGGGGCTGGTGTGCACATATAAAGCCCAACATATGGTAGGTTTTGACTACGGGTATTTAAGTTCCATCTATGGTGGGTCTGGGTGAGTTTTTCTCTCCAAGTCTCAAGTTACGATATGTTGATTACATTTCACCAACCCGTTTGTAAAATTTGTTTTAGTTAGGATTGATGATTTTACAATGATAAATTCATCAATTCAAACCGTCGACATTAACCTACCAACCGTAGTTATTGTCTAAAACAACCCTAAGAAATTACGTTATTGTGAGAATAAGTTATAATTCAATTAAAAAGGTTAGTTTGGCAAATGCAATAAAGAAAAAACACAATTACACATTTCAATAGCAAACATTATTTCTTTTCGAAAGGTGTAGATAAAAACTAGTAAAATGAAGTCCCATTCGACAATGCTTTTCCCAACATTACATGTTACCCACGTTTTATTCTCCTTCTTCAAGTCAAGTCACAATGACATAATAAATGGAATAGTAGGTTCAATCATCCTTTAAAAAAAAAAAAAGACTCTATAGTAAATAGAAATTCTCAAAAGTATTCTAAACTTGTATCAATAGTATTCTAAACTTTTTTATAGTAATTTTCTTCGACAATATGTTAGACGTGATAAGCTGACAAGACTTGAAAGCAGACATATTAGTAGTAGTCCACGTTCACGAATCCAGGAATTTTTTCCAAAGGGTTTACTTTTTTAAATGTTCCAATATCATATGTACGAAGATAAAAAATATGGGTCGGTTTGACGGTTCGGGTCGGGTAAGGTTCATCATATGTCTTTCAACGCTAGTCGTTGCAACCGGTAAAACTAGTGACGACTGACGAGCAACAAAATCTCACAAACCAGTTGCTCGGGATGGTTTCACAGTGGATTGGCATCCAAGTGGTATTGAGGATAACACAAGAGGTGGTAGTAGTCATAACCTTTCATAAATTATGCAGAATATGCAACATGTTGGTGGTGTGGTTGATGGGGATGCTCAAGTTGATGGACATAATCAAGATGATGAGTTTATCGTAGATGGGTGAAGAAGAAAGAGTCTATTGAAGATGGGTTGGTTGTGTGCATTTGTTTTTTAACGAAACCGGTAAATAATTAGGAACCAAAATACCAAATGAATCATTTTTTTTACCAACAGGTCAAAATTCATAATAGAGAAAGATGTTGATCACCCGGAAGCGATTCTTTTATCTGTATTAGTTGTTACTAGATCATTCATTTAAGGTTTAATGGTTGAGAACTTGAAGAAATTGTATAATCTTCTATGATAATATGTAACTGCAACATTCATTAATTTGATAATCATTGTATACATTTTAATCAAAATGATACGGCAAATCATAAAACTGGGAACTTTTTTTAAAAAGAAAAAGAAAACAAATCAATGATGCTAAAAGTGGATGGTAAGCTAAAAAACATGGAAAAAAGTGTTAAACCCGAGTCGAACACGTGCCCTCAACTATAAAACCGTGCATACTTACCAATTGACCCGTCTGTAGATTTGTTTCCAAGGTTCCCCTACAAAATATTAAGGGGTTCCTTTAGAATTTTGTATATACCTCGACACTATAAATTACGAATCGAACTGGTTCCCAGGAACCCCCTGAATGGATGTAGATCCGCCCTTGGTAGTCCATATTAGGCTTGGGCATATCGATTTTTTTTATACCTGAAACCAGTTCCTAACCGTACCGGTTCTTGAATGAGACCCAGTTTTAGACCATGAATACCGGAACCGATAGGAACCGATTCCGGGTAGAGTTGTAACCGGTTCCTCGGAAGAACCGGTTCCTTCAGGTAATTCACAGAAAAAGCTGCAACACATGTTGGAATCGAATCCAATGGCTATAATGCCGTTAGAAATGGATTTATTGCCATTAAAATCGGTTTCAACTATATATATAACTTACACCTTCAAACATAACTTACACCTACTCAAAAAATACTTAACTTACACCTTCTAATCTATATCTTCAAAGCTCGTTATGGCGTGCAAAGATGAGGTTGTTATGGTTTTGGAAACCAAGAGAAACCCCCCAAGTTTGGAAGGACTTTGATTTGTGTTTAATGAGAGATAGCCACGAGATGGCACGGTGCAAAGTGTAAAACCCGTGAGGATCACAATGATATCAATCTAACCTTGTGAGAGTGCGGAAACCAATCACAAGGTGATTCAAGAAACAATATAAAGATCAAATAATAAACACACAATAAAGAACAATCAAACCGAAACTTGCATTCAACTTAGAAGATGACTGATACAAGATCGGTGGAACTCGGTTCCCTAGCTTGATGTCGCCTGCCTTCTACTAGTGATCAACAACCCCTAATCAAGTGATTAGGGGTGTTTATATACAAAACATAAGGGCCGAAACCTAGTCAAGCCCATGCGACACATATGCAAGCCCAACCCACAAGTGTTTAACCCAAAACATAAACAAACTAGTTACAAGATCAATCCCTATTGTTAACCTACATGAATAAACCTTCAGGTTCTAACAATCTCCCCCTAGGTTTATGCATGCAGGTTCTTCCGACTTCAGCTGCTTTGATGACCACCACTTGCTCTGTCACTACGTCCTCCAAATCCTTCCTTATGAATACGAATCACAGAAGCTACTGCAGACGTCCATCCCTTAGCAATTTCTTCATACTTTTCTGTAGCTCGGATTTGGTTGCTTGCCAGTACTTCAAGATCTTCAACAGCAAGATTCAATAAATCAACCTGATCCACCAAACAGTAACTCTCATCTCCATCACAAACGATTACAGCTTGACCTAGACGTTCATTATACGCCCAAAAGTGCATAGTCTTCAGCGCCCCTTTAGGAATCTTTCTCACCAACGGAATCGTCTTTTCCTTGTCAGTAGCGGGCCAATGCACTATCTTCATCCGCTTGTTTGTATATGGATCCCTGATTCCTTTTGCTGGTTTAACAGTGGTGTCTGCTGTACGCATTGAGGGAAAACCTTTGGCAACTTCCCTTTTCAATCTCTCGAAGAACATATGACCAGGTCCATTAAGCTTATCATCCACATAAGGTTTATTTACCAAATCTGTTAAATCAACCTTAGTGAATGACTGAAATTGCCCTGAACGCTTGTACCATTCGACTGGTCCAACTTTTCTCTTAATCCACCACCTGTTACGATCATGATCATAACCCCAGCTAACAACACCAGATCGATTCCCTTTCTTGTCATAGAGAGTTTCACCAACATCCATCAAATGATGTGTAGCATGTGCATCTTCATCATCAGGATTTGCATTTTTGTTCTTCAGAATTACAAACTCTCTCTTCTTCTTCTTCAACCTCTCTGCTTTCGCTTTCTCTGCTTCTGGATCAGTAACTCTTTCAAAGTACTTTTCCATAGCAGCAGCCTTTTCAGCATTATCTTTCTCAAAAGCTTTCTTTCTGTTCTCTACATCAGTGGGATCAGAAAACTCTTGACCAAATTTCTTTTCAAGCTTGCCTCGCAGATCATAAACAATATTAAACAATAGACCAACATCTCCCTGCAGTTGTTCAATCTGTTGATCTTTCTTTACAATGGTGTCTTCAAGTTGTATGATCTTCGCATCTTTATGGATAGAATCTTGTTCGAGCACAACCAAGCGTTTCTTCATATCTCTCATACTTATAAATTCATCATCATCACTGGAATCACTGTCGAAAGGCATTCTGAGTGGTTCAATAGGCCGTTTACCACTTGAACTGCCCGGTTCCTCATGAATAGTACCAGAAGGTCCAGCACTAACAGTATCAGAAGGCCCAGCTTCAGTGTGAGCTTCAACATTAGGTACAGCTTCAGTTTGAACTTCAACATTAGGCACAGCTTCATGTTGAGCTTCAACATTTGCCATAACTGTATCATCACCTTGAATTCCAGCATCAGACTCAAAGAAACTTTCTGTAGTAGTGGTGGTGTCATCAACATTTGTTTCGAAATCAAACTTATATAAACCTTCAGCATCATCAGCAACAGTTACGGATTGATCTTTGCTTCGTTCGATAAACATTCCGGGTCTAGGATCCCGTCTTTTCCTTTTTAGCGGAATATCATCAGAATCCCTTGGGCTTTCTTCAGGCTCTTCAGTAGACACTGACAGATTGGTAGGAGGATTACCCATCGTATCAGCCACTTTCTTCAACAACAGAGCCAAATTCTCAGCAGAAATCACAGGATTAACAGTAGGAACAGCATCAGCATTGACTTCAGGAGGAAGTTCAAAATCATCATCATCAGAATCACATGCAATCTCAACACCTTCATCGTCAGAGTTGATAGTGATACGCTCTGGCTCTGGCTCATTTTCAATACTCCTTTGAATGTCATGTTCTTCAGCAACTATGGCACGTGCAGGTACGGCTTGTGCCCTGACTAGATTCTCAACAACATCTTCGGTCTCTGCAAACTGACCGAACTTCTCTAATTCAATCAAACCCTCAAACTTCTTTTCTGTTCCTTTCTTTGTTGTAAGAGTACCAAAACAGGAAGGACCCATGGGCTTTAACTCCAGTGTGTTACCCAATCTCCTCAATTCAGGATAACGAGCATTCAGAATCATCTGCACAAACCTAGGATACATCAAAAACTTATCCTTTCGTAGCCCAATAGCATTCCTTTTCATTGCCTCTAGAACGTATCGTGAATAGTTGAACGGCTCATTGGTAATTACACAAATCACTGCAGCCGTCTGCGTTGTGTTTAGTTGATCAATTCCCCCTCGGTTCTCTGTCATGCACAATAGAAACATATGCAATAACAAACGCCAGTATGGATGAACAAACTTTTTGACCAGAGGAGGAAATCTTCCTTCATAGCTTAGACGTGGCAAGATAGCTTCAATTGCTCCAGCAGCAAGCTCGATTGGATCCGTTTCTTGATCATTAAACTGCAACGCTTCCCTGATAACCTGCTCTGTCACGATAATCTTCGTTCCGTCGATCTCGGCAGTTATTGCTCCCTTTCCTTCAACAATTTCCACCTTTGCAGTCTTCCAGAAATCTCGTATAAGACTTTCATACACAACCGGATTGTCTCGAAGAGCGTGAACAATACGGCAAGTATTCAAGCCTTTAATCAAAGACGTGTACAACTGCTTGTGCTTTACAGGTGGAGGTGCCAAATACGCAACTTGATTGTGAGAAGCAATAAACTTTAGGTCCATTTTCTGCACATCACACAAAACTTATAAGTTTCCAATAGCACAGTGATAAAAATTAAAAATAAAACAAACACTGTTACTGTTCACTCGTAACCATGAGTCGCAACCCAAAGTTTCGAGTCGAAACCATGAGTCGCAACCAGGATAACTAAGTCGCAACCATGAGATTGCGAGTCGCAACCATGAGTCGCAACAGGCCAAAATGAGTCGCAACTATGAGTCGCAATCTCGAGGTTGCGAGTCGTAATCAATGGTTTCGAGTCCTGCTGTTCTTGATTGCGACTGGAAACTTCATCGGAAACTTCAACATGTCATCGGAAAACTCATCGGAAACATCAAATCTTCATCGGAATCTTCATAGATTCGCCGGAATCTTCAACAATCCTGCAAAATCTTGAAGAATGACGTCACATTTACCTGTTGATGATCTAACTTGATTGCGAGTCGCAACCGGAATATGAGTCGGAATCTGGTTACGGCCGGAACTTCGAGAGAGAACTCAGAGTAGATTGCGAGTGAATAATGAAGTTGTGACTCGTAATCTGCCTTTTATATGACCACTGTTTCCCATGGGCCCAAGTCTGTTGGGCTTAGGCCTCATGGACTTGGGCTTAGCAAATATTTTCAGAATTTTTTGGGCTTAATAAATGTTTTTCAACAGTAACTTAAACAAACCCAATTAAAATTTGATTTTCAAATAACCCATCAAACCCATTGAGCATTATTTTGCAAAACAAAACCTAAAACAAAAATAAATAATAAAATATTATTTACAAAAATAAAAACAGGAAATTTGCATAGATGCTCAGGGATCAAATCACAGGGTCTCGGGCATGACTTCACTTATCAACACTGATCTACTAGAGAATGATCTAGACAATTGCCAGTATATTTGTCCTCTTAAACTCATCTCCCTAGATCTTTTCCATATAACTGCCTGTATCTCTTTTTTATCATGTTTTGATATTTTAATAATGAGCACCCAAACAAATACTAATCAAATCCCGGAATTATGCACAGCTCACTCTATCATGCAAGCAGTTTCCCTACCACATATTTCACAAGCCCAATCCAAATTTCTGAAATCTTAACTGGGAATAGGTTGAGAAAAGAACAGAATAGATCTTAGAATGAGATGGTATAATATACAGATCAAATGAGTTTTCTCAATTTGATATAGGTTTCTTGGGTTTCTTTTGGGCACTAGAGGGCCTCTTTCGGGTGTTAATTGATCTACAGATCGACAACGTACAGCTAGGTCAGCATGTATCTGGATGCAGCAGAAGCTGACGTTGCCTAGCACCTCCAGGTCAGCATGTATCTGGATGCAGCAGAGGAGGTACACGACTTTTTCAGATAAGATTTCAGAATCAGACCAAAATTGTGTGTATCGGGAAAAGCATACAAACATTCAAATAGACTTGAGCTAATTCCAAGTGATTTTCTTTTCTGAGGTCATGTACTGGTTTAGTTCTGAACAGAAACAGCCATTGTTTCCAATCTTAAGGATAGAGCCTACCAACACATCATACTAGAGTCAAACAATTTCGATACTGGTCTTACATGAGTCAGCCCTTGACCATAAAGTGAAAATTCATTTCATTTCCCAGTCCAGCCATACTTCCTTTTGAAACTCTTTTTGTATTTTTTTAATTTTTCAATTTTTTTGTATTTTTCGATTTTTCTCCCCCTAAATTTGTGCATAAATAAAAAACTACCTAAGAATAGAAAACTTTATGAACAAATTTACCTACGAAAAACAAAACAAAACAAAAATATGCTCAATCAGTAAAACGGATCATTTTTAGAAAATCCACAAGCACTCTGAATTTCGAGCTGCTAACAGGTTTAGTGAACAAATCGGCAGCATTTGCATCTGTGTCGATCTGTTCAAGCGTAATCAGACCTCTGTCAAAACAGTCTCGAATGAAATGAACTTTAATATCAATGTGCTTGGTTTTGGAGTGAAAAACAGGATTTCTAACAATTTGTATTGCAGCATCATTATCGCAGTAAATAGTAGTGTTAAGATATGTCAAACCATAATCCTGCAATTGATGTTGCATCCACACCACTTGAGAGCAAGAAGCAGAAGCAGCAACATACTCAGCTTCAGCTGTGGATATCGCCACCGTTTGTTGTTTCTTGCACTGCCAAGAAATGAGCCGATCACCCAAAAATTGACATCCCGCAGAAGTGGATTTCCTGTCACTGCCAGTACCTCCAAAATTGCTGTCAGAGAAAGCAAACAAGTCAAAATTGGAATCTCTCGGATACCACAGGCCAAACCGAGGTCGGCCTTTAAGATACCGAAAGATCCGTTTAACAGCAATAAGATGAGAAGTTTTAGGATTAGCCTGATAGCGTGCACAGTTGCAAACAGCAAACATGATGTCCGGACGGCTAGCAGTGAGATACATCAATGACCCGATCATTGACCTATATTGACGTTGATTTACAGACTCTCCTTCTTCATCTTCAGTCAACAATGGTCTCTCAGCCATAGGTGTCTCAGCAGGCTTTGCATCCGTGAACTTGAACTTTGCCAGCACATCATCCACATACTTCCCTTGATGAATCAGAATTCCTTGCGAACTCTGCTTGACTTGAAGGCCCAAAAACAGAGTCATCTCCCCCAGAGCACTCATTTCAAACTTTTTCTTCATAACTTTCTCGAATTCCTTGCATAGATCCTCGCTTGTTGATCCAAAAATAATGTCATCAACGTAGATTTGAACTAAGATTTGATCGCTGCCTACTCTCTTGATGAACAGAGTCTGGTCAATAGTGCCACGTGTATATCCATGAGCCAACAGATGTTCTGTTAGGGTGGCATACCAAGCTCGAGGAGCCTGGTGTAACCCATACAGTGCCTTGTCTAACTTGTAGGCATAATCAGGATGATCTGGATGCACGAATCCTGGCGGTTGCTCGACAAAAATTTCCTCCTTCACATCTCCATAGAGAAACGCGGTCTTGACATCCATCTGATAAACAGTGAATCCCATGTATGACGCGTACGCCAAAAAGATCCGGATGGCTTCAAGTCGTGCAACCGGAGCATATACTTCATCATAATCCAGTCCTTCGATTTGCCTAAAACCTTGAACCACCAGTCTTGCTTTGTTTCGAACTATGACTCCTGCAGAATCCTGCTTGTTTCGAAAAACCCATCTAGTTCCAAGCTTACGCTTTCCTACTGGCAACTTGACAAGCTTCCATACTCCAAGTTTTTCAAACTGGTTCAGCTCTTCGTGCATAGCATCTACCCAGCCAGGTTCCTGCAAAGCTATATCAATGGTTTTAGGTTCGATTTGAGAAAGATAACTAGAATATAAGCAAGTGTTGATGGTCCCTGATTGACTCCTGGTCAAAATTCCTGCATTTACAGGACCAATCACATTTTCGATTGGGTGATTGCGTTGAACGCTCGTCGGTATGGCCAAATCTGGTACCGTCTCCTCTTCAGTGGTGGTGTTGCTACACTCCCCCTCATCAGGTGCACTTGTAGTGTGAATTACAGGAGAAGTGACTGTACAATCCTCAGGGATTGGATCAGGAAACATTGCTGAGTCACTGGTTGATGCACCTTCAGGGGATTGATTGATCACCGGTGTCGGTGTAGGATGTTGCGTGAACACCATTCCCGGTGGATCAACAGTATGATGCTTCGCAATTTCTTCCATCTGTGCTTCGTCCTCTGTATCTTCAAACGACAATGGTTGTTTTGGAACTGATTCACCTGCAACTGAAACATCACTTGACAAAATGTTGAATGATTTAAACAGAGCAGAATAATCATATAACCAATCTGGACCGACTCTAGCGTCCGTAGCATTCTCTTCAAGCCATTCGATGTTGCACGACTCAACGACTTTCCTAGTTACTTTGTTGTATACCCTATAAGCAGAGCCTTTAGCATATCCAACAAAGTAACATTCGTCACCTTTGACTTCAAACTTTCCATTTGAGTCCATTAGTAATAATACACATGGACAACCAAAAATACGAAAGTGTGAAACCGAAGGTTTATGTCCTTCCAGAATCTCATAAGGGGTTTTCATGTGACGTTTATTAACTAAAGCATGATTCTGGATATAACAAGCCGTGCTAACAGCTTCGGCCCAAAAGAAGCTAGGAAGCTTTGAATCAGCCAGCATGGTACGTGCAGCCTCAATTAGAGTACGATTCCTTCTTTCAGCCACTCCATTCTGTTGTGGAGTGCGAGGCGCACTGAACTGTCGATCAATTCCCTTTTCACTGCAGAACGTATCCAAAGTAACATTCTTGAATTCTGTCCCATTGTCTGATCGAATAACCTTCACCTTAGTACTCGCTTGATTTTCAGCCAATGTAATGAACTGTTTCACCAGTGCAGCAGTTTCGTTTTTGTGACTGAGAAAATACACCCAAGTGTAGCGAGAGTAATCATCGACGATTACTAGACAGTAGGCTTTCTTCCCGATACTCAGCACATTCACTGGACCAAAAAGATCCATGTGAAGTAGTTCGAGTACAGCTTTTGTCGAGGGTACTGGTTTAGACTTGTGAGGTTTTCGATGAGCCTTCCCTTTTGCACAAGCAACACACTTCTCCACTAACATGAAATCCTTGATCGGAAGATCTCGCACCAATTGACCTTTAGCTAGACGATTCAGATTTTTCATATTCACGTGCCCGAGTCGACGATGCCACAATAAACCATCATGCTCTGAAATCTTCGAGAATAAGCAGGTGATCTCTTCACACGGCTTCTTGTTCATGTCAATGACGTAAGCGTTTCCTTTTCTTTCAGCAGTCATTAAGAACCAGTCTTCTGGAATAACGATCCCAGGCTTCAGAACATGACATCCCTTCTTCGTAAAATGAACTGAATTCCCTCTATCACAAATCTGCGAAATGCTCAACAGATTGTGTTTCAGTTCTGGAACATAATTGACATTTTCAAAGCTGAGAACACCGTTTTGAACAGTTCCTTTCAAAGTGATTCTGCCAGATTCACCTCCCGCAAATGAGACATATCCACCATTAAATTCTTTGACATTCACAAGCTGGGATAAGTCTCCTGTCATGTGCCTGGAACAGCCACTATCCATGTACCAGAGGCGCACGGTAGTCCTCCACAGCTGTTCCTGCACGAGTAGCGGGATTAGTTAGATTGAGGAACCCAGCCCATAGTGGATCTGGGTTTCCCTTGAGCATCAAAATACGTTACTCTTTGCCACACTAAATTCTCTTTGTTTAGAAATTTTGAAACATTTCTGTGTGCGGCCTTTTGATGATATGACTTCATTTGATTGGATTGCATGCCATTGACCTTAGGTTTCCAAAACTGTCTTGACCAGTTAGAATTTAAACTTTCAAAAGCGTTACCAAAATAATTTCTCTGATTTCGCTGAAAATTTGTTTGTCGGTTCTGATTAAGGCGTTTGGCTGCATTCCAATCCTGATCAGAAGGTCTAGTCCTATGATGATCTTTGCTCTTCATCGTCTTAGTCCGAGCAGACTTCATAGACTCCGAACATTTAGATCGATTAGACGTAACTTTCTGATTTCGCCCTGATGATTTCTTGTCTGGTGTCCTTGGGAGTTTACCACAATTTCTGGCAATGTGGCCGGCAATGCCACAGTTAAAACAAGTTTGACGCTTCACATTTTGAACATTTTTGACATTAGGTCTCTGCTTGTTCGATTTCATGTGATTCAACGTTTTAGTTTTCTGACCATGTTTGATTTGTGGTTTTTCTTTAATCAACTTTTCTGCTGATGATTTCACCCGTTTACCAACCCCCTTTTCCTTTTCACTTACTCTTGATTCCGAATTTGAACATGTATGAGCTTCATCCAAATGTGTTTTATCAACACATTTATCATCTGAAACTGATTCAGGTTCACTTTCCGAACAAGAAGAAGTTTCAACAGTATGCTCTTCCTTAATGCATTTCTCGAGTGAAACTGATTCAGGTTCACTTTCTGATCCTGAAGAAGTTTCATCAACTTGCACTTCCTTAACGCATTTCTCGAGTGAAACTGATTCAGGTTCACTTTCTGATCCTGAAGAAGTTTCATCAACATGCATTTCCTCAGAGCATTTACTTTGTGACCCAGGTTCTGATTCATTTGGTAATTTGGTTTCCAATGGGGTCCCACTAGATTCAACATTAGGGACACCCACTGAGACAGGTTCAGAAGAAGAATCAGGATACACTTGATTTTCTTGAGAAATAGTTTCAGTGGTTTCACTGAATGCATCCTTGGGGACCGCACCTGTAACATTATCACAAACTGAAACATTTGATATGTTATCATCACAAACATTAGCTGAAAAACAATCATCACCACAAATATTGTTCAAATCATCCACACAAACATTATCAGTTTTGCCCAAAACAGCAGGCTCACAAGACGAAACAAACGCAGAAAACGACGCAAACAAGGAATTAGTAAAAGCAATGTCTGACTCAGTAGGTTCAGAATAATATTCAAAATAAGGTTCAGAAATGTTTGAAACAATAACTGGTTCACTCCCATGAACATCATCACATCTTACTTCTGAGCTATCATCTGCACATGACAACGAGATGTTAGGATCAATTGTGCCTTTAGGAATAAACTTTAAAGGCGAGGGTTTTTGTGGCTCAACAGTTTTGTTGTGAACAGACGATTTGCTAGATGAGCCATATGTCATTTTGCTTTCATTCAAGATCTCCTCCTCAGACATTGGCAAATAAGTGTAATTGTTATTGTATGGAGGAGGAGTCTGATTGTAACCCAAACCCGACCCTTTCTTCTTAGAGTAAGCCAATTGTTCATCACACAGATTTTTTACTAACTTACTGGAGGAATCAAATTTCTTGATGTTTAATTGATTGATTTGGTATTTGTCTCTTACACTCTCCAGTTCCTTAGTTACTTCACATAATTTTTCTTTGACTATCATTAGTTGGCCTTTAGCTACACTGACATCGTCCTTTAGTTGAACGATGTCCTTACGCTGAGCTTCGACTTTTTCTTTGAAAAGTTTTTCATTTTTCGTTAAAGTGAAATTTTTTCTTTTAATTTCATTGTAATCTTCGATTAGCTCAGCGTTGTGTATTCTATAAGCCTCAACACGTTCCCTACATTCAGGAGTGCAGAAAACTGAAAGTACCTCTTCTTTGGTGAGACCTTTGACAGGTGCTGACAGGATTTGAGTCATGAAAGCGAAATCGTCAGCAGCAGTCTCTTCCTGTGGCTCAGGGTCATGCTCGTTTGAGGTCATGAAAGCAATGTTAGAAGTTGCAGCTTGATTATCTGGAGCTGATATGTTCAGACGCTCAATCTCAGAGGACCAGTCAAAGTTGACATTTGGCTGCACCACCAGCGCTTGTGCTAATCCCTGCGGCTGTGGACTTCCAGAGGCAGCTGCATCTGCTATACTTGCAGTAGACACAAGAGCCCTTTCTCGATTAGGAGTAGCTGGTTGTGCAGGAATAGTAGGATTCTGATCTCTGTTCATGGGTGGCTTCGGGCAGTTCCTAGCATAGTGTCCTTCCTCATGACAGTTGTAACATCGAAGATTGAAAGGCACTTTAGAAGCTCCATTCCAAGCATTGCCCCACCTGTTTTTACCCGTTTTCTTCACAAACTTTTGAGCTCTGAATGCCGCCATTGCCATTTGCCAGGTGATATCCATTTCTTCAACATCATCTGGATGAATCTGTGACAAATCATCTTGACTCCACTTTGGTGGATCAAGCTTCCCTGCAAGAAAAGCATTCAAACAGTTGATTACAGAAGCTGCTATGTCTAGCTTTTCCTTTGACTGACTTGCGAAAAATGCCATCATCTCATTGTTCGTAGAGTGAGCAGAAGCAGAGGCAGCAGCAGAAGCCTTTCCAACATTTTGAACTGAAGCTGGAGAAGCTGAAGAGACGATTTGATTTGAGGATCCAGATTGAGAGACAGAGGAATTGTTGCGAAACATTTGAAATCCTCCTTGTGATAGAAGAGCTGTGTTGCTGTCGCTAGACGTGGTTGGAGCTATTGAGAAACCGGCAGCCAGCATGCTGTTCTTGTAGTTAGTCTCTCTCTGCTTGTCATCCAATTCACAAGCTTTGATATGCGAGATCATCTCAGACAGGGTACATCTTGCAAGATCTTTGGTCTTCTTGATCATGGCAACATGATGATCCCAACTCTTGGGCAAAGCATTGAGAAGTTGTCTGTTGGTGGAGGCGTTTGAGGTATGAATTTCTTCCATCTGCATTTGAGTCACCAGCTTGACAAACCTTTGGATCTGATTATCTACTGTTTCACCATAAATATGGTTGAAATTGTTGAAATTTTGTTGCAGCAAGTTCCTTCGACTTTCTTTCATATCTTCGTTACCTTCATACACTTCTACCAGAGAGTCCCACAGTTCCTTGGCAGATTTGCAGGTGCGAAAACCCATGGCAATATTAGGACCCAAACCCATGGTCAAGTAAGAGAAAGCTCGATCATCTTCTTCAACAATAAGCAAATCATCTTCAGTGTATTGTTCTCGAGGCTTCTTAACTTTAACATCAGGTTCTGTAGGACTTTCCATCATGATTTCCCTAGGTCCCCTCAAGATGCTGCGCCATAGCTTGTAATCTTTAACCTTAAGATGCTGTTCAAAGCGCCACTTCCACTCGGGAAAGTCGTTGGCATCAGTTAGCCTAGGAATGCGTGATGTGGTCCCAAGCTTCGAATCAAGTTCTTGTTGCTGAGTTAGGGTAGACAATTCACTGTTGGTGGTTGACATTGTTAATTAATCAGTTAATTAATTAATTAATTTAATTTAGTCCAAAGTCAAAAGTCCAAATGTCCGTCACAATGTGTCGTTGCGAGTCGAAACGAGGTTGCGAGTCAAAAACTTCTGTTGATTGCGAGTCGTAATGTCGATGGTTGCGAGTCAAGTCAAACTGTGGATGCGAGTCGTAACCGAAGTGGTTGCGAGTCGTAACAAAACAGGATGAGCCGTAACTACAGTTGCGAGTGAAGATCAAACAGCTGGTTGCGAGTCGTAACAAAACAGGATGAACCGAAACCAAGGCTGATTGCGAGTCGTAACTGGGCAGGATGAACCGAAACCAGCAACTGTTGCGAGTCGTAACTGAAACGTGATGAACCGCAACTAAGAGATTGCGAGTCGTAACCTGCAAAACAAAAGTGATAAGAACTGTTGTCTCGCAATCCCGACTTTTCAGCAAATTCCAAAATTCAAAGATATTGTAATCTTTGAATCTGTTGCACCGAAATCCCGAAAAATCAGCAAACACCAATGCTGAAATCAACAGAACCAAAATCAGTGATTTTTCAATGAATTTTTTTTAAGAACAGTCGATGAACAGATCTGCAAAAACACTTCAACAAAACGGATCAGTAATATATGAAACTTCTTGAATCCGATTGATATCAAAACCGAGCCTTTGAATAGCTTCAATGGCTCTGATACCAATTGTAAAACCCGTGAGGATCACAATGATATCAATCTAACCTTGTGAGAGTGCGGAAACCAATCACAAGGTGATTCAAGAAACAATATAAAGATCAAATAATAAACACACAATAAAGAACAATCAAACCGAAACTTGCATTCAACTTAGAAGATGACTGATACAAGATCGGTGGAACTCGGTTCCCTAGCTTGATGTCGCCTGCCTTCTACTAGTGATCAACAACCCCTAATCAAGTGATTAGGGGTGTTTATATACAAAACATAAGGGCCGAAACCTAGTCAAGCCCATGCGACACATATGCAAGCCCAACCCACAAGTGTTTAACCCAAAACATAAACAAACTAGTTACAAGATCAATCCCTATTGTTAACCTACATGAATAAACCTTCAGGTTCTAACACAAAGCTTGCGGCAAGTTCATGAAGGCTACGGCCAACTCGACGTTAAAAAAACACACCGATCGTCATTGTCCGGTTACAAAGACGAAGAAAAATGAAGTCGGTGAAGCATTCGGAATCGATTCTTCGAATGTTTAGTGTGTTATGTAATGTAGGATTTGTAGGATTTAGTGTGTTTTATGTTAAATAAATGTTTAGTGTTATCATGTAATGTAACCGGTTTTAATAAAAACTTAGTGTTGTATTAAAAAATTGGTTGAAATGGCTAGGAATTGATTCTATGGTAACATCATCAAGAATTTAATTTTAATGCACCAGGTAGGAATTGGTTACAGAGGAACCGGTTCTGGGTCGGGTATACCGGATCGGGTTTGGAACAGGTTATTATGCCCATCTCTAGCCCATATCAATATGATCCAAGTTTTAAACAATACAAAAATGTTATAAAAATGTTTTATATATATGTTAATGTATGTTCCCTTAAAAATGCCTAATTTATGGAAAATCTAAATTTTATGAGGCCGACTATAGCCACACACCCTACATTCTAATCTCACATCATTTTCAAATAAATGGCCGTTTGAGGCTGAATCAAATAATTGTTTACAAGTCATTATGTCATATCATAGCTCCCTATGAATTTAAAACGATCGTTTGCTTATACATCAGATGCCCATTTGATGGTGCTTGAGAGTGTAAAATCATATTCTAAGTAGTGTGGCCTGTGGGTATAGTGTTTTGGTCAAAAAATCATACAAGAATAATACAACTAAATCCGATTTTGTGAGGTGTGATGCTTGAATGAATGAACAAACATATGAGCAAAATAAGAATGAAATGAATATGTGACACAAGGATTTATACGAGGAAAAAGCCCTTGATCAAGATATGATCTCCGGCACAAAAAACCTCGGGTGATGGAAACTACCGATCACCAACTTTATTAAACAAGTAAAGGTTACAAATCGGGATGATAACAAGCTTGTTACTATTAGACCGGAAAAGAAAGTATAAGTTAGATTATGTTACATATTAGAATATATTAGTTAGGATTATATATCATATTATTATGTATTATTCGTTTAGCATAAGTTGGGGCGGTTATCAAATATGAACCCCCCGGATTTATATACTCTCTGATGTATCGTTTATGAGTTACCAATTCAATTAAGAACAATACAGTTTTCGTCCTAGATAATCAATCTGGTAGTGTGATTCAATCCAATATAGTGGTATCAGAGCCACCGATCGTCAAATACAAGATCTGCAAATTATTTTTCATCGAAGAGCAAAACCCTAATATATGCATGGCGACCAACGCGGGAATTCAAACTCAGATTCCAAAGTTACTGGGGCCGAATTACTATCATTGGCATATACAAATGAGAGTATTACTAGAATCACAAGAGTTATGGACGATAGTGGAAGAGGGATACTCTGATCTGCCTTCAAATGCGTCGGAAAGCGATCAGAATACTCAGAGAGAGAAGATCAAGAAAGATCGGAAAGCGTTGCACATTATGTTTTAGTCTGTTAGTGAAACGATATTCGAGCGAGTGGCAACGTGCAAAACTTCAAAGGAAGCGTGGGAAATTCTGCATAAGGCATATAGAGGAGAGAACAGGGTAAAAACGGTAAAGTTACAAACCCTTAGATGTGAATTCGATGCATTAAAGATGAGAGATAGTGAATCCATAGAGGATTATATTAATCGAATAATGGTAATAGTTAATCAACTCCGTTTAAATGAAGAAAGGATAGAGGAACAAAGGATTGTAGAAAAAATTCTAAGAGGTTTAACCCAGAAATATGAATCGGTAGTTGTTGCAATAGAAGAATCTAAGGATTTGAATACAATTTCTACTGAAGAACTCCAGGGAATTTTACAATCGCATGAATTACGGTTGAAGCAATATGATGATGCTCCAACCGAACAGGCGTTCCAAATACAAAGTAATCAATATGATAGATCAAGACAGTTAAGATCGGAGAACAGTGGCAGAGGACGGAACAAGGGAAAAGGAAAGTTTAACAGTTCAATATGATGTTTCAATTGTCAAAAATTGGGACATGTGGCACGATTCTGCAACAAGAGAAGTGAAGATGATAAGTCTAATGCAGCACTTATACACACTGATGAAACAGAAGATGAGAATGATGACACTATGTTCATGATATTTAATGTCGAAGAAGTTATAAAAAATGATTGTTGGTATCTCGACAGTGGGTGTAGTAATCACATGACGGGGGACAGGAATCTGTTCATTACGTTAAACGATTCCGATTGGCGTGAAGTTAGGACTGGGGATGATAAGAGGTTGGACGTACTCGGCTGTGGGGAAGTACTGATAAAAGTTAAGGGAGTAGAAAGACGAATTCCCAATGTGTTTTATGTGGAAGGCCTAAAACACAATCTATTAAGTATAGGCCAATTAATCCAAAAAGGATATGAGGTGAGATTCAATAATCGGGAATGTACCATTAAAGACTCGTTCGGATCACATGTTGGAACGATAAAGATGACTGGAAACAAGATGTTTCCATTAAATATGAAACAAGATTTAATTCCTCGGGTGTGCAATGTAACAACTGTAGAAACCTCAGAATTATAGCATCAAAGGTTCGGACACCTAAACTTTGAAACACTACATGATATGAGTATGAATGACATAGTGAGAGGACTGCCAAAAGTCAACAAGACACACAATGTGTGTGAAGGCTGCATATTTGGTAAACATGCTAGAAAACCTTTTACCAAGCAAGCAACATGGCGTGCAAAGGAACAATTACAACTGGTTCATTCGGATATATGTGGACCGATGAGAACTCAATCAATAGGGGGATGCAATTATTTTATAACTTTCATAGATGATTTTAGCAGAAAGACATGGGTATATTTTCTAAAACTCAAATCGGAAGCATTAACCTACTTCAAGCAATTCAAAGCACTTGTCGAAAATCAAAGTGACCACAGGATAAAGTGTATACGTACAGATAGAGGAGGAGAATATTGCGGCAATGAATTCCAACAATTACTTAAGAATAGTGGAATTCGTTATCAACTTACCACAAGTTACACACCTCAGCAAAATGGTGTAGCCGAGAGGAAAAACAGAACTCTTATGGAGTTGAGTAGAAGTATGTTAAAGATGAAAGGGTTACCGAATGAGTACTGGGCCGAGGCTGTTTCGTGTGCAACATATTTATTGAACCGGGCAGCAACAAAGAGTATATCCGATAAGACACCACAAGAGGCTTGGAGTGGAAAAAAGCCTAATGTTGAGCATCTAAGAGTATTCGGGTGTGTAGCTTATGCCCAGATTCCAAAGCAACATCAAAGCAAGTTGGATAATAAGACTGGAAGAACTATCTTCATCGGGTATAGCGAAAACAGCAAAGCTTATAAGCTTTATAACCCAGCAACGAAGAAGACCATCATAAGCAGAGATGTTCTATTTAGTGAACACGAACACTGGGTTGTTAATAAAGAGAGTCAAGAAACATCACTGATGGAAATAAATGTACTAGGTGATGAGACTCTAAATGACGTAGCTGAAGATCGAGAAATAACAGTTGAACAGCAAGTGACTGAAGATACGAACGAAGACTCAACAATTAGCATTCGGAATGAAGATGTTGCTGATATCAACTGCAGTGAAGGGGGAAGCAGCACATTGGCAAACGAACATAATGAAGCCGAAGATGGAGACTCGTCATCATCTTAAGAGAATGAGGTTATAAGAATGAAGAAGGTAACCGATGTATATCACAAGACAAAGCCACTTACAAAGGCTCAAGTAGAAGCACTATATGATAAAGAAAAAGGTAACTCTAATAATGTGGTGAATTTTGTTCTATTTGCCGATACGGATCCGACAACATATGAAGAAGCAAGTAAACAACAAAAATGGAAAGAAGCTATGGACAAAGAGATGGATTCTATACTTAAAAATGAAACCTCGGAACTGGTGGAACCTCCAAAAGTTCAAGCACCAATAGGGGTTGTTATGGGTGAAATTCTGAGCCTATATCCTGGAAAATATCTTGATATATATCTTGTTTATTGTATCTGTTTACATCCGGGATGCTGACTCAGGATATTGGTAACATCCTGAATGGTATCCTCAGGATCACTAACGGAATTAAATGCAGGTACGTGGGTTAGAAGCTAGCAACGTTCATGAAGACCTTTTCTACTGAAGACTCGGTCCAAGCCGTTCACAAGAAGCCGTTGAAGCCGCATTACTCGGTCTACAACGTTCACATTGGAATATTCGGAGCATCCCATGTTTATAGGAATTATAGTTTGTAATTCCTTACTATAAATAGTGGGTATATCAGATCAACTAGGACATCACAATCACACTCCCTACACACTCAACACTTGCTCTCTCGCAACTTTCACAAAATTCATTGTAACACTTAGCGATCTGATCTATATCCTGCACAGTATCCTGAAGTTTAAAGCAATAAGAAGAACTAGGCAGCTGCGATTGTCAGCTCCCGAGGTTTTATGCCGGCGATCTAGATTGATCAAGGGCTTTCCTCGTACATCTCGTGTCATTTACTTTACTTTATTGCTCATTGTTTGATCATAGATACAGCTCAATATCCTGAGCCGTATCCTGAACACTGTTTTTCCAAAGGACCTAACAAGCATATTTTCAACACACTTTTCAGCACACTACCTCACTTGACTAATTTGATCACTAAATTGCTTCGGTAATTTTTGACCAAAACAATTTGGCGCCCACCGTGGGGCCAGTGGTGCTCTCTTTACTAAAAATCTTTGTGAAATCGTTAATCGGTTTTCTGTTTTCAAAAATTTTTGCCACATTGTTTACAATGGCCTCAAGATCAAACATGAGCTCTTCTACTGTGTCTGCTACAACTTCTGCAACAGTTGGTTCGGTGCTTCCACCGCCTCCTCCAAGGATGCCAACCTCTACACAATCTCAAGATGTTATCCCTACCCGGAGTGTCCAGGGATCTGCTCCTGTTTTAGCTTCTAACGATGAAATTCTAACCTTGTTTGGAAGTGTGCAGGAACAAATGAGGCAGCAACAGGAAACAAACCAAATGCTTTTAAGGGAAATACAACTCCTGAAGTCTGGCTCAAGCAGATCTGCTGAGGATAATGTCACTCCATTACATCCCAGAGTGTTGAATTTTAGTTCAGCTGTGTATGCTGAGGATAACAGGGGGAATATCGTGCCCAGCCTTCCTCAGAATCATACTCCTGAAATACCCTCCTCGGTCAGGATATCGACTGTGAGGAGCTCAGGATATGCTTCAGGATATGGGCAAAATCCTCTAACGGGTAACATATCAAATAATAATAATGCTATTACCGCTAACAGTGTTGGATCTTTGCAGGATACAACTGTAGCGTCAGAATTATCCAGGGAACTTCAGAAATTAAAGGATATGATATCCAGTGTACCTGGGGTGGTGCAGCCAATTCATGAAGTGTCCCAGGATAGCCACAGGGTATCTCGGTTCGTGCATCCTATATGTGATGCTGAAATCCCAAAAAGATTTCAGACTCCGAACATGAAACTCTACGACGGAACCACGGATCCTGAAGAGCATATTGCCCAGTATAGGGAAAGGATGGAGATCAACCCTATCCCTCCAGATCTCAAGGAAGCCTGCTTGTGCAAGGGTTTTGGTTCAACCTTGACAGGATCGGCTTTGAAATGGCTCCTAAATGTTCCTCCACATTCGATTACATCTTTTGCTCACTTAGTAAATTTATTTAATAGTCAATTTTCTTGTAGTAGAAGCTTTGAAAAATTAACAAGTGATCTCTACAGGATAACACAAGGACCTCAGGAATCCCTTAGGGATTATGTGAACAAGTTCAGCCGGGAATCGCTAGACATTCCTCATCTTGATGTTGCAACGGCTGTGCAAGCTTTCAAGATGGGGCTGCAAAAGGATTCTCAATTCTATCAAGACCTTGTAATGAACCCATGCAGGAACCTGGATGAAGCCCGGAACAGGGCTCTAAGATATATTCGGTTAGAGGATGACAGGAAAATGCAAGAAAAGATGAATGCATCCTCGACATATGAATCGACTAACAGGAAATCAGAATCCTCATATAGACCATATCGCTCTAAGCCATACGGCAGAAATGATAACAAGAGAGTGAATGCTGTTGAAGACGAGGATCCTGAAGAATATCCTGAATTATCTGAATATTGTTTTTCTGTTAATATACCTGAACTAATGTATGCTATGCAGGGTTTGGGAGATAAAGCCAGGTGGCCTCGAAAGAATCAACAAAAAGCAGATTGGAAAGACAAGTCAAAATGGTGTGCTTTCCATGAAGATTTTGGACATATGACTGAGGACTGCATCGCTCTGAGGAAAGAAATCAGTTACCTTCTAAGCAAGGGATATTTGAAAGATCTCTTAGGGAAGAAGAAGAATAAGGGTCAGGATACTGAGAAGGATCCTGAGCGAGCGGCATCACCTCCCGCTGATGCCAAGATAATCAACTTCATTTCGGGAGGATCCGACATTTGCGGAACTTCGTATTCGGCGGCCAAGAGACATGCAAAGGAAGCTAAGGCCGAAAGGGGAGACAAACCTATCAGGATGACTACGCTCACAACTGACAAAGTGATCACTTTTGATGCAGATGATAGGGATACTGTCCAGGATCCTCACCATGATGCTCTGGTAATAACATTATATGTGGCTAACCACTTTGTACGCAGGATACTGGTTGATAATGGCAGCTCCGTCAACATCATACAACTGGAGACTCTGAAGAGGATGAATGTGTCTCCGATGGATATCACTTCGAAGTCTACTGTGCTCGTTGGTTTCAGTGGAGAAGCTAGGAACACAGTGGGAGAGATAAGGCTGCCAGTATATGTTGAAGGAGTCAACAAGATGCAACGATTTTGTGTGATGGATTCTCTATCATGCTATAACATCATCCTAGGAAGACCTTGGATCCACGATATGAAGGCCGTTCCATCAACGTATCACCAATGCATCAAGATCCCTACCCCTTGGGGGGTTGTCAAGATCGACAGTGATCAGCAGGAGGCGAAAGAATGCTACTCATCCTCGATGAAATCCTCAACCAAACCTAGTGCAGCATAGCAATTAAAGACGCGGGCCTAGGATATCGTGGAGGATACGGAGCAGGATGTGAAGAAAATTATCCTGGACCAGGATAATCCCGATATTTCGGTGCTCGTGGGAACCAATATCCCTCAGGATATTGAAGAACAATTAATTAACTTTTTGAAATGCAGGATGTCAACGTTTGCATGGAAGCATGAAGATATGTCAGGTATATCTAAAGACATTATTACTCACAAGCTTGGAATTGACAGGTCATTCAAGCCTATACAACAAAAGAGAAGAAAATTCGCCCCTGAGCGGAATGCAATTATCCAAGAGGAAGTTGAGAGATTATTGAAGTCCAGGATGATCAGAGAAGTTAAGTTCCCGAGGTGGCTAGCAAACGTGGTTGTAGTACAGAAGAAAAATGGGAAATGGAGAGTTTGTGTAGACTACACAGACTTGAACAAAGCTTGTCCTAAAGACCCATTTCCTCTCCCCCACATTGATGCAATGGCAGATGCCACTGCCGGGCATGAAATGCTGACCTTCATGGACGCATCCTCAGGATTTCAACAGATCCAAATGGAGCCTTCTGACTAGGAGGATACTGCCTTTATGACACCAACAGGTATTTATTGTTATACAGCTATGCCTTTTGGTTTGAAAAATGCAGGTGCAACATACCAAAGATTGGTAAACATGATGTTCAAAGACAAACTGGGGGACACCATGGAGGTGTACATTGACGATATGGTGGTAAAATCAAAGAAAGCTCAGGATCACCTCCAGGATATTAAGGAAGCATTTGATATCCTGGACAAATATAACATGAAGCTGAACCCTGCAAAGTGCCATTTTGGAGTGGGGGCAGGAAAATTTCTAGGATATATGGTAACCAAAAGAGGAATAGAAGCAAGCCCAGAGCAGATCAAAGCTATCCTGGATATAAAATCACCCTCAAATATGAAGGACGTACAAAGATTGACAGGCCGAGTAGCAGCTTTAAACAGGTTTATCTCAAGATCCTCAGAAAAATGCAAAGACTTTTATGATATCCTGAAGAAGAACAAGAAATTTGAATGGGGTGAGAAGCATGAAGCAGCACTGCAGGATTTGAAGCAGTATCTCTCAACCGCACCTCTATTGATGAAGCCTGAGGATGGTGAACCATTATCCTTGTATCTGGCAGTATCAGGGAATGCAGTAAGTGCAGTACTCGTAAAGGATCACGAAGGTCAGCAGTATCCTGTTTATTATGTTAGCAAAAGTTTGTTAAATGCTGAAACTAGATATTCTCACCTAGAAAAATTAATACTGGCTCTAGTAATGGCATCAACAAAGCTTAGACACATAGGATTCATGTTAAAACTAATTATCCTGTTAAAATTGTGCTTAGGAAACCAGAAATGTCAGGTAGAATGGCTAAGTGGTCAGTAAAATTAAGTGCCTATGATTTAGTATATGAACCTAGAAATGCCATAAAGTCTCAGGCTTTAGCTGACTTTGTGGCTGATTTTAGTAGTGACATTCAGGATGAGGTAGACCTAGAAGTTCAACAGTTTGGAGAATCCTCAGGATCCTGGACATTATATACCGATGGTGCATCTAATGTAAGAGGAGTAGGATTAGGAATACTACTAAAATCGCCACAGGGGGACATAATACCCCAGGCTGTTAGATGTGAATTCCCTGCTACTAACAATGAGGCAGAATATGAAGCTTTAATTGCAGGATTAGAATTGGCTAAGAGTATGAATATCAAGAATTTGCAAGTATATGTTGATTCTCTGTTAATTACTAATCATTTTAATGGATCCTATGCAGTCAAGGGTGAGAAACTAATGGAATACCTCGGTATTCTTAAAAAATTAGCAGGATATTTCGATGTTTTTACGCTTGAACAGGTACCAAGAGAGGATAACGCTGAAGCAGATGCATTGGCAAATTTGGGATCATCAATCAGGATACCGGAAGGAATCCCAATACCGATATTACATATCCTGTATCCTGCAACGGATCCTCAGCATAAGGAAGTAGCAAGTATTCAAGATCCTGAAGTGGTGTATCCTGAAGAGGATCCCAAATCCTGGACAACTCCAATTATGAGATATCTCAAGGAAGGACATATCCCCGAAAATGAAAATCCTAAGGCATTTAGGATGAAGGTATCACGATTCACTATTATAAATAATATTTTATACAAGAAATCTCTTGCAGGACCATACTTGAGATGCTTGAAGGGTCCTGAAGCCAAAGAAGTACTTCAGGATATACATGAAGGGGATTGTGGTAACCATACCGGGGGCAGGTCATTATTTTCAAAAGTGTTGAGGACAGGATATTATTGGCCAACAATGAGAAAAGATGCTGCAGAATATGCTCGAAGATGTGATGCATGTCAGAGGCATAGTAACATATTGCATCAACCAGCTGAACCACTATATCCTGTAGCATCCCCTTGGCCGTTCATGAAATGGGGGATGGATATAGTAGGGAAGTTACCGAAAGCTCCGGGAGGAAAAGTCTTTATGCTGGCAATGACGGATTATTTCTCTAAGTGGGTTGAAGCTGAAGCATTTGTGCAACTTAGAGACCAGGAAGTAGTTTCCTTCATCAAGAGGAATATCCTGACCAGGTTTGGTGTACCAGCTGAAATAATTTGTGATAATGGGTCCCAGTTTATAAGCAAAAGGACTACTGACTTTTGCAAGAGTTGGGGAATCAAGATGATAACATCAACTCCGGTGCATCCTCAAGCGAATAGGCAAGCTGAGTCTTCAAACAAGATAATAGTGAACAACTTAAAGAAGAGACTTGGAGCCAAAAAAGGAAGATGGGCAGAGGAATTACCCTTTGTGTTATGGGCTGACAGGACAACGATAAAAAATGCAACCGGCCAAACCCCATTCTCCTTAGTATTCGGAGCAGAAGCAGTAATTCCAACGGAAATGGTGATACCTACTGCAAGATCTATCCTACAGAATCCTGAACAGAATCCTGAAGCCTTATGTCAAGATTTGGATACCATAGATGAAAGAAGAGACGCAACAAGGCTAAGGATGGCAGCATATCAACAAAGAATATCCAGAGCATACAACAAGAATATAAGGACTAGGAGATTTCAAGTGGGTGATTGGGTGCTAAGGCTTTTCAGAATACTACTAATCCTGCCGATGGCAAGTTAGCTCCAAAATGGGAAGGACCATACGAAGTTGAATCAGAAGCAGGGAAAGGAGCATATAGACTCAAGAATATGGAAGGGGATATGCTACCAAGGTCTTGGAATGCTGTACACTTAAAGCTCTATTTCAAGTGAGAATAGAATTTAATTCCTATCTCAGAATGGTATGTATCCTATCTCTTTTAAATATATATGTTTATTATCTTGAACCCAATACTGACTTAGGCATCGGAGGGGTGTTAGCCAAGCTAACACCCACCTTAGTTTACAATTGTTTTGCAGAATATGCTCCAGGATATAGCTCCAGGATGTGTACTTAGGATAACTTAGAAGATTAGAGGATTGGCCCCCTCTCTCACGTTTAAGGGATACTGATCCCTTCACAGGTTTAAAGGTATTCACCTTTCTCCCAAATTGGGTTTAAACACCCCGCCTGGAGCGCAAGTTATTCAGGGATAGTTCAAGGTGGCGGGACCAGTCCATGTAAAAGTGGCTGACAATTCCGTTACTGTTGGCTATATCCTGAATTCTAAAGGTATATGAGGATTGATCACCCTCTCTCACGAAAGGGTATTTTCATACTCTCTAAGGTTTAAAGGTTTTCACCTTTCTAAGTCTTGGAGTTTATACACTCCCGCCTGTAGCGCATGAAACTCAGGGTTTATCCCCAGTATACTAAGGGTTCATTTCAGGATATCAAGGGTTTTACCCTGAGGTATGTGGAATTCATTCGAGTCAAGAATATGAATACATTTGTGTTTCTATGTTAAGTACAGGGGACATACGTCATACTATTCTGAAGATGGATTCGAGTTTATAAGTGTGCACTGGGGACAAGCCTATAATGAGGAATTGAAATCGATTCACTAAGAATCTCTGGTATGATCTCTCCTTTTTACTTAGACAATTAATAGGTTGTATTTTGATATCTATATCAGCATATCTTTCAGGATATCTACCAGGATATATCTGTGATATGTTCTCAAAAATGTTTGAACAAAACAATTTTCACAAGAGAAATTTATAACAATAATAATAAAGTCTAAGGAAGAGTTATATTATTAACATACCAAAAGATGTGCTCTTAGTTTCACCTAATAACAAGGCCCATCCACTAAGAGCACTAATAGTTCATCACCATATTTACCCAACAGTTGAAGGCTTCATCTCAAACCGAGACCCATCCACCTCCAACTGTTGTATTGTCCAAAACAAACCATACTAACTGATGACCAAGGGCTTCGTCCTGAAACTCAGGATCCCTCCACCTTTGGCCATCATATTGTCTACGTGCAGGAAATTAAAATTGTTTAACAGACAAGAAAAGTAAATTGTTTAACACATCAACCATCAAACCTAACAAAAAAAGTGGGCTCCGGCCTAGGCATCAATATCCATCATCGCCCACTCAGCTTCCCTCACACAGCGGCATCCTCTCCTGCTTTCCCCGGCTTCTCAGCACCGGCATCCTCTCCAGCATCCTGTTCAGCATCCTCACCAGCATCCGCTCCAGCATCCTTCTTGCCTCCAGCCTGATCCACCACCTCTGCTGACTTGGAAGATTCACCGGCTTCAGATGGGAGTGGCACAGCCTTGCCTCCGAGCTCCTTCAGCTTGGCTACCCAGGATTCAATTGGCCAGGATGGACAAACAAGACCTGTCTCCTTGGCCTCATAGGCCATCTTGATGCGTGCTTGTAGCAGGGAGACAATAGCGGAAGTCTTGATTCCTTCCCGGAAATTGATCATGGCCTGATCATGATCCATTTGCATGGTGGCCAATTTGAGCTCAGCATCCTGGGTGACCTTTTTTCAGCTTATCCTCATAGTGCCGGCTCTTTGCCTCGGCGATGGCACCTTGGTCGGCAACAGTGGTTTCAAGCTGCTTAATCCTGGCTTCATGAAGGGCGACAGTACCACATGCATCGTTGTACAAGTGGAGCAAATGCTGGAGGCCCTGTGCATCAATAACAGGTATGAGTTAGAATCTATATATCTATAATGACCTAGATATCCTATCAGGATATCCTGTTAGGATATCCAGGCAGGATATGTGTGCAGGATATATATGCAGGGTATGCGTCAGGATATTACCTTGTTAAGGAAGGATGTCATCGGCTCTAAGGAATCAGTGAAGCTGAGATCGTCATAGGAGAACCCTTATGAGCTTGGAGCACTGACCTCAAGGCCCTTCCTCTTTTTCGCTGTGGTAGCACGAGTCCTTGGGTTGGCCTTGGGAGCTGGAAGTGGCTTGGAGCTGGTGGCAGTAGGAGCCTCCTTCTTGACTAAGGTTGGAGTTGGATAGCTGTCGAGTTCGTCAAGGTCTAGATAGACTGGAACTTTGCTGGAATCTGCACACAGGGAGTAAAATTCTAAACCTTTCCTAAAGATATCAAATAAAAAACATGTGTCTACGGGATATCTTGCAGGATCCTTACCAGACATGGTTGCGCTTGAAAGAGGGCTTGGAGTTGCTGGAGATGGGTTGAAACTTCTCTCTGCTTCCGGAAGGAGCCTGATAGCGTCTATTCTTTTCTGAGAATCTGCAAGGGGAGGTGCTAGCTTCCTAAAATCAGCTGTACAGGAAAACGACAAAGTCAGTTCAGGATATAGAGCAGGATAACAAGCAGGATCATCTTTAAACCCTAAATCCTACCCTTCTTCAACCAATGCACCGGATAATCCGCTCCACCAAGGATTGAATCTCTTTTTACGAAAAAGAATTTGGATTTCCATTCCTCTTCATTCCTGGTGGCTCGGAGGATTAGTGGGTCACTGGAAGTAGAATAAAACAAGAATCGACAAGAACCGTGGCACCTAAGTCGGTAGGCTAGTGGGAGATCATGAACAGAGAGATCAGGGATGTGGTTGTTCTTGATTTGATCAAGAACGGACAAGACTCGCCAAAGCATTGGCATCGTTTGACTAAAACAGATTTTTGTGACGTCAAAGAACTCGGTGATAAATTCAGAAAAAGGAAATTGTAGCCCTAGAGTAAAGGGGAAAGCATTGAAACACAACCACTCGTCGGAAACCATGTCTGATCGGATTTCCCGATCAAACGGTCGGAACACTGTCCCTTTTGGGAAAATGCCGGAGGTTTTAAGGGCCGATAAGTGTGCACCGTCGATGGTGCAAATTTCTTTCTCCGGATCCTGGAGAATATTTTGGTGGATGAACGTGGGAGCGGAGTCGCCGGAACTAGACCTGGTCTGCCTTGTCATATTGTGGCCAGAATATTAGAGAGAATAAGAAAAGAAGTTGAGAGAGAAGTCTTTACCTTTTTCTCTTTGGTAAAAGCTAAATGGAGATATACATGAGAAGATATAGGGAGCAATGAGTAAATATAGGCTGATCGGTTACAAGTAGTCACATCATGGGTCTTATCACTTAATTGCCTCGTTCTTCGGGAAAAAATATAACCGTTAGTGACCAGGATACTTAACGGTAACATTTTTTGGGGACAATTGTTATGGGTGAAATTCTGAGCCTATATCCTGGAAAATATCTTGATATATATCTTGTTTATTGTATCTGTTTACATCCGGGATGCTGACTCAGGATATTGGTAACATCCTGAATGGTATCCTCAGGATCACTAACGGAATTAAATGCAGGTACGTGGGTTAGAAGCTAGCAACGTTCATGAAGACCTTTTCTATTGAAGACTCGGTCCAAGCCGTTCACAAGAAGCCGTTGAAGCCGCATTACTCGGTCTACAACGTTCACATTGGAATATTCGGAGCATCCCATGTTTATAGGAATTATAGTTTGTAATTCGTTACTATAAATAGTGGGTATATCAGATCAACTAGGACATCACAATCACACTCCCTACACACTCAACACTTGCTCTCTCGCAACTTTCACAAAATTCGTTGTAACACTTAGCGATCTGATCTATATCCTGCACTGTATCCTGAAGTTTAAAGCAATAAGAAGAACTAGGCAGCTGCGATTGTCAGCTCCCGAGGTTTTATGCCGGCGATCTAGATTGATCAAGGGCTTTCCTCGTACATCTCGTGTCATTTACTTTACTTTATTGCTCATTGTTTGATCATAGATACAGCTCAATATCCTGAGCCGTATCCTGAACACTGTTTTTCCAAAGGACCTAACAAGCATATTTTCAACACACTTTTCAGCACACTACCTCACTTGACTAATTTGATCACTAAATTGCTTCGGTAATTTTTGACCAAAACAGGGGTAAAATGGATACATAAAACCAAATATGAGGAGCATGGGAAGGTGAGTAAACATAAAGCAAGATTGGTGGTGAAGGGTTACAAACAAAAATATGGTATCGATTTTCAAGATGTCTTTGCCCCAGTAATTAGATTTGATACAATTAGGCTCGTTTTAGCATTAGCGGCTCATCATGGATGGTATTTACATCAAATGGATGTAAAAACGGCCTTTCTAAATGGGAAGTTAAATGAACAAGTATTCATAGAACAACCAAAGGGATATGTTGTCAAAGGTGAAGAAAGAAAGGTATGCAAACTGAAAAAGGCACTCTATGGTTTAAAACAAGCACCGAGGGCTTGGTACAGTAGGATAGAGGGATATTTCGTGTCTAGCGGATTCAAGAAATGTACTTATGAGCATACGTTGTTTATCAAGATAACCGAAAAGGCACGACTCATTATCTGTCTTTATGTTGACGACTTAATTATTGCAAGTGATTCATTAATAATGATAAGTAATTTCAAGGAGTCAATGAAAAGGGAGTTCAAGATGACGGATATGGGAGTTTTACATTACTTCCTCGAAATGGAAGTGTTGTGTAAAGACGGAGACATTATACTTTCACAACATCAATATGCTAAAGGGTTATTGGAAAGATTTAACATGTCACACTGCACGGGTATCTCTACTCCGATGGAATACGGACTACGACTTTCCAAGCAGGACCCTGATGAAGATATAGATCCAAATGTATACAGAAGATTAGTGGGCAGCCTCATGTACTTGACTAACACACGGCCGGATATTATGTTTGCAGTAAACAAGATTAGTCAGTTTATGGAATAGCCAAAGAGAAGTCATTGGGAGGCTGGAAAGCGGATTCTAAGGTATATAAATGGAACAATAAACCAAGGATTAGTGTAAAGGAAGCAAAGGATCTCTACTCGGATTCAGTGACAGTGACTATGCAGGGAGCATCGATGACAGTAAAAGCACGTCAGGATACGTCTTCTATCTCGGATCTGGAGCTGTGGCCTGGCAATCAAAGAAACAAAAGGTGGTGGCTTTATCATCTACGGAAGCGGAGTATATAGCACTTTCGATGGCTGGATGCCAAGCACTCTGGCTCAAAGGAATCCTAGAAGAATTAGAAGAAAAAATTAAGATACCTCCGGTAATTTATTGTGATAACAAGTCAACAATATGTTTAGCCAAAGACCCGGTGTATCACGGTAAGAGTAAGCACATAAGAATCAAGTACCACTTCATTCGGGATTTGATCAAGAAGGAACAATTAGAATTATGTTATTGTTCAACCAAGCAGCAAGTTGCAGACATCCTAACTAAAGCTTTGCAGTTCAAGGACTTCCAGCGTTTAAAGGAACTCCTACAGTTTAGAGAGATCTAACTTAAGGGAGGGTATTAGACTGGAAAAGAAAGTATAAGTTAGATTATGTTACATATTAGAATATATTAGTTAGGATTATATATCATATTATTATGTATTATTCGTTTAGCATAAGTTGGGGCGGTTATCAAATATGAACCCCCCGGATTTATATACTCTCTGATGTATCGTTTATGAGTTACCAATTCAATTAAGAACAATACAGTTTTCGTCCTAGATAATCAATCTAGTAGTGTGATTCAATCCAATAGTTACAAGGATCACTAATGTGCAAAAAGTGTGTAATCGTCAATAAGTTGCAGAGAGTTCTCGAGTAGTGTGTGTTTGCTAACTTGTTCTATCTATTCAAGCTTGTTATCCCCTTATAAAAATGGAAATAATCTAGCTAACTAACAATCCGCAAATCATGCTAGCTTCCCACGACTTCCATAACGGTCACAAAAGCCATGCACGTGCAGAATAATGGAGCATATTCCCCTAGAATCTAGGCAAGACCAAGTTCCATTCGAATACTCCTGCAAAACAAGTTCAAATATAGTGGAAACAACCGTTAGTATAAGGATAATAATGAGGATCCTGGATCCTTAAACCTGCAACGTCTTCCGAGGATTCTTAATTCAAACAGAACTGAGGATACGTGATCCTGGCTGCACTTGAGGATCCATGATCCATACATTGGAAAATCCATCCCTAACAATTGCCCCCAAAATATGAGGAATTAATTGTAACTAGATGAGTCATATTTTCTATTCGATCCGAAACAACTTGGTTAGCGAAAAACTAGCCGTTGTAATCGGACTAGCCGTTACGAATATGACGTCAGCGATAAGACTACCTGCAGAATCATCATTATATATAGGTTAGAGATAAGGATCAAATTGCATTTAAATTCGAGAGTTACTCTCCTTTAAACCATCATCCAGAGATTGAACAAGTATCTCTCTTCTACCTTCTCTCTACATTTTCTTATTCTGATCTTCTGTTCTCGAGTATCCATGGCGAAAATGGTTCTCCGATCCTCACCTGCTAAGGATCCTAAAAAGGATAGTCCTTTGAAAAGCCAAGGCGTCACCAAAAACCCTTCGTTGGAACTCTACTGCTTCACTGATCCAGAAATTGATTGGATCCGCCATTGCTTTCCGGCTGAAACCGTTTTCCGATCCTTTGACTCTTCGATGAAGAGTAACTGTATTTCTGACACTCGGGTCGCTTTTCCGGCCACCCCTTTTCTGATAGGGTTCTCTTATCCTTTCCCTGTTTTCACACAATCCTTCTTCACACTCACGGGCATGTGCTTCATACAGGCCATGCCCATGATGTGGAGAGTTCTCTACACCCTGGAAAACATCATAGAGCAAGAGGATGTAAAAATAGGAATGTCTGAGTTGAGTCAGTTATAAAACCTTGTCAGCCATGGTTCACATCGTTTCCTGTTCAAACATAAACCTGGTCAGCCTCATCCAATCCTTAAAACCACCAAAAATGACACCCACTGGAAGAGCCATTTCTTCTTTGTGAGGAGGGACTCAATCCCAGATGGGAAAAACCTTCCCAAAAAGTGGAGCACCCATGGTAGGATATGGGATCCTTAGACAAGGATCATAATAGGACTCCTTTTCTTTTAAGGATAACTGATCCTTCTTTCTGTTTTTGCAGCTATCTCACTTTCTCACATCCAAGAAACACCTGCAACAAAGGAAAGGGTTGCTGCTTTCTGGAGCCTTGATCCTGTTGTAAGGACATTTCAAGTTAAAGCAAAGGATTCACAAGAAGTATCCTCCGGTTCCTTCACCATGTCAAGTAAGTATTCAAATTTGTGTATGATTAAATGTTTAAATGAAAATAAAAAAAGAATACTTATCTGTGTTTTGCATTTGTAGGCACTGGAAAATCCTCAAAATCAGCTTCTAGGTTCAGTGTCAGTGACCTTGACGCATTTGCTTCTTCCAAGTCCATCAAGAAACAGCTAGCTGCCAGTCCCAGCGTCCCAAATCCCAAAAGCATGAGCACACGGGGCAAAGGTGCCAAGAAAAGAAAAGCTTCTGAAGCCCTTGAAGGTCTCCCTCTCTTCCAACACCAGTTCGAGGAGTACGTCTCTAAGGTAAGGATCCCGGATCCTTAAGTCTGATCTTCCCATACTAAGGATAACGGATCCTGACATGTACTTCTTTTTTGCAGAAATTTGCTGAGATCCAAATGCTTCTGGATCACCACTTCGAAGAGGCTGAACAAAAACACCTGGACATCCAGAAGATGTTCCTGGCAAAGGACTAGAAAATCGCCTCTCTCGAGAATGCGATCAACCTGGTGACCCAAGCTACAGCTCAGCAGGAGAAGGAGGAAGTGATGGAAGGAGTCAAACTCTCTGCTACAATCGCCATGCTCAAGATCAAGCTTCAAATGGCAAAGTAGGCTGAGGATCCTTCTTTTGACAGGTCTGCCTGGGATCAGGAGGCTTGGGAACGGAAGCTGGCGGAGCTGGATAATGAAGGGGATGCTGAGGAGGTCTTGGCAATTGAGGCTGGTGGCAGTGGGCTGAAGGATCAAGCAGAAGGAGCAGCTGGCGGTGATGATGATGCAGCGAAGGTGTAGGCTGCAACAATGGGCGATGATGGATATTTCTAGACGTAGCCGGATCCCATTATTTATGGTTTAATGTTTTTTTTGGTGTTGATGTTTTTAAACAATGGTTGGTCTGTACTTGAACAATAGTTTTAGGGTTTAGGATCACTGATCCTTAGAACAATAGGGGGTAACAAAGGTGGATGAGTCCTTCTGTTTGTGGAGGATGAAGCCTTTGGTGCCCCTCGCCTTTTATTTCCTGCACTTAGACTTTGTTAATATGGACACCCTTTACCTACCCCAGCGGACGGGCCCCGTATTGCTGGTAGATGCTTGGGGTAGGTAATTTTGACAACCTTTGAAGGGTTTAACTTTTGATAAATAAATAAAACCTTAATCTTTTGGCTATTCAGTGTTGTTCATTGTGTATATTTACCTTTCAATTGTTATTGTACAATTTCTTTGAATTTACAAGTGTTTTGGTCAAAAATCAAGCAAAGATAATGCAACCACATCTTTATGTGTGAGGTGTGATGCTTGAATCAATGAACAATATTAAGGATCACCCAGAAATGTAATGAACAAGTGACACAATGATTTATACGAGGAAAAAGCCCTTGATCAAGAGTTGATCTCCGACATAAAAAACCTCGGGTGATGGAAATTACCGATCACCAACTTGAATTAAATAAAATGTGTGTTACAACTTCGGATGATAGCGAGCTAGTTACAAGGATCACTAGAGTGAAATGTGTAACAATGATGTGTAATTGCCGAGCAAAGTGTTGTAAACTGATGAGAGCAGTACGAGTGTGTGTTTGTAGCCAAAAATAGCCAAGTGTTCTAATCTAGCTCGCTATCCCCTTTTAAATTTAGTAAATATCTAAATAACTAACTATCCGCAATTCATGCCCTCTCCCCACGATCTCCATAACGTTCACCATGGTCAAGCACGTGCGGAATAAAAGAGAATATGCTCCAGGAATATCGCCATGACTAAGTCCAAACACGTACTCCTGCAAAACACTTCCATATTCAAAGTAGACAATCGTTAGTGTAAGGATCACTATGATGATCCTGGATCCTGATCCTACAATACTCTCTAAGGATCACTAATTCAGACAGAATTAAGGATCCTTAAACCCGACAGCAATTGAGGATCACTGATCACAGGAAAATCTTCCCCTAACAATTGCCCCCAAAATACAAGGAGTAAAAATGTAAATAACGAGTTGTATTTTCTCGTTCTTATCCGCAACGAATCAACGGATAACTAGCCGTTACAAGCCTGACGTCACTGAAGTGACTATCCTGCAAGATCATTATTATAAATTGAAGTTAGGGATATAGATCAATTTGCATTTAAATTCAAGAAAGACTCCCTTTAAATCCACATTCGAAGATCAAGCAGGTATCTCTCTTCCTCTTCCCCCTTTACGTTTTCTTTTCCTATTCATCTTCTTCTCTACCATCATGACTAAAATGATGCTAAGATCCTCCCCAGCTAAGGATCACACAAAAGACAGTCCTTTTAAGAGCCATGGGATCATCGAAGATTCCATGAAAGAACGATGCTGCTTCACTGATCCACAAATAGACAGAATCCGTCATTGCTTTCCGGCGAGTACCGTTTTCAAAACATTTGACCCCACCATTCTGAGCGATTTTATTTCTGAAACCTGGGTAGCTTTCCCGGTCACTCCATTCACAATAGGATACACATACCCTTTCCCTGAATTCACCCAATCTTTCTTTTCCCTCACCGGCATCTCCTATATTCAAGCTATGCCAATGATGTGGAGGGTCTTGATCACCCTTGAAAGAATCATTGAGCAAGAAGGCATTGATCTGGGAATGTCGGAGTTGGCAGAGATGTACAACTTAGTGAGCCACAGATCCCACCGATATTTATTCAAACATAAGCCCGGCGAAGAACACCCCATCCTCAAGACTACCAAAAATGATACCAACTGGAAAAGGAGATTCTTCTTTGTCAGGAGGGATACCATTCCAAACGGGAAGGATTTGCCAAGGAAGTGGGCCACCCATGGTAGGATAGAGGATCCTTAGAAGGATCACCGAATAAGCTTGCTTCTGATGAGGATCACTAACATGTTTTCGTTTCTTTTGTGCAGCTATTTCTGTTTCACATATTATACCATCACCTGCCACCAAGGAGAGGCTTGCTGCTTTCAGAAAACTTGATCCTGCAACAAGGTCATTTCAAGCCATCACCCAGGATTCTCAAGAAGTATCCTCAGGTTCTGTAACAATGTCAAATAAGTATCCTGTTGTTTGCATAATTAAATGTTTAATTAAATAGTTAAATAGAAATGGGATAAGGATACTTATCTGTTTTGGACGTGTAGGTGCTGGAAAGTCATCAAAGTCTGCTTCTCTCTTTAGTGTCACTGATCTTGACACTGTCCGATCCAGAAAGAAAAAGTCTGCCGCTAGCCCCTCCGTCATAGTCCCCAAAGCAACCACTTCAAAAGGAAGAGGTGGAAAGAAGAGAAAGGCTGCCGGTACCCTTGAAGGCATTCCCCTGATCCAGCATCAGTTTGAGGAATACGTTGCTGATGTAAGAATAGCCGATCCTTAAATGTGATTCTTGTACATGATCCTTCCATACTGACAGTAAGGGATCCTGAATTGTATCCTTTCTTTTGCAAAAATTTGCTGAAATCCGGGACTATGTTGGGAACGTTGAAGAGCTTGAAGAAAAATACTCGGACCTTCAACAAGTGGCGGTGCTCAAGGATCACAAGATTGCCTCCCTTGAAAAGGACCTCAATGATGCCAAAACTCAGACGGTTAAAGCTCAGATCAACGCTGACTATGAGAAGCACGAAATCATGGAGGATGCTAAAGTCTCTGCGGCCATTGCCATGTACAAAACCAAGTTGCAGATGGCCCAAGAAGCTCAGGATCCTAACTTTGACAGGAGCAACTGGGACATGGAGGGCTGGAAGGCTAGGCTGGCTGAGTTGGAGGACGAAGAGGAGGCTGATGAGGTTCTGGCAATTGAGGCGACCAACAGCGGCAAGGATCAGGGTGGAGAAGCAAGTGGAGCTGGTGAAGGTGATGCAGCGAAGGTGTAAGCTGCATGAATGGGCGATGATGGACACTTCTAGACATAGCCGGAGCCCATTTTTTAAGTTTGGTAGTTTGTTTTGTTGAACAATGATGGGTTGTATTTTGAACAATAGTTACTAGGTTTATGGATCAAGGATCCTCAGACAATATGTAGGATAATAGGTGGTAGATGGACCCTCTGTTTGGGGGATGAAGCCACTTGTTATCCTGCCGCCTTTAATTTCCTGCACTGTTATGACCACATGAACAATGGACACCCTTTGCCAACCCATGTGGACGGGCCACGTTTTGCTGGTAGAAATGTGGGTTGGCAATTTTGACAACCTTAAAGGGTTGAACATTTTGTGAATAAATAAAATTTTAACTTTTCGGCTTATCTTGCGTTGTTATCCTTATGAATCCTTTAGTTTCCAACTGTTATTATATACTTTGTTTGAATAAGAAAAGTTAAACAAATTATGTTTAAGAATTTTAGGATATGATCCAGGATCAAATATCCTATAGTCGAAAAACTTTAGAAAGGTTATGCCGTTTTAGGATCATTGGGTCTGTTGTCAAAGAACAAGGGTCATTTATATAAATGATAAATAAAATCAAAGTGATTTAAGGATCATACCTGAGGATCCAAGTTAGGATCCTAACTCCTCAACAATAATGATTAGGATAATCAAAAAGACAAACCTTAGTGGAAGGTAAGGATCAAGGATCCTTGCTTGTTTAACTTCGAAAACCTAAAATAGAATATAACTTGGGACTAAGCCAACATATAAGACAAGTTAGTGACTGGGGACAAGCCCAACAATTCTGGGGACAAGCCCAATATACTGGGGACAAGCCCAAAGGATAACTGGGGACAAGCCCAAAGGATAACTGGGGACAAGCCCAAAGGATCTTGTGTAAACTGGAGTATGGCCCTCACTGGCGACTATCCAAACTTAGTGACATGAAAATGCCAAAACCTTAGCTAACGTGAAAACGTTAGAAATCTTAGGAACGGATGTATGGTACGTCTACCATTATACGTAGGATCCCGGATACAGCCAGTACAATGAAATTGTCAGCCCCTAAAGCGAGTACTGGTCCCATTGCCATGAACTGTACCAGGATCATCGTGCGCTACTGGCGATACTAGGGACAGGCCCAAAGACTGGGGACTAGCCCGAAGAACTGGGGACAAGCCCAAATAACTGGATGCTTCTATAGAGACTTATCCAAACCTTCTGCAAAACTTAAAACAAGTGAAAGGAGGATGAAGGATCCAGGATCCTTATCCTTATATATATATATATATATAGGATAATTAAGGATGGAAACAGTTTAAGATTGGATCATTACCAAAATGAGGATCCTTTGTCATGTAAGGATCCATCGAGGATACTCCTTAGCTAAGGATCATGGATCCTTATCACATGAAGTACTTCTTCAAGTGGACAACATTCCAAGCTCTTGGTAACAAATCACCTTCCATTGTCAGCAAACGATATGCCCCCTTTCCTGCTTCAGCTTCAATCAAATAAGGGCCTTCCCACTTTGGTGCCAACTTTCCATCAGCAGGATTGGTGGTATTCTGAAATGCTTTCCTCAACACCATATCACCAACTTGGAATTTCCTGATCCTGACATTCTTGTTGTAAGCTCCAGCCATCCTTTGTTGATAACTGGCCATCCTTATCCTTGCCAAATCCCTGAGTTCTTCTATAGTATCCAGGTCTTGAACCAAGATTTCAGCATTTCCTTCAGGATCACGGATACTTGTTCTTGTAGTAGGAACCACCATTTCTGTAGGGATCACTGATTCTGCTCCAAATACCAAAGAGAATGGAGTTTGACCAGTAGCATTCTTGGGAGTTGTCCTATCAGCCCATAATACATAAGGTATCTCTTCTACCCATTTTCCTTTCTTGGATCCAAGTTTCTTTTTCAAGTTGTTGATGATGATCTTGTTGGATGATTCTGCCTGGCCATTAGCTTGTGGGTGGACTGGTGTTGATGTTATCATCTTAATCCCTCAGCTGTCACAAAAGTTAGTAGTTCTACTCCCAATAAATTGGGATCCATTATCATATACAATTTCAGAAGGGATACCAAATCTAGTAATAATATTTCTTTTGATAAAGGATATCACTTCTTTCTCCCTGACTTGAGCAAAGGCTTCAGCCTCTATCCACTTGGAGAAGTAATCAGTCATAGCAAGCATGAATACTTTTCCACCAGGTGCCTTAGGAAGCTTACCAACTATATCCATTCCCCATCTCATAAATGTCCAAGAGGAGGATATAGGATGCAAAAGTTCAGCTAGTTGATGAAGGATATTACTATGTCTTTGACAAGGGTCACATCTTTTAGCATAATCCACAACATCCTTCTTCATAGTAGGCCAATAGTACCCTGTCCTCAGGATCCTTGAGAATAATGCCCTGCTGTCACACCCCGACCACGTAGGACAACAAACCGCGGCGGAAACATCGGGGAGTATTGTAACAGAAGCAATCGTTTCACAACTATGGATACAAAAGTGTTTCGTTTTATTGATAATATTAAGCATTGCATTGTCTTAACATAGAATAAACCAGTTTTAAATTGTCTATCATAGTTATTATGTCACTAAGGCCTCGTCCAGATCCTATGTGACGCATGCATCCTAGCAGTCATTCAAGCATCAACACCTGAAACATATGTAAAAACTTAGTCAGCAAAGAAATGCTGGCGAGTACATAGGTTTTATAGGAGTGTCGAATTCATGGCTAGTTTAAGTGTTGCAATACTTTATTAAAAACTTTGTTTTGAAAAGAGTATAATATTGCAACTTAATTGTCCAACTCGAATCAAACGGGTTATAGTTTATAAAACCTCGTAGCCATGATTCTTAACCCAAAAACATTTGCTTTTGAAAATCAACTTGTAAAACATCTCGTAAAAACTCGTATAATTTATATCTCTTAGAAAAACATCGTTGTGTGATATTGTTTCAAAATCGTTTCCTCGATGAGCTAAATAACGACACGCAATGTAATATGATAGGAGCACTTATATATTTAAGATGTACCAGCGGCGCATCTACCATGATACTATCATACTACACCCGCCCCATTAGCTAATTATTGCCCAAAACCAATCGTTTAATTCGTTTACTCGTTTCACCTCGTGTATCTCGTTTCAAATCGTTTAACTCGTCTCAAAATCGTATTTGTTTTAATAGTGAAACTACTTTTGGTCGTCTCGTTAACAACATTCAAACCTGTGTGACTCGTTTATTGTTCAACTCGTTTCGTATTAACAAACCACCAAAGGGTAAGTTAACAATCATCAGATTCAGTCGTTATCCACAACCCCCACACATAACCATGGGTGCAGTGCAATAACGGGATTTGTCAGATCCTATGGTACCATAACCTAATACTGGTCGGCTTGATCAATGTTAATGAATGTCATTCGTTATGTAATTACAACCAACAAGTCGTGTACACCTTATCGAAATCGTTATTAGTTTTGTATAAACCACCTTAATCGTTATTGAAGTCATCGTTTAAACCTTGAAATTCGCTTTGTACATATGAATCACCCCAAAACAAGTGAAAACGATAAAATAGGGGAGCTATGTACTCACCTTCGGGTGCGTTTTTAAATGTTAACACAATCCCTCAATTGTTTATCCGCCCTAAATTAAATAAGAATGATTTTTAATAATCAAAACCACACTTTGGCATGCAAAATATCACTTATGTCATTTCTGTTTTAATGTAATCGAAACTGGACTGTTTTCGGACATTTAAATAAAATAGTCAACTTATTCTAAAAATTCCCAAATTTTTACAGGATGTCTTAAACGATCCAAATTTTATTGTGTAAATATATCAGGGTCTAGTTCATTACCAATATTTTATAAAAATTCATTTTCCCGACTGCAATCAGATTTGTTACATTCTGATCGCAGTCTACGGAATAATTCACTAAAAATTAATCGTAAGTCCGTTTAACGTAATTCCAGTTGGAGGATCACGGCGACAACGGTGTCCATCTACAGTATAAATTTCATGATCTAACCCTACACAGATTTTAAGTTGTGACTGAAAACGTATAACCCATTTTACTGCAGTTAAAATCAGCCTTAGCTGCTGTCACGAAAACAGACTTTTAAAATAGTAACCGACCTCAGAAAAATACAATTCCAGCGCCATTTTCTTCGTTTTTCGAAAAGACACGATTTAGGCTTCAGAAATTCCATTTTTCGATTTATTAAAGTCCGTTTACAGCCTGTTGAAGGCGGCTGAAAAAGTAACTCAGCATGTTATTTCACGGTTTAAACATTACTAAATCGCATCAACGAGTGTCCGAACAATGGATTTAGCAAGAAAACAACTTTTAAACATCAAGTATGATTTAACCAACCCTCAAACCAACAAGATTCCGCTTCATGAATCAGACATAAGTAAACTTTTATGTAGCTTTTATGTTCATAACTCTTGTTTCACATTTTCTAGCATTCTTGTAATTTAGTGATTTAAACCACAACATATCATACTACAAAACATAATTTTGAACAAGATGAACCAAGGTAAAATGGGACTTACTACTAGCCTCTAGCTAGGGGCGAAATCTAGTGAAGAAATGTGAAGAAAAGATGGCGAAAAAGACTAGAACAATGCTCCTTTGAGAGTCCTTCAAGATGCAACCTCTATCTATTCTTTGAAGCTTTGTATGGCACTAGCAAATGAAGAAGATGAAGAATGTTGGAAGGTGGTGGTGGGTTCGGTTATGAAGGACCGAAAATGAGAGAGAGAGTGAGGATGTTGTGTAGTGTAAGAAATAGGGTGATATTTATAAGCAAGATCTAAAACAAATCCTTCAAGATCATAAGATCTCTACATGTATCCAAGAAAGATTGTGAAAATATATTGCAAGATCTTACCAAAAATTTGGTGGGTGTTTACGGTTAGAGAGAGGAGAGAAGGATAGATTGTGTGATCTAATAAAGATTGTGTAGAGATATAGAAGGATATGGAAGTATTTATAAAGATTTCATGTACAAATACTTGTCCAAAATAATCTACCAAGATCTTGCAAAATATATGGTAGGGCCATCATAGTTTGAAACCGTATGTGGGTATGGGGAAGGGGGTAGAGTGTAACTTTGATGGTAAATAAGATAGAAGTGGGTGTTTAACTGGGTACCGGGTATTTTATCTAGCGTTTAAATCCCGGTTTATGGCGTTCTAAATTATTTTTATTTTTCTATAAAAATAATCTTGCCAAAATATTACTGAAATAAATTTCAGTTGTCAAGACTGGCTGCGTTGTCCGCGTTTCGCAGTAAAAGCACTGTGTTGCGCAGAAACACGCGGTACGCGCTTACACTTGAAAAATAACGTTTTAAGGCATTTCGATTTATTTTTCAACATGTACCTGATTAAAAATAAATTTTTAATCATAACAGAATATTTTTGGGATTTAAATATTATCCGGGCGGTCACCAACGTTCGTTTCGCAGTTTTGTCGTAATTAGTTCTTTAATTCAAATAAACATGTTTTCGCCATACCGAATCCTTCGAAACTTATTTCTAAGTTATGAAAGGGATATTTAGGGTATGTTTAGCTTACGTCACAGTTCCGGAGTGTACGTTGCGTTAAACTGATTGCGTTTAAGCACCAGTTTGCGTATAACCTTCCAGAAGGTGATCTAAGGCTTGAAATCGGAATCGAATCAAATTGTAAAAATCACCAAACACAAATACACACATAATAGCACAAAAACACATATAATAACACCAAAGCACATTGTTTTATTATTATCGGACATTGTTTTACATAATACGATGATTACAGATCACAGTTGTCACAGTCTCCCCTACTTTAGGAAATTTCGTCCCGAAATTTTACTTAGGGGAATCTTGTGAAAACAAATGCGGATATTTCTCCTTCATCTGGTCCTTATGTTCCCAAGTAAACTCGGGGCCACGTTTGGATTCCCAGCGAACCTTGACCAAATGAATCCGTTTGCCTTTCAACTGTTTGTATGAACGGTCCACTATCTCCACAGGTTTCTCGATAAAGTGCATCGCTTCATCGATTTGAATCTCATCGAGAGGGACGTGAAGATCAGCGTCAGCTAAACACTTTCGCAGATTGGACACGTGAAAAGTCGGATGAATATTTCCAAGTTCTGGAGGTAGCTCTAGTCGATAGGCAACTTTCCCAACTCTTCCCACAATCTTGAATGGTCCAACATATCGTGGTGCAAGTTTTCCTTTCCTTCCAAATCTTACCACTCCCTTCCAAGGTGACACCTTGAGTAGGACACGGTCTCCGACTTGAAATTCTACAGGCTTGCGTCCTAAATCCGCATAACTCTTTTGACGGCTTCTAGCTGTCACAAGATTTTCGCGAATTTTCTTGATTTTGCCTGTTGCTTCCAGAATGATCTCAGGTCCAGTAAGCTGAGCTTCACCGGTCTCATCCCAACAGACAGGTGAACGACATTTTCGACCGTAGAGAGCTTCGAATGGTGCCATCTTAATGCTAGCATGATAACTATTATTGTATGAGAACTCGATCAATGGTAAATGAGAATCCCAATTACCACCAAAGTCTATCACGCATGCTCTAAGCATATCCTCCAAAGTTTGAATCGTCCTCTCAGATTGACCATCTGTTTGGGGATGATAGGCAGTGCTTAGATTTAGTTGGGTCCCCAAAGCAGATTGCATGGCCTTCCAAAAATGAGATGAAAATCGAGCATCACGATCAGAAATGATATCCAAAGGAACACCATGTCGTGATACAATCTCATCAACATAAATCTTTGCAAGTTTATCAGCAGATAGGTCCTCGCGAATCGGGAGAAAATGAGCTGACTTCGTTAATCGATCGACAACAACCCAGATAGCATCATGACCTTTAGAAGTACGTGGTAGCTTAGTGATGAGATCCATCGCAATGCTCTCCCACTTCCAAACCGGTATCTCTGGTTGTACAAGCAACCCAGAAGGTCGTTGATGTTCAGCCTTGACTTTAAGACAAGTTAGGCATTTCGATACGTACAAGGCAACATCTTTCTTCATACCAGGCCACCAGAACTTAGTACGAAGATCCTTGTACATTTTATCAGCACCAGGATGGATAGAATATCGGGACTTGTGAGATTCGTCCATCACTAGGGTGCGGAGATCGTCTTGTTTCGGGACCCACAAACGATCCTTGAAATAAAGCAAACCATCGCTTTTTGCTTCGAGTTTAAGCTCAAGCTGATGTGGTAATTCCATAACCATCAAACTCTGTGATACACAAAATTGCTGAGCTTGAAGAACGCGAGATTGAAGATCAGATAGTGTTTGAACGGAATGAAGCTTGACTCGCTCTTTTCGACTAAGCGCATCGGCTACGACATTCGCCTTACCAGGATGGTAGCGAATTTCGCAATCGTAATCATTCAAGAGTTCAACCCAACGTCGTTGCCTCATGTTCAACTCTTTCTGATTAAGAATATGCTGAAGACTTTTGTGGTCTGTGAAAACCACACACTTCGTTCCATAGAGGTAGTGTCTCCAGATCTTAAGCGCGAAAACCACAGCTCCTAACTCGAGATCATGAGTCGTATAGTTCTTCTCGTGGATTTTCAGCTGTCGAGATGCATATGCAATAACTTTACCTCGTTGCATGAGGACGCAACCAAGGCCTAAGTTGGATGCATCGCAATAGACAACGAAATCATCGTTTCCCTTGGGCAGAGATAGAACAGGAGCATTACATAACTTTTGCTTCAGCGTTTGGAACGCTTCTTCTTGCTTGGGTCCCCACTCAAAAGGCTTATTCTTCTGAGTCAAAGCTGTGAGTGGAACCGCAATCTTCGAGAAATTAGAAATGAATCGACGATAATAACCGGCAAGACCAAGAAAAGATCGAATCTCTGTCGGCATCGTTGGCGTACTCCAATCCTTAATAGCAGCAATCTTGGATGGATCCACATGAATACCCTGCTCGTTGACTATATGACCTAGAAACTGAACTTCTTTAAGCCAGAATTCACACTTGGAGAATTTAGCAAAAAGTTGTTCCTTCTTAAGGAGTTCCAACGTTAAGCGAAGGTGTTGCTCGTGATCGGCTCGAGTCTTCGAATAAATGAGGATATCGTCGATGAACACAATAATGAACTTATCTAAATAAGGTTTACAGACCCTATTCATTAAGTCCATAAAGATAGCTGGAGCATTTGTCAAGCCAAAAGGCATGACTGTGAACTCGTAATGTCCATATCTCGTGCGGAAAGCAGTTTTGGGAATATCTTCTTCGAGAATACGAAGTTGATGATACCCAGAACGTAGATCGATCTTAGAAAAACATGAAGCACCTTGCAGCTGGTCAAAGAGATCATCAATTCGAGGTAGGGGATATCGATTCTTGATGGTAAGCTTATTAAGCTCACGATAATCGATACACATTCGAAAAGACCCATCTTTCTTTTTCACGAAGAGGACAGGAGCTCCCCAAGGTGAATAACTCGGACGGATGAATCCTTTATCAGATAACTCTTGAAGCTGTTTCGATAACTCTTTCATCTCTGACGGTGCAAGACGATAGGGTGCTTTCGCAATCGGGTTGGCATTAGGTACAAGGTCGATATGAAACTCAACTTGACGAACTGGAGGCAAACCAGGCAGTTCATCGGGAAACATCTCTGGATAATCCCTAACAATCGGAATATCCTGGATATTCTTACTTTTGCTTCTCTCCTCGGTGACATGTGCTAGAAAAGCAACATATCCCTTTCTTAAATATCTTTGGGCCTTTGTACACGACATAAGCTTCAAACCGCCAGATGGCTTCTCACCACGAATTTCCAGAACATCGCCAGACGGAAGAGGAATACGAACAATCTTATCGAAGCAAACCACCTCAGCGTGGTGTTTGGTTAACCAATCCATTCCAATGATGATGTCGAAGCTTCCAAGTTGCATTGGCGTGAGGTCAATAGGAAAAAGATGGCTATCAAGGTTTAACTGACAATCACGAATAACAGAATCGAGAACAAGAGGTTTACCAGTAGCAACTTCGACAGATAAGGGTTTCCTTAATTTAGTTCTAGGTATCGCAAGCAAAGGTTCAAAAGATAACGAAACAAAACTTCGATCGGCACCAGAATCAAAAAGAATAGATGCGGGTTGATTATTAACAAGAAACGTACCGTTAACAACCTCGTTGTCGGCCCTCGCTTCGTTTGCATTCAAATTGTATGCTCGCCCTCGAGCAGGATTCACATTAACGTTCGCATTCGGATTTTCATTAGCATTTGCCAGCCTCGGGCAGTTGTTGCGGAAGTGGCCAAACTCTCCACAATTGAAACATGAACCTGGTGGGAATCTTGCAGTATTCCCCTGAACTGGAGCTTGAACCTGGGCAACCTGATTTTGCCCTGAACGACAAACATTGGCCAAATGCCCAAATCTACCACACGTCGTGCATTGCTTACAAGCTTGTTGTGCAACATGATGACCGTTGCAGCGAGCACAATGTGGTGCGGTACCAGCATATGCTTTCTTTGCAGGAGGTTGAGTCGGTGGGTTCTGAGGGTTCTGAGCAGTCTGTGCTGTAACAGCAAAGTTATGTGCACCCTTTCGCTTCCTTGATTTCTTCGACGACTCACCTTCTTTGCCTTTACCCTTCTTCTTGTCTTTCGCAGAATCAGATGCTTTCTTCTTGTCACCCTTGCGGGTGAGTTTACCCTTTCTGACTTGGGATTCAGTCAAGGTAGCAGATAACTCGATCGCTTGACGAAGGGTAGTGGGTTTAACAGCGGTCACAATGTCCAGCATAGAATCGGGTAGACCATCGATATATCTTTCGATTGCTTTGTCTGGTGGGGTAACCATGGTGGGACACAATAGACTGAGTTCCTCAAAGCGATCCGTGTACGCACGATGTTCAGCCCCATCTTGTTTTAGATCGTCAAACTCTCGCTCCAAAGCTCGAATCTCGTGACGGGGACAGAACTCTCTCATCATGAGAGCCCGAAGCTCATCCCATGTTTGTGCCAACGCCACTTCGGCACCCCTATCGCGCATAATACCATTCCACCAGGTAAGCGCTCTCTTCTCAAACACGCTTGAAGCAAATTCAACCTTACGTGCATTCGGACACTGCACATGCCTGAATGTGTTCTCAATACTCTCGAACCACTGTAGGAGCGCAGTTGCTCCTTGCGACCCAGAAAACTTTAGAGGTTTAGCGGAATTGAAGTTCTTGAAATTACACTGCGCATTGTTGTTGTTATTATTGTTATTGTTGTATATCTCGTGAACTTGTGTTACAACACCGGGAAGCACAGCAGCTACTTGCTGAGAGACTAGGGCTGCGATTTCTTCAATGGTGAAAGACTGTGCTTCACGTCGGGGAGGCATTGTCTAACAAGGAAATATGAGAAACGAGTAAGGTTGATAATTAGGAAAAGCGAAAGATGTATCGACAAAACACAAGGAATGCGATCATTTGTTCGTTACCTCGAACAAACAAACGACACGCAGTGACTAATCAAAGTAAATGAATCAAAATAACGCATCACGAAGACATGCTCGCCTATAAGTGAACACTCACCCCGAGAGTTCCCAGGTAAGAGTGACTGGTCCGATTATGTGGATTTGTACGAACACTCTAGCCTTAGACAGAAAACTCAGGGTACAGGCATTCACTCTTCCAGTTTGCACGTGTTCACATTATTTTAACCCAAACTTTGACGAGATTTTGAAAATTCAAAAGGCACTAAGCCAAATATGAATCAAATGGGAAGGGTTCAAAACCATAAAACAGAGGGTTCAAAACCTAGTAATCAATTATCCTAGAACGGATGATTAATTTTCGAAGCAGATTCGGATTTGTGTTCTCGTTGTGGTTATCACCTAAGGATAGGTGACGGTATTGTTTTAAAATCTAAACACAAGTAAACTTGTGTTAGGGTCCTAAAGTTATAGTCTAGGTCAAGCATTACTAATAACCTAATTCCCTATAACCATTGGCTCTGATACCAACTTTTTCTGTCACACCCCGACCACGTAGGACAACAAACCGCGGCGGAAACATCGGGGAGTATTGTAACAGAAGCAATCGTTTCACAACTATGGATACAAAAGTGTTTCGTTTTATTGATAATATTAAGCATTGCATTGTCTTAACATAGAATAAACCAGTTTTAAATTGTCTATCATAGTTATTATGTCACTAAGGCCTCGTCCAGATCCTATGTGACGCATGCATCCTAGCAGTCATTCAAGCATCAACACCTGAAACATATGTAAAAACTTAGTCAGCAAAGAAATGCTGGCGAGTACATAGGTTTTATAGGAGTGTCGAATTCATGGCTAGTTTAAGTGTTGCAATACTTTATTAAAAACTTTGTTTTGAAAAGAGTATAATATTGCAACTTAATTGTCCAACTCGAATCAAACGGGTTATAGTTTATAAAACCTCGTAGCCATGATTCTTAACCCAAAAACATTTGCTTTTGAAAATCAACTTGTAAAACATCTCGTAAAAACTCGTATAATTTATATCTCTTAGAAAAACATCGTTGTGTGATATTGTTTCAAAATCGTTTCCTCGATGAGCTAAATAACGACACGCAATGTAATATGATAGGAGCACTTATATATTTAAGATGTACCAGCGGCGCATCTACCATGATACTATCATACTACACCCGCCCCATTAGCTAATTATTGCCCAAAACCAATCGTTTAATTCGTTTACTCGTTTCACCTCGTGTATCTCGTTTCAAATCGTTTAACTCGTCTCAAAATCGTATTTGTTTTAATAGTGAAACTACTTTTGGTCGTCTCGTTAACAACATTCAAACCTGTGTGACTCGTTTATTGTTCAACTCGTTTCGTATTAACAAACCACCAAAGGGTAAGTTAACAATCATCAGATTCAGTCGTTATCCACAACCCCCACACATAACCATGGGTGCAGTGCAATAACGGGATTTGTCAGATCCTATGGTACCATAACCTAATACTGGTCGGCTTGATCAATGTTAATGAATGTCATTCGTTATGTAATTACAACCAACAAGTCGTGTACACCTTATCGAAATCGTTATTAGTTTTGTATAAACCACCTTAATCGTTATTGAAGTCATCGTTTAAACCTTGAAATTCGCTTTGTACATATGAATCACCCCAAAACAAGTGAAAACGATAAAATAGGGGAGCTATGTACTCACCTTCGGGTGCGTTTTTAAATGTTAACACAATCCCTCAATTGTTTATCCGCCCTAAATTAAATAAGAATGATTTTTAATAATCAAAACCACACTTTGGCATGCAAAATATCACTTATGTCATTTCTGTTTTAATGTAATCGAAACTGGACTGTTTTCGGACATTTAAATAAAATAGTCAACTTATTCTAAAAATTCCCAAATTTTTACAGGATGTCTTAAACGATCCAAATTTTATTGTGTAAATATATCGGGGTCTAGTTCATTACCAATATTTTATAAAAATTCATTTTCCCGACTGCAATCAGATTTGTTACATTCTGATCGCAGTCTACGGAATAATTCACTAAAAATTAATCGTAAGTCCGTTTAACGTAATTCCAGTTGGAGGATCACGGCGACAACGGTGTCCATCTACAGTATAAATTTCATGATCTAACCCTACACAGATTTTAAGTTGTGACTGAAAACGTATAACCCATTTTACTGCAGTTAAAATCAGCCTTAGCTGCTGTCACGAAAACAGACTTTTAAAATAGTAACCGACCTCAGAAAAATACAATTCCAGCGCCATTTTCTTCGTTTTTCGAAAAGACACGATTTAGGCTTCAGAAATTCCATTTTTCGATTTATTAAAGTCCGTTTACAGCCTGTTGAAGGCGGCTGAAAAAGTAACTCAGCATGTTATTTCACGGTTTAAACATTACTAAATCGCATCAACGAGTGTCCGAACAATGGATTTAGCAAGAAAACAACTTTTAAACATCAAGTATGATTTAACCAACCCTCAAACCAACAAGATTCCGCTTCATGAATCAGACATAAGTAAACTTTTATGTAGCTTTTATGTTCATAACTCTTGTTTCACATTTTCTAGCATTCTTGTAATTTAGTGATTTAAACCACAACACATCATACTACAAAACATAATTTTGAACAAGATGAACCAAGGTAAAATGGGACTTACTACTAGCCTCTAGCTAGGGGCGAAATCTAGTGAAGAAATGTGAAGAAAAGATGGCGAAAAAGACTAGAACAATGCTCCTTTGAGAGTCCTTCAAGATGCAACCTCTATCTATTCTTTGAAGCTTTGTATGGCACTAGCAAATGAAGAAGATGAAGAATGTTGGAAGGTGGTGGTGGGTTCGGTTATGAAGGACCGAAAATGAGAGAGAGAGTGAGGATGTTGTGTAGTGTAAGAAATAGGGTGATATTTATAAGCAAGATCTAAAACAAATCCTTCAAGATCATAAGATCTCTACATGTATCCAAGAAAGATTGTGAAAATATATTGCAAGATCTTACCAAAAATTTGGTGGGTGTTTACGGTTAGAGAGAGGAGAGAAGGATAGATTGTGTGATCTAATAAAGATTGTGTAGAGATATAGAAGGATATGGAAGTATTTATAAAGATTTCATGTACAAATACTTGTCCAAAATAATCTACCAAGATCTTGCAAAATATATGGTAGGGCCATCATAGTTTGAAACCGTATGTGGGTATGGGGAAGGGGGTAGAGTGTAACTTTGATGGTAAATAAGATAGAAGTGGGTGTTTAACTGGGTACCGGGTATTTTATCTAGCGTTTAAATCCCGGTTTATGGCGTTCTAAATTATTTTTATTTTTCTATAAAAATAATCTTGCCAAAATATTACTGAAATAAATTTCAGTTGTCAAGACTGGCTGCGTTGTCCGCGTTTCGCAGTAAAAGCACTGTGTTGCGCAGAAACACGCGGTACGCGCTTACACTTGAAAAATAACGTTTTAAGGCATTTCGATTTATTTTTCAACATGTACCTGATTAAAAATAAATTTTTAATCATAACAGAATATTTTTGGGATTTAAATATTATCCGGGCGGTCACCAACGTTCGTTTCGCAGTTTTGTCGTAATTAGTTCTTTAATTCAAATAAACATGTTTTCGCCATACCGAATCCTTCGAAACTTATTTCTAAGTTATGAAAGGGATATTTAGGGTATGTTTAGCTTACGTCACAGTTCCGGAGTGTACGTTGCGTTAAACTGATTGCGTTTAAGCACCAGTTTGCGTATAACCTTCCAGAAGGTGATCTAAGGCTTGAAATCGGAATCGAATCAAATTGTAAAAATCACCAAACACAAATACACACATAATAGCACAAAAACACATATAATAACACCAAAGCACATTGTTTTATTATTATCGGACATTGTTTTACATAATACGATGATTACAGATCACAGTTGTCACACCTGCCCCCAGTGTGATTTCCACAATCTCCTTCATGGAGATCCTTTAAAACTTCTTGAATTTCAGGATCCTCAAATACATCTAAGATATGGTCCTGCAAGAGATCGTTTGTATAACATGTTATTCATTATTGTAAATTGAGATACCTTAATTTTGAAAGCTCTAGGGTTTTCTCCTGTAGGGATCTCTCCATGTTGGATATATCTCATGATTGGGAGGATCGAGGATCCTGATTGCGGAGCATCACTAGGTATGATCGCAGAATCTTCTCCTATCTCCATAGCCACATAATCCTCGATAGCAGGATTCAGGATATGGATAATAGGGATTTTGATATCCTCTGGGATCTTCAAGGATGATCCTAAATTGGCCAGAGCATCAGCTTCTGCATTCTCTTCTCTTGGTACCTGTGTCAAACTAAAAGATACAAAAAAGAGTGCCAACTCTTTGACTATCTCTAAGTATTTGATTAGCTTTTCACCTTTAACAGCATAGGATCCATTAAAGTGATTAGTGATTAATAATGAGTCTACATGTACCTCAAGATACCTGATCCTCATATGCTTGGCAATTTGCAAACCAGCTATCAAGGCTTCGTATTCAGCCTCATTGTTAGTAGTTTGGAACTCACAAGCTATAGAGTGGGGTATTATGTCCCCCCTGTGGCGATTTTAGTAGTATTCCAAGCCCAGTTCCTTTGACATTAGAGGCTCCATCAGTGAAGAGTATCCAAGGATCCTTAGTCTCCTCTAGCTGTTGGACTTCTAGTTCAGCTTCCCTTTGCAAGTCACTACTGAAATCTGCCACAAAGTCAGCTAAGGCTTGGGATTTGATAGCGGTTCTAGGCTCATATCTTATATTATAAGCACTGAGCTTCACTGCCCACTTAGCCATCCTTACTGATGTTTTGGTCAAAAATCAGTTAAGGATAATGCAACTAAACTCTCTGTTACGGGGTATGATGCTTGAATTGGTAAACAACAATGAGGATCACTCAGAAATGAATTGCACAAGTGACACAAAGATTTATACAAGGAAAAAGCCCTTGATCAATGAATGATCTCCGGCATAAAAAACCTCGGGTGATGGAAACTACCGATCACCAACTCAAATTAAACAATTAATGTGTTACAACTTCGGATGATAGCGAGCTAAGTACAAGGATCACTATAGTGTATCGTGTAAAAGTGTATGAAAAATGCTAAGTGTTTTGCCGAGAGCTGGTGAGAGCAGTTGTACGAGTGTGTGTGTAGCCAAAAAATAGCCAAGTGTTCTAAAAATAGCTCGCTATCCCTTTAAAAATAGAAAATATCTAGCCTAACTAACTGTCCGCATTTCGTGCCTTCTCCCCACGTTCTCCATAACGTTCACAATGGTCAAGCACGTGCAGAATAAAAGGGAATATGCTCCAGGAATATCGCCATGACCAAGTCCAAGCCGGTACTCCTACAAAACAATACCAAATTCAAAGTAGACAATCATCAGTATAAGGATCCTTAGGATGATCCATGATCCTGATCCTGAAGCACTTCTGAGGATCACTAATTGTCACAGAAGTAAGGATCACCAAACAGGATAATACTTGAGGATCACAGGTCATTAAGAAATCCTCCCCTAACAATTGCCCCCAAAATATAAGGAGTAATTATGTAAAATAAACGAGTTGTATTTTGTTGATCTTATCCGCAACTAGCTAACGGATAACTAGCCGTTGAACACGGACTAGTCGTTGCAAATCTGACGTCACAGAAGTGACTACCCTGCAAGATCATGATTATAAATAGGAGTTAGAGATAGGATCAATTTGCATTTAAATCCAAGAGAAACTCCCTTTAAACTCTCAGCCGAAGATCAATCAGGTATTCTCTTTTCCTCTTCTTCCTTCTCTTACTCTGCTTTTCTTTCTTTACCATCATCTCATCGAAAATGATGCTCCGAAACTCTCCCGCCAAGGATCACCAGAAGAACAGCCCTTTGAAGAGTCAAGGGATCATCAAAGATTCAGCGACTGAGAGGTGTTGCTTTACTGATCCACAAGTAGATAGGATCCGACACTGCTTTCCGGCGAACACCTTCTTTAAACCTTTTGATCCTACTGTTCTGAGTGACTATATCTCTGAGACTTGGGTAGCTTTCCCGGTCACTCCTTTCATGATAGGATATTCGTATCCTTTCCCCGAATTCACCCAATCTTTTTTCTCCCTCACCGGCATCTCCTACATCCAAGCTATGCCGATGATCTGGAGGGTCTTATATACCCTTGAAAGGATCATCGAGCAGGAAGGGATTGATCTAGGAATGTCGGAGTTGGCTGAGATGTATGATCTCACAACGTTTGGATCCCACCGATATCTGTTTAAGCGAAAACCCGGTGAAGAACACCCCATCTTCAAAGCCACCAAAAACGATACAAACTGGAAACGGCGTTTTTTCTTTGTCAAAAGAGATTCTATCCCAAATGGAAAGGATCTACCAAGGAAGTGGGCCACCCATGGTAGGGTAGAGGATCCTGAGAAGGATCACCAGACAGTCTTGTTTTTGTATAAGGATCACTAACACCCCTTTGTTTTATGTTATGCAGCTGCCACTGTTTCACACCTCATACCATCTCCTGCCACCAAGGAAAGGCTCGCTGCTTTTAGAAGACTCGGTCCTGAAACGAGATCATTCAAAACAAACACCCAGGATTCACAAGAGGTATCCTCAGGCTCAGTCACAATGTCAAGTAAGTATCCTGTTTTTTGTATAGTTAAGAACTTAAATAAATAGTTAAATAGAAATAGGATAAGGATACTTATCTTGCTTTGAATGTGTAGGTGCCGGAAAATCATCCAAGACTGCCTCCAAGTTTAGCATTGCTGATCTTGACACCGTGCGATCCACCAAGAAAAAGGCCATTGCAAGCCCTAGCGTCTCGATCCCCAAGGCACCCACTAAGGGAAGGGGTGGCAAGAAGAGGAAAAACTCTGAAGTTGAGGATCTACAAGGCCTGCCACTGATCCGCCACCAGTTCCTTGAATACTTCAATGATGTGAGGATCACTGATTCTGCTTATATATCCTGCTTGTTTGAGGATCACCTGATCTTGAACTGCTTTGTCTTTTTTGCATAAATTTGCTGAGATTGAAGACTACGCGGGAAGTGTTGAGGAGCTGGATAAGAAGATTGCTGATCTCCAATAGGTCACAGTGCTCAAGGACCTCAAAATTGCTGACCCCCAAAAAGATCTCCAAAATGCCAAAAATGAGACGGCCAAGGTGCTGATCAATGCTAATTACGAGAAGCACGAGATCAGACAGGATGCAAAAGTCTCCGCCGCCATTGCCATGTACAAGACCAAGATACAGATGGCCTTGGAAGCTCAGGATCCTGACTTCGACAGGAGCAACTGGGATGTGGAAGGCTGGAAGGCAAGGCTGGCTGAGCTGGACGACGAGGAGGAGGCTGAGGAGATCCTAACGATCGAGGCTGGAGGCAGTGGCAAGGATCAGGTGAAGGATACCGGAGCCGGAGGGGATGAAGAAGCAGCGAAGGTGTAGGCTGCATGATTGGGCAATGATGGACACTTCTAGACATAGCCGGAGCCCAATTTTTAGGTTTGATGGAAGTTTTTTGTGGTTGTGATGTTTTCGTTAAACAATGGTTGGTTTGTACTTCGAACAATAGTTTTAGGGTTAAGGATCCAGGATCCTTTAGACAATAGGTAGGATTACAAATGGTGGAGGGATCCTCTGTTTGGGGGATGAAGCCATTGTGATCCTGCCACCTTTAATTTCCTGCACTTGCTATAACCGTATAAACAATGGACACCCTTTGCCAACCCATGTGGACGGGCCACGTTTTGCTGGTAGAAACGTGGGTTGGCAATTTTGACAACCTTAAATGGTTAAACTTTTTGTGAATAAAATAACTTTAATCTTTTTTGGCTTACTTTGTGTTGATATTCTTGTTATTAGTTTACTTTCCAACTGTTGTTCTGTTTGCTTTGTTTATATTTATCAAGCCTTGAAAAATTAAAAATCATTCAAAAAGTTGAGGATATGATCTAGGATCACATATCCGATAAACTTCAAAAAGTGGTATAGTTTAAGAAACATAAGTTCAGTTGTCAAGGATCATACCTGAGGATCCAATAAACAATGAATAAAATCAAAATAGTTAAGGATCATACCTGAGGATCCAAGTTAGGATCCTAACCCTTAATACTATAACCAGGATAACCATAAGACAAACCTTATGAAAAGGTGATCAAGGATCCTTTAATGTTTGGCTTCAAAGACCTGAAATAGGATACAACTTGGGACTAAGCCAATATAAGATAAAAGTTAGCAACTGGGGACAAGCCCAAAGGATAACTGGGACAAGCCCAAGGATAACTGGGGACAAGCCCAAGGATCGTGTGTAAACTGGAGTATGGCCCTAACTGGCGACTATCCAAATTTAGTGACATGAAAATGCCAAAACCTTAGCTAACGTGAAAACGTTAGAAACCTTAGGAACGGATGTATGGTATGTCTACCATTATACGTAGGATCCTAGATATAGCTAGTACAATGGAATTGTCAGCCCCTAAAGCGAGTACTGGTCCCATTGCCTTGAACTATACCCGGATCATCGTGCGCTACTGGCGAAACTAGGGTCAAGCCCAAATAACCGGTGTCAAGCCCAAGTAACTGGTTGCTTTTGTGGATAACCAACCCTTTGCTAAGGATACCTAAACCTTTAAAACTCAGAATCACGTGAAAGGTGGATAAAGGATGCAGGATCCTTATCCTTATGTGAGAAAGTAAGAAAATGAAATAGTTTGAAATTAGGATGTTACCAAAATAAGGATCATCTGTGCTCTAGGGATCCTTCAAGGATACTTATGATGTGAGGATCATGGGTTCTGCTCACATGAAGTATTTCTTCAAATGGACAGCATTCCAGGCTCTAGGTAGCAAATCACCTTCCATTGTTAGTAATCGATATGCCCCCTTTCCTGCCTCAGCTTCAATCAAGTAAGGGCCTTCCCATTTTGGTGCCAACTTTCCATCAGCAGGATTGGTGGTATTTTGAAATGCTTTCCTCAACACCATATCACCAATTTGGAACTTCCTAATCCTGACATTTTTGTTGTAGGCTCCAGCCATCCTTTGTTGATAACTGGCCATCCTTATCCTTGCCAAATCCCTGATTTCTTCTATAGTATCCAGGTCTTGAACCAAGTTTTCAGCATTTCCTTCAGGATCACGGATACTTGTTCTAGCAGTTGGAACCACCATTTCTGTAGGGATCACTGATTCTGCCCCAAATACCAAAGAGAATGGAGTTTGGCCTGTAGAATTCTTAGGAGTTGTCCTATCAGCCCAAAGCACATAAGGTAGTTCTTCTTCCCATTTTCCTTTCTTAGATCCAAGTTTCTTTTTCAAATTGTTGATGATGATCTTATTGGATGATTCAGCCTGACCATTAGCTTGTGGGTGGACTGGTGTTGATGTTATCATCTTAATCCCCCAGCTGTCACAAAAGTTAGTAGTTCTGCCCCCAATAAATTGGGAACCATTATCACATATAATTTCAGAAGGAATACCAAATCTAGTTATAATATTCCTTTTAATGAAGGATATAACTTCCTTTTCCCTGACTTGGGCAAAAGCTTCAGCCTCTATCCACTTGGAGAAGTAACCAGTCATAGCAAGCATGAACACTTTTCCACCAGGTGCCTTAGGGAGCTTACCAACTATATCCATACCCCATCTCATAAATGGCCACGAGGAGGATATAGGATGTAAAAATTCAGCCGGTTAATGAAGGATATTGCTGTGTCTCTGACAAGGATCACACTTCTTAGCATACTCCACAGCATCCCTCTTCATAGTTGGCTAATAGTATCCTGTCCTTAGGATCCTTGAGAATAATGCTCTGCCCCCAGTGTGGTTTCCACAATCTCCTTCATGGAAATCCTTTAGGACCTCTAGGATTTCAGGATCCTCAATGCATCTTAAGTATGGTCCTGCAAGAGATCGTTTATACAACATATTATTTAATATTGTGAATTGAGATACCTTGATTTTGAAAGTCCTAGGGTTTTCTCCTGTAGGAATCTCTCCATGTTGTAAGTATCTCATGATTGGGAGAATCCATGATCCTGAATGAGATTGAGTATCATCACTAGGGATGATTGCAGAATCCTCTCCTATCTCCATAGCCACATGATCCTCGATGGCAGGGGTCAGGATGTGGATAATGGGGATACTTATATCCTCCGGGATCTTCAATGATGATCCGAGATTGGCCAATGCATCAGCTTCTGTATTTTCCTCCCTTGGTACCTGTGTCAAACTAAAGGAAACAAAAGAGAGTGCCAATTCTTTGACTATCTCCAAATATTTGGTTAGCTTTTCACCTTTAACGGCATAGGATCCATTAAAGTGATTAGTGATTAATAATGAATCTACATGTACCTCAAGATACCTGATCCTCATATGCTTAGCAATTTGTAAACCAGCTATCAAGGCTTCATATTCAGCCTCATTGTTAGTAGTTTGGAACTCACAAGCTATAGAGTGAGGTATTATGTCCCCCTGTGGCGATTTTAGTAGTATTCCAAGCCCTGTTCCTTTGACATTAGAGGATCCATCTGTATAGAGTATCCAATGATCCTTAGTTTCCTCTAGTTGTTGGACTTCTAACTCGGCTTCCCTTTGCAAGTCACTACTGAAATCTGCCACAAAGTCAGCTAAGGCTTGGGATTTAATGGCTGTTCTAGGCTCATATCTTATATCATAAGCACTAAGCTTCACTGCCCACTTAGCCATCCTTCCTGACATTTCAGGTTTCCTAAGAACATTCTTAATTGGAAAATTAGTTTTAACAATAATGGCATGAGTTTCAAAATAATGTCTCAATTTAGTAGATGCCATAATTAATGCAAGGATAAGTTTTTCTAAGTGTGAATACCTGGATTCAGCATCAAGTAAACTCTTACTTACATAATAGACAGGATGTTGTGTACCTTCGTGATCCTTAACAAGGACGACACTTACTGCTTTTGAGGATACCGCTAGATATAAGGATAACACATCTCCTTTTTCTGGTTTCATCAAGGCCGGGGCTGAGGATAGGTAATCCTTAAGAGCTTAGAGAGCGTTTTCATGCTTCTCAGTCCAATCAAACTTCTTGTTTTTCCTCAAGATATCATAGAACTCTTTACATTTCTCTGAGGATTTGGATATGAATCTGTTAAAGGCTGCAATCCTGCCTGTCAACCTCTGGACATCCTTAGCATTGGCAGGAGATTTGATGTTTATTAAAGCTTTGATTTGCTCTGGACTGGCTTCAATGCCTCTCTTGGTCACCATGTATCCTAAGAATTTACCTGCTTTAACACCAAAGTGACACTTTAAAGGATTAAGTTTCATATTATATCTGTCAAGGATATGAATGCTTCCTCCAAGTCTCTCAGGTGATCCTCAGCCTTATTGGATTTCACCACCATATCGTCTATGTAAACCTCCATAGTGTGTCCAATCTGATCCTTGAACATCATATTCACTAGCCTTTGATAAGTTGCACCTGCATTTCTTAGTCCAAATGGCATAGCAATATAACAGTATGGAGGTTTAAGAAATGCAGGTACACAATGTTAATATGTATGGGTACCGGTTGGAGTCATAAAGGCTGTATCCTCTTGATCAGATGGTTCCATCTGAATTCGTTGAAATCCAGACGAAGCATCCATAAAAGTTAACAGTTCATGACCCGCGGTTGCATCCACCATGGAGTCAATGTGGGGTAATGGGAAAGGATCCTTGGGACATGCCTTATTTAAATCAGTAAAATCGACACATACCCTCCACTTTCCGTTTTTCTTTTGAACAACAACCACATTGGCCAACCATCTTGGATACTTGACCTCTCTAATCATACCTGCTCGGAGTAATTTTTCTACCTCCTCCTGGATAATGGCATTTCTTTCTGGTGCAAATTTCCTCCTTTTTTGATGGATTGGTTTGAAGGACCTGTCAATGCCAAGTTTGTGAGTGATTATATCTTTAGATATACCTGTCATGTCTTCGTGTTTCCATGCAAAGGTAGTTTTCCTCCTTTTGAGGAAGGATATATATAAGACCCTAACACGTAATTGACAAAATTCGCAGCGGAAGTTCATGCCATAAAATTTCTTTCATTATAAACCTTATGTCTTACTTGAAAGTTCACTTTTAAAATAACTCCTTTATATTGAATACATCAAACTAACTCAATTATAGAATAGAACATAACTTATGTATAACAAATTACATTCTTAGACACCCCGTACAATCCTTCATGTGACTCGGTCCACGATCTCTGTCCCTTGTTAATCCTCCATGACCCAATCAACCTGCGCTCACCACATACATTCATACGTTAGCACACATTATAAACATAAATAAGTTTCCTCCTTGACTTTTCACATCTCTTTGTCATATTGGAACTCATGTTAGCATATTACATTCACTTTATAATGCATACTTTATACATCATCGTCCTTGACGATCATACCATATCGTGTAGATCATAATCTTTTATCACAACGATTTACATTCTCATCCTTTCATAAATATACATGCCTTCCTTATCTTTCTTAATATCAAATTTATCTTAACATTGTTTATAAGGCTTTAGAAATTGATTAGAATGAGTTCCATATACTTAGAGACCCAAACCACATTTAAAAACTTTAGATGTTAGTATTATAAGTGTAAAAAGTTGTTAAATATCATAATTTACCTCATACACCATCAAACAACAACATATAACAATTTTATCAATCCTGTCGTAGGCTACAGTCTACAAACCGTAGCTTACAGTCCATTAATAATCAATAAAACAGCCCCTCCAGTACCGTAGCCTACGCTGAGCCGTAGGTTACGCTGCAGCCCAGCTACAGATTAATCAACAAAACAGCCCTTCCAGTACCGTAGCCTACGCTGAGCCGTAGGTTACGCTGCAGCCCAGCTACAGATTTACCGGTTTAATCCTTTTTACGAAAACAGCCGTAACTTTCAAACCGTTTGTCTGTCTTACCTCCCGTTTCTTCCTACATGATCGTAAATTAACATTCTATCATGTGAACTTGAAATTTAACATCCGGGTTAAGGAAATTCTTAACTTATACGTTTTCGGCTTATTATTTTTACGAAAACGGCCGTAACTTTCAAACCGTTTATCCGTTTTACTCGATTCTTTTTCCTACACAACCGTAATTTAATTCTCCATCACATGGAGTGAAAATCCAATATTTGGATTACCATAATTTATGACTTCTAAACCTTCAGCTTATTACCCTTCTACCAAATTTTGACCCGTTAATGCATATATCAACATAACTTGATTGTTTAACCTAAATTCCTCATGAACCTTATAATTTCAACGTCGTCTATCATATAAGGTCCCAATCACGGGTTTCTTACAACATCCCAACCCATTTCCACTTAAATTTTATTTTGACCCGTTAAGGGTATTTACGCATTTTAAAGGACTTTGACTCGCAAAGATCATACTTTTCGCTTTCATACATGTCCAAAGTAATCATTTAATCTAATGGCTTGTTTCTAAACAACCTTTTAAAGTCATTCGCCCGATATACCTATCAAGGGCATTTTTGTCAACTTCGCTCCATCCTTTACAACAAAGGACTTCATTGCATATTTAGCCAATCTCACTACTTAACTATAACTCTAATTACACATACCTGGCTCGGATCAAAGCTATGACCCGTTTTAATACTTCATCCGCTAAATTGCTCGTTAATAGAAACGAATTTCCTTTCGCTATTCATTTTGTGAATTCACGACGCTTGACAAAACAATTCATTACTCGATATCGCCAAATGGTGATATCTTCACCATTTGACCCGTTTTATCTAAATATCCATTTTATCCTTGTGGGATTTTAATTATCCATCATCCCATCCATGTAACTTATTCCTTTGTTAATTCACAACCAAAATTACCATAATACCCTTTTATCCCTTTTTAACCATCAAACTTAGTTTCTTTTCATGAACACATGTTCCGACCCGTATCAAAACTTGTCGAAACTTCATACCTCATTTATAAACTTATCATATTCATAATCTATACAATGAATAGGTATTCTACAAGGAGGGTGTAAGCTTAACTTACCTTGCATCCGAGTACGCTTCCCGTGCACATAAGTTCCATTTGACCCGCTTCTTTCCCAAGCTTCCATGTCGCTTATCAAGCACCAACTATCATATATCATTCTCAAGATAGTTAGCTTATTCATCATTCATCACAACCTTTTCATTACACGGATCTTATATGGAATTTATCATTCAACCTTATAACATGCTAATCTATCATTTCTTATCCGATTTCTTTAAACATTCACACACATGTTTGATTCCAAACATCATTAACATAAGTAAATCATCAATTTACATCAGATTATCTAAAACCCACTTCATAACTACATTATTAATCACTTATTAGTGATCTAAACTTAAGTTCTTCATAATATCATCATACCCTTGGTGTATGTACTACCTTCTAAACATAAAGTACAACTAGTTCATGCACAATCTCCTAATCTCATACATAATTCATCAAATTCCACTTCCTAATCAACATAAATCATTCATGCATAAACATCAAACATATCATCCTCATATTTCTCCCAATTCATCTAACAAGAATTCATCATACCCACATAATACATCGATCTTTCAACAAGACTTTGACATAGGTGGTGATTCTAGTCACCATCTTCACCCTAACTAACGGGTTTCACCTCTAATCATCAAATTAACACAAACCATACGTAACCCATGTTCTATACGATGATTCTAACCCTTATACATGATCAATTTCATATTCACTCACGGATTTGAACATAACCCACTTCACACATGATCACCAATCTTAGATTTAAGACATACCTTATGATCCCCTCGTGAAGGTGATCATTAATCCGTGTTCCTTCTTGAATTTGAGCTTCGATTCACCCTTCAATTTGGTGATTTAGTTGAATTAGGGTTTGGAGCTCTTGAGAGCTCCTGAAGCTTCAAGAACACGCACGTATGTGTGTTTGTGTGTGTGTATAGACCTTTTAATTAGTAATCAACTTTCAGCTGTTCCACTTTAGCCCCTCGGGTTTGCCTTTAAAACATAACTGACACTACCTTCCTCTTTTAATAGTTTTTACCATACAATTTACTAGGTTAAATAGCCTAGTCATTTATTTCATGATATGTCATATAGGAACATACGGCAAACATAAGCATTCGGGTTTTGGGGTGTTACAAGTCTACCCCCTTAAATGAGGTTTCGTCCCTGAAACCTTTCTCATTTCCTCTTACACACGCATCTATGTTTGACTTAATAGTCACATTATAATTATAAGTAATCATCCTATCTCGTTTCATAATTATTTATACACTTGACTTCTTCTTAACAAGTCTATACTTTCAATGGCATACTTTCACATAACATTCTCATTTCCTCGACCCGTTAGTAACAGGTCAATATACATATTCATTTAAACTTATAATAATGCTTACCTTCATATGATCCGTTTAAAATAGATTTAATACCTTCGCCTCATCCTTTAAGATTCCATTCCATGCACAGGTTGTATAACATTTAACCATTGTTTTGTTATCAAAATAAAACTACTATTTCATAGTCACGCCTACATGCTTAACTCCATAGTTAACATCATTCTACATTTTCCTTAGTTATGGTACAATACATACCCTTACGTTACCTTCAACTCACCTTATTCATTCTACATTACTATTCCTCTCATTTCGTGCATTTACTTAATTTGCATAAGTATACGTATCATGCCACATTCATCATACGAGAGTTTAACTAATACTCGTATATTTTACTTAAAACCTTTAAGATTCACTTCTTAAAGACATAGTTTTCATTCTTATGTCAACTATTAGAAATCAAACTTTCCATATTATACCATGCCCATTCCAACATTCATTTCATAGGTCGTACTCAATTTACCAATTCATACTTATCCAACATAAGTTAAACTTTTTACAAACCTCATCTCATATCATTCATCGACAATCCATAACCCAGATCGATCCGCATTCTTCACATGCACTAGCCGTACCAGGCTAGATTTCATTCATCCGTGCAATGTGCCTTCGCTCATGCACAACCTCCCACAAAATCGATGGGTTTCATCACCTCTAGGTTCTAACATTATCGTCAACAAATTTAACAGTTTGCACTTTTTCATTCAAACATTCCTTACATCATTTCGGCATTCTTAACAAAACCTACCCTTCTTGTGCGTACTTAAATCATTTTCCGGGTATTAGCCCGTCATTCATTTTGACTCCCAATAGTTGATTACCAGCACATTTAACACATAACTTATTCAAACTTCTTTCTTTCATTTAAAATTTAAAATTTAGGTTTGCGTGCCAATCATGATCATTCTTTCATTCAGTTACTTTACATTTACTCACATGATTCGTTTGACACAACCACGGTCAAACTATTGACACATCGCGATGTGGGCTATTTTCATCATTTCTATATTCTATACTCGTCCTGCGGACACAATCGTAGCATCCATACCTTTCATTATTTCTATGTTTTGAATCCGTCTAGCGGTTTCAAACTTACCATTTATACATTCTCTTCCTTCTATGCTTTGAATCCATCTCACGAATTCAAACATATCATTCACATCTTTTATTCCTTACATATGTTGAATCCATCTCGCGGATTCGGACTTATCATTTCTACATTTCATTCCTTGAATCCGTCTTGCAGATTCAAACATTCCCTTCATGCATTTCATACCTTGAATCCGTCTCACGGATTCAAACATTGCATTCACATATTTCATTCTTTGAATCCGTCTCGCGGATTCAAACATTTCATTCATACCGTTCATTCCTTGAATCCGTCTCGCGGATTCAATCATTTCATTCATATCTTGTTGATCCGTACTCTCTTACGGATTCAACATTTTTCATTCTTATCACTCATGTTTTTCATTCCTACATAGTACTCTCAATTTCCCGAGAGTCTTACTACCCACTTCACCCGCACGCCCACCTGCTACCCAATTCTAACGGACATACCTGCGATAATTACCACGGTCTCACGAACGTCATATGCTTCTTGCGTACTGGCCAGGTGCGCAATTCACATACTAATTCCGTGCCTTCAGGTAATCATCGCCTTATGTCTGCAGTAGTGGGTCTCAGTTCGTGCTACATTTTTACAATCTTATCAAGACAATATCATTGTCTTCCGTTTAGTACTTACCCTCCCAAGGAGATTTCTTCCTTTTTTCTTTTAACAACAGTACCCATACATATTAACATTGTGTACCTGGGGTCCGTCAATCCATTCGCATCATTGCCTGCCTTAGCGTCCATCTTAGACTGCATTCACGGATCATCCTCTTCAAACTTTTAAGCTTACCTGGCACATACAAAACCATTAGCTTCTTCATATGAGTGCATACATACACGCTTTCATTCAATTTCTACCTTTAGATCTTGATCGAGTCATGGATTGTACGGGTTCCTTATCATAAGAGCACACATGTTTGAGTTCAAGTACCTATACTCTTGTACTTGATTCTCTCAAACCAGCGCTCTGATACCAACTTGTAAGACCCTAACACGTAATTGACAAAATTCGCAGCGGAAGTTCATGCCATAAAATTTCTTTCATTATAAACCTTATGTCTTACTTGAAAGTTCACTTTTAAAATAACTCCTTTATATTGAATACATCAAACTAACTCAATTATAGAATAAAACATAACTTATGTATAACAAATTACATTCTTAGACACCCCGTACAATCCTTCATGTGACTCGGTCCACGATCTCTGTCCCTTGTTAATCCTCCATGACCCAATCAACCTGCGCTCACCACATACATTCATACGTTAGCACACGTTATAAACATAAATAAGTTTCCTCCTTGACTTTTCACATCTCTTCGTCATATTGGAACTCATGTTAGCATATTACATTCACTTTATAATGCATACTTTATACATCATCGTCCTTGACGATCATACCGTATCGTGTAGATCATAATCTTTTATCACAGCGATTTACATTCTCATCCTTTCATAAATATACATGCCTTCCTTATCTTTCTTAATATCAAATTTATCTTAACATTGTTTATAAGGCTTTAGAAATTGATTAGAATGAGTTCCCTATACTTAGAGACCCAAACCACATTTAAAAACTTTAGATGTTAGTATTATAAGTGTAAAAAGTTGTTAAATATCATAATTTACCTCATACACCATCAAACAACAACATATAACAATTTTATCAATCCTGTCGTAGGCTACAGTCTACAAACCGTAGCTTACAGTCCATTAATAATCAATAAAACAGCCCCTCCAGTACCGTAGCCTACGCTGAGCCGTAGGTTACGCTGCAGCCCAGCTACAGATTAATCAACAAAACAGCCCTTCCAGTACCGTAGCCTACGCTGAGCCGTAGGTTACGCTGCAGCCCAGCTACAGATTTACCGGTTTAATCCTTTTTACGAAAACGGCCGTAACTTTCAAACCGTTTGTCTGTTTTACCTCCCGTTTCTTCCTACATGATCGTAAATTAACATTCTATCATGTGAACTTGAAATTTAACATCCGGGTTAAGGAAATTCTTAACTTATACGTTTTCGGCTTATTATTTTTACGAAAACGGCCGTAACTTTCAAACCGTTTATCCGTTTTACTCGATTCTTTTTTCTACACAACCGTAATTTAATTCTCCATCACATGGAGTGAAAATCCAATATTTGGACTACCATAATTTATGACTTCTAAACCTTCAGCTTATTACCCTTCTACCAAATTTTGACCCGTTAATGCATATATCAACATAACTTGATTGTTTAACCTAAATTCCTCATGAACCTTATAATTTCAATGTCGTCTATCATATAAGGTCCCAATCACGGGTTTCTTACAACATCCCAACCCATTTCCACTTAAATTTTATTTTGACCCGTTAAGGGTATTTACGCATTTTAAAGGACTTTGACTCGCAAAGATCATACTTTTCGCTTTCATACATGTCCAAAGTAATCATTTAATCTAATGGCTTGTTTCTAAACAACCTTTTAAAGTCATTCGCCCGATATACCTATCAAGGGCATTTTTGTCAACTTCGCTCCATCCTTTACAACAAAGGACTTCATTGCATATTTAGCCAATCTCACTACCTAACTATAACTCTAATTACACATACCTGGCTCGGATCAAAGCTATGACCCGTTTTAATACTTCATCCGCTAAATTGCTCGTTAATAGAAACGAATTTCCTTTCGCTATTCATTTTGTGAATTCACAACGCTTGACAAAACAATTCATTAGTCGATATCGCCAAATGGTGATATCTTCACCATTTGACCCATTTTATCTAAATATCCATTTTATCCTTGTGGGATTTTAATTATCCATCATCCCATCCATGTAACTTATTCCTTTGTTAATTCACAACCAAAATTACCATAATACCCTTTTATCCCTTTTTAACCATCAAACTTAGTTTCTTTTCATGAACACATGTTCCGACCCGTATCAAAACTTGTCGGAACTTCATACCTCATTTATAAACTTATTATATTCATAATCTATACAATGAATAGGTATTCTACAAGGAGGGTGTAAGCTTAACTTACCTTGCATCCGAGTACGCTTCCCGTGCACATAAGTTCCATTTGACCCGCTTCTTTCCCAAGCTTCCATGTCGCTTATCAAGCATCAACTATCATATATCATTCTCAAGATAGTTAGCTTATTCATCATTCATCACAACCTTTTCATTAAACGGATCTTATATGGAATTTATCATTCAACATTATAACATGCTAATCTATCATTTCTTATCCGATTTCTTTAAACATTCACACACATGTTTGATTCCAAACATCATTAACATAAGTAAATCATCAATTTACATCACATTATCTAAAACCCACTTCGTAACTACATTATTAATAACTTATTAGTGATCTAAACTTAAGTTCTTCATAATATCATCATACCCTTGGTGTATGTACTACCTTCTAAACATAAAGTACAACTAGTTCATGCACAATCTCCTAATCTCATACATAATTCATCAAATTCCACTTCCTAATCAACATAAATCATTCATGCATAAACATCAAACATACCATCCTCATATTTCTCCTAATTCATCTAACAAGAATTCATCATACCCACATAATACATCGATCTTTCAACAAGACTTTGACATAGGTGGTGATTCTAGTCACCATCTTCACCCTAACTAACGGGTTTCACCTCTAATCATCAAATTAACACAAACCATACGTAACCCATGTTCTATACGATGATTCTAACCCTTATACATGATCAATTTCATATTCACTCACGGATTTGAACATAACCCACTTCACACATGATCACCAATCTTAGATTTAAGACATACCTTATGATCCCCTCATGAAGGTGATCATTAATCCGTGTTCCTTCTTGAATTTGAGCTTCGATTCACCCTTCAATTTGGTGATTTAGTTGAATTAGGGTTTGGAGCTCTTGAGAGCTCCTGAAGCTTCAAGAACACGCACGTATGTGTGTTTGTGTGTGTGTGTAGACCTTTTAATTAGTAATCAACATTCATCTGTTCCACTTTAGCCCCTCGGGTTTGCCTTTAAAACATAACTGACACTACCTTCCTCTTTTAATAGTTTTTACCATACAATTTACTAGGTTAAATAGCCTAGTCATTTATTTCATGATATGTCATATAGGAACATATGGCAAACATAAGCATTCGGGTTTTGGGGTGTTACAATATAAGGTCTTCTTTCCTTTCGCCAAGGATCCATGATCCTATGTAAACTTTGGATTCAGGATCATCAGGATCCATAAGGATTTCTACTACATCCTGCTCTCTTGCCTCCAAGACATCCCTTGGAGGATGCTTTAATTGCTATTGTTCACTTGACCTTGAAGCTGGTTTCATTGACGAGGTGTAGCAGTTCTTAGCTTCTTGCTGATCACTATAATCTTCACTATCCCCCAAGGACTAGGGAGCTTCACACATTGATGATAGGTGGATGGGACTGCCTTCATGACGTGTATCCAAGGCCTGCCAAGGATAACATTACAACAAGATAAACAGTCAATGACACAAAATTTTTGGTAATTATGCAGCCCTTCAACGTAGATTGGGAGTTTGATGTCCCCCAGAGTATTCTTGGTCTCGCCACTGAATCCCACGAGCACAGAGGATCTTGGTATGATATCAGATTCAGGGATATTCATCTTCTTAAGAACATCAAGCTGGATAATATTCACAGAGCTTCCTCCGTCTATAAGGATCCTGCGAACAAAATGGTTAGAAATAAAAAGAGTGATAACCAAGCCATCGTGATGAGGATCCTGAATGTCAACACGATCATCCTCATCAAAAGTTATGACTTTTCCTTTGGAGTCACTGGATGTTCAAATGGGTCTGTCTTCATTATCCATCTTGGTTTCCTTTGCATGTCTTTTAGCTGCAGAGAAGGATGTTCCACAAATATCTGATCCTCCAGAAATAAAGTTTATGACTTGTGCATCCGCTGGAGGGGTTGGAGCTTTCTCTGGGATCCTTTCAGGATCCTGAGTTCTTGACTTCTTTCTCCCCAATAACTCTTTCAAGTGCCCCTTGCTCAACAAGTATCCAATTTCTTTTCTCAGTGCGATGCATTCTTCTGTGAGATGCCCAAAATCTTCATGGTATGCACACCACTTTGACTTATCTTTAGTTGCAGTTGGTCTGTCATTTTTCCTGGGCCATCTAGCCTTATCACCTAAATTCTGCATCGCAAGGATTAGTTCATTGTTATCAACAGAAAAACAATATTCAGAAATTGGAGGATAATCCTCATCATCCTCTTCTTGTTCAACAGCATGCACATTCTGGTTATCAGATTTGTTGTAGGATCTGAACTTGTTGTTCTTGAATGAGGATCCTTGCTTCTCTTGCTTTGAGGATCCTGCTAACGTCTCCTGGATCCTCTTGTCATCCTCTAGCCGGATGAACCTAAGTGCCCGGGTTTGTACCTCATCTAGGTTCCTGCATGGTGTCATAACAAGATCATCATAGAATAATGAATCCCTAAGCAATCCCATTTTAAAAGCTTCAACAGCCGTAGCTATATCCAGGTTAGGAATATCCAAGGATTCTTTACTAAATTTAGTGATATAATCCCTTAATGATTCATTATAACCCTGGGTTATCTTATACAGATCACTAGTTAAACGCTCAAATTTTCTACTACAAGAAAACTGGTTGTTAAATAGGTTAACTAGATTAGCAAACGAGGTAATGGAATAAGGAGGAAGACTTAGCAGCCATTTAAGAGCCGATCCAGTAAGAGTGGATCCAAATCCCTTGCACAGACATGCTTCCTTTAACCTTTCTAGGATGGGATTGATCTCCATCCTTTCCCTGTATTGTGCTATATGTTCTTCAGGATCCGTTGAACCATCATACAACTTCATGGTTGGCACGTGGAACCTCTTGGGTATCTCAGCATCACAGATTGGTGGTGCAAAACGAGATATCCTATGGCTCCCATCTGCAATCTCCGGGATAGGCTTGACCACTCCTGGCACACTTGATATCATATCCTTTAACTTTTGCAATTCTCTGGCCATGGCATGATTGATACCTGTATCCTGCATAAGGCCATGGTTAGTGGCATAAGAATTATTATAAGTGTTACCTCCCATTGGGTTTAAATTAGGAACACCGGACGTGAATCCATATTGTTGAGACTCCGGAATGATCGAAGGACCAGTAGAAGCAATGGTCTGCATTGGAATAAAATCTCCCTGATGGATATCTGAACTCCCTGATTGCAAACTCCTTAAGGATCCCGGAATCTAGAAGGATCCATGGAACTGAGAGGATCCTTGAACCTGAGAGGATCCTTGAACCTGGGAGGATCCTTGAACCTGAGAGGATCCTTGAACCTGGGAGGATCCTTGAACATGGGAGGATCCTTGAACCTGAGAGGATCCTTGAACCTGGAAGGATCCTTGAACATGGGAGGATCCTTGAACATGGGAGGATCCTTGAAACGGCCATAACCCTTGAATCTGCTGTGCTCCTGAGTATTCTCCCGAGCAAATGAAGGATCCGATCTGCTGAGGGAGGGATCCTACCGGCTGGAAGTACGATCCTGAAGCCTGAGTCATTGCTGATGAACCGTAGTGCACTCCTCTTGGTCCTCCCATATATTGAACGTCTGGAACCACTGAAGGCTGGGAAGTTATAACCGGAGTATCGAAATTCAGAGATCTGGGCATCAATGGGGAATGATCCTCTGCCGATCTCTTCTGTTTCTTGATGTCTCCAATTTCTATAAGAATCCTTTCATTGGTCTTATCCTGCTGCTGTATATGCTCCTTCATCTGCAAAATCAGAGTAAACAAGTCACTAGTAGTAGGAGTATAAGAAGCAGAAGAAGTTGGAGGTTTTGAGAAAATGGGAGTTGGTTTCTTCTCAGCATTTTTCTGAGATCCAGAAGGTGGTGGAGGCAAAGGTGGAATGCCGTGAGATGAATTGACTGCAGACATCGCAGAAGAAGTGTTCTTTGATGATGAAGCCATCTGCTTGGATGCAATGAACCGAAATGATCATAAGAATGAGAATCTCTTATGAATGAAGCACCAATTGCCCCACGGTGGGCGCCAAACTGTTTTGGTCAAAAATCAGACAAGGATAATGCAACCAAACTCTCTGTTACGGGGTATGATGCTTGAATTGGTAAACAACAATGAGGATTACTCAGAAATGAATTGCACAAGTGACACAAAGATTTATACGAGGAAAAAGCCCTTGATCAATGAATGATCTCCGGCATAAAAAACCTCGGGTGATGGAAACTACCGATCACCAACTCAAATTAAACAATTAATGTGTTACAACTTCGGATGATAGCGAGCTAAGTACAAGGATCACTATAGTGTATCGTGTAAAAGTGTATGAAAAATGCTAAGTGTTTTGCCGAGAGCTGGTGAGAGCAGTTGTACGAGTGTGTGTGTAGCCAAAAAGTAGCCAAGTGTTCTAAAAATAGCTCGCTATCCCTTTAAAAATAGAAAATATCTAGCCTAACTAACTGTCCGCATTTCGTGCCTTCTCCCCACGTTCTCCATAACGTTCACAATGGTCAAGCACGTGCAGAATAAAAGGGAATATGCTCCAGGAATATCGCCATGACCAAGTCCAAGCTGGTACTCCTGCAAAACAATACCGAATTCAAAGTAGACAATCATCAGTATAAGGATCCTTAGGATGATCCATGATCCTGATCCTGAAGCACTTCTGAGGATCACTAATTGTCATAGAAGTAAGGATCACCAAACAGGATAATACTTGAGGATCACAGGTCATTAAGAAATCCTCCCCTAACACCTGACATTTCAGGTTTCCTGAGAACAATCTTAATTGGAAAATTAGTCTTAACAATAATGGCATGAGTTTCAAAATAATGTCTTAATTTAGTGGATGCCATGATTAAAGCAAGGATATGTTTTTCTAAATGTAAATACCTGGATTCAGCGTCAAGCAGACTCTTACTTACATACTAAACAGGATGTTGTGTACCTTGGTGATCCTTAACAAGGACCGCACTTACTGTCACACCCTGTCTTTTGCGGAAGCGTATGATGTGTGACTAGCTTGTTATCATTGCATTCGATCATAATAAACAACTACATGATTTAAAACGATGTTCATCCATTCGGAAAATTTTGAGGATCACAAACACTTGTCATTTAAGTTTTAAAACACAACCTTCATCTAGGTTACAATTTAACAAAAGTGGATGACATCTAAACTTGTAGTCTACTTCTAGTTACAACACTTGCGCCCAAGATCCATCCTGTCACCTGAAATACATGTAATTTTGGAAAACATCAACATAAAGTTGAGCGAGTTCATGCGTTTTGCATACCGAGTATGAAAACATGGTATGTATCTTGTATAAATAAAGTATTCTTGCAAAAATCAAGTTTTCTTGTGTACACCACGTACTAATTGAATGTTTGTACAAAGACATTTCGGCATGTGAGGACATATGGAGCATTAGTGTTGGCTCCTTTAGGGCATGTGAGGACTTATGGAGCATTAGTGTTGGCTCCTTTAACTATGTCGATTACCCTCGACTGTGTCGATTAACCTCGACTGTGTCGATTACCCTCGACTGTGTCGATTACCCTCGACTGTGTCGATTTACCTCGATTGTGTCGATTTACCTCGACTGGGACACCGAAGCACTCAAGAGGTCACATAAGGACCATGAGTGGGGCTCGGCCGTACCCGTTAGATCTAACCCTCGTCCCTAATTACTGAATGTTTTTAATGGCTTGGTACTAGTTTTCACCAAGACTTTATGGCATTTTTAGTATTAAGTCTATGCTCACATGATCTAGTAATTTCTAGGCATTTCTTAAAGCACATCATACTTGGTTCTCGTTCTCACCAAGTGTGCTTCTCGTATTTTTGTATTCTCGATTCGTATTGCACTCGGTACTCGTTCTCACCAAGAGTGCTTCTTGTATTTTTACTACTTGTAAAAAAATTATAATATTTGTAACATGTATTTCACCCCCGAGAGTTATAAAACCAAAAACAGTTAAAGAAAAGGGGGAGCATGAACTCACAACTTTGCGTTCCTGCGTCGTAAACTTCACCGGAGTTGCTTATCTAGCGTCGTGACCTAAACGCGTTTTATTAACGTTAGTCACTAGACTTGTATCGCACAAGTGCAAGTCACTACCTTTTGTATTTGTGTTCTTGTGTTAAAAATATTTATATTTTTAACTATTTGTCTTATATCATTTTCTCAAAAATAAATATACGTATCTTGTATTTTGCACCCGAATTATGTATTTTGTCCAAGTAATATATTTTCATAAATATATCCTCTTGTATGTGTCTAAGCATGTTGTATGTGTATTTTCATGTTTATACTACTCATGAGTATTTAGTGTATCTTTACGTCTCAATACGCTAGCACGTATAACACATACTATATACACTTAGCACAAAAGTTGGTGATAAAATAATATATATTTTTCTCTCAAAATTATACATATTTATATCCACTTTTATTTTTGAAGAAATCCTCATTTCTTATCACCAAAAATTAGGGAAACCTTGGTAATACCCTTAAATACATTTTTAGGGAATAAGTTCTTCAAAAACTTATATTTTTCTAAGTGTCAAAATTTATAAAAATTTTGACAGAGTTTCCCCTAAAAATGGAGGTTTCCCATGTTTTCAAAACATGTGTTTATTTTCTTTTAAATCGTCAACAATCATCAACAACAAATATCAACAATAATCATCAACAACAATTATCAACAATAATCATCAACAACAATTATCAACAATAATCATCAACAACAATCACTAATTTTCCCCATTTCATGAACTTGCATATTTACAAAAATGTGTAGTAATTTACTAGCACATTTAGTAAGTCTTGTTATCTTTAAAAATAAGTTTAATTTCTTAAAAAAAAAACTTTATTTTTAAAGAATATGAAGTTCCACAACTTCTAGTCGGTTTTTACGAAAATTATTTCTTTGTTAAAACTTTTGTTACACTAGTGTTCGCACACTTGTTTGATCACAAAAAATCACTTTTGTTTGTGTAAGATCCGGATTAGAACATGTGATTTCTTTTGACGCTTGGTCTTTTGAAAATACCACTTGTGGACACATAGATCGGCTAGTTTTAGACACTATTTCATAAGTAAAAATACTTTTACACAAGTTCATGTTTCTTGTGTGGTAGAGTTTCACCTTTTAACCCTTGCACCATTTCAAACAAGCTTATGTCAAGATCCATGATCTTAACCAAACAGGGTTAAATGATGATCCGAGCTACCACAACGTAGATCGGGCCTAAATAATCACAAATTTCAATTACTACAACATTTACACAACTAGTGAGCTTTTAACCATCATTTTTCATGTTTTTAGTAGACTTTAATGCACCATTTTGTAAGATTTCGAGTTTTAATCATTACACATCACATTAACCACTTCAAAATAGCTCAAGAATGTGTTTTAAGCAACATACCACTAGCTCGAGGCTAGGGAAGTATCTAGACGCGAATGTGGTGGATAAAAGCTAGAGAAAGAGGTCCTTCGAGCTCCGAGTGCACCAAGCCTTCTTATGCGTGACACTTGACACTTGTATGATGTTGGAATGTGAAGAACAAAATCGAAAAATATGATGGATGATCAAGGGGTGTTCGGCCGAAAGTTTTTGAGGGAGAGGAGAGAGTAGTTTTGTGGTGTTGGGTGGTGAATTGTTTAGTGTGCCATCTCAAGGTATTTATAGACATTCCATATGACATATTCCTAGCATATTCCTGGCATATTCCTGGAATATTCCTGGCATATTCCTAGCATATTCCTGGAATATTCCTAGCATATTCCTAGCATATTCTTTGGAATATTCCTAGCATATTCCTAGCATATTCCTGAAATATTCTTAGCATATTCCTAGCATATTCTTGGAATATTCCTAGCATATTCCTAGCATATTCCTGGAATATTCTTAGCATATTCCTAGCATATTTCTGGAATATTCCTAGGTTTTCTGCGTTGTCTGCGTTTTGCAGTGTAAGCACTGTGTCGCGTAGGAACACACGGTACGTTCTTAAACTTGAAAAATAACGTTTTTAAGCGTTTTAATTTATTTTTCAACACGAACCTGATTAAAATAAAATTTTAATCATAACAAAATATTTGTGGGATTAAATATTATCCGGGCGGCCATCAACGTTCGTTTCGCAGTTTTGTCGCAATTAGTTCTGCTCTTAAAGTGTGTTTTGGGTGCTTTTTAGTGCTTAGTTTTGCTTTCATATAGCATATATATTAAACCCTTGTATGTACTCTTGGGTTTTAATGTATTCTTGTTATTGGACCTACACCTAGGCTCCAATTTTATTGTCTGACTGCTTTCTGCAGTTCCGTTGACACAGTGTGTCTTACCGGTGAGTTTACTAATATTTTTGACGCAACGCTCTCGTTTTTGCATAAATCAATATTTTGTAGTATAAAACGTACATGAATTCACTTGTATGGAATTCAGAAACTTATTTCTCTTGTAAACTAGATCATGTATGTTCATTAAGGCACAGATCACTGTTCATTTAGTGTACGGAATGTACGGAAAAGTGACGGTTGTCACAGTCTCCCCCCGTTAAAAGAATTTCGTCCCGAAATTCAAGCGATGCCATCGGTCGCAGGGGAGTTGTGAAACCAATATGGTCACTTATATTTGAAACACGTCTTTGTGTTCTCATGTCATGTATTTTATCATGCTCAAGTAAATCAATCATGTCTTTTCTGCATTTTGTGGACTCTTGGTCCGAAACCTCAACAGGTTGTATAGTATATCATTGACGTGAATCTTATTTGTGGGAACTATGACTGTTCCTTGCGTCAGACTCCTCTAAAGACTAGACACATGAATGTGTCGCGATCACTACTGATCTTTTTCTGGAAGCTTCATCTTGTGAACAATGGTTCTGATCCCTACACCGGGGATTCAATCTTTTCGTTTTCCAATTCACACTACGCCCTTTCTAGGCGCGGCTCTCAATTTAGTCGTGCTTCTTCTCTCAAATTCTTACGATTTCTGCCTCTCATCGGCGTAATCTTTCTGTGTTCTGCGGGCTGTCTTGATATAATCGCATATATGAACGACCTTGCCTCTAGATTTTTTCCTGGACCATCTCGGCCAGTTGATCCATTATTCCCGGTCTCCGTTCAACACAACGGGAATTGACTCATTACGTTCCATCTAAAGCTTTACACAAAGCGGTTTAGACGGCGGCGTGATAAATACTGTTGTAGGAAGACTCTACTAAGGGTAAGTGAGTGTTCCAACTTTTTATCAAAGTTTATCACCCAAGCACGCATCTTGTTCATACAGTCTGCATCGTTCAACAGCTCAGTTCATATTCGAGTTCTTACGATCATCGGTGTGCTGCAATCCCTTGCGATCAGTAAAGATCGTGCAACGTTTTCTTTCAGGTAATAACGCCCAGTTTGCTGCGCGCAATGACTGTACCTATCTCAAGGGTTCTTCTCATGATTCCTTAATCAATGTGCCACGTATGTAATGTCGTGGTCTTGTTGCATCGGCGTACAATCGAGACTTTGTCGAGAGGCGTCACATAATTGCAACTCTAGCTCCTTAGCTCTTGGTTGCAGGGTTGGCATGAATCTCGTTCTTATCCATCATGGATCTGAAAGTTCTCACTTCGCGAATTCGAAATCCGCTTTTCGTCATCATAGCGCTTAACTGTTCTTTCTCTAAGAGTTGCAAGGTAAATTGCAGTTGTTGCTCACGACCTTCCTTGGTCATTGGCCATATGAGAATGTAGTCAATAAGTATATGGCTTATCTAGGTATGGCTTACACGTTCGATTTCATGAGGTCCATGAATATTGTCGATGCATGTGTTAGGCCAAATGGTACGACAAGGAACTCGTAACTTCCAAAGCGAGTCCTAAAGGTCGTTTCAGGGACACTTCCTTCTGGTATACACAGTCATGGACATCCTGTCCTCAAGTTGATCCTTGGGTGGCAACTAGGATCTTATGATTTTGTCTGTTTATGTTGCCAGTCGTTGGCAAAGGATTCTGATTCTCAATTCTCAGGAATTTACGCAAAATGGAACTGCCAACTTTCTCCTCATATCCCTAACTAAAGGCGTCATGTCCTTAACTTCCTCTGTCTGGTAGCTCTTGCAGTTACGTCCGGAGCTCATGCTTTACGGACGAAGTTAGTCGGTAAGACATTATTCGACACTGGTGCTGCTCTTGGTACGTGGTTTATCCTAAACTTCTCTTGACGCTGCGAAGGGGCATTTCTGGCAAGTCTTTTGAAAAGGCTACTAGAACTTCCATCGCGGGGATGTTCCCAGGTTCTGCAGTCTACTCAGAGGCATTTCTATGCCTCTTCGACCAATGAAGGATGTCGTAGATCTGCCGCCTTATGGGGTCTAGCATCCTTGCGCCTATTACAGTAAAGTTGGGTTTCATCATTCGCACGAGGGATGCGTCTGATTTTCTCGTATTGACGACTTCAGCTGCATACTTGGATTTCCGATCCATGCTGATTATTATGACCTCACGAGTCAATGGTAACAGAAGGTTACGGCCCTCTGAGTGCCTAATCACGATCCTTAATCGCTTCGACTGTTTAAGCTATCCTTCTATATGCCCATTTCTAAAGAATACGGGACGTCTATCTTACTTGAGACTAGGCCAAGAAGTTTCTTAAGTTCTAAGCATGCAAGGTTAAGGTTGATGCCAGTATTAGAAATAGATGCATAAGGGTGGTTAATAGGGAACGTACCCGTAACCACATCTGGATCCTAGCGTGGTTCACGAGTTTCGATCGTGAAAACCCTTCCTTGCTTGTTTCTTCTTTGGGCAATCTTTCCTAAAGTGCCCTGCTTCACCATATTTGTAGCAACCGGGTATTCTCTTATTTCTTCCATCTGGGTCCTTCGCCCAACAGGCGTCCCTGTTGTGCCCTTCTTTTCCACACTTTCCACACCTAGGCTTCAGACATCGACCTTTATGGTGAAAAGTGCATTCTCTGCACCTCGGCTTAGTCCCCGAGTAAACATTACCACCTGCCCTATTAATGGCTCCATCAGTGCTCCTGCCATGTGGCGAATTCACTTTCTTTCTTTTGTTTACTTTAGAGCTTCCATAGTTGAGTTGGGTGCTCATCTTTAGGTTTGAGGATTTCCTCTTCTTGTTGCTTGACGACTCCACATGAGTCTCTTTCTTGTTATCCTCAGATTCCGAAAATTTTCCCGCACGTAGAGCCTCTTCAGTAAGGGTGACACTCATATCGATAGCCTCTGCGATGGTTGAGGGTTTTGAGGTAGTAACCATGCCCCTAATCTGGGGTGCAAGTCCCCAAATGAATCGTTCTATCCTCTTGAATTCCGGTTTGACTAGGTAGGGGACGACCCTAGACAAGTCGTGAAATCGCTGGACGTATTCAGGAATCTTCGGTCCGTCCATTTTCAAATTCCAGAACTCCACCTCAAGCTTCTGGATTTCAGTCCTAGAACAATATTTCTTTTCCATCATTTCCTTGAGCTCGTCCCAGCTCAGTGCATAAGCAGCATCTGCACCAAGGGTCTGAACCTGAAGGTTCCACCATGAGAGTGCGCCATCCAGAAATAACCCTGAGATATAGGTAACGCTTTGTTGGGGTGAACAGTTACTCATTCTTAGAACTGAGTCCGTCTTTTCTGTCCAACGAACAAATGCAACGGCACCTCCTGTGCCATCAAAATTCAAAGGCTTGCAGTCCAGGAACTGTTTATAGGTGCAGCCAGTTGGAGGGTTATTCTCAGTCGTGCCATTGATGTGCTTAGAGCAGAGGGATTCATGTCGTGCAATTGCCTGCGAGATGCATTCATGCAGCTCGGCTTCTGTTCTTGGTAGCGTACTGGTGTTTGTGTCTCGCCTGGGCGGCATTCCCTTCTGCCAAAACGGTATGAAGTAGGTTAGGCAACATTCCAGGTGTCTATGAGGTACATAGCACCATAAGCCATTATGTAATCACCCAATTTCACATGTATACATAAATACTCAATGTATGAGCGGGAAACAGTTACTGAGCCTTTACTTAGGCTTGCCAACTTGGCTTAAAACGAACTTGAGGTTACATTGCCTCGGTCATTTAGGTTTCAGTTATTTCCCGCTACATTGGTTTTCTTAGGTTTTTGGCTTTACTGGGGCGTACATTTTCCCTTATAGGGGGTTGCTCGTGTATGGGTGATAGAGAGTGCAAAGTCGCTGAATCTCTTGAATGTTTCTCATCTTCACTTGCTTAAATGTCGTTTTCCTCAAACGTCTCGTACGCAGGTAGAAGTGTCAGTCACGAAGTAGGCTGAGACAGGCTTCCTACTTTCTTACCTGCTAAAGCACTGATCTATGTGATGTTCTACCAGATGAAGGTGAGGACACCTATACATTGAATTTGGTGTGGTTTTCATTAGCTCGACCCGTAGAGTCCACCAGGATTTCTGTGCACTACAAGTCGTTATTACGTGGGCCCCCGTAATAATAAATTGTCTTGCACAGTTACCCCAATTTTCTCTCGTCCAAGCAGATGATTGATCTAGGAGGGGACACTACTGTCCTTACACTCCTTGCCATGGAAAGGACCATTGCGGAGGTCCATGCGCTAACATTCGTTACTGTTATGCGCGTATAGGCACGATGATTAGATGGAATAGGAATGGAGAGAATTCCTAGTAGTTGGAGGGGCACCTTCGTGATGAATACTTCATCTTCCTTTTCTAGTCAAGTATGTTGTCAATTTTGCTTCACATAATCCGGAGGGATCTCGTCCCGTTGATTAAGAGTTCGTTCAAGGTCGCCGCCTCTGCCTCGTCATCACCACCGTAGTTTGGCATCTTCACGTTCGAGAGGGAAGAGCAGCCATCTCCTACGGAAGTAAGCTCAGAGTCTTGTCTGGTAATCACTCCCAGCCACGAGCTTTGCAAAGGACGCGAGGTCGATAGCTTCATCGTGCGAGTCACGTACCGTAATAGGAGTCGGAGTCGAAAGAATTTTATTCACGTCAATAATCATTCCGTACACTTATTCGTATGCATGAATACAAATAACAAATATGCTACTTAGCATAATCAAGTAACTTAATGCATTATACCACGTATAACTCTCGTTTTGGGGGGGGGGTCATTTTGTCAAGTCTAACTTTTGTAGACTATGCCTTGGTTGGCACCTTACTCTATGGGTATTCCTCACTAGTGTCCTTGCCTTGTCTTTTCTTTGAAAAGTGTCTGACTCGTGGATCTTGGCGCTTTCGTGAATGCAATGAAAACCATTTTGTAAAATGTTTTTGTGAAAGCACTTTAGTGATTGTAGTCTAGACTCGAGAAGGAATCCTAGTTCACTACAATCGAAGCTCTGATACCAAACTGTCACACCCTGTCTTTTGCGGAAGCGTATGATGTGTGACTAGCTTGTTATCATTGCATTCGATCATAATAAACAACTACATGATTTAAAACGATGTTCATCCATTCGGAAAATTTTGAGGATCACAAACACTTGTCATTTAAGTTTTAAAACACAACCTTCATCTAGGTTACAATTTAACAAAAGTGGATGACATCTAAACTTGTAGTCTACTTCTAGTTACAACACTTGCGCCCAAGATCCATCCTGTCACCTGAAATACATGTAATTTTGGAAAACATCAACATAAAGTTGAGCGAGTTCATGCGTTTTGCATACCGAGTATGAAAACATGGTATGTATCTTGTATAAATAAAGTATTCTTGCAAAAATCAAGTTTTCTTGTGTACACCACGTACTAATTGAATGTTTGTACAAAGACATTTCGGCATGTGAGGACATATGGAGCATTAGTGTTGGCTCCTTTAGGGCATGTGAGGACTTATGGAGCATTAGTGTTGGCTCCTTTAACTATGTCGATTACCCTCGACTGTGTCGATTAACCTCGACTGTGTCGATTACCCTCGACTGTGTCGATTACCCTCGACTGTGTCGATTTACCTCGATTGTGTCGATTTACCTCGACTGGGACACCGAAGCACTCAAGAGGTCACATAAGGACCATGAGTGGGGCTCGGCCGTACCCGTTAGATCTAACCCTCGTCCCTAATTACTGAATGTTTTTAATGGCTTGGTACTAGTTTTCACCAAGACTTTATGGCATTTTTAGTATTAAGTCTATGCTCACATGATCTAGTAATTTCTAGGCATTTCTTAAAGCACATCATACTTGGTTCTCGTTCTCACCAAGTGTGCTTCTCGTATTTTTGTATTCTCGATTCGTATTGCACTCGGTACTCGTTCTCACCAAGAGTGCTTCTTGTATTTTTACTACTTGTAAAAAAATTATAATATTTGTAACATGTATTTCACCCCCGAGAGTTATAAAACCAAAAACAGTTAAAGAAAAGGGGGAGCATGAACTCACAACTTTGCGTTCCTGCGTCGTAAACTTCACCGGAGTTGCTTATCTAGCGTCGTGACCTAAACGCGTTTTATTAACGTTAGTCACTAGACTTGTATCGCACAAGTGCAAGTCACTACCTTTTGTATTTGTGTTCTTGTGTTAAAAATATTTATATTTTTAACTATTTGTCTTATATCATTTTCTCAAAAATAAATATACGTATCTTGTATTTTGCACCCGAATTATGTATTTTGTCCAAGTAATATATTTTCATAAATATATCCTCTTGTATGTGTCTAAGCATGTTGTATGTGTATTTTCATGTTTATACTACTCATGAGTATTTAGTGTATCTTTACGTCTCAATACGCTAGCACGTATAACACATACTATATACACTTAGCACAAAAGTTGGTGATAAAATAATATATATTTTTCTCTCAAAATTATACATATTTATATCCACTTTTATTTTTGAAGAAATCCTCATTTCTTATCACCAAAAATTAGGGAAACCTTGGTAATACCCTTAAATACATTTTTAGGGAATAAGTTCTTCAAAAACTTATATTTTTCTAAGTGTCAAAATTTATAAAAATTTTGACAGAGTTTCCCCTAAAAATGGAGGTTTCCCATGTTTTCAAAACATGTGTTTATTTTCTTTTAAATCGTCAACAATCATCAACAACAAATATCAACAATAATCATCAACAACAATTATCAACAATAATCATCAACAACAATTATCAACAATAATCATCAACAACAATCACTAATTTTCCCCATTTCATGAACTTGCATATTTACAAAAATGTGTAGTAATTTACTAGCACATTTAGTAAGTCTTGTTATCTTTAAAAATAAGTTTAATTTCTTAAAAAAAAACTTTATTTTTAAAGAATATGAAGTTCCACAACTTCTAGTCGGTTTTTACGAAAATTATTTCTTTGTTAAAACTTTTGTTACACTAGTGTTCGCACACTTGTTTGATCACAAAAAATCACTTTTGTTTGTGTAAGATCCGGATTAGAACATGTGATTTCTTTTGACGCTTGGTCTTTTGAAAATACCACTTGTGGACACATAGATCGGCTAGTTTTAGACACTATTTCATAAGTAAAAATACTTTTACACAAGTTCATGTTTCTTGTGTGGTAGAGTTTCACCTTTTAACCCTTGCACCATTTCAAACAAGCTTATGTCAAGATCCATGATCTTAACCAAACAGGGTTAAATGATGATCCGAGCTACCACAACGTAGATCGGGCCTAAATAATCACAAATTTCAATTACTACAACATTTACACAACTAGTGAGCTTTTAACCATCATTTTTCATGTTTTTAGTAGACTTTAATGCACCATTTTGTAAGATTTCGAGTTTTAATCATTACACATCACATTAACCACTTCAAAATAGCTCAAGAATGTGTTTTAAGCAACATACCACTAGCTCGAGGCTAGGGAAGTATCTAGACGCGAATGTGGTGGATAAAAGCTAGAGAAAGAGGTCCTTCGAGCTCCGAGTGCACCAAGCCTTCTTATGCGTGACACTTGACACTTGTATGATGTTGGAATGTGAAGAACAAAATCGAAAAATATGATGGATGATCAAGGGGTGTTCGGCCGAAAGTTTTTGAGGGAGAGGAGAGAGTAGTTTTGTGGTGTTGGGTGGTGAATTGTTTAGTGTGCCATCTCAAGGTATTTATAGACATTCCATATGACATATTCCTAGCATATTCCTGGCATATTCCTGGAATATTCCTGGCATATTCCTAGCATATTCCTGGAATATTCCTAGCATATTCCTAGCATATTCTTTGGAATATTCCTAGCATATTCCTAGCATATTCCTGAAATATTCTTAGCATATTCCTAGCATATTCTTGGAATATTCCTAGCATATTCCTAGCATATTCCTGGAATATTCTTAGCATATTCCTAGCATATTTCTGGAATATTCCTAGGTTTTCTGCGTTGTCTGCGTTTTGCAGTGTAAGCACTGTGTCGCGTAGGAACACACGGTACGTTCTTAAACTTGAAAAATAACGTTTTTAAGCGTTTTAATTTATTTTTCAACACGAACCTGATTAAAATAAAATTTTAATCATAACAAAATATTTGTGGGATTAAATATTATCCGGGCGGCCATCAACGTTCGTTTCGCAGTTTTGTCGCAATTAGTTCTGCTCTTAAAGTGTGTTTTGGGTGCTTTTTAGTGCTTAGTTTTGCTTTCATATAGCATATATATTAAACCCTTGTATGTACTCTTGGGTTTTAATGTATTCTTGTTATTGGACCTACACCTAGGCTCTAATTTTATTGTCTGACTGCTTTCTGCAGTTCCGTTGACACAGTGTGTCTTACCGGTGAGTTTACTAATATTTTTGACGCAACGCTCTCGTTTTTGCATAAATCAATATTTTGTAGTATAAAACGTACATGAATTCACTTGTATGGAATTCAGAAACTTATTTCTCTTGTAAACTAGATCATGTATGTTCATTAAGGCACAGATCACTGTTCATTTAGTGTACGGAATGTACGGAAAAGTGACGGTTGTCACACTTACTGCTTTTAAGGATACTGCTAGGTATAAGGATAATATATCCCCCTTTTCTGGTTTCATTAAAGCGGGGGCTGAGGATAGGTAATCCTTAAGAGCTTTGAGGGCACTTTCATGCTTTTCAGTCCATTCAAATTTCTTGTTCTTCCTTAGGATGTCATAGAATTCCTTGCACTTTTCTGAGGATTTGGATATGAATCTGTTTAAGGCTGCGATCCTGCCTGTTAATCTTTGCACATCCTTAGCATTGGTAGGTGATTTGATGTTCACAATAGCCTTAATCTGCTCTAGACTTGTTTCAATGCCCCTCTTAGTCACCATATAGCCTAGGAATTTACCTGCTTTAACACCAAAATGACACTTGGAAGGATTTAGTTTCATATTGTATTTATCAAGGATATTGAATGCTTCCTCCAAGTCTCTAAGGTGATCCTCAGCTCTTTTAGACTTGACCACCATGTCATCTATATAGACTTCCATAGTGTGTCCAATTTGATCCTTGAACATCATGTTGACTAGCCTTTGGTAAGTTGCACCTGCATTTCTTAGTCCAAATGACATAGCAATATAACGGTAAATACCAGTTGGGGTCATAAAGGCTGTATCCTCTTGATCAGATGGTTCCATTTGAATTTATTGAAATCCAGATGAAGCATCCATAAAAGTTAACAGTTCATGACCCGCGGTAGCATGCACCATGGAGTCAATGTGGGGTAATGGGAAAGGATCCTTGGGACATGCCTTATTTAAATCAGTAAAGTCGACACATACCCTCCATTTTCCATTTTTCTTTTGAACAACAACCACATTGGCCAACCATCTTGGATACTTAACCTCTCTTATCATACCTGCTCGGAGTAATTTTTCTACCTCCTCCTGGATAATGGCATTTCTTTCTGGTGCAAACTTTATTCTCTTTTGATGGATTGGTTTGAATGACCTGTCAATGCCAAGTTTATGAGTAATTATATCCTTAGATATACCTGTCATATCTTCATGTTTCCATGCAAAGGTAGATTTTCTCCTTTTGAGGAAGGATACCAAATCCTCTTTTATTTTGCTAAGGATCCCTGATCCTATATAAATCTTGGATTCAGGATCATGAGGATCCATAAGGATTTCTTCTACATCCTGCTCTCTTGCCTCCAAGACATCCCTTGGAGGATACTTTAATTGCTATTGCGCTCTAGGCCTTGAGGCTGGTTTCATTGATGAAGTGTAGCAGTTCTTAGCCTCTTGCTGATCGCTCTCAATTTTCACCACCCCCATGGACTAGGAAGCTTCACACATTGATGATAAGTGGATGGGACTGCCTTCATGTCATGTATCCAAGGCCTGCCAAGGATAACATTACAACATGATAAGTAATCTATAACACAAAAGTTTTGATAAGAATGTAATCCTTTGATATAGATTGGGAGTTTGATGTCCCCCAGAGTATTCCTGGTCTCCCCACTGAATCCCATAAGCACTGAGGATCTTGGTATAATATCGGATTCAAGAATATTCATCTTCTTAAGGACATCAAGCTGGATGATGTTCACGGAGCTTCCTCCATCTATAAGGATCATGCGAACAAAATGGTTAGAAATAAAAAGAGTAATAACAAGACCATCATGATGAGGATCCTGAAAGTTAACACGATCATCCTCATCAAAAGTTATGACTTTATCCTTGGTAACATTGGATGTTCGAATGGGTCTGTCTCCATTATCCATCTTGGTTTCCTTGGCATGTCTTTTGGCTGCTGAGAAGGAAGTACCACAAATGTCTGATCCTCCGGATATGAAGTTTATAACTTGTGCATCTGCTGGAGGAGCTGGAGCTTTTTCTGGGATCCTTTCAGGATCCTGGGTTCTTGATTTCTTTCATCCCAAAAGTTCCTTTAAGTGCCCCTTGCTTAACAAGTAACCAATTTCTTTTCTTAGTGCAATGCACTCTTCAGTGAGATGCCCAAAATCCTCGTGATAAGCACACCATTTTGATTTGTCTTTCGTAGCAGCTGGTTTATCACTTTTTCTTGGCCACCTAGCTTTCTCACCTAAATTCTGCATCGCAAGAATCAGTTCATTGTTATCAACAGAAAAACAATATTCAGAGATTGGAGGATAATCCTCATCATCCTTTCCTGTTCTACTGCATGCACATTCTGGTTATCAGACTTGTTGTAGGATTTGAACTTGTTGTTCTTGAAAGAGGATCCTTGCTTTTCCTGTTTTGAGGATCCTGCTAGTCTCTCATGGATCCTTTAGTCATCCTCCAATCGGATGAACCTAAGGGCCCTGGTTCTTACCTCATCGAGATTCCTGCATGGGGTCATAACAAGATCATCATAGAATAACGAATCCCTAAGTAAACCCATTTTAAAGGCTTCTACAGCCGTAGCTATATCCAGGTTAGGGATATCTAAGGATTCCTTACTAAACTTAGTGATATAATCTCTAAGTGATTCATTTTGACCTTGAGTTACCCTATGCAAATCACTAGTTAATCGTTCAAACTTTCTACTACAAGAAAATTGGTTATTAAACAGGTTAACTAGATTAGCAAATGAAGTAATAGAGTGGGGGGGGGGAGACTTAGCAGCCATTTAAGAGCTGATCCTGTGAGTGTGGATCCAAATCCCTTGCATAGACACGCTTCCTTTAACCTCTCTGGGATGGGGTTAATCTCCATCCTTTCTCTGTATTGAGCTATGTGTTCTTCAGGATCTGTGGAGCCATCATATAACTTCATGGTTGGTATCTGGAACCTTTTGGGTATCTTAGCATCACAAATAGGTGGTGCAAAACGAGATATCTTATGGCTCCCATCTGCAATTTCAGGAATAGGCTTAACCACCCCTGGAACACTGGATATCTTATCCTTAAGTTTTTGTAACTCCCTAGCCATAGCTTGATTGATACCTGCATCCTGCATAAGGCCATGGTTAGTGGTATAAGAATTATTGAAAGTGTTACCTCCCGACGGATTCAAGCACAAAATCCCGGATGTGAATCCATATTGTCGAGACTCTGGTATGATTGAAGGACCAGAAGAAGCAATGGTTTGCATTGGAATGAAGTCTCCTTGATGGACATCAGAACTTCCCGGTTGCAAACTTCTTAAGGATCCTTGATCCTGGGAAACATTGGATCCTTGATGCATTGTGAACGGGGGTCTTGGAGGATAATCCATGGATCCGAAAACCTGAGAGGATCCTTGAGGCTGAAAGGAGGATCCTTGAACCAGAGAAAATCCTTGAACCTGAGAGGATCCTTGAACCTAAGAGGATCCTTGAACCTGAGAGGATCCTGGAACCTAAGAGGATCCTTGAACCTGAGAGGATCCTGGAACCTGTTGCGTCCCCATGTATCCTCCTGAGCTAACGAAGGATCCTTGATACTGAGAGAAGGATCCTGCTGGTTGAAAATAGGATCCTAGAGCCTGAGACGTTGCTGAGGATCCGTAGTGCATTCCACTTGTTCCACTCAAGTATTGGATGTCTGGAGCTGCAGAATGCTGAGAGGTTATGACCGGAGTGTCGAAATTCAAAGATCTGGGCATCAATGGGGAATGATCCTCTGCCGATCTCTTCTGTTTCTTGATATCACCAATTTCTCTAAGAATCCTTTCGTTAGTCTTATCCTGCTGCTGTATGTGATCCTTCATCTGCAAAATTAAAGTAAAAAGGTCACTAGTAGTAGGAGTATAAGATGCAGAAGAAGTTGGAGGTTTTGAGAAAATAGGAGTCGGTTTCTTTTCAGCATTCTTCTGGGATCCAGAAGGTGGTGGAGGCAAAGGTGGAACGCCTAGGGATGAATTGACCGCAGACATTGCACTTGAAGTGGTTTTTCCTTGAGAAGCCATCTAGTTGAATGTGATGAACCGGAATAACCAAAATGAACGAAGTTTCTCAAAAATGAAGCACCAATTGCCCCACGGTGGGCGCCAAACTGTTTTGGTCAAAAATCAAGCAAAGATAATGCAACCAAATCTTTATGTGTGAGGTGTGATGCTTGAATCAATGAACAATATTAAGGATCACCCAGAAATGTAATGAACAAGTGACACAATGATTTATACGAGGAAAAAGCCCTTGATCAAGAGTTGATCTCCGGCATAAAAAACCTCGGGTGATGGAAACTACCGATCACCAACTTGAATTAAATAAAATGTGTGTTACAACTTCGGATGATAGCGAGCTAGTTACAAGGACCACTAGAGTGAAATGTGTAACAATGATGTGTAATCACCGAGCAAAGTGTTGTAAACTGATGAGAGCAGTACGAGTGTGTGTTTGTAGCCAAAAATAGCCAAGTGTTCTAATCTAGCTCGCTATCCCCTTTTAAATTTAGTAAATATCTAAATAACTAACTATCTGCAATTCATTCCCTCTCCCCACGATCTCCATAACATTCACCATGGTCAAGCACGTGCGGAATAAAAGAGAATATGCTCCAGGAATATCGCCATGACTAAGTCCAAACACGTACTCCTGCAAAACAGTTCCATATTTAAAGTAGACAATCGTTAGTGTAAGGATCACTATGATGATCCTAGATCCTGATCCTACAATACTCTCTGAGGATCACTAATTCAGACATAATTAAGGATCCTTAAACCCGACAACAATTGAGGATCACTGGTCACAGGAAAATCTTCCCCTAACAACAAGTTAGTAATGAAAGTATAGAAATTGGTTTAAGTCAAAAGGTTTAGGATATGATCAAGGATCAAATATCCTATAATTGAAAAGTTCAAAAAATGAGATAATTTTAGGATCATATATCCTGTTGTCAAAGAATAAGGGTGACTTAGATAAATCAAGAATAAAGTTAAGGTAATTAAGGATCATACCAGAGAATCCAAGTTAGGATCCTAAATCCTTGAAACTTACAATTATGATAACCAATAGACAAATCCTCATATAAGGTTAGGATCCTGGATCCTTAACTGTTTAAGTTTGGAAACCTGAAAAGGAACATAACTTGGGACTAAGCCAACTGTAAAAGGAAAAGTTAGTAACTGGGGACAAGCCCAACAATCTAGGGACAAGCCCAATAAACTGGGGACAAGCCCAAAAAACTGGGGACAAGCCCAAAAAACTGGGGACAAGCCCAAAGGATATTGTGTAAACTGGAGTTTGGCCCTCACTGGCGACTATCCAAACTTAGTGACATGAAAATGCCAAAACCTTAGCTAACGTAAAAACGTTAGAAATCTTAGGAACGGATGTATGGTACGTCTACCATTATACGTAGGATCCTGAATACAGCCAGTACAATTAAATTGTCAGCCCCTAAACCGGGTACTGGTCCCATTGCCTTGAACTGCACCAGGATCATCGTGCACTACTGGCGAAGGTAGTGGATACCTTAAACTGGGGACAAGCCCAAAACTAGGGATAAACCCAAAAAACTGGGGACAAGCCCATAAAACTTAGGAGACTTCTATGGATACTTGATCCTTCGTCAAGGATACATCAATTTTCTGCAAAACTCAGAACTTAGTGAAAAAAGGATAAAGGATCCATGATCCTTCTCCTTGTAATAAAATAAATTGAAGGATTGGATAAATTAAAATCAGATCATTACCAGAATGAGGAATATCTATCCTCTGAGGATCCTTCATGGATATCAAATATGAAGACAACCAAGGATCCTAAATCCTTCTTACATGAAATATCTCTTCAAATGGACAGCATTCCAAGCTCTTGGTAGCAAATCGCCTTCCATTGTTAATAATCGATATGCCCCTTTTCCTGCCTCAGCTTCAATAAGATAGCGACCTTCCCACTTTGGTGCTAACTTACCATCAGCAGGATTTGTGGTATTTTGGAATGCTTTCTTTAACACCATATCACCAACTTGAAACTTTCTGATTCTGACATTCTTGTTATAAGCTCCAGCCATCCTTTGTTGATAACTAGCCAATCTTATCCTTGCCAAATCCCTGAGTTCCTCTATGGTATCCAAGTCTTGAACCAAGTTTTCAGCATTTCCTTCAGGATCATGGATGCTTGTGCTAGCAGTAGGAACCACCATTTATGTAGGGATCACTGATTCTGCTCCAAACACTAAAGAAAATGGAGTCTAGCCAGTAGCATTCTTGGGAGTTGTCCTGTCAGCCCATAGCACATAAGGTAGCTCTTCTGCCCATTTTCCTTTCTTGGATCTAAGCTTCTTCTTCAAGTTGTTGATGATGATCTTGTTGGATGATTCTGCTTGACCATTAGCTTGTGGGTGGACTGGTGTTGATGTTATCATCTTAATCCCCCAGCTGTCACAAAAGTTAGTAGTTCTACTCCCAATAAATTGGGATCCATTATCACAAACAATTTCAGAAGGAATACCAAATTCGGTAATAATGTTTCTTTTAATAAAGGATATCACTTCTTTTTCTCTAACTTGAGCAAATGCTTCAGCTTCTATCCACTTGGAAAAATAATCAGTCATGGCAAGCATAAACACTTTTCCTCCTAGTGCTTTGGGAAGTTTGCCAACTATGTCCATTCCCCATCTCATGAATGGCCAAGAAGAGGATATAGGATGCAGGAGCTCTGCTGGCTGATGAAGGACATTGCTATGTCTCTGACAAGCATCACATTTTTTTGGCATAATCTACAACATGCTTCTTCATAGTAGGCCAACAGTATCCTGTCCTAAGGATCCTTGAGAACAGTGCTCTGCCCCCAGTGTGGTTTCCACAATCTCCTTCATGAAAATCCTTTAGGTCTTCTTAAATTTCAGGATCCTCAATGCACCTTAGATATGGACCTGCAAGAGATCGTTTATATAACATGTTATTTAATATTGTAAATTGAGATACCTCGACTTTGAAAGCTCTGGGGTTTTCTCCTGTAGGAATCTCTCTATGTTGTATATATTTCATGATCGGAAGGATCCAGGATCCTGAATGAGATTGTACATCATCACCAGGTATGATTGCAGAATCCTCTACTATTTCCATAGCTGTGTGATCCTCAATAGCAGGAGTCAAAATGTGGATGATGGGAATTTTATATCCTCTGGAATCTTCAATGATGATCCAAGATTGGCTAATGCATTAGCTTCTGCATTTTCTTCCCTGGGTACCTGTGTCAAACTAAAAGAAGCAAAAGAGTTTGCCAATTTCTTGACTATCTCTAAATATTTGATTAGTCGTTCACCTTTAAAAGCATAAGATCCATTAAAGTGATTAGTAATTAACAATGAATCTACATGTACCTCAAGATACCTGATCCTCATGTGCTTGGCAATTTGCAAACCAGCTATCAAGGCTTCATACTCAGCCTCATTATTAGTAGTTTGAAACTCACAAGCTATTGAATGGTATTATGTCCCCCTGTGGCGATTTTAGTAGTACTCCTAGTCCAGTTCCCTTGATGTTAGAGGCTCCATCTGTGAAGAGTATCCAAGGATCCTTGGTCTCTTCAAGCTGCTGAACTTCTAACTCAGCTTCCCTTTGTAGATCACTACTGAAATCTGCCACAAAGTCAGCTAAGGCTTGGGATTTAATGGCAGTTCTTGGTTCATATCTTATATCATAAGCACTAAGCTTCACTGCCCATTTGGCCATCCTTCCTGACATTTCAGGTTTCCTGAGGATATTCTTAATTGGAAAGTTAGTCTTAACAATGATAGCATGAGTTTCAAAATAATGGCGTAATTTAGTAGATGCCATAATCAAAGCAAGGATAAGTTTTTCTAAATGTGAATGCCTGGATTCAGCATCAAGCAAACTTTTACTTACATAATATACAGGATGTTGTGTACCTTCGTGATCCTTAACAAGCTTACTGCCTTAGAAGAGACTGCCAAATATAAGGATAATATATCCCCCTTTTCTGGTTTCATTAAGGCAGGAGCTGAGGATAGGTAATCCTTAAGGGCTTTGAGAGCATTCTCATGCTTTTCAGTCCACTCAAATTTCTTGTTCTTTCTCAGGATGTCATAGAATTCCTTGCACTTCTCTGATGACTTTGAGATGAACCTGTTCAAAGCTGCGATCCTCCCTATCAATCTTTGCACATCCTTGGCATTGGCAGGAGATTTAATATTCACAATCGCCTTGATTTGCTCTGGACTTGCCTCGATGCCTCTTTTTGTCACCATGTATCCTAGGAACTTGCCCGCTTTAACACCAAAATGACACTTGGAAGGATTCAATTTCATATTGAATTTGTCAAGGATATCAAATGCTTCCTCCAAGTCTCTAAGGTGATCCTCCGCTCTCTTGGACTTGACCACTGTTAGGGGAGGATTTTCCAATGATCGGTGATCCTCAATTGCTGTTGGGTTTAAGGATCCTTAATTATGTTTGAGTTTAGGATCCTCAGAGAGTATTGAAGGATCATGGTCCAGGATCATCATAGTGATCCTTACACTAACGATTGTCTGCTTTGAATATGGAATTGTTTTGCAGGAGTACGTGCTTGGACTTGGTCATGGTGATATTCCTGGAGCATATTCTCTTTTATTCCGCACGTGCTTGACCATTGTGAACGTTAGGGAGATCGTGGGGAGAGGGCACGAATTGCGGATAGTTAGTTATCTTAGATATTTACTAAATTTAAAAGGGGATAGCGAGCTTGATTAGAACACTTAGCTATTTTCGGCATACACACACACTTATAACTGCTCTCAGTCAGCTCTTGAACATTACTTGGCGATTACACACTTTCTTTTGCACATTTCACTCTGGTGATTCTTGTAACAAGCTCGCTATCATCCGAAGTTGTAACACATTTCGTTTAATCTAAGTTGGTGATCGGTAGTTTCCATCACCCGAGGTTTTTTATGCCGGAGATCAACTCTTGATCAAGGGCTTTTTCCTCGTATAAATCATTGTGTCCCTTGTCAATTACATTTCTGGGTGATCCTTAGCATTGTTCATTAATTCAAGCATCACACCTCACATCTAAAGATTTGGTTGCATTATCTTGGCTTGATTTTTGACCAAAACAGTTTGGCACCCACCGTGGGGCAATTGATGCTTCATTTCTGAGAAACTTTGTTCATTTCGGTCATTCCGGCTCATCACATTCAACCATATGGCTTCTTAAGGAAAAACCACTTCAAGTGCAATGCCAGCGATCAATTCATCCCAGGGCGTTCCACCTTTGCCTCCACCACCTTCTGTATCCCAGAAGAATGCTGAAAAGAAACCGACTCCTATTTTCTCAAAACTTGCAATTTCTTTTGCATCTTATACTCCTACTACTAGTGACCTTTTTACTTTAATTTTGCAGATGAAGGATCACATACAGCAGCAGGATAAGACTAACGAAAGGATTCTCAGAGAAATTGGAGATATCAAGAAACAGAAGAGATCGGCAGAGGATCATTCCCCATTGATGCCTAGGTCTTTGAATTTCGACACTCCGGTCATAACCTCCCAGCATTCTGCAGCTCCAGATATCCAATACTTGGGTGGAATAAGAGGAGTGCATTACGGGTCATCAGCAATGACTCAGGCCCCAGGATCATATTTTCGACCAGCAGGATCCTTCTCTCAGCATCAAGGATCCTTCGCTAGCTCAGGAGGATACATGGGGACGCAGCAGGTTCAAGGATCCTCTTTTCAGCCTCAAGGATCCTCTCAGGTTTTCGGATCCATGGATTATCCTCCAAGACCCCCATTCACAGTGCATCAAGGATCCAATGTTTCTCAGGATCAATGATCCTTAAGAAGTTTGTAGAATGGAAGCTCAGATGTCCATCAAGGAGACTTCATCCGAATGCAAACCATTGCTTCTTCTGGTCCTTCAATCATATCAGAATCTCGACAATATGGATTCACATCCGGGATTCTGAACTTGAATCCACCAGGAGGTAACACTTTCAATAATTCTTATACTACTAACCATGGTCTTATGCAGGATACAAGTATCAATCAGGCTATGGCTAGGGAGTTGCAAAAGCTTAAGGATATGATATCCAGTGTTCCACGGGTGGTTAAGCCTATTCCTGAAATTGCAGATGGAAGCCATAAGATATCTCGTTTTGCACCACCTATTTGTGATGCTGAGATACCCAAAAGGTTCCAGATACCAACCATGAAGTTATATGATGGCTCAACAGATCCTGAAGAACACGTGGCTCAATACAGAGAAAGGATGGAGATTAACCCCATCCCAGAGAGGTTAAAAGAAGCATGTCTATGCAAGGGTTTTGGATCCACTCTCACAGGATCAGCTCTTAAATGGCTGCTAAGTCTTCCCCCCTACTCTATTACTTCATTTGCTAATCTAGTTAACCTGTTTAATAATCGGTTTTCTTGTAGTAGAAAATTTGAACGTTTAACTAGTGATTTATATAGGGTAACTCAAGGTCAAAATGAATCACTTAGAGATTATATCACTAAGTTTAGTAAAGAATCCTTAGATATTCCTAACTTGGATATAGCTACGGCTGTAGAGGCCTTTAAAATGGGATTACTTAGGGATTCATTATTCTATGATGATCTTGTTATGACCCCATGCAGGAATCTCGATGAAGTAAGAACCAGGGACCTTAGGTTCATCCGATTAGAGGATGACAAAAGGATCCAGGAGAGACTAGCAGGATCCTCAAAACAGGAAAAGCAAGGATCCTATTTCAAGAATAACAAGTTCAAATCCTACAACAAGTCTGATAACCAGAATGTGCATGCAGTAGAACAAGAAGAGGATGATGAGGATTATCCTCCAATTTCTGAATACTGTTTTCCTATTGATAACAATGAACTAATCCTTGCAATGCAGAATTTAGGTGAGAAAGCTAGGTGGCCAAGAAAAAGTGATAAACCAGCTGCTACGAAAGACAAATTAAAGTGGTGTGCATATCACGAGGATTTTGGGCATCTCACCGAAGAGTGCATCGCACTAAGAAAAGAAATTGGATACTTGTTAAGCAAGGGGCACTTAAAGGAACTTTTGGGACGAAAGAAGTCAAGAACCCAGGATCCTGAAAGGATCCCGGAAAAAGCTCCTGCTCCCCCAGCAGATGCACAAGTCATAAACTTTATATCCGGAGGATCAGAAATTTGTGGTACTTCCTTTTCAGCAGCCAAAATACATGCTAAGGAAACCAAGATGGAGAATGGAGACAGACCCATCCGAACATCCAGTGTTACCAAGGATGAAATTATAACTTTTGATGAGGATGATCGTGTTGACATTCAGGATCCTCATCATGATGGCCTTGTTATTACTCTTTTTATTTCTAACCATTTTGTTCGCAGGATCCTTATAGACGGAGGGAGCTCTGTGAATATCATCCAGCTTGATGTCCTTAAGAAGATGAATATTCCTGAGTCTGATATTGTGCCAAGATCCTCAATACTCGTGGGATTCAGTGGGGAGACCAAGAATACTCTGGGGGATATCAAACTCCCAATTTATATCGAAGGATTACATTCTTATCAAAAATTTTGTGTTATAGATTGTTTATCATGTTGAAATGTTATCCTTGGCAGGCCTTGGATACATGACATGAAGGCAGTCCCATCCACTTATCATCAATGTGTGAAGCTTCCTAGTCCATGGGGGGTGGTGAAAATTGAAATTGACCAGCAAGAGGCTAAGAATTGCTACACGTTATCAATGAAACCAGCCTCATGGCCCAGGGAGCAATAGCAATTAAAGTATCCTCCAAGGGATGTCTTGGAGGCAAGAGAGCAGGATGTAGAAGAAATCCTTATGGATCCTCATGATGCTGAATCCAAGATTTACATAGGATCAGGGATCCTTGGTGAAATAAAATAGGATTTGGTATCCTTCCTCAAAAGGAGAAAATCTACCTTTGCATGGAAACACGAAGATATGACAGGTATCTAAAGATATAATTACTCATAAACTTGGCATTGACAGGTCATTCAAACCAATCCATCAAAAGAGGAGGAAGTTTGCACCAGAGAGAAATGCCATTATCCTGGAGGAGGTAGAAAAGTTACTCCAAGCAGGTATGATTAGAGAGGTCAAGTATCCAAGATGGTTGGCCAATGTGGTTGTTGTTCAAAAGAAAAACGGAAAGTGGAGGGTATGTGTCGACTTTACTGATTTAAATAAGGCATATCCCAAGGATCCTTTCCCATTGCCCCACATTGACTCCATGGTGGATGCTACCGCGGGTCATGAACTGTTAACTTTTATGGATGCTTCATCTGGATTTCAACAAATTCAAATGGAACCATCTGATCAAGAGGATACAGCCTTTATGACCCCAACTGGTATTTATTGTTATATTGCTATGCCATTTGGACTAAGAAATGCAGGTGCAACTTACCAAAGGCTAGTCAACATGATGTTCAAGGATCAAATTGGACACACTATGGAAGTATATATAGATGACATGGTGGTTAAGTCTAAAAAAGTTGAGGATCACCTTAAAGACTTGGAGGAAGCATTCAATATCCTTGATAAATTTAATATGAAACTAAATCCTTCCAAGTGTCACTTTGGTGTAAAAGCAGGTAAATTCCTAGGCTATATGGTGACTAAGAGGGGCATTGAAACAAGTCCAGAGCAGATTAAGGCTATTGTGAACATCAAATCCCCTGCCAATGCCAAGTATGTACAAAGATTGACAGGCAGGATCGCAGCCTTAAACAGATTCATATCCAAATCCTCAGAAAAGTGCAAGGAATTCTATGACATCCTGAGGAAGAACAAGAAATTTGAATGGACTGAGAAGCATGAAAGTGCCCTCAAAGCCCTTAAGGATTACCTATCCTCAGCCCCCGCTTTGATGAAACCAGAAAAGGGGGATATATTATCCTTATACCTAGCAGTATCCTCAAAAGCAGTAAGTGCGGTCCTTGTTAAGGATCACGAAGGTACACAATATCCTGTTTATTATGTAAGTAAGAGTTTGCTTGATGCTGAATCCAGGTATTCACATTTAGAAAAACTTATCTTTGCTTTAATTATGGCATCTACTAAATTAAGACATTATTTTGAAACTCATGCCATTATTGTTAAGACTAATTTTCCAATTAAGAATGTTCTCAGGAAACCTGATATGTCAGGAAGGATGGCTAAGTGGGCAGTGAAGCTCAGTGCTTATGATATAAGATATGAGCCTAGAACTGCCATTAAATCCCAAGCCTTAGCTGACTTTGTGGCAGATTTCAGTAGTGACTTGCAAAGGGAAGCTGAATTAGAAGTCCAACAGCTAGAGGAAACTAAGGATCCTTGGATACTCTTCACTGATGGAGCCTCTAATATCAAAGGAACAGGACTTGGAATACTACTAAAATCGCCACAGGGGGACATAATACCCCACTCTATAGCTTGTGAGTTCCAAACTACTAACAATGAGGCTGAGTATGAAGCCTTGATAGCTGGTTTGCAAATTGCCAAGCATATGAGGATCAGGTATCTTGAGGTACATGTAGATTCATTATTAATCACTAATCACTTTAATGGATCCTATGCTGTTAAAGGTGAAAAACTAATCAAATACTTAGAGATAGTCAAAGAATTGGCACTCTCTTTTGTATCTTTTAGTTTGACACAGGTACCAAGAGAAGAGAATGCAGAAGCTGATGCACTGGCCAATTTAGGATCATCCTTGAAGATCCCAGAGGATATCAAAATCCCTATTATCCATATCTTGAATCCTACTATTGAAGATCATGTGGCTATGGAGATAGGAAAGGATTCTGCAATCATACCTAGTGATGCTCCGCAATCAGGATCCTGGATCCTCCCAATCATGAGATATATCCTACACGGAGAGATCCCTACAGGAGAAAACCCCAGGGCTTTCAAAATTAAGGTATTTCAATTTACAATATTGAATAACATGCTATACAAATGATCTCTTGCAGGACCATATCTAAGATGTATTGAGGATCCTGAAATTCAAGAAGTTTTAAAGGATCTCCATGAAGGAGATTGTGGAAATCACACTGGGGGCAGGGCACTATTCTCAAGGATCCTGAGAACGGGATACTACTGGCCTACTATGAAGAAGGATGCTGTGGATTATGCTAAAAGATGTGATCCTTGTCAAAGACATAGTAATATCCTTCATCAACCAGCAGAGCTCTTGCATCCTATATCCTCTTCCTGGCCATTTATGAGATGGGGAATGGATATAGTTGGTAAACTTCCCAAGGCACCTGGTGGTAAAGTATTCATGCTTGCTATGACTGACTACTTCTCAAAGTTGATAGAGGCTGAAGCCTTTGCTCAAGTCAGAGAGAAAGAAGTGATATCCTTTATCAAAAGAAATATTATTACTAGATTTGGTATTCCTTCTGAAATTGTATGTGATAATGGATCCCAATTTTTAAGATGATAACATCTACACCGGTCCACCCACAAGCTAATGGCCAGACAGAATCATCCAACAAGATCATCATCAACAAATTGAAAAAGAAACTTGGATCCAAGAAAGGGAAATGGGCAGAAGAGCTACCTTATGTATTATGGACTGACAGGACAACTCCCAAGAATGCTACTGGCCAAACTACATTCTCTTTGGTATTTGGAGCGGACTCAGTGATCCCTACAGAAATGGTGGTTCCTACTGCTAGAACAAGTATCCGTGATCTTGAAGGAAATGCTGAAAACTTGGTTCAAGACCTGGATACTATAGAAGAGCTCAGGGATTTGGCAAGGATAAGGATGGCCAGTTATCAACAAAGGATGGCTGGAGCTTACAACAAGAATGCCAGGATCAGGAAATTCCAAGTTGGTGATATGGTACTAAGGAAAGCAGTTCAGAATACCACCAATCCTGCTGATGGAAAGTTGGCACCAAAATGGGAAGGCCGTTATTTGTTTGAAGCTGAAGCAGGAAAGGGGGCATATCGGTTGCTGACAATGGAAGGTGATTTTCTACCAAGAGCTTGGAATGCTGTCCATTTGAAAAGATACTTCATGTAATAAGGATCCATGATCCTTAGCCAATGATGATCCTTAAAGGATCCTTGGTCAACGGAGGATCCTCGTTATGATAATAATTTAACTTCAAACTCTTTAACTCTTCATATGTCATGTACTTAAGGATAAGGATCCTGGATCCTTTATCCTCCTTTCACTCGTTTCTAAGTTTTGTAGAAGGTTTGAGTATCCTTGGCAGAGGATAAGTCTCCACAGAAGTATCCAGTTATTTGGGCTTGACCCCACTTATTTGGGCTTGACCCCAGTTTGGGCCTGTCCCCAGTATCGCCAGTAGCGCACGATGATCCTGGTACAGTTCATGGCAATGGGACCAATACTCGCTTTAGTGGCTGACAATTTCATTGTACTGGCTGTATCCGGGATCCTACGTATAATGGTAGACGTACCATACATCCGTTCCTAAGGTTTCTAACATTTTCACGTTAGCTAAGGTTTTGGCATTTTCATGTCACTAAGTTTGGATAGTCGCCAGTGAGGGCCATACTCCAGTTTACACAAGATCCTTTGGGCTTGTCCCCAGCTATCCTTTGTGCTTGTCCCCAGTTATCCTTTGGGCTTGTCCCCAGTTATGCTTTGGGCTTGTCCCCAGAATCGTTGGGCTTGTCCCCAGTTACTAACTTGTCTTCTATATTGGCTTAGTCCCAAGTTATATTCTATTTAAGGTTTTTGAAGCTAAACAAGCAAGGATCCTTGATCCTTACCTTCTAATTAGGTTTGTCTTTTGATTATCCTGATCATAATTGTTAAGGAGTTAGGATCCTAACTAGGATTCTCAGGTATGATCCTTATTCATTTTTATTGTATCTGTATAAGTGACCCTTATTCTTTGACAACAGACCTAATGATCCTAAAATTGCATAACCATTCTAAGTTTATCGACTATAGGATATTTGATCCTGGATCATATCCTAAAACTCTTAAACGTGATTTATTCAAATTTTCTTATTCAAACAAGGTATATAATAACAGTTGGAAACTGAAGAATTCTTAAGGATAACAACACAAGATAAGCCAAAAAGTTAAGGTTTTATTTATTCACAAAATGTTAAACCCTTTAAGGTTGTCAAAATTGCCAACCCATGTTTCTACCAGCAAAACGTGGCCCATCCACATGGGTTAGCAAAGGGTGTCCATTGTTTATCTGGTCATAACAGTGCAGGAAATAAAGGACGGCAGGATAACAAGTGGCTTCATCCCCCGAACAGAGGATCCCTCCACCACCTATTATCCTACCTATTGTCTGAGGATCCTTGATCCATAATCCTAAAAACTATTGTTCAAAATACAACCCATCATTGTCTAAAAACATCATAACCAAAAAACCACTACCAAACTTTAAAAAATGGGCTCCGGCTATGTCTAGAAGTATCCATCATCGCCCATTCATGCAGCTTACACCTTTGCTGCATCACCTTCACCAGCTCCACCATCTCCACCAGCCTGATCCTTGCCACTGTCGGTTGCCTCGATTGCCAGAACCTCATCAGCCTCTTCTTCATCCTCCAGCTCAGCCAACCTAGCCTTCTAGCCCTCCATGTCCCAGTTGCCCTTGTCAAAATTAGGATCCTGAGCTTCTTGGGCCATCTGCAACTTGGTTTTGTACATGGCAATGGCAGCGGAGACTTTAGCTCCCTCCATGATCTCGTGCTTCTCATAGTCAGCGTTGATCTGAGCTGCAACTGCCTGCGTTTTTGCTTCATTGAGGTCCTTTTCGAGGGGGGCAATCTTATGATCCTTGAGAAACGCCACTTGTTGGAGGTCCGAGTATTTTTCCTCAATCTCTTCATTGCTCCCTACGTTGTCTCGGATTTCAGCAAATTTCTGCAAAGGAAAGGATACAATTCAGGATCCCTTACCCTTAGTATGGAAGGATCATGTACAAGAATCATATTTAAGGATCAGTTATTCTTACCTCGGCAACATATTCCTCAAACTGATGCTGGATCAGAGGTATACCTTCAAGGGTACCGGCAGCCTTCCTTTTCTTTCCACCTCTTCCCTTCGAAGTGGTTGCCTTGGGGATTGCGACAGAAGGGCTAACAGTAGGCTTCTTTTTTTGAGGATCGGACGGTATCAAGGTCAGTGAAACTGAAACGAGAAGTAGACTTTGATGATTTTCCAGCACCTACACACCCAAAACAGATAAGTATCCTTATTTCATTTCTATTTATCTATTTATTTAAACATTTAATTGTGCAACAAACAAGATACTTACTTGACATCGTTACGGAACCTGAGGATACTTCTTGAGAATCCTGGGTATTTTCTTGAAATGACCTTATTGCAGGATCAAGTTTTCTGAAAGCAGTAAGCCTCTCCTTGGTGGCAGGTGATGGGATAATATGCGAAACAGTGATAGCTGCATAGAAGAAACAAAAGGACGTTAGTGATCCTCATCAGAATCAAGGTTATTCGGTGATCCTTCTAAGGATCCTCTATCCTACCATGGATGGCCCACTTCCTTGGCAGATTCTTTCCATCCGGGATGGTATCCCTTCTGATAAAAAAGAACCGCCTTTTCCAGTTGGTGTCATTCTTAGTGGTCTTGAGGATGGGGTGTTCTTCGCCGGGTTTGTGTTTGAATAGATATCGGTGGGATCCGTGGCTCACAAGATTGTACATCTCTGCTATCTCCGACATTCCCAGATCAATGCCTTCATGCTCAATGATTCTTTCAAGGGTACTCAGGACCCTCCACATCATTGGCATCGCTTGGATATAGGAAATGCCGATGAGAGAGAAGAAAGACTGGGTGAATTCAGGGAAAGGATACGAGTATCCTATTGTGAATGGGGTGACCGGCAAAGCTACCCAGGTTTCAGAAACGAAATCGCTCTGAATGGTGGGATCAAAAGCTTTGAAAATGGTACTCGCTGGAAAACAGTGGCGAATCCTGTCTATCTGCGGATCAGTGAAGCAACATCGTTCCTTCGCAGACTTCGATGATCCCTTGGCTCTTTAGAGGACTATCTTTTGTGTGATCCTTGGCCGGAGAGGATCTCAGCATCATCTTGGTCATGATGAGGGTAAAGAAGAAGATGAACAGAAAGAAAACGTAAAGGGAGAAAGGAAAGAGAAATACCTGCTTGGTCTTCGAATGTGGATTTAAAGGGAGTCTAACTTGAATTTAAATGCACATTGATCCCTATCCCTAACTTCAATTTATAATCATGATCTTGCAGGGCAGTTACCTCAGTGACGTCAGATTGGTAACGGCTAGTCCGACTACAATGACTATTTATCCGTTGGTTTGTTGCGGATAAGAACGAGAAAATATAACTCGTTTATTTACATTTTTACTCCTTATATTTTGGGGGCAATTGTTAGGGAAGGATTTTCCAATGATTAGTGATCCTCAATTGCTGTTGGGTTTAAGGATCCTTAATTATGTTTGAGTTTAGGATCCTCAGAGAGTATTGAAAGATCATGGTCCAGGATCATCATAGTGATCCTTACACTAACGATTGTCTGCTTTGAATATGGAATTGTTTTGAAGGAGTACGTGCTTGGACTTGGTCATGGTGATATTCCTGGAGCATATTCTCTTTTATTCTGCACGTGCTTGACCATTGTGAACGTTATGGAGATCGTGGGGAGAGGGCACGAATTGCGGATAGTTAGTTATCTTAGATATTTACTAAATTTAACAGGGGATAGCGAGCTTGATTAGAACACTTAGCTATTTTCGGCATACACACACACTTATAACTGCTCTCAGTCAGCTCTTGAACATTACTTGGCGATTACACACTTTCTTTTGCACATTTCACTCTAGTGATCCTTGTAACAAGCCCGCTATCATCCGAAGTTGTAACACATTTCGTTTAATCTAAGTTGGTGATCGGTAGTTTCCATCACCCGAGGTTTTTTATGCCGGAGATCAACTCTTGATCAAGGGCTTTTTCCTCGTATAAATCATTGTGTCACTTGTCAATTACATTTCTGGGTGATCCTTAGCATTGTTCATTAATTCAAGCATCACACCTCACATCTAAAGATTTGGTTGCATTATCTTGGCTTGATTTTTGACCAAAACAACCACCATGTCATCTATATAGACTTCCATAGTGTGTCCAATTTGTTCCTTAAACATCATATTGACTAGCCTTTGATAGGTAGCACCTACATTTCTTAGTCCGAATGGCATAGCAATATAACAATAGATACCAGTTGGGGTCATAAAGGCTGTATCCTCTTGATCAGATGGTTCCATCTGAATTTGCTGAAATCCAGATGAAGCATCCATGAAAGTCAACAACTCATGACCCGCAGTAGCATCCACCATGGAGTCAATGTGGGGTAATGGGAAAGGATCCTTGGGACATGCCTTGTTTAAATCAGTAAAATCGACACATACCCTCCACTTTCCGTTTTTCTTTTAAACAACAACCACATTGGCTAGCCACATTGGATACTTAACCTCTCTAATCATACCTGCTTTGAGCAGCATGTCTACCTCCTCCTGGATAATGACATTCCTCTCAGGTGCAAACTTTCTCCTCTTTTGATGAATGGGTTTGAATGACCTGTCAATGCCAAGCTTATGAGTGATAACATCTTTAGAGATACCTGTCATGTCTTCGTGCTTCCAGCCAAAGTTAGTTTTTCTCTTCTTAAGGAAGGATACCAGATCCTGTTTGATGTTGCTGAGGATCCCGGATCCTATAAAGACCTTGGATTCAGGATCCCGAGGATCCATCAGGATATCTTTCACATCTTGTTCTCTCGCCTCCAGGACATCTCTTGGAGGATGCTGTTGGATCTGAGTTTCTTTTTGATTCTATTCTATGTTTGAAGTTAAGATGAAAATGGATGAGTTGTGCAGCAGAATTAAAATGAAAACAAACTTTGTGTACAATCAAATGAGAGTAATACTTTAATCAAACATCTTTTACACAATGAACCGAATGATTGAATTTAATTTCAACAACAATTACAAAGATAGATGTATGAATGCAAACTCCCCCTCAGCCCGAGCTCAGTAGTTTGTTCGTGCAAAGAAGACGAATGATGCAAAGAACTAATAGAACAGTACAAAGTACTGAACTATTTATAGGTACTTGCAAACTACTGAGCATCTTTGCTGACGTCACCATGAAAGTGACATCTAACCTCCTAACAAACTCTAACCTCTGATCTATACAGACACTGCTTGTGTTAACTACTGCTAATACATTCTATTACAAAACAGACTTTAGAACAGCTGCTGCAACCTTCTACTGCTGTGAACCCAGCAGCACTTGTCCGGATCAGCAGTGCTTGACTCAAGGCAGTAGATTGAATCAGCATGACTTTAGTCTTCCATCAGATCTTTAGTTGAGCAGCAGTTATGAATCAGCAGTTTGGTAAGATCAGCAGATAGGAGGTCATCAGTAGTTGTAATCACTTTAAAGGGGAGAGATTTGTACATCAGCATCTGCTTATTCAGAATCCACTGTTCTGATCCAGTTTTGGCTTTAATTATCTGTTCCTCTGATAGGGTTCAATCCCAACAATCTCCCCCTGGAGCAGATAATGCCAAAACCCCTCATTATTTGTGGATATTTTATTGCCTCATTAACAGCTCCCTTATCTGACCTTTAAATTGTAATTCAAAGTCAAGGGCATCTGTATCTTCATCATCCCTGCTAAGTGGAAGATCAAGGAGATCCTGCAAATCTTCAAGACTCAGGCCAAGAGCTTGTTCCCTTGTTATTTTCTCCACTTCTCCACCAGACCTGAGCAAAGTCAATACGCAGGTCTGTTTGTCAGTTGCCCACTTTTGTATTTTTGAGCCTGGTGGGTTTCTTGGGAGATGTTTATTTGCAGAAGTATTTGGTGAGGCTGGCCTGTTCATCACTGGCTGAGCAGTGGTAGCAGAGTTTTCCTGTTCAAGTTCTTCTTTCAACGTTCTTAACAAGCCTTCTTTTAAAACAACATTTCCAGCAAGAATTTCTTGAACAGTTTCAGCTCCTAACTGGCTCTGTGTCCTTCTTTTGTAGATGGCATTACCAGCTGGAGCAGTGGATCTCCTGATTTGCAGCTTTGATGGTCCTTTTGAAACCGCTGCTTCAGGGTAGTCAGGTTTTTGAGGAATTGTTGGAACTTTCTTTCTTAATTCCTCCAACCTTTTGTAGGTTGACCTGAGCAAATCTTCTTTCCATCTAGCAACTTGTCTTTTGGTGCCAAATTCAGCAACAACCAATTCTTCTTTCATTCTTTTTAGTTCCAACTGCTTATCAGGTACATTCTTTTTGAACCTTGCCCAATCAGGAGGAGTGTGAGTGACTTTCCTTTTTATCATATCTTGAATTCTTGCAGCTTCAACTTCAAGCTCAGGAACAGTCCACTCTTTGTACATGTGTCTCTCTCCTTTGTATTTCTTGTAAAACACAATGCTTTCAATGTAGTCTTTCTTCAAAGTTTCAGCTGCTCTTTCTGAAATTTGTTGACTGACATTTTTAGCAAAACGTTCTAGGGAACTGACTTGTGTGAGCAGGTACTGGTAGTATCTTGAAACCTCTTTGTCAGATTTCCCTTGTGAGTTTCTTTTCGAGATATCCTCTGCTTGCTTGGCCTTTATCTTCAAATATTCTTCAATGTTTTTGGGCCAGGGATATCCTTTGATTGAAGGCAAACTCCTTTTGGCAGGGTCATCCTTAGTATAGAAGGATTTTATCTCTTCTCTGACAGCTTCTAGTTCAAGAGGAAATTGAACACCTGCAGGAGGTAAAGGTTTGTGCATTGGAACTGAAGAAAGTGGAACTGGTTTTGGTATTTTGACAAGAGCTAAAGGTTTTGAAGATGTTTAGAATGGTGTAGTGACATCATCTTTAGGAATTAGCCTTCTCCTCTTTATTTGAGGAGGGACTGATGATGTTTTGGATGGAAAGGTGGTTGTAGTGGCAGTGGTTTGTGATAGACTAACAGTTGTTGAAACAACTGGTGTTCCAACTACTGTTGTCTTTACAACAGAAGTTATAACAACTGCTGTCTTCTGCCTTTTGACAGGAGGTGATTGTGATTTTGGTGGTGATGGTGGTAAAGCATTGGATGTAGTGTGTGTTGAAGTGGTGTGTGTTGAAGTGGGAACAGATGTTGAAACTATTGAAGTACCAACAGCAGCTGATACACCAGGAGTTACAACAGCTGTTTTAGGTGGTGGTTTTTGAGCAGACTTTGAACGTCTGACCGGAATGGATTTGGGTAGCCTTACTTTTCTAGTAGGCTTCTTCTTTTCATCAATGAGATTTTCATCATCTCTTGACCCTGAAGTACCCTGATCCGGATAATCCACCCTGGCTTTCTTTTTGGCCTCTCTATCCCTTTTTACACATGCAAGTGCTTCTGCAAGTGCATTTGTGGTCACATCAATTTTCTTACTCCCATCTGGCAAAGGAATCTGTTTGGTCATATTGGAATTTTCTTGTGCGAGGTAGAGACCATCTGTTATTCCTTTCCTTCTCCATTCCTGAATTTTCTCCCCCTTTTTGGCATTATCTTCGGGGAGTTGATCAATGAAGAACACTGGTGGAGGGGCAGTGCCAGTGGAGTGCAAGATCTGAGTTTTGAGAGCCTTTCGATAAGCCTGAGTGTCTTTGTACCTAGACTCCATAGCATTTCTCAATTGTTGAACACGTTTTTCATGTTGCTGATCTGCTATTTGTGCTTGATGATGGAGAAAAGGTTGAAAGAGATTCCAGAGCTCATTTGTAGCAGGTGCCTGTTGGAGAGCAGGTGCTTGAGGTGGAACAGCAGTGGATTGTACCTTTTGTACTTGTAACAACTGTTGTAACATATCTTTGAGTTCTGCAACAGAGTTATCAAGTTTTTCAACACGAGCCGTCAATTTCTGGTACTTTAAACCATCACCCAATTTAATGGGATCATCTGATTTCCCACTAATAGTGGTTTTATCAGTGGTAGAAGTAGGGGGTTTACTCCAAACCTTAACCACTGATGCCCCTTTTTCTTGGTACTGGGGTCTTCTTCCTTCAACACTTGACAACCTTTTGATGTTGCCAGTAGGATAAATAAATCCACTGGTGGTTGGCAGAGGTGCTATAAAAGGAATTGCCTCCAAGGAAGTCTTATTGATGTAACCACTGTCCAACTGTAAACCTGTAGGTTCAACAGTTGTAGTGGCTACTTCACTTGGATTACCACAAAGAGTTACTTGTAACTCAATGGGTGTAACCTCCTCAGGTTGTGTTGGTGGGTTAGCAATGAATGATACAGCAGGCCCAGTCATTTGTTGAGGTATATTCTCATTGACAGGTGATTGAGAAGGACTGAGTAATGCCTGGTTCAAATCAATTGCATCCAACAGTAGTTATGTTTTTGGTGGAATTGAGGATGTGATGGTGGGTGTAGGAAGCGGATTTGCTCCGGGCATTGAGCTGTGGATGATGGAAACGAGTGTATCCAGAGCATCATGATGTGGTGGCCCTTTGTGTACAACCTGTTCTTTTTGTGAAGAAGCAGGAGGAGGTATGGTTATGGGTTGAGATATTTGTACCAACTGCTGTGAGGAAGTAGCAGCAGTGGTTTCTTGTGACATTTGTGCTGTCACAGGCATTAACTCTGGTATCTCATCCTCCAGAGTTGCCTTTTTTGATTGGGTTGGGGGGGGGGGGGGTTGATTTTTCCTTTTGTAAAGCTTTTTGGGTTTTGTAGGTGTGGGTGTCAAAACAGTTGGTCTGCTGCTTTGATCACCTAGAGCAGTAGGCTCAGCAGCAGATTCCTGAGGAGCAGTGGTTGCTGCTAAATTCTGCTCAGGTACCCCTGTTTGTGTTTTGCAAGGTGCTAACATTCGTGAAAAAGTTTTAGATGTCAGGCAGTTTATTGCAGTTATTTCACCTTGGTTTATTAAAGCTAAATCATCCTTACTGAATTTCTTTCGAAAATAATAGCTTAAAAACCTTGGGAATAGTAAGAATGATTTGCTTTCAACATTATTAACCAAATCATTAAAGATTTCCCGAGAATAATTGTAATTTTCTTCTTGAAGAATTGCATATCCCAGATTTTGAATCTTTATAGGGATCTCATTAAAAGAAGTGGTTTTGTTTGAAACACATAGGAGGAGGGTATGAAATAGAAATCTTGGTGCAGGAGGAAAGTAACCTTTTTCTAAGGTTAGTTTCTTCATCATTGTGGCTTCATACCCTCTTTCAATGAAGTCAATGTGCAACTCGTTTTTAGTGAAGGAAGTTTTACCTGCCTGGTCATTGAGTTGAAAGACTTCGGAGATGGATTGTGGTGTAATGTGGACAGCTTTACCTTTTATGGAAGATTGGATTGCAGTTGCAACGTCGCCTTGTTTTTCAAGGGTTGCATTCTTCCAAAATTCCCTTTGGGTTGCCAAGTAGATGGGTGTGTCGGCGGTGAGCAAAGTTTTGTACTTTGATTTTGCCATGATGGTGATAATGGAATCGAAAACATCTGTGGTTCCTGGTTTTGTGAGAAGACCCAGGAGATTGTGAGATTTTTTGAATGGAATTTCAGTGGTAGTTGCCTTTTGAGAGGCTGTTTTCGATGATTTTGATGTGGGTTTTGCAGAGAGCTTCGATTTTGTCATTTTTGAAACGAAACGATCGAAGAAATTTGTGAGAAATGAGAAGAAAAACTGCTTTGAGAAGAGAATTTTTAAGAATTCAATTCGACAGTAAAACCCTATTTTGATGGTGAGTGGGGATGTTATAGGAAAGAGAATGAATGCTGACGTGGCAGCCGTTACAAAAGGTCTGGCTGCTATGTACTGCCCACGTGACAACCACTGGTGAAAATGAAGGACAGTACTTTTGGTGAAAGCAACTGATGAAAGCAGTGGAAAGGGGGCAGTGGATGATTTTCACTATCAGTGGATAGCATATCAGTGGATAGGACACTGCTTTTGAACAACAGTGGTTATCAAGGAATGAGAGAACAGAGGTTGCCTTTCAGCAGTGGGCAGACTTTTTGAAGTAGAGCAGACTTTTGAACAATCAGTGGTTATGGCAGACTTTTAAGGATTTTAATGAAATTTTCATTTTTAAGCTATTTTTAAGGATGGATTTTTGATTTTCTGAAAACATTTTGTTGCATTTATTCATAGAAAAACAAGATATTGCTTGTTATTCCATGTTTAGCATCCCAATCCTAGAGACCAAGCTTTCAAAAGTGGCTGTATCAAGTGCTTTTGTGAGCACATCTGCCAGCTGGTCTTTAGTTGGGACATGATGCAGAGAAATCAAACCTTTTTCATAGCAATCCCTCACAAAGTGATGTCTGATGTCGATGTGCTTTGTGGTAGAATGGGAAACTGGATTTTTGATGATATTTTCTGTTGCCTGGCTGTCCAACATGAGTGGTGTCTTTAAGGCAGTGATACCAAAATCCAGTAACTGATTTTGAAGCCACAGGAGTTGGGCTGTACAGCTTGCAGCAGCAATGTATTCAGCCTCAGCAGTGGATGTTGAAACTGCTGCTTGCTTTTTGCTTTGCCAAGAGACTAAGCAATCACCTAGAAACTGGCACCCTCCTGAAGTGGACTTCCTTGTGGTTTGACATCCAACAAAGTCACTGTCTGAAAAACCAGAAAGCTTGATATTCCCATTAGCTGGATACCAGATACCAAGTGTGGGAGCACCTTTTATGTATCTGAGAATCCTTTTTTACAGCAATGAGATTTGATTTTCTGGGAGCTGATTGACTTCTTGCACAGACACATGTTGCAAACATGATGTCTGGTCTAGATGCAGTTAGGTACAATAAAGACCCAATCATGCTTCTATAGAGTGTTTGGTCAATCAGCTCATCCTTTTCATCAGACATGACCAACTTATTTGTGGCCATGGGTGTGCTGCATGGTTTACAATCATTCATATCAAATTTGGTTAAAAGTTCTTTAGCATATTTGCTTTGATGAATGAAAGTTCCGTTTTGCAATTGCTGTACTTGGAGACCAAGAAAGCATTGCAGCTCACCCATTGCACTCATTTCAAACTCAGCTGTCATGAGTTCTCTAAACTCTTCACACATTTTGGTACATGTGCTTCCAAAAATAATGTCATCCACATAAATTTGGACAATCATTAAATCTTTCCCTCTCCATTTAAGAAACAATGTTTTATCAATGGTACCTCTTTTGAAACCATTTGAGAGTAGAAAGTTGGAAAGAGTTTCATACCAGGCTCTAGGTGCTTGTTTCAGGCCATACAAGGCTTTGTTTAGCCTGTAGACATGATCAGGATAAAATGGATCCTCAAATCCTGGAGGTTGACATACATATACCTCTTCTTGCAATGTACCATAGAGGAAAGCACTTTTGATATCCATCTGAAACACCTTCATGTTGTGGTTGACAGCAAAGGCCAGGAACAGTCTGATAGCTTCCAATCTTGCAACAGGGGCGAATGTTTCATCATAATCAATCCCCTCTTCCTGTCTGTAGCCTTGAACCACAAGCCTAGCTTTGTTCTTGACAACAATGCCCCTTTCATCTGTTTTGTTCTTGAAGACCCACTTTGTGCCAATGGGACTAACCTCTTTTGGCAGTGGTACAAGCTCCCATACTTGTTGTCTCTTAAACTGTTGGAGCTCCTCTTGCATGGCTTCTACCCAGCTGTTGTCTTTTAGTGCCTCTTGGTACTTGACTGGCTGATGAAGTGATAGAAAACTAGCAAAAAGACAAATGTTTTGGGTTTGTCTTCTTGTGAGCACCCCTTCATTGATGTTGCCAATGATTTGATCAGGCGGATGAGATCTCAAGAAGATTAAATCTCCTTGGTATGGTATGATGGCATTTGTTGGTTGGTACGTGCGCGACTACACATATTTTTACAATGAAATTTCACACGAATTGGTTTTAAATTTATAAAAGTGATTATTACTTTTACATCGAAACACACACGAAAGGGCAAGTGTACCCCGTCATATATGTAGTAAAGTATCGGTAAGAACCAAGTATCGATCCACGGAAATGGGCGGAGAAATAATACTTAGACCTTTGCCACTAAATTACCGGTAAAAACATAAGTTGTCTTTGTTTTAATTAAACTAAAGCAAGCATAAATAAAAACTTATAAAACATAGTAGATTATATATAAATAGCCTTGCTTAATACATAACCAAAGCATGTCAACTAAGTCGGTTTTGGCACTAGAAGCATTCGGCAATTTTCCAATTTAAGACAATTAGTATCCCTTTCGGGAATCCTAACATGAAAATCATTCGGAAAGTTAAAACGATAAACACACTTTAACCACCTAAAATTGTTCTTTAACGCACAATTGATAAATGTCTATAAAAATCTCCTAAAAATAAGTTAGTCATCCGTTAGGAGTTTTCTAACCTCACTTAATCAAGGAAAGCAACACCGATAAACACAATGCAACCACCGAGACAAGCATAAACTAGATTAAATTACAACCGAGTTCATTTTACAAATCTTGCACATAAATTCACCAAGATAGCAATTTTGGCCGAAACTACTAACTAAGCTAACAAATCATGGCAAGAATTCGTAACAACACCATCTAACCCGTTAGAGTCCTTCCGTGAAGGCAAGCTTTCTTGCTTAACAATAATTACATTTTATTAAACCACTAACCCGTTAGAGTATCATGGTGCCCACATTTTAACCAAGTTAAGCTAGTTAACCAAATTAAAAGTTTACTATTACATGATTAAATAAGCTTCATTTTTCAACTATCTTACCTAACCAAGCACCAATCATCCAACACAATTACTTATAATCAAGAAATCAATATCAATAACAAGGTTGCAAACTAATCATCAAAGATAATCATAGAAAACACTTCCAAATTTCATTACAAACATAGATTAACATACTAATGGTTATAATCAAGCAAGGGATTGTTGTGTTTTTGCCCAAAGGCTACAATAATACATAAATATTAATCTAAATGCTTGAAACATTAACAAAAATATGGAAAGATTAGAAAACCCAACCATAAACAAGCATAAGATTAAGAATCCGGATAGTAAACGAGCAAAACCGGGCAATGTAGCTTGAATCCGAGTGAAAGCAGAAGCCTTCGGAGCCTCAAAATCGCCTGCAAAGCTCTCCAAAATTCCAGAGTTACTAATACAATGGTTCTGTTCTGTTTTTATGCTTTTTCCATGTTGGACGGTCGTTCTTCCGATCGCACGACCGTGCACTTTAAGCAATTATTGGTGGTGGTCCACCATACTGCGTGACGTCACAGATCGTTGACTGGTCTTCGGACACGCACGGTCGTTCTTCACTTGGCACGGTCGTTCCTCACCGAAGTCTAGTTGCACGCCTGGTCCTTTGGTCGTTCAGTTTCGATGTCTTGTTTGGTTGTCGGATCCGCACGACCGTTCCGCATATGGAACGACCGTGCCATTTCGGGTTGGCCTTAAATGCCTTGCACGCGGAGTTGCACGCCTCGTTCACTGCCAGATCATTCAGGATCATCATATATGCACGGTCGTGCATGAGGTCGCATGACCGTGCGACACGCCCAGGTCACTTTTTCCAACAGAACGTTCGCAGCTTCGTCGTTTTGTCCGGAAAGTCCTCGTTTTTGCTATCATCTTGTCTGGTATGCTGTTTTAGGCCTGTAAACAAAAATGTAGATAATTAAGTATCCGAATGACGGTTTTACAGCCGAAAACCCATAAAATAGAGGTAAAACGGGGGACTAAAATATGTGTAAATTAGCGAATATCAAATCTCCCCACACTTGAACCTTGCTTGTCCTCAAGCAAGCTGAACTAAAAAGCAATAAAAGACGGAAACAAACAAGAAGGATAATTTACACACTATTTTATTGAAAACTGCTATAAACGGTTAGCCGGTTTGTCGAAAGACAACATCAAAAGACTCAAACCCAACAAGCATATGCAATTATAAAGTGACAACCAAAAAGCCGTGACTTCACATTTAATCGACTCAACATGTTAATCTTCACGCGACTCACAATGTTCACACACACTCGGTTTTATTTATGAAACATACATATAATGTGTATGTGTAAACACTCAATGCCTCGTCAATGAAACATGCAATATCATAAGCTTGTCATAAGATCTCGTCTCCACCAACTAACATGCAAATAAGTGTAAATCAAGAGGTCTTTACGGGTTGTAACGTTAGGCTTGGGCGAAGGGTATGGAAGTAGACATATAAAGTGGCGAAAATGGTTAAAACTCGGTAGTAGCGTTTAACTAGCAACAACGTATACAACTATACATACAAATGCCTTAAAAAGGCGACTATTGCGCAATCGAGCTTATCAACGAAATTTTAACATTTAAGTGTTCAAAATTGCTCGATTTTATCAACTTCACCCTATTTTAGGGTGTTTTTTTTTAATCATACTATACAATAAACTGAAACAAACGCTAGTTAAACGATTATTTTGTCCGAGTTTCAACACTAAAAAGGGTTTAAAACATACAAAGGCTAAATTTGGCTAAGTGGGCGATAATGTGGGTAAACAAAGGTAAACGGGAAGGCTCGACATGGTTAATCCTAAAGGGTAATATAAGGTGAACGGGGAGCACAACACAAAGAACAAGGTTTACAACAAAGGGGTAATCTAAGTGCCTCTATCACTTTTACACAAATCCACAAGTTCATGGTTTTAACAAGCATACTAGTGACAAGTTCTATATTACACATAACATCCGGCTCACTCCTATATCCGAAATGAACAAATATATAACAATAGGCTCAAATATGCTCACGTAACGGATGGAATGGGTAAAAGTGTGAAAACTATCATGTAAGTCTTTCTTTGTTTGTCACGCTTTCCGGTTTCCTTTTTCAAAAATATTTTGCTTGTCGAGTTTTTATCAAGTCCGAAGCTTTCTAAAACACAACCAACCGGTTTATTTACTAAAATATATACAAAATACAGGTATTTTTGAATGATTTTTCTGATTTTCTGATTTTTTTTAACGTACTAATATATATGAGGACAAACAAAGTTAACAAAGTTAACCCCCTCCCCACACTTGAACTTCGCATTGTCCCCAATGCGAAACCCGAAATATAGAGAAAAAGGATAATAGTACTCCCCTCAAGATGATATCTGAAGAATCGAGACTTCCAAAGCTGTGTCTGTCATATGCTCCGGTCAAAGACTTGATAGCCAAAATCTGCAAGTATGTCATATGGTACAGCAAAACAGAACAGTAACAGAATAAATATAAATAAACCATAATGTACATAAATACTACCAATCCAAATAACGACATAACAGAAAGTAAAGTGTTTGAAAATACAATACAATCCGAGGGTGTTCGACATACTAAGCAAAAAGAACACCCGAAATGAAAAGTACTAAAATAATAATAAAAACCACCAACGAACATCACCACCAACTCCTACTCGTCGTCACCGTCATTGTCTCTCATGAAGGATGGGCCTGCACCACCATAACCAGGTGGGTTCCACGGTGGGAACTGTGGAGGGTGCTGAAAGTAGTCGGGATATGCATGGTGCATCTCCCCGAATAGGTACGAAAATCCGGCACTCATCCCCTGGTATAAGCTCTCCTGGCTATGCCTCAGCTGATCCTGCGTGGCCCTGAGCTGATCCTGACTAGCCTGGATCTGGTCCTGGCTGGTCCTAATCTGGTCGATGTACGTACCATGCTGTTCCTGCGTGATACGCATCTGCTGGAACTGCTGATAAAACTCAGGCCAATCCTGATGCTGGTAGTACTCATGGTGTTGCGGCTGGTGTGGCGGTGTGTGGTGCGGTGGTGTGTGCGACTGGTGTTGCTCCTGCATCTCTACATCCTCTTCCTCTTCCTCTGCTGGGAGTGGGGGCAACGGGTCCCAGACCTCGTTGTTGAGCCCCCTCAACCTATCCCCGTGATCAGTCTCAACAATTACCCCCATCGCCTTCAGTGACCTGATGTCAACATGAACCCCCTCGGTTATCAGAGTGAGACCCTGAAGTACCTCCTCAGTCATAAGGTGTTCGTTGTACGCAATTTCGGTCACATACTGACCGCCATGTATCTGACTGTTAGGAGTCCTCCCTGAGCACTTCACAAAGTATTCAGCCATTCGCGCCGCTAAGTTGATGGGTGCCTTCTCCACCAATGCATATAGAAAAATCAAATCTGGTGTTGGACAGTTACCAAGACTGTCCATGCGACCGCATATAGTGTGGCTAAACACATGGTGCATCACTCGCACCAGAGGGTCTCTAAGTCGTGAGGCCTTTGACATCCTCGGGTTGTATGGGTCCCCAACGGCGTTTGCAGCCCAAAACGCCTCCCGTGCTGCATCAGAAGGGAAGGTGAATTGCTTTGTGAAGACATTGGGATCATCCATGTCTTCCCTAGTGTAAATCCCAAGTCTCCTACCCAAACGACCAACCGACCACCTGTGCCATCGACCACATAATCTGAAAGCTATCCGCTCCTTGTGGCGGAATTTGGGTCGTCGAGCAGCAACCGGTTTTTCGTAGGCATATGATGCAAAGAACTCTATGGTTAGCTCCAAGTAAACGGGTCGGTTGCAACCGACCAAATTTATAAGTGGGCGACTCATCATGTTCTCTAAACGGTCATACTGATTGAGCTCTTGCATTACTTCCCAATCCAGCCATCTAGGGACTCCGAACTGCCCCCTCCGGGCCCATAGTTCGTCTCTTTTTGGAATGCATAAAGCCTCACGCTCGTTGTTGGGATCGAACTGTAGGAAGGGATGATTCATCTGTAATGGGGAACATTGTTAGAAAGCTAGAAACAGGAGAAAATTGAATTGAAAACAGCCGAGCAGCAAATTATGAAGCTTCTGTCCAACTGAACTGGGCAAATGGCACGGTCGTTCTTCGAGACGCACGGTCGTGCGTCTCCGAGAACTAACTGACTAAGCCCAGAGATTGTTAGAACTGCACGGCGTGCGATCTGTGGCACCACCGTGCAACACCGAACAACAGCAGATATCATGAACAAGCTGGAATTGCACGATCGTTCCATCTAAGGAACGTCCGTGTGACACAGTGTCTGCAGATTTCGACCCCTGTACTTAGAATAACCTGATTTTTGCCAAATTTTAACAAGTATTGGGTCAACAGGGGTCTGAAAGTCAACCGGGTGTTCACGATACTTCGATTCAACAAGGGTTAGGGTTTCGATTTGTTTATGAAGAGAACCCTAAAAATTTCCTTGAAGAATCGGAAGAAATCTAACCTAGAAAGTAAGAAAACAAGAAATCTAACACTAGAGACGTACCGTGCGAAGTTGGGTGCGAGATCGTGCGAAAAACCGTGCGATTTGGTGTAAAAACCGCTCTGGAACGGTTGCAGTTGCTAGGGTTCGCGAATGAGGGATTTTGCAGCAGATGAGGGTATATATAATGTGCAAAATGACAAAAATGCCCTCAGCCTGACGCACGGTCGTTCGCCGTTTGGCACGGTCGTGCGTCTCCGACGACTTTCATTTTTCTCGGTGATGCACCGAGGGTGCGATCCACCGTGCCAGCATCTCGGAAATGCACGGTCGTGCGAATCCTGGCACGGTCGTGCGAATCAGCTGCAGATCAGAATTTTTCTGCAGAATCCATTTCCAGCAACTGTTTTGGGCGTTTTTCGCCATTTTTTCAACACGCCTACTGTTCTAACAATATTGCAACATAGAACCTTCGCTCGGCACGAATAGAAACTGTACAAACTAACGGAACCTACCTAACTAACCTAAATTACGCTAAAGCTACAAAAACATAAAAACGGACAATTTTGCCCCTATAGCGCCAAAGACGCTCCTGCTACATTTTTGTCGGCGAGTCAGTAGCGTAGACTCATGCTAAATTTTTGTCGACGAGTCGATAGCAAGACTCCAAGCTAAAACTTGAAAAATAAATCCTAAATGACGATACTACACCGAAAGCGCAAAATACACTCTTGCTGCATTTTTAATCCACGAGTCAGCAGCGTAGACTCTCTCCTCCCCACACTTATGATGTGTGCGGGGTTTGGAGTTCAATGACCTCCATCACCGACTCTGTCGGCCCGGCAACGTACAACTTCAAGCGATGCCCATTTACTTTGAAAATAACGCCGTCCGCGTTCTCTATTGCAACAGTCCCATACGGAAATACCTCTTTAACCGTGTATGGGCCTGTCCAACGTGTTGAAGCTTCCCGGGAAATAAGTGCAACCGCGAGTTGTAAAGAAGGACAAGATCGCCCGCTTGGAATTCTTTGTGGTCCTTCAAGCGTTTATCGTGCAATCTCTTCGTGCGCTCTTTGTACAATACAGAGCTTTCATAAGCGCGTTGTCGCAACTCTTCCAACTCATGAATCTGGAGAAACCGGGCTTCACCTCCGGCTTTTAGGTCCAGATTTGCGGTCTTTAGCGCCCACATCGCTTTATGTTCCAACTCAACCGGTAAATGGCATGCCTTTCCGTAAACAAACCTAAAGGGAGTGGTCCCAATAGGCGTCTTGTAAGCCGTACGGAAGGCCCACAACGCTTCATCAAGCTTATCTGACCAATCCTTGCAGTTTGCACCTACAGACCGCTCAAGGATTCTTTTCAGCCCCCGGTTCGTGACTTCCACCTGCCCGCTTGTCTGTGGATGATAGGGCGTGGATAGACGGTGATGCACACCATAACGGGACAAAGCTCTCTCGAGCTGAGTATTGCAAAAATGCGTCCCTCTGTCACTGATAAGCGCTTTCGGAGCGCCGAACCGGGCAAATAAGCTTTTCAAAAATCTCACGACCACCCTGGCATCATTGGTGGGTAAGGCCTGTGCCTCCGCCCACTTCGATACATAGTCAACCGCGACCAGGATGTACTTATTACCTCGTGAGGGGGGAAATGGTCCCATGAAGTCTATCCCCCAGATATCAAAGACTTCACAAACCTGAATCCAGTTCTGAGGCATTTCATCACGTGCCGATATATTTGTCGCCCTCTGGCAAGCATCGCACGCTCTAACCCAACTCTACGCATCACGAAATATAGTCGGCCAATAAAACCCGGAATCCAACACTTTCTTGGCGATAAAGTTGGCTCCATGGTGGCCTACGGTAGGTCCCTCGTGACAATGGCGTAGAATATCGGTCGCCTCCTTCCCTGAAACACATCTCCTGATCACCTGATCAGCACCAACCCGAAATAAGTAAGGGTCATCCCAAATCTAGTGCTTGACATCCGAAAAGAATTTCCTCTTTTGCTGGTGAGTCAACCCTTTAATCAGAATCCCGCAAGCAAGGTAGTTCGCAAGGTCGGCGAACCATGGCGACTCATCGCATATCTCAACACTCATCAAAGACTCGTGTGGGAAGTTGTCATTTATGGAATCCCAATGCGCGTCCACGATGTCTCCATGCTCTAACCGAGATAGATGGTCAGCCGCTACATTCAACGCACCCTTTTTATCTTGAATTTCGATATTGAACTCTTGCAGCAACAAGATCCACCTGATCAGACGTGGCTTAGCGTCCTGTTTGCTGAAGAGATATCGGATGGCAGCGTGATCAGTATATACAACGGTTTTCGAAAGCACCAAGTACGATCTAAATTTGTCAAATGCGAAAACGACCGCTAAGAGCTCTTTTTCTGTCGTGGTATAATGCTCCTGAGCGTCGTGAAGAGTTTTGCTCGCATAATAGATCGGGTGAAAGTGCTTTTCTCTCTTTTGGCCAAGAACGGCCCCTATAGCGTAATCACTCGTGTCACACATAATCTCAAACGGCAGACTCCAGTCCGGTGCAACTAAAATAGGGGCCTCAATCAACTTTCGCTTGAGAAGGTCAAAGGCTTTCAAGCAATCATCTCCAAATATGAACGGAGCGTCTTTCTCCAACAGACGGGTCATGGGTCTGGCGATTTTTGAAAAATCCTTGATGAATCGCCGATAGAACCCGGCATGACCGAGAAAGCTCCGTATAGCTCTAACAGAGGTGGGGGGCGGAAGTCGAGAAATAATGTCGACTTTAGCTCGATCGACTTCCATGCCCGCGTGAGAAATTTTGTGTCCCAGAACTATGCCCTCCTTCACCATGAAGTGGCATTTCTCCTAGTTCAGGACCAGATTTGTCTCCTCACACCTCTTCAACATCTTTCTCAAATTTTCCAAGCAGTGATCGAAGGAATCCCCAAATACCGAAAAATCATCCATGAAAACCTCCATGGAATCCTCGATCATGTCATGGAAAATTGCAACCATGCATCTCTGGAAGGTCGCTGGTGCATTACATAACCCGAAAGGCATCCGCCGGTAGGCGAACGTGCCGAAGGGGCAGGTAAAGGTAGTCTTCTCCTGATCCTCAGGAGCGATAGGAATCTGAAAGTACCCAGAGAAACCGTCTAGGAAACAGTAATACAACTTCCCCGACAGACGTTCCAACATCTGGTCGACGAATGGAAGCGGGAAGTGATCCTTGCGAGTAACATCATTGAGCTTGCGGTAGTCAATGCAAACTCGCCACCCAGTAACGGTACGGGTAGGAATTAGTTCATTCCTATCATTCGAGACTACAGTCATACCACCTTTCTTAGGTACAACCTGCACCGGACTCACCCATACAGAGTCTGAAATAGGATAAATCATGCCGGCATCCAACAATTTAATCACCTCCTTCTTCACCACGTCCTGCATATTTGGATTTAAACGCCTCTGATGCTGTGCACATGGTTTGTACTCGTCTTCCATCAGAATCTTGTGAGTACAAAAAGTAGGATTGATGCCCTTGATATCCATGATTTTCCATGCAATGGCTCTCTTATGAAGTCTCAGAGCCTCGAGAAGCTGATTTTTCTCATCCTTTTCCAATGATGCCGAAATTATGACCGGTAAGCGACACTCCTCGTCCAGAAATGCATATTCGAGATGTGGTGGGAGTTCTTTCAACTCCAAAGGCGTCGGATCTTCAACCGAAAGCTCTGCTTCCTCCTTTTTCACATGGTCAATTTCAAGAAATCTCTCCGGACTCTGGGAACCATCGTCACCAATCTGATAGACTGGCTGCTCGAAATCGTGGCCCTCCTGCGTAATGCCAATCAGGTCCCCACACGACAGACGTGTGTCCGAATCAATCTCGTCAATAGTACCTTGAAAATGAGAGCACACACATGCATCGACAATATCGACGTAATAAAGCTTGTCATCGTGACATTGCGGATGCTGCATCGATCTTTTGATATCGAATGTCACGTGCTCATCATTCACTCGGAGCGTGATTTGGCCAGCTGCCACATCAACAATCGTCCTCGCTGTATTGAGGAAAGGACGTCCAAGTATCAAAGGTACCCTTGAATCTTCGTCCATGTCAAGGATAACAAAGTCCACGGGGAAAACAAATTTATCGATTTTTACAAGCATGTTTTCCACAAATCCGCGCGGATACTTTATTGAGCGATCTGCCAACCGAATGCTCATCCTAGTAGGTGACGGCTCACCCAGATCCAGTTTAGTAAAAACCTTATACGGCATAAGGTTAATACTCACTCCCAAATCAGCCAATGCATGGCTAACAGACATGTTTCCAATCAAACATGGGAGCGTGAAACTACCAGGATCTCCCATTTTCGTGGGCAGACGGTTTTGCAGAACGGCGGAACAAGTTTCATTCATCACCACACATGATATATCCTCGAGCTTCTGTTTATTCGAGAGGATATCCTTAAGGAATTTCGCATACTTTGGCATCTGGGCCAAGGCTTCAACAAACGGTATATTGATGTGTAGTTGCTTAAACAACTCAAGGAACTTACCGTATTGTTCTTCATTCTTCTGCTTCTTCAGCCTGCTTGGATAAGGTACTGGAGGAGTGTAATCTTTGACCGGCTCCTGGACTTGTGCTGTACTTGCTGGGCGCAGCCTGGCTTGCACCTCGTCCGGTGTGTCAGTCGGGACCGCTTCAGTGATCGGTGCTGAGTCCGATATGACGGGTCCGATAGTTTTTCCACTCCTGGTCATGACAGCATTCACATCCCTGTGTCCGCCCGGGTTTGGTTCTGTATTACCCGGAAGACCGCCTGGGGGTCTTTTGGACATCATCTGTGCCAGCTGACCAACCTGATTCTCGATATTCTGAATCGAGGCTTTCTGACTCCTCATTTCTCCCTCGTTAGCTAGAAAACGATCTTCGCTTTGTTGGTATCGTTTTTTAGAGCTAGAGAGAAGCTGAGCCATCATATCCTCCAGCTTGGAACTAGACTGAGGGGCCTGCTGCTGGGAGCTACTCCCAGTGCCCTGATTCTGGTACGAATATGGACGCTGCTGGTAGGGTTGGTTGTACTGCTGGTACTGCTGACCCTGCTGAGGCGCTGGAGCACGCTGAGTGAACCCCAATGGGTTCTGATTTCCTGCGTTCGCTCGCCACCCAAAATTTGGGTGATTTCTCCAACCGGGATTATAGGTGTTGCTGTACGGGTTGTTCTGCGGCCTTACCTGATTACTCACGAAATCTACTTCTTCGTGGCCCTCATATACGACTCCCTGAAAACATGCCCCAGGCTCGTGTGACACTCCGCACTGGTCACATCCCGAGCCAGCATGCGCAATCATCTGGGACCTGTCGAATCTCGATGCAAGAGCCGAGATTTGTGCAGTAATGGCCGTGTAGTCGTCTACAGCATGAACTCCTGAACGAGATGATGATGATGATGCCCGACCTCTATCTCCGTCCCGACGCGAGCTGGATTTCAACGCAGCTTTTTCTATCATATCATACGCTTCAGTCGGCGTCTTAGTTCCAAGATCGCCTCCCGCGTTCACGTCTAATCGCTCTTGTGTATTATAGTTGAGCCCCTGATAGAACGTCAAAACCAGTTGTCGCTTGGAGAAGCCATGATGAGGCACATCAATCAACAAATCCTTGAATCTCTCCCAAGCCGCATGCAACGACTCGCCCTCGTCCTGGCGAAAGGAAACAATCCGGTTACGTAGTTTGTTCGTTTTCTCAGGTGGAAAATATTTCTGGATAAACTGCTCCGCCAACTGATTCCAGGTCCTGATGGACCGGCAGGAAGTGACATAAGCCAAGCTCTAGCTTTGTCACGTAACGAAAACGGAAACAACCTCAACCGAGTCGCATCCTCCGAAACACCTGTAATCCTAAATGTCGAACAAATAGCAAGAAAAGCAGCGATATGCCTCCCGGGATCCTCATGCTCACGTCCGTCAAACTGTACTGAATTCTGCACCATGTTAATAATACTAGATCTAATTTCAAAAGTAGGTGCATCTATAGTGGGCTGAAGGATACTCGGCTCCAGGCCTGCCCTTCCGGGCTGATTTGTTTCATTCAGCGGTCGGTCGTCGTCCGCCATGACGACTCTCTCCTCGTCCCCTGAGCTTTCGTCTTCAGAGATAATCACCGGCTCGTCGATTGCATTTGCTATGCGTTGTGCAATGACAAGCGACCTTTCGCGCAGCCTCTTACTTCTTCTAAGATTATGCGCTGGTTCGTCAGTCGGCTCAGCAATAGCGGGCGCGGGAGTTGAGGACATCAACCTGCAAACGAGAAACTGACACAATGAATATTTTATTAATATAATAATGCGTTTTTTTTTTTTTTTTTTTTTTTTTTTTTGCTGAATAGAAGAAGAATATGTATAAATATGGGCTGTAAAATTTATAAAAGTCCGAAAATGGGCCGAAATTTTTATAAAAATTAAAGCAACGAAAATAATCGAATCGGCTAGTATGAAAATGATTTTTAAGGGCCGAAAACTCAAAGAATAAATGAATAAATAAATCCGGATTTGAACAAATAAATAGAATAAAAATTTACAAGTGTACAAAAGAATCACGAAAATGAATAAATTGAATTAAAAGCTAGAAATATTAACAAATAAATCAACAAATAAATAATCATGAAAATAAACACAAATATTAACAAGTATATACACCGATAACACAATGACTCGGGTCGTTCCTAAAACTCGCCATTCCCCGGCAGCGGCGCCAAAAACTTGGTACGTGCGCGACTACACATATTTTCACAATGAAATTTCACACGAATTGGTTTTAAATTTATAAAAGTGATTATTACTTTTACATCAAAACGCACACGAAAGGGAAAGTGTACCCCGTCACATATGTAGTAAAGTATCGGTAAGAACCAAGTATCGATCCACGGAAATGGGCGGAGAAATAATACTTAGACCTTTGCCACTAAATTACCGGTAAAAACATAAGTTGTCTTTGTTTTAATTAAACTAAAGCAAGCATAAATAAAAACTTATAAAACATAGTAGATTATATATAAATAGCCTTGCTTAATACACAACCAAAGCATGTCAACTAAGTCGGTTTTGGCACTAGAAGCATTCGGTCAATTTTCCAATTTAAGACAATTAGTATCCCTTTCGGGAATCCTAACATGACAATCATTCGGAAAGTTAAAACGATAAACACACTTTAACCACCTAAAATTGTTCTTTAACGCACAATTGATAAATGTCTATAAAAATCTCCTAAAAATAAGTTAGTCATCCGTTAGGAGTTTTCTAACCTCATTTAATCAAGGAAAGCAACACCGATAAACACAATGCAACCACCGAGACAAGCATAAACTAGATTAAATCACAACCGAGTTCATTTTACAAATCTTGCACATAAATTCACCAAGATAGCAATTTTGGCCGAAACTACTAACTAAGCTAACAAATCATGGCAAGAATTCGTAACAACACCATCTAACCCGTTAGAGTCCTTCCGTGAAGGCAAGCTTTCTTGATTAAAAATAATTACATTTTATTAAACCACTAACCCGTTAGAGTATCATGGTGCCCACATTTTAACCAAGTTAAGCTAGTTAACCAAATTAAAAGTTTACTAATACATGATTAAATAAGCTTCATTTTTCAACTATCTTACCTAACCAAGCACCAATCATCCAACACAATTACTTATAATCAAGAAATCAATATCAATAACAAGGTTGCAAACTAATCATCAAAGATAATCATAGAAAACACTTCCAAATTTCATTACAAACATAGATTAACATACTAATGGTTATAATCAAGCAAGGGATTGTTGTGTTTTTGCCCAAAGGCTACAATAATACATAAATATTAATCTAAATGCTTGAAACATTAACAAAAATATGGAAAGATTAGAAAACCCAACCATAAACAAGCATAAGATTAAGAATCCGGATAGTAAACGAGCAAAACCGGGCAATGTAGCTTGAATCCGAGGGAAAGCAGAAGCCTTCGGAGCCTCAAAATCGCCTACAAAGCTCTCCAAAATTCCAGAGTTACTAATACAATGGTTCTGTTCTGTTTTTATGCTTTTTCCATGTTGCACGGTCGTTCTTCCGATCGCACGACCGTGCACTTTAAGCAATTATTGGTGGTGGTCCACCATACTGCGTGACGTCACAGATCGTTGACTGGTCTTTGGACACGCACGGTCGTTCTTCACTTGGCACGGTCGTTCCTCACCGAAGTCTAGTTGCACGCCTGGTCCTTTGGTCGTTCAGTTCCGATGTCTTGTTTGGTTGTCGGATCCGCACGACCGTTCCGCATATGGAACGACCGTGCCATTTCGGGTTGGCCTTAAATGCCTTGCACGCGGAGTTGCACGCCTCGTTCACTGCCGGATCATTCAGGATCATCGTATATGCACGGTCGTGCATGAGGTCGCATGACCGTGCCACACGCCCAGGTCAGTTTTTCCAACAGAACGTTCGCAGCTTTGTCGTTTTGTCCGGAAAGTCCTCGTTTTTTCTATCATCTTGTCTGGTATGCTGTTTTAGGCCTGTAAACAAAAATGTAGATAATTAAGTATCCGAATGATGGTTTTACAGCCGAAAACCCATAAAATAGAGGTAAAACGGGGGACTAAAATATGTGTAAATTAGCGAATGTCATTGGTGAAGGCTGCAAATGTGTATCATCTGAGCTAACCACTGCTGGTGACTTTGATGACCCAGTAGTGGCTTCAAAAGGTGGTGGAATGGGTGGTAATGAAGTGGACCACTGCTGACTTTTATCCACTGTTTGAGGACTTTTGTCAGCAGTGTTTGAGGATGTGGAAGCAGTGGGAAATGGGCTACTTTGGTCAACAACTTTTGATGTAGCAGTGGTTGAGCTTTCACAGATGTTTTGAACAACTGATGCTTTCCCCTTTGTGGCAGACCTTTGAGGGATGATGACTTCATACCCATAGTCTGGTGTTGTATCCTCTGATGGACCTGCACTGTTAGTCTTGACAGCAGTATTTTCAAAAGTGAATTTTTCAAGATCAAACAGTTCATCAGGATTTGCTGGGATTTTCATTGATGAAAGTTCATTGAACTTTACATCCAAAGTCTCCTCCACTACCTTGGTCCGTGCATTGAACACTTTGTAGGCCTTGGCAGTGGTTGAGTATCCCAGAAAATAACCACAATCAATTTTGGCTGCAAATTTTGAAATGGAATCTTTTAAGTTCAAAATAAAGCATAGGCAGCCAAACACCTTGAAGTATGAGATCAGTGGTTTGATTTTATACAGAATTTCATAGGCAGTCTTTTTGTGCCTGGGGTTTATTAAAACTCTGTTCTGGACATAGCAAGCAGTGTTTACTGCCTCTGCCCAGAAAGTTAATGGCAAACCTGAATCTGCAAGCATGGTTCTGGCAGCCTCAATCAAAGTTCTGTTCTTTCTTTCAACAACCCCATTTTGCTCTGGTGTTCTAGGGATGCTGTACTGCCTTACAATCCCTTTCTTCGCACAGAAGGCATCCAACTCCCTATTTTTAAATTCTGTGCCATTGTCACTCCTAAAGCTTTTCACTGGAAGGTCAAACTGCTTTTCAACCTGTGTCACAAAGTCTTGCAAAATGCCTGCAGTTTCATCTTTAGAATGCAAAAAGAAAGTCCATGTAAACCTAGAAAAGTCATCAACTATAACCAAACAATATCTTTTCTTTTTAAGGCTCATGACTTGAACTGCGCCAAACAAATCCATGTGTAGCATTTGCAAACACTGGGTTGTTTTGGACTCTTCAATGGACTTGTAGGAACTTTTATGCTATTTTCCTTTTAGACAGGAAATGCAATGTTCAGGACATGAAAACAATTTTTGTGGTAGGCCTCTCACCAAACCATTTTTTGAAATTTCTGTTATTGTCTTAAGATTTGTGTGCCCCAGTCTTTTGTGCCAAAGTTCTGTCTCTTTGTTAGAGGCAGCTGAGAACAGACAGGCATCAGCTCTGGGACACTCTTTTGACATGTCAACAACATAAACATTGCCACTTCTTTGAGCAACAAGTTTAGTTTGACCATTTTTTATTATTGCTTCAATCTTTTTGACCATTTCTGGTCCAACAATCCTACAACAATCTTTTGTGAAGAATGACCCAAACCCTTTGTCACTCATTTGAGATACACTCAGAAGGTTGAATTTTAGATTGTCTATTAGATTGACATTTTCAAATTTTATATTGCCAGATTGCACTGTTCCAGACCCCAGAACCTTTCCTTTACTATTATTTCCAAAGGATATATCACCCCCACCATGGATTTTAAAGTCTTTGAGGAGGGCTTTACATCCTGTCATGTGCCTGGAGCCTCCACTATCTACATACCAAAGACTATCAAAGCATGCAGAAGCTCCCTGCACATGAAGTAAAAGGATTAGTTCATTAAGGACTCCAAAGCCAGCAGGGCTTTGGATGGAGTCTCAACAGTGTCTGGCATGGATGCAGTGTGATGGACAGTGGTTAAGTCAGGGGTTTGGACAGTTTTAGTACTGTTCCTTTCTAACCACTGTTGAGGGTCTTGCCCAATCACCTGCTGGTAACCGAAAGGATGCCTATTCACTCTGGGTTTAGTGGGCTTTTTGTAGACCTCATAAACGTGTGGAATCCTTTGGTAAGACTGTTTTTCCTTGCTTTTTCTGAACTGATTGGCAGGGGGTGCATCAGTAACCTGAACATCTCTTTTAACAGATGTTTGGTTCAGCTGTTTTGTGACAGCTGTTTGAACTGGCACAAACAGTGGTTGTTTCTTTGTGAATTTGACAGATGGTGATGCTGATGGACTCAAGGATGTTTTAGCAAGGTACTCATTCTTTTTGATGTCAAAGTTTTTGAGATACACACATGCTTGAGTTTTGTGGTTTGTTTTACCACAAACAATGCAGCTTTTAGCTGACACTATGACACTTGTTTTGTTTATATCATAAGCTTTTAAGTGGAAACAATCTTTTGTTAGATGGTTCCTTTTCTCACAAAATTCACAAAACAAGTTATCAATTTTTTCTTTCTTCTTCCTCTTTTCAGACTCCTTTGCAGCAGAGGTTTTAACCACTGCTGGGATGTCCTTAAGAGGAATGACTTTAGCTTTTGGAGCTTTAACACCATCAGTTGATGTAAAGTCCATTGGCTTGAAATTTTCAAGAATATCACACTCATCAGACCATTTTGGTTTAAATTGATGATTTTTAATTTCCTCAAAAGCAGAGAGGCCCATTGGTCTGTCAAGTGTGATTTTGTTACCAAGTTTGACAGTGATTTTCACTTCTTGGCCATTCTTGTTTGTGGGGATGTACTCAGCAGTTACATCAGTGGTTGAAACAGATTTTTCAAAAGCAGTGTTTTCATCATCATGTTTTCTATAACCAACCCCAAATTTCACATTGCTTTTTATCTGTTTCTCAAGCATAACCTCATACCCTTTGCATGATTCCACCCATTTCTCACATGTGATCTGGGTGGACTCTAACTCCTTTTTGCAAACTTGGTATTTTTCTACCATAGTTTGGAGTTGGGTTTTGGTTATGCTTTGCTCTTCTTTCATGCTGCTAATCTCTTTCTCTTTTTCAGCCAATTTGTTTTTAAGTTCTTTTAAAGATCTTTCAAATTTGACTTCATCAGTTAAGATTTTGTTCCTAAGGTTTTCATTCACCTCTTTGATGTTAGCAAAAGCAATAATGCAATTGTCAGAACATAGTTTTTCTAGAACTTGAGGTGATACCTTGGCAGCAGCCATCATTGCACAATCACACTGAGTATTCTCTTTATCACCAGCTCTCTCTTCTTCTTCACCTGCCTTTTCTTCTTTCTTATCTTCTTCAGACCATAGATCTGTCAGTGGTTCAATCAGGCTGAACTTTCTTCCAACAGTACTTCATCAGCCACAGCAGTAAGCACTGCTTCAATCATCTCATCCACTGTTTCAGAGACCAGCTGTTTCTCTTCAGATTCAACACCCTCCTGTATTGACTCTAATGCCATCAAACAAAATTCATCATGAGAAGAAACATTAGAAGCATAGAGTGCAAAGTTTTCATCACTGAGGTCTTCAGGCATACTGCTCCAGTCAACAAACTCTTGAGTAAAGAAACTTTGTTGATCTGGTTGTGTTGCTACTGGAGCAGTGGTTTGTGGTGCAGGTTGCACTTGTGCCTGGGGAGCAGGGGTTTGAACATATTGAATCTGTGGAGCAGCTGTTTGGACATAATGCACTGGCACAGGAGCAACAGCATAGTGAGCAGTGTTCACATGTGCTGTTGGGGCATATTGGGCATAGCGCACAGTGTTTTGATTTTGAGGTTTAGGATTTGAACTAGGGTGAGTGATTATGGGACCAGTTGTTTGACTCCTACACTCTCTAGAAAAATGTCCTAACCTGTTACACTTATAGCACTTGATTTTCGATTTATCCAACCCAACCCTTAGATTCCCATGCAACCCTGGGAATTTTCGCCCTGTTCTTTTATAAAACTTGCTAGTTCTAACACTTAGCAAGGCCAGTTGATGCAAGATGTCCATTTCCTCTAGATCAGTGGGGTCAAAATGCTGTAAATCATTTAGTTCAAAGCTTAAATTGTCTAACATCTGGTTTTCATTTGCAGTGAATGCGTAACCTGTAGAGTGAGGATCAGGGTTGTTAAAATTTGCACCAGCAGTTATGTCAATGAAGTGATCATAACCCTGATCCTTACCACTACCGCCAGATTCTTCTTGACCCAGAAGAGCAGTGTTACCGAATGAATAATCATCAACGGTTTTCCCTGACTCTTGTAACTTCCTTTTCTAGTTCAACTCCCATTCGTAGGTCAGGAGTCGACCATGGAGTTGGGTCAAGGTCAGATCCTTGAACTCAGGTGAATTTCGGGTGACAAACGCTATTGTGTCCCATTTATCTGGCAGTGACCTGAGGAACCTGCTGTTTTGAGTTGAGTTTGTAAAAGTGGTTTTAACAAGCCTCAGTTCACTGATGAGACAACTGAATCGCTCAAATTGTTGCGTCAGTGATTCACCTTTAACATGACAAAATGTTTCATACTGTTGGTTCAGGATTTCCCTATTGTTTTCTATGACCTCTTCGGTACCTCCAAACTGTTCCTTAAGCGCGTCCCACAACTCTTTGGCATTGTCACAATGTAACAATCCAGCATATATTTCGTTGGGCAGCGCTGATGCTATGATACTAAATGCTTTAGCATCTAGTTCAAACTTTTGATAATCCGTTTCAGTATAATTTTCAACAAGTTTTGGAACTTGTTTTTTAGCATCTTCGGCGCTTGGCACTGTAGGAACATGAGGACCAAAGATGACAGACTTCCAACAACCTGTGCTTTGTTGAGCGAGGATGTGACCCATCCTCCTCTGCCAGATGTTGTACTCATTTCTTTTAGCATAGGTGGTTTAAAGAGAGAACCAATGTTTTTATCGTCCTGAGATTGTGACATCATTCTTGTTGTTTTACAGGTACTGAGAAATCAACTTTAGTGGTGATTAATCCTTACTCTGTTTTTCAACGACGAACAAACGATTAGTATCAACTGTTTTGAGCTGAACTATTTACGTCAAAATGATTGTTAAATCAAATTTGACTGTCCAAGCTCTGATACCAATTGTTGGATCTGAGTTTCTTTTTGATTGTATTTTGTGTTTGAAGTTAAGATGAAAATGGATGAGTTGTGCAGCGGAATTAAAATGAAAACAAACGTTGCATACAATCAAATGAGAGTAATACTTTAATCAAACATCTTTTACACAATGAACTGAATGATTGAATTTAATTTCAACAACGATTACAAAGATAGATGTATGAATGCAAACTCCCCCTCAGCCCGAGCTCAGTAGTTTGTTCGTGCAAAGAAGACGAATGATGCAAAGAGCTAATAGAACAGTACAAAGTACTGAACTATTTATAGGCACTTGCAAACTACTGAGCATCTTTGCTGACGTCACCATGAAAGTGACATCTAACCTCCTAACAAACTCTAACCTCTGATCTATACAGACACTTCTTGTGTTAACTACTGCTAATACATTCTATTACAAAACAGACTTTAGAACAGCTGTTGCAACCTTCTACTGCTGTGAACCTAGCAGCACTTGTCCGGATCAGCAGTGCTTGACTCAAGGCAGTAGATTGAATTAGCAGGACTTTAGTCTTCCATCAGATCTTTAGTTGAGCAGCAGTTATGAATCAACAGTTTGGTAAGATCAGCAGATAGGAGGTCATCAGTAGTTGTAATCACTTTCAAGGGGAGAGATTTGTACATCAGCATCTGCTTATTCAGAATCCACTGTTCTGATCCAGTTTTGGCTTTAATTATCTGTTCCTCTAATAGGGTTCAATCCCAACAGATGCTTTAATTGCTATTGCTCCCTGGGTCTTGAGGCTGGCTTCATCGATGAAGTATAGCAATTTTTGGCTTCTTATTAGTCACTCTCAATCTTCACCACACCCCATAAACTAGGAAGCTTTACACATTGATGATATGTAGATGGAACTGCTTTCATGTCATGTATCCATGGCCTGCCAAGGATAACGTTGCAACAAGATAAGCAATCTATAACACAAAATTTTTGAAAAGAACTAACTCCCTCTATGTAAATGGGAAGTTTATTGTCCCCCAATGTGTTCTTGGTTTCTCCACTGAATCCCACAAGAACTGATGATCTCGGGATAATATCTGATTCAGGGATGTTCATCTTCTTGAGGACATCAAGCTGAATGATGTTTACTGAACTTCCTCCATCTATCAAGATCCTGCGAACAAAATGCTTAGATATAAACAAAGTAATAACAAGACCATCATGATGAGGATCCTGAATATCCACATGATCATCCTCATCAAAAGTTATAACTTTCTCCTGTGTAAGGGTCGAGGTTCGAATGGGTCTATCCCCATTATCCATCTTGGTCTCTTTTGCATGCCTCTTGGCTGCTGAAAAGGAAGTGTCGCATATGTCTGATCCACCAGATATGAAGTTGATAATTTGTGCATCAGCAGGAGGAGCAGGAGCTCTTTCTGGAACTTTTTTAGGATCCTGGATCCTGGATCCTTGACTTTTTTCTTCCCAATAGCTCTTTCAAATGCCCTTTGCTTACTAAGTAACCAATCTCTTTTCTGAGTGCAATACATTTCTCAGTGAGATGTCCAAAATCTTCATGATATGCACACCATTTGGATTTGTCTTTTGTTGCAGCTGGCTTATCACTTTTCCTGGGCCATCTTGCTTTTTCACCTAGGTTCTGCATTGCAAGGATTAGTTCATTGTTATCAACAGAAAAACAATATTCAGAAATGAGAGGATAATCCTCATCATCCTCTTCTTGCTCCACTGCATGCACGTTCTGATTATCAGACTTGTTGTATGATTTAGACTTGTTGTTTCTGAAGTAGGATCCTTGCTTTTCCTGCTTCGAGGATCCTGCCAATCTTTCTTGGATCCTTTTATCATCCTCTAGTCGGATGAATCTAAGGGCCCTGGTTCTCACTTTATCAAGATTCCTGCAAGGGGTCTGTTAGGGGAGGATTTTCCAAACCTAAGGATCCCGGATCCTCAAGTACTGCCAGATCACGGATCCTCAATTATGTCTGAATTAAGGATCCTCAGAAGACATTGCAGGATCAGGATTCAGGATCCTTGTTGTTATCCTTATACTAACGGTGGCCTTCATCATGTTTAAGTTTGTTTTGCAGGAGTATACGCCTTGGAATTGGTCTTGCCGATATTCTTGGGAAATATGCCCTCAATATTCCACACGTGCATGGTTTTGTGAACGTTATGGAGATCGTGGGAAGCTTGCACATTTAGCGGATAGTTAGTTGTTTTAGTTATTTCTAATTTTAAAAGGGGATAACAAGCTTGAGTTAGAACACTTGGCTACTTTTAGCAAACACACACTCTCGAAACAGCTCTCAATAGCTCTCAACAGTTTACTTGGCGATTTCATACATTTTTGCACTTTAGCAGACTAGTGATCCTTGTAACAAGCTTGTTATCATCCCAAGTTGTAACAATCTTTTGTTTAATTTTAGTTGGTGATCGGTAGTTTCCATCACCCGAGGATTTTTATGCCGGAGATTAACTCTTGATCAAGGGCTTTTTCCTCGTATAAATCCTTGTGTCAATTGTTCATTTCATTTACAAGTTATTCATACATTTGTTCAAGCATCATTCCTCATAACAGAGATTTGGTTGCATTATCCTAGCCTGATTGTTGACCAAAACAGTTTGGCGCCCACCGTGGGGCAATTGGTGCTTCATTCCTAAGAAATTATTGTCTATGTGATTGTTTCGGTTCATTACAACCGAGAAGATGGCTTCTTTAGCAAATAGCACTTCAAGTTCAATGCCGGCAATCAGTTCTTCACAGGGTGTTCCACCTTTGCCTCCACCACCTTCTGGATCTCAGAAGAATGCTGAGAATGCTGCAAAGAGACCAAGCCCCATTTTTTCAAAACCACCAACCTCTTCTGTTTCTTCTAATCCTACTACTAGTGATCTTTTTTACTTTGATTTTGCAGATGAAGGACCACATACAAGAGCAGGATAAAACCAACGAAAGGATCCTCAAGGAGATTGGTGATATCAAGAAACAGAAGAGATCAACGGAGGATCATTCTCCATTGATGCCTAGATCGCTGAATTTCGACACTCCGGTCATAACCTCCCAGCATTCTACAGCTCTGGATGTCCAATACCTGGGTGGATTAACAGGAATGCATTATGGATCGTCGACAATGACTCAGGCTTTAGGATCCTACTTTTAACCTTCAGGATCCTCTGTTCAGCATCAGGGATCCTTCTTCCAGCATCAGGGATCCTTCACCAGTTCAGGAGGGTACATGGGGACATAGCCAGCTCAAGGATCCTCTCAGGTTCAAGGATCCTCTTAGGTTCAAGGATTCTCTCAGGTCCAAGGATCCTCGTTTCAGCCTCAAGGATCCTCATCGCAGGTTTTCGGATCCATGGATTATCCTCCAAGACCCCCATTTACAACACATCAAGGATCCAACATCTTTTAGGATCAAGGATCCTTAAGAAGTATGCAACCCGGAAGTTCAGATATTCATCAAGGAGACTTCATACCAATGCAGACCATTACTTCTTCCGGTCCTTCAGTTATACCAGAATCCCGCCAATATGGATTCACATCCGGAATTCCAAACTTGAATCCTCCAGGAGGTAACACTTTTAATAATTCTTATAACACTAACCATGGCTCTATGCAGGATACAGGTATCAATCAAGCTATGGCTAGGGAATTACAGAAGCTGAAGGATATGATATCCAGTGTACCAGGAGTGGTTAAAACCATTCCTGAAATTCCAGATGGAAGCCACAGGATATCCCGTTTTGCACCACCCCTTTGTGATGCAGAAATTCCAAAAAGGTTCCAGATACCAATCATGAAGTTGTATGATGGCAACGGATCCAGAAGAGCATGTGGCTCAATACAGAGAAAGGATGGAGATCAATCCAATTCCTGAGCGGTTAAAAGAAGCATGTCTATGCAAGGGTTTCGGATCCACTCTTACAGGATCAGCTCTTAAATGGCTGCTAAGTCTTCCCCCTTACTCTATTACTTCATTTGCTAATCTAGTTAACCTGTTTAATAGTCGATTCTCATGTAGTAGAAAATTTGAACGTTTAACTAGTGATCTATATAGGGTAACACAAGGTCAAAATGAATCACTTAGGGATTATATCACTAAGTTTAGTAAAGAATCCTTGGATATTCCTAATTTGGATATTGCTACGGCTGTAGAAGCCTTAAAATGGGTTTACTTAAGGATTCGTTATTCTATGATGATCTTGTCATGACCCCTTGCAGGAATCTTGATGAAGTGAGAACCATGGCCCTTAGATTCATCCGATTAGAGGATGATAAAAGGATCCAGGAAAGACTGGCAGGATCCTCAAAGCAGGAAAAGCAAGGATCCTACTTCAAGAACAACAAGTTCAAGTCCTACAACAAGTCTGATAACCAGAATGTGCATGCAGTAGAACAAGAAGAGGATGATGAGGTTTATCCTCCAATTTCTGAGTACTGTTTTTCTGTTGATAACAATGAACTAATTCTTACATTGCAGAATCTAGGTGAGAAAGCAAGATGGCCAAGGAAAAGTGATAAACCAGCCGCAACAAAAGACAAGTCCAAATGGTGTGCATATCATGAGGATTTCGGACATCTCACTGAAGAGTGTATTGCACTTAGAAAAGAAATTGGTTACTTGTTAAGTAAGGGGCACTTGAAGGAACTGTTGGGAAGAAAAAAGTCAAGGATCCAGGATCCTGAGAAGATCCTAGAAAGAGCTCCTGCCCCTCCGGCAGATGCACAAGTTATAAACTTCATATCGGGTGGATCAGACATTTGTGGTACTTCCTTTTCAGCAGCCAAGAGACATGCCAAGGAAACCAAGATGGATAATGGGGATAGACCCATTCGAACTTCCACTGTTACCAAGGATAAAGTTATAACTTTTGATGAGGATGATCGTGTTGATATCCAGGATCCTCATCATGATGGTCTTGTTATTACTTTATTTATATCTAACCACTTTGTTCGCAGGATTCTGATAGATGGAGGAAGCTCAGTAAACATCATTCAGCTTGATGTCCTCAAGAAGATGAACATCCCTGAATCGGATATCGTACCAAGATCCTCAGTTCTTGTGGGATTCAATGGAGAAACCAAGAACACATTGGGGGACATTAAACTCCCCATCTATATTGAAGGACTTCATTCTTATAAAAAATTATGTGTTATAGATTGCTTATCTTGTTGCAATGTTATCCTTGGCAGGCCATGGATACATGACATGAAGGCAGTCCCATCTACCTACCATCAATGTGTGAAGCTTTCTAGTCCATGGGGAGTGGTGAAGATTGAGAGTGATCAACAAGAAGCTAAGAATTGCTACACATCATCAATGAAGCCAACCTCAAGACCAATGGAGCAATAGCAATTAAAGTATCCTTCAAGAGATGTCTTGGAGGCAAGAGAACAGGATGTGAAAGACATCCTTATGGATCCTCATGATCCTGAGTCCAAGATCTTCATAGGATCAGGGATCCTTGGTAATATTAAACAGGATTTGGTATCCTTCCTCAAGAGGAGAAAAACTACCTTTGCCTTGAAGCATGAAGACATGACAGGTATATCTAAGGATATAATTACTCATAAACTTGGCATTGACAGGTCATTCAAACCGATACACCAGAAAAGGAGGAAGTTTGCACCTGAAAGGAATGCCATTATCCAGGAAGAGGTAGATAAATTTCTCCAAGCATGTATGATTAGAGAGGTTAAGTATCCAAGGTGGTTAGCCAATGTGGTTGTTGTTCAAAAGAAAAATGGAAAGTGGAGGGTATGTGTCGATTTTACTGATTTAAACAAGGCATGTCCCAAGGATCCTTTCCCATTACCCCACATTGACTCCATGGTGGATGCTACCGTAGGTCATGAGTTGTTGACTTTTATGGATGCTTCATCTGGATTTTAACAAATTCAGATAGAACCATCTGATCAAGAGGATACAGCCTTTATGACCCCAACTGGTATATATTGTTATATTGCTATGCCATTTGGACTAAGAAATGCAGGTGCTACTTATCAAAGGCTAGTCAATATGATGTTCAAGGAACAAATTGGACACACTATGGAAGTCTATATAGATGACATGGTAGTTAAGTCCAAGAAAGCTGAAGATCACCTTAGAGACTTGGAGGAAGCATTCGATATCCTTGATAAATTTAATATGAAACTAAATCCTTCCAAGTGTCACTTTGGCGTTAAAGCAGGAAAATTCCTAGGATACATGGTAACAAAAAGAGGCATTGAAGCAAGTCCAGAGCAAATTAAGGCTATTGTGAATATCAAATCTCCTGCCAATGCTAAGGATGTGCAAAGGTTAACAGGGAGGATCGCAGCCTTGAATAAGTTCATAACAAAATCATCAGAGAAAAGTGAAAGGAATTCTATGACATCTTGAGAAAGAACAAGAAATTTGAGTGGACTGAAAAGCATGAAAATGCTCTCAAAGCCCTTAAGGATTACATATCCTCAGCCCCTGCCTTGATGAAACCAGAAAAAAGGGATATATTATCCTTATATCTAGCGGTATCCTCTAAAGCAGTAAGTGCAGTCCTTGTTAAAGATTACCAAGGTACACAACATCCTGTCTATTATGTAAGTAAGAGTTTGCTTGATGCTGAATCCATGTATTCACATTTAGAAAAACTTATTCTTGCTTTGATTATGACATCTACTAAATTAAGACATTATTTTGAAACTCATGCCATTATTGTTAAGACTAATTTTCCAATTAAGAATGTTCTCAGGAAACCTGAAATGTCAGGAAGGATGGCTAAATGGGCAGTGAAGCTTAGTGCTTATGATATAAGATATGAACCAAGGACTGCCATCAAATCCCAAGCCTTAGCTGACTTTGTGGCAGATTTTAGTAGTGACTTGCAAAGGGAAGTTGAGTTAGAAGTTCAGCATCTTGAAGAGACTAAGGGTCCTTGGATACTCTTCACTGATGGAGCCTCTAATGTCAAAGGAACAGGACTTGGGATACTACTAAAATCGCCACAGGGGGACATAATACCCCACTCAATAGCTTGTGAATTTCAAACTACTAATAATGAGGTTGAATATGAAGCCTTGATAGCTGGTTTGCAAATTGCCAAGCATATGAGGATCAGGTATCTTGAGGTACATGTAGATTCATTGTTAATTACTAATCACTTTAATGGATCCTATGTTGTTAAAGGTGAAAAGCTAATCAAATACCTAGAGATAGTCAAGGAATTGGCACTCTCTTTTGTTTCTTTTAGTTTGACACAGGTACCCAGAGAAGAAAATGCAGAAGCTGATGCATTGGCTAACCTAGGATCATCCTTGAAAATTCCAGATGATATTGAGATCCCTATCATCCATGTTTTGGCTCCTGCTATTGAGGATCACATAACTACAGAGATAGAGGAGGATTCTGCAATAGTTCCTAGTGATAGTGCACAGTCTCATTCAGGATCATGAATCCTTCCAATCAAGAGATATATCCAACATGAAGAGATTCCTACAGGAGAAAACCCCAGGGCTTTCAAAATTAAGGTATCTCAATTTACAATATTGAATAACATGTTATATAAACGATCTCTTGCAGGTCCATATCTAAGATGCATTGAGGATCCTGAAATCCAAGAAGTCCTAAAGGATTTTCATGAAGGAGATTGTGGAAACCACACTGGGGGCAGGGCATTATTCTCAAGGATCCTGATGACAGGATACTATTGGCCTACTATGAAGAAGGATGCTGTGGATTATGCCAAGAGGTGTGATCCTTGTCAAAGACATAGTAACATCCTTCACCAACCAGCAGAGCTCTTACATCCGATATCCTCTTCTTGGCCATTTATGAGATGGGGAATGGATATAGTTGGTAAACTTCCCAAGGCACCTGGTGGAAAAGTGTTCATGCTTGCTATGACTGATTACTTCTCCAAGTGGATAGAGGCTGAAGCCTTTGCTTAAGTCAGAGAGAAAGAAGTGATATCCTTTATCAAAAGAAATATCATTACTAGATTTGGTATTCCTTCTGAAATTGTTTGTGATAATGGATCCCAATTTATTGGGAGTAGAACTACTAACTTTTGTGACAGCTGGGGGATTAAGATGATAACATCAACACCAGTCCACCCACACGCTAATGGTCAAGCATAATCATCCAACAAGATTATCATCAACAACTTGAAGAAGAAGCTTGGATCCAAGAAAGGAAAGTGGGCAGAAGAACTACCTTATGTGCTATGGGCTGATAGGACAACCCCCAAGAATGCTACTGGCCAAACTCCATTTTCTTTGGTATTTGGAGCAAAATCAGTGATCCCTACAGAGATGGTGGTTCCTACTGCAAGAACAGGCATCCGTGATCCTGAAGGAAATGCTGAAAACTTGATTCAAGACTTGGATACTATAGAAGAACTCAGGGATTTGGCAAGGATAAGGATGGCTAGTTATCAACAAAGGATGGCTGGAGCCTACAACAAGAATGTCAGGATCAGGAAGTTTCAAGTTGGTGATATGGTGTTGAGGAAAGCATTCCAAAATACCACAAATCCTGCTGATGGAAAGTTGGCACCAAAGTGGGAAGGCCCTTACCTGATTGAAGCTGAGGCAGGAAAGGGGCATATCGATTGCTAACAATGGAAGGTGATTTGCTACCAAGAGCTTGGAATGCTGTCCACCTGAAGAAATATTTCATGTAGTAAGGATGCAGGATCCTCAACTATTTTCATGATCGATATCCTCGAAGGATCCTTACAGGATAGATGATCCTCATTTTGGTAATGATCTAATTCCAAACAATTTCGTTCTTTACTTATCCTATATACAAGGAAAATGATCCTGGATCCTTTATCCTCCTTTCACTTGATTCTGAGTTTTGCAGAAGGTTCATGTACCCTTAACTAAGGATTGAATATCCACAGAAGTCTCCAGTTCTTTGGGCTTGACCCCAGTTATTTGGGCTTGACCCCAGATATTTGGGCTTGTCCCCAGTATCGCCAGTAGCGTATGATGATCCTGGTACAGTTCATGGCAATGGGACCAGTACTCGCTTTAGGGGCTGACAATTTCATTGTACTGGCTGTATCCGGGATCCTACGTATAATGGTAGACGTACCATACATCCGTTCCTAAGGTTTCTAACGTTTTCACGTTAGCTAAGGTTTTGACATTATCATGTCACTAAGTTTGGATAGTCGCCAGTGAGGGCTATACTCCAGTTTACACAAGATCCTTTGGGCTTGACCCAGTTATTTGGGCTTGACCCCAGATATTTGGGCCTGTCCCCAGTATCGCCAGTAGCGCACGATGATCCTGGTATAGTTCATGGCAATGGGACCAGTACTCGCTTTAGGGGCTGACAATTTCATTGTACTAGCTGTATCCGGGATCCTACGTATAATGGTAGACGTACCATACATTCGTTCCTAAGGTTTCTAACATTTTCACGTTAGCTAAGGTTTTGACATTATCATGTCACTAAGTTTGGATAGTCGCCAGTGGGGGCCATACTCCAGTTTACACAAGATCCTTTGGGCTTATCCCCAGTTTTCTTGGGCTTGTCCCCAGTATCTTGGGCTTGTCCCCAGAATTGTTGGGCTTGTCCCCAGTTGCTAACTCTTCTCTTATATTGGCTTAGTCCCAAGTTATGTTCCATTTCAGGTTTTTGAAGTTAAACAGCTAAGGATCCTTGATCCTTACCTTTTACTAAGGTTTGTCTTTTGGTTATCTTGATTGTAAATGTTAAAGGTTTAGAATCCTAACTTGGATTCTCAGGTATGACCCTTGATCATTTTGATTTTATTCTTTAAGTGACCCTTATTCTTTGACAACAGGACACGTGATCCTTAAGTTACATTATCTTTTTGAATTTATCGATTGTAGGATATTTGATCCTTGATCATATCCTAAACTTTTTGACATAATCTATTAAACTTTTCTTCTTTACTTATGAATTCAAACAAAGTATATCACAACAATTGAAAGATAAAATATTTACAAAAGTAACAACACATGATAAGCCAAAAGATTAAAGTTTTATTTATTTATCAGAAGTTAAACCCTTAAAAGGTTGTCAAAATTGCCAACCCAAATTTCTACCAGCAAAACGTGGCCCGTCCACTTGGGTTGGCAAAGGGTGTCCATATTTAACAAGGTCTAAGTGCAGGAAATAAAGGCGGGAGGATAACAAGTGGCTTCATCCCCCAAACAGAGGATCCATCCACCACCCATTATCCTACCTATTGTCCAAGGATCCATGATCCTCAACCCTAAAAACTATTGTCTAAGTTATTACAGACCAACTATTGTTCGTAGAAAAACACCATCAAAACAAAAACCACTACCAAATCATAAAAAATGGGCTCCGGCCGCATCTGGATATATCCATCATCGCCCATTTCTGCAGCTCAAACCTTAGCTGCATCACCATCACCACCAGCATCAGCACCACCAGATTGATCCTTAGCCCCGCTGCCACTTGCCTCAATCGCCAAGACCTCTGTAGCCTCCTCCTCGTCATCTAGCTCAGCCAGCTTCGCCTTCCAGCCCTCCTGGTCCCAAGTGGTCCTGTCGAAGTCAGGATCCTCAGCCTCCTGGGCCATTTGTAGCTTGATCTTGTACATGGTGATGGCAGCAGAGACTTTATCATCCTCCAGCACCTCATGATTCTCATGATCAGCATTTATCTGGGCCATGACCACCTGCTTCTTTGACAAATTAAGATCTTTTTCAAGGGAGGAGATGGTTTGATCCTTGGCCAGGAAGATATTTTGGAACTCCAGATGCTTCTTCTCAGTCTCTTCGACATATACATCAAAGAACATCTGGATCTTGATGAATTTCTGCAAAAAAGATAAGGTAAAGTTCAGGATCCATGATCCTCAAGTGGGCAGGGTAATCAATCAGGGTCAGTGATCCTTACATCGGCAAAGTATTCCTCAAACTGGTGGTGGATGAGAGGCAAGCCTTCCAGGTTATCAGCCTCGGTGGCCTTCCTTTTCTTTCCTCCCTTGCTCTTGGAGGTAGTGGGCTTAGGCATCGGAACGATGGGGCTAGCAGCAGTTTTCTTCTTCCCAGAACGGGCAGTGACGGTATCAAGATCACTGGCGCTGAAGTGAGTGGCCGACCTTGAAGATTTTCCAGCGCCTACCAATCCAAAAGAACAGATAAGTATTCTTGTTTTATTTTCACTTAAACATTTAATTATATACAAACTTGGATACTTACTTGACATTGTGACTGAGCCGGAGGATACTTCTTGAGAATCCTTGGTGTTTGCTTGGAATGATCTTGCTGCAGGATCAAGACTCCAGAAAGCAGTGATCCTCTCTTTCGTTGCAGGTGATGGAATGATATGAGAAACAGAGATAGCTGCAAAATAAAAAAGAAAGGATCAGTTATCCTCACAGGAACAGGGTTATCCAATGATCCTTCTATAAGGATCCTTTATCCTACCATGGGTGACCCACTTTCTTGGGAGATCCTTCCCATCTGGGATAGAATCCCTCCCAACGAAGAAAAAACGCTTCTTCCAGTTGGTGTCATTCTTGGTGGTCTTGAGGATTGGGTGTGTATCACTGGGTTTACGTTTGAATAAGAAGCGTTGTGAACCATGGCTCACAAGGTTATACAGTTCAGCCAGTTCTGACATCCCCAACTCTATACCTTCCTGCTCAATGATTCTCTCTAGGGTATATAAAATCCTCCACATCATTGGCATGGCCTGAATGTAGCACATACCGGTGAGAGAAAAGAAGGATTCAGTGAAGGCAGGGAAAGGATAGGAGTATCCTATCAGGAATGGAGTGGCCGGAAAAGCAACCCAAGTTTCAGAAACAAAATCACTTTTGGTGGTAGGGTCAAAGGGCTTGAAGACGGTGTTCGCCGGAAAACAATGGCGAATCCGGTCGATCTCCGGATCGGTAAAACTGCAGAGTTCCTTCGGAGTACTTTTGATAATCCCTTGGCTTTTCAAAGGACTATCTTTCTGGTGATCTTTGGCGGGGGACGATCGTAATTTCATTTTGATCCAAAGATTTCGAAAAAGAACAGAGTAAGAAGATGAAGAGAAAAGGAGAAGAAAGATACCTGATTGATCTTTGAATGAGGATTTAAAGGAAGTAACACACGAATTTAAATGCCTATCGATCCTTATCTCTAACCTATTTATAATGATGATTCTGCAGGATTGTCACTTCAATGACGTAAGACCAGCAACGGCTAGTTCGATCCAAACGGCTATATATCCGTTAGTCAGTTGGAGATAAGATCAAAAATACAACTCGTTAAATTACATTTTACTCCTTATATTTTGGGGGCAATTGTTAGGGGAGGATTTTCCAATCCTAAGGATCTCGGATCCTCAAGTACTGCTAGGATCATGGATCCTCAATTCTGTCTGAATTAAGGATCCTCATAAGACATTGCAGGATCAGGATTCAGGATCCTTGTTGTTATCCTTATACTAACGGTGGCCTTCATCATGTTTAAGTTTGTTTTGCAGGAGTATACGCCTTGGAATTGGTCTTGCCGATATTCTTGGGGAATATGCCCTCAATATTCCGCACGTGCATGGCTTTGTGAACATTATGGAGATCGTGGGAAGCTTGCACATTTAGCGGATAGTTAGTTGTTTTAGTTATTTCTAATTTTAAAAGGGGATAACAAGCTTGAGTTAGAACACTTGGCTATTTTTAGCAAACACACACTCTCGAAACAGCTCTCAACAGTTTACTTGGCGATTTCATACATTTTTGCACTTTAGCACACTAGTGATCCTTTTAACAAGCTTTTTATCATCCCGAGTTGTAACAATCTTTTGTTTAATTTTAGTTGGTGATCAGTAGTTTCCATCACCCGAGGTTTTTTATGCCGGAGATCAACTCTTGATCAAGGGCTTTTTCCTCGTATAAATCCTTGTGTCAATTGTTCATTTCATTTGCAAGTTATTCATACATTTGTTCAAGCATCATTCCTCACAACAGAGATTTGGTTGCATTATCCTAGCCTGATTTTTTACCAAAACAGGGTCATGACAAGATCATCATAGAACAATGAATCCCTAAGTAAACCCATTTTGAAGGCTTCTTCAGCCGTAGCAATATCCAAATTAGGAATATCTAAGGATTCTTTACTGAATTTAGTGATATAATCTCTAAGTGATTCATTTTGACCTTGTGTTACCCTATATAGATCACTAGTTAAAAGTTCAAATTTCCTACTGCATGAGAATTGGCTATTAAACAAGTTAACTAGATTAGCAAATGAAGTAATAGAGTAAGGGGGAAGACTTAGCAGCCATTTAAGAGTTGATCCTGTCAGTGTGGATCCGAAACCCTTGCATAGACATGCTTCTTTTAACCTCTCAGGAATGGGATTGATCTCCATCCTTTCTCTGTATTGAGCTACATGCTCTTCTGGATCCGTTGAGCCATCATATAGCTTCATGGTTGGTATTTGAAACCTCTTCGGTATCTCTGCATCACAAATAGGTGGTGCAAAACGAGATATCTTGTGACTCCCATCTGGAATTTCACAAATAAGTGGTACAAAACGAGGATCCTGGATGTTGAGAGTAGGATCCTTGAACCGTCTGCGTCCCCATGTATCCTCCTGAACTAGTGAAGGATCCTTGATGCTGGAAGGAGGATCATTGAGGTTGAAAAGAGAATCCTGAAGGCTGAAAGTAGGATCCTTGAGCCTGAGTCATTGCCGTTGATCCATAATGCATTCCCAATGATCCACCCTGATACTGGACATCTGATGCTGCAGAGTGCTGGGCAGTTATGACTGGAGTGTCGAAATTCAGTGATCTCGGCATCAAAGGAGAGTGATCCTCTGCTGATCTCTTCAATTTCTTGATGTCATCAATCTCTCGAAGGATCCTGTCATTAGTCTTGTCCTGCTGTTGCATGTAATCCCTCATCTGCAAAATCAAAGAATAAAGATCATTGTTAGTAGGGCCAGAAGTAACAGCAGAAGTTGGTTTTGAGAAAATGGGGGTTTGTTTCTTCGTGGCATTCTCAGCATTCTTCTGGGATCCAGAAGGAACAGGTGGCAAAGGTGGAATGCCTGTGAAAAAGTGACCGCCGACATGGAACTTGAAGTGTTCTTTGCTTGAGAAGCCATGTGGTTGAAGGTGATGAACTGAAATGATCGGAATGAACAAAATTTCTCAGAAATGAAGCACCAATTGCCCCACGGTGGGCGCCAAATTGTTTGGTCAAAAAATCACACAAGGATAATACAACTAAATCCGATTTTGTGAGGTGTGATGCTTGAATGAATGAACAAATGTATAAGCAAAATAAGAATGAAATGAATATGTGACACAAGGATTTATACGAGGAAAAAACCCTTGATCAAGATATGATCTCCGACACAAAAAACCTCGGGTGATGGAAACTACCGATCACCAACTATATTAAACAAGTAAAGGTTACAAATCGGGATGATAACAAGCTTGTTACAAGGATCAATAATGTGCAAAAAGTGTGTAATCGCCAATAAGTTGTAGAGAGTTCTCGAGTAGTGTGTGTTTGCTAACTTGTTCTATCTATTCAAGCTTGTTATCCCCTTATAAAAATGGAAATAATCTAGCTAACTAACAATCCGCAAATCATGCTAGCTTCCCACGACTTCCATAATGGTCACAAAAGCCATGCACGTGCAGAATAATGGAGCATATTCTTCTAGAATCTCGGCAAGACCAAGTTCCATTTGAATACTCCTACAAAACAAATTCAAATATAGTGGAAACAACCGTTAGTATAAGGATAATAATGAGGATCATGGATCCTTAAACCTGCAATGTTTTCTGAGGATCCTTAATTCAAACAGAACTAAGGATCCGTGATCCTGACTGCACTTGAGGATCCATAATCCATTCATTAGAAAATCCATCCCTAACATATAGTATGCCAACCTTTTATATAAAGATGTGTGACATCATGGACTAAAACAAACAGAAAAACACGAGGAAGATTTATATATACCACTCACCACTCACCACACACCTCCATTTCATGCTACTTTTGAAGTTGCCATAATAGCAAATCATTTGAAATGTCACACGCCACCATTCCCCACCCCCCGGATTTACGATGGATACCTCACAACCCTCAATAGTCCTCACTTTATAATTATGCCCCTCATATTTAGTTTTCAGTTTGTCTCCTTTACAGGTGTATCGCAATTCGCAACAACACATTTTATGAGGCTACAACTATATCTTGGGTAATGGGTAATGTTGAAGATATTATAATAAGATGAAGATTTAATAAATCAAATGCATTCAGTGCTTTATTTTCAAAAACAAAATCAAGTATAGTTAATGTTTGTATTATATGATTTTCAATGAATAAACATTAGAGTTGTTAAAAGAAATAAGCGTATGGCAGGGGAAGGTACAGGATCAACTCCAAAAGATAGCTCTTTGATCGGAATCTGCAACCAAACAACACAGTTAGTCTTAATGCGAGAGATGGCCTCCCGCATTTGGACTCCGACGTGAGAATCAGTAGAATGATCTTGAGAGTCTTTAGCAAAGAGAAAGGATAATAGTTTTAGAGTGAGAGTGAGGGAAAAATGACATACTTTTGGCTGGAACAAGACTCTCCTTTTATAGGCAGATTGTTCTGCCCAAGGAGTCTCATGCTAGTTGTACACCTTCATTGATGTTGCTGGCATGGTTGGCCTTGCCTCTTTGAATATGTTTCAGGTTTTATGTGTCTCGAGGACACCTTTATGCTTTATAGAGATTTGTCTTATCACTTTGACTTATTCAATTCAAGTCCTAAGATTGTACAGTAACCTTAGATTCCTGTCTTCAGCCGTGGGTATATCAGCTCCTGGTCCTGGTCAGGAGCTTTCAGCTTCTTTTTCTGGTTTGTTTTTAGCGTTGTTTATTTTATTTTTACAATTGTCGTTGACTTTGATTGCTGACTGGGATCTCCAAGTACTCACGACATCAAGAGTGATATTTATTACACGAGTAAATGAATAGATCTTTTTTTTTCAATCCATCAAAACCTACCTACCTAAAAAGATCTCCACACTATATAATCAAATCGCTTGTAGCCTAGCAGCGTTAAAATATGTACTAAAAGTACTCCTCTTCAATCTGTTGACGATTTCAATCCAATTATGATATTGGTATAAAGTTAACTAAAGGGTATGGAGAGGATGGGCTTGGAGGGGGTGAGCCGCCACGTAGGAGTGGCTTGGAGGGGATGGACCTAAGAGGGTGGGGGATGAACCCCTTTATGTATATATATGTATGTATGTATAGGTATATGTGAGAGGCAAGAAGAGAAAGAAGGTCCGGCTACCCCGGCTGTGGGTGGCCGGTTGTGCCGAGCCGAGCCCCAGGGGGGCGGTGTGGGGGACCGGCGCCGGTCCTAGCCGGGCCTCAGCCGGCCCCCATACCTTCTAGTCTAAGAGTAAGTTTAAAATGTGTTTAGTTAACCTTTTTAAAAATGTCGCACTCATACAAAATTTAAGGAGATAAACACGATCAAAATTACGGTAAAAAACTTTCATCAACCTTTAAAAAACTAATCTCCTTCGAGTCCTGAAGAACATACATTCACCAGATAACTCAACCAGACCTCGAATCGCTTCACTAACCAAATCCTTGAAGATCATCCGTTCGACATCCAGTATCGCTTCAGACATCTCAATCGGATAATCTATCCAACCACTTATATTAACAATGTCTTTCTTTATAACACCATTAACTACTTCCAATACACCATCACCAGTGTTTACTTCTCTAATCTTCTGAAACTCAGACCATATTTGTTTAACCGATGCTCGGGTATCTTCAAATAATGTCTTCCATGGTGGCAACTGTTTGTTTTTGTCGATGATCTCATGAACTACGTCGAAAATGAGCTTTTGTTGGCGTTTAGAGACGTTTGATGTGCTTTTGTTGTTGTAGAGATGTTGCTCGATCGAGGAGAAGACGTTGGAATCTTCGTGAAGGTGTTGTGAGGCTCGAAGTATATGTGAAATGTAAATGAAATCGGAGTCATCTGATATGAATTCTTCGTGTTTTGTTGGTGAGAGTTTATGGATCCCGTCGTCTTCTTTGAAATCAAATGCTGGAGTTGCTGATTTGCAGACAGTAAGAAAACAAAGTCGAAAATTAGTATACAGGTTTTCGTTATTGGTTAATACTTAAAATAAAACGAGTCCATCCCAGACTTGCAAAACTATTCACAAGCTGAGCTCGAGTTTTAAAAATAGAGTTCAAACCGAGTCGAGCATGAGCTCTCTTTAAGTTAAACGATTCGGGCTCATGTTTTAATGGACCCAGGATTGGCTCGGCTAGCTTATATACACACCCTTAAGGGTAAGGGTCTATACATGAGTTTGAGTCTAGTCTAAATAGTTTATGGCTTGTTTTAATGGGCCCTATCGGGATAGCATGATTTGTTTGCGAATTGATCCAGTTATTTATTTATATAAAAGTTAAAAGTTTTGTATTAAAATTAAAAACCCAAATGTTAACCGGTTGTATAATTTATGACAAAAGTTAAAAAGTTCAAGATAAATGTACTGTTTTTAACATGTTTATGTTTTTGACCATTTGGGGTAACTTTAATGAGGAAAAATCACGAAAATAACCTTTGATCAAATAACTTTACGAAAATAAACATTTTTTTGTGTTTGAGGTAGACGCAAACACGGAAATAAATGCGAGTTTTGCGTCTGAGACTCAAGTTTGCGTCTGTGATTATGTCATGGGTTTCCACGCCTACTATTTTTTTTCTTTTTCACCATGATTTTTTCTTTTCATAAGATAGTATTTTTTTAATAAAAAATACACTAAATTAAAGATAATAAAATTCACTTTAATTTGGTGTAAACTTTTTTTTTTTTAAAAATACTAACATATGAAAAAATTATGCTTGTTAAAAATCGTCGTGGAAAATTAAACAAAAAGCCTAAGGATGATGACACGTGTACGCAACGATTCATGAGGCTACCACAGAGGCAATCTCTAAGAACTGAGGCTACCGTTGACGTTAGGTATGTTCATTTTCATAAAGTTGTTAGGTCAAAGGTTATTTTCGTGATTTTTCCCGATTTTGTAATCTAGAAGAAAATGTATATGTAAGAGTAAAAAATTGTATGGTTAAGAATGTCATTCTCGAATCAGTCACGAAATTAACATGAGTCGGTATAGTGAGTGGTTAAACACTTGAAAATGGTAAACTTCAAAATCAACCAATGAGAGTGTGCCATGTCATTCAACTTTAAGAGTTTAAACTATGCTGAAAAGTGTTGGCAATGGTTAAACACTTGGATCAGGTAAACTATTATTAAAAAAAAACATATAAAGCAAAATCATCTCTCCCAAACATCAACCCCGCATCGGCAAACCTTTACCGCCCCACCATGTTCACCGATCGGCAAAACCCACCGGCGGCGGTGTTACCGCGCGGTAAACCGCTTTGCCAAGTGGGTTTGCCGCCCACTTCGGACACCCTGATGTATGTCTGACCCAAATGTTATGTTAACCAATCCGTAAAAAAAAAGGCTTATTTATCATCCCTTAGGCTATACGACATGGGAGAGGCTCATCTTTGGAGGATGACCCTCCATGTAAGCGTCACGTAGGATGGGTTTGAGGATGGGACAAACGGGATGAAACTAAGGAAATGGGGAATGAGCCTAACATATATATATGAGTTGTATGTATATGTGTGTGTGAGGGGAGGTTTGTCTTTTGTGAGTGTCCTCATCGTCTGGGTCTTGACGTTTTGGACGACGCCGGGGAGACGGGGTGAAATGGTGTTTGGATCGGCGACGGGCCTCGACCAGCCCAAGCCGACCCCCACACCGTCAAGCATTACAAAAAAACTTTCAATGCTATTAACTATGATGTCTAATGAGCAAAAGTTTGACCACATTAAATACTCCAATAGAATAAGAGTTACTATAAAAGTTGGACCCTGAAAAAATCCGACGTGCTATTAAAAACTAGATAGAATGAACTTACAAAAAAACAGTTAAACAACACAAGTAATAAGTAATTAATTATATAACAAAAACACTCTAGAAAGAAGAGCTACTAAAATTAATTATTATATCTTTTTTACGAAATGAAAAAGGAAGTGCCAGTTTCTAGAATAAAGCTTTAGTTAAAAAGGAATATTGTAACTCTAATTAAGTTTATCTTTAGTTAAATAGTATATAAACATAAACGTATGAAAAATAAAATATAAAATGAAAAACAACCCTTTAAACCATTCATTATGTCCTTACACATGTAAGAATTTGTTATGATGGCTCAAGAGCAGATTCCACGATGTGACAATAAATAAAATATTATACCCATACCTGGATTTCTAAGAATGTGTTATGATGGCAAATTGATAATGGCAAATAGAATAATCAATAAAAAAATGTGTTGTAAACTTTTCATTCTGATAACTACCGAAACCAATTAGATCATGCTACCTAATCAGGTTAATTAAGGTTTCTGCAAAAGTATTCTATATTTTAAGGGTTAAAGTTATTATATAAATGAGTCTTAATATATAAAATATTCTTAACGTATGTAGTAAAGGAGAATTTTTTTTTGAAATTTTTTCCCCATCTTATTAAGTATATATTTTAATCTTAGAATTAAAAAAAAAATTGTGATTTTACTCTAGTAAAGTAATTATGTAATTTGTAGAGAAAATCACGTTTTTTTAACATTTTGCAATTAAACATCATTCTTAAATAGTAAGGAAAAAAATAAAAAATAAAATCTCTATTTCACTTCTTACGTGTTAAACGTATTTTGTATGTTAAAACATAATTGTGTTTGATCTTTACCCCCCCTTTTTTTAAGGAAAATTGGTTTTTAATAAACCAACATTTGTCCCGTTGGTAAATAATAATCTTACCTACGTAATTGGTATACAATAATCCTACCTATCAACATGTTGGTACTCAATGAACTTCCGTTAATTTTTTTAACTGAAGTTAGTTTTTAAGTTTTATTTATTACACAAACAGTCCATGTAGTTGTAATTAACTAGTTTTAACTATTTTAAAGCTAGTAAATTACAGTCCCTTGAGGTTTTTTTGTTTTATAAAATAGTTAAAACTAGTAAATTACAACTAAATGGACTTTTTGTGTAATAAATAAAACTTAAAAATTAACTTCAGTTAAAAAAAATTAACGAAAGTTCATTGAGTACCAACATGTTGATAGGTAGGATTATTGTATACTAATTACGTAGGTAAGATTATTATTTACCAACGGGACAAAGATTGGTTTATTAAAAATCAATTTTCCTTTTTTTAATAGCAACAAACATGCTCCAAGGTATACCTATTAACCACTTATATTTAAAATTAACCCTCAACTATTAACCGTTTGTATGTAGAGACAACAAATCGTCTTTGTTCGATTTGCAGAAAGGCTATGATGAAAACCAAAGAGATATGTTTAGCAAACCCCTAACAAACAAACACGGTCTTAACAGTTCTAAAAGTAATTAGTCAACATGAAAGTAACATGTGAATGCAATGAAGATTTGTTTTTAGGTACCTTCCAAATCAATGCACTTCAAAGGAGTCAACAACTCGTCCGTGTCAAATCCCGAGTCAACAACTGACACCGGACTCGGTACAACCGCCGCTGAACTCGGCAGCGACTCAGTGGCGCCGCCCGTCTCCGCCATTCTACTCAACAACTTACCACATCTCTGTAACAAACAACCAAAATCAGATCAAACAATACATAAATGCTCATTCAATAACTAATCACACAGCTAACAATCTACATTTGCATTTGCATTTTGAATTTACATACCTCTGATTCGGTTGTAGAAGCCAATTCATGCTTTGCAACAATTGGTTTCATAGACTTCTGTTTTGGAGAATTAACGGATGATGATGATTCCGTTAGTTTCTGGTTTCTAAACGATCGAAGTTGAGAGATTTTTAGTGAACAAGATGAATTATTCTCTCTACGTTCTATTTCATAATTCGATGTTTTCGCTTTGCTAATCGAATTACACGCTTTTAAGTTGCTCTCTATTCGATTAGCTGAACATGTTCTACCTCTCACCAGACTTTTTCCACTCCGATCAACTGCTCTGGCTCGATTCGGACTAATCGCCGGAGATTTTTCGCTAACAAATTGACGCGTTGACCGAGAATTGTTTACAAATCTAGACGGTTTTACGAGCACAATGTTCGATTTGTTGAGTTGCAGATTCCGATCATAAACAAAGTTCCGGTGGCTATCTATGTTCGAAAGACGATTAGTGGAACGTAGGAGCCCTTTGAGTTGCAGAACTTCGAGAATTTGTTTAAGTGTGTTCAGATCTTTGGAATGTTCAGTGATTCCTCTCATATTCAACTTCTTCTCGAAATCTCCATGCGTTGTAACCGTCGGTTGATTTGGCTCTGGAAAAAAATCAGTTGAATCGAAGAAGCTTTTTGGAAGATCACAGTTTCTTCTAGAAGTTTCTCTACCATTTCTGTCGTTTGCATTTATCTTTTGAACTTTTTGTGATTGATTTGGTTGTTTTAGTTGAAAATTGTTATCATCTATGTATGTAGAATGATCTAGAGATCTTGAAACCCTAGGTTCTGAAACGGATCTCAGTAGAACAGGTTTCGCGACGGTTTGTGAGCATTTTTTATCGGAATATGACAGAGGTTCGAGTCCCATGAGTCTCGCAATGACGCTTGGTGATCGCCGTTGGTTCTCCTTTTCATCAGCAACAACAGACGTTTCACTCATGGGACTCGAACCTCTGCTATCAAGCGAAAGCGTATTGATTTCTTTACTCGTTTTCAAAGATGATGTCGGAACCATAACCGGAGATTTTGACCGGTAGTTCATCTTCTCCACCGGAGATAATTGAGAGTTATCTGGGCTTGCTGATACAACAGGAGAATAACCGGAACTCTCTGTCTCCGACGATGCAACTACTGCCTGCAAGAAGTTTTACATCTTTAAATCATCTGAACCAATGAAGGTTGACCCGAATGAACCGGGGGGTCGAAAACGTATATACCAAAAAAAATTTATAGAAGCGGGGGTCAATAACGTATATCCCTAAAAATTTCTATACGAAAACTACATATATAACACTACTGAGCGAAAAGTTCGGGAGGTCGGGCGCCCCTCCCCGCCCCTTCTATACTTCGCCACTGATTCGAACCAAACTCGATTAGCTTATGCATACTATTAACTATAATACACGTATTGAGTTTTATTTGTCGAGTTTATTAATAAAGAAAAAAATCTAGCTACTCTAAATATGCTTTTTTTCATACATATTTGGTTTGATCTTACATTTTCTCATTGTTTCATCCAATTATTTAAAAACCGGTTCAAACCGGCCGGTTGTACTGGTTGAACCGTCTGGTAGAACCGATTGAACTGCCAATACACCCGGTTGAACCGTCCGATACACCCAGTTAAGTTAAACTGTTTCTGAGCCAAATCCGATAGGGTATAAAACGAACAAAATAAACAGAAAGGGAAGACATTACGGTGGAACTAGGGAGGCGTTTGGTGGAGTGGATTCTTTTTCCGGCTAAAATCTGTTGGCGATCAAAGATTTGAAGGAAACCGGACATGCAACCGATCTGTTTCTCCATTGATTGTAGACGAACTCCGGCTACCGTCCGGTGAGGTGTAACAGAATCTTTCATGCGCAATGTTTACTGTTTTCTTTTTTTGTGCTTAATGACTCAAATTGACAGTTTTCAGTCTCACGGTTCCATTCATGACTTTTTGAGCTTTTATTTGTGTGTTTGACTTTATGCCACTTTAGAGGGTGAACCGATTGTTGTGAGGAGGGACGGAGGTCGGGTCTCATCAATAGGCGTATTCACAAGTCGAATCGAACAGAGCGGATCTTTGCTCGTACTTTGCTCGTTCACAAACCAAATCGAGTGAAGCGGCTCATTTAAAACCGAGCCTCAAATCAAGCGAGCAATTTTTGAGCAACAAATATTCTGAGCGAGCGTCAATCGAAGTTCGTGTGATTTGGACAACCGTGTCACCCGATTTAAATTTGCTGAGAGAGATAGCGACAATGTTTAGTCTTAAGTTTTTATATCTTTAAAAACATGCACATTTCAAAGCATAATATTTGTGTTATGAATAAAAATGTTGTGGCCGACGAGGCAATGATCATATTGCATGAACAATTACGTTGATAGCAGGAGACGATCGACTTAAGGTAACAACATGAAACACTGAGGCGATGAGCAGTCTGTCGTTTATCGATTTAGGGTTTAACTTTTAGATTTGATATTAAGTTTTTTATTGGTGTGCTTGGGCTAGTACTAGGGCTGTAAACGAGCCGAGTCGAACCAAGCTAGTCCCAGCTCGAGCTCGGCTCGAGCTCAAATTTCAAATCGAGCTGAGATTTGAGGCTCGAACTCGACTCGATTAGAATTCGAGCTAGCTCGGCTCAATCTAGCTCGAACTAACAAAGAACCGCAAAATTTACTACTTAAAAAACCCTTAAAAATGAATTTCTTCATAGGGCCATAATTGCCATTTAATTTAATCATATGGCTAAATATGCAAGTGTAAATAGTTAATTCATTTTGTACATTGTCTTTACCTTCTTTTATAAGGGAGATACTCCATTAGTTTTTGTTTTCTAAGCGATGTGGGACAGAAAAATGAAGGATGTAAACCTTATCGAGCCAGCTCACGAGCCGAGCCAGGCCAAGCTCGAGCTCGACTCGTTTACAAACCGAGCCGAGCCGAGCTGGCTCGTTTACAACCAAGCCAATTTCGAGCCGAGCTTTCTTCGAGCTTTTTTCGAGCGAGTTTCAAGCGAGCTGCGAGCCACGAGTTTTTTAAACACCCCTAGCTAGTACATATAGATATAGTTGTAAATTTGTATATAGTGGACCAAAATCTAATATAGTGGTATATATAAAACTATGAATTTAATTTATGTTTAAGTATATATGTATGTGTAATGTGTGTATGTATATATATATATATATATATATATATATATATATATATATAGGGGGCTGCTAGAATGAGAACCACCCCGAGTTGTAAGAACCGCGAGAACTACACCCCACGGAGCGCCGTTCGCCATGATTTTTTTTACAAGTAGATGTGTGTATTATAAACACAGCCGTAAAAAATCATGGCGAACGGCGCTCCGTGGGGTGTAGTTTTTTACACCACAAGTTTGGTGTTTTTTAATTTTTTTTCTTTTTCTTTTTTTTTTCACCAAACTTGTGGTGTAAAAAACTACACCCCACGGAACGCCGTTCGCCATGATTTTTTACGGCTGTGTTTATAATATACACATCTACTTGTAAAAAAAAATCATGGCGAACGGCGCTCCGTGGGGTGTAGTTCTCGCGGTTCTTACAACTCGGGGTGGTTCTCATTCTAGCGGCTCCCTATATATATATATATATATATATATATATATATATAGGACAAAGATCCGTTAGGAACCACCCTTTATTGCGAGAACCGCGAGAACCAGTGTGAACACAAACAGTAATACATAAAAAAATCTAAAAAACACCCAAAATTTTTTTTTATTTTTTTACTATTTTTTATATAAAAATCGCTACTTTTAGTATACAAAAAAAAAATTTTTTTTTTGGCTACTAAAAGTAGCGATTTGAACATAAAAAATAGTAAAAAAATAAAAAAAAAATTTTGATTTTTTTTTATTTTTTTAGATTTTTTAGGTTTTTTGGGGGGTTTAGTTTTTAGCATTTTAGCTTGGGGGGGGGGGGTGGGGGGGGGGGTTAGGTTTTTGGGGGGTGGGGGAGGGGGGTTTAGGTTTTTTGGGGGGGGGGGGGGGGTTAGGTTTTTTTTAGGTTTTTTGAGGGTTTTTAGTTTTTAGCATTTAGCTTGGGGGGGGGGGGTTAGGTTTTTTTTGGGGGGGGGGGGGGGTTAGGTTTTTTTTTTTTGGGGGGGGGGGGGTGGGGGGGTTTAGGTTTTTGGGGGTTGGGGGGGTGGGGGTTAGGTTTTTTTTAGGTTTTTTTAGCTATTTTAGCTTGTGTTCACATTGGTTCTCGCGGTTCTCGCAATAAAGGTGGTTCTCGCATGAACCTTACCCTATATATATATATATATATATATATATATATATATATATATATATATATATATACTAATTAAAAATAATAATTCGAGCCGAACCAAGCCAAGCAGATCTTTGCTCATGTTTGGCTCGTTTATAAACCGACCCAATAGGGCTGACCTTGAGAATTTGTGTACCTTGTTCGAACTCGAAAAAACATGCCCTTAGGCCTTAACGAAATTGGGTATTGGGTTCACTAAAGATTTAAACCTAATGCCAATTGCCTAATAACTAATCTAAAACCATAAGAATAGTTTTGTAAGTGGGCATATGCTGGTGTTCGTATGAGTATACCCTATTTAAAAAAAATGTACATGTACATATTGGTTTTTTTATTTAAATAATGTGTCATTCTAAATATCGGGTCCTGGCCGATGGTCCCCCCCTCCCCCCCCCCCCCCCCGGAACCCCAAGGCCGCCCCTGTGAACCGAGCAGAGCGGCTCGTTTACAACCGAACTTCAAATCAAACGAACATTTTCCGAGCAATTTCTAAACGAGCGATTTGAACGACCCTACTCATCAGTCATAACTCATGTTTGTCACTAGTTTCACAAACCAATTGATAGCAATAAATATACAAAACATCAACACCAACCGCAGTGGTGTGGCGTTCATGGACATCACCAATAAAGTCAACCGTCGAACCACTACACGGGGGCGTTACGCGTTAACCCCTTCTTCGTTACGCTATTAACGAACGTAAAATTGATTAGAGATGGGGTCCATGGTAAATCAACCAATCACTTTGTATTTTTCTTTTATTTGATATTTTAGTTAAACCGTTACACAGTTTTAAATGTTTAGTTAGTTAAAGCAACATTTTCTACGTTGCATGAACTTTTTACCTTTTAGTTAAGCCACTGCATCGTCTAATATATAATAATGTATGTATAATAAATTTAACATAAAACTAAATTTCATTAACAATAATCTACTCTATTTCACTCTCATTAAATTATCAAAACTTGACATACAAATATATTATATGATTTCACATTTGCATACTTATACGTTATTCAATATGAAAAGTGTTGGTATGTAAATGTATTTACAATTAGACAAATATATGAAGAAAGATAAGCCTCCAACACTGGTATTCGAAACTGGACATCAACATTGAGGGAGTTGTCTAGAATGTGTGTCTATTCGTGCGTCTCGAAATCTAGATGGAGAATGAACGGGAGACTAGGGCTCATACATAATGGATGTTTGAAAGTGGACGTAACATTGTAGAAGAATGAGTGTGTTTGAACTACCAGTGAAAAAAAATAATACGACAATTGATTTAGCGCATTTAAATACGTTTGAAAGTGGATGCAGTGGAGATACTAGACGACGACGGGCCAGTGGGAAAGCCCACTTTACCCGCTTTGTACTATCTTTATAGAGGCCCAACTATACAAAAGCCCACAAGATAGAGATTACCTTGTCCATTAAGGTTTCTCTTCTTTTACAACGGGCAGGAAAACAGCTAGCAAAGGGAACAGACCTCATTTAATGCCCGATAAGAATGGGATCTCGTCTGAAACACTGTACTTCTCCGGCTGGAGCATTAATTAAGAAGAACATCTCGCCGTTGGGGGTCAGACACGTGTCTGCACCCCCCGAGAGCCCCCAAAAACCGTTAGATCACATGTGGGAACTATCTAATGAGATAAGGACTGGCTATTATATAAGGGCAAGCATAAAGGAACAAAGGCAGGTATCATCTCCGAAACTCTCTCATTTACTACACTCTTATTTATTCACCTCTCATTAAATCCGACCAACATTCTCTTACATTCAATACACACATACGTATTAATTAGATTCACACCAAAGAGGAAACCTTCCGGTGATTCCACTCATCGGGAGAAGCTCCTTTCATTTTCCGGCAAGTTTACTTATTCTCACGCCGGAGCTTGGTCACGGATCCCCCCCCCCCCGGGGTCCTCCGTGACGAGGCTAACGGTTTGTTCTTTTGTAGCAACGAAGATAAAGGCTCTTGACGTCAACGAAGATCCATCTAACGTCATCCGAGAGGTGGGTATTCGACATTGGCGCCATCCGTGGGACATCAGCCTGCCCGGTGTTCCCACACCAAAACCCGACGTCTAAAGAGCAGCTTATCCCATCAAGGACGACATGGCAACCCCGCACAACTCACGTGTCACTCAAACGACACAAAATGATCTAGATAAGGTTACAATAGAGGACATTACTCACGAGGAAGGTAACGAGAACCAGGTGGAAAACCCAGAAAGAACAGAGCATATCACTCCAGATTTTGTGGCCATGCATAGGGAGAAGTTGACAAAGTACCTTGAAGACTTAAAGAGACAGGAAAGACTCGACAGCCTCAGGGCTAGGCTTTCTTTTGACACACCTTCCAGTCAAGAAGGAACAGATCTTCAAAATAAAAACAACAGCGGTGACCAGGTGGAAACGTTTATGACTGCTCTAAGGCAAATGTCCTCAGAGGAGAGGGAGGATCTTATCACAGGACAGAGATCAAAGGAGAAAGGGAAGGAAAAGGACAACCTTGGTGATGACGGCCTAGATCAGCCCTACCTACCACGAGACCTAGCCGAAGTCTCGAGATTCACACGAAGAATTGCAGAAGCACCTATGCCCCCCAAGACAAAATTACCCCCAGGTTTTGACCATTATGACGGAACAAGAGACCCCGAGGATCATCTGCATGCCTTCCGGGGAGAAGGACAACTGGGACGGTGGCCCATGCCTGTATGGTGTCACATGTTTGTACAAACTCTAACGGAGGGAGCCCGACTTTGGTTCGATAGCCTCCCTCCGGGGGGAATAGATAGCTACGAAGAGTTAAGTGAGAAGTTCCTTAGGAACTTTGGTCAGTAGAGGAAAGTGGTCAAGAACCCAAATGAGATCCTCCATATCAGACAAAGGGACAATGAACGAATAGACCAGTATATATGGAGCGGTTCGTCAAGGAGCGCATGAATATCAAAGACGTCCCGGAGGTCATGAAGATCAGTAGCTTCATAAACGGGCTGAAGCACGCACAACTGTGTGAGAAACTGGGGGTGGAGTTTCCCCACTCATTTGACAACCTTATGGACAGGGTCAGGGCCTTTGTCAGAGGGAAAGACACGGTAAGCAAAGCTAAGGAGACGGATCTCACACCTCGAAGGGTCGCCCCAGCCGCAAGGCTCCCTGATAAAGGTACACCTTACTCCCGAAAACCCGCTTTTGATAGGACGTTGAATGACAGAACGAGGCCCTCGTACTCCCCGTATAGACCTCGAGGGAGGGGTCCCCCTCTTTACTCCGATAGCTTCACCCCCCTCACCAAGACCCCAAGTGAGATACTGGCCACTGAGAGGGTAAAGAATTCCTTTCCAAGGCCACCACCCACAAAGCCTGGGCCGAAGGCACAACCGAACGAGTATTGTGATTTTCATAAAGCTTTCGGGCACAAAACCGATGACTGTATGTATCTGAAAAGAGAGATAGAGGTCGCGGTAAAAACAGGAAGGCTGGCCCACCTAGTCAAGGAAATCAAGGAGGGGGGAGGGGACCGCAAGGGAAGAGATGTAAGGGAGCCTGGGAGGGCAGATGTTGATATGATTAGAAGGAGGAATGAATTTGACACCACCCGGAGTGTAAAAGCCAGGATCCTGGGCTCCCCGAACTACATGAAAGCTCCCATCCTTATGCCATACCTAGAGGAAAGTGAAGTACAACGACTTCCCCTAAACATCTCAGCCATAATAGCTGGCCATAAGGTGTCTCGAATACATGTGGACGGGGGGTCAGGTGTCGAGGTAATATACGGACATTGTTTCCTTAGATTCGACAGAGACGTAAGAGACCGGTTGGAAGAAGATTCCATCCCCTTAGTGGGATTCAACAACAGCATATCACACCCCGTAGGAAAGATCAGGCTCCCATTCACGGTAGGGGTAGGGGATCGGGTCTGAACGATAAACCTGACCTTCACAGTGGTCCGGGCACCCTCAAAGTACAACGCAATCTTAGGAAGACCCGGAATTGGAGACTTGCAGGCACAGGCATCCACCCCCCACGGAGCTTTAGTGTTTCAGACACCAAAGGGCCTAGCATGGGTTAAATCCGCTTATGAAGTAATCTCTTCCGTATCCAAAGAGGAAGCACCAGGGAAACCCCAGGGAAAGGGAATAGAAGAATGGGTCCTTTGTGACAGGTTCCCAGAACAAACAGTCAAAGGGGGGAGCCACTTAAGTGACAGATGCAAAAGTGCCCTGAAAGAGTTGCTTCTCCACAACATAGACGTGTTTGCGTTTCAACACGGAGACATGACAGGAGTCCCCAGGAGTCTAACTAAACACCAGCTCAACACTTACACATGGGCGAAGCCGGTAAAGCAGAAAAAGCGGAGCATGGGACCTAACAAAAGGAGGGCTGCTTGTGAAGATACCAGAAAACTGCTCAGGGCAGGGATAGTCAGAGAGGTGAAATATCCATCCTGGATCGCCAACCCGGTTATGGTTCAAAAGAAAGACGGGGGTTGGAGGATGTGTATCGATTTTCAGGATCTGAACAAGGCATGTCCTAAGGACTGTTATCCCCTCCCGGAGATAGACGTTCAGGTAGACTCTTTGTCTCAGTACCCCCTGAAGTGCTTCCTGGATGCCTACAAGAGGTACCACCAAATTCAGATGTCAATATAAGACGAGGAAAAAACCGCCTTCATCACAGACGAAGGGACATTCTGCTATACCAAGATGCCCTTCGGCCTTAAAAATGCTAGGGCCACATATCAGAGGTTCATGAACACTTTGTTCAGGGAACAACGGGGAAAGAACGTAGAAGTGTACGTCGACGACATCGTTATCAAAAGCTTGACGGAGATGGCCATGATAGATGATATAGCCGACACTCTCAACACTATGCAGGATGTGAACATGAAGCTAAACCTCGGGAAGTGCTGTTTCGGAGTAGAGGAAGGGAGTTTCCTGGGAGTAGTGGTCACCAAAGAAGGAATCAAAACAAACCCGGAAAAAACCCAGGCTGTGGCCAAAATGCGATCTCCCCGGTCCCTGAAGAATATTCAGCAGCTAAACGGGAGGCTAATAGCGTTAAACCGTTTTTTGTCAAAAGTAGCCGACAAGACCCTTCCCTTCATGAAAGTGTTGAAAGACTGCCTCCAGACAAACAAGTTCAATTGGACCATAGATGCTGAGACTGCCTTCCAAGAAATGAAAGCTTACATCTGCAAGCTCCCTACGTTGGCCACCCCAGTACCCGGGGAGCCGTTGCTCCTGTATCTGTCCACCTCGAAGACGACCATAAGTGCGGTCATGATGGTAGAACGGGAAGGGAAACAGATCCCCATATATTTCATCAGTAGAACGCTTAAAGGTCCCGAGGAACGCTACATGCCTCTGGAGAAACTGGCGTTAGCCCTTGTCTTCACGTCCCGAAGACTCAGGAGGTATTTCCAAAGACACAAGATTACCCTGATAACTGATCAACCCCTTCAAAAGGTACTCAGGAGGCCGGAGCTGTCGGGGCGGTTGGCTAAATGGGCTGTGGAGCTGGGGGAACACTCTCTGGAGTTTAAACCCAGAACGGCCATGAAGGGGCAGATACTGGCCGATTTCTTAGCAGAGGTCCCTGAGGACGAGGAGAAGGAACTGTTAAAGTGGGAGGCCTTAGAAAAAGAAGAAAGAGAGAAGGAAAACGAGGCGGTGTGGAAATTACTCACCGACGGGGCATCTAGTGAAGAAAGGAGTGGAGCAGGAATCACATGATTGAACTAACATACGCCATAAGGTTGGACTTCGAGAACACCAACAATACTGCAGAGTATGAATCCCTCCTAGCGGGGATGAGGCTGGCACAAAAGATGAAAGCAAGACACGTGGAAGCTAGCACTGATTCACAACTGGTAGTGAAGCAATACCAAGGAGAATATGAAGCCAAAGACAGCACCATGGCTCAATACATGGCAAAAGTAAAAGAAATGGCTAAGGCATTTAGAACTTTCAAACTGGAGTACATCCCCCGAGGAAGAAACAAAAAATCTGATGCCCTCAGTAAGCTGGCCTCGGTGGCATTCGACCACCTCGCGAAAGAAGTCAAGGTGGAGGTCCTGACATCTCCTTCTCTTAATGCAAAGGAGGTAGCTGCAGTTGAGGGAACACAGGAAACGTGGATGACACCGATTATTAAGTTCCTCAGGGATGGGATTCTACCCGAAGGGGAATGGGCGGCCAGAAAGATAAGGGTCAAAGCCCTACAATATGAACTGATCGATGGGGAGTTATACCGAAGGTAATATCTGGGTCCATCCCTAAAGTGTGTCGACATGGAAGAAGCTGAATATGTGGTCAAGGAAATGCACGAGGGGATTTGCGGAATGCATTCGGGGCCAAGGACGATAGTGACAAAGGCAATGAATGCAGGGTTTTACTGGCCACGGATGTACGAAGCAGCATCTGAAGAAATCAAGAAATGTGATAACTTCCAAGTACATGCACCAATGACCTACCGGCACAAACACCCCATGATACCGGTATCAACATCCTGGCCATTCCAAAAATGGGCTATCGACATAATTGGGTCTTTCCCGGAGGGCCCGGGAGGGGTCAAGTACGTGGTGGTGGCTATCGATTACTTCACCCAATGGATCGAAGCGAAGCCTCTGGCAAAAATTACGGGGGAACAGATGAGGAGGTTCGTGCTGGATAACATTGTCTGCAGGTATGGGGTCCCAAAGGAGCTGGTGAGTGATAACGGGGTCCAGTTTGCCGGAAGACCTTTCAAACCATGGTGCGAACAGATGCAGATTCAACAAGTGTTTACATCCATCACCCATGACCAGAGCAACGGGTTGTTGGAAAGAGCTAACCAGAATATCATCAAGGGGATAAAAGGAAGGCTCGGAAGGAAACAAAAGGGATGGATGGAAGAACTCCCATTCGTGCTATGGGCATACAGGACTACTCCTAAAAGTTGCAATGGGGAGACTCCGTTCAGCCTTACCTACGGGACAGAAGCCGTCATCCCAACTGAGATAGGATCCCCGACTGCCCGAATGAAGCTCCGGGAGGAGGAAAACAAACAAGACCTCAGGATGAACTTGAACTTGTTGGAAGAAAGAAGGGAAATAGCAGCAGTCAGGGAGGCCAAATACAAGAGGATGCTGGAGAGTTATTACAACACCAGGATGAAGAGGCTCAATCTCGTCCCGGGGGATCTAGTCCTTAGAGCCAATGAAGCCAGCCTGCAAGAAAGCACTGGAAAGCTAGGCCCCAACTGGGAGGGACCCTACCAAGTCACATGGGCAAACGGCAAAGGAACTTGCAAGTTGGAAACACTTGAAGGCAAGGAGGTCCCTAGGACCTGGAATCTCATCAAGCTTAGAAAATATTATGTGTAAGGGGTCCACCCCCAAGAAAGACGGCCAAGAGCCACTTTTGTAGAAATTAACTATTAGTCTGGGGTTCCCCCAAGGACAGACCTTTTGTAACAACCTATGATGGGAAGTATAAACCCCCTAAGGATTAAATGAAAAACGGACAGAGCATATCCCCTTTTGAAAAAACAATGGACGTTACACCTGGGCAGACGTGCCCAGGAACACCATTAAACCTAATTAAACAGGCAAGCACACGTGTACAAGGCATCCAAAACATGCCAAAAGCCCGGCCGTGGGGCTACTAAGGGTCTAGCTAACCCAAAGAAAACGGACAAAACGAGTCAAAAACATAATGCCACATTATAAACTTGTCCAATGATTGGCCTCGAACAGACAATCATGGTTTAACAAACAAACAAAAGACACAACACACTCTTATAAACGAAACCACGAAAGGAAGTCCGCTTTATTCACATAAAGTATATATACAAAGAAAGGCCTCAGTAGTTTCGACAAGAGTAAACAACATACGAAGTTACAAACACAACAAAACAAAAAAAAGAGATACGACTCCCCGCCAAACGGTCTAGAAGTCCCCAGGGAGGCACCAAACTAAACCTCGGTAAAACCCCTGCAAAACAAACAGCCACAACAAGAAATAGGCAGAAAAAACAAAAAAAGCAACACACGGTCACAAGCCATACGATTAGAAGTTAAGGAGGTCCCCAACACGAAGGACCCCCTGCGTGCCGTCAAACAAAGTTCAAAAATATCCTAGGGCAGGTAAAAGTTATTACAACCATATCGAAATGTGTTAAATGTTTGAAATTCACTGGGGTCACCCCCGGATAGAGATGGCGGAGACGAAGGGCCGGCAGAGGAGAACAAGGCTTTTAATTCATCAATAGATATCAGGGGATGCTCCAGGATTTTCCCAAGGATGGCCGGGGTTTTACGCCCAAACTCCTCATTTAGCTTGGACAACTTCTTCTTTGCTTTATAATTATAAAGAGGAGTCTCCTTTCTGCCCAGGCCCTGAGCAGAATAGGCATAGCCATCCTTTAATCCTGACTGATAGCCCACATCCCTGTATGCCCTGTACACCTCCTCTAGGCCACTCTTGAAATCCTCCGACTGAGCAACAGCAGCAAGAAAGGCCCCAAAACCCTCAGTAATCAGCCAATGCTTCTCCCTTGCCAATCGTTGGTTGTCGTCAGAAGTTATCCCATAATCTGCATACATGGTATTGAGTTGCTCCTGGGAAACGGAGCCAGCTTCCTTTAAATGCTTCAGCTCAGCAGCAAGCTCTTCCTTCTCTTCAACCAGCGCCACCATCTCCTGCTCCCAAGCCCGTTCTTTCCTATCCAGCATTGCTCCAGCTCCCTGGACAAAAGATCAGTAGATATAAAAAAAAGAGAGGGGGGGGGGGGGAAGACTATGTAGCTTCTCCTCCTACAGCTTACTCTGTTCCTCGAAGAGGTTGTCCCTCAGAGCAGAGTTTACAAATTTATGTGAGGGAGGAACAGCATGGTTCAAGAAATCCCTAGCAGCTTCAGGAGTCCCTATCACTGAGGAGCTAGTCACCTTCCATTTAGGAACATAAGCAGGAGGGATGGCATCGGCAAACAGAGGGGCAAGAGGGGATCGATGAGCAAGACCTTCGAGGAGAGTGGGTCTGCTAGTCCCAGTAGCATGGGAGGGCGAAAGCTCGAAAGCTGGTGAGAAACGAGCTATGCCCACCTCGGAGGTCTTATCCCGAACACGGGAAGAAGAGGGACCAGTAGGAATCTCTATGGGCTCCCGGGAACTCCCCTGTAAAGTAAGAAAAAGAACATCAAAGGCAAGGCAAAAAATAGAAAAAATGAAATAAAAGGAGGATAAGGCTTACTAGCAAAGGAGCACTCACTAGGCTCGAAGACCTCAAGTGTTTAGATAGGGAACCTTTGATCCCAACAGGGGGAAGATCGAAAGCAGCTTTCGATGAAGGAGGAGGTTTTTGATCACTGGCACTCCGAAGCCTTTGACAAATATTACGGGGAGCAGGGGCTGGCTGAGGACTGGCAGATCTTCTCTTACGAACTAATTGAATCTCCACATCTTCATCATCACTTTGGCCAGAAGGATGAACATGAGGAAAGTCAGGGGAACTTTCCTCCTCATCAGAGGGACTCTCCTCATTACCACCTATGGCAGTAGAGCCCCCGGCCTGGGTGGATCCCCCAGCAGCCTGCACCTCCGCATTCAACCTAGGATCGATCTCATTGTCAACTACAAACTTAACATCTTTGGAATCACCCTGAAGTAGCCTCCACAAAGTTACCTCTACATAAAAAAGAGACACTAAAGATGACTGCACGATCTTTAAGACATAAAAAAAGGGGGTAACTATAAGCAACAGATCAAGAATAAAGAGACACCTTTTTTGCCGAAAAAAGCCTTAGGACGAACCGGATAGGAGGGGCTCAACCCTCCCATGGCAAGCATCCCTTCAGAAAAAGTGAACGCCCTCGTCGGATTCTCGCACATCCGTTTCCACTGAACGGTTTCGGTTGCAGACAGAGTAGGAACAGCATCTTCAATCGCGGCATCAAGGTCTTTCGGCAGTGGGGACTCCGGTAGCATAGCAGCAGAGACAAAGATGAATCTGCTTTTCCAGTCCTTTGGATAAGTGGAGGTGGGCATGAAATTATAACAAGGCTTCGAGACATTGTTCTGTCGTTTTGCAAAGGTAAACCAATCCCCATCCGAAACTAGCCTATAAAACATGCAGAACAGAGGAACAGAAGGCTCCCCTGAAATGGCTGCACAGGATAGCTCAAAATGGACCACCGTCATAAACCCTAAAGGGTGAATCTGAGAAAAATGGACACCAAAGTGACGAAGTAGAGCGACTATGAAAGGAGAAAGAGGGTACCGAACCCCACAGGAGGAAAAAGCCAGTGTGTAAATAGGGATTCTGTCTGGTGTGCATTCTGCCGGTTCATTAGGGCCCGGCAACGAAGGAGAAAACCGTTCAGGGATCTTATACGCTTCAACAAAGGACTTCAAGTCCTTTGCCGTCAGTACTGATCTTATCGATGAGCGACCACAACGACTCATGATCGAAAGAAGAAACGATGGTCAAGGGGAGTTGTTACGAGGAAGAAAGGAAATCGAAATGTTTGAATAGGAAGTCTGAAAAGAGGGATAGTGTATTTAAAGAGGTATAACTGACATGCAGGCAACTGTCATGTCATGAGTCCCTTCGAAATTCAAAAAAGGGGCACGTGTTACTAGGGGATTAACTCCCGCTATAGATGTTCGGCGATGTGATGATTAGTGGGGATGGTTAATTATAACTGACCTAGAGTGGACCCATAGGAAAAAACTACTCTTTGAACGGACGTGACTCAACCCCGGATCATGAGCCTCGGGTCTCAGAACCAGGGACTAAAGATGACTTGACAACGGGCCAGTGGGAAAGCGCACTTTACCCGCTTTGGACTATCTTTACAGAGGCCCAACTATACAAAAGCCCATAAGATAGAGATTACCTTGTCCATTAAGGTTTCTCTTCTTTTACAACGGGCGGGAAAACAGCTAGCAAAGGGAACAGACCTCATTTAATGCCCGATAAGAATGGGATCTCGTCTGAAACACTGTACTTCTCCGGCTGGAGCATTAATTAAGAAGAACATCTCGCCGTTGGGGGTCAGACACGTGTCTGCACCCCCCGAGAGCCCCCAAAAACCGTTAGATCACATGTGGGAACTATCTAATGAGATAAGGACTGGCTATTATATAAGGGCAAGCATAAAGGAACAAAGGCAGGTATCATCTCCGAAACTCTCTCATTTACTACACTCTTATTTATTCACCTCTCATTAAATCCGACCAACATTCTCTTACATTCAATACACACATACGTATTAATTAGATTCACACCAAAGAGGAAACCTTCCGGTGATTCCACTCATCGGGAGAAGCTCCTTTCATTTTCCGGCAAGTTTACTTATTCTCACGCCGGAGCTTGGTCACGGATCCCCCCCCTCCGGGGTCCTCCGTGACGAGGCTAACGGTTTGTTCTTTTGTAGCAACGAAGATAAAGGCTCTTGACGTCAACGAAGATCCATCTAACGTTATCTGAGAGGTGGGTATTCGACACTAGATATTATTTTTGATGATGTGTATCAGTATTTTATTTATTTATTTTTTCTCTAACAAGTTGAGTTACAAATTATACTAGTAAAAATAGAAATTTATTACCCGAATATAAATTAATATCCTTTAATTTACAAAATAAATTTTCATTTTTTTTTATTTCATACCCCATATCATTAGATTGAATTTCTTGTCACGTTGCTTATATAAATCAAGCTAAAAGATGTAACTAAAAAACCTATAAGCCATATGATATTTAATAATGTAACAAATATTAAAAGTTATACATCCCTCTTAAATGTTGGTGCTTTTTGATGCGAATATGTATGGACGTATGGTTTAGTCTTGTTGGAGTGAAGCTAATTGTAATTTAGTGATGTGGCATAGGAAGGTAAAGGCTGTCGTCCTGCAATGTCGTGTACATGTTGCTAGGGCTGTTCACGAGTCGAATCGAACCGATCAGACCTTTGCTCGTGCTCGGTTCGTTTACAAAACGATCCGAACCGAACCGAGCATTTTTTCAACCGAGCCAAAGTCGAGCGAGCGTCTTTCAATCCGAGCATTTTTCGAACGAACGTCGAGCGAGTATCGAGCGTCGTAGAACAAAAAGCGACGATTGGAGTGCTAGTTATTAGAATAAAATGCAGCTTTCGTCCTTGATGTTTCGTCCAATAGAACACTAGTAAAAATTTAACAAATAACAAGGAATACAAAAACATTCAACTAGTGCTATTGAGATTAGCTATGCGGGAAGATAAATTGTTGACCGATTGAAACATACCCTTGTTTTATCGAAAGTTTGAAATTGAATGAACCGATTGAAGCAAAACCCTAGCGAGTTGCCATCTTGGCGAGTGGTGATAGAGGAATCGAAGAACGATGGCCAATGGGGGGTTTTGATTAGGGTCTTGTACTTCTGAATCGAATGGCGGGTTGAGACTTGAGTATTGATCGACGATTCATATTTTAGTATTTGAAATTTTGACTCAATTACTCAAATGGACATTTAAGCATTGAACAATGGACTATTAGTATTGAGTTTCAATTCTAATTAATTAAATGAGCTCTATTTGGAGCTTGGACCAAACATTGTTGATGTTGGTCTATAGTCATTTCATTAAAAATGATACACACACAAATATATATATACATATTAAAAAATAAATCGAGCCAACCGAGCCGAACCGAACTGAGCGGACCATTGCTGGTGCTCGGTTCGTTTACAAACCGAACCGATCCGAACCGAGCATTTTTTCAATTAAGCTGAATCGAACGAGCAAATTCTGAGTATTTTTCGAGCGAACATCGAACGAGCGTCGAGCGCCGAGCAATTTGAACAGCCCTACATGTTGCATTAAGGTGATTTACTTAAAACAAACTAGTGGGAAACCCGCGCGTTGCAGCGGAGTCAACACTTCTCCCGTTTCTTTAAGACACCAACCCACATTGATCCATTTCTTTGAAGTTGTCGACCCGTTTTGACCCAAAAATATATGAGATGGAATTTTAATTGACCCATTGAGTGAAAATATCTTACCCAAACCAACCCATATAATTTAAAAAGCAACCCAAAGTGACCCACTTGTATTTGATCCTAATCCTTTAAGTAATATTGTTCATATGCATCATCTACCAAGGCCAAGATTGAAAGTGAAACTTGCATGGTATGATAAAGTAGTTAAAACTTTTTGTACAAGAACAAGTAACATCCCAGTCAACATGACACCAAAACACTGTACCAATGTTGTTGAAAAAATGCGGCAATGGTCCTAGGTCTGGATTAGAAGGTTCAACATCAATCTGCATCACAGGCCCGAAAGAGAAAATAACTATTTGTTGTTACCCAACCAATCCAACTGAACAAAGTGAAGAGCAATAGTAACAACCCAATCAAATATATACAATCAAGAATAATGTGGTATGCTTGAAGGCTTGATGCTATATAATATGCATTTGCATGACTGTAGACAACACAAGAAAAACAGTGTTTAATAACTAATCTCAATGGCGCTCTCAAATGACCTAAAATATCATAAACTTAATATCCAGTATTTTACTACTGAATCAATTACCATTCAAAAGATGAAACACATATTACACTAATCATATCTTCTCAAAACCAAAACATCATGTCTGCAACTCAAAACAAACATCAAAAGTAACACCAAAATGAGAGTAAAAACTGAACCATTGCAATGATGATGACAAGCCAACCGAAATCAACGCAACCTCCTAGCCTCTCTCTCTCAGACTCGAGCAAAGTAAGAACATCACCCTCTCGGACTGGTCCTTTCACGTTCCTCATGATGAAACGGTTCTGGTCATCAAGAAACTTCACTCTCACCTGTGTAACGAGCTGCCCTCTCGACCAAGTCCTGCCCATTACCTTCATAAACAAGATGTTCCCAAGTAGGCCTTTTTATGCCTTTGACTCTTTGATTAATACTAACCAATAACTCAACATTGTTTCTGGTATACTACATATCAAATGTAAAATGTTAACTACCCAAATTGTCTGAGCCTCCCAAATTGCATTTTATTTTAATCCAACTAACTCCTTAGTCCTTTGGTAATAAAATGTTAACTATTAAGCTTAAAATTATTACTAAAACAAATGTTATATTCTCGCTTCACTGTAACAGTTTTGAGAGATGGCTTATAGACTAAATTGAATCCCAACAAATCACAAAGTTATTCTCCGACTCTTTGCATCATCAGGTAAGGATGGTGCTGATTGATTGTTACAAGTGACTATAGGTTAGGGGTGCTAAACAGGTCGGGTTCGCGGGTTGACGGGTCCAACTCGACCCGAACCCGAAAATTTTATATGAACCCGAACCCGAAAATTTTATATGAACCCGAACCCGAAAATCTTGTCAAACATATGAACCCGAAGACGAACCAAATATTAGTGGGTTGACCCGAACACGACCCGTTTAACCGAATCTTCAAACTTTTATTTTTTTTCTTTTTGCAAATTAATATACTTAAATTGAAATTTTACTAAAAAAAAACACAAATGCATATAATACAATTGCATTTTAATTATAAAACTTTATGTCAATCTCTCTTTTTAAGTTATAATTATGCATAAAATAAACAACCAAATTAATTTATAACATAAACGTATCGTAAAAACGTAAAAGATAATGTGAATGGGGTTAAACGGGTCAACCCGTCAACCTGACCAGGTTGACCCCAACCCGACCCGTTTAGTTAAACGGGTGGGTTCAACCTGAAACTAACCCGAACCCGTTTAGACTAAACCTAAACCCGTGAATTCCGTGTTAGGTTCATGTCGTGTTTTCGGGTCGTGTTAGAAATTCACACCCCTACTATATGTAGCTATAAAAGCCTTTGCAACCAGTAACACTACTCTGATGCCGTAACTACACCTCCAGCCATTCCATAGCATACATATTACTGATTTATTTTTGAGCTTACCATTTTGCACACACGTTTTTTTAAAGAAACAAGGTCCGAATTATTACCATTTTAACTTACCTGAGTTGTACTCATGGGGCCGAAGTTGCTTTGACCGCGCGAAACGTCGGCACAGACAAGCTCTCGATCATGTTCTACGACACTGCACCTTGGATAGTAGTAATCGGAACAATCGTCGCCCCAGGCATTTCAGTAAATGTAGGTATCAATTTAGCCGCAGGAGGAGCAGCAGCAGCAACAGCTACCTGCAGCAGCAGCTTCCACATCAGCTGCAGTAATCCTCAACCTTATGCTGTTTCGCCAATACAATAACTAAATTAATAACAGAAGGTTCATATCACTTCACTTTCTCTAAACTGTCATCCCACTTCAGATTTCCTAACCGGATTCAACGCATAACCAAGAGAGATTTCTTAGACAAGAAATAACAAACTCTCATATTTTAATATATCATTCTTTTGGGATAATTTAAATTCTACAATACAACCCTTAACTGTTATGCTACATTTCAATTTGTGATGCAGTGACCCAATGGCAGACAACTTAAAGATCTCTAATATAGAAGTAGAAGCTTCACCAATAGCTATCGAAGTTATTCGTTGTTATCTACTATTCGACAAATATGTAAGATACACACTTCAACTTTTATATCACAGTACGTTTCATAATTTTTACACATTTTTATATCAAGGAGGTGCCATTCAAGCTTTTTTAAACCAAGACGATGAAGAATACCTACCAAACTTACTAAATAATTATTTACACGTAAGATTCTTTGCCGTTCAAAAAAAAAAAAAAAAGAAGATGTGTTGTAATCACCTGGAGGCATATAGAAGCATTGCATTTTTTGCACTGCAAGTTCAACAAAACATAAATTAGAAGAATAATAATAACAACAACATGTATTCATTTAACAAAAAATGATCTCCACAGAGAAAGAAATTGGCGAAAGAGAGGTCTGTTATGTTTGTATAGCTTCTTGTAAAGAAAGAGAGAATCAGTCGGCAAAAGCTTGAGTGTGAACGAAAAACATATATGAAAGAACAGGAAACACTTTATAGTTTCCATTATTAAAAACCCTCATTATAAGGTTCTTTGAATGTCGTAACTGCAAGACATTGAAAATGCCAAATCTGCAGACATTGCCGATAAAAAGAAAACACAGGAATCCTCACAAGATCCACATTAAAAGGACACTGGATCGACTCATATGTATTTAACTATAGCTATAGGATTTTGCACATGCAACAGAAGCATTATATGCCTTGATTGTTTAACGAATTCATTATCTCGGTTGAGTGCCTATACACAACAAAGATGTCAAAATGCAAAACTAACCTCTCTCATATTTAAAACTTCCAAGGCATCTACTTTTGACCATTCATTTCACTTTTCCATGAAACATAAGCCCCATATGTAGTGTACGCCAATTTACCATTCATTTCGGAGCCTATAAACAATACATAATCCCCTAATTCAATAACTTAATTACAAATGAATCATACCGTTGGTCAGCTTTAGTGCCCTGCTTCACTTTCTCTCCATTTTGATTCTCCAATTCAGGATTCAGGATTAAAGCCTTCAGCTGGCAATGAACCATCAGCATGCCATTTGGATGCAACAAATAGAATTATCAACACTCGTTATACCAGGGGAAGAAATTAACAAATAACAAACCCTAGACATATAATCATATGAAAAAAAGGGAAACATAAGAGACACAAAAGAATCAAAATTCACATACCTTGAACGATTAATATTAATCAAATCTACAAAAGCCAATACACACTCCAAACAATCAAAATCAAATTAATATTAATAGAGAAAAAAAAAACAAATTGAAGCATTTAGGGTTAAGGGTTACCTGTTTCTGAATCTTTGTGGGTGGATCTCAAATCAACTCTAATCATCGTTTTCACCTTGCCAAATCATCAAACTGCAAATGAGTACCCAGTTCCATGATGGGTTCGATGTTAAATGGTTGCTGGTATGAAACGTATCTGGGAATTCAATTGGTGTATTAAATCAGGTATGAATACAATTGATAGAGGAAATAGGAAAGAACTGAATTGGTTTGTGGCTGTAGAGATTCAGGGAATTCAATTGCTGGTATGATGGTGGTTGTCGATTCAGGTGAAGAAATGAAGAAACTGATGATGGTGGTTGTCGATTGTAAGGAGAGAAGGATAAAATGGGAAAAAAATGTAAAAATATAGGTTTTATTTAAGCCTTTTGGCCTGCCATCTTAAAAATTAGGGGTTAAATTACTTTTATGTCCATTAGAAATGTATTATAGTTATATATAGATTCTAATTATACAAAACAAAATATTTTCTTAAATACATATTTATAGGTGGGAACTAATATCAAAGTTACTAGAAAGGTTAAATCTTCCTTGTAACATTTACAACACTTTTTATAGTATTAAACCTAGAATTGATAATTTATGACATGACATTAACAAATAAGTTCAAAACAACTATATTTTTAGTGAATAAAATATGTAATTACTATGCTTTGATAAAAGAAACTCCTACAAACATCTTACTAACTTTTTTTTTTTTGAAAATTAAACTTCATTACCACACCTTCGACTCAAACGGGCAAAAGATCAAATAAGCTACAACACCCTCGACTCAAATGGGCAAAGTTTAGCAAAGCCTCTGAACGATTTATGATTATAAGATTATATGATTAGGGGAAGGTTCAAATGAAAACCACTAGTTATTGTGAAAACTCGAAAACTAATTAAAAAGCCAAAACAACATACCAATTTTTTTTTCATACCAATTTTCGCCATTTTATATATATAAAAAAAATTTTCAAAAAAAAAAAATGTAGTGCACATGTGTAGTATATGTGTACTACACATGTGTATTACACATGTGTACTACAATTTTTTTTTTTGGAAATTTTTTTTATATAAAAAAACCTGCGATCTTTATAAAAAAATTGAAAAAAAGAAAATTTGGTGTGTTTTTTAGGCTTTTTTTAGTTAGTTTTCAAGTTTTAACAATAAAAAGTGATTTTCATTTTAACCATCCCCTATATTATTAAAAGATTATATTTTATTTTATTTTTCTTAGCTGTTGGACATGCTTACAAGTTCCAACGCCCATATCAAAGCATATATTTTTGAGCCTTTTGTCCCCCTTTTCTCTTCACAAGCCATTTTTGGCTTTTGTTTTTGAAAACAATCAAACATACGTCAATTTAGCATATCCCTGAAAATATGGTAAGGTAGGTGTTTAATTATTTATTATTCTGCAAATCTTACACGTTAAAACGTTTTATATTCACTAGGAGTGTGAAATCTAATTGTTCATGATTTAAGTTGTGGTTATTAGTTAGACAAAAAATCAAATACAAATACTCTTATCATACAAAACCTACAAATAGAGTGAAATGGTAAAAAAAATGCGGTGGTATTTTCGTAATTATTTTCTCGTAGAGTAATTATCAAAATTACCCTACAAATGATCTTGAAGGGTAACTTTATAAAATGACCTTGTAGGGTAATTTTAGAAAAACCTTGTAGGGTAATTTTGTTTTTGTAGGGTAATTTTGCAAAATGTTCTTGTAGGGTAATTTTGATCTTGTAAGATAATTTTGATCTTGTAGGGTAATTTTGTAGAGTATCATAATTACTCTACAAGTGTATCAAAACTACTCTACAAGTTTCAAAATTGCCCTATAAGAACATTTTACAAAATTACCCTATAGGATCAAAATTACCCTACAATACCAATTGTAGAGTAATTTTGATAATTACCATACGAGCAAATAATTATGAAAATGCCACCACATTTTCTTTTGCATTTTCATGTCTTTCATACGTTTTGTACGATAAGGCTGTTTGTACGTAAACCTAACTCTATTAGTTAAACGAGCTCCAGCCTAAATTAAAGGTCAGTTTGTTTACCTCTTAACGAGGCTCTTAATGGTTCAGACTGTTTGTTTCACGAGCAAATTTCTGAATGGTTCAGACATTTGCCTCTGAATGGTTAAGAATTATACAAAGTCTGAATGGTTAAGACCTCTAATATGAATTGGTCAGACATTTGCCTCTGAACGGTTAAGCATTATACATGCTCTTAATGGTTTAGACCTCTTACTAGTTCAACACTTAATGGTTCAGACATCTTACTGATTCAATACTTAACCATTCAGATGTTGCCAAACACCCCCTAAGTCCATTTAATTGTAACATCACAAAAAGAATTAGGTAATTAAACCAAATTAACCGGGGATAAGCGAGTAAAATACCATTAGTGGTAAAAGTTAACCCGATAAACATTAGGATTTAAATAAATAAACATAATGTTAAATAAAAGATAAAAAATCCTTTTTTTCTAGAAAATAAAGATTATAAAAGGCCCAGGCTACCGAGAATTAAATTAAGTCGGGTGGTAGCATCCCCGAACTTAGTAAATCTAATTATAATGTTCGTTTAATAACTGGCATGAAGTGCATGACTAGGAATATTAACCTAGTTAACATCATTGGTTGTCAAGGTGAGTTATACAAGTATGACGTTAAAAATAATTATTTTTAACAATATATATAGTTAAGATATACCAATATATATTTGAGAATAATTATATACACGAATCGAATATACATATATACAAAGAGACAATTGTATATACAAAGAGAAGTGACAAATACTTATATATATATTGGAGGCAAACATATATATACAAGGCGTGAATATATATATATATATATATATATATATATATATATATATATATATATATATATAGGATAGGGATCATGAGTGAACAACATCTTTGGTTGTGAACCTTGTGAACTAATCTCAACCATTGGTTTTAATCCTTGATCAATAGGGCAAGATTGTAATTATATAAATTACTTTTTTTTTCTTTTTTTTTTAAATTACTTTCCATAATCCAATGTCAGTTACAATTCCTATATTCATGGAGATTATACGTGATCTTCTGTAATTATATTCAAATTATATCATATACAAGTCCAATTTTTGAAACTATTCAAATCCTGATTCAATCGTAACATCGACATTGATCATGGAGGATGAACCTAGTAGCGGCTTCAATGGACAAGACCCAATCCAACAAGATGAAATCAATCCACTTTTTTACACCACCATGAGTCGACCAGGTTCAGTTTTTTTATATGTTTTGTTCGGTTTTTGCATCTGAATCGTCTCCTGATCAGTTTTGTGATCTTCTTCGGCCAGTTTCTTGTCGTCAGTTTCACCTTCACAGCATTTAATGATCGTCATTCCGTTGTGTTGATTTGTATTTTGTGGGTTAACATGTTCTCAGTTTTTATAGAAGACATGGAGATTGAATCGGACGAAACTGATAAGGACGACAACGCTAGCGATGATTAGTTTATTCATCCAAATACACCACCTTTTTAAACTGCTTTTTGTTTTAAATTTGATCAGTTAAAACACTTACATTGGTCATTATTTTTACTGATTTGCTACTGTCTATGCTTATCTCCAACATTAGTGTTTTCACATTGGTCATTATAGGATAGGGATCATGAGTGAACAACATCTTTGGTTGTGAACCTTGTGAACTAATCTCAACCATTGGTTTTAATCCTTGATCAATAGGGCAAGATTGTAATTATATAAATTACTTTTTTTTCTTTTTTTTTTAAATTACTTTCCATAATCCAATGTCAGTTACAATTCCTATATTCATGGAGATTATACGTGATCTTCTGTAATTATATTCAAATTATATCATATACAAGTCCAATTTTTGAAACTATTCAAATCCTGATTCAATCGTAACATCGACATTGATCATGGAGGATGAACCTAGTAGCGGCTTCAATGGACAAGACCCAATCCAACAAGATGAAATCAATCCACTTTTTTACACCACCATGAGTCGACCAGGTTCAGTTTTTTTATATGTTTTGTTCGGTTTTTGCATCTGAATCGTCTCCTGATCAGTTTTGTGATCTTCTTCGGCCAGTTTCTTGTCGTCAGTTTCACCTTCACAGCATTTAATGATCGTCATTCCGTTGTGTTGATTTGTATTTTGTGGGTTAACATGTTCTCAGTTTTTATAGAAGACATGGAGATTGAATCGGACGAAACTGATAAGGACGACAACGCTAGCGATGATTAGTTTATTCATCCAAATACACCACCTTTTTAAACTGCTTTTTGTTTTAAATTTGATCAGTTAAAACACTTACATTGGTCATTATTTTTACTGATTTGCTACTGTCTATGCTTATCTCCAACAGTAGTGTTTTCACATATGTTACATATACGTACTTAGCGCTTATACACTAGTAATCAGTGATACTGTTACTGTGTGTTTTAACTAATCAGTTTTCTTGATAATATGTGATACTGTTTGTTACTTAACCAATGCATCAAACATATATACATTGGTGTATTTCAGTAAACCACTTTTTATTACTATGTAAACCCAGACTAAACGTAACTAATCTCCATGCCTTAAACAGATGTCATTTTGACTAAGTCTGCATATACACCAGTGTTTTCTCATAAGTTACATATACGTACTTTGCCCTTATAACCTTTTTAATCAGTTATAATGTTACTGTGTGTTTTAACTAATCACTGTTTCGGATAAATTGTGATACTGTTACTTAACCAATGAATCACACACACATACACTGGCGTATTTCAGTTAACCCTTTATATCACTTTTATAAACCCAACTAAGCATAACCAATATCTAAGCCTTAACTCTAAGGCAATTTGATTAAGAACGTATATACACAAGTGTTTTTACTTATTTTACATATGTGTACTTAACAACTGAATACACGAGTGTTTTGTTCGTGTTTTTTTCTTTTTTGCAGTATATACGAATTTTCAATCTCCTAACAGTGTATTAAACCCAAAAAACACCATGTACATACAGAGATGTAAAAGGTTTACAAACATGGGTATCATTACCAACATTGTCGCAAAAAAACATAGCAAACATTCAAAACAACCGTAAATCAAAAACAGTTTAACTACAAAAAATTCCTTCACTGTTTATTAACATCCATACCCTTGTCAACCTAATACCCTTAGACTCAGTATCTTTCCAAAACCCATCCTACGAACCGTGTTTCTCTGCCACCTCGTCAATATGCTAACAGCTTCGAACAATTTATTTGGAGATGTACGTGTCCTTATCGACCGTAACCCTTTACAACGCTTCGCCTTCTCCCGTTTCTTACTGCTACTTTTTCTTTTTTTTGGTGTTCTTTGCTGGTTTCCTTTTTTTGAATTTGAAAATCTAGTCCACCGCATTCATCTCACAATCTTCTTCATAATCTAAACAATTAAGAAAACTGTTAACAGCTTATTATAACAGCTTTTCTATACATATATCAATACAAACAATACCTCCTTTCACGTCTTCGTCTTTGTTGTCCATGCGTTCATCGTCAGTCGTTTTCTTTATACGTTTCACACAACCCTCGGTAGCTACATCAAAACATAACTAATACACAATTACCATCTTTGTATACACGGTCATTTTTCATAACAATTCAATTCATATGTAATTATTTTACTTACATGTAACAACTTTTTCCTTCACATTTCCTGATGTCTGTTCCTCATACTTTGTTTTCGTCTTGGATACCTCGTCTTGTCCTGAAGTAAAAAACCACAACCATTAGCACGCTAAATAGAATTTCGGGTCCATAGGTCTCGATTGGTTACGGTAATAAATAGGAATGCATATATGTTATACCGTCTTGTATATTGGAGAAGGGCACACGAACAACTTTAAATGTTTTACCACTCGGAAGCCTAGATGTTTGTCGTTTATATCCCTTTCCTAAAACTGTTTCATTCATATACACAACTAATTAGTACACAAAAAAAAATTAACGGTTACACAAGCACTTTCACACGTTACGCAGTTTAAAACAACCAATCTACCTGTGCTATTACTAACACCCACATTTGCTCCTTCATTCCTTTTAACATCATCCATCTTAAAACCTGTTTAATCATAAGGGCATACGAAAAATGGGTTATTATACAGACCAAGAGTATGTACTTTAGTTTAAAACTTCCATACTATAGCCTCTTTAAATACAGTACATAGGTGTACAGCAACAACCTTACATCATCATACGAAGTAAAAAACCAAGCTACAGCCTAAGGATACACTTGTGTACTCTAAGTTTAACCTTTTTTATCTATTATTTCTATGAAAAAAAAACATTATACACACACAACAATCTGTTGGACACATTACCTTCATCAAACTTCACTGGTGTACTTCATGTCATACTTATTTTTCTGAACAACATTAATATACTTTCTGAAACACAATATACACAAGTGTACCCAAAAAATCTTAACTCCAAAATAGGAAGAACAAATGCATCCCCAACCCTTGGCTACCCTAAAGATTTTCAGGCGACATAGTGCACCGTCGAACATCCCATTCCGAACCCACCTTCCGATGGCACAAGGGTGCTCATCTAATCGAATGAAAACTCAGCAAAAAATACAATCTTTAACACGAATCGCTCTATTAAACATATATCACAACAACTCATTCATTCAAAAAAATCCGATTGAACAAACCCTAAATTTTCGATTCTCTAAAACAACGAAATTAACACTAATGTACATCAATAATCAGTGTACTGAAGTATATACTTACCGTCTTCAACCTTAGTTTCTCTACCGTCGCCTCCTTGGTTCTCCGTCGTCTTTCTTCTTATCGCCGACTTGGGGAAAAATATATCGTCGTTTTAGTGGAGTGATATCGTGATTCTGTATATTAGCTACCTTCAAGGCTATTTAGTTACACTAGGATAGATAGGTAGCTATTATTAGGGGGGGGGGGGGGAAGATATCTCTGAATCAAATACTCAAAATACGTTTCTTGTTGCCATATTTAAAAGCTTGTAATTTTACATAAATATCCCTACCATTAAATTATACCTATTTTATTTTATTAAATAATTAATAAATTGGATTACAATCACATCTCAAGATCTAACAAAACCAATGGCTAGGATTTGTTCACTTTGTTCACAACTTAACCCTTGTTCACTCTAGAACCCCACCCTATATATATATATATATATATATATATATATATATATATATATAGAGAAAGTATAATGTACATCAGGGCTTAACCTACATTAACATACATGACAAAAAATATAACGTGCGTTATTATCATAGAACGTGCGTGATTATAGTCCCATGCGTGATTATGTGGTCCCATGCGTGATTATGTGGTCCCATGTGTGATTATGTGGTCCCATGCGTGATTATACCCCTGATCCAACGGTTACCATTGTCTCCTACGTGATGTATGATAAGGCATTTTGTATGTTAACCTTACTCTATATATATATATATAGGGGGCTGCTAGAATGAAAACCATCCCGAGTTGTAAGAACCGCGAGAACTACACCCACGGAGCGCCGTTCGCCATGATTTTTTTTTACAAGTAGATGTGTGTATTATAAACACAGCCGTAAAAAATCATGGCGAACGGCGCTCCGTGGGGTGTAGTTTTTTACACCACAAGTTTGGTGTTTTTTAATTTTTTTTCTTTTTTCTTTTTTTTTTCACCAAACTTGTGGTGTAAAAAACTACACCACACGGAGCGCCGTTTGCCATGATTTTTTACGGCTGTGTTTATAATATACACATCTACTTGTAAAAAAAAATCATGGCGAACGGCGATCCGTGTGGTGTAGTTCTCGCGGTTCTTACAACTCGAGGTGGTTCTCATTCTAGCGGCTCCCTATATATATATATATATATATATATATATATATATATATATATATATATATATATATATATATATATATATATATATATATATATAGGACAATGGTAGATAGAAAACCCTGAAAATTTGAGAAAACCCTAGAAAACCTAACCTCCCGACTTTTTTTTCTTTTTTGAAAAAAAAATAACACATGTAATATACATGTTTTTAAGAGTTTTGAGCCAAAAAAATCAAAAAAGCGCCGAGTGGATGTTTTTTAAAAAAATAAACAAGTTTCAGCAACTTTCATCACTAACACGTGTTAGACAAAAAGTGCTGAAACTTGTTTATTTAAAAAAAAAAAAAATCACTCGGCGTTTTTTTGATTTTTTTGGGCTCAAAACTCTTAAAAACATGTATACTACATGTGTTATTTTTTTCAAAAAAAAAAAAGTCGGGAGGTTGAGTTTTCTAGGGTTTTTTCAAATTTTTAGGGTTTTCTATCTAGGGGATGGATCATGAGAAAACTAGTTTAAATGAAAAAAACCAAAAAACTAACTAAAAAAGGCAAAAAAAAAAAAAAAAAAACAAGCCAATTTTTTTTTTAAATTTTTATAAAAAAATCGCAGCTTTTTATGCATGGAAAAAAAATTTCAAAAAAAAATAAAAAAAAAGTTTTTGGTTGTATTGCACATGTGCACTATTACGGTTATAGTGCACATGTGTAGTACACATATAATCAAATATATTGCACATGTGCAATAGAACAATTTTTTTTTGAATTTTTTTTATGTATAAAAACTATCAATTTTTTTGTTAAAAAATTGTAAAAAAAAAAATTTGGTATGTTTTTTAGCTTTTTTTTTTAGTTTTTTTAGCTAGTTTTCTCATTTATATGTAGTTTTCTCATGATCTTCTCCCTTTCTATCTAACCCTCCCCTATATATATATAGGGCTTGGCTATGTAGGAAACTCTATTTTTTTAAGAAAACTATGCAAACCCATTGTCATCCATTGATTATCTTTCATTCAACTTGATCAATGGCTCTCATAATTTTGGTAAGAATTATATTTAAGAGAAATAGTATAATACACATTTGAAAGTCTGGAAGGACATTTTCGGTAGATCGTACTCTTTCTTGAGCAGTGCCTTTTTGCTCTTTATCATGTTCTCACTACCCTCAAACTTAACCCGAAGAGCATCCCATATTAACTTTGATGTTTTGTCATGCTGTAGCAGAATGAAGATGTCTTCTTTGATCGCTTGTTGAAGCAGACTGATCATCATCTTTTCGGCTTTGTACATGTTCCGTTCTTGATCAGTAAATTCTGATAGATCTTTGATAACCTGCAATTCTGTTCGAGGCAACACATATTTCTTCAGGATACATTCCCAAGACCTTAGATGGTTTGCCTGAACCCAATTTTTGAATCTGTCATTCCACCCGTAGTATTCTTCGATACTCATCAGTTTCGGGGGCTTTTGAGTAGTTCCTGTCTCGTTTTCTAAATTCATGGCCTGAGTAATGACAGTTGGAGCAGACGGAGTTGCAAACGCATTGTAAAACTCGTTATCCATGATTCGGCAGCACGTTGTTCAAAAACAGTCACTTTTAAGCGAAATTAACCAATAATCAGCTTTGGAGCGAAACTTGAATCTAAGCACCCTTGGAGCGAAATCTGATACAAGCTTCTGGAGCGAAATCACCTGTTTTATAGGCTTGGGGCGAAATCAGAGAATTATCAGGAGCGAAATCAGAGTAATTGTCAGCTTGGAGCGAAATCTCTACTTATGTGACCCAGGAGCGAAATCCCAATCAATTTTGAAGCGAAATCTGACAGATGGTATCCCTGGAGCGAAATTAAGATAATTTTGGAGCGAAATTGGGCTGTTACAAGCGAAATCAGAAGTGTCCTTTTCGAGCGAAATCAGCTCGGAGGTCAATTTGATCCATTTTTAGTCCGATTTTAGGTGTGAAACTTTCCAGGGTTTATTAATGTCCAATTTTCTATAATTTGTGAAATTTTGAGCAGGTTTTGACCGGTAAATCTCGTTCTGGTGAAGAAAGAAGGTGTAGAATTAAGAAAACTTGATGAAATCCAGCTAATCTCTGCAGAACTCCTCCTCCTGAGCTCTGATACCACTTGTAGGATCGGTTTGCTGACCCGAATGAGTTGTTCAGAGGAGTTTTACTTTGTTTCAGGTGCGGAAAACAAGAAACAAAGCTAGAAACAGCCGATTCTTCACTTAAACTACTGATTGTATTGATCTGAAAGCAATTACACTCAGTCTTCACACCGGCAGCACTTCGGCGTGGAATACAAGATCTGATCAAATGATTTCGCTCATAAGACACCTATTTATAGTGTTTTGATTTCGCCTGAGACAACACATGTCAACAGGAGCGAAATCAGCAATTACTGATTTCGGGCGAAATCAGCAACTACTGATTTCGGGCGAAATCACCAACTACACTCCTAGGAGCGAAATCAGCCAACTAAACTCTAAACCCTTCCTATTTTCTCGTAAAACGTGCCCTAATCTATACAATGTAATCTAAGACTCGATACAAGACGAAGTCACCAGATGTATGCACCAACATCATGTACTTGCTGAATGGTGTTTATTGAGATCTTTAAAAAAAATCCAGTTCCTATAATTTAGGTGGCGGTTATGAGAAGTTTTTAATTAATTGAATTAATGATAAAATTACTTGTTTACCCTTTTGAATTAATTTAGATTTAGGACACATGTCATCTCCACAAGATTTCTCACATTTCTCACACTTTTAACCTTTTTTACAATAACCTTACCCTATATATATAGGACAAAGATCCGTTAGGAACCACCCTTTATTGCGAGAACCAATGTGAACACAACAAAAAATGCCTAAAAATAGCTAAAAAACACATTTTTTTAATATTCTTTATAATTTTTTTTTGGCTACTAAAAGTAGCGATTTTAACATAAAAAATATTAAAAAATAGTTTTTTTTAGGTTTTTTGGGGGTTTAGTTTTTAGCATTTTAGCTTGGGGTGGGGTGGGGGGGGGGTTTAGGTTTTTGGGGGGTGGGGGGTGGGGGAGGGGGGTTTAGGTTTGGGGGGATGGGGGTGGGGGTTAGGTTTTTTTTAGGTTATTTGGGGGTTTTAGTTTTTAGCATTTAGCTTTGGGGGGGGGGGGGGTTAGGTTTTTTTAGCTATTTTAGGTTGTGTTCACATTGGTTCTCGCGGTTCTCGCATGAACCTTTCCCTATATACATATATATATATATATATATATATATTTGGTCCAAATGATAACCACCAAGAATTGCGAGAACCGCGAGAACTAGGCCATCTGAAGGGGTAAGGTCCCAAAAACCTCATAATAAGCACTTGGGACCATACCACAACCTCATCTTTCAGCCCCTGTTTTACCTTGCGAGACCGCGCACTTGTCTTACAAAAGGAAGGCTTAAGAGACAGATAGCGGACGACACTCGCGCGCCAAAAGGAAATCATAAATCCTTGCGCTTTCCTCCATAAATAAAGGATGAAAATCCTAAGTCAAGCACTTTCGCTCAATAATATCTAGACTTCGATATTATTTACTTAACTGATACCACACGATAAAGAGTCACACCAGATTACAACAGTAACCTTCTAGAAGAAATCAATCATGCATCACTAAAATGGTTATAACCGTCTGGACACGTGTCATCACCTCAGGCATCCCTGAAATCACAATGATAGCATGTAATTGGAGAGAAACCTCCACTTTATCACTTTCCACGTGGCAAACCCCCAGCCATAGATCTAAATTGCGATCCGTGTGCACTCACGTCGGATCGAGAAGATTAACAGAAGGAAATGTAACCGCTTACGGGGTTTGCATCTTCCGTCAGCATTTCACCAACAAATTCTCCCGCCCAAAACTCTCGGCTATAAATATGAGAACAATTCAGGTATGAAAGTTAAGTTACACACACTTCGTCAATACATCTTCTGCTTCGTAAACACATACTTATTCTCACGCCGGAGTCGGGTCAAGGAGAGAACCCCTCTTCTCCCCTTGACGAGGCTAACGGTGCTTTATTTTGCAGAGTTTACCGGAGAGGAAGGTCAACTGTATCGAATCAAATGAGAGAGAACAACCCCCTTTTATGCAGAACCAAACCCCCTAGATAATTCGATTCCGGTCAATTATGTAGTGTTTCTTCATTGGCGTCCACCGATTCCTCTGTCTCATCCAATTTTCTCTCGTTTTTTGATCTACCATGTTGATTCCATTTGCACATGGAAGAAACGTCATCTCATCGGCAAACCAGCCCTCGGCCAAATGTCGGAAACAACTTTTAGGTTGAAGGAATCCCAGAGGATGCCTCAGACGACAACGAGGTGCAATCCAATCGTGTGAATGAACCTATCACTCTGGAGATACAGCCAAAAATCCCTGTTCACTCAATTCTGCCTCCAGGAGAAACTCTAATCTCCTGGTACCTTAGGTCTCAAGGGGCACTAAATGCAGTATACACACAGCTGTGTGCACAGACTGTTCCTCAAACTCAGTCACGAAGGCCAGGATCTCGTGCTCATGCTTCTCAACGTGAGGGCCCGTCTCACATTGAAGACACAGAGGAATACTCCAGATCCCCGTCAAGATATGAGTATACCCAATCTGGGAGTCGTCGACGAGAGCATCAAGATGAGTCACAATCCCACCGGAGAGCATCAGTTCACACTAGGTTGGGTTCTCAACGAAATACCTACATCAGTGAAGATGATCCAACCTATCGCATAGGTGACAACGTCAGCGTGTTTAGTCGGTTGAACTACAACAAGTGTAAACCCCGTGCGGTTTACAACCCCGAGGCTGAACAAAACTATGATTTGATTTACCGCCCTGCGGAAGCAGCAGAAAATTCAAAGTTCATCATGGAAATAGCTTTGGCTCCACTTGAGAAAGCTAAACTACCGTCCAACGTGGGTAAATTTAATGGGCTGATAGACCCTGATGACCACTTGAGAGTTTTTACAAGCGCAGGGCTAGTAGGTGGCTGGACTCTACCAATATGGTGCCATCTTTTCGTACAGACCCTTACTGGCGCTGCAGAAATCTGGTTCGATAATTTACCCATCGGGAACATCACATCATAGAAAGATCTGCGCAGCATATTTCTGACTCATTTCAGTCAGCAACGACGATCTATCCGAGACACGTCAGATGTGATGAACATTTGGCGTCATGACGACGAAAGCCTGGAAGACTTTATCACCCGATATAACAAAGAAGTACCAGAGATCGGGGGAGTCCACGAGCAACTGATTCGCGCACAGTTCAAATATGCGGTCAGATGTGATGATATGATCAAGGTCATGTCTGGGACAGATGGCCTCCCGAAGAGCTGGGAGAAAGTGATGGCGGCAACTAAGGTTTACGCACAAACAGAAAAGAACCTTACCACTAATAGGCCGCCGCCACCACATAACCGACCCTCCGACTTAGGTTCAAGTGGCGAAAGGAAATTCAAGCAGGGATGGCGCGATTCTGGCTCGGGAAACCATTCATCTGAGGATGCTCGGGCAACGATCAATAAACTTGCCGCACAGAGGGAAATCAAATAGGAGAACAGGGAGAGGCAATGGACTCCCTTAACTAAAACCCACGCGGAAGTTTTGAGCACTAAAGATTATCAGTTCAAGCCACCGATCCCCATGAAAAACAACCGTGGACAAGACCCAGCCCAGTATTGCAAATATCACAAGGACAGTGGCCATACCACCAACAATTGCATTTCCTTACGCAGCGAGATTGAGAAAGCCCTTAAAAGCGGTGAGCTCACACATCTGCTAACAAACATGCGCAAGGAAATAAAGCAGATAACTCAAGGCGAGGAAGGCCCGAGCAAAAGGGCGAAAAACTAAGAAGAAACTCTATGGTCTCCGCGCAGAAAGACACGATGTATCAATACAAAGCGGAAAATAGAGTAAGTTAAGTCTCATATATTTATTAGAAAACTTTGTAATGGCCCCTGTGCCTTATCCAGAAATAAACAGCAAAGTTTCTATTATTCTTGTGTTTTTCTTACAAAGTGCATGAAATTTTTTTTAGTAAGCGCAAAAACATTATGGTAATTACAAAACAAAGCATCATGAACGGTCAGTGATTACGTCACAAACGACCATAAGTTCACACATGAGCTTTATACCAACTTCATTCGCCTTACTCAATAAAAGTAATTGTATTCATGCAAAATATTGTAAACTAAAAAACATGACAAACTATTCTCGGCGTACAAATACGCCTTAAAAACTATCAAACACGGTAGTGTCTTAGTTACTTGCGCCACAGCGCACCAAAAAAAGGGATACACATCCCAAATACTACAAAAAATTGTTCAATACAGTTTCAAAAGAAAAACTACGCTAAATCTTCACCCTCATCCGGAAAGATTTCCTTTAGTTGTGCCACGTGATCGTCAGATTGCAGCGCCACATTTATAAGATCCATAACAGGAAGCTGTAAGTTGTTGAATTCTGTCTTCAAAGCTGTAAGCTCAGCACCAGTGTTAACGCCATAAGTCGCGGACTTGCTAGTATCCCAATCAACCTTCAAAGCGCTATTCACATGCTGAGAGCACTCAGTATAGCCTTGAGAATATCCATCCTTCCGCGTGGCAACTACCAGACGCACTACAGTCTTATCCAGTTCTTTCGAATTCAACACTGACTCAGTAACCTACAAAAATGAAAGGTAAAAAGAAGGCACAAAACATTCCCGCAACAAAAAACTAAGAAGCAACTTACACAGGCAATTCCACGATCTTTCAACCACGCCATAACACTCTTTAAAGGACCAAGCTCGCTTTCCGCTGTGGCCCGCGCCGTTTCAGAATTTTCCAATTTTTCTTCGGTTTCAGTCAAACGGCGGGAGGTTTCAGCCCTTTCGGAATGCGGAAGTTCCAGATCCTTTTTAAGTTGTTCCTGGTCAGAAAGCAAAGCAGTAAGTTTTTCTAACTCTTTATCTCTAAGAGCAAGAGTGGCGTAAGCTTGTACCTCTCGTTGCTCACTGCGCTCCCTATGAGAACGCGCTTCTTCTAGCGCAGTGTAACACCTCGAAAATTCCTGTCCATTAGAATAAAGGCATGTGTCATGTGTGACGGACGTGTCAGAGAAACCGGATTAAATAAAAAGATGTGTGGTAGGATTTCTAACAAAAAGGGCGTCATGTTATTTAAAATACCTCTGAACGACCCAAGGGCGACACGTTATTAAATCACCTCTGAGCGACCCGAACTTTTATAAATCCCAAGATCCTTAAATCAATTAATGATGATCTCATATGATAACCGGTTGCTCTCAGATAAATAAAGTTACATCTTTATCAAGGACTTCGGAAATATAGGTTGTTACTACTCCTAATCTAAATAAAATTCTTGTAAATAAGAATTAATATAGCTAATCTTCCTTGGCCAAGTATTTGAGGGTCCAAGACTCATTTTTTTTGGAATCTCCGTCGATGTTACAAGTCCCATTATGAATTAAGTTTGAATGAGGAACATGTAAGAGGAAGTAGGGCATGCAATGGCTGGTCCAGGTGGCCCACATCTGCAAAAGAATAGTTGGAATGCATGGTCAAGACTTAAAAGTTTTCAAACTTTTGTCTTCTGGCCATCGCTTACGGACCGCAAGACCCGTGACTTACGGTCCGTAAGCAGGGTACCTGGGCATGCCCCGTAAGGATCGGTTACGGACCGCAAAGCCTTGGGCTTACGGTCCGTAAGGAAGGCACCTGAACCATGTTTCAGTAAGGTCGGTTACGGACCGTAACCCCTGTAGCTTACGGTCCGCAAGAGGTCCTTACGGACCGTAAGGCCTCAAGCTTACGGTCCGTAAGACCGTCGCTGGCAGTGAGTTTTGGACAGCTGCCTGTCCAATGCATTTAACCGACTTAAAACGTAACATTTCGATTCTATGGGCTTGCTAGGCAGTTTTTAGGCCTTTAGGGACACTTGGGAACATCTCCTAACTATCCTAGACTATCTTGGCAAGATCCTATGCATCTTAGTTCACTATATAAAGGACTTAAGTATGTTCACTTGAAACTTGCTCACTTGGAACTTTGGCTAAAGACTCTCTGGAGTTCCTCTGGTCACCAACTCATTTTCTTAGGCTCTATAATCCTTCTTAGGACTCTTGTAAGTGTCCTTAACCCTCCTTAATCCTTTCTAGCTTAGCTAATTAAGTAAAAGTCAAACCGTCGTAATTAAGGTTTGACTTCGTGATTAAGCATAATGTGCTCTGTCAAATCACGAATTAAAGATACCATTAGGAAGGTAATTAAGTGGGTAACAAACCCTTAAAAGGGTGTTTCCAGATTCCCACTCTAAGCATGTCAATTGTCGAGTCAAAGCTAATCATAAAAAGTCAACAGAATGCTTAATTTCAAATTAACGCATAATTAGCAATGTAGGTTGTATGTAACCTGTTTGAACATTAATATAACTTGGTAATAAGTATAAGAACATGTTCCAACATGTTCAACTCGACAATTTTCTGTTTTAAACCCGGTTCGGAACCGAAAGTCGCATAGTTTGACTTTCGCCTTGACTTTCAGTTCTGACCCCTTTTTGTCAAGATTAAGATTGCCTTAGAGCTTCTTTTGGACCTAATAACATGTTAGTATATCCTCCTGTGATTATGCAACGTGGTTCATTAGATATCTTGTTCGTATGCATGTTTCCGTTAAATGCCCATATGTTGACCATTATGCCCAAATGTCCAAAAATCATGATTTTTGAAAATATAAAAAGGGTAGACAACTTAGTTACTGAAATATAAACTTGTCCCCAAAATTTGACATCAGTTTGAGGTCTAGATTAAAAGTTATGCTCATTAGCGTAATTAGAAGCTTTCTTAGTAAATAATTAGCGTAATTAACGCATAACCTATTTAAACCCGAATTTTATATCAAAACTTTATACCCACTGTTATATAATAATATTTTGGGAATTTTAAGGATTTTTATTTATTTTTAGGATGAGCATAACTAGAGGTTTTAAGCTTAATTCGGCTTATGGCGATTTTGCCCTTTCGGCCATAAAATGAGTTTTACAAAACCTTTTGACCTCAAACCTTTTTCTACTGATTTATTATGTTAAATATGATATGTTGAGCCTTCTGGAAATATAAAAATATCAGCTTTTCTTTTGAAACCCGGAAATGACTCCAAATCGCCTTTTTAGGCATTTTTACGACATAGTATATGTCGAAACTAGTTTTTACATAAAAGATCTAATACCTACTGATATATTTAATAAAAATATATATTATAACAGTAGACTAAAGTTAAAAACTCAGTTTTCCCATTTTTACCCTTTTAGCCTATGTAAAATTACCAAAATGCCCTTATGAGGCGTAATTGGCGTTTAAAAACGTTTGGGGCATAATTGGACATACCTTACTGATATTGCAACATATTTGGTGCATATAATCTCAGGAAATTTGCCTATGATTTATATGGTTACTCGTTACGCACTTTCGCGTTCGGATCGGCTTATGTGACTAGTTCACGCATATTAGCCGAAACGGGTCAAACCGTGTCATCTTAGTCTCTAAATTCAGAATGTGTTTAGTTTACCCATATTATACAAGTATCCAAGCTTGTAGGGTCTAAATCACGTTCCGTCCCGGTTTTCGCATTCCTCGCGATTAAACCATATTTATTATTCGAAACTAACCGGTCTAGGCCTAGGCTATATTAAAGACCCGTTAGGATTCTAATAGGTTATTATAACCTTCGTTCCAGAATAGGAGCCCAGTAAAAGACACGTGCATTTTTGAAATTGTGGTTATACTTGCTCAGGTAAATACTTTTAACTTATTTTCCCTATACGGGCTTGGGGGTACGGTATATAAAATACCGCTTGGTCGGGCAATTGACCCCAACTCATTAGTAGTTGGGTATTATCAATGTGACCCGTTTGAAAACTTGGTTTTGTTTATTTTTACGCCTTTGGGAGCTTAATGACCATGTCCTGGATATCCTTGGCATCATTTTTGGCCACGACCTTGACACCCGGGTGTAGGCGTACACCCGGTATTATGTCCATATTATTAAGGTATAAACGTTGGCTTCCCGCCGCGGACTTATACTAGTGGTGTGTCATTTAACCTTAAACCCGACACGACTCGGGCGACTGAACGCACAACAAACATGTAAATCTTTTACAAGTTTAACTTTGATTAATTATTCCCAAGTTATAAAATGTTTTGTGCCTTGTGCATTTAATACCAAATTTTTCAAATGTTTTCAAAATGAGTCAGTTAAATTGTATTTACCAGTGCAAACTGACGTATTTTCCCCAAAAAGATTAAGTGCAGGTGCTATACGCAATAGGCTGGTTTCTCCTTAGCATCATAGAGTCTCGCAAGCTTTGGGATGCATATATCTGTTGAACAATTTATTTCTCTTTATTTTTGATCCGCCTGTGGATCTATTTCGACTATTTGTGATACTCGATATTACACTTAATGGTTGAAATAAATCTATTTTCATTTGCTTCCGCTGTGCATTATAATTTGTGTTGTTTGACAAATGATGATATCAACTACGTCACGATACTCCCCCACCGGGCCCACCGGTGACACGTGGAAATTAGGGGTGTGACAGGTTGGTATCAGAGCCAACACTGAGTGAATTAAACACCAGCCTTTTGTGTTTAATCTCAGTGCACAAATTGCACATTCTTCGAGTTCCGAGTCTAGACATTGAACATAGGACAAACTCTGCTTTGTTTTAATTTGAGTCTTGTATTATATTGTTGTTGTCATCTAAATATTTTATGCAGGTCATCATGCCACTAAGATTCCTTCGGGGTAGAGGCAAAGGACCCGTGACAGGTCATGATCACGAAGCCGGGCCTTCGCACCGGCGTACTCCATCTATCACTATGAGCACAAGCCCGCAAGAGCCATGGAGGCTCTATGTCGAACCAGGAAGGCGATCTGTATCCCTTAGCTCTTCACCTTCTTACCAACACTCTTTTGGGCCCCAATCAGAGAATGAGCCCAACGACCAACCACCAGCCTTTATACCTCTACAGAGATCCAACTCTCACCACTCCTTTGGTGACCCAACCCCAACCTTCCAGAGCCAGTTCAATCCGGCCAACGTTTTTCCAGAACCCGTGGGTTTTAACCCACTTGGACCGGAAGACCACTTCTCTGGGGATAACGACATGGACGAGGATACTGACCCTATGGAGCCTGCTACGGGGACGCCCAACCACCCGATAGAGATATCTGACGGATCATCTTTCCACGGATCGCCTTATCGCGGTCCAGACAGCTACGAGGAGAGGTTCCGAAACATTGACTGGTATTTCACCCCGTCCGAGCACTCGTCATCCCACCAGCAGCATCAGCAGCAGCAACCTCAACGGGATCCATCCGAGGGTTCACGATTCAGGGCAGTCACGCCACCACCGCCACCGCCAGTAGAGCAGCAATCGCCTCCGGAGCCGCCGAGGCGGAGGAGGTCGAACGCACGGATGTCCGTGCGAGGGGTGTCCGTATCAGCACACCCCAACCATCAAGTGGCAGCCATTATCCGCCACTTCAGGAGGAAGAAGAAGAACCACAATTGGGGGATCCATCAAACCCCATTCCAGAAATCAACTCAGTACCTGTGGCACCACCGTTGGGTTTCGATAACCCAATCCCTGCTTACGCCGGTTCAGCGGCGTATAACCCCTTTGAGCAGCCGGCGCATACCCACTACAACTACAACTACGCTAGTGTGGATCCATATCAGGAAGCATGGGATTACAACGCTAGTCACCCAGAGGGGCCTTATGGTGGCCTATGGACTACTGGCTACCTGACTTTTGGGTACCAGCATCCGCCACCTCCTCCACCGGTGTACCAGCCGCCACAGCCACAGATAATTCCTCCAGAACGCCAGCAAGAAGTCCTTGAGAGACTAGACCGTTGTGAACGGGAAATTCAGACTGAGCGCAGACACAACAGAGGATTCTTCAAAGGACTATCAGATCTGATCAAGGGAAAGTCCAAAAGGAGGGACTATTGAAGATCCTTGTTATTTTTATTTAGTTGTAATTCAGTCCCTGCGTGGACTTTTTGCTTCAGTATTCAGCTCCTGCGTGGGCTTGTTATTTTGTACTCTGCTCCTGCGTGAGCATGTTTGGTTAGCTAACCCCTGCGTGGGTTTGTTCTTGAATTCGCCCCTGCGTGGGTATTTGTTTTTTTTAGAAGTCCCGTTTGGGCAAATGTTGTACTTGTTTAAGACAATTTATGGGGTGGTTTAATTAAGCTTTCATTTTGATTAATTATCTGCATGAAATATGAAAAATTAATGAAAATTTAAAAAGATCTGCCATTATATTAAATTTGGTAAAATCTAAAGAGAACCAAGACCTAGCCTTTTGGTTACAAAACAAGGCCAAGATCGTAGTTCCATAATTAGGTTAAGATCCATAAATTAACATCTCAATTTAGGACTGTTCTGCGTTGATTATTAGAGAATCTTAGAGGTAAAGCCTAGCCTTTGTGTTATTGCAAACCTGGCCAAGATGGTACAACCCACGCAATAGATTCCAATTATTAACATCTGTTAGTATATTAATGATTTTGGCAAACTGTGAATCAGTAAAGTCACACAGGCCATCTCTCATAAAGGGTTAATTTTAAATTCCCTTAATTATTTAACCACTTCTTTGAAGTGAAGTGCCTGTGGGCAATAATTAAATGTCCTTCGTGGCTAAGGACAGTGGTAGCTTATGACTCCCTGTTATTAAATGGAAATAAACTATGATTCAACCTAACACACCAAGATACTATCAAATCTTAATTATTTATTTTAACTGTCCTTGTGACTAGGCCTTGTGTGCCAATAATAAAGTATCATAGGATAATAGTAAAAATCCTAATGTTCTAACAAATTAACCTAAAATGGCAATTTAAAACCTTGGTTAATAAAACATAAGATACTATAAGAGCCTTTGAGTTAAAACCTTGACCCTCATTTATATGTAGCAATTGAAGCTACATGGCTGGATCAGAGGAAGTCAATAGCCATCCGGTAGGAAACCGTGATGATGCAAAATTCTTAGTAACTAGTGCTGAATTAAAAGCAATTGTGAATGATGCGGTTGCGAAAGCCTTGGAACGACAGTACAGTGAGTACAGTGAGACCCGTAGTAGAACGTTACCTACACAACATGCTAAACCCTAGAATCAGTCTGAGGCTCACAACAAACCACCACCTACTCCACCCAGATCTAAGAAAGATGATGACCGACACTCCTCGAATGAAAACAGTGTGCACCCCAAGAAGATCGTGTCTGATGAAGCCCCACGTGCTAAGGGTTGCACGTATAAATATTTTGTATCTTGTAAACCTCGAGAGTTTACTGGAGAAAAAGGGGCTGTAGACTGTATGACATGGCTTGACGAGATAGAGACAGTGGTAGACATCAGTGGTTGTGCTGAGAGGGATATGGTTAAGTATGCATCCCAGTCTTTCAAGGGGGAGGCTCTAGCTTGGTGGGGAGCGTTGATCCAGGCTTCTGGAAAGGTTGCCTTGTACAAAATGTCTTGGAAGCAATTTGTTGCTCTTGTCAAGGATAACTACTGCCCTCAGCATGAGGTTGAACGAATAGAATCTGAATTCCTATCTCTGGTTATGAAAAACCTAGACTGTCAGGCATACCTCACCAGTTTCAACACCTTGTCCAGAATGGTTCCTTACCTGGTAACCCCTGAACCCAAGAGAATCGCGCGTTTTATTGGGGGTTTAGCCCCAGAAATCAAGGCTAGTGTGAAGGCCTCTAGACCTATCACATTCAGATCTGTAACCAATTTATCTCTGTCCCTCACTCAAGATGCAGTGAGACTAAGGACCTTGAAGAATGCGGATTCTGACAAGAGGAAACGTGAAAATGATAATTCACGTCGATCAAGCAAGAAACGTAGGGGAAACCGTGACAGTAAGAAGGGATCTGAGGCCAGGAGAAGCGAGCAACAGTCGGGCGATAGGCCCAAGTGCAAGATTTGTAGGAAGCACCATTTTGGGAGGTGCAGGTTCGAACAGAAATCCCAACCCAAGATGTGTGGGATATGTAAGTCTTCTGAGCACAGAACTCTGGAGTGCAAGAAGTTGAAAGATGCAACTTGTTACAGTTGCAATGAAAAGGGGCACATCAAGACCAACTGCCCAAAGAATGTCAAGAAGACTGAAGATGGGAAGAAGACCAATGCCAGGGTCTTCCAAATGAATGTGCAGGAGGCCATCCAAAACGATAACGTCATAACTGGTACGTTTCTCATTAATGACGTTTACGCAAGAGTATTGTTTGATTCTGGAGCAGATAAATCTTTTGTGGATAGTAAATTCTGTGAGCTATTAGGATTGCCTGTTAAAGCCCTTAGCGCAAAGTATGAGGTAGAATTAGCAGATGGTACCTTAGAAACCGTCTCGACTGTGTTAGATGGATGTGCTATATCCATTAGGAACCACTCTTTTCCTCTATCCCTGCTACCCTTCAAGTTAGCCGGTTTTGATGTAGTATTGGGCATGGATTGGTTATCGCATAACCAAGCCCAGATTGTATGCAGTAGAAGGCAAGTAATAATCAAGACTCCATCTGGTTAGTCTCTCACCATTCAGGGTGATACGCGTCATGGATTGCCTGAGCAGGTGTCTATGCTCAAGGCGTCCCAATGCTTGAAGAATGGTTGTGTCATCTATATGGCACAGGTAACCATTGATGAGCAAAAGCCCAAAATTGAAGACATTCCCGTTATATCAGAATACCCTGAAGTCTTTCCAGAAGAACTGCCTGGTTTGCCACCAGACAGGCAAGTGGAATTCAAAATCGATATCGTTCCTGGAGCTGCACCTATTGCTAGAGCGCCTTATAGGCTAGCGCCAACGGAGATGAATGAATTGAGAACGCAGCTAGACGATTTGCTAGCCAAAGGTTTCATTAGACCTAGTTCGTCTCCTTGGGGAGCGCCGATCTTATTTTGTCAAAAAGAAAGATGGTTCGATGCGTTTATGTGTCGATTACCGAGAACTTAACAAGGTTACTATCAAGAATAGGTATCCTTTGCCCAGGATCGACGATTTGTTTGATCAACTTCAAGGGGCAAGCTACTTCTCCAAGATCGACCTGAGGTCGGGATATCATCAGTTGAAGGTTAAGGATGAAGATGTGCACAAGACTGCGTTTAGGACTCGTTACGGTCACTACGAGTTCCTAGTGATGCCTTTCGGGCTCACAAACGCACTTGCCGCATTCATGGATCTCATGAATCGCGTCTGCAAACCTTATTTGGACAAGTTTGTCATCGTCTTTATCGATGACATTCTCATTTATTCCAAGAATCAAGCTGATCACGAGAAGCACCCCCGTTGTATTCTGAAGCTGCTTCATCAAGAAAAGCTATATGCAAAGTTTTCCAAATGTGAGTTTTGGTTAAGAGAAGTCCAATTTCTTGGACATGTGGTCAGTGAGCGTGGTATTCAAGTGGATCCCGCTAAAGTTGAAGCTGTCATGAATTGGCAGGAGCCGAAGACACCTACGGAAATCCGCAGTTTCCTAGGTTTAGCTGGATACTACAGGAGATTCATTGAAAATTTCTCAAGAATTGCAGCACCCCTAACTTTGCTGACTCGCAAGAATAGCAAGTTCAATTGGGGACCTAAGCAGCAGGAGTCATTCGATACTTTGAAGCAGAAATTAAGTAACGTTCCCATGTTAACGTTACCTGATGGGATTGATGAATTTGTAGTCTATTGTGATGCATCACACACCGGGATGGGTTGTGTGTTAATGCAGAAAGGCAAGGTCATTGCCTACGCTTCACGACAATTAAAGGTGCATGAGAAGAATTACACCACTCATGATTTAGAATTGGGTGCCGTTGTATTTGCACTAAAATTGTGGAGGCACTATTTGTATGGCACTAAATGTGTGATCTATTCTGATCATAAAAGCCTTCAGCACCTGTTCAACCAGAAAGAATTGAACATGAGGTAGCGACGATGGATGGAAACTCTAAATGACTATGATTGTGAAATAAGATACCATCCAGGCAAGGCCAATGTAGTCGCAGATGCCCTGAGCAGGAAGGAAAGGATAAAGCCAATCAGAATCAATGCCAAAAGCATTGAGGTGAGGAACAGTCTAAATGAAAGGTTGTTAGCCGCACAAAAAGAGGCAGTGTTAGAAGCTAACTACCCCGATGAAAAGCTAGGAGTAACTGAAGAGCAGTTATCCTATGGTAAAGACGGAATCCTGAGACTAAATGGAAGAATATGGGTTCCTGTTTATGGAGGACTTCGAGACATCATCCTTAAGGAAGCCCACAGTTCCAGATATTCCGTCCATCCTGGAGCGGATAAGATGTACCAGGATGTAAAGGCAAATTATTGGTGGACATGCTTGAAAAAGTCTATAGCCACCCATGTGGCTAAATGTCTGACGTGCGCTCAAGTTAAGGCCGAGCATCAGAAACCGTCAGGTTTACTACAACAGCCCCTGAGATTCCCACTTGGAAATGGGAAATGGTAAAAATGGATTTCATCACCAAGTTGCCCAAGACGCAGAAAGGAAATGACACTATTTGGGTGATAGTGGATCGACTGACCAAGTCAGCACATTTCCTACCTATTAGAGAAACTTTCAGTTCCGACATGCTAGCCCAACTGTACGTGGATAAGATTGTATCCCTGCATGGCGTACCGGTATCTATTATCTCAGATAGGGATACCAGATACACATCTCATTTCTGGGAGAGTTTCCAAAAGTCCCTGGGTACGCAATTGAATTTTAGTACAACTTATCATCCTCAGACGGATGGGCAAAGTGAGCGTACTATTCAAACCTTGGAGGACATGCTTCGGGCATGCGTGATTGACCTAGGAGGAAGTTGGGATAGGCACCTACCTCTGATCGAATTTTCCTAAAATAATAGCTACCACACCAGCATTAAGGCTGCGCCTTTTGAGGCATTGTATGGTAGAAAGTGCAGAACACCCATTTGTTGGGCAGAGGTAGGAGACGTCCAGTTATCAGGACCAGAATTAGTCCTGGAGACAACGGACAAGATTACCCAGATTACTGAACACCTAAAAGTTGCCCGTGATAGGCAAAAGAGCTATGCTGATGGTAAGTGAAAATCCCTCAAGTTTGAGGTTGGCGATAAAGTTTTGCTCAAAGTATCACCATGGAAAGGGGTAATGAGATTTGGCAAGAAAGGTAAGTTAAGCCCGAGGTATATCGGACCATTCGAGATCATCGAATGTGTAGGATCGGTGGCTTACAAGTTCAACTTACCAGAGGAGCTTAGTGGTATTCATAACGTGTTCCACATCTGCAATCTGAAGAAATGTCTAGCTGATGAATCGCTAGCCATACCGCATACAGATGTGCATATAGACGAAAGCTTAAAGTTTATAGAAAAACCTGTGTCGATTGAGGACCGACAGGTAAAGAAGCTTCGAAGGAAGTATGTACCCATTGTCAAGGTCAAATGGGAGGGCCGTAGAGGTCCTGATTATACGTGGGAGTTAGAGTCCACGATGAAAGAGAAATACCCTCAGTTGTTTCAGTAAATCTCGAGGTCGAGATTTCTTTTAAGGGGGTGAGGATGTAACACCTCGAAAATTCCTGTCCATTAGAATAAAGGCACGTGTCATGTGTGACGGACGTGTCAGAGAAACCGGATTAAATAAAAAGATGTGTGGTAGGATTTCTAACGAAAAGGGCGTCATGTTATTTAAAATACCTCTGAACGACCCAAGGGCGACACGTTATTAAATCACCTCTGAGCGACCCGAACTTTTATAAATCCCAAGATCCTTAAATCAATTAATGATCATCTCATATGATAACCGGTTGCTCTCAGATAAATAAAGTTACATCTTTATCAAGGACTTCGGAAATATAGGTTGTTACTACTCCTAATCTAAATAAAATTCTTGTAAATAAGAATTAATATAGCTAATCTTCCTTGGCCAAGTATTTGAGGGTCCAAGACTCATTTTTTTTTTGGAATCTCCGTCGATGTTACAAGTCCCATTATGAATTAAGTTTGAATGAGGAACATGTAAGAGGAAGTAGGGCATGCAATGGCTGGTCCAGGTGGCCCACATCTGCAAAAGAAAGTCTGATTTCGGAATAGTTGGAATGCATGGTCAAGACTTAAAAGTTTTCAAACTTTTGTCTTCTGGCCATCGCTTACGGACCGCAAGACCCCTGACTTACGGTCCGTAAGCAGGGTACCTGGGCATGCCCCGCAAGGATCGGTTACGGACCGCAAAGCCTTAGGCTTACGGTCCGTAAGGAAGGCACCTGGACCATGTTTCAGTAAGGTCGGTTACGGACCGTAACCCCTGTAGCTTACGGTCCGCAAGAGGTCCTTACGGACCGTAAGGCCTCAAGCTTACGGTCCGTAAGACCGTCGCTGGCAGTGAGTTTTGGACAGCTGCCTGTCCAATGCATTTAACCGACTTAAAACGTAACATTTCGATTCTATGGGCTTGCTAGGCAGTTTTTAGGCCTTTAGGGACACTTGGGAACATCTCCTAAGTATCCTAGACTATCTTGGCAAGATCCTATGCATCTTAGTTCACTATATAAAGGACTTAAGTATGTTCACTTGAAACTTGCTCACTTGGAACTTTGGCTAAAGACTCTCTGGAGCTCCTCTGGTCACCAACTCATTTTCTTAGGCTCTATAATCCTTCTTAGGACTCTTGTAAGTGTCCTTAACCCTCCTTAATCCTTTCTAGCTTAGCTAATTAAGTAAAAGTCAAACCGTCGTAATTAAGGTTTGACTTCGTGATTAAGCATAATGTGCTCTGTCAAATCACGAATTAAAGATACCATTAGGAAGGTAATTAAGTGGGTAACAAACCCTTAAAAGGGTGTTTCCAGATTCCCACTCTAAGCATGTCAATTGTCGAGTCAAAGCTAATCATAAAAAGTCAACAGAATGCTTAATTTCAAATTAACGCATAATTAGCAATGTAGGTTGTATGTAACCTGTTTGAACATTAATATAACTTGGTAATAAGTATAAGAACATGTTCCAACATGTTCAACTCGACAATTTTCTGTTTTAAACCCGGTTCGGAACCGAAAGTCGCATAGTTTGACTTTCGCCTTGACTTTCAGTTCTGACCCGTTTTAGTCAAGATTAAGATTGCCTTAGAGCTTCTTTTGGACCTAATAACATGTTAGTATATCCTCCTGTGATTATGCAACGTGGTTCATTAGATATCTTGTTCGTATGCATGTTTCCGTTAAATGCCCATATGTTGACCATTATGCCCAAATGTCCAAAAATCATGATTTTTGAAAATATAAAAAGGGTAGACAACTTAGTTACTGAAATATAAACTTGTCCCCAAAATTTGACATCAGTTTGAGGTCTAGATTAAGAGTTATGCTCATTAGCGTAATTAGAAGCTTTCTTAATAAATAATTTTCGTAATTAACGCATAACCTATTTAAACCCGAATTTTATATCAAAACTTTATACCCACTGTTATATAATAATATTTTGGGAATTTTAAGGATTTTTATTTATTTTTAGGATGAGCATAACTAGAGGTTTTAAGCTTAATTCGGCTTATGGCGATTTTGCCCTTTCGGCCATAAAAAGAGTTTTACAAAACCTTTTGACCTCAAACCTTTTTCTACTGATTTATTATGTTAAATATGATATGTTGAGCCTTCTGGAAATATAAAAATATCAGCTTTTCTTTTGAAACCCGGAAATGGCTCCAAATCGCCTTTTTAGGCATTTTTACGACATAGTATATGTCGAAACTAGTTTTTACATAAAAGATCTAATACCTACTGATATATTTAATAAAAATATATATTATAACAGTAGACTAAAGTTAAAAACTCAGTTTTCCCATTTTTACCCTTTTAGCCTATGTAAAATTACCAAAATGCCCTTATGAGGCGTAATTGGCGTTTAAAAACGTTTGGGGCATAATTGGACATACCTTACTGATATTGCAACATATTTGGTGCATATAATCTCAGGAAACTTGCCTATGATTTATATGGTTACTCGTTACGCACTTTCGCGTTCGGATCGGCTTATGTGACTAGTTCACACATATTAGCCGAAACGGGTCAAACCGTATCATCTTAGTCTCTAAATTCAGAATGTGTTTAGTTTACCCATATTATACAAGTATCCAAGCTTGTAGGGTCTAAATCACGTTCCGTCCCGGTTTTCGCATTCCTCGCGATTAAACCATATTTATTATTCGAAACTAACCGGTCTAGGCCTAGGCTATATTAAAGACCCGTTAGGATTCTAATAGGTTATTATAACCTTCGTTCCAGAATAGGAGCCCAGTAAAAGACACGTGCATTTTTGAAATTGTGGTTATACTTGCTCAGGTAAATACTTTTAACTTATTTTCCCTATACGGGCTTGGGGGTACGGTATATAAAATACCGCTTGGTCGGGCAATTGACCCCAACTCATTAGTAGTTGGGTATTATCAATGTGACCCGTTTGAAAACTTGGTTTTGTTTGTTTTTACGCCTTTGGGAGCTTAATGACCATGTCCCGGATATCCTTGGCATCATTTTTGGCCACGATCTTGACACCCGGGTGTAGGCGTACACCCGGTATTATGTCCATATTATTAAGGTATAAACGTTGGCTTCCCGCCGCGGACTTATACTAGTGGTGTGTCATTTAACCTTAAACCCGACACGACTCGGGCGACTGAACGCACAACAAACATGTAAATCTTTTACAAGTTTAACTTTGATTAATTATTCCCAAGTTATAAAATGTTTTGTGCCTTGTGCATTTAAAACCAAATTTTTCAAATGTTTTCAAAATGAGTCAGTTAAATTGTATTTACCAGTGCAAACTGACGTATTTTCCCCAAAAAGATTAAGTGCAGGTGCTATACGCAATAGGCTGGTTTCTCCTTAGCATCATAGAGTCTCGCAAGCTTTGGGATGCATATATCTGTTGAACAATTTCTTTCTCTTTATTTTCGATCCGCCTGTGGATCTATTTCGACTATTTGTGATACTCGATATTACACTTAATGGTTGAAATAAATCTATTTTCATTTGCTTCCGCTGTGCATTATAATTTGTGTTGTTTGACAAATGATGATATCAACTACGTCACGATACTCCCCCACCGGGCCCACCGGGCCCACCGGTGACACGTGGAAATTAGGGGTGTGACACGCAGCTTCTGTATCAGCCTTCTCCTTTTTCAACTTTTCTACCTCCGCATCCTGTTTCTTCAGTTTTTCAATCTCAGTCTTGAGATTATTGATGACATTACGGAGATTTACCTTCTCAGCATTATCTTTTTCGCAAATTTTCTTCCAGTTTTTGCGTTCTTTGGATAGGAGGGCAACTTCGGCTTCCCCTTTCCTTTTCCAGCCCGCAACAGACCACTCCTCAGTTTTACGATCAGCCTCAAACTTGGCTTGATCGACTTCCAATTTTGCTTTTAACTGAGCCAAGCGCTTTTCATCATTAGCAAACTTCTTCTGTGACACCCTGAAAGCCTCCCAATCCTTATGCATACTATACCACTCACGCACTATGCGATGAGTGGTAGAAACATAAGAAGCAGTCTCCTCAAGTTAAGCATGATGAGTCTGTTCATGAAGCCGGCTTTCTTGAAACTTGATCTCCCCAGGAGGAAATATCCCCTGCAACCAATCTTGGCACACGCGCCAATCCAAGAAAGTATCACCTTTCTTCAAATTCCAAACAGGGGCATGAAGCTCGGAAGCGTCTTTCTCCGAATAAGTTCTGTAATAATAATCCCCCAGGATTTCCCCTGGGCGGATTGGAGAACTTTTGCCAGCACCAGAAAATGAGCCTTGCTCCTCAACAGTAACCTTCTCAACACGCTCAGGCAAAACATCAGAAGGTTTGGGAGAAAAAGTTGAAGCAGGAGTCTTCTCAACAGTTTTTTCTTTCTCCAAGTCTTGAACAATAGTTTCAGGAGTTTGCGGATTATCAACGCCATCCACAACTCCCGGACTAACAGCCTTTTCAACTTCTACAGCAACATCAACAGGCTTGTCAACCTCAACAGTCTTCTCCTCGCCACCATCAAGAACCTCCGTAGTCTCTAATTGATCAGCAACGGAAGCACGTGAAGGGGAAGGGGGGATTTCTTCATTAACCATAAGTTGCGGCTCTATGGGAACAGGAGAAACAGGGACTTCTGAAAAAACAACAAAGTCTGTAAATATCTAATGCGCATGAGGAAAAGAAGCAAAGGCAACACTTACTAGGAACGGACTTGGAAATAAAAGCGTCCAGATTGCCCTTCCTGGTAATTTTTTTCCTCTGGATCTTCTTTGAGGGCTGACCCTCAGCTTCAGCATCAGTTTGTTTCCTTTTACCCGCCTTCTTTCGCACCAAGTGTTCAGAACTGGACTTCAAGTCAATGTGATCGATTGGGTTGGATGGAGGGATATCAGAAGTATCTCTCGGTTCAGGTTTCAGCCTCCTAACAGTAACTACAGGCGCAAGACCCTCCAAAGAGTCAGAAACCACTACATAATCACATCAGGAGTCAGAGGAACGACGCATACCTTTCTTCTCTCCTCCAACATTTTTGACTTTGGAGGAATGGGTGTTCTCCGCATCACTCTTTTTACGCGCAACGTTACTGGTTGTTGCGTGCTTCTTCTTCTTAGGGCCTATGCCCAAATTTAACAAGTCACCTATGAAAGCGCAGAACAAAGTTTGTTCAGGCACATAACAGAAGACAAACAACAAACAAGATACGCAAGCTCACCAACACCAGCAGCAGGTTGGGCAGATAAATCAGCCTCTTGAGGAAGTGCAAAATTCCTCACGATCCGATGGTACCAAAGCTCCTCATCAGGCTTCTTCTGAATGGTACCCATCTTTCTGCTTTCCCTCTTATACGAAACAACATACAACGAAACAACTGCAGGGGAGGAAGAGCAAGTTCAAAAAAAAAAAAAAAAGAGAAAAGAGAAGAGGAAGAAGGGGCAAAATCCCAATTTTACCTTTACCATCCTCCGTATACACCGATTTGTCTTCCTGGTCCATCTTCCAATTCAAACTCATACTAGCACCAACAAGGGCTTTCTCCGGCAAGGAAATGTTAGGCACGTCCTTCAGATCTTGATACCAATTCTCGTCAACAGGGGTCTGAACAGTTTCCGTAGGGACATCTTCTTTTCCCCTAAATATCATCCTCATCGGAACAACCCTGACCTTGATAAAGAAAAATTTCTGTTTCCAGTCATGAAAGGATTTTGGGGATGCAACAAAATTTTCTTCGCTGACACCCTCTGCACAAAGGAATAAAACCCTTGGGTACAATGCATTTGATAAAAAAAACCCTAAATCGAAGGACGGTTGGCTCAATATATATATAGAAAAAGTATATCGTACATTACGGCTTAACGTACTTCACGTAAAACAACGTGTGTGATTTGTTATATAACATGCATGATTAATGCTTTCAATATGCGTGATTATTGTGTTTCAACATGCGTGTCTATTGTGTTTCAACATGCGTGATTTTGGATTTTTGAGTTATAACGTGCGTGATTTTAAAATGAATGTGCGTAATTACCTGGCGTACGTGATGTACGTTAAGCCGTAATGTACGTTAACCTTCCTCTATATATATATATATATATAGGACAAAGATCCATTAGGAACCACCCTTTATTGCGATAACCAATGTGAACACAACAAAAAATGCCTAAACATAGCTAAAAACACACAATTTTTTAATATTTTTTATAATTTTTTTGGCTACTAAAAGTAGCGATTTTAACATAAAAAATATTAAAAAAAATTTAGATTTTTTTTAGGTTTCTTGGGGGTTTAGTTTTTAGCATTTTAGCTTGGGGTGGGGTGGGGGGGTGGGGGGTTAGGTTTTTGGGGGGTGGGGGAGGGGGGTTTAGGTTTGGGGGGGGGGTGGGGTGGGGGGTTAGGTTTTCTTTTTTAGGCTTTTTTGGGGTTTTAGTTTTTAGCATTTAGCTTTGGGGAGGGGGGGTTAGGTTTTTTTAGCTATTTTAGGTTGTGTTCACATTGGTTCTCGCGGTTCTCGCAATAAAGGTGCTTCTCGCATGAACGTTACCCTATATATATATATATATATATATATATATATATATATATCTTTGGTTCAAATGAGAACCACCATCTCTCTTAATTCAAAATAATGGATTTTTTTTAATTGCATATCCACGCAAAAATAGATTATTTACAGAAAGTTTGATTACACTTTTATTTTTGGATTAAATATTCATTTTTTATTACAATTGCTTATCCATGATTATTCTTCATGTATTCATCATTAATCTTGTGTGATAATGTACACTTGTTCTGAACATAGGTGTGATAATTTACATATGTGTACATATGTGTTAAGAATATGACTGGTTAATGTATATATATGTATATACGTGTTGAGACTGTTATGTACACATATGTATAATGCCAAACAATTATTTCAGATACTTGCTATACACATATGTACCATGTTGAACGACCATATCATTAACTTCTTTTTTAGAAATATATTATGATTGTACATATGTGCACATTACAAATCGGACATGTACACTTAAAGAAGATGATTGGATGGAACAGTATTTGTTAATGTACATATGTGTACATTCACTTCTACAATGTTTTTAATCATGTTCTAGATGGAACAATATATTAGAGAATGGTTATATTTTTAGAATTAAAAAATTAATTAACTGGTGAGAGAAAAAAATGATAGAGAATGTAATTAATTATTTAATTGGAGAGAGAAGTAGTTAACAGTTTCCCTTTATACCCTTTTTATTTACTTTTTACATATAAATAATTAGAAAACTGCCATTATTAAAATTTCGAGATCTAAATAATTAATGGCTCAGATTAGTTCACACAGTTCACTCTCAACCTAATGTTCAATCTAGAACCCTATCCTATATATATAGGGATTGGGTAAAATGAAAACCACATTGAATTGTGAGAACCATAAGAACCAATATTAACCATTAATCAAAGGTATTTGGACATATGAGATTAAAAGACAATAAAGTAAGGTAATAATTGTGCTTTAATTAATAAGATTTTGTTTTTAATGAGATAAGAGCAATTAGGTCTTTTACTTTATCTATTAATGATTGGTCTCATTACTGTGATTTATTTAATGTGAATTATTTAATGTTATTTGATTAATGTGATTTTTGAATTATGCTGTAAAAATTTTACAGTAAAGTCACCAAAAAATTAATATGATTTAACTAATGTGATTTAATTTCTTGAGCTCCTTAAACAGTAAAAAATTTTGGAAACTTGCAGTGAATATTTACATTACAGCAAATCACCAAAAAATGTAAAAATAAATAAATAAATAAATAAATAAATAAATAAATAAATAAATAAATAAAGCGAAGACGTCGTTTTTTGTTTCTTGTATATGGTAGTTTGCAACTCTGTCGTCTGAGATCTGCACGGATACCACACAAAACTTGTAAAAACTCAAAAAATTATCATTCTACAAGCAAATTAAATATCATTTACTAAAAAAATAGCGTTGTACAATTGATTGTAAATCTTTATTTCCGTCTCGGTTGTATGTTTTTTTACGCCCCTGTTAAAACATTTTAAACTTTTATACGCCTCATATGTAATTACGCCCCGGTTGAAAAAAAAATTTTAAGCCCCGGTTAAAAATTTAAAGCTTTTTTACGCCCCGGTTGAAACTTTTTTTACGCCCGGTTAAAAACATTTTTACGCCCCTGTTAAAAATTTAAACCTTTTTTACACCACGGTTGTAAACTCATACGTAAAAAAATCTTTTTTTACGTGTTGGTGTAAATTTTTTTTACGCACGGTGTCGTGTGTGAAAACGTTGCTATTTTTACATGGGGCGTAAAAAAATTTAAGTAAAAACATTTTAAACTTTTTTACGGCCACAGGTGTAGATGTTTTTTTTACATGCGTTGTAAAAAAAAACATTCACAGGTGTAAAAATACAGATTTTTTTTTGCAAGGACGTAAAAAACATTTACAAGTGTAAAAAATCCATAATTTCTTTTTACGGTTGTAAAAAACATTCACAAGCGTAACAATCCGGAATTTACATGTCATTTGCAACAAGTTTTTACGCATGGGCTTCGCGTGTGAACTTTAAACTTTTTACACCACCGTTGTAATTTTTTTACGCACGTGTTAAAAAAATTATACCTTTTTATGACCTCAGTTGTAAACTTTTTTTAACCCGCGGTTGCAAACTTTTTTACATCCGGATTGTAATTTTTTTTACGCCCCTGTTAAAAAATAAATTAAACATTTTTCAAGCCGCGGTTAAAAAAATTAAACTTTTTTTACGCCCCTGTCGTAAACTTTTTTTACCGCGGTTGTAAACTTTTTTTTAAACCCAGGTTGTAAACTTTTTACGACCCTGTTAAAAAAAAATTAAACCTTTTTTACGCCCTGGTTGCAAATTTGTCAAACTCGAACACACCCATGGTCCGATATCCAAATCCCATCCATCCATCTGGAATACTAGATGCTGGAACAACCTGTATACATATTCAACATACAAACATATAGTCGTATATTAAATATTATCTCGACTGTAGGCCAAGTTCCGATTTGTAAACAAAATCACTGTTTTCTTTTAAACAAAATCAAAATTTACATGCAATTAACAAGTGAATTACACTTCAAGAATGCGAAATTCCCCTAATTATGCTTTGAATTCGACTCGAAGAGAGGTTTCTTATGATCTTTTTGGCATCCAAAACTTGATCCTCAGCAAGTTTTTCTATGGTTTTCATGTACCCAGAGCTTAATATTTTTTTCCCACCTTCATGATAAAAAGTTAATGACATGATTATCGAAAGTAAAACTTTTCTATTACCCGAATTACCTTCTTCTGGATCGATCATTTGCAGAAGCAGATTCACATTCTGATCGGTCTGCACGAATCGTTTTTGACTCCTGGGAACTATCAACAGCCGCTGAAGCGTCTCTGCTGCAATCTCTCGAGCCTCAAATGACTTCGCATCAAGAAACCTATCAAGTTCCGCGATATACCCCGCATCACCCATCGCTTTCTTGGACTCATCTGAAGTTGCGGAAAGCCAAGATGCAGCCATTAACGCCGATTCTTGAACCGAAACCTCACCATTGTGAAGCAAGTACAATATATGATCCATAAACCCATAGTTTTTCAAACTGTTCATGTACCCAACTGAATCCGAACACAAAACCATTAGTGCACGCATTGACTTCTCTCGCGCTTTAGACGAATACCACGACTTAGGATCAACCACGCGCACAAGCACACGAATCCCGCCTTCGTTATCAATCAAACCCTTTACAAACTCGTTCCCAGATGACAAAACCTAAAGAAACTCCATCGCACTTATCTGCGAACACTCGTTTTTCGATCTAACAAGCTTAACACACAACTCAACCGCGCCTTCATCGACCACAAACCGCCGTATCTCATCAACACCAACAATATTTTTTAACACCCCTCACGCCAAACCAACCAACTCCCCACCACCACCATCACCCCACCACACGCGGAAACCGCCAAAACGTTATCACAACCCGCCGTGCATTTCATCAAACACCTGGCGGACAACTCTTTCCCCAACTCACTACCACTCTCCAAACCCCTAACCCACAACACCACAACCCCCCATTCCCACTAAAACATTCTTGTAACACTCGAATCCACAAATAACCGCAACCGCTTTCAACGCCTCTTCTTGAACCCCACCATCTTTCACCCCCAAAAACTTGAACAAAACATTAACAAACCCATCAATCTCCATACCAATTTTCACATATTTTTCATCCTCTTGAACCCCAACATCTTTCACCCCCAAAACCACCATTCCTGATTCAAAATTCAATCAGAATCGCAGCTCAATAAACACTTCACACATTAACTGTGTGACAAAACTGAACTAAAAGAACAAAAAAAAGATAGGATAAGCAGGAAGAAGAAAACCCTAAAATTGGAAAAAGGAAACTCACCAGATGAATCGCTCTGTATATAGAATCAGAAATAAAGAATCAAACAGAGATTGAAGTAGACGTGATGTGATTATTATTCCGTTTCAGGGATACCGAGAGGCTCGTAGAAGCTCAGTTCGTCCCTGATCTTCTCTGACACGGTGGAGCCGCCGTCTTTCATGGCGGTGGCGGTGGTGGTGGTGGTGGTTAGTGATTTGGGTCGGTAGGATATGAAGCCTATTGGGAGGTGAAGTGGCAGTGGTTTGTGGCCGTGAGCGATGAGAGAGAAATTATATAATACTCTAATTTGTATCATTTCTAGGCTATGAAGGTTGTACCTTCTGCTTAACTGGTGTTTCTTTGAAAGAAACATTGCTTTTCTTTTACAACTCATACCCTCAAACTCACGCATACACGTCTACAGTCGCATTAGAGAGAGAAGCCGGATAAAGAGAGAGACCGATGAAAGGGAGAGGAAGTCGGCCACCCCAACTTGACGAAGGGGGTGATAGCGGCGGCTTATGGCTGAGGTCTTTGTTCTGACAACCAGATGGGCAGCGATGGCGGCTAGGGTTCCATTTAGGGGTTTTCAAACCAGATCAACGCTGCTTATTAGGGTTCACCACGAATTCATCTCACCTCTTAGGTATGAATTTTACCGTCTTTTGTTATTGATTGTGGTATACTCTGCTGTCTGGCTTTGGCAGTATCTTTTATTATTGAAAGCAAGTCTAGGTTTGTTGAAAATTAGGGTTACAGAGTTTAATTTGGTGATCTATAGAAGCATTTGTAGTGAAATTTGAGTAAAATTAGGAACAAAATCTATGTTTCAAACTCTCAATTTGATTGAAACTGATAAGAGATTTACTGCAGCTTCATATGATTGTTTAGTGGTGGCTATGTATAGTTTTTCAAAGAATGATAATTTATATTTGATAAATTGTGTGCTTCACATATTCAGTATATTTCAACTAATTCAAATTTTGAGTTTACATATACTTGCAAAACTGGAAGCATATGGTTCATCACTGTAAATGATGACATTTGTTATGCTACTTGAGTATAATGGAGGAATGGCAGCCAACGTACAAGCTAAAATATACTTTCCTACTTCCATGATGGATCCAAACAAGTAGAATGTTATGTGGGACCCATATCATGATGACCAAAACCAGGGCTTCAAAGGGTCCGAACAAGGGTTCATTTCATGTGATAGTTTTGATCAGATCAGCGGCAATAAAGGCGGTAAGCTGGTAACTGATGATTGGGGGGCTTCTGTGGGAGTGGCAATGAGTTTTGGCTTGACACCGTCGACTCACGATAAGTTCAGGTCACATATCCGATGAATCAATATCGCACCGATCAACTCTGCCTTGGCAGCACACGGTACTAATAGTGATATGTTATTCTTTCTTTTGAGCATATAATGCGTGTAGTGCATACAAATGTGTAAATTGAATAAAAGCATATGTTTTGTGTTTTGGGTTTTGTGAATAGCCAATAGAGGCGGAGATAGTTGTCGTTGTAGGCGGACTTCTGGCCGTCTATGGCGGCAGCGTTGACGATGGTCGTTTTCCTATTGACGTTTCGTTTGTTACTTTCTGTCGCCGACGATCTTTTGGCCGTCTATGGTGGCGGCGGTGATGTTCGATACTGTTATTTAATTTAAACCCTTGGCGGTAGCCTCTCGGTGGTCGTCGGTTTAAGTTGATTTGATGCTTTACGAGTTGTGCTTATTAGGTTGTTCGTCGGTTACCACCTGGTTTAAGTTGTAACCGTGTGTTGCTCACCATTTGAGTTGGTATCTTACATGTGGTCGTTTCGTCAGGAACTTGCACGGTGAAGACCAGTTCTGTTCTGGAATGTAAGCCATATGTCATAGCCTCTTTTTGACAAGAAATTTAACTTGGTCTGATGATGCTTGCCATTCTTGAAGGATGATGTCGTATGGCATTGAATGGCCATTGCACTGATGATGATGGCTCATCTGAGGTGTCTTTGGTTGTGCAGTTGATTTATGTTGGTTGGTTGATGGTGTGGCAAACTGGCAACATTGTTGGCTATGATGAAAATTTCCTAGCTGGGGTACTGTATGATCGCCTGATAAGCGCTTGAGCCAGCGCTAATTCTAAGCCAAACTATTTTTCTAACTTTTTATAAATATCATTTATGAATTGTTGTTGAGAAGTGTTCTAATATCTATCCAAAACTCTCCCTAGAGGTACGAAGTCTTTACCTTTTTGTTAATTTATATAAATTTGCTTTTTTTTTTTCCTAATGGTAGAACCAAACACAAGTTCACCTCTGAACACCCAAGCTTCAGCACTTTGGAGTAATCAAGAAGGTGGTTACATCATCATTTATTGAAAGTCATCTTGCATTCATGACATTATTGTATATTGAAACCAGAGTAAATTGCGGTTTTGGTCCCCGTGGTTTATTGGCCATTGCAATATTTTACAATTTTGAAAAGTCTTACAATTTTGATACTAATGTTTACATTTTCTAGGGTAGCGCTCGGGCAAATGTCCTGCTTTGTTTACGTTGAATCAAGGTTGTTCCGTTTTCTCGTCACCAATGCTCTTGATTCGACTTCCTCAGACAATATAGCCGATTTTCAGGTAACCAAGTTCGTACTCCATATGCATACCAAGAGATGAATTTTTCTGATAAGTATGTCACAAATTGGGTTTTTTAGTAATACCAAAAAATACATTAGTATTATTATTTTATTTTATTTTTAATAAGGTCATCTAAACTGATGTTGAACCTTCTGGTATATGTGGGAGACTCGTAATGATTTACTTTTTCATAAGAATGAGCCGATCTTTCGATAACATTGTAGATGACATCTTGGCTCAGTTATTTTAATTTTAAACAATAAAAAACAGGACGAAACATCAAACTTTATCTAGAATACTTGGAAAAATTCCCCCCAAATAGTTGTTTTCTGTAGGTTGTATGTCTGGTTGTCTATTTGTTTTGATTTTTGCCTCTTTAGCTTGTATGTTTCCAGCTGCGCGCTGGCTGTTTTAATGTGATTATTTGTTTTTGGCAAACAAAATTGATGCCGAACCTTGAAATGGTTGTAAAACCTCTTTAAATTATATGCAGAGGTGCTTCAGTTTAACTCAAATTACTCATTTAAAATACAATTGTTCTATGGCTCTACACGGCTCCGGGATAGCCTTGCTATTATGGTAGGTCAAAATGTTACGTGTGTATTAATGATAAGTCTTGAAAGCTCATCGTATAAAGCTACATTTTATAGATCAATATACTTCGAGTCAATTTCGTGGCCCGCGGCGCAACGCGCGCGGGTCCATTTTCTAGTTGAATCTTAATTTTGAAAGGGTTGTTATATTTTCACACCCCTATTATCTTATTTTCACATCTCTATTTGTATACGGACCGTATAGACTGATACGGGCCGTATAGAATGTTTATGTTGCGGTGGAATGTTTTTTTTTGTTTTTAAATGTATACAGGACATATAGTTATATACGGGCCGTATACATATTTGTATAATTTTGTTTCGAAGGTTTGATAAGGGTTTTTAGTTTTCATATATGTATACGGGTCGTATAATGTTATACGGCCCGTATAGAAAAGTTTATTTTTTGTTGCAATCGGGAAACCGTTTAATAAATTTTGTAAATTTTAAAATAATGTTGTATATATCGGATTATGTTATGAGTTTGTAGTTAAACGTATTTATTATGTTTCATAAGTTTCCACTTTGTAAAATGATAAATATGTATAGAAAAGTTAATTTTTTGTTGCAATTGGGAAACCGTTTAATAAGTTTTGTAAATTTTAAAATAGTGTTGTATATATCGGATTATGTTACGAGTTTGTAGTTAAACGTATTTATTATTTTTAATAAGTTTCCACTTTGTAAAACGATAAATATGTATGTATAGAAAAGTTAATTTTTTGTTGCAATCGGGAAACCGTTTAATAAGTTTTGTAAATTTTAAAATAGTATTGTATATATCGGATTATGTTATGAGTTTGTAGTTAAACGTATTTATAATGTTTAATAAGTTTCCACTTTGTAAAACGATAAATATGTGATATGATTATGATAAACTACGACAACAATTATCAAACAAACAACATAACATATAAACATAAGATTAATATTTAGAATGTTTTACATCTAAAACAAACAAAAAGATAAAGTTTTACAATGTTTCAAACGTAAAATAACAAAAAAAAAAAAAAATACAATAAGCAGCTACGGCGGCGATGGTGGTGGTGGTGGTGCAGCGCCAGCTCGTGGAGGTAGGGACGCGCCATAATGCATAGCCACAATCGTCTCGACCATCCACTGTACATCTCCTCTCACTCCAGCTAAATCCCCTCTGACTGCAGCTACATCCGACTCGACTTGACCGAGTCTCGACTCGACCTGACCGAGCCTCGACTCGACCTGAACGAGCCTCGACTCGACCTGAACGAGTCTCTCCTCCATCTGAACGACTCTCTCATCCACCCCCGGTGAAGGCATTACACGCTGTCTCACGCTCCGTCGAACGTACGGGCGATCACCCTGTAAATCCGCCGCAACTACATGTGATCGATCGACAATATGATCGCCTCCCTCGCCCTCGCCTCCCTCTCCCTCGCCCTCGCCTCCCTCTCCATCGCCTCCCTCCCCCTCGCATCCCTCTCCACGGGGTCCCTCACCCACACCATACGCCCAAACAAGCTGCCCTCCCTCTTAGTATATAAACAAGTTATTAACTTGTTTTAGGTTTTGAACCTTTGGAGCCTCTTAGTTACAGAATTTCTATAGAGAGAGAGAGAGGCGATTTGATTGTGAAGAACACTTGTACTAGACGGTTTTGCTTATTCAAGTAATAGAATTGTGTGCAAGTGTTGAAAGTGATTCGGTGTGTTCTTCGTATTCGGTTCGTATTTTCATATTTTTCAATTTATTCTTGAATCACATCAAGTTTGGATTCCGCACAAACTTGGTGTTGTTTGATATCATTGAAAGATCCTGTTTACGGGACTTACATCCTTGATCTTGCAATTCACTATATAAAGGGACTTGCTATTGTGTTCTTATGCACACTTGCAACATTTGCTAATCAACAACATCTGGAGCTTGCTAAGGACAAGGAGAAGACTATCAAGTGTAGAAAAGATTGCTTGGACCTTTAGTAAGCCTCTAATTACTTGTTTAGTCGTTATGATTAGCTTAATTACTCTAAAGTCAAACTTAGCGTAAATTTAGTTTGACTTTCGTATTAATCAATTATGGTTTAACCACTAATCAAATTGAAAGTGCTTATAGAACCACATTAGTGTAGGTGATTAACCCTTAAAAGGGCATCTTCTAATTATCTCATTTGACTGGTCAATTGTCGGGTCAAAGTAGTTTGACAAAAAGTCAAACTGGACAGAATGGTCAAAAATGATTAAAATTAATAAACCAGAGGTTCTAAATATTATTTTAACATTCTAATGACTCGGTGATTAATATTTAAACATGTTTTATCAGTCTTAACCCGGCAATTAATAGTCTAAGGTCAGTTTATAACCAAAAGTCGCAAAAGGTTGACTTTTGCTTTGACTTTCAGTTCTGACCTGTTCAAGCTTAATTCTTCCATGTTTTAAGCTTCCATTAAGAACACATTACTTAGTAGTATAACCCTCTGGAGTTATATTACATGGTGCCTAGTGGTTTGAATTATATGCACTTGATCGTAATTATGCTTAATAATGCCATAAACGCCCTTTTTACATACAACTGAGATTTTTAGCAATGTGAATGGACTAACACCTTTGCTACTGATATTTAGACATGTCCCGAAAATTTGACATCAGTTTGAGGTCTAGAATAGGAGTTATGCTCAATAGCGTAATTAAGGAGCTTTTTATTATTTAAAAGGCGTAATTAGCATAAAGCCTATCTAAACCCGATTTTTGACACCAAAATTTTTACCTACTGATGTAAAATAATATTTTGGGATTTTTGAAGATTTTTATTTATTTTTAGGCTGAGCATAACATAGGATTATAACATGATTTCGGTAATTGTCGGTTTTACCCTTTTTGTGCATAAAATGAGTTTTACATAACATTTTAGTGCCAAACTTTTTGCTACTGATTTTATATGATAAATAGAATATTTTGAACCTTATAAACTGATCAAAAACTTAGATTTCCTATTTTTACCCAAATACCCCTTTAAACCGACTTTTAAGCGTTTTAGCACCTAAGTATGGGTCAAAACTATTTTTGGCATATAAAACTTGTTGTCCACTGATGTTTTAAGCTAATTTATATAATTATAAAGTAAGCCAAAGTTTTTAAACTCAGAAGCCTGTTTTGACCTTTAAAGCTTATGAGAAATTACCAAAATGCCCCTACGGTGCATAGTTTGGTTATAAAAGACATATTTCTCACATATAACATACCCTACTGATATAACTTATAAAAATGCAAGTTTTTACTGATTAAATCAGACCTGGAACTCAGTTTAGTAATTAAACTCTTTTATGGGCATTAAAAATTACCAAAATGCCCTTATGGGACGTATTTTGGTTTAAATTACTTTTTGGGCATATATGTTAATATATTTCTGATGTATTAACATATTTTAAGCATAATAATGATTAAGACCTGTATATAATTTATTTGGTTAACCATTACGCATTTTTGCGTTCAGATCGGTTTACGTGTCTGGTTTACGTAAAATAGCCGAAACGGGCTTAACCTTATCATTTAATTCTCATTTTCCAGAACGTGTTTAGTTTACCCATATTATACAAGTATCCAAGCTTGTCGGGTCTAAATCGCATTCTATCCCAGTCTCCGCTTAATCTAGCGTTTAGAACCGTAAGGTTTCCTTCTAGCTAGCCGGTCTAAGTCCTTGACTTAATTAAAGACCCGTTAGCATCCTAATAGGTTAATAAACCTTCTATACAGATTAAATAGCTTCCGGTAGAAGGTGCCTTCAAACGCTTTAGGATTTTATTGCTAACATCAGGTAAATACTTTTAACTTATTTTCCCTTATACGGGCTTGGGATACGGTATTATAATAATACCGCTTGGTCTGGTATGAGATTATTTAATCGGATTGTGATGTAATAAATCTGCATAACCCGTTTTAATCCGTATGGTTTGATAACATAAACATTTGGGGGCTAACGACCGTGTCCTGGATATCCTCGGCTCATTTAAGTTATTAATGGCCACGACCTATGCACTAGGTGCAGGCATGCACCTGAAAGATGCAAATGCTAAATATTAAATTACCCACAAGTTGGGGATAACTCTTCTGTGGGTTCTATAAGTGGTGAGTCAGTTAATCATGCCCGGCTTCCAAACCGGCCCCACATGTATGACAAACATGTAAAACTGTATACAAGATTTTGTTAAAAATTGTCCCAAGTTATAAAGGATTTGTGCCATGTGCACTTAAATCAATTTTCATAAATGTTTTTAAAACGAGTCAGTTAAATTGTTTTTACCAGTTAAACTAACGTATTTTCCTAAAGATTGATTGACAGGTACCTCTCGAAATAGGCTGGAGCTATAGGGTGTCATAGAGGATCTTGCAAATCCATAAGATACCTGAAGTCTGTAGTTTTTGTTTCTTTGTACTTATGATCCGCCTGTGGATCTTATTACATTCCAGTCTGTATTATTCATATACTCGAACACTCAGACAGTATGGTTTGTAATGGTTTAATTACCCAGCCTTCCGCTGTGCTATATTATTGTGTGTATTGACAATGATGATATCAACTACGTCACGATACTCCCCGCCGGGCCCACCGGTAATATGTGGAAATATCGGGGTGTGACACTATGATACCATTTGGATTTATTAAGACCCTTTTGAAATGAATTTTGAAATTGTGTGTAATGTGTAAGAGAGAGAGGGCATTAAAAAGAGGATAGATGGAAGTGACAGAAAGGTCTGACAAAGGAGAGAGAAACAAAAAATGTTAAAATTTATTAACCCTCCCAATTGATCACATGTTGAGATGACATGGCATTTTTTGATTGGTCTAAAATGGTTCTTACGGTTCTCACAACTCGGCTTGGTTCTCTATTGAACTGGATCCTATATATATATATATATGTATGTATATACAATGTTTTAAAAACCTGTTCAAACCAGCCGGTTGTACCGGTAGAACCGCCCGATACACCCGGTTGAACCGCCCGATACACCTGGTTAAACCGTTTTTGAGCCAAATCCGGTACGTTATAAAAACCGAATTTTAAAACATTGTATATATATATATATATATTATATATATATATTTGCGAAACCAACTATTCTGATTATTTTAACCCGAAGCAATTGTGAATCGATCAATGTTTTAGGGATAACTAGTTTTAATTATTTTATTTTTATTTTCTAAGAAATGCATGTTTCTCACTCCATATGTGGTGGAATTTACTAAAATTCAAGTTATATTTGCCAATATTAAGATTACCAATGAAAACAAAAAGATGTGCTTAAAGAAATAAATTATATTGTATGATATCACATAATATGTTATATCACTTATAGGCGTCTTTTATTTATAAAGATGTATTCAAACAGTTAATTTATATTGTATGATATGACCCAAATGTTATATTAGTTATTCGTGTCTTTTTATATAGATATTATATACTATTATTTTGTAACATACGTATGCATCTAGGAGTTGTACATCTTGGTTAAATGATGTTTTATGCTTTAGTTGTTTGTATGGTTAGTCTAGGTGATTGTACATTGATGTTTACATAATATAAATTTACAATAAATTGAGTCATTGGGTGTTGTACCCCATGTTTTGGTGGTTTAAAAAAATGATGTTTTACTTTAAACCCCAAACTACTTGATTTTGTAGTTTTAACCCAAAAGTTTTTAGTTTTTCCAATTTAACCTCACAACCTTTTTACTTTCAACTTTGATCCCCTATGTTTTTCATATTTTGAAAAATTTTTCATTTTACGTTTAGATCTAAATTTTGCGACTTAACACGACACAATGTGTGTGTGTGTGGTTTAACGATTTTACGTTTTGTTACACGCTTCGTTCTAAATTTTGCGAGTTAACATGGGGTAACGTACGTGTGTGGTTCAGTGTGTTTATGTCGTCTTTTTTTCCCGTTTAATAAGTTCGTCACAACGCACGAGCCCTAAATCAAGTAAGTTATTATTATCTATGTTTTATATGTTGGTCTAAGTTTTCCACGCTAAGACGCTGCAACTTCAATGTTGGTGGTCGTTGGCTACAGTGTGGCATTGGTGCTATTTGTCACGGTTTTACGCCCCCGCCGCAACGCGTGGAGCTTAATACGATAGGTTATTTATATGGATACAAGTCATGTAACGTGGCAATTATGATACCATTAATTGTATTGAGCTTATTTGATGAATTAATTATTTGTATAAGATAGTAATACAGACTTAACTGACAAAAACATATTTAACACATTGTAAATGTGAATCTGATCAACAACATGTCAATTTCATTGGCCGCGGCGCAACGCGCACGGATGAATCTTCTAGTATCTATTAATTTCTAACACTCAGAGGAACAATATTTTGGGTTTTGTCTTTTCTTTCTTTCTTTCTTTATTTCTTTATGTACACTAAAAATTCCTAACATGACTTTTTTTTTGTTTTTGTTCTTTTTTTTGTGTTTTGTTATTTCTTTCTTTCTTTCTTTTTTTCTCTATGTACGTTAAACTTTAATATTTTTATTTTTTAATAAAATTTTAGTGTTGTTAGATTTATTACGTTTTTCTCGGGTTTGGTCGTCGTTTGGTTGTTACTTACCACGGTATCTGATAGTCACATTTAGCCCCTCATAGTTTTTTTACCCCATCAAAATTTCAATACGTGTCAGTATACGTTCAACTTCGTCTATGTTTTACGTCAGTGAGTCACTCGATGTTAAAAATTTGTGATTTTGTTTTACGCTTTTTTCGATTTTGGCCGCCGTTTGGTTGCTACTTAGTACGGTTTTATGCCTTCGCCCGCAACTCGGGGGGTTAAGACTAGTTACTATATATTACTATATATTACTATATATTACTATATATTAATAAACGAATTGAAATGAATAGTGATTTTAATATTATAATAATATATAGTTTTTTAATACTTTTATTATTTTAATATTACTATTACTATATATTAATAAACGAATTGAAATGAATAGTGATTTTAATATTTTCCTTTTTTTTTTTTAATATCAGGGGTTGAGATAAGCTTTGTGTCAACCGGTATCAAACCAGTACTGGTGTCGAAAATTTCAAGACGGTCTTGTTCGGTATCAATACATGAAGGTAAAAAGCGACACTAATACAGAAAACGCCAAAAGTTGGTGCTGAATTGATACTGGAAATATTTTGGTTCGGGAAATTCAGTGCTGCTACCCGGTACCATTTGCTCATCACTGATCACGGTTACCGTACGAACAACGGTATCATACAACTTTTTTTTGTTGATTTTCTTCAACTTTTAATTTTTTTCTTTTTTTTGTTTAGGGGTAGGGATGAGCTCGGTGCCAACCGATTACGGTATCGATATATGAAGGTAAAAAACGGTTATGAACCGGTACCAGGAATGCCAAAAGGCGGTACCAAATTAGTACTTAAGATCTTTTGGTTCAGCAAATTTGGTACCGGTACCCAAAACAATTTGCTCATCTCTGACCACGTGTTTCATACGAACAACATCGTTACCATACAACTTTTTTGATTAATTTTCTTACGGTTATCTTTTAGTGTTTTTTTCTACATTTTCTTTTTATTCTTGTCAGCAGTTCCGTTCGCAACACGCTCGTAATGATTTCAAAACACATGTAAAAACAGACTAAATAACAAAATAAATTCGCCGCAACGCGGCGAACTTCTTTAAACCTAGTTTATATACACTTAATAATATTAAGTTATACAAGACATTCATTAATTATATAAGTATATCACAAAAATAATTATTTCTCATGTTCCATTATCTAGATATCTCTTTTTATGTGTTTTGAAGGTAACATCAGGACTACATTTATTCTGTATAATATATATATATATATATATATATATATATATATATATATATATATATATATATATATATATATATATATATATATATATAGGGCTGCTAAAATGAAAACCACCTCCAGTTGTAAGAACCATGAGAACTACACCGTACGGGGCGAGTTGGACCAATTTTTTTTTCATAAACGTAGATGCGTGTATTATAAACACTTTTGTAAATAAAAAAAAATGTCGTGTGTAGTTTTGAGGATCACAGGTTTGTGTTTACGGGTACCGTAAATTTTATTTATTTTATTTAAAATTTACGGTACCCGTAAACACAAACTTGTGGTGCTCAAAACTACACACACGACATTTTTTTTGTTGAATTTTTTTTACAAATATGTTTATAATACACGCATCTACGTTTATGAAAAAAATTTTGGTCCAACTCGCCCCAGATCAAAAAGTTCTCATGGTTCTTACATCTGTTGGTGGTTTTCATTTTAGCGATCCCCTATGTGTATATATATATATATATAGGGTAGGGTTCGAGCGTGAACAACCTCTCAAGAGTGAACTGCGTGAACAGATATGGACCCTTGATTTCCTTTTTAGTTGTTAAGGGTAGGATTGTAATTATATAAAAAATTTGATTTAAATCATTATCTTAATAATTGAATTAAGTTACATCTTTCCTAATTTAAATTCATTATACACATTATGTTTATTTATTAATAAGATAATTATCAAAACAAACAACAAATCGCCAAATTTCAATTTTAATTTTTATTTAAGATTTCATCACCAGAATTCAAATTTTGATTTTTAAGATCCACGTAACCTTCATATTTCAACGGTATCCACATGTGTACTTGGATATAAATAGAACAATACACATGTGTACTCAGCATCGTACATATGTGTACAGTAATTCACAGGTGTACATCAACATTCAATACAAAAGAAATTCCAAGATATCACAAAAACAGACGATATACACATGTGTACATCGCATTTAAAAGAGGGCAAAATCAGAATACACATGTGTATATCGCATTTAAACAAATAATTATTTTAATAATTGAATTAAGTTACATCTTTCTTAATCCTTGATTTGATTTGTGAGAGATTTATGCAATCAATTTAAGAGGATAATTGATTACTTGATTTGTGAGAGATTTATGCAATCAATTTAAGATTGAAATTACACATATACCCTTTTTGTATTTAATTAAATGGAAAAAATTAACCAAATAATTTCCATCATGCCACTCACTTTAATCTCAAGATCATAAAAATTAAGGGCCCAGATCAGTTCACGCAGTTCACTCTTGGGATTTTGTTCACGTTTGAACCTAATCCTATATATATATAGGGGATGGTTTAAATGAGAACACTAAATATTGCGAGAACCATGAGAACGAATAAAAAAAACCACGAGAACTTGGTAAAAAACAATTCAAATTCAAAAATTCTTTTTACAATTATCATTATTATTTGAATATAATATTAGGAATTAAATTTACACCTTCAAATTTACGTGAATTCGTAAATAAATAAAATTTATACATGTGTAAGTTTGCAATTTACACATGTGTAAATTTGTTATATTTACACATGTGTAAAAAATCTAATAAGAGTGATTTTGAAAGGAGAAATAAACTATTTGATGTTGTTATTTCTTTTTTTGATGTTGTATCTTAATTACAACGAGGGTTGTATTGAAAAAAATGGTTTTGATTGGTTTTTTCATTCGTTCTCACGGTTCTCGCAATATTTAGCGTTCTCAAGATAACCTTCCCCTATATATATATATATATATATATATATATATATATATATATATATATATATATGGTGAGGTTCCTCTACAAAGTGTAGGAAGTATTTTGTGCCATTGGATGTGTTTGATCAATGGTTGAGATTAATTGGGTGGCATTTTTGTATTATTTGTGTTTTAATTATTGATTCATTTAATGGGCGAGGGGCATTGTAGTCATTAATCATGTTTTAAATAAAAAAACTACCATCAGTTCCTTTATTCTAGCCATTTCTTCATTAATTAGCCATCAATCTCTAAAATCATGGATCTAGACATCCAAACTAAAGAAGAATCATTCCAACATGATTCAAGAACATTCAAACAATGGAGAACAATAACACCATAATCTATTCCAAAAAGATGTTAATACATTTTTTTTGCGATCTAATCTGTTTATACTAGTGTGTTATATGGAATGCAAGCTTTTATAATGGTGTGTTATACATAATCTAAGTTGTTCATATTGGTGTGTTATACTAGAGATCGAAGTTGTTTATACTGGTGTGTTATATGGAATCTAAGTTGTTTATACTAGTGTGTTATACTGGCGATCAAAGTTGTTTATACTGGTGTGTTATACAGAATCTAAGTTGTTTATACTAGTGTGTTATACTGGCGATCAGAGCTGTTTATACTGGTCTGTTATACGGAATCTAAGCTGTTTATATTGGTGTGTTATATGGATTGGAAGCTGTTTATACTGTTGTGTTAGACGAAATGTAAGTTATTTATATTGGTGTCTTATACAGAATCTAAACTATTTATACCAGTGTGTTATACGAAAATGTAAGTTGTTTACACTTGTATCTGATAAAACACAATGAGAATAAACTAATAACTACTAAAACACAATGTCAAGAATTTGTTCCTGAGTGATCGTATGTCATGTTAATTTGTTCTGTATACGTTCTTTGTATTATAAGTAACTGACAATTTTGAATTCTTAAAAGATATGTTGTTTCTTTAAAAATCTCCTTATTTTGTTTAAGAAATAAATCTTCCATAAATAAGTTAATTATTCAATTACATTTATGCCCTTTATTATAAAATCTATGAATGACACATGTCACCCTTAGAACACTTCCTACACTTTGTAGGAAAAATAAACTTTGTAGCCAACTCCCACCCTATATATATAGGGGAAGGATGTATAGAAAACTTATTTGTACTAAGAAAACCTAGGAAACTCACTTTATAACCATTGATCATCATCATCTAAGGGTTAGGGAAATTTGATGGTTTATTGATTTAAATTAAATACATTACTTATGTTGATGAGTGGGCCAGGAGGGTATTTGTGTAAAAGCAAAGAGAACCCAGGTACATAAAATATTTTAAAATATTGTTGATTTGATATGAGCAGTGTATCACTATCAAAACCATCAAACCATCATCATCTATATCTCATTCTCTCTCCTTTTTCTTCTTTTGAGAATTCAAAATATCAAGAATTCCCATCATGTTCATCAAGAAAGAGAACAAGAATCTCCAACGTGTTCATGTGTGATAGAAACATTTGTTGTTTTAGAGAGAGAAAGTTGATGGTTAAGAAAGAGAAACAAGAATCTCCATCATGTTCATCTGGGTTTTTAGAGAATTTCTCCATCGTGTTCATTGTGTTCATCTGGTAGAAAGAGAAATTCTGATCGGTGAATGAATGGGGATGAAGTTTTTTAGAGAGAGAAACAACAATCTTCATCATGTTCATCTGGAACACCAAGAACATACACACAAGTGTGTGAGAGAGAATCAGATTTAAACCTAATTTACTAAGATTTTAGAGAGAGAAACAATTACCTTCATCATGTTCATCTCGAACACCAAGAACACATGCACAAGTGTGTGAGAGAGAAGCAAGTTTGAACCTAATTTACCATGATTTTAGAGAGAGATCCCACAATCTTCATCGTATTCATCTCGAACACCGAGAACACACGCACAAGTGTGTGAGAGAGAAGCAGGTTTGAGCTTAATTTACCTTGATTTTTTTTTTTGTTAAGGCTATTGTTAATATGTTTTTGTGTGCTCAAAGTGGTCTAGTAATGGGTAAATGTTTATGTAGTTTACAGGTTTTTGTTTTTGTATTAAAATCATTTTTATTTTTTGATATTATTCAGTTGTTATTAACTTACTATATGTTTTTAAATGTTGAAATGTTATTTTAGATGGGTTGTTAGTTGTCTTGTATAAACTTCACTCGGATATCACATTTTCATTACCTTTAGAAAGTCCATAATTTAATAGTTGATGAGTTGATGATCTCTTTTATTTTATAAATAAAAAGTTGTTCTTTTTGCTAGCATAATTAGCTACATATGTTGTAACAATGTTACGCGTGTTACTTATGTTAAAACCAGCCCTTTCTTGGACACAAAAAGGGCTACCCATATGTAATACATGTTTGTAACGTGTGTTACACTGGAGGGTAACACATCTAAAACAATTGTTGTGGGGAGCACAACTGTTCAGTCTAGAAAACAAAAACAAAAGCTATAGATGTAAAAAAAAATGTGATACGACGACAAACAAATACGAAGGTTCTGCTAACATATGTTACATGTTTTTTTAGTGCTTGAAGCGAGGGAGTTGGTTCGACCGGATAGTAGTTTGAAATGTAGGAAAAATAAAGGTATTTATGGTAACTGTTTACATATGTAATCTTTTTTGGGTGGTTTTATTAGTTTTCTTTATATGTGAAATGATGCAGATAAAAACTCAAAATTTGGGGAATCTTCAACTTCAGGGCATAATTGGGTAGAGGGTAACTTGTATTAGTTATGTTACTTCAATTTTTTTAATTAGTAGATTAAAAATATTGGACTGTAACTTGTGCTATTACGACTTGACCATAGCAGTTGCAGCAAAACGAGAAGGGATCTTGGTAGGAAGAAAGAGAACCACAATATCGGATACGAAAACAGATGGCCATAAAGCGAAAGAAGGTAGATGGAGAAACCAATGAAGAATGGGAACAAGAAGTCGATGAAGGGCAGGTGGTGGGTACCTTTGACGTTGCACAGAAGTTACCCTCAAGTGTAACACATGTTACAAACATGTGTTACATATGTTCAACCCTTTTGTTACCAAAAATCGGGGCTGCACATATGTAAGACATGTTTGTAACTTATGTTAAACTAGAGGGTACACATGTATGATCATTTTTGGATCATTTGTATATATTTAAGTCTGTATAAACATTTTTGTTACGTTTAAGTTTTATTGTAATGTGTTGTGAAGGCCATGTTTTTGGATGAAGACGAATGATCTCGTTTATCTTATAAATAAAAAGTTATGTTTTTTTTTGCTGGCATAATTAGCTACATATGTTGTAACAATGTTACACATGCTACTTATAGTTACACCAGCCATTTCTTAGATACAAAAAAATGGGCTACACATATATAACACATGTATAGCCACGCTACACATGTTACATATAGTTGTTACATGTGTTACAACCAAAGTTTACACATGTATAACATATTACACAAGATGTACCATGTGTAAATTGGAAACACTTATATAACACTTCAGTGTAACACATGTTACAGGTTGTATCCCTTAAACTCCAAAGTCAACGTAAGTGATTGTGATTGAACAAGAAATTTCACTCAAATCCAATGTCAACGCAATATCATCCAACTTCTCTATACATGTTACATGATGTAACAAACCTACAACATCGATACCCACAAAAAGGTTACAAGTGTTACGGCAAAATGGGAAATGTTGTTTCACTCTATAGTGTGTAACATGATGTAACAAACCTACGACATCGATACCTACAACAGCGTTCAATACTGTTGTTTCACTCTATAGTGTGTAACATGTGTTACGGCAAAATGGGAAATGTTGTTTCACTCTATAGTGTGTAACGTTGTTACTACATATAAGTAACTTTTTTTATTTGTAAAATAAACGAGATATTCCGGATACATTTTGAAGTTTCTAAAGGTAATGAAAATGTGTTATCCAAGTGAAGTTCATCTAAAAAACATTTTTGCATTTGAAATCACTGTTACGTTAAGTATATATGTGTAACTCCCTGTAACAACATATATTACCTCAAAGTGTAACACATGTTATAAGATATAGCACAACCAGTTTAGAATGCAACTGGCAGAAATGTAACATACGTAGCTAATTATGCCAGCAAAAAAATGGCTTTTTATTTGTAAAATAAACGAGATCATAAAAAGTATACCCCCCCCCCCAAAAAAAAAAAAAAAAATTAAAAGCCAACCAAAAACAATCATAAGTTAACAAAAATCTAACTATGCTTCGCTTCTTGATAACCATCTTTATCTTGAGCACAAAACATCCATTCACCTATGAACAAAACAAGTACATCACTATTAATCTCCTGTAGTTAAACTTATTAATCTGCTATGTAATATGTATACATGTGTAAATTTTTGCTATAACACATATAACACACGTTACAAACATGTGTTACATATGTGTATCCCCATTTGTGTCAAAAAAAGGGGTTGGGGGTAACTATAAGTAACACGTGTAACGTTGTTACTACATATAAGTAACTTTTTTTATTTGTAAAATAAACGAGATATTCCAAATAAATTATGAAGTTTCTAAAGGTAATGAAAATGTGTTATCCAAGTGAAGTCCATCTAAAAAACATTTTTGCATTTAAAATCACTATTACGTTAAGTATATATGTGTAACTCCATGTAACAACATATATTACCTCAAAGTGTAACACATGTTACAAGATATAGTACAAACAGTTTAGAATGCAACTGGCAGAAATGTAACATACGTAGCTAATTATGTCAGCAAAAAATGTAATAACGTACGTATACATGTAACATGAGTATATGCACCACAATTAACATGAGTATATGCACCACAAGTCATACGCATGTTACATGTGTGTATGAAACACACATGGTATATATGTGTATGAAAAACACTTGGTATATGTAACATGTATACATCCAATCATGCTAGTACATGTGATTTGTAACACAAGTTACAAAAGTATATGCAACACATGGGAATCATTGTTATATAATATAAACCAAGTAACCGCATAACAACAGTGTTTAACACAAGTAATACATGATGGTTTCATTGGTTACCGAATTGGTTACGGGGGTGCACCCTTAAAAAATATAGGTCCGTAAACATGTTAGAATGTGTTACACATGTTAGAATTGTCCATTGTTTTGAAGTAACAATAGGCATTCTAATATGTATTTGCATAATGTTGTGAAAAAAGATTCCTTCATTGTTACTTCAAAACAATATGCTTTGCTCCTTGATAACCATCTTCATCTTGAACACAAAACATCCATTCACCTATGAACAAAACAAGTACATCAGTATATGTTATAACATGTGTACTTGTGTAAAGTTTTGTTGTAACATGTGTAACAACTATATGTAACATGTGTAATGTGGCTATACATGTGTTACCACTCTAATGTAACACAAGTTACAAGCATGTGTTACATATGTGCAGCCCCCTTTGGGTCCAAAAAGGGTTGGGGTGACTATAAATAACATGTGTAACGTTGTTACTATATATGTATCTAATTATCCCACAAAAAGACACTACTTTTTATTTTTAAAATAAACGAGATATTCTTAATAAATTATGAAGTCTCTAAAGGTAACACATAACACATAACATATAGGATAAACAAATGCCCCAAACAAGCAACTTATAGGGGCTTGCACTGTAACAACTCTTATTAAAATTAATAATTAGAATAATAATTAGTCAATAAGGAAACCCTAATTGAGACACCCAAGTAATTCCGCACTAACCCTGAAATTTCCGGAATAATCGGAATCAGGATCAGGGCCCCTAAAACTCAGGGGGGTTAAACCCTAATTGATATTTATCTCGAATTATGCGTTGTAAATTATGGAAATTCGAATGTTGTTGATTCAGCAGACCTATACCACTGAGAAGGCTAGTCTACAAGCTAGATCGCACCCTTTACGGACCGTAAGGGTTAGTCCTTACGGACCGTAAGCCAACCGGCTCCCTTACGGACCGCAAGGGTCCAGGCATACGGTCCGTATGCGAGTCGAATTTCGAGCTATAAATAGCCGACCTTGGCAGTCGACTGTTGGTACAAAAGCGACGTTCAATTGCTGTCTATACGTCGATATTAGGCTATTATATCACAATTAAACACACACTGTTCACGAGGTGCTGCCGCAGAACAGGGTAATTACTCGATCGCTATTACCATTTAGTTTCCGGGATCAATATATCTAAAGAATGTCTAAGTGCCGCCCACATTGGGTTATACTTTGTCGTTTGTCGTTAATTCGATAAATGAGTTGAAGTATTATACTTTGTCGTTTGTCGTCAATTCGATAAATGAGTTGAAGTATTGCACTTTGTCATTCCTTGTGAGAATTTGATCTCGTGAATTATCGTAACTGCTGTATTGATCACTAACCCTGTTTTGTGTGCATTATTGTTGAAATTAGGTTAACAGGGCTAAAATCATATTCTGTCAGTACTAAATCTGCAATGTGAGTTATTCTTCTTTTATAAACTCTTTTTTTTCACCGTTTGTGAGCTGTTAACTGTTTACAATACTCCAAATTATTTTCAGAATTATAACTTACAGTGATTAAGTTTATCTAATCACCAAATTACAGCCGGTATATGGGGTATTGTCACATTACTTGATAATCATCACCATTGGGGCAGCCATTGGGTGATATGACCATAATCACAGACACCATTGGACAGGTGGGCCAATGGGTCGAGTGGTAAAGTACTGTGGGTAGTTGGTTGATATCAGAAACATTGTAAAAGATCTTACCACTGTGAATTATAACAAATGTGTCATTTCCAGTAACTAGAATAATTCACTCAGTATTTCCCCGCTGACAAAAATCTTTTTCAAACATGTTTCAGGTGATCTGCTGTAATTCAGGAAAATGCAGGGGAAGCATTTCAAGCTTAAGATAGTGGCTCAATATAAAATAAAGAAATATGTTTTATGAGTAAAATCTTGTTATTGTAAATTATCGGGGTTTTATCCCGAATTGTTAAATAAAATAATCGGGAAAAGTTTTAACTTAGCCGATCCTGTAAATAAAATTTCCGCTGCTAAACTCACAATAAATAAAGTACCGCAGGATTTCTGTCCCGCGGCTCCGGGAACGGGTCAAACCGGGCCGGGGGCCGTGACAGAAACAAGGTGGTATCAGAGCCACTAAGTTAAGCTAATTAAGTATTTAAACGATACTTAATTTTTCCTGATTACTATTACGTGATTATGTGTTTATATGCTTTTAACTGATTATTTGTTAGTTACAGTATGGGTGAACAAAAGTTACAAGATATCTATCTTAAATTAGATAGATCAATTTACGAAGAGGGAAGTTCATCCAAAACTAAATTTTCAAAGCTCCCTACAATTCCTGAAGAAGGAATATTTGTGCAAAAAGCGAATTATGAATATCCGCTTTCTCCTAGAAAAAGGAATATGATTATTAAGAAAAGTAAGGAACAAATCAGAGAAAAGAAGATTAAAAAGGAAACCCAGAAGTTAATTAAGAAATCACCTTGGGAAGATAAACTCGATGAAAAATGGGCAAATTTGTATATGTTAGCCACTATGGCAGAAAATGCAAATCTCTAGATGCCCTAAATTTAGCAAGCAGCACTTCCCAATAAGTAAATAAATAAAATTTAGTAAAATAAATCTGAGTGTGTTTCCCTGTATTTTGTACAAATAGTGTGCAATAAAACTTCCATGGTTATTTGTTAAACTTTGTTCCAAAGTTTTAACTTGATATTTTGTGCATTTTGCATATATGCTACACAACATGAACGAGATATTTGAAGCTTTTCAGAACCTCAATCTGTACCCAGTGAACATAGAAGTTTCTCATGAATTTACGGGATATTTTGCTGATGTGGACCAACCTGTAAAATTCCCTACTCCACCATTGACCAAACCAAAAAGAAAGAAAAAGAAAAACTATGTGTGGGGAAGCGGTATACGTAAGAAGAAGACAGTTACAAAACCTTCTAGAAATAACGACCCTTTAGGAAAAGGAAAGGCAATTATAATCCAGGAAAACCCTAATCAGCAAGAAAAGGAAACTGAAGCCAATGACGAGTCTAGGCAAATGGAGGAACAGTTTGATAAATATTCTCAAGAAATAGAAACAGAAATAGGGCAAGGTTCTAGACCAACTCAGGTAGAAATTGGGGAAAGTTCCAATCAAAACCAAAGGTTAACTTTTCAGGAACAGATAGATATTCTATTGGCAAACTGTGATACTTTACAGCCTGTCAATTCAAATATTTTTACCTATCCTATCGAAAACCCAATCCCTATGAATTTTGCACCAACAATCACTGAACCAATAGTCCATGACCAACCTGTAGAAATGGAAGAATGGTGGACAAATGATTGGCAATTCCAAAATATTGTCAACGACCCTTATTCCTTTCTTCCACAGTTCGACCCAGAACCCCTACCTAATCCACCAATGAGCAATGAAAATCTGGCTGAACTTCGCCATTTCGGTGAAGAATTAATGGATGCAGGAAATAGAATTAGGGAGATAGGGGGACAGATTGCCTGGAAGTATGACGAGAGGGAACTCCGTTTTTAGGATGACAAGTAGGAGGGTGGTAAAGCTATCTTTGTATAATAGTAACAGTAAATAGTAAAACCAGTTGTAACATAACGAATAAAACATTGTAAAATATCGGTGTGTATTGATGCATACTATACTGATATAAAATGGAATCGAGAAATCGATAATTTTGACTTTATGTGTTATAAATTGTTCGATTAATTGTATAAATTGCTAATTGCTAATTACTCATAATAAATTATCATCAGATGGCAAATAATGGTAATGAACCAGTAAATGAAGTTAATCAATCGGAGCAACACCCAGAAGATCAATATATGACCAAACAAGATATTGAAAATATTGTTGCTCAAGGAATAGCCAACGCAATTCCAATATTCATTGCTGCTATGAAAAATCCGAACGATCCGCAACATATCGTTCCTAGTAAACATACTATCGAAGATAATTTCAGTAATAGTATAAACGGGGGCAATGATCATGTTAATCATGACAATGAATCTCAGCACACGCCGCGCCCTAAAAAGCGAAAAGCTGCAACACCTGGTTGCACTTTCAAAGAATTCCTTGCTTGTAAACCCGCTGAATTTGCAGGCAACGAAGGAGCAACTGCCACACTGCGATGGTTAGAGAAAACCGAAGCAGTAATTGCAATAAGTAAATGTGCTGAAGAAGATCAAGTCATGTATGCCTCAAATCTGTTTAAAGAAGGAGCACTAGAATGGTGGAACACAGTGCTGCAGGCAAAAGGAAGACGGGTGGCTTATGCTATGACTTGGGAAGAATTTAAGAATCTTGTTGAAAGAAAATTCTGTCCTGAGTATGAGAAGGAACAAATGGCAAATAAGTTCCTCAATCATCGAATGACAGGGGTAGATTGTCGTGGTTATACTTCGACATTCTTCGAATATGCGAGAGTGGTACCTAACCTGGCTTCGCCAGAACCAGTACTCATTTCTCGATATATTTGGGGATTAATTAGCGAAATTCGCAATATCGTCAAGGCTGCGAGACCTCGTACTATTGACGATGCAGTAGAATTAGCTAACACCCTAACCGACGAACTGACCCGCACAAGAGATGAAGATAGGAAGAAAGAACTGGCTCAGAAAATTACCCAAGGATTTAGAGTAGGTAATAGTAGTAATTTCAAAAAGAAAGGAGCGAGACAATCTTCAATCCTGCCATTTTGCAGAAATTGCAGAAGGAAGCACTTTGGAAAATGCAATGCAATTTGTAACTTCTGCAAATCTGTAGGCCATAGTGAAGAAAACTGTAAGAAGAAAACTGTAAGAAGAAAACTGTAACCTGTTTTCACTGTGGGGAAACAGGACATTACAAAACCGAATGTCCTAAACTGAACAAAATCACCGATAACAAAGGCAAACCAGTTGAAGGAACCGTTAAGAAAAATGCCAGAGCTTTTCAGCTAACTACTCAAGAAGCAGAGCTCATTCCGGATGTGATAGCCAGTACGTTTTTAGTTCACAACGTCTATGCAAAAGTATTATTTGACTCTGGTGTAAACCAAAGTTTTATAAATACTTCATTCTGTCAAGCTCTTAAGTTACCATTAACTACCGTTAAGCAGATTTTTACAGTCGAAACTGCAGATGGGAATTCCATAGAAATTAATCAGGTTTTGCAAAAAGTAGAAATAGAACTCTCAGGTCACAAATTTGTTGCAAACCTATTGCCTATGAAATTAGCTGAGTTTGATATTGTGTTGGAATGGATTGGTTAATAGCCAACCATGCACAAATCATTTGTGATCGAAACTCTATAGAAATTCAAGCACCTACGGGAGAAGTAATTAAGATTGCAGGAGATAAACCTCGGAAGCCATTAAAGTTCATATCAGTAATGAAAGTTGCTAATTATGAACAAAAACAGGGAATAGTATATATGATTTCAGTAATCATTTGTACTAAAGGCAAAGAACTCAAGGAAATTCCTGTAGTCTCAGAATACCCAGATGTATTCCCAGAAGATTTACCTGGGTTGCCACCAGATAGAGAGGTAGAATTTAGGATTCATCTAATTTCAGGAACTACACCGATAGCCAAGGCACCTTATCGATTAGCTCCTACCGAAATGCTAGAATTAAAGAAGCAATTAGATGAATTACTAAGCAAAGGATTTCTACAACCTAGTTCATCCCCTTGGGGTGCACCAGTGTTGTTTGTGAAAAAGAAAGATGGATCTATGAGAATGTGTATTGATTATAGAGAATTGAATAAGGTTACAATTAAGAATCGATACCCATTACCTAGGATTGATGATCTTTTCGATCAATTATAAGGAGCTAGGTATTTCTCTAAAATAGACTTAAGGTCCGGATATCATCAGTTGAAAGTACAAGAAGAAGACATACCTAAAACTGCTTTCAGAACTAGGTATGGTCATTATGAGTTTACAGTCATGCCCTTCGGATTAACCAATGCCCCAGCTGCATTCATGGACATGATGAACAGAATTTGTAAACCATATTTGGATAAATTTGTGATCGTGTTCATTGACGATATACTCATTTATTCCAAAAGTCAAGTTGAGCATTGTCAGCACTTGCATGCACTCTTAACTTTGTTAAGAAAAGAAAAGCTGTACGCTAAATTCTCGAAGTGTGAATTTTGGCTACAAGAGGTGCAATTCTTAGGACACATGGTGAATCACGAAGGTATTCACGTAGATCCTACTAAGATAGAAGCAATTACCAACTGGAAGGTTCCACAAACTGCAATGGAAATTAGAAGTTTTATAGGTTTAGCCGGTTATTATAGACGGTTTATTAAGGATTTTTCCAAGATAGCTGTACCATTAACTAAGCTAACCTGTAAAACCACTAAATTTGAGTGGGGACCTAAACAAGAAGAAGCCTTCAGAATCCTAAAACAGAAATTAACCAATGCGCCAATCTTAGCCTTACCAGAAGGAACAGAAGATTTTGAAGTATATTGTGATGCTTCAAAACTAGGATACGGATGTGTGTTAATGCAACGCAAGAAGGTAATTGCGTATGCCTCCAGACAATTGAAAAAGCACGAAGAAAACTATACGACTCATGATTTAGAATTAGGAGCTATAGTTTTTGCCCTTAAAATTTGGAGACATTATCTGTATGGAAGCAAGTTTACTGTTTATACAGATCATAAGAGTTTAAGGTATATATTCGGGCAAAAAGAGTTAAATATGAGGAAAAGAAGATGGATGGAAGTCCTGAGTGATTACGACTGTGATATTCAATATCACGAAGGAAAGGCAAACGTAGTAGCAGATGCCTTAAGTCGTAAATATCATGACAAGCAAAGGCGAGTCCGTGCTCTTAGAATAAATCTACAAATAGATTTAAGGGAACAAGTGAAGGAAATTCAGAAAACAGCAATCAAGGACGATGCCGAAGGAATGAAAGGTTACCTAAAAGAATTGGAACAAGGAAATGATGGAATTTGGAAATTCCACAAAAGCCGAATTTGGGTACCTAAACAAGGAAATTTAAGATCGAAAATTTTAGAAGAAGCTCATAAATCTAGGTATACTGTACACCCAGGAAATAATAAGATGTACCAAGATTTAAGAAAGAATTTCTGGTGGATAGGAATGAAAAAGGATATAGCTGAATATCTATCTAAGTGTTTAACCTGTTCACAAGTTAAAGCCGAACACCAGAAACCCTCAGGTTTATTACAACAGTTAGAAATGCCTGTATGGAAATGGGAACTCATAACAATGGACTTTGTTACTAAGTTACCCAAGACCAGAAAAGGTAATGATGCAATTTGGGTAATCGTGGACCGATTAACCAAATCAGCTCATTTTCTACCAATAAAAGAAACCTTTAGCATGGAAAGATTAGCCGAGCTGTACGTGGATGAAATAGTATCCTTACATGGAGTCCCGCTCTCCATTGTATCAGATAGAGATAGTCGTTTCACTTCCCGTTTCTGGACAAGTTTCCAAGAATCAATGGGAACCCGACTCAATCTAAGTACTGCATATCATCCACAAACAGACAGACAAAGTGAAAGGACGATCCAAACTCTAGAAGACATGCTCCGAGCATGTGTAATTGACTTTGGAGGTAATTGGGATAACCATTTACCCTTAATTGAATTCTCCTATAACAATAGTTATCACTCAAGTATTGAAGCCGCTCCATTCGAAGCACTATATGGACGCAAGTGCAGAACACCCGTATGTTGGGCGGAAATAGGAGAAAGTCAATTATCAGGTCCAGAAATTGTGCAAGAAACCACAGACAAGATAACTCAAATCAAAGAAAGATTGAAAACAGCCAGAGATCGCCAGAAGAGCTATGCAGACAATCGTCGCAAACCACTTGAATTCCAAGTAGGAGACAAAGTACTACTAAAAGTATCTCCTTGGAAAGGAGTAGTACGATTCGGTAAGAAAGGAAAACTGAGTCCCCGATATGTTGGACCATTTCCAGTGATTCAACGAATCGGACCAGTCGCTTATCGTTTACAACTACCAGAAGAACTAGCTGGAGTACATGATGTATTTCATGTATCCAACCTTAAGAAATGTTTATCAAATGAATCTCTGGTAGTACCTCTTCAAGACATAGAGGTAAATGAAAAATTGAAATTCATAGAAAAACCTTTACAAATAGAAGACCGGAAAATCAAATTCCTCAAACACAAGCGACTTGTACTGGTGAAAGTCAAATGGAATTCCAAGAGAGGACCGGAATACACTTGGGAACTGGAATCAGAAATGAAGCGCAAGTATCCTCATCTGTTTCAGTGAATCTCGAGGACGAGATTTTTCCTAAGGTGGGGAGGATGTAACAACTCTTATTAAAATTAATAATTAGAATAATAATTAGTCAATAAGGAAACCCTAATTGAGACACCCAAGTAATTCCACACTAACCCTGAAATTTCCGGAATAATCGGAATCAGGATCAGGGCCCCTAAAACTCAGGGGGGTTAAACCCTAATTGATATTTATCTCGAATTATGCGTTGTAAATTATGGAAATTCGAATGTTGTTGATTCAGCAGACCTATACCACTGAGAAGGCTAGTCTACAAGCTAGATCGCACCCTTTACGGACCGTAAGGGTTAGTCCTTACGGACCGTAAGCCAACCGGCTCCCTTACGGACCGCAAGGGTCCAGGCATACGGTCCGTATGCGAGTCGAATTTCGAGCTATAAATAGCCGACCTTGGCAGTCGACTGTTGGTACAAAAGCGACGTTCAATTGCTGTGTATACGTCGATATTAGGCTATTATATCACAATTAAACACACACTGTTCACGAGGTGCTGCCGCAGAACAGGGTAATTACTCGATCGCTATTACGATTTAGTTTCCGGGATCAATATATCCAAAGAATGTCTAAGTGCCGCCCACATTGGGTTATACTTTGTCGTTTGTCGTTAATTCGATAAATGAGTTGAAGTATTATACTTTGTCGTTTGTCGTCAATTCGATAAATGAGTTGAAGTATTGCACTTTGTCATTCCTTGTGAGAATTTGATCTCGTGAATTATCGTAACTGCTGTATTGATCACTAACCCTGTTTTATGTGCATTATTGTTGAAATTAGGTTAACAGGGCTAAAATCATATTCTGTCAGTACTAAATCTGCAATGTGAGTTATTCTTCTTTTATAAACTCTTTTCTCACCGTTTGTGAGCTGTTAACTGTTTACAATACTCCAAATTATTTTCAGAATTATAACTTACAGTGATTAAGTTTATGTAATCACCAAATTACAGCCGGTATGTGGGGTATTGTGCACATTACTTGATAATCGTCACCATTGGGGCAGCCATTGGGTGATATGACCATAATCACAGACACCATTGGATAGGTGGGCCAATGGGTCGAGTGGTAAAGTACTGTGGGTAGTTGGTTGATATCAGAAACATTGTAAAAGATCTTACCACTGTGAATTATAACAAATGTGTCATTTCCAGTAACTAGAATAATTCACTCAGTATTTCCCCGCTGACAAAAATCTTTTTCAAACATGTTTCAGGTGATCTGCTGTAATTCAGGAAAATGCAGGGGAAGCATTTCAAGCTTAAGATAGTGGCTCAATATAAAATAAAGAAATATGTTTTATGAGTAAAATCTTGTTATTGTAAATTATCGGGGTTTTATCCCGAATTGTGAAATAAAATAATCGTGAAAAGTTTTAACTTAGCCGATCCTGTAAATAAAATTTCCGCTGCTAAACTCACAATAAATAAAGTACCGCAGGATTTCTGTCCCGCGGCTCCGGGAACGGGTCAAAACGGGCCGGGGGCCGTGACATGCACATATGTAACACATGTTTGTAACTTGTGTTACACTAGATTGGTAACATATGTATAACATGTGTTACGTGTTACACATGTGTAAACTTTTTGTTGTAACACATGTAACATGCCTATACATGTGTTACTGCCTAGTATAACACAAAAAAATAGTTAGTCCCTTGTAACCAACATTTTACAAGCCAATCGTTACAAGAGCTATTCTTCCGCCATCAACATCTTTATCCTGACCAATTTGAGCGAGTCTTCAAGATGACTTGGTCCTTATGAACGTTTGTCCCTTGTAACCAACATTTTACAAGCCAACCGTTAGTAATAGTCAGGATACTGCCTCAGGATGTTACCAATACCCGGACCCGGTATCCTGATCTGATATCCTGATCATATACAACTAATAAAAAATCAAGATACAAAATTAGGATATGGGCTCAGAATTTCACCCATAACAATTGTCCCCAAAAATATAACTGTTGGATATCCTGATTCCAACGGATATATTTTTTAGTCATTCCAACATGTCTGGTAAGGATATCTGTTTTAAATACTCCTGCATAGGTTTGGTTACTTCAGAATACTATCATGTAATGAAATTAGAATTACTCCCTTTTACGCAGATTCCATCAAGGACTCTGCTACTTTTGATCTAGAGGAGCTTGACAGCTTTTCTAAGACTGCCTTGGTGAAAAAGGAGCCATTTGTTGCCATCAGCTCTAAGCCCTCTGCTGCTGCTGCCGAAGGTTTCTCTTATGGTGACCTTGGCTTCATGGAATCCATCGAGCCCATGATCTCCTTCCCTAGTAAGGTAAGTATCCAGATCCTGTATCCCGTACACACATATTGAACCTGTATCTTGGTTAGTTTGTCTTTAATGATACCTGTACTTTGTAGGGTCTAAATCATCTGGTCGTCCTGCACTTAGAACAATTTTAATTTCCTACAAGTAGAATAGTTTGACAGTTGAAGGTGGAGGGATCCTGTGTTTTCAGGACGAAGCCTTCAACTGTTTATGTAAATATGCTTTAAAAACTTAATTGTGTTCTTGGTGAATGGGTCTCTTTTTGAGACGAAACCAAGAATACAATCTTTTGGACTAATAATAATAAACTGACCTTTTAGTGTTATTTATTATTGTTAGGGCACGAATTTTATGCTAAGGATCATCTATCCTGAGACTGAGCATGGATCACAGATCATTAGTGGATGATGCAGATAGTCTGAGGATCCAGAGTTTGAGGATCACAGGATCCTTAACAGAACTTATGATTTCTAACAATTGTCATGTTTTTAATGTTTAAATACAGATAATGGACGTAGTGGACTACTTCTTTGCTGGAATCTCATGGAATATGCTTCTTAGGCACGTGCTTAATGAAGAATTAACCGTTAGTGGTGGTCATGGGTGACTTCTACCTTTTTTGGGAAGTTAGTTAGTTGATTTTTTCTTATCTTTTTAAGGGGAAACAAGCTCATTAGAGGCATAAGTCGTACACACCACAGAAAAAACACAAAACACTCGAATTCTCTGCAAACACTTAGCAAAAACACACAATTACACTAGCAATTCAATGTATTGAGCTTGTTTTCTTCCGAAGTTGTACAAGGATCAATATTGTTTTTGTAATATAGTTGGCGATCGGTAGTTTCCATCACCCGAGGTTTTTTATGCCGGAGATATTCTAAAGATCAAGGGCTTTTTCCTCGTATAAATCTCGGTGTTCATCGTTGATTTTTCGTTCATACATTTGTTCAGTGATTCAAGCATCATACCTTACAAAATCAGATTTGGTTGCATTATCCTTGTGTGATTTTTGACCAAAACAGTTTGGCGCCCACCGTGGGGCAATTGGTGCTTCAATTCTGAGAAATTTTGTTCATTTCGGTCATTTCGGTTCATCACCTTCAACCACATGGCTTCTCAAGGAAAAACTTCTTCAAGTTCCATGTCGGCGGTTACCTCATCACAGGGCATTCCACCGTTGCATCATCTTATCCCTGCATTCCAGAAGAACGCTGAGAATGCTCCGAAGAAGACAGCCCCCGTTTTCACAAAACCAACTGTTGTTTCTTCCTCTACACTTACTAATAGTGATCTTTATGCTTTGATTTTGCAGATGAGAGGATACATGCAACAACAGGACCAAACTAATAGTAGGATCCTTCGCGAAATTGATAAAATCAGCAGAGGATCACTCCCCTTTGATGCCGAGGTCGCTGAATTTCGACCCTCCGATCATAACTTCCCGGCACTTTGCAGCTCTAGATGTCCAATACCAGGGTGGATCAACAGGAATGTGTTCTGGATCATCGGCAATGTCTCAGGCTCAAGGATCCTCTTTCTAGCCTTCAGGATCCTCATTTCAGCATCAGGGATTCTTCACCAGTTTAGGAGAATGCATGGGGACGCAGCCAATTCAAGGATCCTCTCAGGTTCAAGGATCCTCTTAGGTTCAAGGATCCTTTAAGGTTCAAGAATCCTCTTAGGTTCAAGGATCCTCTCAGGTTCAAGGATCCTCCTTCCAGGTTCAAGGATCCTCATCTCAGGTTTCCGGATCCATGGATTATCCTCCAAGACCTTCATTCACAGCACATCAAGGATCCAACATCTTCCACGATCAAGGATACTTAAGGAGTGTGCAACCCGGAAGTTCAGATGTTCATCTAGGAGACTTCATACCGATGCAGACTATTGCTTCTTCTGGTCCCTCAGTTATACCAGAATCCCGTCAATATGGATTCACATCTAGAATTCCAACCTTGAATCCATTAGGAGGTAACACTTTGAATACTTCTTATAATGCTAACCATGGCTTCATGCAGAATACGGGAATCAACCAAGCTATGGCTAAGGAATTGCAGAAACTCAAAGATATGATATCCATCATTCCAGGAGTGGTTAAGCCCATTCCTGAAATTCCAGATGGAAGTCACAAGGGAAAGAATGGAGATCAATCCCATTCCTGAGAGGTTAAAAGAAGCATGTCTATGCAAGGGTTTTGGATCTACACTCACAGGAACTGCTCTTAAATGGCTGCTAAGTCTTCCCCCTTACTCTATTACTCCATTTGCTAATCTAGTTAATCTGTTTAATAGTCAATTCTCTTGTAGCAAAAATTTTGAACGATTAACTAGTGATCTATGTAGGGTAACACAAGGTCAAAATGAATCACTTAGAGATTACATCACTAAGTTTAGTAAAGAATCCTTAGATATCCCTAACCTGGATATAGCTACGGCTGTAGAAGCCTTTAAAATGGGTTTACTTAGGGATTCAATGTTCTATGATGATCTTGTGATGACCCCTTGCAGGAACTTAGATGCGGAAAGGAACAGGGCCCTTAGGTTCATCCGTTTAGAGGATGACAAAAGGATCCACGAGAGATTGTTAGGATCCTCAAAGCAAGACAAATAAGGAACCTATTTCAAGAATAACTGATCCAAGCAATACTCCAAGCATGACAACCAGAATGTGCATGCTGTGGAACAAGAGGAAGATGATGAGGATTATTCTCCTATTTCTGAATATTGTTTTTCTGCTGATAATAATGAACTAATCCTTTCTATGCAGAGTTTAGGTGACAAGGTTAGGTGGCCAAGGAAGAATGATAAACCGCCTGCCACCAAAGACGAATCGAAATGGTGTGCTTACCATGGGGATTCTGGTCATCTCACAGCTGAGTGCATAGCATTAAGGAAGGAGATAGGTTATCTTTTGAGCAAAGGATATTTGAAGGAACTGCTTGGAAGGAAAAAGTCAAGGATCAAGGATCCTGAGAAAGTTCCTGAAAAAGCTCCTCCTCCACCAGCTGTTGCTCAAATCATCCATTTCATCTCCGAAGGTTCTCAGCAGCTAAGAGACATGCAAAAGAAACAAAGATGGAGAATGGGGACAGATCTGTTCGAACTTCCATATCCTTTGATGAGGATGATCGTGTGGACATACTGGATCCTCATCATGACGGTTTGGTTATTTCATTATTTATATCTAACCATTTTATTCGCAGGATTCACATTGATGGGAAAAGCTCAGTGAACATAATCCAGTTGGATGTCCTCAATAGAATGGACATCCTTGAATCCGATATTGTCCAAAGATCATCTGTCCTTGTGGGATTCAGTGGAGAGACAAAGATTGCATTGGGGGACATCAAACTTCCTATAGAGGGAGTGAATTTTGTTCATTAATTCTATGCTATTGATTGCTTATCTTGCTGTAATGTTATCTTTGGCAGGCCATGGATACACGATATGAAGGCGGTCCCTCTCAACATATCATCAATGTGTCAAGCTCCCAACTCTATGAGATATGGTGAAGATAGAAAGTGATCAGCAGGTGGCAAAGAACTGTTACACTTCTTCAATGAAGCCAGCCTCCAAAGAGCAAGACGTCATGGAGGCAAAAGAGCAAGACGTCAAGGATATTCTGTTGAACCCAGAGGATCCTGAATCCAAAATTTTTATAGGATCCGGGATCCTAGACAGTATTGAGCAGGATTTAGTATCCTTCTTGGAAAAAAGAAAATCTACCTTTGCTTGGAAACATGAAGACATGATAGGTATATCTAAGGATGTTATTACTCACAAACTTGGTATTGACAGGTCTTTCAAGCCAATACACCAAAAAAGGAGAAAATTTGCACCCGAAAGAAATGCCATTATCCAAAAAGAGGTAGATAAATTGCACAAGGCATGTAAGACATATTGAGGAAGAATAAGAAGTTTGAGTGGACTAATAAGCATGAAGCTGCACTCAAGGCTCTTAAGGATTATCTATCCTCAACACCAGCCATGATGAAACCAGAAAATGAAGAATCATTATCCTTATACTTAGCTGTTTCAGCTAAAGCAATAAGGTGATCCTAGTTAAGGATCATGAAGGCTCTCAACATCCGGTATACTATGTAAGTAAAATTCTACTTGATGCTGAGGCGAGGTATTCTCATTTAGAGAAATTAATTCTTGGTTTAATTATGGCTTCTGCTAAACATAGACATTATTTCGAAACTCACACCATTATTGTGAAAACTAACCTTCCTATCGAGAATGTTCTCAGGAAACTTCAAATGTTAGGTAGAATGGCTAAGTGCGCAATCAAGCTTATTGCATATGACATTAAGTATGAAACCAGGACTGCCATCAAGTCACAAGTTTTAGCTGAGTTTGTGGCTGATTTCAGTAGTGATCTACAAAGGGAAGCTGAACTAGAAGTTCAACAACTTGAGAAGACCAAGGATCCTTAGACACTCCTCACGGATGGAGCTTCAAATGTTAAAGGAACTGGACAAAGCACACTACTAAAATCGCCACAGGGGGACATTATACCCCAATCCATTGCATGTGAATTCCAAACCACTAATCATGAGGCAGAGTATGAGGCCTTGATAGTAGGTTTGCAATTAGCTAACAATATGAGGATCAGGTATCTTCAAGTATATGTAGATTCTCTATTAATTACTAATCATTATAACGGTTCTTACACTGTCAAATGTGAAAAGCTAATCAAGTACTTAGAAATAGTCAGGAAACTGGCAGACTCTTTTGCTTTTTTCAGTCTATCACAGGTACCCAGGGAAGAAAAATGCAGAAGCTGATGCTCTAGCCAATCTTGGATCATCACTGAAGATTCCAGAGGATGTGAAAATACTCATCATTCATGTCTTAGCCCCTGCTATTGAAGATCACATAGATATGGAGATAGCAGAGGATTCTGCAATCATACCTAGTGATGGTGCACAATCAAATTCAGGATCCTAGATCCTTCCGATCCTGAGATATATACAACATGGAGAGATTCCTACAGGAGAAAACCCCAGAGCTTTCAAAGTCAAGGTATCTTAATTCACCATACTAAATGACATGCTATACAAGATATCTCTTGCAGGTCCCTAGTTGCAGTGCATTGAGGATCCAGAAATTCAAGAAGTTCTAAAGGATTTTCATGAAGGAGACTGTGGGAACCACACTAGGGGCAGAGTGTGACAACTCGAGTTTCTGACGTTTCACTCTCGCATTCATTACGCGTTAACTGTTTAAGTGTTTGACTTGATTGACTTGTAATTGTACGCGTTTGTAATATGTTAAACCGTATTGTGATTTATATGTTCTATACAGTGTATTAAGTGTGTTTGTAGAATATGGTATACATGACATGAATATATGTGTTATATATTGTGTATTGATAGTATTATAGTATATGTATATTCAAAACAAATGTTCAAGTCTTGGCTGAAATACCCTATACCCGAAAACGTTCCTTAGACGAAAACCATAATAGATTTTGGCCCAACAGTGGGATCGGCCCAACTCTGTATATGATAACCCTTTTTAATAACACGATAACCGCACAACACGTATGAAAACCCTAGAGTCCTTTGTGTGCGACGGCAGCTCTTCTTTCATTCGAAACAAGACTTCTCTTGTCTAATCGTTCCTAGCCGGTTAGTGGTTTATTTGTTTAAACTTTGATTTCATTTCTGAATGCATGGCTATAGTATGAGCATGATCTTGACTAAGATACATGATGAGTGATAATTATGAATGCATGTGTGATTTCTTGGTAATACAGTCAATTGGATATAGATCCTTCCTAATGGTCGGCCACTTTATCTAAATTTTTTTTTGACTATCTTATGTTAAGCATGTGCAGCCATAAATAGGGATCACTATTAGGTTCATAGTGCATGTGGGTTTGTCAACAACATGTAGTGTGCTCATTAGTTGAATTAGCGGCCGGATCATTTGTGGTCCAATCAAAAAAAAAAGGAAAAGAAAAGTATACATATTGGCACCTTACATAATCATCACATCAAGGGGCGGCTGTAGGAATTAAAAATAAGGGATGGTCAAAGTCGGTTGGATGATCTAACCGGTCCAATCATGTTTTGGGCGGCACAATGAACACATTTGTTATATATATATATCGGTCCAATAGGTAGCCTAGAATAAATAACATATGTCGGCCACTTTTGTCTTTAGTTCTTGTGTATTTCAATTTTGATCATATGTATGTATGTTGTATGTCAGCTAGTATATATGTATATGGATTCAAAGTGGTCAATGGTCCACCTAAATAAATTAGTAATATAAATCTAGAGAATGGTAATAGTGGACGGCTTTGACCATTGGATGATGAAAAGGCTTTGATCATTGGGTGATGAAACGGTTGTTATAAATTGAGAGTGATTATATAGTTTGACCGAACCATGGTAGTGTTGACCGAAGGATAGTATGGCTTGAAAGATGACATTAGTTCGAAACATAACTTTCGGTCCGAATGATAACCAAGATGACTGTTTGTCGAAAGATCACTAGCGTGTCGAAAGATATATGATTATGAACATACTTTGAATGATTGAATGTATGCTTGATTTATTTGGCATGCCATGCTTGATGAATGTTAACATTTGTATCCGTGCACACTAGCTGATGATTTAATGTGAAATAAAACGTGCTGTGCCGATATGCAAACTGACTGCTATGTGAACATTAAACTGCATGCGTATCATTGCGAACATGAACTGATTTGTTATACGTGCATACAATAGGACGTGATTAATTACTAGTGAGCGCATAACCTAGCATACCGAGCAAACCAAGGTGAGTTCACACGAGCCAAGGCATGGGTTCCCAGGGTGGGAATGGGTTGGATGATTACTTGTGCATACTTTGATATTATAACGAACGATTAAACTGTTGATGCTTACGAACTGCCTTCGCACACACCCTGGTCGGTAAAGACTATGGTCGCGAACAAACTACTCAACTGCCTTCGCACACACCCTGGTCGGTAAAGACTATGGTCGCGAATTGATTAACCGCCTTCGCACACACCCTGGTCGGTAAAGACTATGGTCGCGAACTATTCGAACCAAATCTTCGCACACCTGCCTGGGAGGCCGCGATGGAACTAACTATATGGAACGTAACGATTAAACCATTACTCACACTATACGATATTGAACTTTAAACTGTGAACTCGCTCAACTAGTTTGTTGATTATCTGCTGCATGCCTTGCAGGACCTTAGGTACATATTGGAGCTTGCACTGGAGGAGCGGGACGTTGTGGGCAGTGGATTATGAACGCTATGTTTAAATATTTTGAATAATTAAACTATTGGTTTACTTGGGTTATTTACTTATGCTTCCGCTACTGATACTATGATTGTTTTGAAACATCAATTGTATTGAATGAGGTTTTACGAACTACTTTATTTATGATATGCTATGTTCAATATGATTGATGGCTTGATCCTGGTCATGTCACGCTCCCAAGCGGTGGTACTCCGCGTGTGGATTTTGGGGGTGTGACAGATTGGTATCAGAGCCATTGGTTATAGAGAACTTGGTTTTAATATGGGAAAACGTTTTTATTAAAACCAGACTATAACCAGAACAGTGCTCTCAAACGATCCACAACGACGCTTCGCTCCACGTGCAAGACTCGACATCCTAGGTAATAAGGTTTATGTTTGTTACCTGCTTGCTAGAACTGCATAGAACTTTGCTCGTAGTATGCTTACATTACTTTGCTCACAACTTGTTAATGCTTGAGAACACATACGTGCTTACACTCTTCTGTCATCGCACTATTCGTGAACCATTCTTACTTATGCTACCTTTACTGTTCGATCGTGTCTGGACGTGTTGACATGACTCAAGCCCAGTTGACGGCTCTCATTAACGAACAAGTTGCTGCGGCACTTGCAGCCGCACAAGCAGGAGGTATAACCTGCTATTCCAGACCTATTCTAGGATGTTAGATCCTACTCTCGTGACCCAACTCTTGCGCTTAATCTTGACCCATCTTTCTCGCGCAACGGGTTAGAACGCATAGCAACCTGTCTGCACATTCAAGAACTTCATAGACAATCGTCCAAGCACATTCAGTGGCACGGAAGGAGCAGTGGGACTACTCCATCGGTTGAAAAGCTCGAGCCGGTTTTCGAGATGTGTGAATGCCCTGAGGCTCGCAGGGTGAAGTTCGCCACTGGCGCACTTGAAGGGATTGCGCTCACTTGGTGGAACGCACAAGTGCAGATCTTAGGGTTGGCAGCTGCTAACGCCACACCCTGGAATGATTTCAAGAATGCATTAAAAGGGAATACTGCACGCGTGATGACATCCACGAGTTGGAAGTGGAGCCTTACCATTTGAAAATGACGGGGTCAGGAATTGATGCTTATACGAAACGGACGAACGAATTGGCCATCTTGTGTCCAACCATGGTGGACCCTCCAAGCAAGCATATCGAATTGTATCGCAAGGGTCTAGCCTCAGAAATTCAGAGCTATGCTACATCGGCTAACCTCGACAACATTCAAGACATTCGGTGTCTTGCTTATCGCCTCACGGATCAGGCAGTGGAACAGAACAGGCTGCCTAGTTGTATCAGCACTATTACTACCGCTATCACTTCTGCTACTCCCGCTACTCCTAGTGACAACAAGCGCAAATGGGATGGGTATTCCAGCAAGGGTTTAGCTACCGTTCAGTCTCAAGCACAGCAGCAGCGCAAGAATAGTGATCACCAGAGCCGAGTCAGCCAACTTCTGGTGGTTAGGGGCGGGGTGGATATCGGGGAATTCACCCAATGTGTAAATAATGCAGCAGACACCATGGTGGTTAGTGCAACGAGGGACGCTGCCAGAGGTGTCTCAAGATGGACCATGAAGCTAAGGATTCAGGAGCCCACGTCCTGCAAATCAGAATCGCCAGCAGCAACAACAAGCAGAAATCCTATGCAATGAAAAGATTGTTCGCATTCCTCGTTCTGGCCAAGAATCTCTCGAAGTTCAAGGCGACAAGAGTGGTGCTGTAGTTGGCATCATCTCTTACTTGAAGGCGTAGAAGTGCTTACGTAAAGGGCACACAGCCACTTTGGCGCTCGTTACTGATGCATCAGCGAAGGAAAAGAAGCTGGAGGATATCCCAGTTGTACGTGACTTCCCTCAGGTGTTTCCTAAAGATTTACCTGGTCTACCTCCTCATCGTCAAGTCGAGTTTCAGATTGAGTTAGCTCCTGGAGCAGCACCAATAGCCCGCGCACCGTATCGTTTAGCTCCAACCGAACTAGAAGAACTGTCGAAGCAGCTACAAGAGCTCTTGGAAAAGGGCTTTATTCGTCCAAGCTCTTCGCCTTGGGGAGCTCCAGTGTTATTTGTGAAGAAGAAAGACGGTACGTTCAGGATGTGCATCGACTACCGCGAACTCAATAAGGTGACGGTGAAGAACCGTTATCCTTTTCCGCGCATAGATGACCTATTCGACCAGTTGCAAGGGTCGTGTTACTATTCCAAGATCGATTTAAGGTCAGGGTATCATCAGCTGAGAGTCCGGGATGAGGACGTCTCCAAAACCGCTTTCAGAACTCGCTACGGTCATTACGAGTTTCTTGTCATGCCATTCGGGCTTACGAACGCGCCTGCAGTCTTCATGGATCTTATGAACAGGGTGTGCAAACCCTATCTCGACAAGTTCGTCATTGTTTTCATCGACGACATTCTGATCTACTCCAAGAGTCAGGAGGAACACGAGCAGCACTTACGTCTTATCTTGGAACTTCTTCGAAAAGAGCAATTGTACGCAAAGTTTTCAAAATGCGACTTCTGGCTTCGTGAAGTCCACTTCTTAGGCCATGTGGTGAACAAGGATGGGATTCATGTCGATCCATCCAAGGTTGATTCGATCAGAAACTGGCCAGTACCACGTACACCGACAGAAATACGCCAATTCTTGGGTTTGGCGGGTTACTACAGGCGATTTATTAAAGACTTCTCAAAGATCGCGCAACCACTTACTATGCTAACACAGAAAGGTGTCGTTTACAGATGGGGTAATACGCAAGAGACCGCTTTTCAGTACTTAAAGGATAGGCTTTGCAGCGCACCTATTCTTTCATTGCCAGAGGGCACAGATGACTTCGTGGTTTATTGTGACGCATCGATACAGGGGCTTGGTTGCGTATTGATGCAGCGGGATAAAGTTATTGCATACGCTTCGCGGCAACTCAAGGTTCATGAACGAAACTACACGACGCACGATTTAGAGCTGGGAGCTGTTGTTTTCGCGCTTAAGATATGGCGACACTACCTGTACGGTACCAGGTGCACGATTTACACCGATCACAGGAGTCTCGAGCATATTCTTAAGCAAAAGGATTTGAATATGCGTCAACGGAGATGGGTTGAACTTCTAAACGACTATGAATGCGCCATCAAGTATCATCCAGGCAAGGCCAATGTTGTGGCTGATGCCCTCAGTCGGAAAGACACTCTACCGAAGCGCGTGCGAGCGTTACAGCTTACTATTCAGTCTAGTCTTCCCTCTCAGATACGAGCTGCTCAGATGGAAGCTCTGAAACCCGAAAACGTCAAAGCTGAAGCCTTACGCGGCTCAAGGCAACGCATGGAACAAAAGGAAGACGGCGCTTACTACGTAACGGGGCGTATTTGGGTCCCACTTTATGGCGGTTTACGCGAACTTGTAATGGATGAAGCTCACAAGTCTCGCTATTCGGTACATCCAGGGTCGGATAAAATGTACCACGACATCAGCACTACTTATTGGTGGCCTAGTATGAAGGCTCACATCGCTACGTACGTTGGAAAATGCTTAACCTGTGCGAGAGTCAAGGTTGAATATCAGAAACCAGCTGGTCTACTTCAGCAGCCCAAGATACCGCAGTGGAAATGGGAAGAAAATTGTTCACCAGCGTGGGAATAACATTATTTGGGTGATCGTTGATCGACTCACAAAGTCTGCTCACTTCTTGGCTATCAAAGAAACGGATAAGTTTTCTACCCTAGCAGACATCTACTTGAAAGAAGTTGTTTCAAGGCACGGAGTGCCCACTTCTATTATTTCGGATCGCGATGCACGATTCACGTCAGAGCTTTGGCAAGCGATGCACAAATCCTTCGGCTCACGGTTAGACATGAGCACAGCATATCATCCTCAGACGGATGGGCAGTCTGAGCGAACTATTCAAACTCTAGAAGACATGCTTCGAGCGTGTGTTATCGATTTCGGCAACGGCTGGGAAAAGCACCTCCCTTTGGTGGAGTTCTCGTACAATAACAGTTACCATACCAGCATTCAAGCCGCTCCATTCGAGGCATTGTACGGACGTAAATGCCGGTCACCTCTCGGTTGGGCAGAGGTGGGGGATAGTCAGATTACAGGACCAGAAATGGTAGTTGACGCTACTGAACGGATTGCACAAATACGACAACGCATGGCGGCAGCACGCGACCGTCAGAAAGTCTACGCGGATAAGCGTAAGAAGCCATTGGAATTTCAGGTCGGGGACCGGGTTTTATTAAAAGTCTCACCCTGGAAGGGTGTGGTTCAATTTGGTAAACGAGGCAAGCTCAATCTACGGTTTGTTGGACCGTTCGAAATCACTGAAAGAATAGGCCCAGTAGCCTACATACTGAACCTACCAGCTGAACTCGGTGCAGTTCACAATGTATTTCACGTGTCGAGTCTGAAGAAGTGCCTGTCAGATGAGACCCTCATAGTTCCTTTTAAGGAACTCACTATCGACGAGCGGTTGCAGTTCGTCGAGGAACCAGTTGAAATCACGGACCGGGATGTTAAGGTCCTCAAACACAAGAGAATCCCTCTTGTCCGAGTTCGTTGGAACTCCAAACGTGGCCCAGAGTACACCTGGGAACGCGAAGACCAGATGACAGAAAAGTACCCCCAATTATTCAAAACCAATGCAACTACTACTGAGGCTGAAGCTACTACTGCGGAATTTCGGGACGAAATTCCAAATCAACGGGGGGATGATGTGACACCCCAGGAAAACCAGCAAACGATACAACTTACCTAGCTTCCTCAGTAACTGCATGCTAAATTTCGGGACGAAATTTCTTTCAAGTTGGGGATAATGTGACAACTCGAGTTTCTGACGTTTCACTCTCGCATTCATTACGCGTTAACTGTTTAAGTGTTTGACTTGATTGACTTGTAATTGTACGCGTTTGTAATATGTTAAACCGTATTGTGATTTATATGTTCTATACAGTGTATTAAGTGTGTTTGTAGAATATGGTATACATGACATGAATATATGTGTTATATATTGTGTATTGATAGTATTATAGTATATGTATATTCAAAACAAATGTTCAAGTCTTGGCTGAAATACCCTATACCCGAAAACGTTCCTTAGACGAAAACCATAATAGATTTTGGCCCAACAGTGGGATCGGCCCAACTCTGTATATGATAACCCTTTTTAATAACACGATAACCGCACAACACGTATGAAAACCCTAGAGTCCTTTGTGTGCGACGGCAGCTCTTCTTTCATTCGAAACAAGACTTCTCTTGTCTAATCGTTCCTAGCCGGTTAGTGGTTTATTTGTTTAAACTTTGATTTCATTTCTGAATGCATGGCTATAGTATGAGCATGATCTTGACTAAGATACATGATGAGTGATAATTATGAATGCATGTGTGATTTCTTGGTAATACAGTCAATTGGATATAGATCCTTCCTAATGGTCGGCCACTTTATCTAAATTTTTTTTTGACTATCTTATGTTAAGCATGTGCAGCCATAAATAGGGATCACTATTAGGTTCATAGTGCATGTGGGTTTGTCAACAACATGTAGTGTGCTCATTAGTTGAATTAGCGGCCGGATCATTTGTGGTCCAATCAAAAAAAAAAAGGAAAAGAAAAGTATACATATTGGCACCTTACATAATCATCACATCAAGGGGCGGCTGTAGGAATTAAAAATAAGGGATGGTCAAAGTCGGTTGGATGATCTAACCGGTCCAATCATGTTTTGGGCGGCACAATGAACACATTTGTTATATATATATATCGGTCCAATAGGTAGCCTAGAATAAATAACATATGTCGGCCACTTTTGTCTTTAGTTCTTGTGTATTTCAATTTTGATCATATGTATGTATGTTGTATGTCAGCTAGTATATATGTATATGGATTCAAAGTGGTCAATGGTCCACCTAAATAAATTAGTAATATAAATCTAGAGAATGGTAATAGTGGACGGCTTTGACCATTGGATGATGAAAAGGCTTTGATCATTGGGTGATGAAACGGTTGTTATAAATTGAGAGTGATTATATAGTTTGACCGAACCATGGTAGTGTTGACCGAAGGATAGTATGGCTTGAAAGATGACATTAGTTCGAAACATAACTTTCGGTCCGAATGATAACCAAGATGACTGTTTGTCGAAAGATCACTAGCGTGTCGAAAGATATATGATTATGAACATACTTTGAATGATTGAATGTATGCTTGATTTATTTGGCATGCCATGCTTGATGAATGTTAACATTTGTATCCGTGCACACTAGCTGATGATTTAATGTGAAATAAAACGTGCTGTGCCGATATGCAAACTGACTGCTATGTGAACATTAAACTGCATGCGTATCATTGCGAACATGAACTGATTTGTTATACGTGCATACAATAGGACGTGATTAATTACTAGTGAGCGCATAACCTAGCATACCGAGCAAACCAAGGTGAGTTCACACGAGCCAAGGCATGGGTTCCCAGGGTGGGAATGGGTTGGATGATTACTTGTGCATACTTTGATATTATAACGAACGATTAAACTGTTGATGCTTACGAACTGCCTTCGCACACACCCTGGTCGGTAAAGACTATGGTCGCGAACAAACTACTCAACTGCCTTCGCACACACCCTGGTCGGTAAAGACTATGGTCGCGAATTGATTAACCGCCTTCGCACACACCCTGGTCGGTAAAGACTATGGTCGCGAACTATTCGAACCAAATCTTCGCACACCTGCCTGGGAGGCCGCGATGGAACTAACTATATGGAACGTAACGATTAAACCATTACTCACACTATACGATATTGAACTTTAAACTGTGAACTCGCTCAACTAGTTTGTTGATTATCTGCTGCATGCCTTGCAGGACCTTAGGTACATATTGGAGCTTGCACTGGAGGAGCGGGACGTTGTGGGCAGTGGATTATGAACGCTATGTTTAAATATTTTGAATAATTAAACTATTGGTTTACTTGGGTTATTTACTTATGCTTCCGCTACTGATACTATGATTGTTTTGAAACATCAATTGTATTGAATGAGGTTTTACGAACTACTTTATTTATGATATGCTATGTTCAATATGATTGATGGCTTGATCCTGGTCATGTCACGCTCCCAAGCGGTGGTACTCCGCGTGTGGATTTTGGGGGTGTGACACAGAGCACTATTCTTAAGGATCCTCAGAACAGGATGCTATTGGCCTATGAGGAAGAAGTATGTTGTGGAATACACAAAGAAATGTAATGCTTGTCAAAGACATAGCATTATCCTTCATCAACCAGCGGAGCTCCTTCATCCCATTATTACCAGATTTGATGGCCAATTATCAACAAAGAATAGCTGGAGCATACAACAAAAATGTCAGAATCAGAATATTTCAAGTTGGTGATTTTGTGCCAAGGAAAGCATTCCAGAACACTACGAATTCGGCGGATGGCAAATTAGCACCAAAATGGAAGGTCCCTATCTAATTGAAGCTGAAGCAGGAAAGGGGGCATATCGTTAGTTGACAATGGATGGTGATCTCCTACCAAGAGCTTTAAATGTTGTTCATCTCAAAAAATACTTTAAGTAAGAAGGATCAAGGATCCTCAGCGATACCAGTATTATGATTAACGATCCGGGATCCTCAAAGGATATATGATTCTACATTTGGTAACACATTGCTTTCATTTTCATTCATTTTATACTTATTGTTAGGGCAGGATTTTTAATGACCTATGAACCTGATGTGTTATCCTATTAGTGATCCTTACTTCTGTGACAGATAGTGATCCTCAGAAGTGCTTCAGGATCAGGATCATGGATCACCCTAAGGATCCTTATACTAACGATTGTTTCTTTTGAATTTCGTATTGTTTTGCAGGAGTAACAAGTTGGACCTGGTCTTGGCAACGTTACTAAGGAATATTCCACGACTATTTCGCACACGTTTGACTGGAAATGGACATTGTGGAGAACGTGGGAGCATGGCACGAATTTCGGATAGTTTGTTAGCATAGTTTACCTCTATTTTTATAAGGGGTAACGAGCTAGAAGTTAGAACACTTGGCTAATTCCAGCTACACACACTCGTACAATTACACTCTTGAGCATTCAACACAACATCTAACAGTTTACACACATTCTTGCACGTTACACCATAGTGATCCTTGTACCTAGCTCGTTACTATCCGAAGTTGTAAACATTTGTTGGTTAATTTGAAGCTGGTGATCGGTAGTTTCCATCACCCGAGGTTTTTTATGCCGGAGATCATTCATTGATCAAGGGCTTTTTCCTCGTATAAATCTTTGTGTCAATTGTGCAAATTATATCTAAGTGATCCTTATCATTGCTTATCAATTCAAGCATCATACCCCGTAACAAAGAGTTTGGTTGCATTATCCTCATCAGATTTTTGACCAAAACAGTTTGGCGCCCACCGTGGGGCAATTGGTGCTTCATTCCTAAGAAGTTTTTCTGTTTGTGATCATCCGGTTCATTGCATTCAAGTATATGGCTTCATCATCAAAGAATACTTCTACTGCAATGTCTGCGGTTAACTCATCTCAGGGCATTCCACCTTTGCCTCCACCACCTGCTAGATCTCAGAAAAATGCTGAGAAGAAACCAACTCCCATTTTCTCAAAACCTTCAACTTCTTCTGCTTCTTATACTCCTACTACTAGTGACATATTTACTCTGATTTTGCAGACGAAGGAGCATATACAGGAGCAGGATAAGACCAACGAAAGGATTCTCAAAGAAATCGGAGACCTCAAGAAACAAAAGAGACCAGCAGAGGATCATTCCCCACTGGTGCCCAGATCTCTGAATTTTGATACTCCGGTGATAACTTCTCAGCCTTCAATGGCTCCAGCTGTTCAATATGTGGGAGGACCAAAAGGAGTGCACTACGGATCAACAACAATGACTCAGGCATCAGGTTCATATTTCCAACCAGCAGGATCCCATCCTCAGCATGCAGGATCCTCCACTAGCTTAGGAGGATACCCAGGAGCGCAGCAGATTCAAGGGTTCTGGCCGTTTCCAGGATCATCCCAAGTTCAAGGATCCTCCTTTGTTCCAGGATCATCCCAGGTTCAAGGATCCTCCTTTGTTCCGGGATCATCCCAGGTTCAAGGATCCTCCTTTATTCCAGGATCATCCCAGGTTCAAGGATCCTCCTTTGTTCCAGGATCATCCCAGTTTCAAGGATCCTTCCAGATGCCGGGATCCTTAAGGAGTTTGCAAACAAGAAGTTCAGATGTCCATCAGGGAGATTTTATTCCGATGCAGACCATCGCTTCTACTGGTCCTTCGATCATTCCAGAGTCTCAACAATATGGGTTCACATCCGGTGTTCCTAATTTGAACCCGGTGGGAGGTAACACTTTTAATAATTCTCTTACCACTAACCATGGATTCATGCAGGATACAGCTATCAACCATGCCATGGCCAGAGAATTGCAAAAGTTAAAAGATATGATATAAAGTGTTCCAGGAGTGGTCAAGCCTATTGTAGGTCCCCCGGAGGTCGAGGTTAAACCTTATCCTTGTTATGTTTAACACACTAGCAAGTGCGGAATCCAAGCTAGAATGCAAACCGGTAGTTTATATGAGAACACAAGCTACAAAGAGAAAGGTAGACACACAAGATATCAAAGTTTTCTCTTGTATTTCAGTGGACACGGTTACAGCCCTTGACCAAACTGAAAAATACGCTCTCTACAAGACTTAGTTCACTCACACAATGAAGTGAACACATTACATGACTATATATACCCATAACAGTTAGTCTGGTCGAAGGATCAGAAAGACTTACCGAAGGATCATCTATCGACCAGATACCTGCCGAAGGATCCACATATACCTCGAAGGATGGTATATCCTTCGAGGTCCATCTGTATCCATCGAAGGTTATCTTTCGAGCTCATCGAAGGATATAACCAATCCTTCGATGACATCCTTCGACACAACAAACTTACAATCCATGTGTTAACTGTTTGGCCAAGTCAAACCAGGAGGATGGTTGACTTGGTCAAACTTACATCAAAACACATATTAACAACACAAGACGTAAACAAGACTAACAAAAGACATCGTTTTATAACATTACAAAATACAGACAAAGTACAGACACAAGTGCACCAACAAACTCCCCCTTGGCTGTAGCTTTGTCTCGATCTTCGTGTCTTCACGTCTCTGACGTCCTTTCAACCGTCAAGTGATGCGTTGACCATGCACTTCTCGCATTCACAAGTAGGTTGAAGCAATACAAGGCCATCTTCTGAAACTTCATTGCTTGTTCCCGATCCCTAACCAAGTAGTTGATCTCGTGATCCTTAAGAACAATAATATCCGACCTGGACATGTTAGTAATCCACATTGGATCTATCATTCGAAAGTTCTCCTGACTGTCTTGGAATAAGATCACCGCTTCTCCAGTATCTGCATCATAAACCCAACAACGAAAGTTACTCAGAAAATCTGTCTTCATCTTCAACAACGGTATCTTCTTCATCAACTTTGGAGGATCATAAACCAAACGATAACGAGCAGTATTTGTGTCTGGATCAAGCGTAAACCTGATCTGCTCGTATCGAGGAAACTGCGGCTTGTATAGCGGATCCTTCCAACCCCTTCTTCGTTCCAACCTGATCTTCTTGGCGAACAGATCCACCATCTTTTCTTCAACTCGATTAATAACCTTCAGCTGAGCCAAAACAGCAACATCATAATAAGGAAGTGAAAGAATGCTGAGAAGAGTCCTGAAGTACTGAAGGCCGCATTCTCGCTTCACAACCATGCAGTGAAGCTCCTTGATGAACATCCAGCTAATAATACGACCCCGAGCCGAATTCTTTTCTAGATTCATGTAGTTGACTTGATCCAACGGAGGGAGCGGAGGAGGATTCCTAGCTAGGAAATCCGCTCGCCATTCGTTCACGGTCTTCTCACGGTTTTCTTGAGCTGTAGGAGAATCTGAAGAAAGATTAGCAAATTCTGCTGTCTTTTCCGCCACATACCCATCATCAAGAGCATTAAACTCCGCATTATCTTGACCAACATAAACAGGACGTTCCGGATCCGAACCGATGAAGATTTCTTCAATCGTAGAGAAATCGGTTTCGTCCGGAACTAACGGAGTAGCATCGATCATATTCACATCAACTTCATCCAATTCCTTCAGAGCTAAAACAAGTTCATCAGACATCTCTATAACGTGCTCTCCCTCTTCTAATAGTTCACCCGTGACTGGATGATACTGATGAACAATTGAGGATTCAGGGAGATCGGCAAACGTTTCCGGTTCAAGACTAACATGTTCAAGTCCTGCCGAAGCTTCCAACGTTTCAGTCTGCTCAGAAGGACCAGTAGTAGCTGTTGGAGGGGCAGTAGGAGCATCTTCAGACGTACCAGACCCACCTGCAGCACCGGATGCAGTTGCACCGGAACCTGAGGCAGCTGGTTGATCAGGATTTGCTGCATCATCGTCTTTGTCATCTCCACGCTTTGAGGGAACAATGCCTAACGCTTTGCACCTTTCATTCCACAGCGTACCAACTTTGTGATCAATTTTCTTGAAGTTTGCATGAACAGGCTTGAAGGCTTCTATTAACCGATCATCACGATTTTTATAGCGTTCAGACAGCTCTTCATGCTTCTGCTTTAACACATTTGCCTCATGCTCTAACACATCGCTCCGCCCTTTCAATATCTCAGCTTCCCTATCACGAGCCCTGTTTGCTTCTTTTAGCCTTTCAATCTCTAGAGCTTGTTCTTTTATCTTAAGATTCTGAGCATCAACAATAGAGACTAGCTTGTTGTGTGCCACCACATCCTGTGTTCGCTGTACACGATACTCTTCAATCTTTCTAGTATTCCGAATGACTAAGCTACCCAATTCACTGATTTTTTCGATCAGGAAGTGAATTTTCTCAGCTTCAGACAAACTAGACAATGTTTCTGCTAGAGTAGGCCGTGAAGGCTCAGGTCCTGAGGAACCAGACTGACCAGCTGGACCGGAAGTACCTGTTGGACCAGTAATAACAAGAGGAGGCCGTACGTGTGTACCTGAGACGGGAGTTGCAGGCGGCTGTTGATCAACAGTCGCCGTGCGTGTCCCAGAAGATGTCTGAGGAGAAGAGACCAGCTCCATCATCTCTGATGAAGTCAATTGATCACTGACAGGTGGTAGCTGATGCTTTGGAGGCGTTGAATGTTGGATCGAAACAGGTATAGGGGCATCACCAGCAGTTTCCTTTGATTTCTTTGAGGCACGAATACCCTGTCTTCTTGCTTTCCTCTTTCTAATCAAACCAGGAGCAGCAGGGATATAATCCTCATCTTTGTCAGATTCTGCGGTTCTAACCGGTTTCTCTATTCGTTCAAAGCCACGGAAATTCCCGCGCTGATCATAAACCTTTTGCATCCCTGGTGGAGGAGGATTATCATCTTCAGAAGACGAATCATCATTACCAGAACCTCCTGCATCATCAGAAGACGAACTACTTTCATCTATCAACTTCCTCGGCTCGTCCACCTTTCCTTTACCTTTGTCGGTCGTATCATCGCCTGACCGACTTGCAGCACCACCATCTCCACCTGTACCACCACGAACATCAGGATCGACAAACACTCCTTGAACTTCTTCTGCAACAACATTCACATCAATTTCAGCATGTGTTGCAGCACTGGAACTTCCAGCAGACCTCTTGCTTGATGCTTTAATTCCGTGCTTAGCCCCGAGTTGTGTGTTAGCTAATGCGATTAACTTGGGCTCTTCATCATCAGAATCACTTGCATCTCGACGCCATTTGTTGTTCTGTGGTGCCTCGTAGGTCGGAACATCGAGATGACCAATAAGCTTTCTGATTGGATCTGACTCCTTATACTTAGACATCGACTTGAAGATCAGCAGTGTCCACTCGTTCATCGGATTGACAGGTAGAACATCTGCCTCAGCCTTGGGAAGATCAGGAATCTAATCATCAATCATCATCTGCAAGAATCTTGGATATAGCCAAAACTTGGTAGATGTCCGTTGGGTTGCTGACGGAAGTGGCCTGCGAGCATTCTCTTTCAGATTGTCGAATATATAACGTGATATGTTGAACGGCTTGTTCAGAATTAAAGCCGTAAACAATCCCGTCAATTCAATCGGCGACAGATCATATCCAGACCGTTTGTTGCTCAGGCAGTGAATAAGGATATGCAATAAGAACTTGTATCGAAGCGGCATGAACCCTTTGTTTATCTGATTAGCAAGAACATTATCGCTGTAACGTAGCCTCATCAATAACCCACGCTGACATTGTAAATCAATAGAAGTAGAATCTTCTGGTTGATCTCCCAATTGCAGACGTGCTCTGATGGTGTTCTCTGTGATCACCACGGGTTTCTCAGCAACTGATCCTCTAACCACTTCTTGGTTATCCACTGTTTCAACCACAGCAGAATTCCAGAATTCCTTGATCTGGGACTGATAAGCAGTGTGCTGTGTAGTGATTGCATAGTTGATACGGGCCAGATGAAGATACTCCATTATCCCCTTGAATTCCGGACTAATTTTGCCTTCCGGTTGTAGATAAGCAGCCATGTTATGTCTAGGTTCGGACATAGATTCAACCTCAGATTTTTCCTTCTTAGTTGGCTTTGCCCGTTCCTTCTTCACTTTCGGTGCCATTTCTGTTCATCAAAACAATGACACGTAATGAGAAAACAGTCAAACAGTCAAACACTCAACAAGGATTTCACACTTAGAAAAATTTCAATTTCTTGAAAAATTTCTAAGTGTTGATTCCTCGAAGGATGCCATATAGTCATCGAAGGATTGACACATGGCTCGAAGGATGACAGACTGATCGAAAGATGTCACTTTCCTCGAAGGATGAAATGCCTTATCAAAGGATCAGCTTTCGAAAGATCATTGATTTTGAAAGATGTTTTGGTCAATCGAAAGATCTGATCGATCGAAGGATGAATCCTTCGAAAAGCTTAACATCTTTCGAGTCTCAATTCGAAAGATATTTTGCAGCCCATCTTTCGAGGTTAAGTATCATCATCCTTCGAGATCTGCATGTTTTCCGGTGACACTGTTCATCGGCGATTTTCCGGTGATCATTTTAAGTTTGATTTCCGGTGACAGTTTTAAAACATTCAAGCATCAACATTAAACCGTTAAGCCACATCAATCTCAAAACCAACTCGGACACTAATCCCAACCCGGATACTAAACACAAACACATTGTATCGATTTAGACCAAAATCCCAAACAAGGGCTCTGTTTAACCAAAACCCAAAACCCTTGACATCAAGATTCAAACCAAAACTCTGAACACAAAAGATCAGACAAAATGAAAACCATAAGATCATCAAAAATCTACCATTGACCCATTTACAACACATTCACATTTCATCCTATCATTTTAAAAGAAATTATAGAAAAAGAACACATGATCATGTTGATGTTTGAGTCGTTGTATGTTAGGAGGATTATGATTATCCTACCGTGATTGTTATAGAAAACTTGATATCTTAACTTGTTTTGATTTTGGCAGAGTTTCGGTATAATCAGAGGATTTTGTATGATGAAATTTTGAAATGTTATGTTTAAATGAAGAAGATGACCACTTTTATACTCTGACCTCGAAACTTGAACCGTCTCGAAGGATCAATGACCTTTCGAAAGATGAAAAGGTGCTTCGAAAAATGAGCTTTGGCTTGAAGGATCCATATCTGGATCGAAAGATACTAGATATTTGTGGATCTGGATCGAAAGATACCAGATATTTGTGGAAATCCTTGAAGGATATCTTTCGTCCTGATCCATCTTTCGAAAAGTCTGACTTTCATTGACCATCTGATCTTTCGAGGGCCATTGCTTCCTCGAAGGATCAGATTTTCACCAACACTTTGGATTTTGGGAATTTGCAATTTAAACCCTTCAAATTCTTAAAGGTTTTCAGAAGCGACCATTTTGAAAAATTGCCCGTTATGAAGTTCTGCAAAGGTCAGTTTTATGAAGTACCTCGGCTTGCCAGGTATCGGATCGAGCACCAACATCAGTTAATCAAAAATAAGATTAAATTGAAAATCTTTTTGGATTTTGATAAAATAAAAGACAACAATTTTTAATATCCTTTGAATGTTATCAAACGACATCACCGCTAATGTCGTGCTGATATGCACCAAACGACAAAACTGTTTAAAATAAGACAAAATAAAGATAAGCGGTAAATAAATATGTACAAACACAACAATATTTTTGCGAGTTTCTGGCGAAGAGAATCATATCAGTTCACGGTCTTTTGTCAAAACACATTTCTTTATAAGATTCTTTTACAGAAGCGGATAAGTATTCTACCACAATTACCGATATTGTTATCCACTTAAACTCAGCGATCAAGTGTAATCATAATACATTGAGATACATTTAAGGTATGATTTATACTTACCGACCGGTGTTTATCCACTCACGACACATTCCCGTATCAAGGTATGCACGAGAGTTCATCTTACTGGGGAGTATACCATTTATCATCCGTTTTTAACGTATATTAAATGTGAACAAGTCACTTATTTGATTTGAAAACAAGCCCTATGTGATAGAATCACTTATTGATGAGGAACTTGATTTTCATATGCATGAGGGCACAGAAGCAAGTCCGTGAACAGGTCAGTACTTCCGTACAGCAGAGAGACGAACTTGACTCCCGGATAAATGTGATATTTTATCACTTATTTGTTTGGACATGTGATTGTTTATCACTTATTGAGGTCGAATGCAGTATGAGATATGTACACGTATGTATGGTATCATGGAAGAACTAGACTTTGTCTTTTATAGAAACAACCATGATACCCAGATGATAAACAACATAAACCCCGAATATCTCAGAAGCTCGGCAATCTATCAAACGAAATTTCGGTACCAAGACCATATGCCAATGAGCGGTTCCCACGCGGTTTTCAGTTCGTTATGTTTATATCTCCTGCATACTTTAAAATGATCGTGAGTCTACCGGTACATCATTAGTAGAGCTACTTATCATTTTGTTTTCTTTTGATTTCTAGAAACATGTTTCGACCGACCTCTGATGTAATATCATTTTCCCTTATATTACCAAGAAACTCATTTTTGTTTTTTTATTGTTTTTGTGTTTTTCTGAATTTTCTCCCCCTTAAATGCAGAAAGTAAATAAATTAAAGACATATTTTTGTATTTTTGTGGTTTTTCAATGTTTTTGTATTTTTGTGGTTTTTCAATGTTTTTGTATTTTTCTTGAAACTTTCTCCCCCTAAAATTCAAAAATAAAATAAAGTAAAAACATATTTTTGGATTTTTGGTTTTAGAAAAGTATTTACAAAAACGATTTCCCGATGTCGGTTACTCTTGCTTCACCTTTATGCCGTTTACCAAAAGTAAATAATCGAATCTTGATTTATCAAATGCTTTGGTAAAAAGGTCGGCACGTTGGTGATCGGTATGAATGTGAACCACATCGATAAGTCTCTTTTCAAAGCAATCACGTATGAAGTGATATTTAATATCGATGTGCTTCGTTTTTGAGTGCTGTACAGGATTTCTAGTGATCTGTAAAGCAGCTTCATTATCAACATAAATAGGAGTAGTTAGGAATTCAAAACCGTAGTCCCGCATCTGTTGTTGGATCCATAGAACCTGGGAGCAGCAACTAGACGCAGCAATGTATTCCGCTTCACGTGTAGATGTAGCCACACATGTCTGCTTCTTGCACTGCCAAGTGACTAGGCGATTGCCTAAGAACTGACATCCTGCTGTAGTTGATTTGCCATCTTTCTTGCAGCCGCCGAAATCAGAATCACTGTAAGCCTTGAGATCGAAGTTATCATCCTTAGGGTACCATAACCCGGTGTCAGGGCAACCCTTCAGATAACGAAAAATCCTTTTGACAGCAGCATAGTGAGAGACCTTTGGATTTGCTTGGTATCTGGCGAGAAGGCACGTTGGATACATAATGTCGGGTCTTGATGCGGTGAGATACATTAAAGATCCAATCATAGCACGATAAAGTGAAGAGTCCACACCTTCCCCTTTTTCATCCGGAGTAATCCCGTGATTCTGCGGAAGAGGAGTAGAAATTGGCTTCGAATCGGACATCTGGAACCGGCTCAAGATGTCTCCGACGTACTTGGTTTGATGGATAAATATTCCAGATTCGGACTGATTAACTTGCAAACCCAAGAAGAACGTCATTTCACCCATCGCACTCATCTCGAATCGATCTTGCATCACCTTCTCAAATTCCTTACATAACTTATCATCAGTAGAACCAAAGATAATGTCATCGACATACACTTGTACCAACAGAAGATCTTCACCTTTTTCTTTGATGAAGAGGGTACAATCGATCAAACCCCGTCTAAACCCGTTGTTCAGCAGGTAGGTAGACAGTGTCTTATACCAGGCTCGAGGCGCTTGATGAAGACCATATAACGCCTTGTTAAGCAGTAACACTCTGTCAGGATGTAATGGATCTTCAAACCCCGGTGGTTGCTCGACATATACTTACTCTTCGACTACTCCGTGAAGAAATGCACTTTTAACATCCATCTGATACACCTTGAATTTCTTGAAGGATGCGTAGGCTAGAAAGATTCTAATAGCCTCCAGACGGGCAACAGGTGCGTACACTTCATTGTAGTCAATACCTTCTATCTGACTGAAGCCTTGAACAACTAACCTTGCTTTGTTTCGGACAACAATCCCACGGTCGTCCTTCTTGCACTTAAACACCCAACGAGTTCCGATCTTCTTGTAGTTGTCGGGCCTATCAACCAATTTCCATACGCCCAACTTCTCGAACTGTTGAAGTTCTTCTGTTGGTGCATGTTTGTGACAACAGCTTATATTTGGTCTTTGGATATCTTGTAATTAGTTAAACGATAAACGGTTAGCGGGTTTAGCTTTGTAATAGTGAGTTTATAGTGTTTGGGCTAAACTAAACCCATTTGGGTCAAGGGGGAACGAATTGGGCTTTGCCCATGTTGCAAACCCTAGCCCAAATAGTAAACCTTGTGTTATATAAACAAGGTTAGGCTTTAGGGTTTAGGTTGATCAGTTAATCAATTAATCAGCCAAAACAGTGTTTGAGAGAGCAATTTCGTGAGGGACTAGGTCTTGGACGAAATTTAGGGTTGTTAGGGTTTTGGATTGATTGTAATTCGTGAGATTGATAATCAATAGAAAACCCGGTTTGAAAGTGATTGCTGATTTCAGTTTCTACACGTTTTCTGCTAATTCTGATCAAGAGGATTCCGCACTCTTGCTTGGAAAGACGATTCTGTGACGATCCATAGACTCAAGGGGACCTACAATTGGTATCAGAGCGTTAGGCTCTTGATTGCTCGGTTCAGAATTGTTTGCTGCAGAAAAAGAAGGATTTTCGAAATTGGTGAAACCTGAAAATTAGGGTTTTATAATTTTCGAAAATTTTTTGGTGGTTGATTCTGATTTTCGAAATCTGTTAGTTGTTTTGATATTCTGGTTTGTTTGATTGCTGTTTTGCAGGTTTTAGGGTTTGCAGGACTGTTTGTGGTTGATAGTTTTGAAGAATTTTGGCTGAATTTCTTGAAGATTCGAAGACTGTTCTTCGTGTTCTTCATCAAGTTCATCAAGATTTTTAGTAAAAACTTTGCTGATTTGCTTGTTTGATTTTGCAGGTTGTGTTGGAGAATCTTCAGATTTTCGAACAGATTAGGTTTCCAAAGATAACCAGCGAAATTGATTAAATTTGCTGACTGACCAGCGAAATTAATAAACCAGCGAATTTGGGACATAATTTCACGGTGATCGGCGAATTTAAAATCCAAAGGCGACTTTGGTAATCGTGTTAGTTTCCACAGCGAAATTATCACGGTTTCAGCGAACTGGTTAACCGGCGAAATTAATCTGAGCGAAATTGCCAGCGAATTTGACCAGCAAATTTAACAGTTAAGCGAATTAACCAGCAAATTTAAACTGATCAGCGAATTTAACAACTGGGCAGCGAATTTAAGCCATAACCAGCGAATTTAGTAGCATATTTAAGGGGTGGAATTTCCATTGGCAAGCGTCGGAAAATTTCCATTGGCAAGCGTCTGGAAAATCCCGATTTCGGTTTTTGACATTATATATCATTGGATTCGTCTTTTCGAGACGATTCTAACGGTGTAATTTGGTAACCACTGTTTTCGGACGACTTCTGTACGGTTTTCTCAGTCTGTTAACGTTAAAATGTCGAACATGGCCAACTTGAATGCTCCTAAGATGATAAAGGTGGAGAACTATCTTACTTGGAAAGACAGCTTCAAATCCTTTATTAAATCGCAGGATGCACGCATGTGGATATGTATTGAAGATGGGTACATAAACCCAGTACATGACTTTGAGGGCAGACGACGTAGAACAGACTACGTGAACATGAATGAGGCTGATAAGAAAGTGCATGAAGCTGAAAAGAGAGCTTTAGCTGCAATAAAGTCATCCTTACCTGATAGCATCAAGCATACCTTCACAAAGTACACAAATTCAAAGGATATGTGGGATGCATTACAAAAGAGATATCAGGGAAATGAGAGTGCTACTCAAGCATTCATGGCAGAGATAGTGCCAGTTGTTGAGGCTGAAACTACTGTGAGTGATGCTGAATCAGAAGTGAAAAGTAATGAAGCTCAAGTGGAGAATGCTGAAGTAAAAGTGGATGATGCTGACGTAGAGAAAAAGAGTGAAACTGAACAGGTTGTTGCTGATCAAACCACAGAAGTTCATGAAAAAGAGGTACAATCTAATTCTGTGTGTTTGAGGTGTCGTGAACTACAGGGTGAAGTTGACAGGTTGTCAGCTCAAAATCAAAGTCTGGTGAGTGAGATGTCTAGCATAAAAGAGTCGAACTTTTTTGCAAAAAGAAACGAATCTTTATACTTGAAGAAGATAAAGGGCTATGAAAGTGAAATTGAAGCCTTAACATGCAAGTTAAACGAAAAACTTCAAGTAATAGACTTAGCTCACGAAATGATGGCTGAAAAAACAAAAGAGATTTCTGATAAAAACAAAGAGTTGTCAGATGCACAACTCAAAATTATTGAACTTGAACAGAAATTAAGTCAATTCAGAGATTCTTCTTTTGTTATGAAACACATGATGGGTGGGTTAAAGAAAAGTAATGACAAGACCACTGTGGGCTTCCAGGGCTTTCATGAAGTCCCACCTCCTCTTAGTCATGACTATTCTTTCCTGCCTGGTGAAGATGAGCTAGCAGCCTATATGTCAACTCCACCAAGTAGTTTCGGATCGACATCAAGTCAAGGTGAAGGGTCTGAGAATGGTGATGCTAGGAAGAACAATAACAGCAAACCAGTTTTGAAAAAGAAAACTTCACAACCTAAGAATAAAAATTGGACTTTTGCTAAAAAGATAAATTTTGTTCAAGGTAGTGATATGAAAAATGAAACCGCTGTTATTGAAAAAGAATCAAATGTAGAGTTTGCTAAAAATAAGAGCATAGAAAAATCTGAAATTAAGCAAACTGAACAAAATTCTTCCAAGGGATCATCACCTTCTGATAAAGGATCTACCTCAGAGACTCCTGCTAAGAAGTCTTTGAAAAGGAGATCGTGCTTCAGGTGTCACACCAAGGGACATGTAGCTAGCTGCTGTCCTAACAAAAAGAGTGAAGCACAACTGAGTGAAAAACATAGAGGAAAATTGCCAGAGAAGAGTGGTGATAGTGAGGAGAAAGGTTCAAATTCTCCAAAGAAATCTGCTCCCAAGCAACCACAGAATGTTGCTGTTGGTGTAGATAAGGCTGAAAAAGGAACTCCTCAAGTTCCTCGTTTTCAAAGAAATCAACAAAGATTTCAGCCTAGATCTCCATCAAGCAGATATCAGAGACCTAGAAGCAGTTCACCTAAAATGAACAATTTTAATTCAAATAATTTCAGAGGTCAAAGTCAATATCAAAATCGATACCAGAATAATGGTGGTCGAAATTTTTATAACAATGGCTTCAGAAATTATAACTATAATGCTTCTTGGAATCAAAATCAAAACTTCCAAAGGTCAAATTGTCCAAATGTATATAGGAATCCCCAGGACCAAAGGCCTAGTGGAAATCAAAATCAAATTCCATCAACAGGTCTGAGATCCAAGACTCCAGTTAGGAGTAATGGATATTGGATGGATGTTCCAGTAGTTGGTGAATTTGGACGACCCAAGACCATTAAGGCTTGGGTCCCCCAATCTAACTAATTTAAGTTAGTGTGTGCAGGAGCTGCTAAGGAGGATTATCAACTTATGTTGATAGTGGCTGCTTCAGGCACATGAAGGGGGGTGTGAGATTGTTGATATGTATATATTTTAAATGATTTAAATTGAAGTTCAAAGTGCTGAATTGACACAGAGGATAACCTGGCAGATCTTTATACTAAAGCATTTGACAGGGCTCGCTTTGAACATTTAGTCGAACTCAACGGGATGAGGAATCCTGAATAACTGGTTTTTCATAAGAATTTTTTTTGTAAATAGTTTACTACTTTTTCTAAAAAAAAAAAAATCAAAAACACAAAAAAAAATTGAAAAATCAAAAACATAAAAAAAAATTAATAGAAAATCAAAAATGAGATTTCATTGTGTGAAAAAGAAGAGATGATAGTACATCAGCAAGTTAGACTGACACACTGAACTTGAAATTAAATTGCTTAAGTGTGATAGCAGCTTCATTATATAATGTACCAGTAGGCAAAAAGCATGAAATAATCAACTTACCAATGTGATATAAACTTAAATGAATTGAATATGAGTGGGGAACACATCAGTGGTGTATGGTTTAATGACCTTAATTCTTGCGTTGATAGATTGCCAAAATCTGAAATTTTGGGTCTTTATACTGTTGTTTCAACTAGGGATATCTTGGCTGTCTGTCTGTTAGAACTAAAATTGTACATGACCCCAGGAAAGATAATCACTTGGAATTAGCTCATTTCTATTTGAATGTCTGTATATTTTCCGATACACACAATTTTGATCTGATTCTGAAATCTTCTCTGAAAAAAGTCGTGTACCTCCTCTGCTGCATCCAGATATATGCTGACCTGGAGGTGCTAGGCAACGACAGCTTCTGCTGCATCCAGATACATGCTGACCTAGCTGTACGTTGTCGCGCTATAGATCTAATACACCCGAAAGAGGCCCTCAAGTGCCCAAAAGAAACCCAAGAAACCTATATCAAACTGAGAAAATCTCATTTGATATGTATATTATACCATCTCTACTAAAGATCTATTCTTTTCTCTTCTCAACCTATTCCCAGTTAAGATTTCAGAAATCTGGATTGGACTTGTGAAATATGTGGTAGGGAAGATACTTGCATGATAGAGTGTGCTGTTTATATTTCCAGGATTTGATTTGTATTTAATTGGGTGTTCATGGTTACGAAATCAAAACATGATAAAACAGGTTAAATGCAGAACTAAACACAGACAGGATATCTTAAAGGATGAATTCAGTATACTCACCTACTACGATGAATCTTTGTGCATACCTTGATCGCGGGGGTATATCCTGAAGTGGGACACGCTAGTATTTCAGAAATTAAAATTACCTTAACGTATCACACGGTAATGGTACTTGAAATGTTCATGCATTTTGTTTAAGTGGACAAACATACTGGTAATCGTCTTGAACTGCTTTTCACGAAAAATTGAATAAAGAATTATATGATTGTGTGAAACAGTTTGCTTGTGCTGATATGATCTTCTTACCAGTGATTCTCACAAAAATAGAGTGTTTATTGTTTTTGTTTATTTACTTGCTTTCAGAAAAATATAAAAATCCAAAAATAGTGTCTTTTTCTGTTTAAAATTCTTAACGTACGGAAAACTGTTATTCTTGGAGGAATTGTTACTGATAGGGGGAGACGGTGTTAGTAAGTGAGTTCAAATTTTAACTTCTGCAGGTTCTTGTGTGTTGAGCAAAATGTTTTGCGTGTTGATGACTTTGAAAAAGCTTAATCTGTTACACAGTTTAACTAATCTCTTGAAAAATAATAATTTATTTAACTTATGTTGAAAAATTCTTAGGGTTTCTCGAGATGTTGGTTTTATAGTATACAGATTGAAGCAGTTTGTTGCTGAGAAGTTGCTGTGAAGTGTGAAGATGAGAGTTTGATTGGATGCATGGTAGAACCTCCTTTCTATATTGCAGACAATGTTGAAGGGTTGAAGATTGCTTTGCAAATGCTGAACTGGAGTTTACTCAAACGCTAAGTGTTGAAGATTTGGTGATTGGATGCATCAGCTTAGGGGGAGTCTGTTGCTGACAGTCTGTTGCTGACAGAAGCTGTTGAAGCTGAAGCTATCCAAAGACCAAAGACAGTGCAAGGCTACTTGAAGATTGCAAGAAGACCGAAGATAAAGTTTTGACTCAAGACAAAGTTTTTATGAAGCTATTGTCAAGGGGGAGTTTGTTGGTGCATGTTTGTGACAACAGCTTAGATTTGGTCTTTGGATATCTTGTAATTAGTTAAACGATAAACGGTTAGCGGGTTTAGCTTTGTAATAGTGAGTTTATAGTGTTTGGGCTAAACTAAACCCATTTGGGTCAAGGGGGAACGAATTGGGCTTTGCCCATGTTGCAAACCCTAGCCCAAATAGTAAACCTTGTGTTATATAAACAAGGTTAGGCTTTAGGGTTTAGGTTGATCAGTTAATCAATTAATCAGCCAAAACAGTGTTTGAGAGAGCAATTTCGTGAGGGACTAGGTCTTGGACGAAATTTAGGGTTGTTAGGGTTTTGGATTGATTGTAATTCGTGAGATTGATAATCAATAGAAAACCCGGTTTGAAAGTGATTGCTGATTTCAGTTTCTACACGTTTTCTGCTAATTCTGATCAAGAGGATTCCGCACTCTTGATTGGAAAGACGATTCTGTGACGATCCATAGACTCAAGGGGACCTACATCTTCTTGCATGGCTTCCACCCAGGAATCATCTTTCAATGCCTCCTTCCAAGATCTAGGCTCTTCTTGGCTAACATAGCAGGCCAGCATTTTCGTTATTTCTGATTTGATTCCTTGTCCTTACATAGCAGGCCAGCATTTTTGTTGTCCCGATTCTCGTATCTCAGCATACAAGCCAGCATTTTCGTTATTTCTGATTTGATTCCTTGTCCTTACACCACTGAGAACATCACCTATAATATTCTGCTGAGGATGAATGTTATGAATTCGGGTTTCAGAAACTGGAGGAATTTCAACATTTGACCTCAAGTTATTGATATTTAAATTCCCGATATCATTCTGAAGCTGTTGAGTTGTAGAAGATGATGCATTTTCTTCTTGGACAATTGGCGCAGACACTGGATCCGTTGCTTCTGAAGTACCTTGAACCGGACGCGGTGCTTCACCATCATTTGCATCAACATACTCCTCATCTTCCGATGACAAATTGTAGTCGACAGCATCATTAAACACCTCATTTGAAATGAGATTGTTGACAGAAGAAGCTGCTTGTGAGTCAACAATGATTGGGCGAGCTAACTGAGAGCCAGTCGCATTCTCGCTTTCAGACAACATTTGAGCAATTGCATTGTCATCATCAAATGTCGGCAGATTAAATGAGTCGAAAAGACCATCATAATCGAACATCCATGGATCTCTAGAAGGCTTCGGTGGATTAGAATATCTTTGAACTCTTACTTCACCCCATTCTTCAATCTTCTTGGTAGTCAGGTTCCATACTCGTAGATTAGGAGTAGCATACCCAAGGAAGTAACCTTCGATAGCTTTGGCACCAAACTTCCCGTCAGGCTCAATCATGGTACATGGTGCACCAAAAGGTTCTAGATATTCCAAATCAGGAGTCTTCTTGTGTAGGAGTTCGAAGCACGTTTTGCCATGTCTTTTCACTGTGAGAACCATGTTTAACGTGTAGCAAGCCGAGGCAACAGCTTCAGTCCAGAATCGAACTGGAAGCTGAGACTCAACCAACATGGTTCTTGCAGTCTCAATTAAGGTTCTGTTCTTTCTTTCAGCGACTCCGTTTTGTTGTGGAGTGTACCGAGAGCTGTATTCATGAAGGATTCCTTTTGCAGTGCAAAATTCATCCATAACCCTGTTTTTGAACTCGGTTCCGTTGTCGCTTCGAATTCACCTCACCTTTAGATTATAAAGATTTTCCATCAAGGTGATCAAATTCTTTAGAATTTCTGGAGTCTCGCTCTTGTGTACCATGAAATCAACCCATGAAAATCTTGAATAGTCATCAGTGACTACCAGGCAGAAAGCCTCCCCGTGCACACTCTTGTGTTTGACTGGGCCGAAAAGGTCCATATGCAGACGTTCGAGTGGCATGTTTACAGTGTTAACCTTCTTCAATGGATGTGATTTCTTGATCTGCTTCCCTTTTTGACACGGCACACAGACATCTTGAAGTTGAAAATTCTTCACATTGACACCTCTCACCAGATTGTTTTTGACAAGGTGATTCATTTTTCTGAGGTGAATATGACCCATCCGTCTGTGCCAAGAGATCGTCTCCTTTTCAGTGGCTTTTGAAATAAAGCAAGTAACTTGTTTGGACTTAGTTATTGCTTGGCTCATATCAAGGACATACAAATCATTAATTCTTGGTGCTGATAAGAGAATCCATTCTTCGGGAATCTTGAATCCTGGATTCAGCACATAACAACCGGCATCATCAAAATGCACGGTGAACTTCTTGTCGCAGATCTGAGAAACACTCAGGAGATTGTGATCCAATTGTTGCACATAATTGATTTTGTCGAAACTCACAACTCCATTTGAGATCATTCCCTCGCCGGTGATATACCCTCCTTTGTCTCCAGCAAACGCAACATATCCTCCTCTTATACTTCGCACATCGAAAAGAAGACGATAGTCGCCCGTCATGTGCCTGGAAGCCCCACTATCAACAATCCAATGACTATTAATAGTTCCTCCTGGAGCCGCCTACACATGCAACTAACTTATCAGTTTGAGAGGGGGACCCAAGCCTTTGTGGACTTGGGTCGTCCTTGATCATCAAGGAAGGTGATTTCAATCACTTGATGATTAGGAAAAAGAACCTATGGTGCTCCCCCTAATTGAATTACCTGCTTTTGCTTCCAAGCTGTTTGTCTTTTACCAGTATTTGAATTTATTGTTTTAGCATTTACTGGTTTTACAGTTTCAAATTTTGCTTGTACAGGTTTTTCTTCTTTGACCTCTGATTTTAAGGCCTTTTCAATTACCTTTTGATTCTTTTGCTTTAGCTTCTTTTCCTTTTCTTTCAAGACACGTGGGTCCTGTTTCGGGGAAACTGGTCGTTTTTGGTAATTGATTTCTTGGGGAGCACTCGTTTTTGATTTCAGCTTTTGCAGGTATGGGCAGTATCTTACGATATGCCTAACTGTGCCACATTCAAAACATGTTCTCCGCTCTACAAACTTCGTAGAACCATGTTGATGACCAGACGAAGAACCAGACAATGAACTTTGTGATCTAGACGTACTAGGACCTAAATCACATCCGTTGGTGTGTTGGGTGTAATTATTCTGATCATTTTGTTTTAAAATTCTAACTTGTTTTACAAAATCAACGTTAGATTTATCCTGAAATGTTTCAAGTTTGTCTGAACCAGTGGATCCAACAAAGTTCATTTTTGGTTCTTGTTTCTTAACAGGAGCTCTTTTGTTTTGTACCTTTTGTTGTTGAACCTTAGGTTGCTCAACCTTTGATTGTTGAATTTTAGGTTGTGCAGCCTTAGGTTGAGTAGCCTTAGACTGTTCCACTTTAGGTGCTTGAACATTCTTGTTCTGAGCCTTCTTTCCCTGTACCTTACCCTTTCCGGAGTTGACTTGTTGTTTTCGCTCAATAGGTAGTTTTTGGTTTCCGTATTGTTTTCTAATTTGTTCACACGGAATTGGATCACATTGAGTGACGGTAACTTTTCCACTTTTGTTCCCCAAAAACTTATCAGTGCATCCTTCAAAAATTTGTTCAATTAAATCTTGATTTACATTTTTAATTGGAAAATCTTTGTTAGAGTAGATTTTGCTATCTCCTTTGAGCGTATACAACAAGTTATTCCCTTCAGGGCTAACTACAAGGGACTCCATTGCTTTTGACATTTCAGTCTTACTCGGTTTCACTGGTGGATCACACAGGATGTGATTCTCGATTGGAATATCTGTTGTAACCGAGTTAGACTGTTGTTTCACAATTTCTTCAGATTCATCGTCCGAAGAATCAGCATCCTCAATAATGGGAGGACTCTGTTCCTTAACACACGATGGATCTGTCACATTCTCAGATTCTGATTGACCCGAGGATGATGTACCAGTTGTGAACCCGAGGCCTGCTGCAAAGTCATCTAGACCAAGTGGCACAGTAGGTTCAAAATGGGGCATATCCTCGTCATCAGGCAATTTGGAGTAATTGTGATTCATTGGGGGAGGGCATGATTTGAATCCAATACATTTTGCATCCCCCTTTTTCCTTTGAACATCAATGATGTGATCCAATACATAGCGGGAATTGGAATAACTTTCCAATTTCTGCTTAATTGTCTCACATTCACATCGAGCTGTTGCTAACTCTACCATTTGCTTTTCAATTGTGTCAATAAGATTATTGTTAGCATGTTGTTTTCGCAAAACAGCCTTTTGTAATTCTGAAACATCATGTCTTAATGACGCAATTGTTGCTTTAAATTCCTTTTCATTTCTGGTTAAAAACAAGTTAGCTTCGGTTGCTTTAGAAAGATCTACAATCAATTCTTGATTGTGTTTGTGTGTGATTTCAAACTGACTTTCCTTTTCTGCATATTTTAAACACTTTGCACATTCAATAGGAACAGAAATAGAGTCAGAATTAGTATCACATACCTGAGAAGTTTGACCTTCTACGTGAGCCATAAAGGCTGTATGAAAAGAAAAAGATCCATCTTCAGAGAAAAACTGAGCAAGCTTCTCGGAAGTTCCAGCAGATTTCTGGCAGAGAATAGATCTCCTCATGCATAATGCTTCAGCTTCAGCCAAAAGCTCATCAACTTCCAAATCTAAAGCATCACTTGATAAATCACCAGCATCAAGTGATTCCCCATCCATGCTCCCACTATAACCCGAACTATCTTCATCTTCTAAAGATTCACCAGCAGACACGGGTTCCACTACCTTCTCAATCACTTTAGCATAACATGCTGTTCCACCATTTCCTCCTTCTCCGAGCTGAAGGTTCCAGTTGCAGATTTCATCAGCTTGAACAACCAATCCTCTGTGGGGATTAGTGTTTGTGGATCCAGATGCATTTCCTCCAACAGGAACTATTGATCTGACAGAATTGTTGTTCTGTTGCTGTTGTGGCTGTCCTTGATTCCTGAAGGGATTCTGATTTCCTTGCTTAGGTGGCTTCTGACACTCCCGCTTGAAGTGACCCTTTTCACCACAATTAAAGTAAGTGACAACATTCTTATCAAAACCATACTTGGTGTTGTTGTTGCTTTCCAAGTTGGTTCTCCCCGTCCTTTCCATAAACTCCTTTGCTCTTCGAATTGCACTAGCAAGAGCCCATTTGATATCCATCATTTCAAACTCTTCTTTATCCACTTGCTGATAATCTTCATTGGTTAGATTGATATTCCCAATCTGACCTGCGATTAATCCACAATAAGCACTAACCAAGGTATTCAACATCTCCATATGCTCCTTGGCTATTTCAACAGTGACTTTTGAAAAGTTGGAAGTGTCTAATCTGACTGTGTTCGGATTGGAAGTGGCTTGAAAGTTGAAGAGCTTCCATAAAACCCTTGCTGCTGCGGTTGTTGCTGCTGAGCTCTGCTTGGGTCTAAGAAAGGCGGTGGTGTGAATTGCTGAGCTGTCGGTTGTACATACTGTTGTTGAGAAGAAGAATCTGGTCTTGAATACATCATCGTGTATGCTGAAGGATCAAATTGATTTGTTGTGGAAGGTCCGGTGTTTGAGATGAAAGCTGTTTGAAGCTTCGCGTGTTGAGAGGCTGGTTTTTCTCCACTGATACCTCCTACAATCCCATAATACATCTCTGGATTTTGAGGAGTTAGTGTTCTTTTTGCTTTAAGCTTTTCTTCTACATCCTTGTTCTCCAATCTTTGAATTAACTCATAAACGGTGATTGTATCTAGAACACCATTTTCTTTGAGAATTTCAAGAAAACTGCTCCACTTTGATGGTAACCTATCAGCAAATCTCTTCACCATTTCTTGTGGAGTGGCAGTGACTCTAAAAGCAAACATCTCGCTCAACAAGTGATGGAACCTTGTAGATAACTCTGCCAAAGTCTCATTCTCCATACACGTGAATCCTTCAAACTCTTTCTTCAGTAATTCTTGCTTGATCTTTCTAGATTGAGCATTTCGTTCACATCGTAACGTGAGCATATCCCACAAGCTTTTAGTAGTCGTACAGTAAACAAACTGGTGGTAAATGTCTCTGTGAAGAGCTTGTGTGAGAATCATGAATGCTTTCTTTTCTAACTCAAATTTCTTCTTATCATCATCAGACATAGTGCTGTAAGTTTCTGGATTAGATCCTGCAACTTCCAAATCATTTTCAAATGGGGTGAAGAAGCACATCCATAGATCTTGACCTTGCCCCTGAACATAAGTTCTCAGCCTTTCTTTCCACCATCCCCAATCATTGATGTGATTTAGCTTTGGTGGTTTTGTGCTTGTACCAGTTTCATTGTCGTTTTGCATCATTGCTTGAATGCTGCTGCTTTGATTTGTGACCAATGCCCATTGATTTGCAGATATCATTGCAGCTTGAGGTGGAGCAATAGCCTGCATCCATGCAGTTTTGTTGAAATCTGACGCAGATTGCGTAGCTGATGATTGCGTATCTGATGATTGCGGAGTCAAAGTTGTTTGAGTCCATGCGGTGGGATCCCACTGACCGTTTGTTCCCATTTTATAAAAATTAATATATTAAGTGAAAATTAATTTAAAATTTGAAAAACAAGTTTTTCCTTTTTGAAAATTAATGTTCACAAACTATGTTAATATGTTGAAATGAAACAAACAGCCGAAAGATCCTGGATCGAAAGACCTGAAAAACACAACTTGTTAAATTTAAACAGACAAGGATCGAAAGATAATACTTGTTCGAAGGATCAACAGTGTTCGAAAGATCACTGTTGAATTTCGAACAATGACTTCGAAAGATTCTCCAAGACGAAGGATCCTTATCTTTCGAATAATAACTGTAGCTCGAACAATATATCCTTCGGAAAGATTCCTTGGCTCGAAAGATAAATCACAGACTTCGAAGGATGTTCGAAGGATCAATATCTGTCGAACCTCCTTTGATCGAAAGATGATATTTCGACTTCGAAGGATATCTTTCGATGTGAACTGACACAGCTGACACAAAGGTGACAGGTTGGTGAAAAAGGTGATTGGTTGGTAGACAACTTTCGGCAGAAAGGTATGTTCAGACCTTACCTTTTCACCAACTCAGATTTGACTAATAAAATATTGCCTAAAATAGAAGGTTCTTATCCAGAAACCGGTCACCGGAGTAAGCCGGAATTTTGGCCGGAAATTACCAAACCTTTTAAAACAAGATTTTAAGTTACCCAAACCTTCCTTTAACACACCCGGTTAGTTTAGAACACGTTTTTACGTCAAGAAATCCAAGAAAAACACTAAAAACGGATGCTAAACCAAGTGAGTTTTGTCCAAACACTCCAAAGTCTTGTATAAACTCGGTTTTTAACAAGGAAAAGAGCCACGACTCTGATACCACTTGTAGGTCCCCCGAAGGTCGAGGTTAATCCTTATCCTTGTTATGTTTAACACACTAGGAAGTGCGGAATCCAAGCTAGAATGCAAACCGGTAGTTTATATGAGAACACAAGCTACAAAGAGAAAGGTAGACACACAAGATATCAAAGTTTTCTCTTGTATTTCAGTGGACACGGTTACAGCCCTTGACCAAACTGAAAAATACGCTCTCTACAAGACTTAGTTCACTCACACAATGAAGTGAACACATTACATGACTATATATACCCATAACAGTTAGTCTGGTCGAAGGATCAGAAAGACTTACCGAAGGATCATCTATCGACCAGATACCTACCGAAGGATCCACATATACCTCGAAGGATGGTATATCCTTCGAGGTCCATCTGTATCCATCGAAGGTTATCTTTCGAGCTCATCGAAGGATATAAACAATCCTTCGATGACATCCTTCGACACAACAAACTTACAATCCATGTGTTAACTGTTTGGCCAAGTCAAACCAGGAGGATGGTTGACTTGGTCAAACTTACATCAAAACACATATTAACAACACAAGACGTAAACAAGACTAACAAAAGACATCGTTTTATAACATTACAAAATACAGACAAAGTACAGACACAAGTGCACCAACACCTATTCCAGAGATTGCAGATGGAAGCCATAAGATATCTCGTTTTGCACCACCAATCTGTGATGCTGAGATACCCAAAAGGTTCCATGTGCCAACCATGAAGCTGTATGATGGTTCAACGGATCCTGAAGAACACATAGCACAATACAGGGAGAGGATGGAGATCAATCCTATCCTAGAAAGGTTAAAGGAAGCATGTCTGTGCAAAGGATTTGGATCCACTCTTACTGGATCAGCTCTCAAATGGCTGCTAAGTCTTCCCCCTACTCTATTACCTCATTTGCTAATCTAGTTAACCTATTTAATAATCAGTTTTCTTGTAGTAGAAAATTTGAGCGTTTAACTAGTGATCTGTATAGGATAACCCAGGGTCATAACAAATCATTAAGGGATTATATCGCTAAATTTAGTAAAGAATCCTTAGACATTCCTAACCTGGATATTGCCACGGCTGTCGAGGCCTTTAAAATGGGATTACTTAGGGATTCATTGTTCTATGATGATCTTGTTATGACACCATGCAGGAACCTAGATGAGGTAAGAACCCGGGCACTCAGGTTCATCTGGCTAGAGGATGATAAGAGGATCCAGGAGAGATTAGCAGGATCCTCAAAACAAGAAAAGCAAGGATCCTTGTTCAAGAACAACAAGTTCAGATCCTATAACAAATCTGATAACCAAAATGTGCATGCTGTTGATCAAGAAGAGGATGACGAGGATTATCCTCCAATTTCTGAATATTGTTTTTCTGTTGATAACAATGAACTAATCCTTGCAATGCAGAATTTAGGTGATAAAGCTAGATGGCCCAGGAAAAATGACAGACCAGCTGCAACTAAAGATAAATCAAAGTGGTGTGCATACCATGAAGATTTTGGGCATCTCACAGAAGAATGCATTGCACTGAGAAAAGAAATTGGATACTTGTTGAGCAAGGGGCACTTGAAAGAATTGTTGGGGAGAAAATAGTCAAGGACTCAGGATCCTGAAAGGATCCCTGAGAAAGCTCCAGCCCCTCCATCAGATGCACAAGTAATAAACTTTATTTCTGGAGGATCAGACATTTGTGGCACATCCTTCTCAGCAGCTAAAAGGCATGCAAAGGAAACCAAGATGGATAATGGAGACAGACCTGTCCGAACATCCAGTGTCTCCGAAGGGAAAATCATAACCTTTGATGAGGATGATCGTGTGGACATTCAGGATCCTCATCACGATGGTTTGGTTATCACTCTTTTTATTTCTAACCATTTTGTCCGCAGGATCCTTATAGATGGAGGAAGCTCAGTGAACATTATCCAGCTTGATGTTCTTAATAAGATGGGTATCCCCGAATCCGATATTATACCAAGATCCTCTGTGCTCGTGGGATTCAGTGGCGAGACTAAGAATACTCTGGGGGACATCAAACTCCCAATCTATGTCGAAGGGCTACATAATTACCAAAATTTTGTGTTATTGACTGTTTATCTTGTTGCAATGTTATCCTTGGCAGGCCTAGGATACATGACATGAAGGCAGTCCCATCCACCTACCATCAATGTGTGAAGCTCCCTAGTCCTTGGGGAATAGTGAAGATTGATAGTGATCAGCAGGAGGCTAAAAACTGTTACACTTCATCGATGAAACCAGCCTCAAAGTCAAGGGAACAATAGCAATCAAAGTATCCTCCAAGGGATGTCTTGGAGGCAAGAGAGCAGGATGTAGTAGAAATCCTCATGGATCCTGGTGATCCTGAATCCAAAATATATATCGGATCAGGGATCCTTGGCAAAATGAAAGAAGACCTCATATCCTTCCTCAAAAGGAGAAAAACTACTTTTGCATGGAAACATGAGGATATGACGGGTATATCTAAGGAAATTATCACTCACAAACTTGGCATTGACAGGTCATTCAAACCAATCCATCAGAAAAGGAGGAAGTTTGCACCAGAAAGAAATGCCATTATCCAGGAAGAGGTAGAGAAATTGCTCCGAGCAAGTATGATTAGAGAGGCCAAATATCCAAGATGGTTGGCCAATGTGGTTGTTGTTCAAAAGAAAAACGGAAAGTGGAGGGTATGTGTCAATTTTACAGATTTAAATAAGGCATGTCCCAAGGATCCTTTCCCATTACCCCACATTGACTCCATGGTGGATGCAACGGCGGGTCATGAACTGTTAACTTTTATGGATGCTTCATCTGGATTTCAACAAATTCAGATGGAACCATCTAATAAAGAGGATACGACTTTTATGACTCCAACCGGTATATATTGTTATATTGCTATGCCATTTGGACTAAGGAATGCAGGTGCAACTTATCAAAGGCTGGTGAATATGATGTTCAAGGATCAGATTGTACAAACTATGGAGGTTTACATAGATGATATGGTGGTAAAATCCGTAAATGCTGATGATCACCTAAGAGACTTGGAGGAAGCATTCGATATCCTTGACAAATATAACATGAAACTTAATCCTTCAAAATGTAACTTTGGTGTTAAAGCAGGTAAATTCTTAGGATATATGGTGAAAAAAAGAGGCATTGAAGCCAGTCCAGAACAAATCAAAGCTTTAGTGAATATCAAATCTCCTGCCAATGCTAAGGATGTCCAAAGGCTAACAGGCAGGATCGCAGCTTTGAACAGATTTATATCCAAATCCTCAGAGAAATGCAAGGAATTCTATGATATCCTAAGGAAGAACAAGAAATTTGAATGGACTGAGAAGCATGAAAGTGCCTTAAAAGCTCTCAAGGATTACCTATCCTCAGCACCGGCCTTGATGAAACCAGAAAAAGGAGATGTGCTATCCTTATATCTTGCAGTATCCTTAAAAGCAGTAAGTGCAGTTCTTGTTAAGGATCACGAAGGTACACAACATCCTGTCTATTATGTAAGTAAGAGTTTACTTGATGCCAAATCCAGGTATTCACACCTAGTAAAGCTTATCCTTGCTTTAATTATGGCATCTACTAAATTAAGACATTATTTTGAAACTCATGCTATTATTGTTAAAACTAATTTTCCAATTAAGAATGTCCTCAGGATACCTGAAATGTCAGAAAGAATGGCTAAGTGGGCAGTGAAGCTTAGTGCATATGATATAAGATATGAGCCTAGGACAGCCATTAAATCCCAAGTATTAGCTGACTTTGTGGCAGATTTCAGTAGTGATTTGCAAAAGGAAGCTGAGTTGGAAATCCAGCACCTAGAAGAGACCAAGGATCCTTGGATACTCTATACTGATGGATCCTCAAATGTCAAAGGCACAGGGCTTGGAATATTACTAAAATCGCCACAGGGGGACATAATACCCCACTCTATAGCTTGTGAGTTCCAAACCACTAACAATGAGGCTGAGTATGAAGCCTTGATAGCTGGTTTGCAAATTGCTAAGCATATGGGGATCAGGTATCTTGAGGTACATGTGGATTCGTTGTTAATCACTAATCACTTTAATGGATCCTATGCTGTTAAAGGCGAAAAACTAACCAAATATTTGGAGATAGTCAAAGAATTGGCACTCTCTTTTGTTTCTTTTAGTTTGACACAGGTACCAAGGGAGGAAAATACAGAAGCTGATGCATTGGCTAATCTAGGATCATCTTTGAAGATCCCGGAGGATATAAGTATCCCCATTATCCATATCCTGGCTCCTGCCATCGAGGATCATGTGGCCATGGAAATAGGAGAGGATTCTGCGATTATCCCTAGTAAGGATACTCGATCTCATTCAGGATTAGGATCATGGATCCTCCCAATCATGAGATACTTACAACACGGAGAGATCCCAATAGGAGAAAACCCTAGGGCTTTCAAAATTAAGGTATCTCAGTTCACAATCTTAAATAATATGTTGTATAAGCGATCTCTTGCAGGACCATATTTTAGATGCATTGAGGATCCTGAAATCCAAGAAGTTTTAAAAGACTTCCATGAAGGAGATTGTGGAAACCACACTGGGGGCAGGGCATTATTCTCAAGGATCCTAAGGACAGGATACTACTGGCCAACTATGAAAAGAGATGCTGTGGAGTATGCTAAGAAGTGTGATCCTTGTCAGAGACACAGCAATATCCTTCACCAACCAGCTGAATTTTTGCATCCTATATCCTCCTCTTGGCCATTTATGAGATGGGGTATGGATATAGTTGGTAAGCTCCCTAAGGCACCTGGTGGAAAAGTGTTCATGCTTGCTATGAGTGATTACTTCTCCAAGTGGATAGAGGCTGAAGCTTTTGCCCAAGTCAGAGAAAAGGAAGTTATATCCTTCATTAAAAGAAATATCAACACCAGTCCACCCACAAGCTAATGGTCAGGCAGAATCATCCAACAAGATCATCATCAACAATTTGAAGAAGAAGCTTGGATCCAAAAAAGGGAAATGGGCAGAAGAACTACCTTATGTGCTTTGGGCTGATAGGACAACCCCCAAGAATGCTACAGGCCAGACTCCATTCTCTTTGGTGTTTGGGGCAGAATCAGTGATCCCTACAGAAATGGTGGTTCCAACTGCTAGAACAAGTATCCGTGATCCTGAGGAAAATGATGAGAACTTGGTTCAAGACCTGGATACTATTGAAGAAATCAGGGATTTGGCTAGGATAAGGATGGCCAGTTATCAACAAAGAATGGCTGGTGTTTACAACAAGAATGTCAGGATAAGGAAATTCCAAGTTGGTGATATGGTACTAAGGAAAGCATTTCAGAATACCACCAATCCTGCCGATGGAAAATTGGCACCAAAATGGGAAGGCCCTTACTTGATTGAAGCTGAGGCAGGAAAGGGGGCATATCGATTGCTGACCATGGAAGGTGATTTGCTACCAAGAGCTTGGAATGCTGTCCATTTGAAGAAATATTTCATGTGAAAAGGATCCTCAGAGAACAGATGATCCTTACATTATGGGTATCCTTGAAGGATCCTTAAAGCACAGATGATCCTTACTCTTTTAACATGCTAATCTTGAACTATTTCATTCTCTTACTTTCTCACCTAAGGATAAGGATCCTGCATCCTTTATCCACTTCTCACGTGATTCTGAGTTTTGAAAGTTCAGGTATCCTTAGCAAAATGTTGGTTATCCACAGAAGCAATCAGTTCCTTGGGTTTGACCCCAGTCATTCGGGCTTGACCCCAGTTCCGCCTGTAGCGCATGATGATCCTGATATAGTTCATGACAGTGGGACCGGTACTCGCTTTAGGGGCTGATAATTCCATTGTACTGGCTATACCTAGGATCCTACGTATAATGGTAGACGTACCATACATCCGTTCCTAAGGTTTCTAACGTTTTCACGTTAGCTAAGGTTTTGGCATTTTCATGTCACTAAGTTTGGATAGTCGCCAGTTAGGGCCATACTCCAGTCTACAAATGATCCTTGGGCTTGTCCCCAGTTATCCTTGGGCTTGTCCCTAGTTATCCTTGGGCTTATCCCCAGTTATCCTTGGGCTTGTCCCCAGTTGCTAACTTTTATCTTATATTGGCTTAGTCCCAAGTTATGCTCTATTTCAGGTCTATGAAGTTAAACAACTAAGGATCCTTGATCTTTACTTCTCTCTAAGGTTTGTCTTATAGTTATCCTGGTTATGATGTTAAGGGTTAGGATCCTAACTTGGATCCTCAGGTATGATCCTTAATTATTTTAATTTTGTTCATTGTTTATTTGAATAACCCTTGTATTTTGACAACTAAACTCGTGATCCTTAAAATATACTACTTTTTGGGTTTTTTCAACTATAGGATATTTGATCCTGGATCATATCCTAAATATTTTCAATCTGACTTATCCAAAATTTCTTATTTAAACAAGTATACATCAAAACAATTGAAAATTAAAAAGACAAACAAGGATAACAACACAAGATAAGCCAAAAAAGGTTATAGTTATTTTATTAACAAAGATTAAACCACCAAAAGTTGTCAAAGATTGCCAACCCACGTTTCTACCAGCAAAACGTGGCCCGTCCACATGGGTTGGCAACGGGTGTCCATTGTTTATGCGGTCTTAGCATGCAGGTAATTAAAAGGCGGTAGGATCACAATGGCTTCATCCCCCAAATAGAGGATCCCTCCACCATTTGCAATCCTACCTATTGTCTGAAGGATCCTGGATCCTTAATCCTAAAACTATTGTTCAAAGTACAAACCATCAATTGTTCAACAAAAACAACCATCAAACTAAAAAATTGGGCTCCGGCTATGTCTAGAAGTTTCCATCATCGCCCAATCACGCAGCCTAAACCTTCACTGCATCACCACCACCAGCTCCACTTGCCTCACCCCCATGATCCTTGCCACTGCTTCCAGCCTTAATTGTCAGCATCTCCTCAGCCTCCTCCTCATCCTCCAGCTCAGCCAGCCTTGCCTTCCAGCCTTCCACATCCCAGGTGCTCCTGTCAAAGTCAGGATCCTGAGCTTCCAAGGCCATTTGCAGTTTAGTCTTGTACATCGCTATGGCGGCAGAGACTTTGGCATCCTCGGTGATCTCATGCTTTTCATAGTCAAAGTTGATCAACACCTTGGCCGTCTCATTTTTGTCATTCTGGAGATCCTTCTGGAGGTCGGCAATCTTGAGATCCTTGAGTAGTGCAACCTGTTGGAGGTCAGCAATCTTCCTATCCTGATCCTCAACGTGGCCAACGTAATCCTCAATCTCAGCGAATTTTTGCAAAGAGGATAAAGGATAGTTCAAGACCAGGTGATCCTCAAACAAGCAGGATATACAAGCAGGGATAGTGATCCTTACCTCATTAAAGTAGTCGAGGAATTGTTGGCGGATCAAGGGCAGACCTTGCAGATCCTCAGCTTCGGAGGCTTTTCTCTTCTTGCCTCCCCTTCCTTTGAGGGGTGCCTTGGGGATTGAAGCAGTTGGGCTGGCAGGAGTTTTCTTCTTGGAGGATCTGACATTGGCAAGATCAGTGACACTGAACTTTGAGGCAGACTTTGAGGATTTTCCAGCACCTGCACAAACAAAACAAGATAAGTATCCTTATCCTACTTATGTTTGACTGTTTATTTGAATTTTAAAACAGGATACTTACTTGACATTGTGACAGAACCTGAGGATACCTCTTGTGAATCCTGGGTGGTTGTCTTGAATGATCTGATTTCAGGATTGAGTAAGAGAAAGAAAAAGATGAAGAGAGAATACCTGTTTGATCTTCGGATGAGATTATAAAGGGAGTATCTCTGAAATTTAAATGCTAATTGATCCTATCTCTATCTCCTATTTATAATCATGATCGTGCAGGGTTGTCACTTTTGTGACGTCAGAATTGTAACGGATAGTTCGATAACAACGGCTATATATCCGTTAGTTAGTTGCGGATAAGATCAGTAAAATATAACTCGCTTATTTTACGAATTACTCCTTATATTTTGGGGGCAATTGTTAGGGCATGATTTTTAATGACCTATGATCCTCATGTGTTATCCTATTAGTGATCCTTACTTCTGTGACAGATAGTGATCCTCAGAAGTGCTTCAGGATCAGGATCATGGATCATCCTAAGGATCCTTATACTAACGATTGTTTCTTTTGAATTACGTATTGTTTTGCAGGAGTAACAAGTTGGACCTGGTCTTGGCAACGTTACTAAGGAATATTCCACGGCTATTTCGCACACGTTTGACTGGAAATGGACATTGTGGGAACGTGGGAGCATGGCATGAATTTCGGATAGTTTGTTAGCATAGTTTACTTCAATTTTTATAAGGGGTAACGAGGTAGAAGTAAGAACACTTGGCTAATTCCAGCTACACACACTCGTACAATTACACTCTTGAGCATTCAGCACAACATCTAACAATTTACACACATTCTTGCACGTTACACCATAGTGATCCTTGTACCTAGCTCGTTACTATCCGAAGTTGTAAACATTTGTTGGTTAATTTGAAGCTGGTGATCGGTAGTTTCCATCACCTGAGGTTTTTTATGCCGGAGATCATTCATTGATCAAGGGCTTTTTCCTCGTATAAATCTTTGTGTCAATTGTGCAAATTACATCTAAGTGATCCTTATCATTGCTTATCAATTCAAGCATCATACCCCGTAACAAAGAGTTTGGTTGCATTATCCTCATCAGATTTTTGTCCAAAACACTTATTACTTATCATAAAGCAAAGATGTTAAACATTTAACATCTATTTTCATAAAGTTTAAGCTTTTGTAGAGTTATTATCATTTTACAGAAGATCAAAGTGGTTGGCCAACTCTCCAAAGTTTATTTAGGCTTGACCCCATTTATTTGGGCTTGACCCTAGTTATTTGGGCTTGTCCCCAGTTTTTTGGGCTTGTCCCCAGTTTTGGGCTTGTCCCCAGTTTTGGGCCTGTCCCCAGTTTCGCCAGTAGCGCACGATGATCCTGGTGCAGTTCAAGGCAATGCGACCAGTACCTGCTTTAGGGGCTGACAATTTCATTGTACTGGCTGTATCCGGGATCCTACGTATAATGGTAGACGTACCATACATCCGTTCCTAAGGTTTCTAACGTTTTCACGTTAGCTAAGGTTTCGGCGTTTTCACGTCGCTCACGTTTGGATAGTCGCCAGTATGGGCCATACTCCAGTTTACACAAGTTGTATGGGCTTGACCCCAGTTTACATCCGTTTATTTGGGCTTGTCCCCAGTTTGTTTGGACTTGTCCCCAATTTGTTGGGCTTGTCCCCGGTTTATTTGGGCTTGTCCCCAGTTTGTTGGCTTGTCCCCAGTTTATTTGGGCTTGTCCCCAGTTTGTTGGGCTTGTCCCTAGTTTATTTGGGCTTGTCCCCAGTTATTATGGGTTCATTCCCAATTATTGGCTTGGTCCCAAGTTTGTTTTTCTTACAGGATCTTGAAGCTCTAAAGTTATACAAGTTCTGACGATAAGGATCCTTGATCCTAGAAGCTTTACTTTTCATAGTTTGCTTATTCAGCAATAATTTACAAGGATATAGAATCCTAACTTGGATTCTCTGGTATGTTATATTCTAACTTTTTCTAAGCTATAAGTTGTCTGTTATCCTTTTTGGTTAAGGATCATTGATCCACATTTGTTCGAACACTTCAAGTTTTCTGTTGAAAGTTTAACATTATCATCAGATTTCCAATAACTTTCCAGTTGTTTGGCGATGATATCTTTGAAAATAGAAAGCATACATGGAAAATAAAAAGGGAAGAAACAATTACAGATGTAGCTAAAAAAGTTTAATGTTATTTCTCATTCATTATGTATCAAATCATCTGGCCTGGATTTCACCAGCAAAACCGTACCCAGGCCGGATAAGGCTATCTAACAGTTAAAGTGTCTATGCAGAAATTAAAGTGCAGGAAGGTTAATAGCGAACTGTGTAGAAGGATTCATTCTCCACAAATAGAAGGATCTTCTTGTCTGTAAAGGCATTTGGGGAGTTATCTCTAACTCTATATTTTGCAATGATAATTATAGCAGGTCTTATCAGTGACGACAGGCAGTGTAACGACTAGTTACCAGCAGCAACAACTAGTCTGCTTTTAACGGAAATATGACAACTGTGAATCCTTATCACAACTGCCATATTGGGGGAAATTGTTAGGGCACGAATTTTATGCTAAGGATCATCTATCCTGAGATTGAGCATGGATCACAGATCATTAGTAGATGATGCAGATAGTCTGAGGATCCAGAGTCTGAGGATCACAGGATCCTTAACAGAACTTATGATTTCTAACAATTGTCACGTTTTTAATGTTTAAATGCAGATAATGGACGTAGTGGACTACTTCTTTGCTCGAATCTCGTGGAATATGCTTCTTAGGCACGTGCTTAATGAAGAATTAACCGTTAGTGGTGGTCATGGGTGACTTCCACCTTTTTCGGGAAGTTAGTTAGTTGATTTTTTCTTATCTTTTTAAGGGGAAACAAGCTCATTAGAGGCATAAGTTGTACACTGATGTGCGTGAAGTGTAGTATATTTTTAATGTATATTTAAGCCCTTTTTACACTTTTAGCCAAGTTTTAAATTTATAAAACACGATATTCACTAACACTAAACACACATATGGGCAAGTGCACCCATCATGGACGTAGTATAGTGTTGGTAAGATACCGAGGTCGTCCAAGGACACAAGAGCTTTTAGTACCAGTTTATCCTCAACGTCTAATCAAATCAAAAAGTTAGAAAGGATTTTTAAACTAAGAAAATAAAAACTAACTAAATGCTGAAAAAAATAAAAATAAAAAAATAAAAACAGATAGACAAGATGAATCACTTGGATCCGACTCGTGTATTAGTATAACCTTTGATTATTTTCGCACTTTTGCACTTGTTTAAGAGATTATCTTAGTTATTGTAGTAGGCCCCTCTTTTGAAGGCGACGTTACCCTCAACCCAGTACTTTGAGTCAGCAAGGATACAATCCTAAAGGGTTGGATTATTGGAAGATAATGAATTAAGTTATTAATGCAAATTGTGGTAGGCCCCGCTTTTGGCGGTGACGTTACCCTCGGCTAAGTAGCCTGAGTCAGCAGGGATACAGTCCTAAATAGCCGGGTTATAGTATTAATAGTAGTTAACTTATGAGGGGGTCAAAGAGTTTGGATCCCCGCCATCCAATACCTATGGGCATTGAAGGAGATCCTACTAAATTTGACCCAGGTCCCTTGCAGGACCTCTAAACGCTGAACAAGGGCAAGACCCTTACCAAACCGTTCCCTTAACCCCCGACCAGGTAGCCAACATACCTCCCTATAGACCGTGGAGATATGAATGGTGAAAATCTTTTATTTTATATAGACAGTAAAATAATGCCAAGACACCACGGACAAACGATAAGGAAAGATCACCTTCAACATAAGCAACTGGTTATTAAAGTCATTAATACAAAACCAAATAAAAAGTGCAAAAGATTAAAAATAAAAAGTATTATACTAAACACTTGTCTTCACCAAGTGATGTAAGAGACTTAGGCAAATATGGCCTTTGATTGTCAAGAACTCTTACGATCAATCTTGGATCCCGAGACGAATCACACACTCTACGATGGACAATGGATGATGGTGGTGGATGATGGGTTATGGTGGTGGTCGGTGGTGGATGAAGTGTGAGAGAGGTGGTGTGCCAAGGGATGAGTTGAAATGAGACCAAGCACTCCTATTTATAGGCTGAACAGAAGGCTGGGCACGGCCCCGTGTCCGCTGGACACGCCCCCGTGCCCGTCTGACACTCTCTCTCTTCATTAATTGTAATTCGCAATTACAATTAATGCGCCTGCTGTACTTTCGCCACGTCCCCGTGCTCACTGGACACGGCCCCGTGGTGGGCAATAGAAGCTTCTATAGGTTTGTCTTTTCTGCTGCTTCTTGGGCACGGCCCCGTGCTGGCTGAGCACGGGGCGTGTTCAGTCTTCTGTTTTCTGTTCTCTGCTTGGGAGGATGCCGTTGAGGGTTCGGGCAATCCACTTTTGTTCCTTTTCTTGTATTTATGTTAGAATTAGCTGTATTTTTGCTTCTTTTGTGAATTTGAGCTCATTTCATCCTGAAAATACAAAAGGAAGACAAAAATACTCTTTTCCCAACATTAGTACTAAAAAAGGGTTAGTTTTATGCCTTATTTGATGTAATTTATATGTTGCATTTTACACACATCAGATACCCCCACACTTGAACTTTTGCTTGTCCTCAAGCAAAACTCTTTAAATATGAGGCTTACACTCCCAAATGGAATGGGTAGAAGAGAAGGTTTTTGGCTTGTCATAGAGTGTCGGGAATCCAAGATCTTTTTGGGTTTTATTTTATCTATTTACATTCCTATTCGTTATGATTTATCTAGAACGTTTCATAAGAGAAATTACTTATTTGGGCATAGCATGCCTTTTTAAAATTTCATTTATATACAGGTTCACATACCTCACGGGAGAAATCACTCAACACCCGGCCGAAGGTGTAATTATTTTAGTGAATCACTCGAGAGCGGCATGGAACTTATTCCTACCATAAGCTTGCCAAGCAATCAATCCTCCTCCTTTTTAACTATATACCTTTGTAAATATCAAGAGGACTTTTTGGGTGATGGGTTAGGCTTGGGCTAAAGGTGGGTGGTTGAGTTAGTGGTTAGTAAAAGGGCGAAAAGTGTAAAAAGCGTCGGTTTTCGTAAAACACTTTGTTTTTAGTGACTTTTTATTTTGAAGTATTTCTCCAAACAAGCTTTTGTTTTCATAGCTTTGTTTGTTTTTAACTTCATCATTCATCATTTTTTTTTATCACACAAAAAAAAAACGAGCTTACGAAAAACCGAGCTTGTTACTAAAATAAAAGGGTGAAAATAAAAAGGGTTTTTTGGTGGGTAAAAAGGGTTTTAGGGTAAAGAAATGAAAGGTTTAGGCTCAAAGGGGTTAACTAGGGGGATTTTGGGTAGGTGGTAAAAAAAAATTGAAAAATAATGGTGTAGAAAGAAAAATGGTTAGTCCTAATGCCTCCATCATTTACTTACTTGGGTTTAAGTTGGTAAGGACCGGGAATGAATCGTCGTGGCAAGTTCTAGAGTTGTAAGAACCAAGCGGCTATTTCACACAAGAAACGAAAAATGAGCATTTAGTCTAAAGATGTGAATTTGTATGCTCAATAAAGGCTCAAAACTCACTTTTGTGGGAATGGGTTTTTATGTGATCGAGCATATATAATCAAATTTTAACTAAGCTTGTTATGCCATTTCATAATTTTCTTATGTTGGTTCTTGTTATCACGACGCTCTCGGTTGTAAAATTTGTAAAAATATAACCTTATTAATCTTAGGATTCCTAACTTAAACTTTAGACAAGTAAAAAAAATGAAAATTTTTGAAAAAATTTGGGGTGTTTAGCGGTTCCAATAGAGTTTTGTGTAAGGCTTGTTGTTAGGACTTGCAAAATTTCGAGGTGTTAGCTTCCACCCTACACTTAAATTACACATTGTCCTCAATGTGTCCCAAAAATAAATTTTTAGGTTGATTGGATGTGTAATGTGGTGTTAAAAAGCAAAGATTTATGTTACTGGCAGTCTGGACACGACCCCATGGGGACCTGACACAGCCCCGTGTTCAGGTGCCAGTAACAAAAATTAAAGAAATGAGACAGAAGCCTGGACACGGGGGCGTGTCTGGTGAACACGGCCCGTGTCCAGTTACCTGAACTGGGCATTTTTCTGCAGGGGGTTCAGCACGGGGCCGTGTTGGTTGGACACGGCCCGTGTTGAGCCTTCTGTAATGGAGAATTTTGTGTCGGGTTGCCTTGTTCTTGTGCATGGGGCCATTTTTCTCGTTCCCTTTGTCATCCTTTACCACCATGAGTGTGTTTTATTTATTATGAACCATCAAACTTTAAAAAAAACCATCATTTCATTGCAACCATAGAGAGATACATATAGTTTCTAAATAAAATAAAAACTTAACTAAATAGGTCAGGAGGTACACGAGGTTATCATAAAAGGTTCTACTTCTTAAGAAAATTTCGAGAATAGTTTCCCGATGTAGTAGGACCTTTGGCCGATGGTTCCTTAGATGTCGTTCAAAGCCATTCTTCTATATCCCTTGGAAGGAAGAAGGCGGCTTCATTTTCCTCAGTGGCTTGAGGGGGAACATTCACCGAGACTCCTTGCACCACCCTTTGCGGAGGCTCTTGGTGCATGGCATACCATTCGGCCGGAATGATGACCTCGGGCACTACGTTCCACGCTCTTTGGGTTATTATGGGAACCAAAGGCGGGGAAGCAAGAAGGTCTAACCTCTGGTGCAAGAGGTTTACCTCTCGAAGACAACCCTCCAATCCCACCGTCAGATGGTTGATATGGTCCACTAACGCTTCCTCCACTCCCGTCATTTCGTCAATGGCCTCCCTTAAGGCGTAAACATAGTTCACCAGGGAGTCTTCTGCTGTGGATGACCTCCTCCCCAATCGGTTATTTCTTGAAGATGACCCGCTTGCTCTGCTTGCCATGTTCTGAGAAAGAAACCGAAGAGAAATAAATTTTTACAAAACAGCACCTCGGACACGGCCCCGTGTTCGCTGAACACGACCCTGTGTCCATTTGTCTGCAGGATTTTAGGCTAAGGATTCTTGGGGTTTTAAATTATTTTCATGATTTTCAACTGTGGTTTAAGCTTGAATAATTTAAAACAAAGTTTTACAACTAACTTTAAACAAGAATCCATAGCAAATAATCTTACAAACTTCACATAGAAGGTTGGAATCATGGACTTTCCAAGCTTCCATGGAGGAAATGTTGAAAAATTTTGAAAGACGGGGAAATGAACAAAAGTGGAAAGGACAAGATGGTCCTTGGGAACCTTCTTTTAGCACTTACCTAGGATGGTATGAGTGAAGATCCCAGGAATCTCTGTCTAGTGAAGTGGTAAAAAATGAGCAGGAATCAGGCTGCATTTAAAGAAAACGACAGCGCACTGGACACGGCCCCGTGTTCGCTGGACACGGCCCCGTGTGCAGAGAAAATCCTGATACATTTTGTCTGTATTCTGACAAAATCAGCAGAGAATCTTTTAGGTGAGCACGGGGGCGTGTTGACCGGACACGGCCCCGTGTCTGGAAGCTGTCTTATGGAGTTTTGTTGTTCCTAAGGATCTTATTGATATCGGGTGGTTCCTTACTGGATGGAACAACCCCAAAGTGCCTAAGATACCTTAATTGCCCTAGACTAAGGAGAGAACGCAAGAGGTTGTCGGTGAGGGTAATTCCTATTTTCATTCTAGGTGGACAAGTCCAACCCTTTCCTGGGCTCTCGTTAAAGAAGGTGTATGCCGAATCGCTCAGGTCTATGTATGCACCGAACGAAGTCGATGGAGAGTCCTTCACGGCACAATCGACACAGGGACGACTATCGTCCAAGTCTTTTCTAGGTATGAAGGTATTTTCGGAAGCAACGAGGTTGTCGGAATGCGGTTCCAACATTCCTTCATGGTCATCGTCTTGGGGTGGATCAATAAAATCCTTCCTAAGTTCTTTTGACCAATTTAGAATTAGCTCTTCTAGTTGAAATAACTCATCAAGGAGCATTTCCCCTAGAATATCTGGCTGGGCGCATTCGAGGGAGAGATAGTGCTTATTTTTACTTTCGCCCCTCTTAAGGTTATAAGGAATTGGTGGGTCTATATAGTGGGGCCTATAATTTAGAAAGTAACATTTTAATTCTTCATGTTCGCCTCCACATAGTTGACACCACGTACCATAAGAGTGCCGAAAGTAAAAAGAATTACTATCACTCATGTTTATGTCAGAAATTACCAACCGCCAGGATCTAACGGTTCTGTTTTCAGTAAGAGAATCTTGGGCACGGGGGCGTGTTGAGTGAGCACGGCCCCGTGTTCAGCTTCATGTCTGACTTAAAACAGGATTGCCAGTTCCAATGATTGAGCACGGGGGCGTGTTCAGCAGGCACGGCCCGTGCTGAGCTCTGCAGAAGCTGAAAAATTAAGAAAATCCTAAAAATTAAAAAAAGAAAAATAAAAAAATATGACTAGGCCGTTGATTCCTAACTTTCTTAAAATCCTTGTGTCCCCGGCAACGGCGCCAAAAACTTGATGTGCGTGAAGTGTAGTATATTTTTAATGTATATTTAAGCCCTTTTTACACTTTTAGCCAAGTTTTAAATTTATAAAACACGATATTCACTAACACTAAACACACATATGGGCAAGTGCACCCATCGTGGACGTAGTATAGTGTTGGTAAGATACCGAGGTCGTCCAAGGACACAAGAGCTTTTAGTACCGGTTTATCCTCAACGTCTAATCAAATCAAAAAGTTAGAAAAGATTTTTAAACTAAGAAAATAAAAACTAACTAAATGCTGAAAAAAATAAAAATAAAAAAATAAAAACAGATAGACAAGATGAATCACTTGGATCCGACTCGTGTATTAGTATAACCTTTGATTATTTTCGCACTTTTGCACTTGTTTAAGAGATTATCTTAGTTATTGTAGTAGGCCCCTCTTTTGAAGGCGACGTTACCCTCAACCCAGTAGTTTGAGTCAGCAAGGATACAATCCTAAAGGGTTGGATTATTGGAAGATAATGAATTAAGTTATTAATGCAAATTTTGGTAGGCCCCGCTTTTGGCGGTGACGTTACCCTCGGCTAAGTAGTCTGAGTCAGCAGGGATACAGTCCTAAATAACCGGGTTATAGTATTAATAGTAGTTAACTTATGAGGGGGTCAAAGAGTTTGGATCCCCGCCATCCAATACCTATGGGCATTGAAGGAGATCCTACTAAATTTGACCCAGGTCCCTTGCAGGACCTCTAAACGCTGAACAAGGGCAAGACCCTTACCAAACCGTTCCCTTAACCCCCGACCAGGTAGCCAACATACCTCCATATAGACCGTGGAGATATGAATGGTGAAAATCTTTTATTTTATATAGACAGTAAAATAATGCCAAGACACCACGGATAAACGATAAGGAAATATCACCTTCAACATAAGCAACTAGTTATTAAAGTCATTAATACAAAACCAAATAAAAAGTGCAAAAGATTAAAAATAAAAAGTATTATACTAAACACTTGTCTTCACCAAGTGATGTAAGAGACTTAGGCAAACATGGCCTTTGATTGTCAAGAACTCTTACGATCAATCTTGGATCCCGAGACGAATCACACACTCTACGATGGACAATGGATGATGGTGTTATGGTGGTGGTGGGTGGTGGATGAAGTGTGAGAGAGGTGGTGTGCCAAGGGATGAGTTGAAATGAGACCAAGCACTCCTATTTATAGGCTGAACAGAAGGCTGGGCACGGCCCCGTGTCCGCTAGACACGCCCCCGTGCCCGTCTGACACTCTCTCTCTTCATTAATTGTAATTCGCAATTACAATTAATGCGCCTGCTGTACTTTCGCCACGCCCCCGTGCTCACTGGACACGGCCCCGTGGTGGGCAATAGAAGCTTCTATAGGTTTGTCTTTTCTGCTGCTTCTTGGGCATGGCCCCGTGCTGGCTGAGCACGGGGCGTGTTCAGTCTTCTGTTTTCTCTTCTCTGGTTGGGAGGATGCCGTTGAGGGTTCGGGCAATCCACTTTTGTTCCTTTTCTTGTATTTATGTTAGAATTAGCTGTCTTTTTGCTTCTTTTGTGAATTTGAGCTCATTTCATCCTGAAAATACAAAAGGAAGACAAAAATACTCTTTTCCCAACATTAGTGTAGGTCCCCTTGAGTCTTATGGATCTTCACAGAATTGTCAATCCGATCAAGAGTGCGGAATCCTCTTGATCAGAATAAGCAGAAAACGTGTAGAAAACAGAAACAGCAATTCCAATCAAACCGGGTTTCTATTGATTATCAAACTTTCGTATTACAATCAATCTAAACCCTAACCCTCACAATTTCGTCCAAGCTAGTATGCTCTCACGAAATTCTCTCTCACACAAGTGTTTTTGGCTGATTCACTGATTAACCTAAACCCTAAAGCCTAACCTTGTTTATATAACACAAGGTTTACTATTTGGACTAGGGTTTACTACTTGGGCAAGGCCCAATTCGTCCCCCTACATCCAATTGGGTGTAGTTTAGCCCAAACACTATTATTTCACTAATACAAAGCTAAACCCGCTAACTGTTTATCGTTTAACTAATTACAAGATATCCAAAGACCAAATCTAAGCTGTTGTCACAGAATATGCACCAACAAACTCCCCCTTGACAATAGCTTCATAAAAACTTTGTCTTGAGTCAAAACTTTGTCTTCAGTCTTCTTGCAATCTTCAAGTAATCTTGCACTGTCTTTGGTCTTTGGATAGCTTCAGCTTCAATAGCCTCTGTCAGCAACAGACTCCCCCTAAGCTGATGCATCCAATCACCAAATCTTCAACACGTTAGCACTTGAGTAAACTCCAGTTTAGCATTTGCACAACAATCTTCACACTATTCAATCTTGTCTGCAATATAGAAAGGAGGTTCTACCATGCATCCAATCAAACTCTCATCTTCACACTTCACCGTAACTTCTCAGCAACAAACTGCTTCAATCTGTATACTATAAAACAAACATCTCGAGAAACCATAAGAATTTTTCAACATAAGTTAAATAAATTATTATTTTTCAAGAGAGAGTTAAACTGTATAACAGATTAAGCATTTTCAATTTCATCACCAACACGCAAAAACTTTTTGTCCAACACAAAATAACCTGCAAGATTTAAAAATTTTGAACTCACTTTCTAACACCGTCTCCCCCTATCGGTAACAATTCTTTCAAGAATAACAGTTTTCCGTACGTTAAGAATTTTAAACAGAAAAAGACACTATTTTTGGATTTTTATATTTTCTGAAAGCAAGTAAATACAAAAGCAATAAACACTCTATTTTTGTGAGAATCACTGGTAAGAAGATCATATCAGCACAAGCAAACTGTTTCACACAATTAGATAATTGTTTATGTAATTTTTTGTGAAAAACAGTTCAAGACGATTACCAGTATGTTTGTCCACCTAAACAAAATGCATGAACATTTCAAGTACCATTACCATATGATATGTTAAGGTAATTTTATTTTCTGAAATACTAGTGTGTCCCACTTCAGGATATACCCCCACGATCAAGGTATGCACAAAGATTCATCGTAGTAGGTGAGTATACTGATGTCATCCTTTAAGATATCCTGACTGTGTCTAGTTCTGCATATAACTGTTTTATCATGTTTTAATTGCTTAACTATGAACACCCAAATAAATACTAATCAAATCCTGGAAATATAAACAGCACACGCTATCATGGAAGTATCTTCCCTACCACATATTTCACAAATCCAATCCAGAGTTCTGAAATCTTAACTGGGAATAGGTTGAGAAGAGAACAGAATAGATCTTTAGTAGAGATGGTATAATATACAGATCAAATGAGATTTTCTCAGTTTGATATAGGTTTGTTAGGTTTCTTTTGGGCACTTGAGGGCCTCTTTCGGGTGTATTAGATCTATAGCGCGACAACGTACAGCTAGGTCAGCATGTATCTGGATGCAGCAGAAGCTGTCGTTGCCTAGCACCTCCAGGTCAGCATATATCTGGATGCAGCAGAGGAGGTACACGACTTTTTTCAGAGAAGATTTCAGAATCAGATCAAAATTGTGTGTATCGGGAAATATACAGACATTCAAATAGAAATGAGCTAATTCCAAGTGACTATCTTTCCTGGGGTCATGTACAATTTTAGTTCTAACAGACAGACAGCCAAGATATCCCTAGTTGAAACAACAGTATAAAGACCCAAAACTTCAGATTTTGGCAATCTATCAACACAAGAATTAAGGTCATTAAACCATACACCACTGATGTGTTCCCCACTCATATTCAGTTCATTTAAGTTTATATCACATTGGTAAGTTGATTATTTCATGCTTTTTGCCTACTGGTACATCATATGATGAAGCTGCTATCACACTTAAACAATTTAGGTTCAACTTCAGTGTGACAGTCTAACTTGCTGATGTACTGTCATTTCTCCTTTTTCACACAGTAAAATCTCATTTTTGATTTTCTATTTTTTATGTTTTTGATTTTTCAATTTTTTTTGTATTTTTGATTTTTTAGAAAAAGCAGTAAACTATTTACAAAAATTCTTATGAAAAACCAGTTATTCAGGATTCCTCATCCCGTTGAGTTCGACTAAGTGTTCAAAGCGAGCCCTGTCAAATGCTTTAGTATAAAGATCTGCCAGGTTATCCTCTGTGTCGACTCGATGTAATTCAATTAGTCTCTTTTCAGCACAATCCCGTATAAAATGATGACGTATGTCAATATGTTTTGTGCGACTGTGGTTCACGGGATTATTAGTTATTGAAATAGTGGCATTATTGTCTATCATAATAGGAGTACGAGTGAAATCCAAACCATAATCGCGCATTTGCTGTTGTATCCAGAGAACCTGAGAGCAACAGCTTCCAGCAGCAATATATTCAGCTTCACACGTAGAGGTAGACACACAGGATTGCTTCTTGCATTGCCAAGACACGATCCTGCCTCCTAAGAACTGACAACCACCTGTTGTAGACTTTCTGTTCGACTTGCATCCTCCAAAGTCTGAGTCAGTGTAAGCAACAAACGTCAAATCACTATCAGCTGGATACCACAACCCAAGTTTAGGTTTCCCTTTCAAGTAACGAAGAATCCGCTTCACTGCTTTCATGTGTGACTCTTTAGGATTCGCCTGATATCTGGCACACAAGCATACGACAAACATGATGTCAGGTCTTGAAGCAGTCAAGTACATCAGAGAACCAATCATTGCCCTGTATTGAGTAGGATCAACGTCTTCAGTACTTTCATGATCTGGGCCAAGATTGTGATTTTCACATATGGGTGTGTTGGAAGTAGTGCAATCATTCATTTTGAACCGACTCAAAATGTCATACACATACTTTGTTTGATGAATAAACATCCCATCCGCCTTCTATTCAACTTGTAATCCCAGAAAGTAAGACAGCTCACACATAGCACTCATTTCGAATTTGCTCTTCATCACCTGCTCGAACTCTTTACACATGCTTTCATCAGATGACCCAAAGATGATGTCATCCACGTACACCTGTACCAGCATAAAATCTTCCTTCTTCCTCTTGATGAACAGTGTACTGTCAATCTGACCTCTTTCAAAACCATTCTTTATCAGATGTGTAGACAGTGTCTCGTACCACGCCCTGGGAGCTTGATGTAACCCATACAAAGCCTTATCAAGTTTGTACACTCGATCTGGATAATCTGGATCAACGAACCCATCTGGTTGTGAGACATACACCACTTCTTGGACTTTCCCGTAAAGAAACACACTCTTCACGTCTAGTTGGTAAACTTTGAAGCCCTTGAAAGTTGCGAAAGCCAGAAACAAACGAATTGCCTCCAACCTTGCCACTGGTGCAAACACCTCATTGTAATCTATCCCTTCTTGCTGATTGAAACCTTTGACCACCAATCGAGCCTTGTTTCGCGTGACTATACCTCTTTCATCTTTCTTGCACCTAAATACCCATTTAGTGCCAATCTCTCTTTCACCTTTAGGAAGATCAACCAACTCCCAAACTTTCAACTTAGCAAACTGGGCCAATTCCTCTTGCATAGCTTCAACCCATGAATTGTCTTTAAGAGCCATATGAATGTTCTTCGGCTCCTCTTGGGAAATAAAGCAACTATACAAGCACTCGTTCACAATCCCAGTCTTCTCAATCGACACAAATAAACCAGTATTCGCTGCTATGCTTCTTCTTGTCTGAACACCTGCAGTAGGATCTCCAAGTATCATGTCAACTGGATGATCCCTATTTGCTTGTGTAGTTGCAACAGCATCGACTACTAGATTGTCACCCAGGTTTGATCCACCCTCCCCCTGAATATTCTGATTTGCAAACGGATTAATGAAATCCTCCCCCTGATTGGGTTCGGGTTCACCATCACTTGAATCAGTATCAGCAGCATCTTGGGAAGTTTCCGGAGCATCTGTCATATCAACATTTGATCTAGGCATGAACTCGCCTTCATCATCTCCATTTATCACTGTTTGAATCAGCTGAGACTCATCTGCATTGGAAAACTCAGGAATATTAAATGATTTAAAAACACTTTCATAATCATATAATATAGCTGGTCCACTCGTTGACTGTTGAGGTTTGTAAGAAGTAATTTCAACATTAAACACAACCTCAATTTTACCAGTTTTTAGATTAAAAACCCTTTTATTCGGTGCGCCAGGTACGTAACCTAGAAAGTAGCCCTCGTCAGCCACCTCACCGAATTTTTGTTTATCTTTATTTCGCACAATGGTGCAGGGTAATCCAAATGGTTCAAAGCCTTCTAAGTTTGGTTTCTTGTTAAACGTTAATTCATGACAAGTTTTGTTAAAACGTTTAACAGTCAAAACTTTGTTTAGGACATAGCAAGCTGTATTCACAGCTTCTCCCCAGAAAAGAACTGGTAGCTTAGAATCTGAAAGCATCGTCCTAGCGGCTTCAATCAACGTCCTGTTTTTCCTCTCGGCGGCTCCATTCTGTTGAGGCGTATAAGGAGCAGAATATTGATGTTCAATTCCCTTGCGAAGACAGTAGAGATCCAGAATACGATTCTTGAACTCCGTGCCATTATCACTCCTTATCCTCTTGATCTTCGCATCATGGACGTTTTCCAATTTTGTAAAAAGATCTATCAACATCTCTGCTGTCTCATCTTTTGTACCTAAAAAGAAAACCCATGAATAACGTGAGTAATCATCAGTGACAACTAAACAATAGTACTTTCCACCTATGCTCCTCACGTTCACTGGACCGAATAAATCCATGTGAAGTAATTCGTAAGGGGCATCTATGGAATTTACTGTTTTTGATTTATGAGGTTTCTTATGTTGTTTTCCCTTTTGACATGGAAGACATTTGTCTTCCACTTGAAACCTCCGCAATGGAACCCCTTTCACTAGCTCATTTTTAACAAGATAGTTCATTTTGCGATAGTGAATATGGGCCATGCGTCTGTGCCACAACATTGATTCAGCTTCAGATGCTTTTGATAGTAAACACGCCACCACTGCAGTTGGATCCTTAGCACCCATGTCCATGACATAAGTGTCATTTCTCCTTGGCGCTCGCATCACTATCCAATCGTCCGGTATCTCCAAACCTGGTTTCAACACTAATGCTTCATTCTTGGTAAAATGGACCGAGTGACCCTTGTCGCAGACTTGTGACACGCTCATGAGATTGTGTTTCAGCTGCTCCACATAGTTCACTTTGTCCAGTGTGATCTTCCCATTGGTCACCTTTCCTCGTCCTGTAATTCTACCACCTTTCGCACCCGCAAAATTCACATGTCTTCCATCATAATCTTCAAATTCAGTCAACAACCTCGCATCCCCCGTCATGTGCATGGAGCAGCCACTATCAACATACCACAAGTTGATAATCCTCCTTAGCAGCTCCTGCACACACCAACCAAGAAATTAGTTAGATTGGGGGACCCAAGCCTTAATGGTCTTGGGTCGTCCAAATTCACCAACCACCGGAACATCCATCCAATACCCATTACTCCTAACTGGAGTCTTGGATCTCAGACCAGTTGGAATTTGATTTTGATTTCCACTAGGTCTTTGGTCCTGAGGGTTCCTATGTGTGTTTGGACTATTTGACCTTTGAAAATTTTGATTTTGATTCCAAGAAGCATTATTATTATAATTTCTAAAGCCATTGTTATAAAAATTTCGACCACCATTATTTTGGTATCGATTTTGATATTGACCTTGACTTCTGAAATTATTTGTATTTTGGTTGTTCATTCTTGGTGAACTGCTTCTAGGTCTCTCAAATCTGCCTGGTGGAGATCTAGGCTGAAATCTAGGTTGATTTCTTTGAAAACGAGGAACTTGTGGAGTTCCTTTTTCAGCCTTATCCACACCAACAGCAACTTTCTCTGGTTGCTTAGGAGCAGATTTCTTTGGAAAGTTTGACTCTCTCTCCTGCTTATCACCACTTTTCTCTGGTGACTTCTCTCTCTTCCTCTCATCCACTTGTGCTTCATTCCTTTTGTTAGGACATCAACTAGCTACATGTCCTTTGGTGTGACATTTGAAGCACGACATCCTCTTCGAAGACTTCTTATCTGAAGCCTTTGAACTAGATTCAGGCTTTGATGATGATGCTTTAGAAGAATCTGGTTCAGTTTGCTTAGTTTCAGAATTTTCTTTGTTCTTGTTTTTAGCAAACTCTACATTAGATTCATTTTCAATAACAGCTGTTTCGTTTTTCATGTCGCTTCCTTGAACAAAATTAATCTGTTTAATAACAGGTGGATTCTTATTCTTAGGATGTGAAGTTTTCTTTTTCAAAGCTGGTTTGCTGTTATCATTCTTCTTAGCATCATCACACGACTCATCACCTCGACTTGCTGTGGAACTACTTGGTGCTGTTGACATAAACTTTGTTAGCTCATCTTCATCAGGTAGGAATGAATAATCATGACTAAGAGGAGGTGGGACTTCATTAAAGCCTTGGAATCCCACACTAGTCTTGTCATTACTTTTCTTTAACCCACCCATCATATGTTTCATAACAAAAGTAGAATCCCTGAATTGACCCAATTTCTTTTCAAGTTCAACAATTCTGAGTTGAGTATCTGACAACTCTTTGTTTTTATCAGAAATCTCTTTTGTTTTCTCAGCCATCATGTCATGAGCTAAGTCTACGACTTCAAGTTTTTCATTTAATTTGCAGGTTACGGCTTCAATTTCACTTTCATAACCTTTTATTTTCTTCAAGTATGACGTTTCATTTCTTTTAGCAAAAAAGTTTGATTCTTTAATGTTAGACATCTCGCTTACCAAACTTTTGTTTTGTGCAGACAACCTGTCAACCTCACCCTGTAATTCACGACATTTTAAACACACAGAATTAGATTTTACCTCTCCTGTTTGTTTGTCAAGGTTGGCCATTAGAGCTGCAAGCTGAGCTTCCAATTGTTTATACTTAGCATCCTTTTCCTCAGCTACTCTTTCATGTTCAGACTTTTGTTTTTCATCTTCAGCACCTGTTGTCTGATCAACCTTCTTTTCTTCAGCTTTATTCTCTACCTTCACCTCAGCATCCACTTTCACTTCAGCATCATCTACTTTAGCTTCACCATCATCGATTGGAGTAATCTCTGCCATGAATGCTTGAGTGACATTCCCATCATTTTCTAAGTGAATGCTCCAATCATATGAACCCTCTCTTGCAGTGGAGATCAAAGCCTTTGAGCTGGAGTTGTTTGACGCATTCCTGTTGTTTGAATTCTGGCTTGAATTATCTTGCTTTTGTTTCTGACATTCCCTAGCAAAGTGCCCATAACTTTGACAATTAAAGCACCTCACTTTGGTCTTGTCGAAACCAACACTTCTTCCTACAAATTTTCTTCCTGTCCTGTTCATGAACCTCTTCACACGCCTAGAAATCATTGCCATTTGCCATTGCAAATCCATCTCTTCAAGATCATCAGGGTCAATCTGATCGTAGTCTTCATCTAAAGTAGCAGGATCAGATATCTTCCGCTGAATGTAGTTTTCATAAGAAGCCACAAACGAAGCAAGTAGAGCCAGATGCTCTTCAGCCGACTTCACACTCATTGGCATTGACTTAGCACTACTACTCTGCTTAGAAGCTGACGATTTCTTTACTCCTGATGATCCTCCTGAAGCAGCAACAAAACACACATCACCATCCTGATTCACCATAACCTGCTCATTTTCACATGATAAAAATGCAGTAGCAGAGTCGCTAGAAGCGTTGTGAGATGAAGAAGATGTAAGCCCATTGTAAACCGCCGGATCTTGAACCTGATCATATCCAGTATCTTTCTTCTTCATGCTGAGCTCATAAGCTCTCAACTTTCCTACCACCTCTTCAAGCTCTTTTGTTTCCTAATCTGCTTAACCCTTGATCATAAGAGTGTAGATATCCCACTTAGTAGGCAAAGTATCAAGCAGCTTGTCATTCTTCTCTACGTCAGAATAGCAATCGATCTCATAATTGTCCATTTCTGACATCAGATGGTAGTAACGAGTGATGACGTCTTCAAGTGACTCATGCTTCATGTACTTGAAAATAGCAAACTGCTTCTTCAGTAGATCAATCTTGTTCTTCTTGACATCAGCATTTCCAGCGTATCTTTTCTCCAAAGCATCCCACATATCCTTTGAGTTAGTGTACTTCTAGAAGGTATGTTTGATGCTATCAGGTAACGACATTTTGATTGCAGCCAAGGCTCTCTTTTCAGCCCCATACATCTTTTTATCATTGTCTTGCATGTTCACATATTCTGTTCTACGTGGTCTGCCCTCAAAGTCGTGTGTAGGATTCACGTACCCATCTTCGATGCATATCCACATGCGCGTATCCTGATATTCAATGAAGGACTGAAAACGATCCTTCCATGTCAGATAGTTTTCCACCTTCATCATCTTAGGTGGTTTGTTGGTAGTACCAACCTCATGCTCCATCTTCAACAACTAGTTCAAAGTAGACATGTTTGACATTTTAACGTTAACAGACTGAGAAAACCGTACAAAAGTCGTCCAAAAACAGTGGTTACCAAATTACACCGTTAGAATCGTCTCGAAAAGACGAATCCAATGACATTTGTTTTGTCCTAAAAATCACACGAACTCAACGGTACAAACGGTTCTGTCAAACGAGCTACGGATCAATTTCTATTTGCAAAACACTGAAAATTTTCCGACACTTGCCAACTGAAATTCCACCACTGTTATTAATTTCGCTAGATTAACTTTGCTAGGCTAAATTCGCTGGTTTTGAAGGTTAATTTCGCTAGTTTAGTTCGCAGGATTAGTTCGCAGGATTAGTTCGCAGGTCAAGTTCGCTGACAAGTCTGTTAATTTCGCTGAGCAGGTAATTTCGCCGGGTAACCAGTTCGTTATAACTGTTAGGGTTGGATTTTTATGACCTATGATCCTTACATGTGATCCTAACAAATGATCCTTACTTCTTTGGCAGATAGTGATCCTCAGAGGAGCTCCAGGATCAGGATCACGGATCATCCGAAGGATCCTCACACTAACGATTGTTCTCTTTGGATTAAATGTTGTTTTGCAGGAATTACTGATTGGACTTGGTCTTAGCAACGTAAACAAGGAATCTATCACGCTAATTTTGCACATGCATGATCAAAGATGGACGTTATGAAGAATATGGAAACTCAGCACAATTCAAGGGCGATTATTTAGGCTAAATTTACTTCTATTTCTAAAGGGGTAACGAGCTAGTAGTTAGGTGATTTGCCTAAAATAGAACCACACACACTTGTATAAAAGGCACTCTTGAACATTCGGAAGACACGACACATTTCTCACACACTTTGACACACGATACTATAGTGATCCTTGTACTTAGCTCGTTACCATCCGAAGTTGTAAAAATATCGTTTGTTATATTGAAGCTTGGTGATCGGTAGTTGCCATCACCCGAGGTTTTTTTATGCCGGAGATCATTCATTGATCAAGGGCTTTTTCCTCGTATAAATCCTTGTGTCACTTGCATATTTTACATTAAAGTGATCATTTACTTTATTCATCAAACCAAGCATCATTCCCCGTTTACATAGAGTTTGGTTGCATTATGCTTTTGTGATTTTTGACCAAAACAGTTTGGCGCCCACCGTGGGGCAATTGGTGCTTCATTCATAAGAAAATTTTTCTGTTGGTGATTTTTCCGGAAGTGTAGCATGGCTTCATCATTGAAGAATACTTCCACAACGATGTCTGCAGTCAATTCATCTAATGGCATTCCACCTTTGCCTCCACCACCAACCGGATCTCAGAAAATTGCTGAGAAGAGACCAACTCCTATCTTCTCTAAACCTTCATCTTCTTCAGCTCTAACTTCTTCTGCTCCCAGTACTAGTGATATATTTACTTTGATTTTGCAGATGAGGGATCGTATGCAGCAGGAGGATGAAACTAATGACAGGATCCTCAGAGAAATCGGAGATCTCAAAAGGCAAAAGAAAACGGCAGAGGATCATTCCCCACTGATGCCCAAATCTCTGAATTTTGATACTCCGATGATTACTTCTCAGCCATCAGAGGTTCCAGACGTTCAACACATGTGTGGATCAAGAGGAGTGCATTTCGGCCCAGCAGTAGTGACTCAGGCATCAGGATCATATTTCCAACCGGCAGGATCCTATACTCAGCATATGGGATCCTTTATGAACTCAGGATCCTCCTTTGTTCCAGGATCATCCCAGGTTCAAGGATCCTCCTTCGTTCCAGGATCATCCCAGGTTCAAGGATCCTCATTCGTTCCAGGATCATCCCATATTTAGGGATCCCTTCAGATACCAGGATCCTTGAAGAATTTGCAAACAGGAAGTCCAGATGTCCATCAAGGAGATTTTATTCCAATGCAGACCATTGCTTCCACCGGTCCATCCATCATCCCAGAATCCCAACAATATGGATTCACATCCAATGTTCCTAACTTGAACCCGATGGGAGGTAACACTTTTAATAATTCTTATACCACTAACCATGGATTCATGCAGGATACAGGTATCAATCATGCTATGGCCAGAGAACTACAAAAACTGAAGGATATGATATCAAGTGTTCCAGGGGTAGTCAAACCTATCCCGGAAATTGCAGATGGAAGCCATAAGGTATCTCGTTTTGCACCACCAATTTGTGATGCTGAGATACCCAAAAGGTTCCATATCCCTACTATGAAGCTGTATGATGGTACAACGGATCCTGAGGAACACATAGCACAATACAGGGAGAGGATGGAGATCAATCCAATTCCAGAAAAATTAAAGGAAGCATGCCTATGCAAAGGATTTGGATCCACTCTTACTGGATCAGCTCTTAAATGGCTGCTAAGTCTTCCCCCTTACTCTATTACCTCGTTTGCTAATCTAGTTAATTTATTCAATAATCAATTCTCTTGTAGTAGAAAATTTGAAAGATTGACTAGTGATTTATATAGGGTAACTCAGGGTCATAATGAATCATTAAGGGATTATATAACCAAATTCAGTAAAGAATCCTTGGACATTCCCAACTTGGATATGGCCACAGCTGTTGAGGCCTTCAAAATGGGATTGCTTAGGGATTCATTGTTCTATGATGATCTTGTTATGACACCATGCAGGAACCTAGATGAAGTAAGAACTCTTGCACTCAGGTTCATCCGGCTAGAGGATGACAAAAGAATCCAGGAGAGACAAGTAGGATCCTCAAAACAAGAAAAGCAAGGATCCTCTTTCAAGAGCAATAAATTCAAATCCTACAATAGAACTGACAACCAGAACGTGCATGCTGTTGACGAAGAAGAGGATGATGAGGATTATCCTCCGATTTCTGAATATTGTTTTTCCGTTGATAACCATGAACTAATCCTTGCAATGCAGAATCTAGGAGAAAAAGCCAGATGGCCCAGAAAAAATGACAAACCAGCCGGAACTAAAGACAAATCAAAGTGGTGTGCATACCACGAGGATTTCGGGCATTTAACTGAGGAATGCATCGCGTTACGAAAGGAAATTGGATATCTGCTGAGCAAGGGGCATTTGAAAGAGTTGTTGGGAAGAAAAAAGCAAAGGACTCAAGATCCTGAAAGGATCCCTGAAAAAGCTCCAGCCCCTCCGGCAAATGCACAAGTGATAAACTTTATTTCTGGAGGATCAGACATCTGTGGTACATCCTTCTCAGCAGCTAAAAGGCATGCAAAGGAAGCTAAAATGGATAACGGAGAAAGACCTATTCGAACATCAAGTGTCTCGGAAGGAAAAATCATAACCTTTGATGAGGATGATAGAATCAACATCCAGGATCCTCATCATGATAGTTTAGTTATTACTCTCTTTATTTCTAACCATTTTGTCCGCAGGATCCTTATTGACGGAGGAAGCTCAGTAAACATTATCCAGCTCGATGTTCTGAAGAAAATGGGTATCCCTGAATCAGATATCACACCAAGATCCTCCGTGCTTGTAGGATTTAGTGGCGAAACTAAGAAAACCCTGGGGGACATCAAACTCCCAATTTATGTGGAAGGATTACATAATTATCAAAAATTTTGTGTTATTGACTGTTTGTCTTGTTGTAATGTTATCCTTGGCAGGCCCTGGATACATGATATGAAGGCAGTCCCATCCACCTACCATCAATGTGTGAAGCTCCCTAGCCCATGGGGAATAATCAAAATCGACAGTGATCAGCAGGAGGCTAAGGATTGTTACACCTCGTCAATGAAACCAGCCTCGAAGCCAAGGGAGCAATAGCAATTACAGTATCCTCCAAGGGATGTCTTGGAGGCAAGAGAGCAGGATGTGGACGAAATCCTCTTGGATCCTGATGATCCTGAGTCCAAAATATACATCGGATCAGGGATCCTTGGCAAGATGAAAGAAGACATAGTATCCTTCCTCAGAAGAAGAAAGTCTACCTTTGCATGGAAACACGAGGATATGACAGGTAAATTCTTAGGATATATGGTAACTCAGAGGGGCATTGAAGCAAGCCCGGAACAAATCAAAGCATTGGTGAATATCAAATCCCCTGCCAACGCTAAGGATGTGCAAAGGCTAACAGGCAGGATAGCAGCTCTAAACAAATTCATATCCAAATCCTCAGAAAGGTGTAAGGAATTCTATGATATCCTAAGGAAGAACAAGAAATTTGAGTGGACTGAAAAGCATGAGAATGCTTTACAAGCCCTCAAAGCATACATGTCCTCAGCTCCAGCATTGATGAAACCAGAAAAAGGAGATGTGTTATCCTTATACCTTGCGGTATCCTCAAAAGCGGAAACCAGAGATGTCCGGAAGAATGGCTAAGTGGGCAGTAAAGCTTAGTGCCCATGATATAAGATATGAGCCCAGAACAGCCATCAAATCTCAAGCATTAGCAGACTTTGTGGCTGATTTCAGTAGTGATCTACAAAAGGAAGCCGAATTGGAGGTCCAGCAGCTGGATGAGACCAAGGATCCTTGGATACTACATACTGATGGATCCTCAAATGTCAAAGGCACAGGGCTCGGCATACTACTAAAATCGCCACAGGGGGACATAATACCCCACTCCATAGCTTGTGAGTTCCAAGCAAATAACAATGAGGCTGAATATGAAGCCTTAATCGCTGGTTTGCAAATTGCTAAACATATGGGGATCAGGTATCTTGAGGTATACGTGGATTCATTGTTAATCACCAATCACTTTAATGGATCCTATGCTGTTAAAGGTGAAAAACTAACCAAATATTTAGAGATAGTCAAAGAATTGGCACTCTCCTTTGTTTCTTTCAGTTTAACACAGGTACCGAGGGAGGAAAATACAGAAGCTTATGCATTGGCCAATCTAGGATCATCTTTGAAGATCCCAGAGGATATAAGTATCCCCATCATCCATATCCTGGCTCCTGCTATTAAAAATCAGGTGGCCATGGAAATAGAAGAGGATACTGCAATGATCCCTAGTGAGGATACTCAATCTTATTCAGGATCATGGATCTCACCAATCATGAGATACTTACAACACGGGGAGATTCCTATGGGAGAAAATCCTAGGGCTTTCAGGATTAAGGTATCTCAATTCACAATCTTAAATAATGTGCTATATAAGCGATCTCTTGCAGGACCATATTTAAGATGTATCGAGGATCCTGAAGTTCAAGAAGTTTTAAAAGACTTCCATGAAGGAGACTGTGGCAACCACACTGGGGGCAGGGCATTATTCTCAAGGATCTTAAGGACAGGATACTACTGGCCAACTATGAAAAGGGATGCTGTGGAGTATGCTAAGAAGTGTGATCCTTGTCAAAGATACAGCAATATCCTTCATCAGCCGGCTGAATTTCTACATCCTATTCCATCCTCTTGGCCATTTATGAGATGGGGAATGGATATAATTGGCAAGCTCCCTAAGGCACCTGGTGGAAAAGTATTCATGCTTGCCATGACTGACTACTTCTCCAAGTGGATAGAGGCTGAAGCTTTTACCCAAGTCAGAGAAAAGGAAGTTATATCCTTTATTAAAAGAAACATTATAACTAGATTTGGCATTCCTTCTGAAATTGTATGTGATAATGGTTCCCAATTTATTGGGAGCAGGACTACTAACTTTTGTGACAGCTGGGGGATTAAGATGATAACATCAACACCAGTCCACCCACAAGCCAATGGTCAAGCAGAATTATCCAACAAGATCATCATCAATAATCTGAAGAAGAAACTTGGATCCAAGAAGGGGAAATGGGCAGAGGAATTGCCTTATGTGCTTTGGGCTGATAGGACAACTCCCAAGAATGCTACTGGTCAAACACCCTTCTCTTTAGTGCTTGGGGCAGAAGCAGTGATCCCAACAGAAATGGTGGTTCCAACTGCTAGAACAAGTACTCGTGATCCTGAAGGAAATGCTGCAAACTTGGCTCAGGACTTAGATACTATTGAGGAAATCAGGGATCTGGCTAGGATAAGGATGGCGAGCTACCAACAAAGAATGGCTGGTGCTTACAACAAAAATGTCAGAATAAGGAAATTCCAGATTGGGGATATGGTGTTGAGGAAAGCATTCTAGAATACCATCAATCCTGCTGATGGGAAATTGGCACCAAATTGGGAAGGCCCTTACTTGATTGAAGCCGAAGCAGGAAAGGGGGCATATAGATTGCTAACCATGGAAGGAAATTTGTTACCAAGAGCCTGGAATGCTGTTCACTTAAAGAAATATTTCATGTGAACAGGATCCTCCTGGCACATATGATCCTTACATTGAAAGCATCCTCGAAGGATCCCAGTGATGTCAATGATCCTTACTCTGGTAAAATCCTAATCCTAAACTATTCCATTTTCTTATTTTTACCTAAGGATAAGGATCATGTATCCTTCATCCTCCTCTCACGAGAATTTGAGTTCTGATAGTCCAGGTACCCTCAGCATATTATTGATAGTCTTCAAAAGCATCTCAGATCCTTGGGTTCAACCCCAGTTATCCTTGGGCTTGTCCCCAGTTTTCGCCTGTAGCGCACGATGATCCTGGTATAGTTCACGTCTTTGGGACCAGTACCCGCTTTAGGGGCTGATAACCTCATCGTACTGGCTATACCTAGGATCCTACGTATAATGGTAGACGTACCATACATCCGTTCCTAAGGTTTCTAACGTTTTCACGTTAGCTAAGGTTTTGGCATTTTCATGTCACTAAGTTTGGATAGTCGCCAGTAAGGGCCATACTCCAGTTTACATACGATCCTTGGGCTTGTCCCCAGTTATCCTTCGGGCTTGTCCCCAGTTATCCTTTGGGCTTGTCCCCAGTTATCCTTCGGGCTTGTCCCCAGTGATCCTTTGGGCATGTCCCCAGTTACTAACTTATCCTTTATATTGGCTTAGTCCCAAGTTATGTTCTATTTTTCAGGTTTTCAAAGTCAAACAATTAAGGATCCTTAATCCTTATTATCCATTAAAGTTTCATTTATGGTTATCCTGATTAAAGGTTAGGATCCTAACTTGGATCCTCAGGTATGATCCTTAATTATTTTCAGTTTCATTCATTATTCATTTGAATAACCCTTAGACCTTGACAACTGAACCTATGATCCTTAAAATAAACTACTTTGAAAATTTTTGATTATAGGATATTTGATCCAGGATCATATCCTAAATTTCTTAAATAAAATTTGCTTAACTTTTCTTACTCAAACGAATATGTACTAAAACAATTGGAAATTAAAAGGATAACAATACGAGATAAGCCAAAAAGATTAGAGTTATTTTATTAACAAAGGTATAAAACCCTTCAAAGTTGTCAAAATTGCCAACCCACGTTTCTACCAGCAAAACGTGGCCCGTCCACATGGGTTGGCAAAGGGTGTCCATTGTTTGTGCGGTCATAGCATGCAGGTAAATAAAAGGCGGCAGGATCACAATGGCTTCATCCCCCAAACAGAGGATCCCTCCACCATTTGCAATCCTACCTATTGTCTGAAGGATCCTGGATCCTTAATCCTAAAACTATTGTTCAAATTTACAGACCATAATTGTTTCTAAAAAACATCAACAACCACAAAAAAATTGGGCTCCGGCTATGTCTAGAAGTTTCCTTAATCACCCAATCCTGCAGCTCAAGCCTTCGCCGCACCATCACCACCAGCTCCACTTACCTCTCCACCCCGATCCTTGCCAACATCACCACCCTCAAGCATCGCCTCCTCATGCTTCTCATAATCAAAGTTGATCAGCATTTTGGCAGCTTCATCCTTGGTAGCCCGGAGCTCCTTCTCAAGATCAGCAATCTTGAGATCCTTCAGCACACCCATTTGTTGGAGGTCAGCAATTTGGCGGTCCTGATCCTCGACGTGGCCAACATAAGTCTCTATCTCAGCAAATTTCTGCAAGGAAAACAGGGCATAACGTCAGAAACAAGTGATCCTCAAAACTGTCAGGATAACAAACAGGGGCAGTGATCCTTACCTCGTTGAAGTAGTCCAGAAACTGTTGGCGGAGCAGGGCAGGCCTTGTAAATCCTCAGAGGCCTTTCTCTTCTTTCCTTTACCCCTAATAGGTGCTTTAGGGGCTGAAGCAGTTGGGCTGGCAGCAGGAGTCTTCTCCCTTGCAGATTTGACATTAGTAAGATCATCAATACCGAACTTTGAAGCAGACTTAGAGGATTTTCCAGCACCTACACAACCAAAATAAGATAAGTATTCTAATTAGACTTAAAAATCCTACCTAGAATTACTTTTTAAATAAGGATACTTACTTGACATTGTGACAGAGGCAGAGGATACTTCTTGGGAATCTTAGGTAGCAACCTGGAAAGTTCTTGTCTCCGGATCAAGCTTCTTAAAAGCCAAAAGTCTCTCTTTTGCAGCAGGATCATATCCTAAATTTCTTAAATAAAATTTGCTTAACTTTTCTTACTCAAACGAATATGTACTAAAACAATTGGAAATTAAAAGGATAACAATACGAGATAAGCCAAAAAGATTAGAGTTATTTTATTAACAAAGGTATAAAACCCTTCAAAGTTGTCAAAATTGCCAACCCACGTTTCTACCAGCAAAACGTGGCCCGTCCACATGGGTTGGCAAAGGGTGTCCATTGTTTGTGCGGTCATAGCATGCAGGTAAATAAAAGGCGGCAGGATCACAATGGCTTCATCCCCCAAACAGAGGATCCCTCCACCATTTGCAATCCTACCTATTGTCTGAAGGATCCTGGATCCTTAATCCTAAAACTATTGTTCAAATTTACAGACCATAATTGTTTCTAAAAAACATCAACAACCACAAAAAAATTGGGCTCCGGCTATGTCTAGAAGTTTCCTTAATCACCCAATCCTGCAGCTCAAGCCTTCGCCGCACCATCACCACCAGCTCCACTTGCCTCTCCACCCCGATCCTTGCCAACATCACCACCCTCAAGCATCGCCTTCTCATGCTTCTCATAATCAAAGTTGATCAGCATTTTGGCAGCTTCATCCTTGGTAGCCCGGAGCTCCTTCTCAAGATCAGCAATCTTGAGATCCTTCAGCACACCCATTTGTTGGAGGTCAGCAATTTGGCGGTCCTGATCCTCGACGTGGCCAACATAAGTCTCTATCTCAGCAAATTTCTGCAAGGAAAACAGGGCATAACGTCAGAAACAAGTGATCCTCAAAACTGTCAGGATAACAAACAGGGGCAGTGATCCTTACCTCGTTGAAGTAGTCCAGAAACTGTTGGCGGAGCAGGGCAGGCCATGTAAATCCTCAGAGGCCTTTCTCTTCTTTCCTTTACCCCTAATAGGTGCTTTAGGGGCTGAAGCAGTTGGGCTGGCAGCAGGAGTCTTCTTCCTTGCAGATTTGACATTAGTAAGATCATCAATACCGAACTTTGAAGCAGACTTAGAGGATTTTCCAGCACCTACACAACCAAAATAAGATAAGTATTCTAATTAGACTTAAAAATCCTACCTAGAATTACTTTTTAAATAAGGATACTTACTTGACATTGTGACAGAGGCAGAGGATACTTCTTGGGAATCTTAGGTAGCAACCTGGAAAGTTCTTGTCTCCGGATCAAGCTTCTTAAAAGCCAAAAGTCTCTCTTTTGCAGCAGGGGTCAACCTAAGACGAGAAATGGATATAGCTGCACAATAAACAAGAAAATATCAGTGATCCTCATCCTAAGGAACAGGTTTTATGGTGATCCTTCTAGGATCCTCTATCCTACCATGAGTAGCCCACTCTTTGGGCAGATCCTTCCCATCAGGGATGGTGTCTCTCCTAACAAAAAAGAACCGTCGCTTCCAGTTCGTGTCGTTCTTGGTAACTTTGAAGACAGGGTGATCCTCCCCAGCTTTTCGCTTAAACAAATAGCGATGGGATCCGAAAGTGGTAAGATCATACATCTCAGCCAACTCCGCCATACCAAGGTCAATCCCCTCTTGATCAATGATCCTCTCAAGGGTGTATAACACCCTCCAGATCATGGGCATACCCTGGATATAGCAGATGCCGGTAAGAGAGAAAAAGGATTGAGTGAACTTTGGGAAAGGATACGAATATCCTATCAAGAACGGAGTAACCGGGAAAGCTACCCAAGTATCAGAAATAAAATCACTCAAAGCAGTGGGGGTAAAAGACTTGAAGATAGTGTTCGCCGGAAAGCATTGACGGATTCTGTCGATCTGAGGATCGGTAAAACAGCACCTCTCGGTGGGAGAATCTTTGATGATCCCTTGACCCTTCAAGGGACTGTTCTTCTTAGGATCCTTGTGTGGGGAGTTCCGGAGCAACATTTTTTCAAGACGATGGAAAGAAAAAGAAAAACAGAGCAAGCAAGATAGAAGGAGAAGGGGAATACCTGTTCAATCATCTGGTCGCGGTTATAAAGGGAAGAGTTCTCGAATTTAAATGCAAACGATCCTATCCCTATTTCTATTTATAATGATGATTTGTGCAGGGCTGTCATCTCCATGACGTCAGATCGCAACGGATAGTTCATTCTTAACGGCTATATATCCGTTGAGTTAGTTAGAGATAAGATTCAGCAAAATATAACTCGTTTATATTACATAAATACTCCTTATATTTTGGGGGTAATTGTTAGGGCTGGATTTTTATGACCTATGATCCTTACATGTGATCCTAACAAGTGATCCTTACTTCTTTGGCAGATAGTGATCCTCAGAGGAGCTCCAGGATCAGGATCACGGATCATCCTAAGGATCCTCACACTAACGATTGTTCTCTTTGGATTAAATGTTGTTTTGCAGGAGTTACTGATTGGACTTGGTCTTAGCAACGTAAACAAGGAATCTATCACGCTAATTTTGCACATGCATAATCAAAGATGGACGTTATGAAGAATATGGAAACTCAGCACAATTCAAGGGCGATTATTTAGGCTAAATTTACTTCTATTTCTAAAGAGGTAACGAGCTAGTAGTTAGGTGATTTGCCTAAAATAGAACCACACACACTTGTATAAAAGGCACTCTTGAACATTCGGAAGACACGACACATTTCTCACACACTTTGACACACGATACTATAGTGATCCTTGTACTTAGCTTGTTACCATCCGAAGTTGTAAAAATATCGTTTGTTATATTGAAGCTTGGTGATCGGTAGTTGCCATCACCCGAGGTTTTTTATGCCCGAGATCATTCATTGATCAAGGGCTTTTTCCTCGTATAAATCCTTGTGTCACTTGCATATTTTACATTAAAGTGATCCTTTACTTTATTCATCAAACCAAGCATCATTCCCCGTTTACATAGAGTTTGGTTGCATTATCCTTGTGTGATTTTTGACCAAAACAATAACGACGACTGATATAGTCGCCGAAACCGAGATAACTTCGCTGTGGAAAGTTATTCGGTTACCAAAGTCGCCTTTGGATTTTAATTTCGCCGGTAAATATGCTGGATAAATTCGCAGATCAGTCAAATTCGCCCAGTAACAGTTAATTTCGCCCAGTAACTATGGAAACTCAATCTGTTCGAAAATTGTGAAGATTTTTCTGATTTTCTAACAACTTCCTGCAAAATCAAAGCAGCAAATCAGCAAAGAATTTCGAAAATTTATCAAGAACCGATTGAATAAACTCAAGAACACGAAGAACAGTCTTCGAATCTTCAAGTCTATCAGTCGAAAACTTTTCCAGAATCAACCAAAACTTTCCAGAAATCCCTAATTTTTCAGGTTTCACAAATTTCGAAAAATCTCCCTGTTTCTGCAGCAATCAATTCTGAACCGAGCCTTCAAGAGCCTAACGCTCTGATACCAATTGTAGGTCCCCTTGAGTCTTATGGATCTTCACAGAATTGTCAATCCGATCAAGAGTGCGGAATCCTCTTGATCAGAATAAGCAGAAAACGTGTAGAAAACAGAAACAGCAATTCCAATCAAACCGGGTTTCTATTGATTATCAAACTTTCGTATTACAATCAATCTAAACCCTAACCCTCACAATTTCGTCCAAGCTAGTATGCTCTCACGAAATTCTCTCTCACACAAGTGTTTTTGGCTGATTCACTGATTAACCTAAACCCTAAAGCCTAACCTTGTTTATATAACACAAGGTTTACTATTTGGACTAGGGTTTACTACTTGGGCAAGGCCCAATTCGTCCCCCATACATCCAATTGGGTTTAGTTTAGCCCAAACACTATTATTTCACTAATACAAAGCTAAACCCGCTAACTGTTTATCGTTTAACTAATTACAAGATATCCAAAGACCAAATCTAAGCTGTTGTCACAGAATATGCACCAACAAACTCCCCCTTGACAATAGCTTCATAAAAACTTTGTCTTGAGTCAAAACTTTGTCTTCAGTCTTCTTGCAATCTTCAAGTAATCTTGCACTGTCTTTGGTCTTTGGATAGCTTCAGCTTCAATAGCCTCTGTCAGCAACAATTAGTACTCAAAAAGGGTTAGTTTTATGCCTTATTTGATGTAATTTATATGTTGCATTTTACACACATCATACACACAACAGAAAAAACACATAACACTTGAATTCTCTGCAAACACTTAGCAAAAACACACAATTACACTAGCAATTCAATGTATTGAGCTTGTTTTCTTCCGAAGTTGTACAAGGATCACTATTGTTTTTGCAATATAGTCGGTGATCGGTAGTTTCCATCACCCGAGGTTTTTTATGCCGGAGATCTTTTAAAGATCAAGGGCTTTTTCCTCGTATAAATCTCGGTGTTCATCGTTGATTTTTCGTTCATACATTTGTTCAGTGATTCAAGCATCATACCTCACAAAATCAGATTTGGTTGCATTATCCTTGTGTGATTTTTGACCAAAACAATTATGTTTTTATTTTGAAAGGTATGTTTTGAATATCCTGATCAAATATCCTGGTCAGGATACTAATGAAATGTCTTCTAAATTGTTAGGGGAGGATTTTCCAATGATTTGTGATCCTCAATTGCTGTTGGGTTTAGTGATCCTCACTTCTGTTTGAGCTAGTGATCCTCAGAAGTATTTCAGGAATAGGATCATGGATCATCATAAGGATCCTTATACTAACGATTGTCTGCTTTGAATATGATGTTGTTTTGCAGGAGTACGAGCTTGGACTTGGTCTTGGCAATATTCCTAGAGCATATTCCATGTTTATTCCGCACGTGCTTGGCCAATATGGACGTTATGGAGTTCGTGGGAGACTTGCATGAATTGCGGAATGTTTGTTAGCTTAGATATTTTCTATTTTTAAAGGGGATAGCGAGCTAGATAGAAACACTTGGCTATTTTTAGCTTAACACACACACTAGTAACTGCTCTCACCAGCTCTCAACAATTCACTTGGCGATTACACACTTTTTTGCACACTACACTATAGCGATCCTTGTAATTAGCTTGCTATCATCCGAAGTTGTAATACATTTCTCGTTTAACTTGAGTTGGTGATCGGTAGTTTCCATCACCCGAGGTTTTTATGCCGGAGATCATTCATTGATCAAGGGCTTTTTCCTCGTATAAATCTTTGTGTCACTTGTTCATTACATTTCAGAATGATCCTTAATATTGTTCATTGATTCAAGCATCACACCTCACAACAAAAAGTTTGATTGCATTATCATTGTTTGATTTTTGACCAAAATAGTTTGGCGCCCACCGTGGGGCAATTGGTGCTTCATTCCTAAGGAATTCTTGTTTTTGTGATCATTTCGGTTCGTTGCAATCAAGCAGATGGCTTCTTCAGCGAAGAACACCTCAAGTGCAATGCCGACAATAAGTTCTTCACAGGGCGTTCCACCTTTGCCTCCACCACGTTCTGGATCCCAGAAGATTGCTGAAAAGAGACCGACTCCTATTTTCTCAAAACCACCAACTTTTTCTGTTTCTTCTAATCCTACTACTGGTGACCTTTTTACTTTGATTTTGCAGATAAGGGATCACATATAAGAGCAGGACAAAACTAACGAAAAGATCCTCAAGGAGATTGGTGAAATAAAGAGACAGAAAAGATCAATGGAGGATCATTCTCCATTGATGCCTAGATCACTGAATTTTGACACTCCGGTCATAACTTCTCAGCATTCTGCAGCCCCAGATGCCCAATACTTGTGTGGAACAAGAGGAATGCACTACGGATCCTCAGCAACGTCTCAAGCTTTAGGATCCTATTTTCAACCAGCAGGATCCTTCTCTCAGCACCAAGGATCCTTTGTCAGCTTAGGAGGATACATGGGGACGCAGCAGATTCAAGGATCCTCTCGGGTACAAGGATCCTCTCAGGTTCAAGGATCATCTCAGGTTCAAGGATCCTCCTTTCAGCCTCAAGAATCCTCACAGGTTTTCGGATCCATGGATTATCCTCCAAGACCCCCATCCACAGTGCATCAAGGATCCAATGCTCCGCCGGATCTAGGATCCTTAAGAAGTTTGCAACCTGGAAGTTCTGATGTCCATCAAGGAGACTTCATCCCAATGCAAACCATTGCTTCTTCTGGTCCTTCGATCGTACCAGAGCCTCGACAATATGGATACACATCCGGGATTCCAAGCTTGAATCCACCAGGAGGTAACACTTTCAATAATTCTTATACCACTAACCATGGCCTTATGCAGGATACATGTATCAATCAAGCTATGGCTAGGGAGTTACAAAAGCTGAAGGATATGATATCTAGCGTTCCAGGGGTAGTTAAGCCTATTCCTGAAATTGCAGATGAGATCCATAAGATATCTCATTTTGCACCACCTATTTGTGATGCTGAGATACCCAAGAGGTTCCAAATACCAACCATGAAGTTATATGATGGCTCCACAAATCCTGAAGAACACATAGCTCAATACAGGGAAAGGATGGAGATGAACCCCATCCCAAAAAGGTTAAAGGAAGCATGTCTATGCAAGGGATTTGGATCCACCCTCACAGGATCAGCTCTTAAATGGTTGCTAAGTCTTCCCCCTACTTTATTACTTCATTTGCTAATCTAGTTAACTTGTTTAATAACCAATTTTCTTGTAGTAGAAAGTTTGAACGATTAACTAGTGATTTGTGTAGGATAACACAAGGTCAAAATGAATCACTTAGAGATTATATCACTAAGTTTTGCTTAGGGATTCGTTATTCTATGATGATCTTGTTATGACACCTTGCAGGAATCTCGATGAAGTGAGAACCAGGGCCCTTAGGTTCATCCGGTTAGAGGATGACAAAAGGATCCAGGAAAGACTAGCAGGATCCTCAAAACAGGAAAAACAAGGATCCTCTTTCAAGAGCAACAAGTTCAAATCCTACAACAAGTCTGATAACCAGAACGTGCATGCAGTGGAACATGAAGAGGATGATGAGGATTATCCTCCAATCTCTGAGTACTGTTTTTTTGTTGATAACAATGAACTGATTCTTGTGATGCAGGATCTAGGTGAGAAAGAAAGATGGCCGAGAAAAAGTGATAAACCAGCTGCTACAAAGGATAAATCCAAGTGGTGTGCTTATCACGAGGATTTTGGGCATCTCACTGAAGAGTGTATCGCACTAAGAAAGGAAATTGGTTACTTGTTAAGCAAGGGGCACTTAAAGGAACTTTTGGGACGAAAGAAGTTGAGAACCCAGGATCCTGAAAGGATCCTTGAAAAAGCTCCAGCTCCTCCAGCAGATGCACAAGTTATAAACTTCATATCTGGAGGCTCAGACATTTGTGGTACTTCCTTTTCAGCAGCCAAAAGACATGCCAAAGAAACCAAGATGGATAATGGAGACAGACCCATTCAAACATCCAGTGTTACCAAGGGCAAAGTCATAACTTTTGATGAGGATGATCGTGTTGACATCCAGGATCCTCATCATGACGGTCTCGTTATTACTCTTTTTATTTCTAACCATTTTGTTCGTAGGATCCTTGTAGATGGAGGAAGCTCTGTGAACATCATCCAGCTTGAAGTCCTTAAAAAGATGAATATTCCTGAATCCGACATTATACCAAGATCCTCAGTGCTTGTGGGATTCACTGGGGAGACCAAGAATACTCTGGGGGACATCAAACTCCCAATCTATATTGAAAGATTACATTCTTTTCAAAATTTTTGTGTTATAGATTGCTTATCCTGTTGTAATGTTATCTTGGCAGGCCTTGGATACATCACATGAAGGCAGTCCCATCCACTTATCATCAGTGTGTAAAGCTTCCTAGTCCGTGGGGAGTGGTAAAAATTGAGAGTGATCAGCAAGAGGCTAAGAACTGCTACACTTCATCAATGAAATCAGCCTCCAAGCCTACAGAGCAATAGCAATTAAAGTATCCTCCAAGGGATGTCTTGGAGGCCAGAGAACAGGATGTAAAAGAAATCTTGTTCAAAAGAAAAAATGGAAAGTGGAGGGTATGTGTTGTTGGAGGCCAGAGCAATAGCAATTAAAGTATCCAATGTGGTTGTTGTTCAAAAGAAAAATGGAAAGTGGAGGGTATGTGTCGACTTTACTGATTTAAACAAGGCATGTCCCAAGGATCCTTTCCCATTACCCCACATTGACTCCATGGTGGATGCTACCGCGGGTCATGAACTGTTAACTTTTATGGATGCTTCATCTGGATTCCAACAAATTCAGATGGAACCATCTGATCAAGAGGATACAGCCTTTATGACCGCAACTGGTATATATTGTTATATTGCTATCCCTGATCTTTCTGTTCATGACCTTCCTTTAAAGGGGTAACGAGCTAGAAATTAGAACACTTAGCCATTTTCAGCTACACACACTCTCGTACAACTGCACTCTTGAAGCATTCAGCAAATACTTAACAGTTTTCACACACTTTTACACATTTCACCATAGTGATCCTTGTACCTAGCTCGTTACTATCCGAAGTTGTAAACATTTATTGATTAATTTGAGCTTGGTGATCGGTAGTTTCCATCACCCGAGGTTTTTTATGCTGGAGGTCATTCATTGATCAAGGGCTTTTTCCTCGTATAAATCCTTGTGTCGTTTGTGCAATTTACATTGAAGTGATCCTTATCATTGTTCCTCATTTCAAAGCATCATACCCCATAACTAAGAGTTTGGTTGCATTATCCTCATCAGATTTTTAACCAAAACAGTTTGGCGCCCACCGTGGGGCAATTGGTGCTTCATTCCTAAGAAGTTTTTCTGTTGGTGATCATTCCGGTTCATTGCATACAAGTACATGGCTTCATCATTGAAGAATACATCTACTGCAATGTCTGCGGTCAACTCATCTCAGGGCATTCCACCTTTGCCTCCACCACCTGCTGGATCTCAGAAAAATGCTGAGAAGAAACCAACTCCCATTTTCTCCAAACCTCCAACTTCTTCTGCTTCTTACACTCCTACTACTAGTGACATGTTTACTTTGATTTTGCAGATGAAGGGTCATATAGAGCAACAGGATAAGACCAATGAAAGGATTCTCAAAGAAATCGGAGATCTCAAGTGTCACACCCCCAAAATCCACCTGCGGAGTACCACCGCGTGGGAGCGTGACTGACCAGGATCAAGCCATCAATCATATTGAACATAGCATAATATAAATAAAGTAATTCGTAAAACTCCATTCAATACAATTGACGTTTCAAAACAATCATAGTATCAGTAGCGGAAGCATAAGTAAATAACCCAAGTAAACCATAAGTTCAATTATTCGAAATGTTTAAACATAGCGTTCTTAACCCACTGCCCACAACGTCCCGCTCCTCCAGTGCAAGCTCCATAAGTACCTAAGGTCCTGCAAGGCATGCAGCAGATAATCAACAAACTAGTTGAGCGAGTTCACAGTTTATAGTTTAGTTTGGGTAATAGTGCGTTTGTTCAATTAAGTTTCGTATCGTATCAGTTCCATCGCGGCCTCACAGGCATGTGTGCGAAGATTATGTTCGTTAGTTCGCGACCGTAGTCTTTACCGACCAGGGTGTGTGCGAAGGCAATTGATCAGTTCGTTCGCGACCATAGTCTTTACCGACCAGGGTGTGTGCGAAGGCAGTTGAGTAGTTCGTAAGCATCAACAGTTTAATCGTTCGTTACAGTATCAAAGTATGCACAAGTAATCATCCAACCCATTCCCACCCTGGGAACCCATGCCTTGGCTGTGTGAACTCACCTTGGTTTGCTCGGTATGCTAAGTTATGCACTCACAAGTAATTAATCACGTCCTATTGTATACACGTATAGTAAATCAGTTCATGGTCGAAATGTTACGCATGCAATTAATTGTTCACATAGCAGTTAGTTTGCATATCGGCACAGCACGTAGTATGGCACGAATACGTTCATCACTAAGCATAGCATGTCAATTAAATCAACATATGTTCTATTGTTCCAGACATTATTCAAAACCCTAATATCTTTCGAATCAAATCATTATCTTTCGACATCAGTAATCATAATCATCAAAATGATCCTTCGGTCCGAAGGTTATGTTTCGAACTAACACTATCTTTCGACCCAAGTTATCTTTCGGTCAAACTAGGTTTCGGTCAATTAATGGTTCGGTCAAACTATCTGTCGGTCAAACTATCCTTCGGTCACTACTACTATGATTCGAAGGATAGGTATCTTTCGGTCCAACAGTGGTTCGATCAATAAGTATCCTTCGGCTAGTAACAGTTACGTTTATCCGATTAACCCTTAACACAATTTTCACAAATCTGCTAACATCAACAAGATCAAACAAGCATACTTCTCATGTTTATCAAGAACCCTAATCTGAATAACCAGATCATTCAAGCTACAAGATTATTCAAACCATCCGATTTACACATATGTTTTGATTACATAAACTTGTCCGATTACAATATCCAGCCGATTATTAATCTGGTTAACATACATATCCAATTCGTATACAAATCCGAGGAACATCCAAATTCTACCAATCATTCACAACCGAAAAACATGCAACCCTAATATCTTTCAAAACATACATACTATCCGATCACGATATGAACAATTTGGTTAACATATATCCGACTAGTATACGTATCCGATAAATCATACAATCCACATATTACAAGTAAATCGGTAAATCATATAATCACATACACCTTAAATACTAACCGGAATTGAGAGCAAAAAGGGAATTGTTCAGCAAATAATCTCCGGGTGTTTGTAATTGCCGTCACACACGAACTGAAAACTAGGGTTTTTCTTTGAAAATAACCATCAGTTTACATGCATCCTTATATATACGTATCACAGTAATGGGCCAAGCCCAACAGAACAACTGGGCCGAAACATATCGAAGGATATGTTTCGAGCGCGAAGGATATGTTTCGAGCGCGAAGGATATGTTTCGAGACTTCATATGTTTCGACATCCTTCGATTCATGCATCATGTTTCGTGGAACATCCTTCGTAGGTTGGGCCATGATTCACACTAACTAGCTAACATACAGTACAAGTTTCACAATATGGAACCCATTATACACAATCAAACAATTATGCACAATCAAGCAATCAAACATATATATATACTTTCATATCAGTCAAATGTGAAATTAAGTAATTAGTCAAACACATGCTCTTGTAATACGTATGAAATCAATCTTAGAAATTCGAGTTGTCACATTATCCCCAACTTGAAAGAAATTTCGTCCCGAAATTTGGTACGCACTTACTGAGGTAGCTAGGCAAGTTACATAGTTCACCGGTTTTCCTGGGGTGTCACATCATCCCCCCGTTGATTTGGAATTTCGTCCCGAAATTCAGTAGTAGTAGCTTCAGCCTCAGAAGTGGATGCATTGGTTTCGAATAGCTGGGGGTACTTTTCTCTCATCTGGTCTTCGCGTTCCCATGTATACTCTGGGCCACGCTGGGAGTTCCAACGAACTCGCACAAGAGGGATTCTCTTGTGTTTGAGGACCTTAACATCCCGGTCCGTGATTTCAACTGGTTCCTCGACGAACTGCAACCGCTCGTCGATAGTGAGTTCCTTAAAAGGAACTATGAGGGTCTCATCTGACAGGCACTTCTTCAGATTCGACACGTGAAATACATTGTGAACTGCACCGAGTTCAGGAGGTAGGTTTAATCTGTAGGCTACCTTGCCAATCTTTTCTAAGATTTCGAACGGTCCGACGTACCGCGGATTCAGTTTGCCTCTTTTACCAAAACGAACCACACCCTTCCAGGGTGAAACTTTCAATAAAACCCGGTCCCCGACCTCAAATTCCAATGGCTTTCTACGCTTGTCCGCGTAGGCTTTCTGACGGTCGCGTGCTGCCGCCATGCGTTGCCGTATCTGTGCTATCTTTTCTGTGGCGTCCACAACAGTCTCTGGACCCGTAATTTGACTATCCCCCACCTCTGCCCAACAGAGAGGTGACCGGCATTTACGTCCGTACAATGCCTCGAATGGAGCGGCTTGAATGCTGGTATGGTAACTGTTATTGTACGAGAACTCCACCAAAGGGAGGTGCTTTTCCCAGCCGTTGCCGAAATCGATAACACACGCTCGGAGCATGTCTTCTAGAGTTTGAATAGTTCGCTCAGACTGCCCATCCGTCTGAGGATGATATGCTGTGCTCATGTCTAATCGTGAGCCGAAGGATTTGTGCATCGCTTGCCAAAGCTCTGACGTGAATCGTGCATCGCGATCCGAAATAATAGAAGTGGGCACTCCGTGCCTCGAAACAACTTCTTTAAGGTAAACATCTGCTAGGGTGGAGAACTTATCCGTTTCCTTGATAGCCAAGAAGTGAGCAGACTTTGTGAGTCGATCAACGATTACCCAAATAGTGTCATTCCCACGCTGGGATCTAGGCAAGCCCGTAACGAAATCCATGGAAATTTCTTCCCATTTCCACTGCGGTATCTTGGGCTGCTGAAGTAGACCAGCTGGCTTCTGATATTCGACCTTGACCCTCGCACAGGTCAAACATTTTCCAACGTAAGTAGCGATGTGAGCCTTCATACTAGGCCACCAATAAGTAGTGCTGATGTCGTGGTACATTTTATCCGACCCTGGATGTACCGAATAGCGAGACTTGTGAGCTTCATCCATTACAAGTTCGCGTAACCCGCCATAAAGTGGGACCCAAATACGCCCCGTTACATAGTAAGCACCGTCTTCCTTTTGTTCCATGCGTTGCCTTGAGCCGCGTAAGGCTTCAGCTTTGACGTTTTCGGGTTTCAGTGCTTCTAACTGAGCAGCTCGTAACTGTGCAGGAAGACTGGACTGAATGGTAAGCTGTAGCGCTCGCACGCGCTTAGGTAGAGTGTCTTTCCGACTGAGGGCATCAGCCACAACATTGGCCTTGCCTGGATGATACTTGATGGCGCATTCGTAGTCGTTCAGAAGTTCAACCCATCTTCGTTGACGCATATTCAAATCCTTTTGCTTAAGGATATGCTCGAGACTCCTGTGATCGGTGTAAATCGTGCACCTGGTACCGTACAGGTAGTGTCGCCATATCTTAAGCGCGAAAACAACAGCTCCCAGCTCTAAATCGTGCGTCGTATAATTCCGTTCATGAACCTTGAGTTGCCGAGAGGCGTATGCGATAACTTTATCCCGTTGCATCAATACACAACCAAGCCCTTGTATTGATGCGTCACAATAAACCACGAAGTCATCCGTGCCCTCGGGCAGTGAGAGAATAGGCGCGCTGCAAAGCCTATCCTTTAAGTACTGAAAAGCGGTCTCTTGCGTATTACCCCATCTGTAAACGACACCTTTCTGTGTAAGCATAGTAAGTGGTTGCGCGATCTTTGAGAAGTCTTTAATAAATCGCCTGTAGTAACCTGCCAAACCCAAAAATTGGCGTATCTCTGTCGGTGTACGTGGTGCTGGCCAGTTTCTGATCGAATCAACCTTGGATGGATCGACATGAATCCCATCCTTGTTTACCACATGACCTAAGAAGTGGACTTCACGAAGCCAGAAGTCGCATTTTGAAAACTTTGCGTACAATTGCTCTTTTCGAAGAAGTTCCAAGATAAGGCGTAAGTGCTGCTCGTGCTCCTCCTGACTCTTGGAGTAGATCAAAATGTCGTCGATGAAGACGATAACAAACTTGTCGAGATAGGGTTTGCACACCCTGTTCATAAGATCCATGAAGACTGCTGGCGCGTTTGTAAGCCCGAATGGCATGACCAGAAACTCGTAGTGACCATAACGAGTTCTGAAAGCAGTTTTGGAGACGTCCTCATCCCGGACTCTCAGCTGATGATACCCTGACCTCAAATCGATCTTGGAATAGTAACACGACCCTTGCAACTGGTCGAATAAGTCATCTATGCGTGGAAGAGGATAACGGTTCTTCACCGTCACCTTGTTGAGTTCACGATAGTCGATGCACATCCTGAACGTACCGTCTTTCTTCTTCACAAATAACACTGGAGCTCCCCAAGGCGAAGAGCTTGGACGAATAAAGCCCTTTTCCAAGAGCTCTTGCAGCTGTTTCGACAGTTCTTCCAGTTCGGTTGGAGCTAAACGATATGGTGCGCGGGCTATTGGCGCTGCTCCAGGAGCCAATTCAATCTGAAACTCGACTTGACGATGAGGCGGTAAGCCTGGTAAATCTTCAGGAAACACCTGAGGGAAGTCGCGTACAACTGGGAGATCCTCCAGCTTCTTTTCCTTTGCTGATGCATCAGTAACGAGGGCCAAAATGGCAGTATGCCCCTTTCGTAAACATTTCTGCGCCTTCAAGTAAGAGATGATGCCAACCACAGCACCACTCTTGTCGCCCTGAACTTCGAGAGGTTCTTGACTGGAGCGAGGAATACGAATAACCTTTTCCTTGCATAAGATCTCTGCGTGATGTTGAGATAACCAATCCATGCCGATGACGACGTCGAAGCTACCCAAGACTATGGGTATAAGATCAATCGTGAAAGTCTGACCCGCTAGAACAATGCTACAACCCTTGACTACATGAGCGGCTTCTACACTTTTACCATTCGCTAGTTCTACGACGTGTTTAGTGTCTAGAGGTGTTGGTGTACGTTTTAATAAGTTACTCATTTTCATGGACATATAACTTGTATCAGCACCCGAATCAAATAAGACAGTAACATAAATATCGTCGAGAAGAAACTTACCCATAACCACATTGGGATCATTCACTGCATCTCCTCGACCCAACACAAAAGCACGACCACGAGCTTCATTGCCGTTGTTGTTTCCCCCGTTGTTGTTGTTACCATTACCCTGATTGTTGTTATTCCCGTTGCCCTGGTTTTTGTTGTTATTGCGATTCTGGTTCAACTGGGGACAATCGCGTTTGTAGTGACCTTCAGCCCCACACTGGAAACACCCCCGGTTTCCACGCTGTGGCTGCTGCTGCTGATTCTGTGGAGCTGGCGGTGGAAGTTGCTGGTTCTGATTCACTGGTCGCGCGCTTCTACAATCTTTGGCCTCATGGCCCATCTTGTGGCATCTTTGACATTGACTCCTGCGACATCTTCCACTGTGGTGTTTGTTGCACCTGTTACACCACGGGTGATTTCCCTTATAACCACTATGTCCCTGACTGCCCGATGACTGCTGACTCGGACTCTGGTAATCGTTGGTGCGACGTTGCTGAGTTTGGGACTGAACAGACGCTGATCCCCTGCTGGAATCCCCGTCCCACTTTCTTTTATTCTCGCTGGGTGTGGCAGAAGTAGCAGCAGTGGGAGTGACTGAAGTAACAGCTGTAGCAGTAGCGCCGACACGCTTCGGCAGTTTATTCTGATCCACTGCCTGATCGGTGATGCGGTGAGCGAGACGCTGTATTTCCTGGATATTGTTGAGGTTAGCCGAGGTAACGTGGCTCTGTATTTCTGGCACCAAACCTTTAAGATACAACTCGATACGCTTGTAAGGAGGGTCCACCATAGTTGGACATAACACAGCCAACTCATTTGATCTCTTGGTGTAAGCTTCAATTTCCGAACCAACCATCTTCAGATTATACAACTCGTCCTCCAACTTGTGAATGTCTTCTCTAGTGCAGTATTCCCTCTTGATCAGTTCTTTGAATTCATTCCAGGGTGTGGCGTTAGCAGCTGCCAACCCTAAAATCTGCACTTGTGCGTTCCACCAAGTGAGCGCAATCCCTTCAAGTGTGCCAGTGGCGAATTTCACCCTGCGAGCCTCAGGGCATTCACACATCTCGAAAACTGACTCGAGCTTTTCAATCCAGTGGAGGAGTCCAACTGCTCCCTCCGTGCCACTGAACGAGCTAGGACGACAGTCCATGAAAGTCTTGAAGGTACACGCAGGTTGTTGCTGAGCGGGTTGACCTGCTTGGGCGGCTGCAACTGCCGCAGCAACGAGAGCCTCTAGCTGGGCTTGAGTCATGGTAATTCGTGCGGCCATTGATCTTCACATCAAAGGCAACATAAGTGAGAAAGGTTCGCGAATAGTGCGATGACAGAAGAGTGTAAGCACATAAGTATTCTCATGCAATGTCAAGTTGTGAGCAAGGTAATGTAAGCATACTACGAGCAAAGTTCTATGCAAATTCTAGCATGTAGGCAATAAACATAAACCTTATTACCTAGGAAGTTGAGTCTTGCACGTGGAGCGAAGCGTCGTTGTGGATCGTTGAGAGCACTGTTCTGGTTATAGTCTGGTTTTAATAAAAACGTTTTTCCCATATTAAAACCAAGTTCTCTATAACCAATGGCTCTGATACCAATCTGTCACACCCCCAAAATCCACCTGCGGAGTACCACCGCGTGGGAGCGTGACTGACCAGGATCAAGCCATCAATCATATTGAACATAGCATAATATAAATAAAGTAATTCGTAAAACTCCATTCAATACAATTGACGTTTCAAAACAATCATAGTATCAGTAGCGGAAGCATAAGTAAATAACCCAAGTAAACCATAAGTTCAATTATTCGAAATGTTTAAACATAGCGTTCTTAACCCACTGCCCACAACGTCCCGCTCCTCCAGTGCAAGCTCCATAAGTACCTAAGGTCCTGCAAGGCATGCAGCAGATAATCAACAAACTAGTTGAGCGAGTTCACAGTTTATAGTTTAGTTTGGGTAATAGTGCGTTTGTTCAATTAAGTTTCGTATCGTATCAGTTCCATCGCGGCCTCACAGGCATGTGTGCGAAGATTATGTTCGTTAGTTCGCGACCGTAGTCTTTACCGACCAGGGTGTGTGCGAAGGCAATTGATCAGTTCGTTCGCGACCATAGTCTTTACCGACCAGGGTGTGTGCGAAGGCAGTTGAGTAGTTCGTAAGCATCAACAGTTTAATCGTTCGTTACAGTATCAAAGTATGCACAAGTAATCATCCAACCCATTCCCACCCTGGGAACCCATGCCTTGGCTGTGTGAACTCACCTTGGTTTGCTCGGTATGCTAAGTTATGCACTCACAAGTAATTAATCACGTCCTATTGTATACACGTATAGTAAATCAGTTCATGGTCGAAATGTTACGCATGCAATTAATTGTTCACATAGCAGTTAGTTTGCATATCGGCACAGCACGTAGTATGGCACGAATACGTTCATCACTAAGCATAGCATGTCAATTAAATCAACATATGTTCTATTGTTCCAGACATTATTCAAAACCCTAATATCTTTCGAATCAAATCATTATCTTTCGACATCAGTAATCATAATCATCAAAATGATCCTTCGGTCCGAAGGTTATGTTTCGAACTAACACTATCTTTCGACCCAAGTTATCTTTCGGTCAAACTAGGTTTCGGTCAATTAATGGTTCGGTCAAACTATCTGTCGGTCAAACTATCCTTCGGTCACTACTACTATGATTCGAAGGATAGGTATCTTTCGGTCCAACAGTGGTTCGATCAATAAGTATCCTTCGGCTAGTAACAGTTACGTTTATCCGATTAACCCTTAACACAATTTTCACAAATCTGCTAACATCAACAAGATCAAACAAGCATACTTCTCATGTTTATCAAGAACCCTAATCTGAATAACCAGATCATTCAAGCTACAAGATTATTCAAACCATCCGATTTACACATATGTTTTGATTACATAAACTTGTCCGATTACAATATCCAGCCGATTATTAATCTGGTTAACATACATATCCAATTCGTATACAAATCCGAGGAACATCCAAATTCTACCAATCATTCACAACCGAAAAACATGCAACCCTAATATCTTTCAAAACATACATACTATCCGATCACGATATGAACAATTTGGTTAACATATATCCGACTAGTATACGTATCCGATAAATCATACAATCCACATATTACAAGTAAATCGGTAAATCATATAATCACATACACCTTAAATACTAACCGGAATTGAGAGCAAAAAGGGAATTGTTCAGCAAATAATCTCCGGGTGTTTGTAATTGCCGTCACACACGAACTGAAAACTAGGGTTTTTCTTTGAAAATAACCATCAGTTTACATGCATCCTTATATATACGTATCACAGTAATGGGCCAAGCCCAACAGAAAAACTGGGCCGAAACATATCGAAGGATATGTTTCGAGCGCGAAGGATATGTTTCGAGCGCGAAGGATATGTTTCGAGACTTCATATGTTTCGACATCCTTCGATTCATGCATCATGTTTCGTGGAACATCCTTCGTAGGTTGGGCCATGATTCACACTAACTAGCTAACATACAGTACAAGTTTCACAATATGGAACCCATTATACACAATCAAACAATTATGCACAATCAAGCAATCAAACATATATATATACTTTCATATCAATCAAATGTGAAATTAAGTAATTAGTCAAACACATGCTCTTGTAATACGTATGAAATCAATCTTAGAAATTCGAGTTGTCACATCAAGAAACAAAAGAAAACGGTAGAGGATCATTCCCCATTGGTGCCCAGATCCTTGAATTTTGATACTCCGGTGATTACTTCTCAGCCATCAGTGGTTCCAGATGTTCAATATGTGGGTGGACCAAAAGGAGTGCACTACGGATCAACAACAGTGACTCAGGCATCAGGTTCATATTTCCAGCCAACAGGATCCTATCCTCAGCATATGGGATCCCTCATGAGTTCAGGAGGATACTCAGAAGCGTAGCAGATTCAGGGGTTCTGGCCGTTTCCAGGATCATCCCAGGTTCAAGGATCCTCCTTCGTTCCAGGATCATCCCAGGTTCAAGGATCCTCCTTCGTTCCAGGATCATCCCAGGTTCAAGGATCCTCCTTTGTTCCAGGATCATCCCAGGTTCAAGGATCCTCCTTTGTTCCAGGATCATCCCAGGTTCAAGGATCCTCCTTTGTTCCAGGATCATCCCAGGTTCAAGGATCCTCCTTCGTTCCAGGATCATCCTAGGTTCTAGGATCTTCCATCGTTCCAGGGTCATCCCAGTTTCAAGGATCCTTCCAGATGCCAGGATCCTTAAGGAGTTTGCAAACAGGAAGTTCAGATGTCCATCAGGGAGATTTTATTCCGATGCAGACCATTGCTTCTACCGGTCCTTCGATCATTCCAAAGTCTCAACCATATGGGTTCACATCCGGTGTTCCTAATTTGAACCCGGTGGGAGGTAACACTCTTAATAATTCTCTTACCACTAACCATGGATTCATGCAGGATACAGGTATCAACCATGCCATGGCCAGAGAGTTGCAAAAGTTGAAGGATATGATATCAAGTGTTCCAGGAGTGGTCAAACCTATCCCAGAGATTGCAGATGGAAGCCATAAGATATCTCGTTTTGCACCACCAATTTGTGATGCTGAGATACCCAAAAGATTCCATGTGCCAACCATGAAGTTGTATGATGGTTCGACGGATCCTGAAGAGCATATAGCACAATACAGGGAAAGGATGGAGATCAATCCAATCCCAGAAAGGTTAAAGGAAGCATGCCTGTGCAAGGGATTCGGATCCACTCTTACTGGATCAGCTCTCAAATGGCTGCTAAGTCTTCCCCCTACTCTATTACCTCATTTGCTAATCTAGTTAACCTATTTAATAATCAGTTTTCTTGTAGTAGAAAATTTGAACGATTAACTAGTGATCTATGTAGGATAACCCAGGGGCATAATGAATCATTAAGGGATTACATTACCAAATTTAGTAAAGAATCCTTAGATATTCCCAACCTGGATATAGCCACGGCTGTTGAGGCCTTCAAAATGGGATTGCTTAGGGATTCATTGTTCTATGATGATCTTGTTATGACACCATGCAGGAACCTAGATGAGGAAAGAACCCGGGCACTCAGGTTCATCCGGCTAGAAGATGATAAGAGGATCCAGGAGATATTAGCAGGATCCTCAAAACAAGAGAAGCAAGGATCCTCGTTCAAGAATAATAAGTTCAGATCCTATAACAAATCTGATAACCAGAACGTGCATGCTGTTGATCAGGAAGAGGATGACGAGGATTATCCTCCAATTTTTGAATATTGTCTTTCTGTTGATAACAATGAACTAATCCTTGCAATGCAGAATCTAGGTGACAAAGCTAGATGGCCCAGGAAAAATGACAGACCAGCTGCAACCAAAGATAAATCAAAGTGGTGTGCATACCATGAAGATTTTGGGCATCTTACAGAAGAATGCATTGCACTAAGAAAGGAAATTGGATACTTGTTGAGCAAGGGGCATCTAACAGAATTGTTGGGTAGAAAAAAGTCAAGGACTCAGGATCCTGAAAGGATCCCTGAGTAAGCTCCGGCCCCTCCAGCAGATGCACAAGTAATTAACTTTATTTCTGGAGGATCAGACATTTGTGGCACATCCTTCTCAGCAGCTAAAAGGCATGCAAAGGAAACCAAAATGGATAGTGGAGAAAGACCCATTCGAACATCAAGTGTCTCCGAAGGAAGAGTCATAACCTTTGATGAGGATGATCGCGTTGATATCCAGGATCCTCATCACGATGGTTTAGTTATTACTCTCTTCATTTCTAACCATTTTGTCCGCAGGATCCTTATAGACGGAGGTAGCTCAGTGAACATTATCCAGCTTGACGTTCTAAAGAAGATGGGTATTCCTGAATCGGATATCATACCAAGATCCTCCGTGCTCGTGGGATTCAGTGGCGAAACTAAGAATACCCTGGGGGACATTAAACTCCCAATATACGTCGAAGGCCTACATTCTTATCAAAAATTTTGTGTTATTGACTGTTTATCTTGTTGTAATGTTATCTTTGGCAGGCCCTGGATACACGATATGAAGGCAGTCCCATCTACCTACCATCAATGTGTGAAGCTCCCTAGTCCTTGGGGAATAGTCAAGATTGATAGTGATCAGCAGGAGGCTAAGAACTGCTACACTTCATCGATGAAACCAGCCTCGAAGTCAAGGGAGCAATAGCAATCAAAGCATCCTCCAAGGGATGTCTTGGAGGCAAGAGAGCAGGATGTGGTAGAAATCCTCGTGGATCCTGATGATCCTGAATCTAAAATCTATATCGGATCAGGGATCCTTGACAAAATGAAAGAGGACCTTGTATCCTTCCTAAAAAGGAGGAAAACTACCTTTGCATGGAATCATGAGGATATGACAGGTATATCTAAGGATATTATCACTCATAAACATGGCATTGACAGGTCATTCAAACCAATCCATCAAAAAAGGAGGAAGTTTGCACCAGAAAGAAATGCCATTATCCAGGAAGAGGTAGAGAAATTGCTCCGGGCAGGTATGATTAGAGAGGTCAAGTATCCAAGATGGTTGGCCAATGTGGTTGTTGTTCAAAAGAAAAATGGAAAGTGGAGGGTATGTGTCGATTTCACAGATTTAAATAAGGCATGTCCCAAGGATCCTTTCCCATTACCCCACATTGACTCCATGGTGGATGCAACGGCGGGTCATGAACTGTTGACTTTTATGGATGCTTCATCTGGATTTCAACAAATTCAGATGGAACCATCTGATCAAGAGGATACGGCCTTTATGACTCCAACCGGTATATATTGTTATATTGCTATGCCGTTTGGATTAAGGAATGCAGGTGCAACATATCAAAGGCTGGTGAATATGTTGTTCAAGGATCAGATTGGACAAAATATGGAGGTTTACATAGATGATATGGTGGTAAAATCCGTAAAAGCTGAGGATCACCTAAGGGACTTGGAGGAAGCATTCGATATCCTTGACAAATATAACATGAAACTTAATCCTTCAAAATGTCACTTTGGTGTTAAAGCAGGTAAATTCTTAGGATACATGGTGACCAAGAGAGGCATTGAAGCTAGCCCGGAACAAATCAAAGCCTTAGTGAATATCAAATCTCCTGCCAATGCTAAGGATGTCCAGAGGCTAACAGGCAGGATAGTAGCTTTGAACAGATTTATATCCAAATCCTCAGAGAAGTGCAAAGAATTCTATGATATCCTAAGGAAGAACAAGAAATTTGAGTGGACTGAGAAGCATGAAAATGCCTTAAGAGCTCTCAAAGATTACCTATCCTCAGCCCCGGCCTTGATGAAACCAGAAAAAGGCGATGTGCTATCCTTATCTCTTGCAGTATCCTCCAAAGCAGTAAGTGCAGTCCTTGTTAAGGATCATGAAGGTACACAACATCCTGTGTATTATGTAAGTAAGAGTTTACTTGATGCCGAATCCAGGTATTCACACCTTGAAAAGCTTATTCTTGCATTAATCATGGCATCTACTAAGTTAAGACATTATTTTGAAACTCATGTTGTTGTTGTTAAAACTAATTTTCCAATTAAGAATGTCCTCAGGAAACCAGAGATGTCAGGAAGGATGGCAAAGTGGGCAGTGAAGCTTAGTGCCTATGATATAAGATATGAGCCTAGGACAGCCATCAAATCCCAAGCATTGGCTGACTTTGTGGATGATTTCAGTAGTGATTTACATAAAGAAGCTGAGTTAGAAGTCCAGCAGCTAGAGGAGACCAAGGATCCTTGGATACTCTATACAGATGGATCCTCAAATGTCAAAAGCACAGGGCTTGGAATACTACTAAAATCGCCACAGGGGGACATAATACTCCACTCTATAGCTTGTGAGTTCCAAACCACTAACAATGAGGTTGAGTATGAAGCCTTGATTGCTGGTTTGCAAATTGCTAAGCATATGGGGATCAGGTATCTTGAGGTACATGTAGATTCATTGTTAATTACAAATCACTTTAATGGATCCTATGCTGTTAAAGGTGAAAAGCTAACCAAATATTTAGAGATAGTCAAAGAATTGGCACTCTCTTTTGTTTCCTTTAGTTTGACACAGGTACCAAGGGAAGAAAATACAGAAGCTGATGCACTGGCTAACTTAGGATCATCTTTGAAGATCCCGAAGGATATAAGTATCCCCATTATCCATGTCTTGGCTCCTGCCATCGAGGATCATGTGGCCATGGAAATAGGGGAAGATTCTGCGATGATCCCTAGTGAGGATACTCAATCTCATTCAGGATCAGGATCATGGATCTCACCAATCATGAGATACTTACAACACGGAGAGATTCCTACAGGAGAAAACCCTAGGGCTTTCAAAATTAAGGTATCTCAATTCACAATCTTAAATAATATGTTGTATAAGCGATCTCTTGCAGGACCATATTTAAGATGCATTGAGGATCCTGAAATCCAAGAAGTTTTAAAAGACTTCCATGAAGGAGATTGTGGAAACCACACTGGGGGCAGGACATTGTTCTCAAGGATCCTGAGGACAGGATACTACTGGCCAACTATGAAAAGAGATGCTGTGGAATATGCTAAAAAGTGTGATCCTTGTCAGAGACACAGCAATATCCTTCATCAGTCGGCTGAATTTTTACATCCTATATCCTCCTCTTGGCCATTTATGAGATGGGGCATGGATATAGTTGGTAAGCTCCCTAAGGCACCTGGTGGAAAAGTGTTCATGCTAGCTATGACTGATTACTTCTCCAAGTGGATAGAGGCTGAAGCTTTTGCCCAAGTCAGAGAAAAGGAAGTTATATCCTTCATTAAAAGAAATATTATAACTAGATTTGGTATTCCTTCTGAAATTATATGTGATAATTGTTTTGGTCAAAAATCACACAAGGATAATGCAACCAAACTCTTTGTAAACGGGGAATGATGCTTGGTATGATGAACAAAGTAAAGGATCACTTAAATGTAGATTGCACAAGTGACACAAAGATTTATACGAGGAAAAAGCCCTTGATCAATGAATGATCTCCGGCATAAAAAACCTCGGGTGATGGAAACTACCGATCACCAAACTCTAATATAAGAAACAATGTTTACAACTTCGGATGGTAACGAGCTAGGTACAAAGATCGCTATGGTGTGGTATGCTAGAGTGTGTAAGAAATGTGTTGTGTCTTCCAAATGGCGAAGAGTGCCTTTTATATAAGTGTGTGGGGTCGTATTTTAGGTAAATTACCTAACTACTAGCTCGTTACCCCTTTTGAAATAGAAGTAAATTTAGCCTAAATAATTGCCCTTGAATTGTGCTAAGTTTCCATATTCTCCACAACGTCTATTTCTGGTAATACGTGTGCGAGATTAGCGTGGAGGATTCCTTAATTACGTTGCCAAGACCAGGTCCAACTCGTAATTCCTGCAAAACAACATTAAATATAAAGAGAACAATCGTTAGTATGAGTATCCTTAGGATGATCCATGATCCTGATCCTGAAGCTCTTCTGAGGATCACTATCTGCCAAAGAAACAAGGATCACTGGTTAGGATATCATGTAAGGATCATATGTCATTAAAAATCCAGCCCTAACAATTGCCCCCAAAATATAAGGAGTATTTATCTAATATAGACGAGTTATATTTTGCCGGTCTTATCCATAACTAACTCAACGGATATATAGCCGTTAAGATGGAACTATCCGTTGTGATCTGACGTCATGGAAGTAACAGCCCTGCACAAATCATCATTATAAATAGAAATAGGGATAGGATCGAATGCATTTAAATTCGAGAACTCTTCCCTTTATAACCGCGATCAGAGAATTAAACAAGTATTCCCCTTCTCCTTCTACCTTGCTTGCTCTGTTTTTCTTTTTCTTTCTATCGTCTTGAAAAGATGTTGCTCCGGAACTCCCCGCACAAGGATCCTAAGAAGAACAGTCCCTTGAAGGGTCAAGGGATCATCAAGGATTCTCCCTCTGAGAGGTGTTGTTTTACCGACTCTCAGATCGACAAAATTCGTCATTGCTTTCCGGCGAACACCCTTTTCAAATCTTTTACCCCGACTGCTTTGAGTGATTTTATTTCTGATACTTGGGTAGCTTTCCCGGTTACTCCTTTCTTGATAGGATATTCGTATCCTTTTCCCCAATTCACCCAATCTTTCTTCTCCCTTACCGGCATCAGCTATATCCAGGCTATGCCGATGATCTGGAGGGTGTTATACACCCTTGAAAGGATCATTGGGCAAGAGGGTATTGACCTTGGCATGGCGGAGTTGGCTGAGATGTATGATCTTACCACTTTTGGATCCCACCGATACTTGTTTAAGCGAAAAGCTGGAGAGGATCATCCTGTCTTCAAAGTTACCAAGAACGACACGAACTGGAAGCGACGGTTCTTTTTTGTTAGGAGAGATACCATCCCTGATGGGAAGGATTTGCCCAAGGAGTGGGCTACTCATGGTAGGATAGAGGATCCTGGAAGGATCACCGTAGGACCTATCTTTTAGCATATGGATTACTGATGTTCTGTTTTTTTTGTGCAGCTATCTCCATCTCTCATCTGAAGTTGATACCTGCTGCAAAAGAGAGACTTTTGGCCTTTAAGAAGCTTGATCCGGAGACAAGAACTTTCCAGGTTGCTACCCAGGATTCCCAAGAAGTATCCTCTGCCTCTGTCACAATGTCAAGTAAGTATCCTCATTTAAAAAGTAATTCTATGTAGGATTTTCAAGTTTAATTAGAATACTTATCTTATTTTGGTTGTGTAGGTGCTGGAAAATCCTCTAAGTCTGCTTCAAAGTTCGGTATTGATGATCTTGCTAATGTTAAATCTGCAAGGAAGAAGACTCCTGCTGCTAGCCCAACTGCTTCAGCCCCTAAAGCACCTATTAGGGGTAAAGGAAAGAAGAGAAAGGCCTCTGAGGATTTACAAGGTCTGCCCCTGCTCCGCCAACAGTTTCTAGACTACTTCAACGAGGTAAGGATCACTGCCCCTGTTTCTTATCCTGACAGTTTTGAGGATCACTTGTTTCTGACGCTATGCCTTGTTTTCCTTGCAGAAATTTGCTGAGATAGAGACTTATGTTGGCCACGTCGAGGATCAAGACCGCCAAATTGCTGACCTCCAACAGATGGGTGTGCTGAAGGATCTTAAGATAGCTGATCTTGAGAAGGAGCTCCGGGCCACCAATGATAAAGCTGCCAGGATGCTGATCAATTTTGATTATGAGAAGCATGAGATCACCCAGGATGCCAAGGTCTCTGCTGCGATAACCATGTATAAGATCCAGCTGCAGATGGCTGCGGAGGCTCAGGATCCTGCCTTCGACAAGAGCACATGGGACGTTGAGGGCTGGAAGGCGAGGCTGGCAGAGTTGGAGGATGATGAAGAGGCTGAGGAGGTCCCGATGCTTGAGGGTGGTGATGTTGGCAAGGATCAGGGTGGAGAGGCAAGTGGAGCTGGTGGTGATGGTGTAGCGAAGGCTTGAGCTACAGGATTGGGCGATGAAGGAAACTTCTAGACATAGCCGGAGCCCAATTTTTTTTGTGTTTGTTGATGTTTTTAAACAATTATGGTCTGTAACTTCGAACAATAGGTTTTAGGGTTAAGGATCCAGGATCCTTCAGACAATAGGTATGATTACACATGGTGGAGGGATCCTCTGTTTGGGGGATGAAGCCATTGTGATCCTGCCGCCTTTTAATTTCCTGCATGCTATGACCGCACAAACAATGGACACCCTTTGCCAACCCATGTGGACGGGCCACGTTTTGCTGGTAGAAACGTGGGTTGGCAATTTTGACAACTTATGAAGGGTTTTAAACCTTTGTTAATAGAATAACTCTAATCTTTTTGGCTTATCTCGTATTGTTATCCTTTTAATTTCCAATTGTTTTGATAGATATTTGTTTGAGTAAGAAAAGTTAAGCAAATTATGTTTAAGAAATTTAGGATATGATCCTGGATCAAATATCCTATAATCGAAAATTTTCGAAGTAGTTTATTTTAAGGATCATAGGTTCAGTTGTCAAAGTCTATGGGTTATTCAAATAATGTATGAAATCGAAAATAATTAAGGATCATACCTGAGGATCCAAGTTAGGATCCTAACCTCTAATCAGGATAACCATAAATGAAACTTTAATGGATAATAAGGATCAAGGATCCTTAATTGTTTAACTTTGAAAACCTGAATAATAGAACATAACTTGGGACTAAGCCAATATAAAAGATAAGTTAGTAACTGGGGACATGCCCAAAGGATAACTGGGGACAAGCCCGAAGGATAACTGGGGACAAGCCCGAAGGATAACTGGGGACAAGCCCAAGGATCGTATGTAAACTGGAGTATGGCCCTCACTGGCGACTATCCAAACTTAGTGACATGAAAATGCCAAAACCTTAGCTAACGTGAAAACGTTAGAAACCTTAGGAACGGATGTATGGTACGTCTACCATTATACGTAGGATCCTAGGTATAGCCAGTACGATGAGGTTATCAGCCCCTAAAGTGGGTACTGGTCCCAAAGACGTGAACTATACCAGGATCATCGTGCGCTACAGGCGAAACTGGGGGCAAGCCCAAACTGGGGACAGGCCCAAAACTTTGGAGGGTTAGCCAACCACTTTGATCTTCTGTAAAATGATAACAACTCTGCAAAAGCTTAAACTTTGTGAAAATAGATGTTAACTGATTAACATCTTTAACTTATGATAAGTAATAAGTATAAAATGAGTGAAAATGAAAATGAAAGTAATGTGTTACCAAATGTAGAATCATATATCCTTTGAAGATCCTGGATCCTTAATCAGAATACCGGTATCACTGAGGATCCCTGATCCTTCTTACTTAAATTATTTTTTGAAATGAACAGCATTCCAAGCTCTTGGTAGGAGATCACCATCCATTGTTATCAAATGATATGATCCCTTTCCTGATCCAGCTTCAATTAGATAGGGGTTTTCCCACTTTGGTGTTAGCTCGCCATCAGAAGGATTTGTAGTGTTCTGGAATGCTTTTCTTAGCACAAAATCACCAACTTGAAACCTTCTAATCCTGACATTCTTGTTGTACGCTCCAACCATTCTTTGTTGATAACTGTCGATTTCCTTTTTTCTATCTTTGAGCGAAAGCTTCTTCTTAGGATGCAGATGTTATGTTGGTTGGTGTAGAATATTACTGTGTCTTTGACAAGCATCACACTTCTTTGTGTATTCCACAGCATACGTCTTCATGGTAGGCCAATAGTATCCTGTTTTAAGGATCCTTGAGAATAGTGCTTTGCCCCCAGTGTGGTTTCCACAGTCTCCTTGACTTTGAAAGCTTTAGGATTTTGTCTTGTAGAGATCTCTCCATGTTGTATATATCTTAGGATTGGAGGAATCCAGGATCCTGAATTCGACTGTGCAGGATCACCAGGTATGATTGCAGAATCCTTCACTATCTCCATGGCTATGTGATTCTCAATTGCAGGAGTTAAAACATGGGTAATGAGTATTTTTCACATCTTCTGGCATCTTTAGGAATGATCCAAGGTTAGTTATTTTCTTCCCTGGGTACCTGTGGTAGACTGAAAAAGCAGAAGAATCTGCCAGTTTCCTGACTATTTCTAAGTACTTGATTAGCTTTTCACATTTGACAGTGGAAGAACTATTATAATGATTAGTAATTGATAGAGAATCTACATATACTTGAAGATACCTGATCCTCATATTATTAGCTAATTGCAAACCTGCTATCAAGGCCTCATACTCTGCCTCATGATTAGTGGTTTGGAATTCACATGCAATGGATTGGGGTATAATGTCCCCCTGTGGCGATTTTAGTAGTGTGCTTTGTCCAGTTCCTTTAACATTTGAAGCTCCATCCATGAAGAGTGTCCAAGGATCCCTGGTCTTCTCAAGTTGTTGAACTTCTAATCCAGCTTCCCTTTGTAGATCACTACTGAAATCAGCCACAAAGTCAGCTAAAGCTTCGGACTTGATGACGGTCCTAGGTTCATACTTAATGTCATATGCATTAAGCTTGACTATCCATTTTGCCATTCTACCTGCTATTTTAGTTTTCCTGAGAACATTCTTGATAGAAATGTTAGTTTTCACAATAATGGTGTGAGTCTCAAAATAATGTCCACGTTTAGCAGAAGCCATAATTAAATCAAGAATTAATTTCTTCAAATGAGAATACCTGGCCTCAGCATCAAGTAGAATTTTACTTACATAGTATACCGGATGTTGAGAGCCTTCATGATCCTTAACTAGGATCACACTCACTACTTTAGCTGAAATAGCTAAGTATAAGGATAACGATTCTCCATTTTCTGGTTTCATCAGGGCTGGTGCTGAGGATAGATGATCCTTAAGAACGTTAAGTGCAGCTTCATGCCTATCAGTCCACTCAAACTTGTCTTTGAGCAATTTGTCTACCTCTTCTTGGATAATGGCATTCCTTTCAAGTGTAAACTTTCTCCTTTTTTGGTGGATTGGTTTGAATGACCTGTCAATGCCAAGTTTATGAGTGATACTATCCTTAGATATACCTGTCATATCTTCATGTTTCCAAGCGGAGGTAGATTTTCTTCTTTCCAAGAAGGATACTAAATCCTGCTAAATACTGTCTAGGATCCAGATCCTATAAAAATTTTGGATTCAGGATCCTCTGAGTTCAACATAATATCCTTGACGTCTTGCTCTCTTGCCTCCATGATGTCTTGCTCCTTGGAGGCTGGCTTCTTTGAAGAAGTGTAATAGTTTTTTGCCTCCTGCTGATCACTTTCTATCTTCACCGTATCTCATAGAGTTGGGACCTTGACACATTGATGATATGTTGAGAGGGATTGCCTTCATATCGTGTATCCACGGCCTCTATGTAGATAGGAAGTTTGGTGTCCCCCAATGTAATCTTTGTCTCTCCAAGGATAGATGATCTTTGGACAATATCAGATTCAAGGATGTCCATTCTATCGAGGACATCCAACTGGATTATGTTCACTGAGCTTTTCCCATCAATGAGAATCCTGCGAACAAAATGGTTAGATATAAATAATGTAATAACTACACCGTCGTGATGAGGATCCTGAATGTCCGCACAGTTATCCTCATCATATGATATCACTTTCTTCTGGGTAAGGATGGAGGTCCGAACAGGTTTGCCCCCATTCTCCATCTTTGTTTCCTTTGCACGTCTCTTAGCTGCTGAGAACCTCCGGAGATGAAATGGATGATTCAAGCATCGGATGGTGGAGGAGGAGCTTTTTCAGGAATTTTCTCAGGATACTTGATCCTTGACTTTTTCCTTCCAAGCAATTCCTTCAAGTATCCTTTGCTCTAAAGATAACCTATCTCCTTCCTAAATGCTATGCACTCATCTATGAGATGACCAGAATACCCATGGTAAGCACACCATTTCGATTTGTCCTCGGTGGCAGACGGTTTGTCATTCTTCCTTGGCCACCTAACCTTGTCACCTAAACTCTGGAAGGAGGAACCTTGAACCTGCGAGGATCCTTGAGCCTGAAAGGATCCTTGAACCTGCGAGGATCCTTGAGCCTGAGAGGATCCTTGAACCTGCGAGGATCCTTGACCCTGCGAGGATCCTTGAACCTACGAGGATCCTTGAACCTGCGAGGATCCTTGAACCTGCGAGGATCCTTGAACCTGAGAGGATCCTTGAACCTGCGAGGATCCTTGAATCTGAGACATTGCCGATGATCCAGAACGTATTCCTGTTGATCCACCCTGGTATTGGACATGTGGAGCTGCAAAGTTCTGGGAAGTTATGACCGGAGTGTCGAAATTCAGCGACCACGACATCAAAGGGGAGTGATCCTCTGCTGATTTTATCAATTTCGCGAAGGATCCTGCCATTAGTTTTGACCTGCTGCTGTGATCCTTCATCTGCACAATCAAAGCATAAAAATCGCTGTTAGTAAGTGTAGAGGAAGAAACAACAGTTGGTTTTGTGAAAACGGGGGTTGTCTTTTTCGGAGAATTCTCAGCATTTTTCTGGAATGCAATGGGGAGATGATGCAAAGGCGGAATGCCCTGTGAAAAAGTGACCGCCGACATAGAGCTTGGAGTGTTCTTCGCTGGAGAAGCCATGTGGTTGAAGGTAATGAACCGAAATAAATGAAATGAACAAAATTTCTCAGAATTGAAGCACCAATTGCCCCACGGTGGGCGCCAAACTGTTTTTGTCAAAAATCACACAAGGATAATGCAACCAAACTCTTTGTAAACGGGGAACGATGCTTGGTATGATGAACAAAGTAAAGGATCACTTAAATGTAGATTGCACAAGTGACACAAAGATTTATACGAGGAAAAAGCCCTTCATCAATGAATGATCTCCGGCATAAAAAACCTCGGGTGATGGAAACTACCGATCACCAAACTCTAATATAAGAAACAATGTTTACAACTTCGGATGGTAACGAGCTAGGTACAAAGATCGCTACGGTGTGGTATGCTAGAGTGTGTAAGAAATGTGTTGTGTCTTCCAAATGGCGAAGAGTGCCTTTTATATAAGTGTGTGGGGTCGTATTTTAGGTAAATTACCTAACTACTAGCTCGTTACCCCTTTTGAAATAGAAGTAAATTTAGCCTAAATAATTGCCCTTGAATTGTGCTAAGTTTCCATATTCTCCACAACGTCTATTTCTGGTAATACGTGTGCGAGATTAGCGTGGAGGATTCCTTAATTACGTTGCCAAGACCAGGTCCAACTCGTAATTCCTGCAAAACAACATTAAATATAAAGAGAACAATCGTTAGTATGAGGATCCTTAGGATGATCCATGATCCTGATCCTGAAGCTCTTCTGAGGATCACTATCTGCCAAAGAAACAAGGATCACTGGTTAGGATATCATGTAAGGATCATATGTCATTAAAAATCGAGCCCTAACAATAATGGTTCCCAATTTATTGGGGGCAGAACTACTAACTTTTGTGACAGCTGGGGGATTAAGATGATAACATCCACACCAGTCCACCCACAAGCTAATGGTCAAGCAGAATCATCCAACAAGATCATCATCAACAATTTGAAGAAGAAGCTTGGATCCAAGAAAGGGAAATGGGCAGAAGAACTACCTTATGTGCTTTGGGCTGATAGGGCAACCCCCAAGAATGCTACTGGCCAGACTCCATTCTCCTTGGTATTTGGGGTAGAATCAGTGATCCCAATAGAAATGGTTGTTCCAACTGCTAGAACAAGTACCCGTGATCCTGAGGAAAATGATGAGAACTTGGCTCAAGACCTGGATACCATTGAAGAAATCAGGGATCTAGCTAGGATAAGGATGGCCAGTTATCAACAAAGAATGGCTGGTGCTTACAACAAAAATGTCAGGATCAGGAAGTTTCAAGTTGGAGATATGGTATTAAGGAAAGCATTTCAGAATACCACCAATCCTGCTGATGGAAAATTGGCACCAAAATGGGAAGGCCCTTATTTGATTGAAGCTGAAGCAGGAAAGGGGGCATATAGATTGCTAACCATGGAAGGTGATTTGCTACCAAGAGCTTGGAATGCTGTCCACTTGAAAAAATATTTCATGTGAGCAGGATCCTCATGGCACAGATGATCCTTACATTAGGGGTATCCTTGAAGGATCCTTAAAGCATCAATGATCCTTACTCTGGTAATGTCCTAATCTTGAACTATTTCATTTCCTTATTTTCTCATATAAGGATAAGGATCATGTGTCCTTTATCCATCTATCATATAACTCTGAGTTTTGAAAGTTCAGGTATCCTTAGCAAAATGTTGATTATCCACAGAAGCAATCCGTTCCTTGGGTTTAACCCTAGTTATTTGGGCTTGACCCCAGTTCCGCCTGTAGCGCATGATGATCCTGGTATAGTTCAAGGCATTGGGACCAGTACTCGATTTAGGGGCTGATAATTCCATTGTACTGGCTATACCTAGGATCCTACGTATAATGGTAGACGTACCATACATCCGTTCCTAAGGTTTCTAACGTTTTCATGTTAGTTAAGGTTTTGGCATTGTCATGCCACTAAGTTTGGATAGTCGCCAATTAGGGCCATACTCCAGTTTACATACGATCCTTGGGCTTGTCCCCAGTTATCCTTGGGCTTGTCCCCAGTTATCCTTGGGCTTGTCCCCAGTTATCATTGGGCTTGTCCCCAGTTATCCTTGGGCTTGTCCCCAGTTGCTAACTCTTATCTTATATTGGCTTAGTCCCAAGTTATGCTCTATTTCAGGTCCTTGGAGTTAAACAACTAGGGATCCTTGATCCTTACTTCTCTCTAAGGTTTATCTTATAGTTATCCTGATTATGGTTAGGATCCTAACTTGGATCCTCAGGTATGATCCTTAACTATTTCAATTCTATTCGTTGATTATTTGAATAACCCTTGTAATTTGACAACTAAACTTGTAATTTTTAAAATATATTACTTTTCGAGATTCTTCAAATATAGGATATTTGATCTTGGATCATATCCTAAATATTTTTATTCTGACTTATTCGAAATTACCTATTTAAACAAGTGTACATCAAAACAATTGAGAATTAAAGAGACAAAAAGGATAACAACACAAGATAAGCCACAAAAGATTAAGGTTTTATTTATTAACAAAAGGTTAACCCTTAAAAGGTTGTCAAAATTACCTACCCCGAGCATCTACCAGCAATACGTGGCCCGTCCGCTGGGGTAGGTAAAGGGTGTCCATGATAATAAGTTCTAAGTAGTGCAGGGATATAAGGGCGGCAGGATCACAATGGCTTCATCCCCCAAACAGAGGATCCCTCCACCATTTGCAATCCTGCCTATTGTCTGAAGGATCCTAGATCCTTAATCCTAAAAACTATTGTTCGGTACAAACCATCAAATTGTTCAACAAAACAACCATCAAACTAAAAAAATTGGGCTCCGGCTATGTCTAGAAATTTCCATCATCGCCCAATCACGCAGCCTAAACCTTCGCTTCATCACCACCTCCGGCTCCACTTGCTTCACCACCTTGATCCTTGCCACTGCCTCCAGCCTCAATTGTCAGGATCTCTTCAGCCTCCACTTCATCATCCAGCTCAGCCAGCCTTGCCTTCCAGCCCTCCACATCCCAGGTGCTCCTGTCAAAGTCAGGATCCTGAGCTTCCAAGGCCATCTGCAATTTGGTCTTGTACATCGCTATGGCGGCAGAGACTTTGGCATCCTCGGTGATCTCATGCCTCTCGTAGTCAAAGTTGATCAACACCTTGGCCATCTCATTTTTGGCATTCTGGAGATCCTTCTGAAGATCAGCAATCTTGAGATCCTTTAGCAGTGCAACCTGTTGGAGGTCAGCAATCTTCCTATCCTGATCCTCAACGTGGCCAACGTAGTCCTCAATCTCAGCGGATTTCTGCAAAGAAGACAAAGGATAATTTAGGATCAGGTGATCCTCAAACAAGCAGGATATACAAGCAGACCTTGCAGATCCTCAGCTTCGGAGGCTTTTCTCTTCTTTCCTCCCCTTCCTTTGAGGGGTGCCTTGGGGATTGAAGCAGTTGGGCTGGTAGGAGTTTTCTTCTTGGAGGATCTGACATTGGTAAGATCAGTGACGCTGAACTTTGAAGCAGATTTGGTGGATTTTCCAGCACCTACACAACCAAAACAAGATAAGTATCTTTACCTTACTTATACTTCACTATTTATTTGAATTTTTAAACAAAGATACTTACTTGACATCGTGACAGAGCCTGAGGATACCTCCTGTGAATCCTGGGTGGTTGTCTTGAAAGATCTTGTTTCAGGATCAAGTCTCTTGAAGGCGACAAGTCTCTCTTTGGCAGCAGGAGTCAGTCTGAGATGTGAGACGGTGATAGCTGCACAACAAAAAACAAAAGGGGTCAGTGATCCTTATATGAAAAGAAAGTTCTCTGGTGATCCTTCTCAGGATCCTCCGTCCTACCATGGGTAGTCCATTTCCAGGGTAGATCCTTCCCTTTAGGGATAGAATCTCTTTTGACGAAAAAGAAACGCCGCTTCCAGTTAGTATCGTTCTTGGTGGCTTTGAAGATCGGGTGTTCCTCACCAGGTTTACGTTTGAACAAATAACGATGAGAGTCAAAGGTAGTGAGATCATACAACTCTCCCAGCTCTGACATTCCTAGCTCTATCCCCTCCTGCTCGATGATCCTTTCAAGGGTATACAAAACCCTCCAGATCATCGGCATGGCTTGGATGTAAGAGATGCCGGTTAAGGAGAAGAAAGATTGGGTAAAGGCTGGAAAAGGATATGTATAACCTATGGTAAACGGGGTCACAGGAAAAGCAACCCAGTTGTCGGAAATATGATCACTCAGGGTATTGGAATCGAAGGATTTAAACACAGTATTCGCCGGGAAACAATAGCGGATCCTATCAATCCGCGGATCGGTGAAACAACAACGTTCTTTTATGGAATCTTCAATGATCCCCTAGCTCTTCAGTGGGCTGTTCTTCGGGTGATCCTTAGCTGGGGAGTTCCGGAGCAACATCTTTGACAGAATGATGGAAAGAGAAATAAAACAGAGCAAGAGAAGGAAGAAGATGAAGAGAGAATACCTGTTTATCTTCGGATGGGATTATAAAGGGAGTATCTCTGAAATTTAAATGCAAAACGATCCTATCTCTATCTCCTATTTATAATCATGATTCTGCACTTCTGTGATGTCAGGATTGCAACAGATAGTTCTATATTAACGGCTATATATCCGTTATTTAGTTGAGGATAAGAACAAGAAAATATAACTCGCACATATTACGAATTACTCCTTATATTTTGGGGGCAATTGTTAGGGGAGGATTTTCTAATAACCCGTGATCCTTATTTGTTATCCTAACAATGATCCTTACTTCTGTGGCAGATAGTGATCCTCAGAAGTGCTTCAGGATCAGGATCATGGATCACCTTAAGGATCCTCATACTAACGATTGTTTGTTTGAATTTCGTATTGTTTTGCAGGAGTAACAAGCTTGACCTGGTCTTGGCAACGTTGCTATGGAATATTCCACGGGTATTTCGCACACATTTGACTAGAAATGGACGTTGTGGAGAACGTGGGAGCATGGCACAGAATTCGGATAGTTTGTTAGTGTAGTTAACTTCTATTTTTAAAGGGGTAACGAGCTAGAAATTAGAACACTTAGCCATTTTCAGCTACACACACTCTCGTACAACTGCACTCTTGAAGCATTCAGCAAATACTTAACAGTTTTCACACACTTTTACACATTTCACCATAGTGATCCTTGTACCTAGCTCGTTACTATCCGAAGTTGTAAACATTTATTGATTAATTTGAGCTTGGTGATTGGTAGTTTCCATCACCCGAGGTTTTTTATGCCGGAGATCATTCATTGATCAAGGGCTTTTTCCTCGGATAAATCTTTGTGTCGTTTGTGCAATTTACATTGAAGTGATCCTTATCATTGTTCCTCATTTCAAAGCATCATACCCCATAACTAAGAGTTTGGTTGCATTATCCTCATCAGATTTTTAACCAAAACATATCCTGCCGCATATCTTGAACTGAGTTTGTTGTTTTCTTGTACACAACTGATTTTAGGAAGCTTGCACCTCCCCTTGCTGAATCACAGAGGAGGATTGACGCTATCAGACTCCTTCCCGAAGCTGAAAGAAGTTTTAACCCGTCTCCACCATCTCCAAGCCCTCTTTCCAGTGTAAACATGTCTGGTAAGGATCCTGTTCAATATCCTGCATACATGCTTTTATTTGAAATATTTAGGAAAAAAATTTACTCCCTTTGTGTAGATTCCAGCAAAGTTCCAATCCTCCTTGACCTTGACGAGCTTGACAGTTATCCCACTCCGGTCATAGTCAAGAAAGAGACCCTTGCTGCCACCATCTCCAAGCCGCTTCCGGCTCCCAAGGCTAATCCGAGGACCCGTGCTTCCACCATAAAAAAGAGGAAGGGCTCTGAAGATAGTGCCCCAGGCTCCGAAGGGTTCTCCTATGATGAGTGTTTTGGTCGAAAATCACACAAGGATAATGTAACCAAACTTTATGTAAACGGGGTATGATGCTTGGTTAATTATAAAAGTAAAGGATCACTCTTATGAGAAATATGCAAAGACACAATGATTTATATGAGGAAAAAGCCCTTGATCAATATATAATCTCCGGCATAAAAAACCTCGGGTGATGGCAACTACCGATCACCAAACTTCAATATAAGAACAAAACGGTTACAACTTCGGATGATAATGAGCTGAGTACAAGGATCACTATTGTTTCGAGTGTCTAAGTGTGTGAGAGTTGCGTTGTATGTCGTGTGTTCTTCCAAACGAGGAAGAGTGGTATTTATACAAGTGTAGGTGACCTATTTTAGGTAAAAAGACTAATAATCAGCTCATTACCCCTTTAGAAATAAAAGACAATCTAGCCTAAATTGCCGCCCATAAATCAAGCTAAGTTTCCATATCCTTTGCAACGTCTATCTTCGATTAAGCTAATGCCATAATTGTGAAGACGCGTCCCTTGATTATGATGCTGAGAGCGTATCCTGCTAGATGTTCCTGCAAAATAATGTTGTATTACACGAAGGTAATTATTAGCATGAGGATCCTTTCAATGGTCCATGATCCTGATCCTGAAGTCCTGCTGAGGATCACTGTCTGCCAAAGAAACAAGGATCACTGGTTAGGATCACGTATAAGGATCACGTATGATAAAAATCCAGCCCTAACAATTGCCCCCAAAATATAAGGAGTTTATTGTAAATAAACGAGTTATATTTTGCTCTGATCTTATCTTCAACGGACTATTCGGATAACTAGCCGTTATAAGCGGACTAGCCGTTGTGATCATTACGTCACAGATGTGACAATCCCTGCAAATCATGATTATAAATAGGAGATAGGGTTAGGATCACTCTGCATTTAAATTCGAGATATCTTCCCTTTATAATCGCTACCGGAGATTGACCAGGTACTCTCTTCTTCTCTCTTTCCTTTCTTCCTTCTCTTGCTCTGTTTTTTGCTTTTATTCTGTTTTTGTTCCATCACATGCATGTTGCTCCGGAATTCTCCACACAAGGATTCCAAGAAGAGTAGTCCCCTAAAAAGCCAAGGGATCATCAAGGACTCTCCTACGGAGAGATGTTGCTTTACTGATGCCCACGTAGACAGGATTCGTCATTGCTTTCCGGCGAATGCTGTTTTCAAATCCTTCACACCTACTGCTTTGAGCGACTTTGTTTCAGACGTTTGGGTGGCCTTTCCTGCTACTCCGTTCACCATAGGGTATTCGTATCCTTTTCCAGCCTTCACCCAATCCTTCTTTTCTTTAACCGGCATATCTTATATCCAAGCTATGCCGATGATCTGGAGGGTCTTGTATACCTTCGAGAGGATCATCGAGCAGAAGGGAATTGATCTTGGGATGGCGGAGTTGGCCGAGCTTTATGATCTTACCACATTTGGTTCTCATCGATACTTGCTGAAGCGGAAAGCCGGGGAGGATCACCCTGTCTTCAAGGTCACTAAGAACGATACAAACTGGAAGCGTCGCTTTTTCTTTGTTAGAAGGGATACCATCCCAGATGGGGAGGATCTGCCCAAGGAATGGGCTACTCATGGTAGGATAGAGGATCCTGGAAGGATCACTATCAGATTTGCCTTATGTGATGAGGATCACTAACGTCTCTTTTCTTTTGTCTTTCGTGCAGCTATTTCCGTTGCTCACCTAAAATTGACCCCTGCTGCAAGAGAAAGAGTCTTAGCTTTTAAAAAGCTTGATCCTGAGGTCAGAAGTTTCCAAGTCACCGTCCAAGACTCACAAGAAGTATCCTCTGCATCTGCCACTATGTCAAGTAAGTATCCTTATAGAAAATAAATTATATGTAAGATTGTTTGATTAATAAGGCAACTTATCTTGATTTTGATTGTGTAGGCGCCGGGAAGTCTGCCAAGTCTGTCAAATCTGCTTCCAAATTTGGGATAAGTGATCTTGCCAATGTCAAGTCTTCGAGGAAGAAGGCTCCTGCTGCTAGTCCTTCAGCTTCAGCTCCTAAGGCACCTATCCGAGGCAAGGGGAAGAAGAGGAAAACTTCTGAGGATCTCCAAGGATTTCCCCTCCTTCGTCAGCAATTCCTTGATTATTTTGACGAAGTTAGGATCACTGCCCCTGTTGATTGTCCTGACAAGTTTAGGGATCACCTATGTCTGATGTTGTTTTCCTGTTTTTCTTGTAGAAATTCACCGAAATGGAGACTTATGTTAACCAGGTTGAAGATCAAGATCGTCAAATTACCGACCTCCAACAGATGGGTGTGCAGAAGGATCTCAAGATTGCTGATCTTGAGAAGGAGATCCGGGCTGTTAAGGACGAGGCTGTCAAAGCATTGATCAACTTTGATTATGAAAAGCATGACATTACTCAGGATGCTAAAGTCTCTGCCGCGATAGCTATGTACAAGATACAACTGTAGATGGCTACGGAGGCTCAGGATCCTTCCTTCGATAAGAGCACATGGGATGTTGAAGGCTGGAAAGCAAGGCTGGCGGAACTGGAGGACGAGGATGAAGCCGAGGATATCCCAATGCTGGAGGGTGGTGATGCTGACAAGGATCAAGGCGGAGAAGCTGGTGGTGACGAAGCAGCGAAGGTGTAGGCTGCATGATTGGGCGATGATGGATATTTTTGACTAGGCCGGAGCCCAATTTTTTAGGTTTGGTTATAGTTTCTTGTGGTTGTTGATGGTTTGTGAAACAATTATGGTCTGTAATCTCCGAACAATAGTTTTTAGGGTTAAGGATCCTGGATCCTTTGAACAATAGGTAGGATTGCAAAAGGTGGAGGGATCCTCTGTTTGGGGGATGAAGCCTTTGTGATCCTGCCGCTTTTACTTTCCTGTACCTGCTAAGACCGCATAGACAATGGACACCCTTTGCCAACCCATGTGGACAGGCCACGTTTTGCTGGTAGAAATGTGGGTTGGCAATTTTGACAACTTTTTTGAAAAGGGTTAAAGATCCTTTTGTTAATAACCTTAATTTTTCTGGCTTATCTCGTGTTGTTATCCTTTAATTATCTTCTTGTTTCTCAATTGTTTTTGTAGTATATTTGTTAAAGTGACAAGAGTAAAAAATATGCTTAATAGATTTAGGATATGATCCTAGATCAAATATCCTCATATTGAAGATTCTCAAAGTACTTTAGTTCAAGGATCATAGGTTCGGTTGTCAAAGTGTAAGGGTTGGTTAGGATAACGAGTATAATCAAAAATAATTAAGGATCATACCTGAGGATCCAAGTTAGAATCCTAACCTTCAACCGAGACAATCGTAGATAAGATTTTGATGGACAATAAGGATTAAGGATCCTTATGTGTTTTAACTTTGACAATCCTGAAAGATGAAACATAACTTGGGACTAAGCCAATGTAAAAAATAAATTAGTAGCTGGGAACATGCCCAAAGGATAACTGAGGATGATCCCGGAGGATCACTGGGGACAAGCCCAAAGGATAACTGGGGACAAGCCCAAAGGATAACTGAGGATGATCCCGGAGGATCACTGGGGACAAGCCCAAAGGATCGTATGTAAACTGGAGTATGGCCCTTACTGGCGACTATCCAAACTTAGTGACATGAAAATGTCAAAACCTTAGCTAACGTGAAAACGTTAGAAACCTTAGGAACGGATGTATGGTACGTCTACCATTATACGGAGGATCCTGGGTATAGCCAGTACGATGAGGTTGTCAGCCCCGGAAGTGGGTACTGGTCCCAAAGACGTGAACTATATCAGGATCATCGTGCGCTGCTGGCGGAAACTGGGGATAATCCCAAGGATAACTGGGGACAAGCCCAAGGATCTGCGTTGCTTTTGAAGATTCTTGACGACATGCCGTAGATACCTGAACTATCATAACTCAAATGGTTCGTGAGAAGAGGATGAAGGATACAGGATCCTTATCCTTTGGTAAAAAGTAAGGAAAGGTAATAGTTTTAGGATAAGCACATTACCAGAGTAAGGATCACTGATATCATCGGGATCCTTCGAGGATACTTCAATATAAGGATCACATGCTTGAAGGATCATGTTCACATGAAATATTTCTTCAAGTGAACAGCATTCCAGGCTCTTGGTAACAAATTTCCTTCCATGGTTAGCAACCTGTATGCCCCCTTTCCTGCTTCGGCTTCAATTAAGTAAGGGCCTTCCCATTTTGGTGCTAATTTTCCGTCAGCAGGATTAATGGTGTTTTGGAATGTTTTTCTCAACACCATATCTCCGACTTGGAACTTCCTTATCCTAACATTTTTGTTGTAAGCACCAGCCATTCTTTGTTGGTAGCTTGCCATCCTTATCCTAGCCAGATCCCTGATTTCCTCAATAGTATCCAAATCCTGAGCTAGGATTGCAGCATTTTCTTCAGGATCACGAGCACTTGTTCTAGCAGTTGGGATCACCATCTCTGTTGGGATCACTGCTTCTGCCCCAAATACTAAAGAAAAAGGTGTTTGACCAGTGGCATTCTTGGGAGTTGTTCTATCAGCCCATAGCACATAAGGTAACTCCTCTGCCCATTTTCCCTTCTTGGATCCTAGCTTCTTCTTCAGATTGTTGATGATGATCTTGTTGGATGATTCTGCTTGGCCATTGGCTTGTGGATGAACTGGTGTTGATGTTATCATCTTGATTCCCCAACTGTCACAAAAGTTAGTAGTTCTGCTTCCAATGAATTGGGAACCATTATCACATACAATTTCAGAGGGAATGCCAAATCTAGTTATAATGTTTCTTTTGATAAAGGATATAACTTCTTTTTCTCTGACTTGAGCAAAAGCTTCAGCCTCTATCCACTTAGAGAAGTAGTCAGTCATGGCAAGCATAAATACTTTTCCACCAGGTGCTTTAGGGAGCTTGCCAACTATATCCATTCCCCATCTCATGAATGGCCAAGAGGATGGTATGGGGTGTAGCAATTCAGCTGGTTGATGAAGGATATTGCTGTGTCTTTGACAAGGATCACATTTCCTAGCATATTCTACAGCATCCCTTTTCATGGTTGGCCAGTAGTATCCTGTTCTAAGGATCCTTGAGAATAAGGCCCTGCCCCCAGTGTGGTTTCCACAATCTCCTTCATGGAAGTCTCTCAACACTTCTTCAATTTCAGGATCCTCAATACATCTTAAATATGGTCCTGCAAGGGATCGTTTATATAGCACATTATTTAAGATTGTAAATTGAGATACCTTGATCCTGAAAGCTCTAGGATTTTCTCCCATTGGAATCTCTCCGTCTTGCAAGTATTTCATGATTGGTGAGACCCATGATCCTGCATAAGATTGAGCTTCTTCACTAGGGATTACTGCAGTATCTTCTTCTATTTCCATGGCCATTTGACTTTCAATAGCAGGAGCCAGGATATGGATGATAGGGATACTTATGTCTTCTGGAATTTTTAAGGATGATCCTAAGTTGGCCAATGCATCAGCTTCCGTGTTATCCTCCCTTGGTACCTGTGTTAAGCTGAAAGAAACAAAAGAGAGTGCCAATTCTTTGACTATCTCTAAATATTTGGTTAGTTTTTCACCTTTAACAGCATAGGATCCATTAAAGTGATTGGTGATCAATAATGAGTCTACATATACTTTAAGACATTTTACCCCCATATCCTTAGCAATTTGTAAGCCAGCAATTAAGGCTTCATATTCAGCCTCATTGTTAGTTGCTTGGAACTCACAGGCTATGGAGTGGGGTATTATGTCCCCCTGTGGCGATTTTAGTAGTATCCCGAGCCCTGTGCCCTTGACATTTGAGGATCCATCAGTGTGTAGTATCCAAGGATCCTTGGTCTCATCCAGCTGTTGGACCTCCAATTCTGCTTCTCTTTGTAGATCACTACTCAAATCAGCCACAAAGTCAGCTAGTGCTTGGGATTTAATGGCTGTTCTTGGCTCATATCTTATATCATGGGCACTAAGCTTTACTGCCCACTTAGCCATTCTTCCTGACATCTCTGGTTTCCTGAGGACATTCTTAATTGGAAAGTTAGTTCTAACAACAATAGTATGGGTTTCAAAATAATGCCTTAACTTAGTTGATGCCATGATTAATGCAAGAATAAGTTTTTCGAGGTGTGAGTACCTGGATTCGGCATCAAGTAAACTCTTACTTACATAGTAGATAGGATATTGTGTACCTTCATGATCCTTCACAAGGACAGCACTTACAGCGGTTGAGGATACCGCCAAATATAAGGATAACACATCTCCTTTTTCGGGTTTTGATAATGCTGGTGCTGAGGACATATATTCTTTAAGGGCTTGTAAAGCATTCTCATGTTTCTCAGTCTATTCAAACTTCTTGTTCTTCCTTAGGATATCGTAAAATTCTTTACATTTTTCTGAGGATTTTGATATGAACCTGTTCAAAGCTGCTATCCTGCCTGTTAGCCTTTGCACATCCTTAGCATTGGCAGGGGACTTGATGTTTACTAGTGCTTTAATTTGCTCCGGACTTGCTTCAATGCCTCTCTGAGTTACCATATATCCTAGGAATTTACCTGCCTTAACACCAAAGTGGCATTTTGAAGGATTAAGCTTCATGTTATATTTATCAAGGATATCAAATGCTTCTTCTAAATCCCTTAGGTGATCCTCAGCTTTCTTTGATTTGACTACCATATCATCTATGTATACTTCCATAGTTTGTCCAATTTGATCTTTGAACATCATATTCACCAGCCTTTGATATGTTGCACCTGCATTTCTTAATCCAAAAGGCATGGCAATATAACAATACAAACCTGTTGGGTTCATAAAGGCTGTATCCTCTTGGTCAGATGGTTCCATCTGAATTTGTTGGAATCCAGATGATGCATCCATAAAGGTCAACAGTTCATGCCCCGCTGTTGCATCCACCATGGAGTCAATGTGGGGTAATGGGAAAGGATCCTTGGGACATGCCTTATTCAGATCAGTGAAATCGACACATACCCTCCACTTTCCATTTTTCTTTTGGACAACGACCACATTGGCTAACCATTTTGGATATTTTACCTCTCTGATCATACCTGCTCGAAGTAGTCTCTCTACTTCTTCTTGGATAATGGCATTCCTTTCTGGTGCAAACTTTCTCCTTTTTTGATGGATTGGCTTGATAGACCTGTCAATGCCAAGTTTGTGAGTAATAATATCCTTAGATATACCTGTCATATCTTCATGTTTCCAAGCAAAGGTAGATTTTCTTCTTTTGAGGAAGGATAATAAGTCTTCTTTCATCTTGCCAAGGATCCCTGATCCGATATAGATTTTTGATTCAGGTTCACTAGGATCCAAGAGGATTTCGTCCACATCTTGTTCCCTTGCCTCCAAGACATTCCTCGGAGGATACTGTAATTGCTATTGCTCCCTTGGCTTCGAGGTTGGCTTCATGGATGAGGTATAACAATCCTTAGCCTCCTGCTGATCACTGTCGATCTTGATTATTCCCCATGGGCTAGGGAGCTTCATACATTGATGGTAGGTGGATGGGACTGCTTTCATATCATGTATCCAAGGCCTGCCAAGGATAACATTGCAACAAGATAAACAGTCAATAACGCAAAATTTCTGGTAATTATGTAATCCTTCCACATAGATTGGGAGTTTGATGTCCCCCAGAGTTTTCTTCGTTTCCCCAATGAATCCTACAAGCACGGAGGATCTTGGTGTGATGTCTGATTCTGGGATTCCCATCTTCTTAAGAACATCAAGCTGGATAATGTTCACTGAGCTTCCTCCATCAATAAGGATCCTGCGGACAAAATGGTTAGAGATAAAGAGAGTGATAACTAAACTATCATGATGAGGATCCTGAATGTTAATGCGATCATCCTCATCAAACGTTATCATCTTCCCTTCTGAGACACTTGATGTTCTAATAGGCCTTTCTCCATTATCCATTTTTGACTCCTTTGCATGTCTTTTGGCCGCCGAGAAGGATGTACCACAGATGTCTGATCCTCCGGACATAAAGTTGATCACTTGTGCATTTGCCGGAGGTGCTGGAGCCTTTTCAGGGATCCTTTCAGGATCCTGAGTCCGTTGCTTTTTTCTTCCCAACAATTCTTTGAGGTGCCCCTTGCTTAACAGATATCCAATCTCTTTTCTTAAAGCTATGCATTCTTCAGTTAGATGCCCGAAATCCTCATGGTATGCACACCATTTCGACTTGTCTTTAGTCCCGGATGGTTTATCGTTCTTCTTGGGCCATCTAGCCTTTTCACCTAGATTCTGCATTGCAAGGATCAGTTCATGATTATCAACGGAAAAACAGTATTCTGAGATTGGAGGATAATCTTCATCATCCTCTTCCTGGTCAACAGCATGCACATTCTGGTTATCGTTTCTATGGTAGGATTTGAACTTATTGCTCTTGAAGGAGGATCCATGCTTCTCCTGTTTTGAGGATCCTATTTGTCTCTCCTGGATCCTCTTGTCATCCTCTAGCCGGATGAACCTGAGTGCTCGAGTTCTTACTTCATCTAGATTCCTGCATGGTGTCATAACAAGATCATCATAGAATAATGAATCCTTAAGCAGTCCCATTTTGAAGGCTTCAACAGCCGTAGCCATATCCAAGTTGGGAATGTCCAAGGATTCCTTACTAAATTTAGTTATATAATCCCTTAATGATTCATTATGATTCTGAGTTATCCTGTACAAATCACTAGTTAATCTTTCAAATTTTCTACTGCAAGAGAATTGGTTGTTGAATAAATTAACTAAATTAGCAAATGAAGTAATAGAGTAGGGGGGAAGACTTAGCAGCCACTTAAGAGCTGATCCGGTAAGAGTGGATCCAAATCCTTTACATAGGCATGCTTCCTTCAACTTTTCTGGGATAGGATTGATCTCCATCCTTTCCCTGTATTGTGCTATGTGCTCCTCTGGATCCGTTGTACCATCATACAGCTTCATAGTAGGGATATGGAACCTTTTGGGTACCTCTGCATCACAAATTGGTGGTGCAAAGCGAGATACCTTGTGGCTTCCATCTGCAATCTCTGGGATAGGCTTGACTACCCCTGGAACACTTGAGATCATATCTTTTAGCTTCTGCAACTCCCTGGCCATAGCATGATTGGTACCTGTATCCTGCATGAATCCATGGTTAGTGGTAGGATAATTATTTAAAGTGTTACCTCCCATTGGGTTCAAGTTAGGGAATCCATATTGCTGGGATTCTGGAACAACGGAGGGACCAGTGGAAGCAATGGTCTGCATTGGAATGAAGTCCCCTTGATGGACATCTAGACTTCCTGTTTGCAAACTTTTTAGGGATCCTGGCATCTGGAAGGATCCTGGTGTCTGGGATGATCCTGGAATGAAGGAGGATCCTTGAACCTGGGATGATCCTGAAACAAAGGAGGATCCTTGGCCCTGGAATGATCCTGGAACAAAGTAGGATCCTTGAAACTGCTGTGCCCCCGGATAGGCTCCCGGATTCACGAAGGATCCCAAATGCTGGGGGTAGGATCCTGCCGGCTGGAAGTGTGAGCCTAATGCCTGAGTCATTGCTGTCGATCCGTGGTGCAATCCTCTTGATTCTCCCATGATTTGCACGTCTGGAATTCCTGATGGCTGAGAAGTAATCATTGCAGTATCAAAGCTCAAGGATTTGGGCATCAGTGGAGAATGATCCTCTGCCGCTTTCTTTTGTCTTTTGAGATCTCCAATTTCCCTGAGGATCCTTTCGTTAGTTTCATCCTGCCGCTGCATACGATCCTTCATCTGCAAAATCAAAGTAAATACATCACTAGTACTGGGAATATAAGAATTCATAGCAGAAGGAGATGGAGTTTTAGAATTAGTAGGAGTTTGTCTCTTCTCAGCATTCTTCTGGGATCCTGCCGGTGGTGGAGGCAGAATGTTCTGGGACGAGGTGACTGCAGACATTGCCGTGGACATGTTTTTCAATGATGAAGCCATGTAATTCTATGAAGTGATTTCGAACAAAAGGTTTTCTTATGAATGAAGCACCAATTGCCCCACGGTGGGCGCCAAACTGTTTTGGTCGAAAATCACACAAGGATAATGTAACCAAACTTTATGTAAACGGGGTATGATGCTTGGTTAATTATAAAAGTAAAGGATCACTCTTATGAGAAATATGCAAAGACACAATGATTTATACGAGGAAAAAGCCCTTGATCAATATATAATCTCCGGCATAAAAAACCTCGGGTGATGGCAACTACCGATCACCAAACTTCAATATAAGAACAAAACGGTTACAACTTCGGATGATAATGAGCTGAGTACAAGGATCACTATTGTTTCGAGTGTCTAAGTGTGTGAGAGTTGCGTTGTATGTCGTGTGTTCTTCCAAACGAGGAAGAGTGGTATTTATACAAGTGTAGGTGACCTATTTTAGGTAAAAAGACTAATAATCAGCTCATTACCCCTTTAGAAATAAAAGACAATCTAGCCTAAATTGCCGCCCATAAATCAAGCTAAGTTTCCATATCCTTTGCAACGTCTATCTTCGATTAAGCTAATGTCATAATTGTGAAGACGCGTCCCTTGATTATGATGCTGAGAGCGTATCCTACTAGATGTTCCTGCAAAATAATGTTGTATTACACGAAGGTAATTATTAGCATGAGGATCCTTTCAATGGTCCATGATCCTGATCCTGAAGTCCTGCTGAGGATCACTGTCTGCCAAAGAAACAAGGATCACTGGTTAGGATCACGTATAAGGATCACGTATGATAAAAATCCAGCCCTAACAATGAGCTCAGCTTTACCAATTCCTTGGAACCGATGACATCCTTCCTAAACAAGGTAATATCCTAATAGGATATTATGGTTAGTGAATATTAACTTATATTTGAATTTCAACTTACAGGGCCTCCAACATCTGCTCCAGCTTTACAATGACGCCTGCGGTACTGCTGCACTCCATGAAGCTAGGATCAAGCAGCTTGAAACTACCGTCGCTGACCAAGGTGCCATCGCTGAAGCAATGACTCGGCATTACGAGGACAAGCTGAAGAAGGTCACCCAGGATGCTGAGGTCAAGCTGGCTACTGCCCAAATGGATCATGAACAAGCCATGGTCTCTTTCCGGGAGGGAATCAAGGCCTCTGCCATCGTCTCCTTGCTACAAGCTCGCACCAAGATGGCCTACGAGGCCAAGGAGACAGGCCTTGTGTGCCCAGCTTGGCCGGTTGACTCTTGGGTGGCAAAGTTGAAGGAGCTTGGAGGCAAGGCTGTGCCACTTCCTGCAGAAGCTGGTGAGTCTTCTAAGTCAGCGGAGGTGGTAGATAAGGCTGGAGACAAGAAGGATGCTGGAGCGGATGCTGGGACGGATGCTGGTGAGGATGCTGCTCAGGATGCTGGTGCTGAGAAGGCAGAGAAGGTTGGAGAAGACGCTGCTGCGTGAGGGCATTCAAGTGGGCAATGATGGATGTTGATGCTTAGGCCGGAGCCCACTTTTTTAGATTTGATGGTTGTGGTCCTTTGAACAATTTACTTTTCTTGTCTGTTAAACAATTTTAATTTCCTGCACGTAGACAATTTGATGGCCAAAGGTGGAGGGATCCTGAGTTTCAGGACGAAGCCCTTGGTCATCAGTTAGTATGGTTTATTTTGAACACTTTTAACAATTGAAGGTGGAGGTATCTTGGGTTCCAAGACGAAGCCTTCAATTGTTAAGTAAATATGGTAGAAAACTAATCATGCTTTTGGTGGATGGGTCTCGGTTTGAGACGAAGCCAAAAGCACAATCTTTTGCTATGTTAATAATATAACCCTTTTTTGGCTTTATTCCTGTTATTATATTTCATTATACGAATTTTACTTATGAAAACTGTTTTGTTTGAAAATTCTTGGAAATATTATGGGAACACCATCTGAGAATATCCTGACAAATATCCTAAGAGATATCCTGGTCAGGATTTCATCATATAACTTAGAAAACTTAAGTCTTTTGAAAAAAAGGAGAAATCATACCAAAGACTCTTAGAGAGTCAATTCCAATCTTCCACCTTAGGAATGTCCCCAGTGCACACTTACAAACCTGGATCCAACCTTTGAATAGTATAATGTATGTCCCCTGTGTATGACACAGAAATGCAAATGTATTCATACTTTGGCTTGAATAAATTCCAAACACCTCGGGGCAAAAACATTGATATCCTGAAATGAATCATTAGCATACTAGGGGTAAACCCTTAATATCCTGGGGATAAACCTTGATAACCTGGGGATAAACCCTGAGTTTCATGCGCTACAGGCGAGAGTTGTTTTGGTCAAAAATCACACAAGGATAATGTAACCAAACTTTATGTAAATGGGGTATGATGCTTGGTTAGCTATGAAAGTAAAGGATCACTTCTGTGATGAATATGCAAAGACACAACGATTTATACGAGGAAAAAGCCCTTGATCAATGTATGATCTCCGGCATAAAAAACCTCGGGTGATGGCAACTACCGATCACCAATTTCAATATAACAAAAATGTAGTTACAACTTCGGATGATAATGAGCTGAGTACAAGGATCACTGAGTGTCTAAGTGTTGAGAGTTGTGTCGTATGTTGTGTGTGTTCTTCCGAATGAGGAAGATGGGTATTTATACATGTGTAGGTAACTTATTTTAGGTAGATAGACCACTAATCAGCTCATTACCCCTTTAGAAATGAGATACAATCTAGCCTAAATAGCCGCCCATAAATCAAGCCTAGTTTCCATATCCTGTGCAACGTCTTTCTTCGATTAAGCTCTTGCCATATTTGTGAAGACGCGTCCCTGGATCATGATGTCTAGAGCATATTCTGCTAGATGTTCCTGCAAAACAATATTGTATTGAGCGGAAGTAGCCGTTAGTATAAGGATCACTATAATGTCCCATGATCCTGATCCTGAAGTCCTCCTGAGGATCACTGTCTGCCAAAGGAACAAGGATCACTGGTTAGGATCACTTATAAGGATCACGTATAATAAAAATCCAGCCCTAACAATTGCCCCCAAAATATAAGGAGTTGATTGTAAATTGACGAGTTATATTTTGTTTCGATCTTATCTCCAACGAGCGACTCCGAATAACTAGCCGTTACACATGGACTAGCCGTTGTGATCATTACGTCATAGATGTGACAATCCCTGCAAATCATGATTATAAATAGGAGATAGGGTTAGGATCGTTCTGCATTTAAATTCGAGATATCTTCCCTTTATAATCGCTACCGAAGACTGATCAGGTATCCTCTTCTTCTCTCTTTCCCTTCTTCCTTCTCTTTGCTCTGTTTTTTCTGCTCCGTCTCTGTTTCTGTTCCGTCACAAACATGTTGCTCCGGAATTCTCCACACAAGGATTCCAAGAAGGATAGTCCCCTGAAAACCCAAGGGATCATTAAGGATTCTCCTACGGAGAGATGTTGCTTTACCGATGCTCATGTGGATAGGATTCGTCATTGCTTTCCGGCGGATGCCGTCTTCAAATCCTTCACATCCACTGCCTTGAGTGATTTTATTTCAGACACCTGGGTGATCTTTCCTGCAACTCCATTTATCATAGGATATTCGTATCCTTTTCCGGCCTTCACCCAATCTTTCTTTTCTCTGACCGGCATATCTTATATCCAAGCTATGCCGATGATCTGGAGGGTCTTGTATACCTTCGAGAGGATCATCGAGCAGGAGGGGATTGATTTAGGGATGGCAGAGCTGGCCGCACTTTATGATCTTACCACGTTTGGTTCTCATCGATATTTGTTGAAACGGAAGGCCGGGGAGGATCATCCTGTTTCGAAAGTTACCAAAAATGACACAAATTGGAAGCGTCGTTTTTTCTTCGTGAGAAGGGATTCCCTCCCTAATGGGAATGATCTGCCCAAGGAGTGGGCCACTCATGGTAGGGTAGAGGATCCTCGAAGGATCACTATCAGTCCTGTCTCATTTGATGAAGATCACTAATGTCTTTTTTCCTTTGCAGCTATTTCCATCGCTCATCTCGAGTTAACCCCTGCTGCAAGAGAAAGAGTTTTAGCTTTTAAAAGGCTTAATCCTGAGGTCAGAAGTTTTCAAGTCACCATCCGAGATTCACAAGAAGTATCCTCCGCATCTGCCACAATGTCAAGTAAGTATCCTTACCAAAAAGTAAGTTCTAGGCAAAAAATATTAAATTAGTTAGGAGACTTATCTTGTTTTGATTGTGTAGGTGCTGGGAAATCCGCTAAGTCTGCCAAATCTGCCTCCTTGTTTGGGATTGATGATCTTGCCAAGGTCACGTCTTCGAAGAAGAAGACTTCTGTTGCTAGTCCTTCTGCTTCAGCCCCTAAATTACCCATCAGGGGTAAGGGAAAGAAGAGGAAAGTTTCTGAGGATCTTCAAGGATTTCCCCTGATTCGCCAGCAGTTTCTTGATTCTGTCAACGAGGTTAGGATCACTGCCCCTGTTGGTTATCTTGATGGTTTTTTGAGGATCACCCGTGTCTGACGTTATATCCTGTTGTTTTTGCAGAAACTTACTGAAATAGAATCTTATGTTAGCCACGTTGAAGATCAGGATCGCCAGATTGCCGATCTTCATGAAAGGGGTGTGCTGAAGGATCTCAAGATCACTGATCTTGAGAAGGAGATCCGGGCTGTTAAGGATGAGGCTGTCAAAGCATTGATCAAGTTCGATTATGAGAAGCATGACATCATCCAGGATGCCAAGGTCTCTGCCGCAACTGCTATGTACAGGATACAACTACAAATGGCTGCGGAGGCTCAGGATCCTGCCTTTGACAAGAGCTCATGGGATGTTGAAGGTTGGAAGGCAAGGCTGGTAGACTTGGATGATGAGGAGGATGCTGAGGAGATCCCCATGCTGAAGGTGGTGATGCTGGCAAGGATCAGGGTGAAGCGAGTGGAGCTGGTGGTGATGGTGCAGCGAAGGTTTGAGCTGCAAGATTGGGCAATGATGGAAACTTCTAGACATAGCCGGAGCCCAATTTTTTGTTTAGTGGTTTGTGGTTTTGAACAATTATGGTCTGTAATCTCTGAACAGTAGTTCTTTAGGGTTAAGGATCCTGGATCCTTTGAACAATAGGTAGGATTACAAAAGGTGGAGGGATCCTCTGTTTGGGGGATGAAGCCTTTGTGATCCTGCCGCTTCTACTTTCCTGCAAAAATGCTAAGACCGCATAGACAATGGACACCCTTTGCCAACCCATGTGGACGGGCCACGTTTTGCTGGTAGAAATGTGGGTTGGCAATTTTGACAACTTTCTTGAAAGGGTTAATGATCCTTTTGTTTAATAATATAACTCTAACTTTTCTGGCTTATCTCGTGTTGTTATCCTTATCTTCTTGTTTCTCAGTTGTTTTTGTAGTATATTTTAAAGTAGCAAGAGTTGAAAATATGTTATCCAAACTTAGGATATGATCCTAGATCAAATATCCTGATATTGAAAGTTTTCAAAGTACTTTAGTTCAAGGATCATAGGTTTGGTTGTCAAAGTATAAGGGTCGGTTAGGATAATGAATATAATCAAAATAGTCAAGGATCATACCTGAGGACCCAAGTTAGGATCCTTACCTTCAATCAAGACAATCATAGATAAGACTTTGATAGTTAATAAGGATTAAGGATCCTTATATGTTTAGACATCCAAAACCTGAAAAGTGAGATATAACTTGGGACTAAGCCAATGTAAAAGATATAGATAAATTAGTAACTGGGGACATGCCCAAAGGATAACTGGGGATGATCCCGGGGGATCACTGGGGACAAAACCCAAAGGATAACTGGGGACAAGCCCAAAGAATCGTATGTAAACTGGAGTATGGCCCTTTTCTGGCGACTATCCAAACTTAGTGACATGAAAATGTCAAAACCTTAGCTAACGTGAAAACGTTAGAAACCTTAGGAACGGATGTATGGTACGTCTACCATTATACGTAGGATCCTAAATATAGCCAGTACGATGAGGTTGTCAGCCCCGAAAGTGGGTACTGGTCCCAAAGACGTGAACTATACCAGGATCATCGTGCGCTGCTGGCGGAAACTGGGGATAATCCCAAGGATAACTGGGGTTGGACCCGAGGATCTGTGATGCTTTTGAAGATCTTTGATGATATGCTGAAGATACCTGAACTATCATAACTCAAATGGTTTGTGAGTAGAGGATGAAGGATACATGATCCTTATCCTTAGGCAAAAAGTAAGAAAATGCAATAGTTTTAGGATAAGCATATTACCTGAGTAAGGATCACCGATATCTCCAGGATCCTTCAAGGATATTTCAATGTAAGGATCACATGCAGGAAGGATCATGTTCACATGAAATATTTCTTTAAGTGAACAGCATTCCAGGCTCTTGGTAACAAGTTTCCTTCCATGGTTAGCAACCTGTATGCCCCCTTTCCTGCTTCAGCTTCAATCAAGTAGGGACCTTCCCATTTTGGTGCTAGCTTCCCGTCAGCAGGATTGATGGTGTTTTGAAATGCTTTTCTCAACACCATATCTCCGACTTGGAACTTCCTTATCCTGACATTCTTGTTGTAGGCACCAGCCATCCTTTGTTGGTAGCTTGCCATCCTTATCCTAGCTAGATCCCTGTTTTCCTCAATAGTATCCAAATCCTGAGCTAGGATTGTAGCATTTTCTTCAGGATCACGAGCACTTGTTCTAGCAGTTGGGATCACCATCTCTGTTGGGATCACTGCTTCTGCCCCAAATACTAAAGAGAAAGGTGTTTGGCCAGTGGCATTCTTGGGAGTTGTCCTATCAGCCCATAGCACATAAGGTAACTCCTCTGCCCATTTTCCTTTCTTGGATCCTAGCTTCTTCTTCAGATTGTTGATGATGATCTTGTTGGATGATTCTGCTTGACCATTGGCTTGTGGATGAACTGGTGTTGATGTTATCATCTTGATTCCCCAACTGTCACAAAAGTTAGTGGTTCTCCTTCCAATGAATTGAGAACCATTATCACATATAATTTCAGAGGGGATGCCAAATCTGGTTATAATGTTTCTTTTAATGAAGGATATGACTTCCTTTTCTCTGACTTGAGCGAAGGCTTCAGCTTCTATCCACTTGGAAAAATAGTCAGTCATGGCAAGCATAAATACTTTTCCACCAGGTGCTTTAGGGAGCTTGCCAACTATATCCATTCCCCATCTCATGAATGGCCAAGAGGATGGTATGGGGTGTAGTAATTCAGCTGGTTGGTGAAGGATATTGCTATGTCTTTGGCAAGGATCACATTTCTTAGCATACTCTACAGCATCCCTTTTCATGGTTGGCCAGTAGTATCCTGTTCTAAGGATCCTTGAGAATAATGCCCTGCCCCCAGTGTGGTTTCCACAATCTCCTTCGTGGAAGTCTCTCAATACTTCTTCGATTTCAGGATCTTCAATACATCTTAAATATGGTCCTGCAAGGGATCGTTTATATAGCATATTATTTAGGATTGTAAATTGAGATACCTTGATCCTGAAAGCTCTAGGATTTTCTCCCATTGGGATCTCTCCGTTTTGCAAGTATTTCATGATTGGTGGGATCCATGATCCTGAATAAGATCGAGCTTCTTCACTAGGGATTACTGCAGTATCCTCTTCTATTTCCATGGCTACTTGGTTTTCAATAGCAGGAGCCAGGATATGGATGATAGGGATACTTATATTTCCTGGAATTTTTAAGGATGATCCTAGGTTGGCCAATGCATCAGCTTCCGTGTTATCCTCCCTTGGTACCTGTGTTAAGCTAAAAGAAACAAAAGAAAGTGCCAATTTTTTGACTATCTCTAAATATTTGGTTAGTTTTTCACCTTTAACAGCATAGGATCCATTAAAGTGATTGGTGATCAATAATGAATCTACATATACTTCGAGATACTTTACCCCCATATCCTTAGCAATTTGTAAGCCAGCAATTAAGGCTTCATACTCAGCCTCATTGTTAGTTGCCTGGAACTCACAAGCTATGGAGTGGGGTATTATGTCCCCCTGTGGCGATTATAGTAGGATCCCTAGCCCTGTGCCTTTGATATTTGAGGATCCGTCGGTGTGTAGTATCCAAGGATCCTTGGTCTCATCCAGCTGCTGGACCTCCAATTCTGCTTCCTTTTGTAGATCACTACTGAAATCAGCCACAAAGTCAGCTAGTGCTTGAGATTTAATGGCTGTTCTTGGTTCGTATCTTATATCATGGGCACTAAGCTTCACTGCCCACTTAGCCATTCTCCCTGACATATCCGGTTTCCTGAGGACATTCTTAATTGGAAAATTAGTTTTAACAATAATAGTATGAGTTTCAAAATAATGCCTTAACTTCGTGGATGCCATGATTAATGCAAGGATGAGTTTTTCGAGGTGTGAGTACAGCGGTTGAGGATACCGCCAGATATAAGGATAACACATCTCCTTTTTCCGGTTTTGCTAATGCTGGTGCTGAGGACATATACTCTTTTAGGGCTTGTAAAGCATTTTCATGCTTCTCAGTCCATTCGAACTTCTTATTCTTCCTTAGGATATCGTAGAATTCTTTGCACTTTTCTGAGGATTTCGATATGAACCTGTTCAAAGCTGCTATCCTGCCTGTTAGTCTTTGAACATCCTTGGCATTGGCAGGAGACTTGATATTTATTAATGCTTTGATTTGTTCTGGGCTTGCTTCAATGCCCCTCTGGGTTACCATGTATCCTAAGAACTTTCCTGCCTTAACACCAAAATGGCATTTTGAAGGATTTAGTTTCATGTTGTAACTATCAAGGATATCGAATGCTTCTTCCAAGTCCCTTAGGTGATCCTCAGCTTTCTTTGACTTGACCACCATATCATCTATGTACACCTCCATAGTTTTTCCAATTTGATCTTTGAACATCATATTTACCAGCCTTTGATATGTTGCACCTGCATTTCTTAGTCCAAAAGGCATGGCAATATAACAATATAAACCGGTTGGGGTCATAAAGGCTGTATCCTCTTGGTCAGATGGTTCCATCTGGATCTGTTGGAATCCGGATGATGCATCCATAAAAGTTAACAGTTCATGCCCCGCTGTTGCATCCACCATGGAGTCAATGTGGGGTAATGGGAAAGGATCCTTGGGACATGCCTTATTCAAATCAGTGAAATCGACACATACCCTCCACTTTCCGTTTTTCTTTTGGACAACAACCACATTGGCTAACCATTTAGGATACTTTACCTCTCTGATCATACCTGCTCGAAGTAGTCTCTCTACTTCTTCTTGGATAATGGCATTCCTTTCTGGTGCAAACTTCCTCCTTTTTTGATGGATTGGCTTGATAGACCTGTCAATGCCATGTTTGTGAGTAATAATATCCTTGGATATACCTGTCATATCTTCATGTTTCCAAGCAAAGGTAGATTTTCTTCTTTTGAGGAAGGATATCATGTCTTCTTTCATCTTGCTAAGGATCCCTGATCCGATATAGATCTTTGATTCAGGATCACTAGGGTCCAAGAGGATTTCATCTACATCTTGCTCCCTTGCCTCCAAGACATTCCTCGGAGGATACTGTAATTGCTATTGCTCCCTTGGCTTCGAGGTTGGCTTCATGGATGAGGTATAGCAATCCTTAGCCTCTTGCTGATCGCTGTCGATCTTGATTATCCCCCATGGGCTAGGGAGCTTTACACATTGATGGTAGGTAGATGGAACTGCTTTCATGTCATGTATCCAAGGCCTGCCGAGGATAACGTTGCAACAAGATAAACAGTCAATAACACAAAATTTTTGATAATTATGTAGTCCTTCCACGTAGATTGGGAGTTTGATGTCCCCCAGAGTTTTCTTCGTTTCTCCACTGAATCCTACAAGCACGGAGGATCTTGGTGTGATGTCTGATTCTGGGATTCCCATCTTCTTCAAGACATCAAGCTGGATTATGTTCACTGAGCTCCCTCCATCGATAAGGATCCTGCGGACAAAATGGTTAGAAATAAAGAGAGTAATAACTAGGCTATCATGATGAGGATCCTGGATGTTGATGCGATCATCCTCATCAAAGGTTATCGTTTTCCCTTCTGAAACACTTGATGTTCTAATAGGCCTTTCTCCATTGTCCATTTTTGATTCTTTTGCATGTCTTTTGGCCGCTGAAAAGGATGTACCACAAATGTCTGATCCTCCGGATATGAAGTTGATCACTTGTGCATTTGCCGGAGGTGCTGGGGCTTTTTCGGGGATCCTTTCAGGATCCTGGGTCCTTTGCTTTTTTCTCCCCAGCAATTCTTTTAGATGTCCCTTGCTTAGCAGGTATCCAATTTCCTTTCTTAAAGCTATGCAATCTTCAGTCAGATGGCCGAAATCCTCATGGTATGCACACCATTTGGACTTGTCTTTAGTCCCGGATGGTTTATCATTTTTCCTGGGCCACCTAGCTTTTTCACCTAGATTCTGCATTGCAAGGATTAGTTCGTGATTGTCAACGGAAAAACAATATTCTGAGATTGGAGGATATTCTTCATCATCCTCTTCTTGGTCGACAGCATGCACATTCTTGTTCTCGTTTCTATGGTAGGATTTGAACTTGTTGTTTTTGAAGGAGGATCCTTGCTTATCTTGTTTTGAGGATCCTACTTGTCTCTCCTGGATCCTCTTGTCATCCTCTAGCCGGATAAACCTGAGTGCTCGAGTTCTTACTTCATCTAAGTTCCTGCAAGGTGTCATAACAAGATCATCATAGAATAATGAATCCTTAAGAAGTCCCGTTTTGAAGGCTTCAACAGCCGTAGCCATATCCAAGTTGGGAATATCCAAGGATTCTTTACTAAATTTAGTTATATAATCTCTTAATGATTCGTTATGATTTTGAGTTATCCTGTACAAATCACTAGTTAATTTTTCAAATTTTCTACTACAAGAAAATTGGTTATTGAATAAATTAACTAAATTAGCAAATGAAGTAATAGAGTAAGGGGGAAGACTTAGCAGCCATTTGAGGGCTGATCCAGTAAGAGTAGATCCAAATCCTTTACATAGGCATGCTTCCTTCAATTTTTCCGGGATAGGATTGATCTCCATCCTTTCCCTGTATTGTGCTATATGCTCCTCTGGATCCGTTGTGCCGTCATACAACTTCATGGTAGGGATATGGAACCTTTTGGGTACCTCTGCATCACAGATTGGTGGTGCAAAGCGAGATACCTTGTGGCTCCCATCTGCAATCTCTTGGATAGGCTTGACTACCCCTGGAACACTTGAGATCATGTCCTTTAGTTTCTGTAGTTCCCTGGCCATAACATGATTGGTACCTGTATCCTGCATGAATCCATGGTTAGTGGTAGGATAATTATTTAAAGTGTTACCTCCCATTGGGTTCAAGTTAGGGAATCCATATTGCTGGGATTCTGGAACAACGGAGGGACCAGTGGAAGCTATAGTCTGCATTGGAATGAAGTCCCCTTGATGGATATCTAAACTTCCTGTTTGCAAACTTTTTAGGGATCCTGGCATCTGTAAGGATCCTGGTATCTGGGATGATCCTGGAACGAAGGAGGATCCTTGAACCTGGGATGATCCTGGAACAAAGGAGGATCCTTGGCTCTGGAATGATCCTGGAATAAAGTAGGATCCTTGAAACTGCTGTGCCCCCGGATAGGCTCCCGGATTCATGAAGGATCCCGTGTACTGAGGATAGGATCCTGCTGGCTGAAAATACGGGCCCGATGTCTGAGTCATTGCTGCTGACTTGAGATGTAATCCTCTCGTCTCCCCTGTGATCTGTACGTCTGGGATCCCTGATGGCTGAGAGGTGGCCATTGGAGTCTCAAAACTCAAGGATTTTGGCATCAGTGGGGAATGATCCTCTGCCGCTTTCTTTTGCCTTTTGAGATCTCCAATTTCCCTGAGGATCCTGTCATTAGTTTCATCCTGCTGCTGCATACGATCCTTCATCTGCAAAATTAAAGCAAACACATCACTAGTACTGGGAGTAGAAGAATTCATAACAGAAGAAGATGGAGGTTTAGAGAAAGAAGGGGTTGGTCTCTTCTCAGCATTTCTCTGGGATCCTGCCGGTGGAGGAGGTAGAGTGGCTTGTGCTGAGGTGACTGCTGACATCGCCGTGGAGGTGTTCTTCAATGATGAAGCCATGTAACTTTTTGAAATGATTTTGAACAAAAGATTTTCTTTATGAATGAAGCACCAATTGCCCCACGGTGGGCGCCAAACTGTTTTGGTCAAAAATCACACAAGGATAATGTAACCAAACTTTATGTAAATGGGGTATGATGCTTGGTTAGCTATGAAAGTAAAGGATCACTTCTGTGATGAATATGCAAAGACACAACGATTTATACGAGGAAAAAGCCCTTGATCAATGTATGATCTCCGGCATAAAAAACCTCGGGTGATGGCAACTACCGATCACCAATTTCAATATAACAAAAATGTAGTTACAACTTCGGATGATAATGAGCTGAGTACAAGGATCACTGAGTGTCTAAGTGTTGAGAGTTGTGTCGTATGTTGTGTGTGTTCTTCCGAATGAGGAAGATGGGTATTTATACATGTGTAGGTAACTTATTTTAGGTAGATAGACCACTAATCAGCTCATTACCCCTTTAGAAATAAAGATAATCTAGCCTAAATTGCTGCCCTTAGATCAAGCCATGTTTCCATATCCGGCACAACGTTCATCTTCAATTCAGCTCTTGCCATATTTGTAAAAGCGCGTCCCTGGATCATGATATGTAGGGCATATCCTGCTAGATATTCCTGCAAAATAATATTGTAGTAATCGAAAATGACCGTTAGTATAAGGATCACCATATCGTCCCATGATCCTGATCCTGAAGTCTGGCTGAGGATCACTATCTGCCAAAGAAACAAGGATCACTTGTCAGGATCACGTATAAGGATCATTTATAGTAAAATCCAGCCCCAACAAGAGTGTATAAACTCCAAATCTTAGAAAGGTGAAAACCTTTAAACCTTAGAGAGTATGAAAATACCCTTTCGTGAGAGAGGGTGATCCTCATATACCTTAAGGATCCAGGATATAGCCAACAGTAACGAAATTGTCAGCCACTTTTACATGAACTGGTCCCGCTACCTTGAACTATACCTAGATAACTTGCGCTCCAGGCAAGGTGTTTAAACCCAATTCGAAAGAAAGGTGAATACCTTTAAACCTTTGAAGGGATCAGGATCCCTTAAACGTGAGAGAGGGGGCCAATCCTCTAATCTTTCGAAATATCCTGAGCGTATATCCTGTAGCATATTCTGCAAAACAACCTTAAACTAAGGTGGGTGTTAGCTTGGCTAACACCCCTCCGATGCTTAAGTCAGTATTGGGTTCAAGATAATACACAAATATATTTAAAAGAGATAGAATACATACCACTCTGAGATAGAAATTAAATTCTATTCTTACTTGAAATAGAGCTTTAAGTGTACTGCATTCCAGGATCTCGGTAGCATATCCCCTTCCATATTCTTGAGTCTATATGCTCCATTTCCTGCCTCTGACTCAACTTCATATGGTCCTTCCCATTTTGGAGCTAGCTTGCCATCGGCATGATTAGTGGTATTTTGAAAAGCCTTTCTTAGCACCCAATCACCAACTCGAAATCTCCTAGTCCTTATATTCTTGTTATATGCTCTGGATATTCTTTGTTGATATGCTGCCATCCTTAGCCTTGCTACATCCCTTTTTTCATCTATGGTATCCAAATCTTGACATAAGGCTTCAGGATTCTGTTCAGGATCCTGTAGGATAGATCTTGCAGTAGGTATCGCCAATTCCGTTGGAATCATTGCTTCTGCTCCAAATACCAAGGAAATTGGGGTTTGGCATGTTGCATTATTTACCATTATCCTATCAGCCCACAAAACAAAGGGTAATTCTTCTGCCCATCTTCCTTTTTTGGCTCCAAGTCTCTTCTTTAAGTTATTGACAATTATCTTGTTTGAGGATTCTACTTGTCCATTCGCTTGAGGGTGCACTGGAGTAGACGTGATCATTTTGATTCCCCAACTCTTACAAAAGTCAGTAGTCCTCTTGCTTATAAACTGGGACCCATTATCACAAATGATTTCAGCTGGTACCCTAAACCTGGTCAGGATATTCCTCTTTATGAAGGATACTACTTCTTGGTCTCTAACTTGGACAAATGCTTCAGCTTCAACCCACATGGAGAAATAATCCGTCATTGCTAGCATAAAGACTTTTCCTCCCGGAGCTTTTGGTAACTTCCCTACTATATCCATCCCCCATTTCATGAACGGCCAAGGGGGCGCTACAGGATATAGTGGTTCAGCTGGTTGATGTAGTATGTTACTATGCCTTTGACATGCATCACATCTTCGAGCATATTCTGCAGCATCTTTCCTCATCATTAGCCAATAATATCCCGTCCTTAATACTTTGGAGAACAATGACCTGCCCCCAGTGTGGATACTACAATCCCCTTCATGTATATCCTGAAGTACTTCTTTGGCTTCAGGCCCCTCCAAGCACCTCAAATACGGTCCTGCAAGAGATTTCTTGTATAAAACATTGTTTATAATAGTGAATCGTGATACCTTCATCCTAAATGCCTTAGGATTTTCATCTCCGGGGATATGTCCTTCCTTGAGATATCTCATGATTGGAGTCATCCAGGATTTAGGATCCTCTTCAGGATACTCTGCTCTAGGATCCTGAATACCTGCTACTTCTTTATCCTGAGGATTTGTTGCAGGATACAAGATATGTAATATTGGTATTTGGGTCCCGTCAGGTATCCTGATCGATGATCCCAGGTTTGCTAAGGCATCTGCTTCAGCATTATCCTCCCTTGGTACCTGTTCATGTGAAAAAACATCGAAATATCCTGCTAATTTTTTGAGAATATCGAGGTATTCGATTAACTTCTCACCCTTAACTGCATAGGATCCATTTAAATGATTAGTAATTAACAAGGAGTCAACATATACTTGTAAATTCTTGATATCCATATTCTTAGCCAATTCCAATCCTGCAATTAAAGCCTCATACTTGTTTTGGTCAAAAAATCACACAAGGATAATGCAACCAAACTCTCTGTGACGGGGTATGATGCTTGAATTGATAAACAACAATGAGGATCACCCAGAAATGAATTGCACAAGTGACACGAAGATTTATACGAGGAAAAAGCCCTTGACCAATGAATGATCTCCGGCATAAAAAACCTCGGGTGATGGAAACTACCGATCACCAACTCAAATTAAACAATTAATGTGTTACAATTTCGGATGATAGCGAGCTAAGTACAAGGATCACTATAGTGTATCGTGTAAAAGTGTATGAAAAATGCTAAGTGTTTTGCTGAGAGCTGGTGAAAGCAGTTGTACGAGTGTGTGTGTAGCCAAAAAATAGCCAAGTGTTCAAAACATAGCTCGCTATACCCTTAAAAATAGAAAATATCTAGCCTAACTAACTGTCCGCATTTCGTGCCTTCTCCCGACGTTCTCCACAACGTTCACAATGGTTAAGCACGTGTAGAATAAAAGGGAATATGCTCCAGGAATATTGCCATTACCAAGTCCAAGCCGGTACTCCTGCAAGACAATAACGAATTCAAAGTAGACAATCATTAGTATAAGGATCCTTAGGATGATCCATGATCCTGATCCTGAAGCACTTCTGAGGATCACTAACTGTCACATAAGTAAGGATCACCAAACAGGATAATACTTGAGGATCACAGGTCATTAAGAAATCCTCCCCTAACAATTGCCTCCAAAATATAAGGAGCAATTATGTAAAATAAACGAGTTGTATTTTGTTGATCTTATCTGCAACTAGCTAACGGATAACTAGTCGTTAAACACGCACTAGCCGTTGCAAATCTGACGTCACAGAAGTGACTACCCTGCAAGATGATGATTATAAATAGGAGTTAGAGATAGGATCAATTTGCATTTAAATCCAAGAGAAACTCCCTTTAAATTCTCATCCGAAGATCAATCAGGTATTCTCTTTTCCTCTTCTTCCTTCTCTTACTGTGTTTTTCTTTCTTTACCATCATCTCGTCGAAAATGATGCTCCGAAACTCTCCCGACAAGGATCACCAGAAGAACAGTCCTTTGAAGAGTCAAGGGATCATCAAAGATTCAACGACTGAGAGGTGTTGCTTTACTGATCCACAAGTAGATAGGATCCGGCACTACTTTCCGGCGAACACCTTCTTTAAACCTTTCGATCCTACTGTTCTGAGTGACTACATCTCTGAGACTTGGGTAGCTTTCCCGGTCACTCATTTCATGATAGGATATTCGTATCCTTTTCCCGAATTCACCCAATCTTTCTTCTCCCTCACCGGCATCTCCTACATCCAAGCTATGCCGATGATCTGGAGGGTCTTATATACCCTTGAAAGGATCATCCAGCAGGAAGGGATTGATCTAGGAATGTCGGAGTTGGCTGAGATGTATGATCTTACAACGTTTGGATCCCACCGATATCTGTTTAAACGAAAACCTGGTGAAGAACACCCCATTTTTAAAGCCACCAAGAACGACACCAACTGGAAACGGCGTTTCTTCTTCGTCAAAAGAGATTCTATCCCCAATGGAAAGGATCTACCAAGGAAATGGGCCACCCATGGTAGGATAGAGGATCCTGAGAAGGATCACCAGACAGTCTTGTTTTTGTATAAGGATCACTAACACCCCTTTGTTTTATGTTATGCAGCTGTCACTGTTTCATACCTCATACCATCTCTTGCCACCAAGGAAAGGATCGCTGCTTTTAGAAGACTCGGTCCTGAAACGAGATCATTCAAAACAAACACCCAGGATTCACAAGAGGTATCCTCAGGCTCAGTCACAATGTCAAGTAAGTATCCTGTTTTTTGCGTAATTAAAAACTTAAATAAATAGTTAAATAGAAATAGGATAAAGATACTTATCTTGCTTCGAATGTGTAGGTGCCGGAAAATCATCCAAGACTGCCTCCAAGTTTAGCATTGCTGATCTTGACACCATGCGATCCACCAAGAAAAAGGCCATTGCAAGCCCTAGCGTCTCGATCCCCAAGGCACCCACTAAGGGAAGGGGTGGCAAGAAGAGGAAGAACCCTGAAGTTGAGGATCTACAAGGCCTGCCACTGATCCGCCACCAGTTCCATGAATACTTCAACGACGCGAGGATCACTGATTCTGCTTATATATCCTGCTTGTTTGAGGATCACCTGATCTTGAACTGCTTTGTCTTTCTTGCAGAAATTTGCTGAGATTGAAGATTACGTGGGAAGTGTTGAGGAGCTGGATAAGAAGATTGCTGATCTCCAACAGGTCGCAGTGCTCAAGGACCTCAAAATTGCTGACCTCCAAAAAGATCTCCAAAATGCCAAAAATGAGACGGTTAAGGTGCTGATCAATGCTGATTACGAGAAGCATGAGATCACCCAGGATGCTAAAGTCTCTGCTACCATTGCCATGTACAAGATCAAGATACAGATGGCCTTGGAAGCTCAGGATCCTGACTTCGACAGGAGCAACTGGGATGTGGAAGGCTGGAAGGCAAGGCTGGCTGAGCTGGACGACGTGGAGGAGGCTGAGGAGATCCTAACGATCGAGGCTGGAGGCAGTGGCAAGGATCAGGTGAAGGATACCGGAGCCGGAGGGGATGAAGAAGCAGCGAAGGTGTAGGCTGTATGATTGGGCAATGATGGACACTTCTAGACATAGCCGGAGCCCAATTTTTAGGTTTGATGGTAGTTTTTTTTTTTTTTTTTTTTTTTGTGGTTGTGATGTTTTAAAACAATTATGGTCTGTATTTGAACAATAGTTTTAGGGTTAAGGATCCAGGATCCTTTAGACAATAGGTAGGATTACAAATGGTGGAGGGATCCTATGTTTGGGGGATGAAGCCATTGTGATCCTGCCGCCTTTAATTTCCTGCACTTGCTATAACCGTATAAACAATGGACACCCTTTGCCAACCCATGTGGACGGGCCACGTTTTGCTGGTAGAAACGTGGGTTGGCAATTTTGACAACCTTAAATGGTTAAACTTTTGTTAATAAAATAACTTTAACTGTTTGGCTTACTTTGTGCTGATATTCTTGTTATTATTTTACTTTCCAACTGTTGTAATGTTCATTTTGTTCAAACTTATCAAGCCTTGAAAAATTTAAAAAATATCCAAAAAGTGTAAGATATGATCAAGGATCACATATCTCATACTCGATAAGTTCTGAAAAATTATATAGTTTAAGAACCACAAGTTCAGTTGTCAAAGTATAAGGGTTATTCAAATGAATAATGAATAAAATCAAAATAGTTAAGGATCATACCTGAGGATCCAAGTTAGGGTCCTAACCCTTAATTCTATAACCAGGATAACCATAAGACAAACTGTTTTGGTCAAAAATCACACAAGGATAATGCAACCAAACTCTTTGTAAACGGGGAATGATGCTTGGTATGATGAACAAAGATAAGGATCACTATAATGAAAATTGCACAAGTGACACAAGGATTTATACGAGGAAAAAGCCCTTGATCAATGAATGATCTCCGGCATAAAAAACCTCGGGTGATGGAAACTACCTATTACCAAACTTCAATATGACAAACAATGTTTACAACTTCGGATGGTGACGAGCTAGGTACAAGGATCACTATAGTATCGTATGCTAAAGCGTGTGAGAAATGTGTCGTCCCTTCCAAATGCTGAAGAGTGCAATTTATACAAGTGTGTGTGGTTGTATTTTAGGCAAATCACCTAACTACTAGCTCGTTACCCCTTTAGAAATATAAGTAAATTTAGCCTAATTAATTGCCCTTGAATTGTGCTGAGTTTCCGTATTCTTCATTTTGTCCATCTTTGATTATGCATGTGCAAAATTAGCGTGACAGATTCCTTGATTACGTTGCTAAGACCAGGTCCAACTCGTAATTCCTGTAAAATAACGTTAAATCCAAAGAGAACAATCGTTAGTATGAGGATCCTTAGGATGTTCAGTGATCCTGATCCTGGAGCTCTTCTGAGGATCACTATCTGCCAAAGAAACAAGGATCACTTGTTAGGATACCAAGTAAGGATCATAGGTCATAAAAATCCAGCCCTAACAATTGCCCCCAAAATATAAGGAGTAATTATGTAATATTAACGAGTTATATTTTGCCGAATCTTATCTATAACTAACTCAACGGATATATAGCCTTTAAGAATGAACTATCTGTTGCGATCTGACGTCATGGAGATGACAGCCCTGCACAAATCATCATTATAAATAGAAATAGGGATAGGATCGTTTGTATTTAAATTCAAGAACTCTTCCCTTTATAACCGCGATCTGAGGATTGAACAGGTATTCCCCTTCTCCTTCTCTCTTGCTTATTCTGTATTTCTTTCTTTTTCCATCGTCTTGTAAAAAATGTTGCTCCGGAATTCTCCCAGTAAGGATCCTAAGAATAATAGCCCCTTGAAGGGTCAAGGGATCATCAAGGATTCCCCCACCGAGAGGTGTTGTTTTACTGATTCTCAGATTAACAAAATCCGTCATTGTTTTCCGGCGAACACCTTTTTTAAATCTTTCAACCCTACCGCTTTGAGCGATTATATCTCTGAGACTTGGGTAGCTTTCCCGGTCACTCCTTTCATGATAGGATACTCATATCCTTTCCCTCAGTTCACCGAGTCTTTTTTCTCCCTTACCGGCATCTGCTATATCCAGGCTATGCCGATGATCTGGAGGGTTTTATACACCCTTGAAAGGATCATCGAACAAGAAGGGATTGATCTGGGTATGGCGGAGTTAGGTGAGATGTATGATCTTACAACTTTTGGATCCCACCGGTACTTGTTCAAACGAAAGGCTGGAGAGGAGCACCATGTCCTCAAGGTTACCAAAAATGATGTGAACTGGAAGCAGCGGTTCTTTTTTGTAAGGAGAGATACCATCCCTAATGGGAAGGATTTGCCTAAGGAGTGGGCTACCCATGGTAGGATCCTAGAAGGATCACCATAGAACTTATTCCTCAGGATAAGGATCACTGATGTTCTTTTATTTTCTTGTTTGTGCAGCTATCTCCGTTTCACATCTAAAGTTGACACCTGCTGCAAAAGAGAGGCTCCTGGCCTTTAAGAAGCTTGATCCTGAAACAAGAACTTTCCAGGTTACCACCCAGGATTCTCAGGAGGTATCCTCTGCCTCTTTCACAATGTCAAGTAAGTATCCTTATTTAAGGAGTATTTATATAATGAGAGTCAAATAATATTAAGATACTTATCTTGTTTTGGTTGTGTAGGTGCTGGAAAATCCTCTAAGTCTGCTTCGAAGTTCGGCATCGATGATCTTACCAATGTCAAATCAGCAAAGAAGAAGACTCCTGCTGCTAGCCCAACTGCTTCAGCCCCTAAAGCACCTATCAGGGGTAAAGGAAGCAAGAAGAGAAAGGCCTTTGAGGATTTGCAAGGTCTGCCCCTGCTTCGCCAACAGTGTCTGGATTACATCAGCGAGGTAAGGATCACTGTCCCGTTTGTGTATCCTGCTGGTCTAAGGATTACTTGGTTTCTGAAATTATTCCTTGTCTTCCTTGTAGAAATTTGCTGAAGTAGAGACATATGTTGGCCATGTTGGGGATCAGGATCGCCAGATTGCTGACCTTCAACAGGTTGGGGTGTTGAAGGATCTCAAGATAGCCGATCTTCAGAAGGAGCTCCAGGCCACCAAGAATGATGCTGCCAAGATGCTGATCAACTTTGACTATGAGAAGCACGAGATCACCCAGGATGCCAAGGTTTCTGCCACGATAACTATGTACAAGATCCAGCTGCAGATGGCTGCGGAGGCTCAGGATCCTGCTTTTGACAAGAGCACCTGGGATGTCGAAGGCTGGAAGGCTAGGCTGGCTGAACTGGAGGATGATGAGAAGGCTGAGGAGATTCCGATGCTTGAGGGTGGAGACATTGGCAAGGATCAGGGTGGAGAGGCAAGTGGAGCCGGTGGTGATGGTGCAGCGAAGGATTGAGCTGCAGGATTGGGCAATGATGGAAATTTCTAGACATAGTCGGAGCCCGATTTTTTTTTGTTTGGTGGTTTGTGATGTTTTAAAACAATTATGGACTGTATTTGAACAATAGTTTAGGGTTGAGGATCTAGGATCCTGTGAACAATAGGTAGGATTACATATGGTGGAGGGATCCTCTGTTTGGGGGATGAAGCCATTGTGATCCTGCCGCCTTTTAATTTCCTGCATGCTATGACCGCACAAACAATGGACACCCTTTGCCAACCCATGTGGACGGGCCACGTGTTGCTGGTAGAAATGTGGGTTGGCAATTTTGACAACTTTTGAAAGGGTTAAATATTTAATAAATAAAACTTTTAACTTTTGACTTATCCTGTGATGTTATCCTTGTATATCTTTTATTCTTTCAATTGTTTTGATTTATGCTTGTCTGAAAAAAAAAAGTTAAGCACATTATGTTTAAGAAATTTAGGATATGATCCAGGATCAAATATCCTATAGTCGAAAACTTCCAAAAAGTAGTTCATGTTAAGGATCATAGGTTCTGTTGTCAAGTTCTAAGGGTTATTCAAATGAATAATGAATGAAATTAAAAATAGTCAAGGATCATACCTGAGGATCCAAGTTAGGATCCTAACCTTTAATCAGGATAACCATAAGTAAAACTTTAATGGATAATAAGGATTAAGGATCCTTAATTGTTTAACTTCGAAAACCTGAAAAATAGAATATAACTTGGGACTAAGCCAATATCATAGATAAGTTAGTAACTGGGGACAAGCCCAAAGGATCACTGGGGACAAGCCCGAAGGGTAACTGGGGACAAGCCCGAAGGATAACTGGGGACAAGCCCAAGGATCGTATGTAAACTGGAGTATGGCCCTCACTGGCGACTATCCAAACTTAGTGACATGAAAATGCCAAAACCTTAGCTAACGTGAAAACGTTAGAAACCTTAGGAATGGATGTATGGTACGTCTACCATTATACGTAGGATCCTAGGTATAGCCAGTACGATGGGGTTATCAGCCCCTAAAGCGAGTACTGGTCCCAAAGACGTGAACTATACCAGGATCATCGTGCGCTACAGGCGAAAACTGGGGACAAGCCCGAGGATAACTGGGGACAAGCCCAAATAACTAGGGTTGAATCCAAGGATCTGAGTTGCTTCTGAAGATTGTCGACATTATGCTAAGGATACCTGGACTTATCAGAACTCTAAATCTCGTGAGAGAAGGATGAAGGATACATGATCCTTATCCTTAAATAAGAAGATATGTAAATAAGAGTTCAAGCTTAGGACATTACCAGAGTAAGGATCATTGACGCTTCAGGGATCCTTGAAGGATACTTCCAATGTAAGGATCATTCATGCCAGAAGGATCCTACTCACATGAAATATTTTTTCAAGTGGACAACATTCCAGGCTCTTGGTAACAGATTACCTTCCATGGTAAGCAATCTATATGCCCCCTTTCCTGCTTCGGCTTCAATCAAATAAGGGCCTTCCCATTTTGGTGCCAATTTCCCATCAGCAGGATTGGTGGTATTTTGGAATGCTTTTCTCAAGACCATATCCCCAACTTGGAATTTCCTTATCCTGACATTTTTGTTATAACCACCAGCCATTCTTTGTTGGTAGCTAGCCATCCTTATCCTAGCAAAGTCTCTGATTTCCTCAATAGTATCCAAGTCTTGAACCAAGTTCTGATCATTTTCCTCAGGATCACGGGTACTTGTTCTAGCAGTTGGAACCACCATTTATGTTGGGATCACTGATTCTGCCCCAAACACCAGAGAGAAGGGTGTTTGACAAGTAGCATTCTTGAAAGTTGTCCTATCAGCCCAAAGCACATAAGGCAATTCCTCTGCCCATTTCCCCTTCTTGGATCCAAGTTTCTTCTTCAGATTGTTGATGATGATCTTGTTGGATGATTCTGCTTGACCATTAGCTTGTGGGTGGACTGGTGTTGATGTTATCATCTTAATCCCCCAACTGTCACAAAAGTTAGTAGTCCTGCTCCCAATAAATTGGGAACCATTATCACATACGATTTTAGAAGGAATGCCAAATCTAGTTATAATGTTTCTCTTAATAAAGGATATAACTTCCTTCTCTCTAACTTGGGCAAAAGCTTCAGCCTCTATCCACTTGGAGAAGTAGTCAGTCATAGCAAGCATGAACACTTTCCCACTAGGTGCTTTAGGGAGCTTGCCAACTATATATCCATCCCCCATCTCATGAATGGCCAAGAGGATGGTATAGGATGCAGAAATTCAGCCGGCTGATGGAGGATATTGCTGTGTCTTTGACAAGGATCACACTTCTTAGCATACTCCACAGCATCCCTTTTCATAGTTGGCCAGTAGTATCCTGTCCTTAAGATCCTTGAGAACAATGCCCTGCCCCCAGTGTGGTTTCCACAATCTCCTTCATGGAAGTCTTTTAAAACTTCTTGAACTTCAGGATCCTCGATACATTTCAAATATGGTCCTGCAAGAGATCGCTTATACAGCATATTATTTAAGATTGTGAATTGAGATACCTTAATTCTGAAAGCCCTAGGATTTTCTCCCATAGGAATCTCCTCGTGTTGTAAGTATCTCATGATTGGTGAGATCCATGATCCTGAACAAGATTGAGTTTTCTTACTAGGGATCATTGCAGTATCTTCTTCTATTTCCATGGCCACCTGATTTTCAATAGCAGGAGTCAGGATATGGATGATGGGGATACTTATATCCTCTGGGATTTTCAAAGATGATCCTAGATTGGCCAATGCATCAGCTTCTGTATTTTCCTCCCTTGGTACCTGTGTCAAACTGAAGGAAACAAAGGAGAGTGCCAATTCTTTGACTATCTCTAAATATTTGGTTAGTTTTTCACCTTTAACAGCATAGGATCCATTAAAGTGATTAGTGATTAACAATGAATCTACGTATACCTCAATATACCTGATCCCCATATGCTTAGCAATTTGCAAACCAGCGATGAAGGCTTCATATTCAGCCTCATTATTAGTGGCTTGGAACTCACAAGCTATGGAATGGGGTATTATGTCCCCCTGTGGCGATTTCAGTAGTATACCAAGCCCCGTGCCTTTAACATTTGAGGATCCGTCAGTATGTAGTATCCAAGGATCCTTGGTTTCATCCAGCTGCTGGACTTCCAATTCGGCTTCCTTTTGTAAATCACTACTGAAATCAGCCACAAAGTCTGCTAATGCTTGGGATTTGATGGCCGTTCTAGGCTCATATCTTATATCATGGGCACTAAGCTTTACTGCCCACTTAGCCATTGTTCCGGATATCTCTGGTTTCCTGAGGACATTCTTAATTGGAAAATTAGTTCTAACAATAATAACATGGGTTTCAAAATAATGTCTTAGTTTAGTAGATGCCATAATCAGTGCAAGAATAAGTTTTTCAAGGTGTGAATACCTGGATTCAGCATCAAGTAAACTCTTACTTACATAATAGACAGGATATTGTGTACCTTCATGATCCTTAACAAGGACTGCACTTACTGCTTTTGAGGATACCGCAAGGTATAAGGATAACACATCTCCTTTTTCTGGTTTCATCAATGCTTGGGCTGAGGACATGTATTCTTTTAGGGCTTGTAAAGCATTCTCATACTTTTCAGTCCATTCGAATTTCTTGTTCTTTCTTAGGATATCATAGAATTCTTTACACTTTTCTGAGGATTTGGATATGAATCTGTTTAGAGCTGCTATCCTGCCTGTTAGCCTTTGCACATCCTTAGCGTTGGCAGGGGATTTGATATTCACCAATGCTTTGATTTGTTCCGGGCTTGCTTCAATGCCCCTCTGGGTTACCATATATCCTAAGAATTTACCTGCTTTAACACCGAAGTGACATTTTGAAGGATTAAGCTTCATGTTATAATTATCAAGGATATCAAATGCTTCCTCCAAGTCCCTTAGGTGATCCTCAACTTTTTTAGATTTCACCACCATATCGTCTATGTACACTTCCATAGTTTGTCCAATTTGATCTTTGAACATCATATTCACCAGCCTTTAATATGTTGCACCTGCATTTCTTAATCCAAAAGGCATAGCAATATAACAATATAAACCGGTTGGGGTCATAAAAGCCGTATCCTCTTGGTCAGATGGTTCCATTTGAATTTGTTGGAATCCAGATGATGAATCCATAAAGGTTAACAGTTCATGACCTGCCATTGCATCCACCATGGAGTCAATGTGGGGTAATGGGAAAGGATCCTTGGGACATGCCTTATTCAAATCAGTGAAATCGACACATATCCTCCACTTTCCATTTTTCTTTTGAACAACAACCACATTGGCCAGCCATTTTGGATACTTCACTTCTCTGATCATACCTGCTCGTAGTAATCTTTCTATCTCTTCCTGGATAATGGCATTTCTTTCTGGTGAAACTTCCTCCTTTTTTGATGGATTGGTTTAACTGACCTGTCAATGCCAAGTTTATGAGTGATAATATCCTTAGATATACCTGTCATATCCTCATGTTTCCATGCAAAGGTAGATTTTCTTCTTTTGAGGAAGGATACTATGTCTTCTTTCATTTTATCAAGGATCCCTGGTCCGATGTAGATTTTGGATTCAGGATCATCAGGATCCAAGAGGATTTCGTCCACATCCTGCTTTCTTGCCTCCAAGACACCCCTTGGAGGATACTTTAATTGCTATTGCTCCCTTGATTTCGAGGCTGGTTTCATTGATGAGGTGTAACAATCCTTAGCCTCCTGTTGATCACTATCGATCTTGATTATTCCCCATGGGCTAGGGAGCTTCACACACTGATGGTAGGTGGATGGGACTGCCTTCATATCGTGTATCCAGGGCCTGCCAAGGATAACATTACAACAAGACAAACAGTCAATAACACAAAATTTTTGATAATTATGTAATCCTTCCACGTAAATTGGGAGTTTAATGTCCCCCAGGGTTTTCTTAGTTTCGCCACTAAATCCTACAAGCACGGAGGATCTTGGTGTGATATCTGATTCAGGGATACCAATTTTCTTCAGAACATCAAGCTGGATAATGTTTACTGAGCTTCCTCCGTCAATAAGGATCATGCGGACAAAGTGGTTAGAAATAAAGAGAATAATAACTAAACTATCATGATGAGGATCCTGGATGTCAACTCGATCATCCTCATCAAAGGTTATCACTTTTCCTTCCGAGACACGTGATGTTCGTATAAGTCTTTCTCCGTTATCCATTTTAGCTTCCTTTGCATGCCTTTTAGCTGCTGAGAAGGATGTACCACAGATGTCTGATCCTCCAGAAATAAAGTTGATCACTTGTGCATCTGCCGGAGGAGCTGGAGCTCTTTCAGGGATCCTTTCAGGATCCTGAGTCCTTTGCTTTTTTCTTCCCAACAATTCTTTCAAATGCCCCTTGCTCAGCAGATATCCAATTTCCTTTCGTAATGCGATGCATTCCTCTGTCAAATGCCCAAAATCCTCATGGTATGCACACCACTTTGATTTATCTTTAGTTGGCTGGTTTGTCATTTTTTCTGGGCCATCTGGCCTTTTCTCCTAGATTCTGCATTGTAAGGATTAGTTCATGGTTATCAACGGAAAAACAGTATTCAGAAATCGGAGGATGATCTTCATCATCCTCTTCTTGGTCAACAGCATGCACATTCTGGTTGTCAGTTCTGTTATAGGATTTGAATTTGTTGCTTTTGAAAGAGGATCCTTGCTTTTCTTGTTTTGAGGATCCTACTTGTCTCTCCTGGATCCTCTTGTCATCCTCTAGCCGGATGAACCTGAGTGCCCGAGTTCTTACTTCGTCTAGGTTCCTGCATGGTGTCATAACAAGATCATCATAGAACAATGAATCTTTAAGCAATCCCATCTTGAAGGCCTCAACAGCTGTGGCCACATCCAAGTTAGGAATATCCAAGGATTCTTTACTAAATTTGGTTATATAATCCCTTAATGATTCATTATGACCCTGAGTTATCCTGTATAAATCGCTAGTTAATCGTTCAAATTTTCTACTACAAGAAAATTGATTATTGAATAAATTAACTAAATTAGCAAACGAAGTAATAGAGTAAGGGGGAAGACTTAGCAGCCATTTAAGAGCTGATCCAGTGAGAGTGGATCCAAATCCCTTGCACAGACATGCTTCCTTTAACCTTTCTGGAATTGGATTAATCTCCATCCTCTCCCTGTATTGTGCTATGTGTTCCTCAGGATCCGTCGTACCATCATACAGCTTCATAGTAGGGATATGGAATCTTTTGGGTATCTCAGCATCGCAAATTGGTGGTGCAAAACGAGATACCTTATGGCTTCCATCTGCAATTTCCGGGATAGGTTTGACTACCCCTAGAACACTTGATATCATATCCTTCAGTTTCTGCAGTTCTCTGGCCATAGTATGGTTGATACCTGTATCCTGCATGAATCCATGGTTAGTGGTATGAGAATTATTAAAAGTGTTACCTCCCATCGGGTTCAAGTTAGGAACATTGGATATGAATCCATATTGCTGGGATTCTGGGATGATGGAGGGACTAGTGGAAGCAATGGTCTGCATCGGAATAAAATCTCCTTGATGGACATCTAGACTTCCTGTTTGCAAATTCCTTAAGGATCCTGGTATCTGAAGGGATCCCTGAACATGGGATGATCCTGGAACGAAGGAGGGTCCTTGAACCTGGGATGATCCTGGAACGAAGGAGGATCCTTGAACCTGGGATGATCCTGGAACGAAGGAGGATCCTTGAACCTGGGATGATCCTGGAACGAAGGAGGATCCTGAGTTCATGAAGGATCCCATATGCTGAGTATAGGATCCTGCCGGTTGGAAATATGATCCTGATGCCTGAGTCACTACTGCTGGGCCGAAATGCACTCCTCTTAATCCACCAATATGTTGAATGTCTGGGGCCTCTGATGGCTGAGAAGTAATCATCGGAGTATCAAAATTCAAAGATTTGGGCATTAGTGGGGAATGATCCTCTGCCGTTTTATTTTGCCTTTTGAGATCTCCGATTTCCTTGAGGATCCTGTCATTAGTTTCATCCTGCTGCTGCATACGATCCCTCATCTGCAAAATCAAAGTAAATATATCACTAGTACTGGGAGCAGAAGAAGTTAGAGCAGAAGATGAAGGTTTAGAGAAGATAGGAGTTGGTCTCTTCTCAGCATTTTTCTGAGATCCAGCTGGTGGTGGAGGCAAAGGTGGAATGCCATTAGATGAATTGACTGCAGACATCGGTGTGGAAGTATTCATCAACGATGAAGCCATGCAACACTTCTGGAATGATCACCAACAGAAAAATTTTCTTATGAATGAAGCACCAATTGCCCCACGGTGGGCGCCAAACTGTTTTGGTCAAAAATCACACAAGGATAATGCAACCAAACTCTTTGTAAACGGGGAATGATGCTTGGTATGATGAACAAAGATAAGGATCACTATAATGAAAATTGCACAAGTGACACAAGGATTTATACGAGGAAAAAGCCCTTGATCAATGAATGATCTCCGGCATAAAAAACCTCGGGTGATGGAAACTACCGATCACCAAACTTCAATATGACAAACAATGTTTACAACTTCGGATGGTAACGAGCTAGGTACAAGGATCACTATAGTATCGTATGCTAAAGCGTGTGAGAAATGTGTCGTCCCTTCCAAATGCTTAAGAGTGCAATTTATACAAGTGTGTGTGGTTGTATTTTAGGCAAATCACGTAACTACTAGCTCGTTACCCCTTTAGAAATAGAAGTTTTAGCCTAATTAATTGCCCTTGAATTGTGCTGAGTTTCCATATTCTTCATAACGTCCATCTTTGATTATGCATGTGCAAAATTAGCGTGACAGATTCCTTGATTACGTTGCTAAGACAAGGTCCAACTCGTAATTCCTGTAAAATAACGTTAAATCCAAAGAGAACAATCGTTAGTATGAGGATCCTTAGGATGTTCAGTGATCCTGATCCTGGAGCTCTTCTGAGGATCACTATCTGCCAAAGAAACAAGGATCACTTGTTAGGATACCAAGTAAGGATCATATGTCATAAAAATCCAGCCCTAACACAAACCTTATGAAAAGGTGACTAAGGATCCTTAAATGTTTGGCTTCAAAGACCTGAAATAGGATACAACTTGGGACTAAGCCAATATGAGATAAAAGTTAGCAACTGGGGACAAGCCCAAGGATAACTGGGGACAAGCCCAAGGATAACTGGGGACAAGCCCAAGGATAACTGGGGACAAGCCCAAGGATAACTGGGGACAAGCCCAATGATCGTATGTAAACTGGAGTATGGCCCTCACTGGCGACTATCCAAACTTAGTGACATGAAGATGCCAAAACCTTAGCTAACCTGAAAACGTTAGAAACCTTAGGAACGGATGTATGGTACGTCTACCATTATACGTAGGATCATAGATATAGCCAGTACAATGGAATTTTCAGCCCCTAAAGCGAGTACTGGTCCCACTGCCTTGAACTATACCAGGATCATCGTGCGCTACTGGCGAAACTGGGGTCAAGCCCAAATAACTGGGGTCAAGCCCAAGTAACTGGTTGCTTTTGTGGATAACTGTTAGGGGAGGATTTCTCAATGACCTGTGATCCTCAAGTGTTATCCTGTTTGGTGATCCTTACTTCAGTGACAATTGGTGATCCTAAGAAGTATTTCAGGATCAGGATCATGGATCATCCTAAGGATCCTTATACTAATGATTGTTCACTTTGAATTCAGTGTTGTATTGCAGGAGTACCGGCTTGGACTTGGTCATGGCGATATTCCTGGAGCATATTCCCTTCAATTCTGCACGTGCTTGACCGTTGTGAACGTTGTGGAGAACGTGGGGAGAAGGCACAAAATGCGGACAGTTAGTTAGGCTAGATATTTCCTATTTAGCGAGCTATTTTCAGAACACTTGGCTATTTTTTGATTACACGCACTCGTACAATTGCACTCATCAGCTCACGGCGAAACACTTAGCTATTTTCATACATTTCTGCACGATACACTATAGTGATCCTTGTACCTAGCTCGCTATCATCCAAAGTTGTAAAAGAATTATTGTTTAATTTGAGTTGGTGATCGGTAGTTTCAATCACCCGAGGTTTTTTATGCCGGAGATCATTCATTGATCAAGGGCTTTTTCCTCGTACAAATCTTTGTGTCACTTGTGCAATTCATTTCTGAGTGATCCTCATTGTTGTTTACCAATTCAAGCATCATACCCCGTAACAGAGAGTTTGGTTGCATTATCCTTATCTAATTTTTGACCAAAACAGTTTGGCGCCCACCGTGGGGCAATTGGTGCTTCATTCCTAAGAAATTCTTCTTTTTGTGATCATCCCGGTTCATTGCATTCAAGCACATGGCTTCATCATCAAAGAACACTTCTACTGCGATGTCTGCGGTCAATTCATCTCAGGGCATTCCACCTTTGCCTCCACCACCTTCTGGACCTCAGAAAAATGCCGAGAAGAAACCAACTCCCATCTTCTCAAAACCTCCAACTTATTCTGCTTCTTACACTCCTACTACTAGTGACTTGTTTACTTTGATTTTGCAGATGAAGGAGCATATACAGCAGCAGGATAAGACCAATGAAAGGATTCTTAGAGAAATTGGAGACATAAAGAAACAGAAGAGATCAGCAGAGGATCATTCCCCACTGATGCCTAGATCTTTGAATTTCGACACTCCGGTTATAACTTCTCAGCCTTCAGCGGTTCCAGATGTTCAATATGTGGGAGGACCAAAAGGAGTGTGTTTTGGTCAAAAATCTAACGAGGATAATGCAACCAAACTCTTAGTTATGGGGAATGATGCTTGAAATGATGAACAATGATAAGGATCACTTAAATGTAAATTGCACAAGTGACACAAAGATTTATACGAGGAAAAAGCCTTTGATCAATGAATGATCTCCGGCATAAAAAACCTCGGGTGATGGAAACTACCGATCACCAAGTTCAAATTAACCAACCAATGTTTACAACCTCGGATAGTAACGAGCTAGGTACAAGGATCACTATGGTGTAATGTGCAAGAATGTGTGAAAAATGTGAAGTGTTTTTCCGAATGCTCAAGAGTGCAGTTGTACGAGTGTGTGTAGCTGAAATTAGCCAAGTGTTCTAACTACTAGCTCGTTACCCCTTTTAAAAATAGAAGTTAACTAGCCTAACAAACTATCCGCAATTCGTGCCAAGCTCCCACGTTCTCCACAACGTCTATTTTCGGTCAAATGTGTGCGAAATAAGCGTGGAATATTCCTTAGTAACGTTGCCAAGACCAGGTCCAACTTGTAACTCCTGCAAAACAATACGAAATTCAAAGAGAACAATCATTAGTATAAGGATCCTTAGGGTGATCCATGATCCTGATCCTGAAGCTCTTCTGAGGATCACTATCTGCCACAGAAGTAAGGATCACTATTAGGATATCATGTGAGGATCACAGGTCATTAAAAATCCTGCCCTAACAATTGCCCCCAAAATATAAGGAGTAATTATGTAACATTGACGAGTTATATTTTGCTGATCTTATCCGTAATTAACTAACGGATATATAGCCGTTGTAATCGAACTATCCGTTGCAATCCTGACTTCACGGAAGTGACAACCCTGCACAAATCATGATTATAAATAGAGATAGAGATAGGATCGTTTGCATTTAAAATCAAGAACTTCTCCCTTTATAACCGCATTTAGAAGATCAAACAGGTATTCTCCCCTTCATCTTCTTTCTTTTGCTTGCTCTGTTTCTCCTCTTATCTATTCTGTTCAAAATGTTGCTCTGGAACTCCCCTGCTAAAGATCACCGGAAGGAAAGCCCCTTCAAGAGTCAAGGGATCATCACAGATTCCACTAAAGAACGCTGTATTTTCACTAATCCTCAAATTGATAGGGTTCGGTATTGTTTTCCCGCAAACACTGTATTCAAACCCTATGATCCTTCTGCCCTGAGCGATCATACTTCTGATTCATGGGTTGCCTTCCCTGTGACCCCGTTTGCCATAGGTTACACGTATCCCTTTCCAGTTTTCACCCAGTCCTTCTTCTCCCTAACCGACATCTCTTATATCCAAGCCATGCCGATGATCTGGAGGGTTTTACATACCCTTGAGAGGATCATCGTGCAGGAGGGGATAGATTTAGGCATGGCTGAGTTAGGGGAACTGTATGATCTTACCACCTTTGGTTCCCATTGTTATCTGTTCAAACGAAAACCTGGGGAGGAGCACCCAATCTTCAAGGCTACCAAAAACGACACCAACTGGAAGCGGCGCTTCTTTTTTGTGAGAAGAGATTCTATCCCTGATGGGAAGGATTTACCCAAGAAATGGGCTACCCACGGTAGGATGGAGGATCCTTAGAAGGATCACCAGAGCACCTTTCTATATGAGGATCACTGATATTATTTTGCTTTCTTGTTGTGCAGTTATCTCTGTTTCACACCTTAGATTGACTCCTGCTGCAAAAGAGAGACTCTTGGCCTTCAAGAGACTTGATCCTGAAACAAGAACTTTCAAGACTACCACCCAAGATTCTCAGGAAGTATCCTCTGGTTCTGTCACGATGTCAAGTAAGTATCCTTATTTAAAGATTAATTACATAATGAAATTCAAATAAAATTAAGATACTTATCTTGTTTTGGTTGTGTAGGTGCTGGAAAATCCACCAAGTCTGCTTTGAAGTTCAGCATCACCGATCTCACCAATGTCAAATCCTCGAGGAAGAAGACTCCTGCCAGCCCAACTGCTTCAATCCCCAAGGCACCCCTCAGAGGGAAGGGAGGCAAGAAGAGAAAGGCCTCCGAAGTTGAGGATCTGCAAGGTCTGCCTCTGATCCGCCAACAGTTCCTGGACTACTTTAATGAGGTAAGGATCACTGTCCCTGCTTGTATATCCTGCTTGTTTGAGGATCATTTGGTTCTGACATTATCCCTTGTCTTCCTTGCAGAAATTTGCTGAGATAGAGACCTATGTTGGCCATGTTGAGGATCAGGATAGCAAGATTGCTGATCTTCAACAGGTTGCTGTGCTGAAGGACCTCAAGATAGCCGATCTTCAGAAGGATCTCCAGGCCACCAAGAATGAAGCTGCCAAGATGCTGATCAACTTTGACTATGAGAAGCATGAGATCACCCAGGATGCTAAGGTCTCCGCCGCCATAGCAATGTACAAGATCCAGCTGCAAATGGCCATGGAGGCTCAGGATCCTGCTTTTGACAAGAGCACCTGGGATGTGGAGGGCTGGAAAGCAAGGCTAGCTGAACTGGAGGACGATGAAGAGGCTGAGGAGATCCTGATACTTGAGGCTGGAGGCAGTGGCAAGGATCAGGGTGGTGAGGCAAGTGGAGCTGGTGGTGAAGATGCAGCGAAGGTCTATGTGACAACTCGAGTTTCCAAGGTTTCTCCTCTATACGTTACTTGCGGTGTCTTGTGATTCATTGCATTGAACTGTACACTATATTTTGTTCATAAGTTGCTTACATTAATATGTGTCTTGTTATTGATATGTGTTTTAGTTATAAGTTGCTTACAAGTTGGTTAGATATATTTTCCCGTCCCGTGCAATGAGCATACTACCCCGCGAAAACACTAAAGTGTTTTCGTCCACTACTAACCGGTGAAGAACAACGAATGGGCTTCGGCCCAAACTCTTGGTATTTAATGTAACAGTGACTAACCCTAGATTATTACTCTCAATCGTAAACGTCCGCAACCCTACTCTCTCCTTTCAAACCCGACGGCAACCTTGGGTTCCCCGGAAACTCTCAAGACAATCTAGATATTATTCTGTTCATCCGGTTAGTGTTAACCCTTATTCGATTAATTGATTGAAAACACTTGTTGACTATTTATTTGACATCACGAAATAACTGTTATTATGTAATGTTTGCGATCATATGATCTGATGTAAACGATGAACAGATTGTGATGTTATGATGAGCATGTGATTTGTTTTGTATGATCATTGGGTAGAAAATGGCGGCTGATCAATGTTGGTCCAATCAAAAATAGATGTCGGCCACTGTGATTGTTTAGTAATTGTGCATACATGTGATTGTTTAATTGTTTTCAACTTTGATTAGCATGATGATGATGATCTGACAACTAGTCATATGCACTTTGAATATGTAGTGAATGAGTTTGATATTGGAGGTCCAATGAGAGACCTTGATTATGCATTTTGGTCCAATAAAAAAATAGTGGAGTCATCCATGAATTCTTGTACCATTTGGCTTAGATTGAAGTGATGCTCCATTTAGGGGATCGAGGTTGTTGGAGGTGGCAGCCCAACCTTTGATTAGAATATAGGATGATTATGTGTGCCATGTATCACGTGTATAACTGCAGCCTACTATTTAATTTGGTTCAATATTAACAAGATGGCATTAACACATGTCGGCCATTGTTGGGTGTTTTGATAAGGTTAATAATGCTCATAACTATTGAATTTATTTGAACATCAATTTGATATGGGCGGCATTACACAAAACGAGGAGCTTGTCTGCATGTGTTAATGATTGTAATCGGTTTGTGTGTCTGTTGATGATGGTGATGCAGCCGACGAAAACACTACTCGACGAAAACACTTTGGGATTTCGTTGCCCAAGTGTTTTCGCCAACAAGGGTTTTCGGCCCAAGTGTTTTCTTCACAAAGTTGATTTCGGCCCAACTGTTTATGTCTGTTAAGTATGTAACTATGTTTAGCCTAATAACTGAGTTAAGTTTGTTAACTCAGTTAACTTTATTAATTTGGTTAGTTTCATGTATGACACTATGTTAAGTGAGTAACTTTTGTTAACCCTGTTAGTTAATTCTGTGAGTTGATTAACAGTGTTAGTTTATGATTCCTGTTAAATTGCTAACTTCGTTAAGACTGTTAACCCTCTCAAGTATGATGATGAATAACTCTGTTAGTACGAACTGAGATGGACATTTATATGAAACATGAATTGCATGAGATTGATTAATTTCTTACGTGATACATGATGTTAACTGTCAAGCACTATGTGATGTTAGATTTGCATGCGAGTTATTATGAATGAAACTGATTGTACATACGTGCATACTATAGGTCGTGATTGATTAACTGTGAGCATATACTTAGCATACCGAGCAAACCAAGGTGAGTTCACACCCTTACTAAGGCATGGGATTCCCGGGGCTTGGGAATGGGTTTTAAGGAATAAGGTTGAATAGATTCGCACTGACACTACTACTAGACTACCATACCATCGTCCTCGGTTGTGCAGGACACATACGTACAATCAACATACACTGATACATATTACTATCCTCGGTTGTGAAGGATACTTATACATATTACTATCCTCGGTTGTGAAGGATACGTATACATATTACAATCCTCGGTTGTGTAGGATACTTATGCATACTACTATCCTCGGTTGTGAAGGATACTTATACTTATTACTATCCTCGGTTGTGAAGGATACTCACGTAAGACCTACGTGAACTTATACTTACTACTGTTCTCGGATTGTGAAGAACACTTATGATTACGAATAGTCTAGTGGTTATACAACATGGGAAGCCCCCACCAATAGAACGTACTATCGGCCCAGTAGAGCCACATGTTACAAACGAACTTACTATTACGCATTTACTTTCTGTGAACTCGCTCAACTAGTTGTTGATCCTCTGTTACATGCCTTGCAGGACCTTAGGTACTTATGGAGCTTGCACAAGGAGGAGCAGGTCGTTGTGGGCATGGATCGTGAATGCTTATTAAACGTTTATGACATTACACACTTAATACTTATGTTTGGGTTTTTACATTTATGCTTCCGCTACACTTGATTATGTTGGTTTTGAAAACACCTTTCGTATTGTTGAATAACGATTACTACTTATTTACATGTTCAATATGATTGGTGGCTTGATCCTGGTCAAGTCACGCCTCCAAGCGGTGGTACTCCACGGGTGGATTTTGGGGGTGTGACAGATTGGTATCAGAGCCAGGTTATAGAGAACTTGGTTTTAATATGGGAAAAACGTTTTTATTAAAACCGAACTATAACCAGAACAGTGCTCTCAACGATCCACAACGACGCTTCGCTCCACGTGCAAGACTCAAGATCCTAGGTAATAAGGTTTATGTTTATTGCCTACTTGCTAGAATTACATAGAACTTTGCTCGTGGTATGCTTAGATTACATTGCTCACTATTTGTTATTGCTTGAGAACACCTGTGTGCTTACACTCTTCTGTCATCACACTACTCGAGAACCATTCATATTTACGCTACCTTTACTGCTCGATCATGTCTGGACGTGTTAACATGACTCAAGCCCAGTTGACGGCTCTCATTAACGAACAAGTTGCTGCAGCGTTTGCAGCCGCACAAGCAGGAGGTATAACCTGCTATTTCAGACCTATCCTAGGATGTTAGATCCTACTCTCGTGACCCAACTCTCGCGCTTAACCTTGACCTATCTTTCTCGCGCAACGGGTCAGAACGCACAGCAACCTGTCTGCACATTCAAGAACTTCATGGACTGTCATCCAAGCACATTCAGTGGCACAGAAGGAGCAGTGGGACTACTCCATTGAGTTGGGAAGCTCGGGTCAGTATTCGAGATGTGTGAATGCCCTGAGGCACGCAGGGTCATGTACGCCACTGGCACGTTGGAAGGAGTCGCACTAACCTGGTGGAACGCGCAAGTTCAGATATTAGGGCTGGCAGCTGCTAACGCCACCCCTTGGAACGATTTTAAGGAACTCATTAAAAAGGGAATACTGCACGCGTGATGACATCCATAAGTTGGAAATGGAGCTTTACCATTTGAAAATGACGGGGTCAGAAATTGAAGCTTATACGAAACGGTCGAACGAACTGGCCATCCTGTGTCCAACCATGGTGGACCCTCCGATCAAGCGTATCGAATTGTACCCCAAGGGTCTAGCCTCAGAGATTCAAAGTTATGTGACATCGGTCAACCTTGCTACTATCCAGGATGTTACTCATCTTGCTCATCGCCTCACAGATCAGGCAGTGGAACAGAACAAGCTGCCTAGACGCATTGGTGCTACTGCTACTACTTCTGCTATTCCCAGTGACAACAAGAGAAGGTGGGATGGAACCTTCAGCAAGGGTTCAACTTCAGTTCAGTCTCAGGCACGGCAGCGAAAAACTGATGACTATCAGAGCAATGGTCAGCAATCTTCTGGTAGTCAAGGGTTGTAACCTCGTCTTAGTTGGTCAGACATTCTCCATCAACCTCATTCCCTAGTCTTGGGTAGTTTCGATGTCGTTATTGGGATGGATTGGTTATCCCAACATCACGCAGAGATCCTATGCAAGGAGAAGATAGTTCGTATTCCCCGTTCGGGTAAGCAACCTCTCGAAGTTCAAGGGTGACAAGAGTGGTGCTGTGGTTGGCATCATCTCTTTCCTGAAGGCTCAGAAATGTTTGCGGAAGGGTCACACCGCTATTTTGGCACTCGTTACTGAAGCATCAACGAAAGAAAAGAAATTGGAGGACATTCCAGTTGTACGTGACTTCCCTCAGGTGTTCCCTGAAGATTTACCTGGTCTACCGCCTCATCGACGGGTCGAATTTCAAGTCGAGCTCGCTCCAGGAGCAGCACCCATAGCTCGGGTACCGTATCGTTTAGCTCCAACTGAATTGGAAAAACTGTCAAAACAGCTACAAGAGCTCTTAGAAAAGGGCTTTATTCGTCCAAGCTCTTCGCCTTGGGGAGCTCCAGTATTATTCGTGAAAAAGAAGGATGGCACTTTCAGGATGTGTATAGACTACCGCGAACTGAACAAGGTCACCGTGAAGAACCGTTATCCTCTTCCACGCATTGACGATTTATTCGACCAGTTGCAAGGGTCGAGTTACTATTCCAAGATTGATCTAAGGTCAGGGTATCATCAGCTGAGAGTCCGGGATGAGGACGTCTCTAAGACAGTATTCAGAACTCGCTACGGTCACTACGAGTTTCTAGTCATGCCATTTGGGCTTGCGAACGCGCCTGCAGTTTTCATGGATCTTATGAACAGGGTGTGCAAACCCTATCTTGACAAGTTCGTCATTGTCTTCATCGATGACATTCTGATATACTCCAAGAGTCAGGAGGAACACGAGCAGCATTTACGTCTCATCTTGCAACTTCTTCGAAAGGAACAATTGTACGCCAAGTTTTCAAAATGCGACTTCTGGCTTCGTGAAGTCCACTTCTTAGGTCATGTGGTGAACAGGGATGGGATTCATGTCGATCCATCCAAGGTAGATTCGATCAGGAACTGGCCTGCACCGCGTACACCAACGGAAATACGCCAATTCTTGGGTTTGGCGGGGTACTACAGACGATTCATCAAAGACTTCTCAAAGATCGCGCAGCCGCTTACAATGTTGACACAGAAAGGTGTTACCTATCGTTGGGGTAATACACAAGAAACTGCCTTTCAGTACCTGAAGGATAGACTATGCAGTGCACCTATTCTCTCATTGCCAGAAGGCACGGATGATTTTGTAGTCTATTGTGACGCGTCGATACAGGGGCTTGGTTGTGTATTGATGCAGCGGGATAAAGTTATTGCCTACGCTTCTCGTCAACTCAAAGTTCATGAACGGAACTACACGACGCACGATTTAGAGCTGGGAGCTGTGGTTTTCGCGCTCAAGATATGGCGACACTACCTGTACGGTACCAAGTGCACTATTTACACCGATCACAGGAGTCTCGAGCATATCTTCAAGCAGAAGGAATTGAATATGCGTCAACGACGATGGGTCGAGTTACTTAATGATTACGAATGCGCCATCAAGTACCATCCAGGCAAGGCCAATGTTGTGGCGGACGCTCTCAGTCGAAAGGACACTCTACCTAGGCGTGTACGAGCTTTGCAGCTCACTATTCAGTCTGAACTTCCTGCACAGATACGAGATGCTTAGGTGGAAGCATTGAAACCAGAAAACGTAAAGGCTGAAGCTTTACGTGGTTCGAGGCAACGATTAGAACAAAAGGAAAACGGCGCCTACTATGTAACGGGGCGTATTTGGGTCCCACTTTATGGCGGTTTACGAGAGCTTGTGATGGATGAAGCACACAAGTCTCGCTACTCAATACATCCAGGGTCGGATAAAATGTACCACGATCTCAAAACAACATATTGGTGGCCTAGCATGAAAGCCCACATCGCTACTTACATCGGCAAGTGTTTGACATGTGCAAAAGTCAAAGTGGAGTATCAGAAACCAGCGGGCCTACTTCAGCAACCCAAGATACCGCAATAGAAATGGGAAGAAATTTCCATGGATTTCGTTACAGGCCTACCCAGATCCCAGCGTGGGAATGACACTATATGGGTGATCGTGGATCGACTCACCAAGTCTGCACACTTCCTGGCTATAAAGGAAACGGATAAGTTCTCCTCTCTCGCAGACATTTATCTTAAGGAAGTTGTTTCGAGGCACGGGGTGCCCACCTCCATCATTTCGGATCAGGATGCACGATTCACTTCAGAACTATGGCAAGCGATGCACAAAGCTTTTGGCTCTCGTTTAGACATGAGTACAGCTTATCACCCTCAGGCGGATGGGCAGTCTGAGCGCACTATTCAAACCCTGGAAGACATGCTTCGGGCGTGTGTTATTGATTTCGGCAACGGCTGGGAAAAGCACCTCCCTTTGGTGGAGTTCTCATACAATAACAGCTATCACACCAGCACACAAGCCGCTCCATTCGAGGCATTGTACGGGCGTAAGTGCCGGTCACCTCTCTGTTGGGCTGAGGTGGTGGATAGTCAGATCACAGGTCCAGAACTTGTAGTTGATGCTACTGAACGGGTTGCACAGATACGACAACGCATGGCGGCGGCCCGTGACCGTCAGAAAGCTTACGCAAACAAACGCCGGAAACCGCTCGAGTTCCAAGTTGGGGATCGAGTTCTACTCAAAGTCTCACCCTAGAAGGGTGTGGTTCGTTTTGGAAAACGGGGCAAACTCAATCCGCGGTATGTCGGACCATTCGAGATCATAGAAAGAATAGGCAAAGTGGCCTACAGACTGAACCTACCAGCAGAACTCGGGGCAGTTCACAATGTATTTCACGTGTCGAATCTGGAGAAGTGTCTGTCAGATGAGACCCTTATAGTTCCTTTGAAGGAGCTCATTATCGACGAGCGGTTGCAGTTCGTCGAGGAACCAAGTGAAATCACGGACCGGGATGTTAAGGTCCTCAAGCACACCAGAATACCTCTTGTTCGAGTTCGTTGGAACTCCCGTCGTGGCCCAGAGTTCACCTGGGAATGAGAAGACCAAATGAAACTCAAGTATCCCCGGTTATTCGGAAACAGTGCAACCACTACTGAGGCTGAAGCTACTACAGAATTTCGGGACGAAATTCCAAATCAACGGGGGGATGATGTGACACCCCAGGAAAACCAGTAAACCAAGCAAACTTAACTAGCTTCCTCAGTAACCGCATGCTAAATTTCGGGACGAAATTTCTTTCAAGTTGGGGATAATGTGACAACTCGAGTTTCCAAGGTTTCTCCTCTATACGTTACTTGCGGTGTCTTGTGATTCATTGCATTGAACTGTACACTATATTTTGTTCATAAGTTGCTTACATTAATATGTGTCTTGTTATTGATATGTGTTTTAGTTATAAGTTGCTTACAAGTTGGTTAGATATATTTTCCCGTCCCGTGCAATGAGCATACTACCCCGCGAAAACACTAAAGTGTTTTCGTCCACTACTAACCGGTGAAGAACAACGAATGGGCTTCGGCCCAAACTCTTGGTATTTAATGTAACAGTGACTAACCCTATATTATTACTCTCAATCGTAAACGTCCGCAACCCTACTCTCTCCTTTCAAACCCGACGGCAACCTTGGGTTCCCCGGAAACTCTCAAGACAATCTAGATATTATTCTGTTCATCCGGTTAGTGTTAACCCTTATTCGATTAATTGATTGAAAACACTTGTTGACTATTTATTTGACATCACGAATAACTGTTATTATGTAATGTTTGCGATCATATGATCTGATGTAAACGATGAACAGATTGTGATGTTATGATGAGCATGTGATTTGTTTTGTATGATCATTGGGTAGAAAATGGCGGCTGATCAATGTTGGTCCAATCAAAAATAGATGTCGGCCAATGTGATTGTTTAGTAATTGTGCATACATGTGATTGTTTAATTGTTTCCAACTTTGATTAGCATGATGATGATGATCTGACAACTAGTCATATGCACTTTGAATATGTAGTGAATGAGTTTGATATTGGAGGTCCAATGAGAGACCTTGATTATGCATTTTGGTCCAATAAAAAAATATTGGAGGCATCCATGAATTCTTGTACCATTTGGCTTAGATTGAAGTGATGCTCCATTTAGGGGATCGAGGTTGTTGGAGGTGGCAGCCCAACCTTTGATTAGAATATAGGATGATTATGTGTGCCATGTATCACGTGTATAACTGCAGCCTACTATTTAATTTGGTTCAACAAGATGGCATTAACACATGTCGGCCATTGTTGGGTGTTTTGATAAGGTTAATAATGCTCACAACTATTGAATTTATTTGAACATCAATTTGATATGGGCGGCATTACACAAAACGAGGAGCTTGTCTGCATGTGTTAATGATTGTAATCGGTTTGTGTGTCTGTTGATGATGGTGATGCAGCCGACGAAAACACTACTCGACGAAAACACTTTGGGATTTCGTTGCCCAAGTGTTTTCGCCAACAAGGGTTTTCGGCCCAAGTGTTTTCTTCACAAAGTTGATTTCGGCCCAACTGTTTATGTCTGTTAAGTATGTAACTATGTTTAGCCTAATAACTGAGTTAAGTTTGTTAACTCAGTTAACTTTATTAATTTGGTTAGTTTCATGTATGACACTATGTTAAGTGAGTAACTTTTGTTAACCCTGTTAGTTAATTCTGTGAGTTGATTAACAGTGTTAGTTTATGATTCCTGTTAAATTGCTAACTTCGTTAAGACTGTTAACCCTCTCAAGTATGATGATGAATAACTCTGTTAGTACGATCTGAGATAGACATTTATATGAAACATGAATTGCATGAGATTGATTAATTTCTTACGTGATACATGATGTTAACTGTCAAGCACTATGTGATGTTAGATTTGCATGCGAGTTATTATGAATGAAACTGATTGTACATACATGCATACTATAGGTCGTGATTGATTAACTGTGAGCATATACTTAGCATACCGAGCAAACCAAGGTGAGTTCACACCCTTACTAAGGCATGGGATTCCCGGGGCTTGGGAATGGGTTTAAAGAAATAAGGTTGAATAGATTCGCACTGACACTACTACTAGACTACCATACCATCGTCCTCGGTTGTGCAGGACACATACGTACAATCAACGTACACTGATACATATTACTATCCTCGGTTGTGAAGGATACTTATACATATTACTATCCTCGGTTGTGAAGGATACGTATACATATTACTATCCTCGGTTGTGTAGGATACTTATGCATACTACTTGTTGGACCGTTCTATGACCCTAAAAGTCAGTCGAAGTAATTCATCTTCATGTATGAAGGCGGAATCAACATATATGAAGTTACAACAGCTTATCCTTTCAATTCCTTATCTTTCTATTGCTTTCTGATGAAATTTTAGCAGAGTTTCAGCACCGTAGCACACACATACACTGTTACATCAAATGAACCGCTCCTGCCTATTTATAGATATCCAGGGTCGCTTATGTGACATGCCATATAAGCGATCCAACACCTTTGTCACATAAGCGATCCACACTAATGTCCTAAAAGCGGTCCAAGACTAAGACAATGACATATAAGCGATCCTAAGTCTATCTTACACAATATATACACTTTGACCCCCTATAGACCAAACTTGACTTTAGACTTCTTGTAGACGCAGTCAACAGACATTCCGTGTATCAACAGACTCCCCCTTGGATGTTGACGTAGTCTTTTAGCATCTTCAGATCCATAGTCTTTAGTCTTTGTCTTTTCACCAACTCTGTCTATCATCTCAAGCATTCTTCACAGGTTCCCAGACTGACTCCTAGCTTTATCTACAAGCTTCCCATTAGCTGTTGATCCAGACTCCCCCTCTCACTGACTCCCCCTCTCAGTATGCTGAAATCTTGAGATATCTGGTTCAAGCTTTTGCAATTTGCCTCCATTGGGAAATATCGTCCAAACCTGTTACTCAACCAATAACATTACAATCTATCTTTTCAAACAATAAACACTAATACAATCAGCTTTAGAAATCCACTCAAGTTTTCAAGTTCAAATTAATGACCCTGAATACTTGATTAATCTACCAAGTTCAACTTAATGACCTTGGTTGATCTGTTGACGAAACAAACTGATTTAGTAAAACAATTTTCCAATTTTCTGAAAATATAACAAGTATCAACTTAATGAACTTGTTTATAACTTTGAAAACAAACATTTTCCAACAATGTAAGCTCTTCTCATTCTTCAGCTCAGAATCTCCTGCATCTGCTTCATCTTGCTAGAATCTGACAATCAACTTTCCACTCTGGTTTGTCTAAAATAAAGCAGAAATAAAATCTTTTTGGATTTTAAAATGATCTAAACTAAAAATGAAATAACAGAAAACTTAAATTGCAGAAAATAAACTATTTACAAAACAAATTATTTTTGGTGAGCGTGTCAGGGAATCATATCAGCTTTTCAGACAGATTACAAGTACCGTTAAGCTACATTACATACTCAGATTTAAACAATTCACCTCGATTGTCGATATACTGATCCATCTTAAATTCTCATACAAACTTCAATCTATTCAGGATACCGTTTAAGTGTTTTAAGAACATAGATCAATTCATGTGTCCCACCTCTTGAATATACTCCCGTATCCAGAATCCCAATATTCAGTCTTACAGGCAAGAATACTACAATGATGTCTGTACATAAATTAGGGTATGCGAGAACTGAGGGATCTCAGGTCAGAACTTCCGTTCAGCAGAGAGATATCAGTTTCGACTTTGCAGTGTGTTCCCTTTAGAGAATCTTTTTAGCTACAACAACTGATTATCAATTTTATTGTCTAATCAGCTGAGGGCTTTATGCTATATTTCAAGCATTTTGGATAAAGTATTAGCCAAGGACTAGGTCAGAACCACCGTTCAGCAGAAGTCCCGGAATAATACCCCAGACATCATAGAGTATAAACACCTAGTATATCAGAATACGAGACCTTTCAAACGAGATTTCAGGGGTTACCTATATATCCAAGTAGTGTTCCCCACAAATTTCACCAGTTTGAAATTTTAGGTTTATATCCCGAATAAATCTACTAAATGTACGAAAACCTATCGACACATCATTAGTGAGACTGTTTAACTCATTTTGTCTTTCCAAATCTTTAGCATACTGTAATTGTCTAGCTGATGTACTATCATTTTCCCTATATACGCAAGCTCTTTTTCAATTTTATCATGTTTTTGTACTTTTGCATTTTTTTACTGTTTTTGTATTTTTCTCAAAAAAACTATGTACAACTAACTATCTCCCCCTAAATACCAAAACACGTAAAAAATCGACAAACCATCGCAGATTGTTTCTCATCTTCATCCGCAACAGTACTCTCATCAACGCTCACAACCCCATCCGACACCGAAAGCAATTTCATACCATTAAGTTTTAACAAATATTGAAACCGATTTTTATCAAACGCTTTGGTATGCAAATCAGCTTTTTGTTCGTCAGTGTGGATTTTCTCAATTCGTATCAACTTTTTCTCGAAACAATCGCGAATAAAGTGATGACGAATCTCTATATGTTTAGTTTTAGTGTGATGTACTGGATTTTTAGTTATATTAATTGCGGCCTCATTATCAACAAACAGAGGGGTGTTAAGAAACTGCAAACCGTAGTCGCGCATCTGTTGCTGTATCCACAGGATCTGAGAGCAGCAACTGCTAGCAGAAACATACTCCGCTTCACATGTAGATAGCGCCACAGATGTTTGTTTCTTACACTGCCAAGTAACCAATCTCGGACCAAAGAACTGGCATCTTGCAGTTGTTGATTTCGCGTTGATTTTGCAGCATCCGAAATCTGAATCGGAAAACCCTTCGAGTGTAAAATCGCCTTTGCGAGGATACCACAACCCCAATGTGGGTGTGCCTTTCAGGTAACGTAAAATCCTCTTCACAATAATCATGTGCGATTCTCTCGGGTTAGACTGAAATCTTGCTGCGAGGCACGTTGGGTACATGATGTCAGGACGTGAAGCAGTTAGGTACATCAAAGAACCTATCATGGATCGATAAAGTGTCTCATCAACCCTGTCTCCGGTGAGATCTGGGTGAATCCCATGATTAGTCGCAAGTGGGGTAGCAGCTGGAGTAGAACTTGACATTCCAAATTTCTCCAGAATATCATGCACGTACTTCGTTTGATGAATGAAAATTCCCTCAGGAAGTTGTTCAACTTGAAATCCCAGAAAAAATTTCATCTCCCCCATTGAAGACATTTCAAATTTCTGCTTCATCACCTGTTCGAAATCTTTGCATAATTTCTCATTTGTTGACCCAAAAATTATATCGTCTACATAAATCTGTACTATCAGAAGATGACCATCAACGACTTTAGTGAAGAGAGTGGCATCCACTTTTCCACGTATGAACTGGTTAGCGAGTAGGTGTTGAGACAAAGTCTCGTACCAGGCTCTCGGCGCCTGATGTAGACCATACAACGCTTTATCCAGCAGATAAACTTTGTTCTTGTGGATTGGATCGGTAAAGCCCGGTGGCTGACCAACATAAACCTCCTCTTTGACCTTCCCGTAAAGAAACGCTGATTTAACATCTAACTGAAATACTTTGAAATTCTTCCAAGACGCAAATGCTAGGAAAATTCTGATAGCCTCTAGTCGTGCGACAGGAGCATAGACTTCGGTAAAATCAATCCCCTCCTGTTGACTAAAGCCCTGAACAACGAGTCGAGCTTTGTTCCTTACAACCACTCCTCTGTCGTCCCTCTTACATTTGAAAACCCATTTTGTATTGATTTTCCTTTGACCATCCGGTAAATCAACTAACTTCCACACACCTAACTTCTCAAACTGTCCTAACTCTTCTTGCATCGCGATGACCCAAGAGTCTTCAGTAAGCGCCTCTTTGTAAGTCCTCGGTTCGACCTGCGAAATAAAACAACTTAATGAAAATTCAGTTTGTAAAGGTGCTACTGTAGAATAAAAACATGTTAAGCCCTGATCAATTTGACGTCTCGTGCGAACGCCCGATTGCAATTCTCCTATTATCAACTCCTCTGGATGATAAGAAAGAGTTCGCGGCATCACTTCGCTTGGAACTTCTACATTTCCTTCCAGATTAGTAACATTCTGCTTTGCATCTTGTTCACCAACTTGGTTTGTTTGACTTGACAACTGGATCTGCTCCCCCTCAAGATCTGAATCACCATGGTCAAAAACTGGCATGTTTTCAGCTTCTTGATCATCATTCACCTCCGACTGATTACCAGGAGCAACTTCATCATCATGTTCACCAGCGTTACTTGGACCTGCTTCATCATCATTTGAAGTTTCCCAAGGTCTTCTAGAATACTCTGCTGGAAACCTGAGCGACGATTCATACTCTCGTAAAATATCCAGCTCATCAAAGAAATCTTCCTCTTCCTCTGATTCTTCTCTCATGTCAAACGATTCCCAAAGTTTGTCATAATGATAACGCCATGAATCACCAGGATTCTGTGGCGGCATAGTATAACCCTGACAGTCAACATTCGCTGCTTCAATAATACGCTTTTCACATGGAACAAAGACACGCCGTGTAGGACCTGAATATCCAACAAATATTCCTTCAAAGTTCTTTGAACCAAACTTTCCTTTAGGTTCTATCACCGTACAGGGTGACCCAAACGGTTCTAGATACTTCAAATTCGGCTTGCGTTTATTGATTAGCTCAAAACACGTCTTGTTGAACTTTTTCACAGTAAGAACTCTGTTGAGAGTATAGCATGCAGCAGAAACAGCTTCAGCCCAGAAATTAATTGGTAACTTGGAATCTGCAAGCATCGTTCTGGCTGTCTCGATTAGCGTCCGGTTCTTGCGTTCTGCAACTCCATTTTGCTGAGGAGGGTACGGAGTACTAAACTCATGCAGTATACCTCTTTCATCACAGTATTCCTCCATCTTACTGTTTTTGAACTCAGTACCATTGTCACTTCGAATTCTACAAATCGGTCTCTAGTACAGATTCTCAATTTTCTTAAACAATACTATCAAACTATCAAAGGTTTCGTCTTTTGTTTTCAAAAACATGACCCACGAAAATCTGGAATAGTCATCAGTCACGACCAAACAGTAGGAATCTCCTGTTATACTCTTGACATTCACTGGACCAAACAAATCCATGTGAAGTCTTTCCAAAGGTCTTGAAACTGAATTGACTTGTTTTGTAGGGTGTGACTTTTTCTTCTGTTTGCCTCTGACACAGCTTATGCACTCCCCTTCCAGATGAAAACCTTTAATATTCACTCCAGTGACCAAGTCATTATGCACTAAGTGATTCATTTTCCTTAGGTGAATATGCCCCATCTTTCGGTGCCATAACCTTGACTTTTTTTCCGTTGCTCTGGACACAAAACAATGAGCCTGACCCGTGGTTGTAGTAGCAACGCTCATGTCCAACATGTACAGATCGTTGACCCTTGGTGCCCTCATGATGATCCACTCTTCAGGTATCACAAATCCCGGTTTCAAGATCAAACATTCTTTGTCGGTGAAATGAGTAGTATACATCCTGTCACAGATCTGGGATATACTCAGCAGGTTGTTCTCCAGCTCAGCGATGTAGTTAACTCTCTCAAACGTGATAATGCCATTTGATAATGTTCCTTCACCTATGATCCTGCCTCCTTGATTACCCGCAAAACCCACATAACCACCATTAATGTTATTCACATCATACAGCAATGCGGTCTTCCCTGTCATTTGCCTTGACGCTCCACTATCCATTATCCACCTGGATACAAGTTTTGGAAGATCCTGCACATAACAAATCATCATTTAAAACAACTTCAAGAAATATGCCGATACATGCTTCGCGATCCAGGAAGCTCCAGCAATTCAAACTGTTCAGTCAAACATGGTGTCCATCCAGGCCTCATCAGCCTTAGGTGTAACCGTGACTTTAGCAATTTGAATTTTGAAATTTTTAGATTTAAGAGGTGGAAATTGTGCATCATAATCAACCGTAATTGATTCTTCAACCTTTTTCACCTCAGAAGTTAAAACTTTCTTCTCAACTTTAGGTTCAATTTTAGGTTTCCACACCTGTTGAGCTACTGCAACCCTCTTATAAAATTTATCATTTTGATTTACCAACTTCTTTACGGGTTCAGTTTTTACTTTCAAGTTGTCAATTTGAACACTTTTCTTCCCAACAACTTTCTTCTCAACATACATCGGTGTTTTACCCTTCACATCAACTTTCTTTTGTTGAACCTTCACAGCTTCAGTCTTAGGCTTCACATATGTACACTTTCGTGCAATATGACCAACCTGTTCACATCTAAAACAAGTACGAGTATCAGTTACCCGACTCGTGCCTTCAGACTGAGCCTGTGAAGCTCTCTTCTCAAAAAAATCTTTGTTTGTTTTTGTAAAAATTTCCTTTTCTTCATCAGCAAGTGAATTTGAACTGTTCACAAACTTTTTCTTTTCGACAAACCTCTTGTTTGAAACATTTCTTTTCTGATATGGTTTACCCCCCTGATAACCACCCGACCAGTGGTTTCTGTTGTTATTGTAAAAACGTGGTGGATAAACAGTTTTCTTGTTGTAAACCCTCTCTTTCTTTTGACTAAGATTGTTCACTGCTGACAACTCGACTTCAACCAGTTTGAAAACATTTGTCAATTTGTTCAAATTAACATTCTCTAATGGAAACTCATAATCCGAAAACAACTTATCCGATCCCGACATCTTGTACATGACAAGATCAGATTCATCATGTAAGTTGTTTTTGGACTTTGTCTACCACACTTTTCACCACATCATTTTGGACACCCTCTTCATTGGAAGACGTGAACGTGACATCAATGTTCTCAGGAAGCGTAACATCACTCTCTTCCTCAATTTCCACCAAACTAGATTGCTTTTTCGTGTAGTTGTCTAAAATTGGCGGTGGAACTTTGTGAAACCCTACACCCGTTCCATCAGAAAATACATCCTCACCAGCTTTGTTTTTCCCTATAGGTTTGGGAACAATATGCTGCAAAACAAAGCTATCTGAGCTATAGCTGTTTAATTTCGACTGAATTCTTTCATTTTCAATTTCAATTTCTTGAACTTTAAGTTTTAGTTTAGCAATTTCATCCAGTTGTTTGTTAATTGATTCTTCTTTTAACCTCAAAACAGCTCTTAGATGCTCATTTTCTTTAGTTGTTTTTCCATTTCGATCATCACTGTCTTTGACAACGCTTTTTAATTTTTCAAATTTTTCAGAAATTTGTCGATGTTCAAGAAATACTTTGTCATTTTCAGCTTTAATTTTCTTACACTCAGTCATTAATTCATTTACTTGTTCAGTTGAAGCTTTTAATTTTGTGTCACGTTCAAGAATCTGATCCTCAAGCTTTCCATCTTTAGTTGTTAGATTCTTGATTTTCTCACCGTTTAAGTACGTGACAGTGCCACAAAAATTGCATTGTTTGGTGCAACTTTTGCAATCAGCATTACCCTCAACCGTTTTACCTGACACATTCGTTAACTTGTTTTGACTGACCTGATCCTTTGACTCAGTAACAGAAACAGGATTTACCTCAAGTGCTTTTGCAGCTAGTACTTTGTCATCCATATTTCCCAGGTTCTCAGCTGTTAACTCATGTTCAGTATCGATCAACCCGGTATCAACTTGCTTTACTTTCTCAAGTTCTTCTTTCTCTTTCATCTCTTTCTCTGTTCTCTCTTTCTCTTCTTTCTCCTTTCTCTCTTTCTCTTCTTCAATCATCTTTGATGTTGGTGTTCCCCACCACTTGTGCTGCCAATATTCATCATCTTCTTTGTATTCCTGAATGATGGCTTCGATATCTATCTTTCTGTCATCAACCGCGATGTTGCCATATCTATCAAGATAACATTCTCTGTCTGGATCCCATCTGTTTGCTCTTTTAGCTTCCAGATAGACACTAGACAGTCTGATGATTTTGGCTTCAGCAACCATCTTCCGATATTTATACTTCTGTTCTTCCGTACGATCATCTTTCCACGGAATGGGTTCATCATGACTTGCCATAAATGCGTAACCCACCGCATCATCTTCTGGTAGAACTTCTTTACTCCAATCGTACCCCTCATCGTCATAAATCACAGCTAATGCCCTCGATTTTTCTCTGTTCTCTTCATGCTGCTTCAATCTGGGCGGCTCGGATTTATTCTGATGGTAGATTGCCTTTTTGTAATAATCGTCACGAAACGGATTCTCTGACTCATCAACATACGCGTTTCTACATTCACGCTTGAAGTGACCCTTCTGCTTACATTTGAAGCACGTCACTTTGGATTTATCGAACCCCAACTTTGTAGATGGACCACGATCGTTTTTCTCCCGGTAATCTCCATGAAGCGTTGTGCACGTCGAACTGCACTTGCCATTGCCCAACGGATGTCGATCAGTTCCATTTCTTCAGGGTCTATCTGATCGTAATCTTCTTTCGTCAGATTTGTGTTCCCTATCTTTCTGGCTACCAAACCTTCATAGGACTCCAACACAGATGCCAGAAAAACCATTTGTTGCTTGGCCGACTCTTCATCAAAATTTTGTGCTTTCTTCAGATCTATAGCAATGTTGCATGAAAACTTCGCATCAGAACGATTTGCAGAAGATGTAGATCCACTGTGATAACGACTGTGACTTCCGCTGCTTGAACTGCTTTGTCCTTCTTTGCTTGCTGGAGAGACATTCTCAGCAGAAAATGCAGTTTTCGGAGAAGTAGCTTTCGGCATCAAGCTTTTCGGATAGTACAAATCCAGATTTTGCTGATAAGATGAGTGATTAACTTTGTATGTTTTCTTCAACTCTAGCTCATGGCTTTCAAGTCTTTCAATCACCACATCTGGTTTCAAATTTCCAGGAGCAATAGTGTTCTTCAACATCAACGCATAATATCTCCAATCCACTTCATCCGGTAATGAATCAAACAATTTATCAACAATTTCTTCATCAGAATACGAGATCTTATGTCGTGCAAGCTCCAATTTCAGATGACCAAATCGTTCAATCATTTTACAAACCGATTCATTTTTTAGACAACCAAACAAGTCAAATTCTTTCCTAAGCAACTTTGTTTTGTTCTTTATAATCTCTGTGCTTCCGATACACTTCTTTTCGAGTTTTTCCCATAAGTCTTTAGCATTGGTATAATCTATCAACGAAATAATATCTTCCCGCACCGATTGAAACAATAGAGCTACACACTTTTGTTCAGCTACAAAAAGATCAATTTCTTCAGAATTTCTTAAAGCTGCACCATTTTTCTTTTCCTCAGCATAACCATTTTTCATACTCTTCCAACTGGGGAAAGCGAATGCCATTAGCCAATCTTCGAACTTTGTTGCCCACCTGCTGTAGTCTTCTATAGCCATCAACTTAGGAGGTTTGTTAAACGTTCCAAATGCACTTTCGGACTCCCAAGCTTCTTTCTTTTTCTCTTTTGGTTGATTCTCGTTTGTATTGTTCGATGTCGAATCGTTGTTTCCTGAACTTCCCGTAAATGCGTACATGTCGCTAAATGGATTCAAGAACATGTCATCCATCGTGAACGTACCTGCAAAATCAGACAACACTTAGAAAAATTTTTGATTTTGAAAAACGACAGAACCACAAAAGCGAGCCTATCTGTGCAACTGACAGAAAAGCGAATCAGGTTAGGTTCAAATAAGCGAATCCAACTATAACCTCTCGAGCGGTTCACAAATGTCAGAAAAGCGAGTCACAAATATGTTTAAATGAGCGATCCGAGTATGATCGTTCGAGCGATCCACGAATGATCGTTCGAGCGGTTCAGCAAATTTCGTATGAGCGGTCCAGATGTGATCGTTCGAGCGGTCCAAGAAAGTCCGTTCGAGCGTTCCAGAGAGCAGAATTGTCCAAAAGAGCGATCCTAAAGGTGAATTTTGAGCGATCCAGACAGTTTAAGTCCAAATAAGCGATCCAATTGTCCGAAAAGCGATCGACTGTTTTTAGTTGATTTTAACCATTTTTAGTCCAAATTTTCACATAATTCTTTCTAGGGTTTGTTAATAGTGAGTTTTACACGTTATACTCGAATTTCAGACAATTTTGACCGTTGGAACCGCTAGAAACTGAAAAAGTATGAGAGAAAGTGAGTAGAAAAGAGATATTTCTGCAGATCTATGCTGTCGTAGTATGAACTCCTCGTCCTGAGCTCTGATACCACTTGTTGGACCGTTCTATTACCCTAAAAGTCAGTCGAAGTAGTTCATCTTCATGTATGAAGGCGGAATCAACATATATGAAGTTACAACAGCTTATCCTTTCAATTCCTTATCTTTCTATTGCTTTCTGATGAAATTTTAGCAGAGTTTCAGCACCGTAGCACACACATACACTGTTACATCAAATGAACCGCTCCTGCCTATTTATAGATATCCAGGGTCGCTTATGTGACATGCCATATAAGCGATCCAGCACCTTTGTCACATAAGCGATCCACACTAATGTCCTAAAAGCGGTCAAAGACTAAGACAATGACATATAAGCGATCCTAAGTCTATCTTACACAATATATACACTTTGACCCCCTATAGACCAAACTTGACTTTAGACTTCTTGTAGACGCAGTCAACAGACATTCCGTGTATCAACACTACTATCCTCGGTTGTGAAGGATACTTATACTTATTACTATCCTCGGTTGTGAAGGATACTCACGTAAGACCTACGTGAACTTATACTTACTACTGTTCTCGGATTGTGAAGAACACTTATGATTACGAATAGTCTAGTGGTTATACAACATGGGAAGCCCCCACCAATAGAACGTACTATCGGCCCAGTAGAGCCACATGTTACAAACGAACTTACTATTACGCATTTACTTTCTGTGAACTCGCTCAACTAGTTGTTGATCCTCTGTTACATGCCTTGCAGGACCTTAGGTACTTATGGAGCTTGCACAAGGAGGAGCAAGTCGTTGTGGGCATGGATCGTGAATACTTATTAAACGTTTATGACATTACACACTTAATACTTATGTTTGGGTTTTTACATTTATGCTTCCGCTACACTTGATTATGTTGGTTTTGAAAACACCTTTCGTATTGTTGAATAACGATTACTACTTATTTACATGTTCAATATGATTGGTGGCTTGATCCTGGTTATGTCACGCCTCCAAGCGGTGGTACTCCGCGGGTGGATTTTGGGGGTGTGACAGTCTAAGCTGCAGGATTGGGCGATGAAGGAAACTTCTAGACATAGCCGAAGCCCAATTTTTTGTTTGATAGTAGCTTGTTTTGTTGAACAATTTAATGGTCTGTACTCTTGAACAATAGTTTTAGGTTTAAGGATCAAGGATCCTTCAGACAATAGGCAGGATTGCAACTGGTGGAGGGATCCTCTGTTTGGGGGATGAAACCATTGTGATCCTGCCGCCTTTACTTTCTTGCACAACTTCAAACCTATTATCATGGACACCCTTTACCTACCCCAGTGGACGGGCCACGTATTGCTGGTAGATGCTTGGGGTAGGTAATTTTGACAACCTTTGAAGGGTTAGTCTTTTTGTTAATAAATAAAATCTTAACCTTTTGTCGCTTATCCTGTGTTGTTATCCTTTAAGTTCCTTTAATTTTTAATTGTCTTGATGTACACTTATTAAATAAACAACTTTAAATAAGTCAGATTGAAAATATTTAGGATATGATCCATGATCAAATACCCTATAGTTGAAAAATCCCAAAGAGTAGTATATGTTTCAAGGATCATAAGTTCAGTTGTCAAAGTATAAGGGTTATTCAAATAAACAATGAACAAGATAAAAATAGTTAAGGATCATACCTGAGGATCCAAGTTAGGATCCTAATCATAATCAGGACAACTATAAGATAAACCTTAGGGAGAGATAAGGATCAAGGATCCTTAGTTGTTAAACTTCAAGGACCTGAAATATATCATAACTTGGGACTAAGCCAATATAGGATAAGAGTTAGCAACTGGGGACAAGCCCAAGGATAACTGGGGACAAGCCCAAGGATAATTGGGGACAAGACCAAGGATAACTGGGGACAAGCCCAAGGATCGTATGTAAACTGGAGTATGGCCCTAACTGGCGACTATCCAAACTTAGTGACATGATAATGCCAAAACCTTAGCTAACGTGAAAACGTTAGAAACCTTAGGAACGGATGTATGGTACGTCTACCATTATACATAGGATCCTAGATATAGCCAGTACAATGGAATTATCAGCCCCTAAAGCGAGTACTGGTCCCAATGCCTTGAACTATACCAGGATCATCATGCGCTACAGGCGAAACTAGGGTCAAGCCCAAATGACTAGGGTTAAACCCAAGGATCTGGATTGCTTCTGTAGATAATCAACGTTATGCTAAGAATACCTGAACTTTCAAAACTCAAAATCTTGTGAGAGAAGGATAAAGGACACATGATCCTTATCCTTGTATGAGAAAATAAGTAAATGAAATAATTCAAGATTAGGACATTACCAGAGTAAGGATCATTGATGCTTTAAGGATCCTTCAAGGATACCCCTAATATAAGGATCATACGTGCCAGGAGGATCCTGTCTCACATGAAATATTTCTTCAAATGGACAGCATTCCAAGCTCTTGGTAACAAATCACCTTCCATGGTCAGCAATCTATATGCCCCCTTTCCTGCTTCAGCTTCAATCAAATAAGGGCCTTCCCATTTTGGTGCCAACTTCCCATCAGCAGGATTGGTGGTATTCTGGAATGCTTTCCTCAATACCATATCTCCAACTTGAAACTTCCTTATCCTGACATTTTTGTTGTAAGCACCAGCCATTCTTTGTTGATAACTAGCCATTCTTATCCTGGCCAAATCCCTGATTTCCTCAATAGTATCTAAGTCTTGAGCCAGGTTCTCATCATTTTCCTTAGGATCACGGGTACTTGTTCTAGCAGTTGGAACCACCATTTCTGTTGGGATCACTGATTCTGCCCCAAATACTAAAGAGAATGGTGTTTGACAAGTAGCATTCTTGGGGTTGTCCTATCAGCCCAAAGCACATAAGGTAATTCTTCTGCCCATTTCCCTCTCTTGGATCCAAGTTTCTTCTTCAAATTATTGATGATGATCTTGTTGGATGATTCTGCTTGACCATTAGCTTGTGGGTGGACTGGTCTTGATGTTATCATCTTAATCCCCCAGCTGTCACAAAAGTTAGTGGTTCTGCCCCCAATAAATTAGGAACCATTATCACATATAATTTCAGAAGGAATGCCAAATCTAGTTATAATATTTCTCTTAATAAAGGATATAACTTCCTTTTCTCTGACTTAGGCAAAAGCTTCAGCCTCTATCCACTTGGAGAAATAATCAGTCATAGCAAGCATGAACACTTTCCCACCAGGTGCCTTAGGGAGCTTACCAACTATATCCATCCCCCATCTCATAAATGGCCAAAAGGAGGATATAGGATGTAGAAATTCAGCCGACTGATGAAGGATATTGCTGTGTCTCTGACAAGGATCACACTTCTTAGCATACTCCACAGCGTCCCTTTTCATAGTTGGCCAGTAGTATCCTGTCCTTAAGATCCTTGAGAACAATGCCCTGCCCCCAGTGTGGTTTCCACAATCTCCTTCATGGAAGTCTTTTAAAACTTCTTGAACTTCAGGATCCTCGATGCATCTTAAATATGGTCCTGCAAGAGATCGCTTATACAACATATTATTTAAGATTGTGAATTGAGATACCTTAATTTTGAAAGCCCTAGGGTTTTCTCACATAGGAATCTCTCCGTGTTGTAAGTATCTCATGATTGGTGAGATCCATGATCCTGATCCTGGAAAAGATTGAGTATCCTCACTAGGGATAATTGCAGAATCCTCTCCTATTTCCATGGCCACATGATCCTCGATGGCAGGAGCCAAAATATGGATAATAGGAATGCTTATATCCTCGGGATCTTCAAAGATGATCCTAAATTAGCCAATGCATCAGCTTCTATATTTTCTTCCCTTGGTACCTCTGTCAAACTAAAGGAAACAAAAGAGAGTGCCAATTCTTTGACTATCTCTAAATATTTGGTTAGCTTTTCACCTTTAACAGTATAGGATCCATTAAAATGATTTGTAATTAATAATGAATCCACATGTACCTCAAGGTACCTGATCCCCATATGCTTAGCAATTTGCAAACCAGCAATCAAGGCTTCATATTCAGCCTCATTGTTAGTGGTTTGGAACTCACAGGCTATGGAGTGGGGTATTATGTCCCCCTGTGGCGATTTTAGTAGTATACCAAGTCCCGTGCCTTTGACATTTGAGGATCCATCAGTATAGAGTATCCAAGGATCCTTGGTCTCCTCCAGCTGCTGGACTTCTAATTCGGCTTCCGTTTGTAAATCACTACTGAAATCAGCCACAAAGTCGGCCAATGCTTGGGATTTGATGGCTGTTCTAGGCTCATATCTTATATCATAGGCACTAAGCTTCACTGCCCACTTAGCCATCCTTCCAGACATCTCTGGTTTCCTGAGGACATTCTTAATTGGAAAATTAGTTTTAACGACAATAACATCAGTTTCAAAATAATGTCTTAACTTAGTAGATGCCATAATTAATGCAAGAATAAGCTTTTCAAGGTGTGAATACCTGGATTCAGCATCAAGTAAACTCTTACTTACATAATAGACAGGATGTTGTGTACCTTCATGATCCTTAACAAGGACTGCACTTACTGCTTTTGAGGATACCGCAAGATATAAGGATAACACATCTCCTTTTTCTTGTTTCATCAAGGCTGGAGCTGAGGATAGGTATTCTTTGAGAGCTCATAAAGCACTTTCATGCTTCTCAGTCCACTCAAATTTCTTGTTCTTCCTTAGGGTATCATAGAATTCTTTGCACTTCTCTGAGGATTTGGATATAAATCTGTTCAAAGCTGCTATCCTGCCTGTTAGCCTTTGCACATCCTTAGCATTGGCAGGAGATTTGATACTCACCAAGGCTTTGATTTGTTCCGGGCTGGCTTCAATGCCTCTCTTGGTCACCATATATCCTAAGAATTTACCTGCTCTAACACCAAAGTGACATTTTGAAGGATTAAGTTTCATGTTATATCTGTCAGGGATATCAAATGCTTCCTCCAAGTCTCTTAGGTGATCCTCAGCTTTTATGGACTTTACCACCATATCATCTATGTAAACCTCCATAGTTTGTCCAATCTGATCCTTGAACATCATATTCACCAGCCTTTGATATGTTGCACCTGCATTCCTTAATCCAAACGGCATAGCAATATAACAATATATACCGGTTGGGGTCATAAAAGCCGTATCCTCTTGATCAGATGGTTCCATCTGAATTTGTTGGAATCCAGATGAAGCATCCATAAAAGTCAACAGTTCATGACACGCCGTTGCATCCACCATGGAGTCAATGTGGGGTAATGGGAAAGGATCCTTGGGACATGCCTTATTTAAATCAGTGAAATCGACACATACCCTCCACTTTCCATTTTTCTTTTGAACAACAACCACATTGGCCAGCCATCTTGGATACTTCACCTCTCTAATCATACCTGCTCGGAGCAATTTCTCTACCTCTTCCTGGATAATGGCATTTCTTTCTGGTGCAAACTTCCTCCTTTTTTGATGGATTGGTTTGAATGACCTGTCAATGCCAAGTTTATCAGTGATAATATCCTTAGATATACCTGTCATATCCTCATGTTTCCATGCAAAGGTAGACTTTCTTCTTTTGAGGAAGGATACAAGGTCTTCTTTCATTTTGCCAAGGATCCCTGACCCGATATAGATTTTGGATTCAGGAACATCAGGATCCATGAGGATTTCTACTACATCCTGCTCTCTTGCCTCCAAGACATCCCTTGGAGGATACTTTGATTGCTATTGCTCCCTTGATTTCGAGGCTGGTTTCATTGATGAAGTATAACAATCCTTAGCCTCCTGCTGATCACTATCGATCTTGACTATTCCCCAAGGGCTAGGGAGCTTCACACATTGATGGTAGGTAGATGGGACTGCCTTCATATCGTGTATCCAGGGCCTGCCAAGGATAACATTACAACAAGATAAACAGTCAATAACACAAAATTTTTGATAATTATGTAATCCTTCAACATAAATTGGGAGTTTGATGTCCCCCAGGGTGTTCTTAGTTTCGCCACTAAATCCCACGAGCACGGAGGATCTTGGTATGATATCTGATTCAGGGATACCCATTTTCTTCAGAACATCTAGCTGGATAATGTTCACTGAGCTTCCTCCGTCAATAAGGATCATGCGGACAAAATGGTTAGAAATAAAAAGAGTAATAACTAAACCATCGTGATGAGGATCCTGGATGTCAACACGATCATCCTCATCAAAGGTTATGACTTTCCCTTCAGAGACACTTGATGTTCGAACAGGTCTTTCTCCATTATCCATTTTAGCTTCCTTTGCATGCCTTTTAGCTGCTGAGAAGGATGTACCACAGATGTCTGATCCTCCAGAAATAAAGTTTATCACTTGTGCATCTGCCGGAGGGGCTGGAGCTTTCTCAGGGATCCTTTCAGGATCTTGAGTCCTTGACTTTTTTCTACCCAGCAATTCTTTTAAATGCCCCTTGCTCAATAGATATCCAATTTCCTTTCTCAATGCGATGCATTCCTCTGTTAAATGCCCAAAATCCTCATGGTATGCACACCACTTTGATTTGTCTTTAGTTGCGGCCGGTCTGTCATTTTTTCTAGGCCATCTGGCTTTATCTCCTAGATTCTGCATCGCAAGGATTAGTTCATTGTTATCAACGGAAAAACAATATTCAGAAATTGGAGGATAATCCTCATCATCATCTTCTTGATCAACAGCATGCACGTTCTGGTTGTCAGTTCTGTTATATGATTTGAATTTGTTGTTCTTGAACAAGGATCCTTGCTTTTCTTGTTTTGAGGATCCTGCTAATCTCTCCTGGATCCTCTTGTCATCCTCTAGCCGGATGAACCTGAGTGCCCGAGTCCTTACCTCATCTAGGTTCCTGCATGGTGTCATAACAAGATCATCATAGAATAGTGAATCCCTAAGCAATCCCATTTTGAAGGCCTCAACAGTCGTGGCTATATCCAAGTTGGGAATGTCTAAGGATTCTTTACTAAATTTGGTTATGTAATACCTTAATGATTCATTATGACCCTGAGTTATCCTATATAAATCACTAGTTACTCGTTCAAATTTTCTACTACAAGAAAACTGATTATTGAATAAGTTGACTAGATTAGCAAATGAGGTAATACAGTAAGGGGGAAGACTTAGCAGCCACTTGAGAGCTGATCCAGTAAGAGTGGATCCAAATCCCTTGCATAGGCATGCTTCCTTTAACCTTTCTGGAATTGGATTGATCTCCATCCTCTCCCTGTATTGTGCTATGTGTTCCTCAGGATCCGTCGAGCCATCATACAGCTTCATAGTTGGAACATGGAACCTTTTGGGTATCTCAGCATCACAAATTGGTGGTGCAAAACGAGATATCTTATGGCTTCCATCTGCAATTTTCGGGATAGGTTTGACCACTCCTGGAACACTTGATATCATATCCTTCAGTTTTTGCAACTCTCTGGCCATAGCATGGTTGATACCTGCATCCTGCATGAATCCATGGTTAGTGGTAAGAGAATTATTAAGAGTGTTACCTCCCATTGGGTTCAAGTTAGGAACACTGGATGTGAATCCATATTGCTGGGACTCTGGGATGATGGATGGACCAGTGGAAGCAATGGTCTGCATTGGAATAAAATCTCCCTGATGGACATCTGAACTTCCTGTTTGCAAACTCCTCAAGGATCCTGGCATCTGGAAGGATCCCTGAAACTGGGATGATCCTGGAACAAAGGAGGATCCTTGAACCTGGGATGATCCTGGAACAAAGGAGGATCCTTGAACCTGGGATGATCCTGGAACAAAGGAGGATCCTTGAACCTGGGATGATCCTGGAACAAAGGAGGATCCTTGAACCTGGGATGATCCTGGAACAAAGGAGGATCCTTGAACCTGGGATGATCCTGGAACAAAGGAGGATCCTTGAATCTGCTGCGCTCCTAAGTAGGCTCCTGAATTCATGAAGGATCCCATATGCTGAGGGTAGGATCCTGCTGGCTGGAAATATGAGCCTGATGTCTGAGTCACCATTGTTGATCCGTAGTGCACTCCTTTTAGTCCACCCACATATTGAACATCTGGAACCATTGATTGCTGAGAAGTAATCACCGGAGTATCAAAATTCAAAGATCTGGGCACCAGTGGGGAATGATCCTCTGCCGCTTTCTTTTGTTTCTTGAGATCTCCGATTTCTTTGAGAATCTTTTCATTGGTCTTATCCTGTTGCTGTATATGATCCTTCATCTGCAAAATCAAAGTAAACATGTCACTAGTAGTGGGAGTGTAAGAAGCAGAAGAAGTTGGAGGTTTGGAGAAAATGAGAGTTGGTTTCTCCTCAGCATTTTTCTGAGATCCAGCAGGTGGTGGAGGCAAAGGTGGAATGCCCTGAGACGAATTGACCGCAGACATTGCAGTAGAGGTATTCTTCACTGATGAGGCCATGTATTCGTATGCAATGAACCGGAATGATCACCAACAGAAAACTTTCTTATGAATGAAGCACCAATTGCCCCACGGTGGGCGCCAAACTGTTTTGGTCAAAAATCTAACGAGGATAATGCAACCAACCTCTTAGTTATGGGGAATGATGCTTGAAATGATGAACAATGATAAGGATCACTTAAATGTAAATTGCACAAGTGACACAAAGATTTATACGAGGAAAAAGCCTTTGATCAATGAATGATCTCCGGTATAAAAAACCTCGGGTGATGGAAACTACCGATCACCAAGTTCAAATTAACCAACCAATGTTTACAACCTCGGATAGTAACGAGCTAGGTACAAGGATCACTATGGTGTAATGTGCAAGAATGTGTGAAAAATGTGAAGTGTTTTGCCGAATGCTCAAGAGTGCAGTTGTACGAGTGTGTGTAGCTGAAATTAGCCAAGTGTTCTAACTACTAGCTCGTTACCCCTTTTAAAAATAGAAGTTAACTAGCCTAACAAACTATCCGCAATTCGTGCTAAGCTCCCACGTTCTCCACAACGTCCATTTTCGGTCAAATGTGTGCGAAATAAGCGTGGAATATTCCTTAGTAACGTTGCCAAGACTAGGTCCAACTTGTAACTCCTGCAAAACAATACGAAATTCAAAGAGAACAATCATTAATATAAGGATCCTTAGGGTGATCCATGATCCTGATCTTGAAGCTCTTATGAGGATCGCTATCTGCCACAGAAGTAAGGATCACTATTAGGATATCATGTGAGGATCACAGGTCATTAAAAATCCTGCCCTAACAGAGTGCATTACGGATCATCAGCAATGACTCAGGCTTCAGGTTCATACTTCCAACCAACAGGATCTCATCCTCAGCATATAGGATCCTTCACAAGCTCAGGAGGATACCCAGGAGCGCAACAGATTCAAGGGTTATGGCCATTTCAAGGATCCTCCCAGCTTCCAGGATCCTCGCAGGTTCAAGGATCCTCTTATGTCCCAGGATCCTCGCAGGTTCAAGGATCCTCTTATGTCCCAGGATCCTCGCAGGTTCAAGGATCCTCTTATGTCCCAGGATCCTCGCAGGTTCAAGGATCCACTTATGTCCCAGGATCCTCGCAGGTTCAAGGATCCTCTCAGCTTCATGGATCCTTCCAGATTCCAGGATCCTCAATGTAGGATCGTGAAACGACCTAACGAGTCGATCAGAAGAGTGCTTAGACAGAATCAGAGGCGGAATTCATTGATTCGGTCTTCGTTTAGCTTGGATTCACTATTAAATGTCTTGTTTATTGATATTGTAACACATTACAGCACAGAGACACTTTGACAGCACCTCGGCGTCGGAAATCAGAAAGTTACAAATGAATTCGTTTGAAGAGTATTTATAGGGAATGACCCTTCCGTTTGAAGGTGACCCTTTAGTTTGAAGATGACCCTTCCGTTTGAAGCTAACATCACATCTTCAAACGGAATGGCTTTAAACTAAACCCTCTTCAAACTTTCAGCTTCAAACTAAACCCTCTTCAAACTTTCAGCTTCAAACTAAACCCTCTTCAAATTTTCAGCTTCAAACTAAACCCTCTGAAAGTGTCCATTCCAACAAGACTCGATACAAGACGAAGACAACAGATGCATGCACCAACAGACTCCCCCTCAGATGTTGACGAGTCGCACGTGTCGAGTCTTCGCATCTTCAGTCTTGAACAGTCTTCTTTAGGAACTTTTCCTGGAATCATATATCTGGATCTTTCTCTGGCTCTAACTTTCATCAGACTCCCCCTTTCATCATGATGGGATCGCTGTCTGGAATTAGTTATCACCTTGAGATAAAATCCTAGCTTTTTCAGTTTAAGCTCTTCTCAGGTTCTGAATTGCATCCTGGCTTTCCATAGCAACAGGATCAGAAACCTACACAACTCAAACACACGATTATAACAAACAATATTGTGATTCAACTAAATGAATCAACTAAACATTTGAGAATCTTTCACATTTAAAATTTATCAAAAATTTGAAACATTTTAAATTCTAATTTAAATTAATGAATCATCTTAAACATTTCAAAAATTTTCAACTCAAACACTCTTATCCAACCATCAGTTCGTCTTGTTTAGCCTTTGATATTTTGAATATCAGCTCTTCAACATTAGTTGTCGAAAATCTTTTTGGAATTTTCAAAATATGAGACATAAAGCAGAAACAGAATTTTAAATCCAGAAATGAAATCTGTACAAACAATATTTTTGTGAGTTTGCGAAAGAGGATCATATCAGTTTTTGACCAATCACTAGCACTGTTAAGCTTTAAACATTTTCAGTTCTAAACAATTCACGTAGATTGACGATATTGTTGTCCACTTAAAGTCAATCTAAAAATTTTCGAAATGCTTACCGATACGTTAAGATATATTAATTTTGCACTAAGCTCTTATGGACCCCACAATCTCAGCATATCCCCTCATCATGCAATACACTAACTCAAGTAATGCCTTTAAACTTTTATCAACTGTGAATTGTGCGAAAACAAAACAGAATGTTTAAACATTAACAATCAGGTCGATACTTCCGTATACGCAGAGAAAGTCCAATGTTTAAACAAAAAAAAAATAAAAGAAGTTGAAGTTGTTTAGGCTTTAACCACCAGGTCGATACTCCCGTATACGCAGAGGTGATCCAAAGCTTAAACGAAACACCAAAGAAAATAAAGTAGAATGTTTAGGCAATAACATCCAGGTCGATACTCACGTATATGCAGAGGATGTCCAATGCTTAAACAAAATAAAGAAATAAAACAAGTTTAAATCTTTGCAAAATAAAATGCACAATCACAGCGACTTTTTAGCAAAGTTGTGAAAATTCACAAATTTCACCAGTTTTATGTCTTTCAACAATCAGCGATTACTGAGTAGGCACACAATCAAGAATGACAAAACTAAGTACTATGCTTTCGACCATGTTTCCCACTAGAACTAGGCTTTTTCATTTAGGTTTGTATCATTATCGCAAATCTACTAGTCTAGCTGAGCCTACCGTCACATCTTTAGTGAGATCGTTTATTACATTTTATCTATCCAATTCTTTAGCATGCTATGACAGTCCAACTGATATACTATCATTTCCTCTTGTTTCAGCAAAACTCATTTTGAATTTTTCAATGTTTTTGACATTTTCAAATTTTCTGATTTTTTAAAATTTTACTCCCCCTAAAATCAAAATATGTTTCAATTTTGATTTTCTGGGAAAATTTGAAACAAACTGTACAAATTTGACAACATGATGAGAATCGCATCAATTCTCCATCCACATGGCGTAAACAATCAGAACTCCCCCTCACAACAAACTATTTTCCCATTGTGATTTCAAAACACTTAAGTTTGTTTTAATCAAAATGGTTTTTTCGGAAAAATTAGTTTGTTTACCAAACATTTGTGGGTTCGGGGTAACTTCATCACATTGTTTTCTACACACACATGACAGATTTTACAATTTCAGTTTTAGATCTCAAACACCACTTGTAGAAAATCAAGTACAACTTAATGTCCCTGATTTACCACATGTAAAGCGAAAAATCACCAGAGTGAAATTTCTCAAGAAAAGTGCCGATTCATGTTCCACGCTTACCAACCTGGGAACTCCGGCAAGTCAGGTTTTTCTATTTAAACAGATTCACCCAAGCCTGACGATCCTTGGGTGATTTTGAATTCTTGTTCAACAATGGTGGAAAGTTTGCATCATCCATTGTTAAACCTGAATTCTCAGATTTTACCTCAACTACCGGCTCCTCTGGCTTTAACGAACCAGAATCATTGCCTGAATGTGGCTTGTCTGACTTTGAGGAGCCAGATTCATCGCTGACATGTGGCTCATTTGTTTTCACAGAAACAGATTCATCGCCAGCAACTTTCACCTTCTTCTTTTCCTTTTTCGTCCACAGATTTGTATCTGACGAATTCGTCTTGCTTGACTTTGCAGTTGAGGGAGTTGATTCATCAGAACTCTTATTCGATCTATCCAGTGAACCCGAGGACAAGATCTTCTCGAGATACTCTCTCGCCTTTTTCCTCTTCTTCCGCAGTCTGTCTTTCTGCCCTTGAGAAAGCTTCACTTTCGTTTCTTGAACTTTAGGTTCTTGAACCTTTTGTTCTTTGGGCTTGACGTTGACTAGAATCTTTGCCAATTTTCTAGACTTAGCCCTCAATCTGTCAGTCGATCTCCTCGGGCAATCTCTGGCAATATGACCTCTGATGTTGCAGTTAAAGCATCTTCTCGTCTCATAATTCCAACTTTGGCAGTTAACAGCAATGTGTCCTTGATAACCACACCGGTAACACACTCTGTTATCGTACCATGTACCACCTTCACACCAAACGCTTAGATCATAGCATTGGTTGGCTTGGTGATATTCCTTCCTCATCTTGATTGCTGGATTTGACTTTTGAGCATTGTGGTCCGAACTGCACCACTTATTGCCAACAGTTTTTGAGTTTTCATTTTTCAATTTTTGTGAATTTTGATTTTGATTGGATGATCGATCTGATGAGCTTTTATTATCTTTTTGAACATTTTTCAAATTTTTTATTTTTTGTTTCTGTTCCACTTTCTTCTTCAAAGGTTTTTGCTTAGAGCATTCTCCCTTTTAGTCGATTGTAGAACAGTTTTCTGAAATTTTTCATTTAATTTTAAAAACAATTTTTGTTTTTCAATTTTTTCATTTTCATCATCATATTTCTCATCGCAATCTTCAACTTTGACATTGTCAAAGTTTGTGACATCGTCACTTATTGGAACAGAATTAACCGGTTTTAGACATGGAATATTCAAATACTCTGAAGAAGTCACAAAACCTTTCAATTTCGTTTCAAGCTCGTTGATTTTCTTTCAAGCTTGCTCACCTTCTTTTTCAAGTCGAATAATCTTCTGAATATGAGAATTTATCATTTTTTGCTTTTCGATGTTGTTTTTGCTAAACACATCTCTCCCATCTTCAAGAATTTTTATTTGACTTTGAAATTCTTTCTCAGTTTTTAATTTCTCAATTTCAAACCTTTTGATTTTATCTTCAAACATCTTTGCATTTTCTTTCAATTTCTGGTTTTCCAATGTCAAACTGTTCAAGTCACTTAACAGTCTGTCATTTTTAGATTTCAGCTTCGCACAATTTCCCTGCAAAACAAGAATATGTTTATCATCAGTTTGCTTTTCATCTTTCAAAACTGAAATTTTTCCAATCTGTTCCTCTCCCACTTGGACACCTATATTCTTGCTCATTTTTAATAACGATTTTCCATTTGAACTTTTCTTCTTCTCAACATTTCTCTCCATCTGTTCTTCAAGTTTCTCAATGAATTGACAAATTGACAATCTAGAGTATTCTCCAGTTCTTTTTAAATCCAACAGATATGTACCCCATTCTTGTTGAGGTATGGCATTGGCCAATCTTTCAACCCATTCATTTGGACTTTTCTGAATACCCTTCTCAGACATTGAGCGAACAAGATGGCTATACCTCTCAATGATACTCTTTGTATTTTCTCCTGGACAACATGAAAACGAGTCAAACTCTTTCTTTAATACCTTTATTCTATTTAATGTTTCACTATTCATATTAAAGAAATTTATATCCATGATTCGGAAACACGTTTATCAAGACAGTCCTGTTAAGTGAAATATCAAGTTCAAACTAGATCCCCTTTTCAAACGGAACCCTTTCAAACGGAACCCTTTTCAAACGGAACCCTTTTCAAACGGAACCCTTTTCAAACGGAACCCTTTTCAAACGGAACCCCTTCAAACGGAACCCTTTCAAACGGAACCCTTTTCAAACGGAACCCTTTTCAAACGAAACCCTTTTCAAACGGAACCCTTTCAAATGGAACAGGCAAGCTTCAAACGACAGCTTCAAATGGAAGGATCAGTTTCAAACGGAAGGGTCCGTTTTCAAACGAAAAGGCCAAGTTTCGTTCAAACGGAAGCCAATTTTCAGTCCATTTTTACCACTTTTACTTCGAATTTTGAACTGATATTCTCAAGGATTTGTTAAAACACAATTACGCACACATTGTGAAAGTTTCAGCCGATTTTAACCGTAAAAACTTGTTCAATTTTGAAAAGAAGGTGTAGAAATCAGAATTTGCTAGCGAAAACGACCTAAACAGTAAGAACTCTTCCTCCTGAGCTCTGATACCACTTGTAGGATCGTGAAATGACCTAACGAGTCGATCAGAAGAGTGCTTAGACAGAATCAGAGGTAGAATTCATTGATTCGGTCTTCGTTTAGCTTGGATTCACTATTAAATGTCTTGTTTATTGATATTGTAACACATTACAACACAGAGACACTTCGACAGCACCTCGGCGTCGGAAGTCAGAAAGTTACAAATGAATTCGTTTGAAGAGTATTTATAGGGAATGACCCTTCCGTTTGAAGGTGACCCTTTAGTTTGAAGATGACCCTTCCGTTTGAAGCTAACATCACATCTTCAAACGGAATGGATTCAAACTAAACCCTCTTCAAACTTTCAGCATCAAACTAAACCCTCTTCAAACTTTCAGCTTCAAACTAAACCCTCTTCAAACTTTCAGCTTCAAACTAAACCCTCTTCAAACTTTCAGCTTCAAACTAAACCCTCTGAAAGTGTCCATTCCAACAAGACTCGATACAAGACAAAGATGACAGATGCATGCACCAACACTCAAGGAGTTTGTAGTCAGGGAGTTCAGATATCCATCAAGGAGATTTTATTCCAATGCAGACCATTGCTTCTACTGGTCCTTCGATCATTCCAGAGTCCCAACAATGTGGATTCACATCCGGTGTTCCTAATTTGAACCCAGTGGGAGGTAACGCTTTCAATAATTCTCATACTACTAACCATGGCCTTATGCAGGATACAGGTATCAACCATGCCATGGCTAGAGAATTGCAAAAGTTAAAGGATATGATATCAAGTGTCCCGGGAGTGGTCAAGCCTATCCCGGAGATTGCAGATGGGAGCCATAAGATATCTCGTTTTGCACCACCAATCTGTGATGCTGAGATACCCAAGAGGTTCCACGTGCCGACCATGAAGTTGTATGATGGTTCAACGGATCCTGAAGAACACATAGCACAATACAAGGAAAGGATGGAAATCAATCCCATCCCAGAAAGGTTAAAGGAAGCATGCCTGTGCAAGGGATTTGGATCCACTCTTACTGGATTGGCTCTTAAATGGCTGCTAAGTCTTCCCCCTTACTCTATTACCTCATTTGCTAATCTAGTTAACCTATTTAATAACCAGTTTTCTTGTAGTAGAAAATTTGAACGTTTAACTAGTGATCTGTATAGGATAACCCAGGGTCATAATGAATCATTAAGGGATTATATCACTAAATTTAGTAAAGAATCCTTGGATATTCCTAACCTGGATATAGCTACGACTGTTGAAGCTTTTAAAATGGGATTGCTTAGGGATTCATTATTCTATGACGATCTTGTTATGACACCATGCAGGAACCTAGATGAGGTAAGAACCCGGGCACTTAGGTTCATCTGGCTAGAGGATGACAAGAGGATCCATGAGAGGTTAGCAGGATCCTCAAAGCAAGAGAAGCAAGGATTCTCATCCAAGAACAACAAGTTCAGATCCTATAACAAATCTGATAACCAGAATGTGCATGCTGTTGAACAAGAAGAGGATGATGAGGATTATCCTCCAATTTCTGAATATTGTTTTTCTGTTGATAACAATGAACTAATCCTTACGATGCAGAGTTTAGGTGATAAAGCTAGATGGCCCAGGAAAAATGACAAACCAGTTGCAACTAGAGATAAGTCAAAGTGGTGTGCATACCATGAAGACTTTGGGCATCTCACAGAAGAATGCATTGCACTGAGAAAAGAAATTGGATACTTGTTGAGCAAGGGGCACTTAACAGAATTATTGGGGAGAAAGAAGTCAAGGACTCAGGATCCTGAAAGGATCCCAGAAAAAGCTCCAACCCCTCCAGCAGATGCACAAGTTATAAACTTTATTTCTGGAGGATCAGACATTTGTGGAACATCCTTCCCAGCAGCTAAAAGGCATGCAAAGGAAACCAAGATGGATAATGAAGATAGACCTATCCGAACATCCAGTGTCTTCGAAGGAAAAGTCATAACTTTTGATAAGGATGATCATGTTGACATCCAGGATCCTCATCATGATGGTTTGGTTATCACTCTTTTTATCTCTAACCATTTTGTTCGCAGGATCCTTATAGACGGAGGAAGCTCTATGAATATTATACAGCTTGATGTTCTTAAGAAGATGAATATCCCTGAATCCGATATCATACCAAGATCATCTGTGCTCGTGGGATTCAGTGGCGAGACTAAGAATACTCTGGGGGACATCAAACTCCCAATCTATGTTGAAGGGCTACATAATTACCAAAAATTTTGTGTTATTGACTGTTTATCTTGTTGTAATGTTATCCTTGGCAGGCCTTGGATACATGACATGAAGGCTGTGTGAAGCTTCCAAGTCCTTGGGGCATCGTGAAGATTGATAGCGCTCAGCAGGAGGCTAAGAACTGCTACACCTCATCAATGAAACAAGCCTCAAAGTCAAGGGAGCAATAGCAATCAAAATATCCTCCAAGGGATGTCTTGGAGGCAAGAGAGCAGGACGTAGTGGAAATCCTAATGGATCCTGATGATCCTGAATCCAAAGTTTACATAGGATCAGGGATCCTTGACGCAATTAAAGAAGACCTCATATCCTTCCTCAAAAGGAGGAAAACTACCTTTGCATGGAAACACGAAGACATGACATGTATATCTAAAGATATAATCACTCACAAACTTGGCATTGACATTTCCTTCAAACCAATCCATCAAAAGAGGAGAAAGTTTGCACCAGAAAGAAATGCCATTATCCAGGAAGAGATAGAGAAATTACTCCGAGCAGGTATGATTAGAGAGGTCAAGTATCCGAGATGGCTGGCCAATGTGGTTGTTGTTCAAAAGAAAAACGGAAAGTGGAGGGTATGTGTCGATTTTACTGATTTAAATAAGGCATGTCCCAAGGATCCTTTCCCATTACCCCACATTGACTCCATGGTGGATGCAACAGCGGGTCATGAACTGTTAACTTTTATGGATGCTTCATCTGGATTTCAACAAATTCAGATGGAACCATCTGATCAAGAGGATACTGCCTTTATGACTCCAACTGGTATATACTGTTATATTGCTATGCCATTTGGACTAAGAAATGCAGGTGCAACTTATCAAAGGTTAGTGAATATGATGTTCAAGGATCAAATTGGACAAACTATGGAGGTTTACATAGACGATATGGTGGTGAAATCCAGAAAGGCTGAGGATCACCTAAGGGACTTGGAGGAAGCATTCGATATCCTTGACAAATACAACATGAAACTTAATCCTTCAAAGTGTCACTTTGGTGTTAAAGCAGGTAAATTCTTAGGATATATGGTGACAAAGAGAGGCATTGAAGCCAGTCCAGAACAAATCAAAGCTATAGTGAACATCAAATCTCCTGCTAATGCTAAGGATGTTCAGAGGCTAACAGGCAGGATTGCAGCTTTGAACAGATTCATATCCAAATCCTCATAAAAGTGCAAAGAATTCTATGATATCCTAAGGAAGAACAAGAAATTTGAGTGGACTGAGAAGCATGAAAGTGCCCTAAGAGCTCTTAAGGATTACCTATCCTCGGCTCCGGCCTTGATGAAACCAGAAAAAGGAGATGTGTTATCCTTATATCTTGCGGTATCCTCAAAAGCAGTAAGTGTCGTCCTTGTTAAGGATCACGAAGGTACACAACATCCTGTCTATTATGTAAGTAAGAGTTTACTTGATGCTGAATCCAGGTATTCACACCTAGAAAAACTTATCCTTGCATTAATTACAGAATCTACTAAATTAAGACATTATTTTGAAACTCATGCCATTATTGTAAAAACTAATTTTCCAATTAAGAATGTTCTCAAGAAACCTGAAATGTCAGGAAGGATGGCTAAGTGGGCAGTGAAGCTTAGTGCTTATGATATAAGATATGAGCCTAGGACAGCCATTAAATCCCAAGCATTAGCTGACTTTGTGGCAGATTTCAGTAGTGATTTGCAAGAGGAAGCAGAATTAGAAGTCCAGCAGCTAGAGGAGACCAAGGATCCTTGGATACTCTATACTGATGGATCCTCAAATATCAAAGGCACAGGGCTCGGAATACTACTGAAATCGCCATAGGGGGACATAATACCCCACTCAATAGCTTGTGAGTTCCAAACTACTAACAATGAGGCTGAATATGAAGCCTTGATAGCTGGTTTGCAAATTGCTAAGCATATGAGGATCAGGTATCTTGAGGTACATGTAGATTCATTGTTAATCACTAATCACTTTAATGGATCCTATGCTGTTAAAGGTGAAAAGCTAACCAAATATTTGAAGATAGTCAAAGAGTTGGCACTCTCTTTTGTTTCCTTTAGTTTGACACAGGTACCAAGGGAAGAAAATACAGAAGTTGATGCATTGGCTAATTTAGGATCATCTTTGAAGATCCTGGAGGATATAAGTATCCCCATTATCCATATCCTGGCTCCTGCCATCGAGGATCATATGGCTATGGAAATAGGAGAGGATTCTGCAATTATCCCTAGTGAGGATACTCAATCTCATTCAGGATCATGGATCCTCCCAATCATGAGATACTTACAACATGGAGAGATTCCTACAGGAGAAAACCCTAGGGCTTTAAAAATTAAGGTATCTCAATTCACAATATTAAATAATATGTTATATAAACGATCTCTTGCAGGACCATACTTAAGATGCATTAAGGATCCTGAAATCCAAGAGGTCCTAAAAGATTTCCATGAAGGAGATTATGGAAACCACACTGGGGGCAGAGCATTATTCTCAAGGATCCTAAGGACAGGATACCATTGGCCAACTATGAAGAGGGACGCTGTGGAGTATGCTAAGAAGTGTGATCCTTGTCAGAGACACAGCAATATCCTTCATCAACCAGCTGAATTTTTGCATCCTATATCCTCCTCTTGGCCATTTATGAGATGGGGTATGGATATAGTTGGTAAGCTCCCTAAGGCACCTGGTGGAAAAGTGTTCATGCTTGCTATGACTGATTACTTCTCCAAGTGGATAGAGGCTGAAGCTTTTGCCCAAGTCAGAGAAAAGGAAGTTATATCCTTCATTAAAAGAAATATTATTACTAGATTTGGTATCCCTTCTGAGATTATATGTGATAATGGTTCCCAATTTATTGGGGGCAGAACTACTAACTTTTGTGAAAGCTGGGGGATTAAGATGATAACATCAACACCAGTCCACCCACAAGCTAATGGTCAGGCAGAATCATCCAATAAGATCATCATCAACAATTTGAAGAAGAAGCTTGGATCCAGAAAAGGGAAATGGGCAGAAGAGTTACCTTATGTGCTTTGGGCTGATAGGAGAACCCCCAAGAATGCTACAGGCCAGACTCCATTCTCTTTGGTATTTGGGGCAGAATCAGTGATCCCTACTAAAATGGTGGTCCCAACAGCTAGAACAAGTATTCGTGATCCTAAGGAAAATGATAAGAACTTGGTTCAAGACCTGGATACTATAGAAGAAATAAGGGATCTGGCTAGGATAAGGATGGCCAGTTATCAACAAAGAATGGCTGGTGCTTACAACAAAAATGTCAGGATCAGAAAGTTCCAAATTGGTGATATGGTGTTAAGGAAAGCATTTCAAAATACCACCAATCCTGCTGATGGAAAGTTGGCACCAAAATGGGAAGGACCTTACTTGATTGAAGCTGAGGCAGGAAAGGGGGCATATCGATTGCTAACAATGGAAGGTGATTTGCTACCTAGAGCCTGGAATGCTGTCCATTTGAAGAAATACTTCATGTGAGCAGAACCCGTGATCCTCACATCATAAGTATCCTTGAAGGATCCTTAGAGCACAGATGATCCTTACTTTGGTAACATTCTAATCTCAAACTATTTCATTTCCTTACTTTCTCACACTAGGATAAGGATCTTGTATCCTCTATCCACCTTTCACGTGATTCTGAGTTTTGAAGGTTCAGGTATCCTTAGCAAAAGGATGGTTATCCACAAAAGCAACCAGTTACTTGGGTGTGACCCCAGTAATTTGGGCTTGACCCCAGTTCCGCCTGTAGAGCATGATGATCCTGGTATAGTTCCTGGCAGTGGGACCAGTACTCGCTTTAGGGGCTGACAATTCCATTATACTGGCTATACCTAGGATCCTACGTATAATGGTAGACGTACCATACATCCGTTCCTAAGGTTTCTAACGTTTTCACATTAGCTAAGGTTTTGGCATTTTCATGCCACTAAGTTTGAATAGTCGCCAGTTAGGGCCATACTCCAGTTTACACACGATCCTTGGGCTTATCCCCAGTTATCCTTGGGCTTGTCCCCAGTTATCCTTGGGCTTGTCCCCAGTTGCTAACTTTTATCTTATATTGGCTTGGTCCCAAGTCATGTTCTATTTCAGGTCTTTGAAGTTAAACAGCCATGGATCCTTGATCCTTACTTCTTGCTAAGGTTTGTCTTATAGTTATCCTGGTGATGGTATTAAGGAATAGGATCCTAACTTGGATCCTCAGGTATGATCCTTAACTATTTTAATTTTGTTCATTGTTTATTTAAATAACCCTTGTACTTTGACAACTGAACTTATGATCCTTAAAATATACTACTTTTTGAATTTTTCAACTGTAGGATATTTGATCCTGGATCATATCCTAAATATTTTTTATCTAATTTGTTCAACTTTTCTTATTCAAACAAGTATATATCAGAACAATTGAAAATTAAAAGGATATACGAGGATAACAACACATGATAAGCCAAAAAAGATTAAAGTTATTTTATTAACAAAAGTTTAACCATCAAAGGTTGTCAAAATTGCCAACCCACGTTTCTACCAGCAAAACGTGGCCCGTCCACATGGGTTGGCAACGGGTATCCATTGTTTATGTGGTCATAGCATGCAGGAAATTAAAGGCGGCAGGATCACAATGGCTTCATCCCCCAAACAGAGGATCCCTCCACCATTTGTAATCCTACCTATTGTCCAAAGGATCCTAGATCCTTAACCCTAAAACTATTGTTCAAGTACAAACCAACCATTGTTTAACAAAAACTACCATCAAACCTAAAAAATTGGGCTCCGGCTATGTCTAGAAGTGTCCATCATTGCCCAATCATGCAGCCTACACCTTCGCTGCATCACCATCCCCAACTCAACTAGCTTCACCACCATGATCCTTGCCACTGCCTCCAGCCTCGATCGTCAGGATCTCCTCAGCCTCCTCTTCGTCATCCAGCTCAGCCAGCCTTGCCTTCCAGCCTTCCACATCCCAGGTGCTTCTATCGAAGTCGGGATCCTGAGCTTCCAAGGCCATCTGCAATTTGGTCTTGTACATCGCTATGGCAGCAGAGACTTTAGCATCCTGGGTGATCTCATGCTTCTCATAATCAGCATTGATTAACACCTTGGCCATCTCATTTTTGGCATTTCTTTTTGGAGGTCGGCAAGCTTAAGATCCTTGAGCAGTGCAACTTGTTGGAGGTCAGCAATCTTCCTATCCTACTCCTCAACGTTCCCCACATAATCTTCAATCTCAGCAAATTTCTACAAAGAAGATAAAGAAAGTTCAAGACCAGGTGATCCTCAAATAAGCAGGATATATAAGCAGGGACAATGATCCTTACATCGTTGAAGTACTCAAGGAATTGGTGGCGGATCAGAGACAGACCTTGCAGATCCTCAGCTTCAGAGGCTTTTCTTTTCTTGCCTCCCCTTCCTTTGGAGGGTGCCTTGGGGATCGAAGCAGTTGGGCTAGCAGGAATCTTTTTCTTGGTGGATCGCACGTTATCCAGATCGGTCACGCTGAACTTGGAGGCAGATTTCGAAGCTTTACCGGCACCTGCACAATCATAGCAAGATAAGTATCCTTATCCTATTTCTATTTAACTATTTATTCAAATCTTTAACTATACGAAAAACAGGATACTTACTTGACATGGTGACTGAGCCTGAGGATACCTCTTGTGAATCATGGGTGATTGTCTTGAATGATCTTGTTTCAGGACTGAGTCTTCTAAAGGCAGCAAGCCTTTCTTTGGTAGCAGGAGACGGTATGTGGTGTGAGACAGTAACAGCTGCATAACAAAAAACAAAAGGGTGTCAGTGATCCTTATACAAAAAGAAGACTGTCTGGTGATCCTTCTCAGGATCCTCTATCCTACCATGGGTGGACCACTCCTTGGGTAGATCCTTTCCGTTTGGAATAGAGTCTCTCCTGACGAAGAAGAAGCGTCGTTTCCAGTTTGTATCGTTTTTGGTAGCTTTGAAAATGGGGTGTTCTTCACCAGGTTTACGTTTGAACAAGTAACGGTGGGATCCAAAGGTAGTGAGATCATACATCTTGGCCAACTCTGACATTCCTAGGTCAATCCCCTCCTGCTCAATGATCCTCTCAAGGGTATACAAAACCCTCCAGATCATTGGCATAGCTTGGATATAAGAAATGCCAGTAAGAGAGAAGAAGGATTGGGTAAAGACTGGGAAAGGATAGGTATAGCCTATGGTGAATGGGGTAACAGGAAAAACAATCCAAGTTTTAGAAACATGATCACTCAAAGTAGTGGGATTAAAGGATTTGAATATGGCGTTCGCTGGGAAGCAGTACCGGATTCTATCGATCTGTGGATCAGTGAAACAACAGCGTTCTTTTGCGGAATCTTTGATGATCCCTTGACTTTTCAGAGGGCTGTTCTTCTGGTGATCCTTAGCAGGAGAGTTCCGGAGCATCATTTTCGACGAGATGATGGTAAAAGAAGTAAAACACAGTAAGAGAAGGAAGATGATGAAGAGAGAATACCTGGTTGATCTTCGGATGAGAATTTAAAGGGAGTTTCTCTTGGATTTAAATGCAAACTGATCCTATCTCTAACTCATATTTATAATGATGAATTTGCAGGGTAAGTCACCTCAGTGACGTCAGGATCGCAACGGATAGTTCGATTTTAACGGCTATATATCCGTTAGTTTGTTGTGGATAAGATCGATAAAATACAACTCGTTTATTTATATAATTACTCCTTATATTTTGGGGGCAATTGTTAGGGGAGGATTTCTCAGTGACCTGTGATCCTCAAGTGTTATCCTGTTTGGTGATCCTTACTTCTGTGACAATTGGTGATCCTCAGAAGTATTTCAGGATCAGGATCATGGATCATCCTAAGGATCCTTATACTAATGATTGTTCACATTGAATTCAGTGTTGTATTGCAGGAGTACCGGCTTGGACTTGGTCATGGCGATATTCCTGGAGCATATTACCTTCAATTCTGCACGTGCTTGACTGTTGTGAACGTTGTGGAGAACGTGGGGAGAAGGCACAAAATGCGGACAGTTAGTTAGGCTAGATATTTCCTATTTTTAAAGGGGATAGCGAGCTATTTTCAGAACACTTGGCTATTTTTTGGTTACACACACTCGTACAATTGCACTCATCAGCTCACGGCGAAACACTTAGCTATTTTCATACATTTCTGCACGATACACTATAGTGATCCTTGTACCTAGCTCGCTATCATCCAATGTTGTAAAAGAATTATTGTTTAATTTGAGTTGGTGATCGGTAGTTTCCATCACCCGAGGTTTTTTATGCCAGAGATCATTCATTGATCAAGGGGTTTTTCCTCGTACAAATCTTTGTGTCACTTGTGCAATTCATTTCTGAGTGATCCTCATTGTTGTTTACCAATTCAAGCATCATACCCCGTAACAGAGAGTTTGGTTGCATTATCCTTATCTAATTTTTGACCAAAACAATAACCAACCCTTTGCTAAGGATACCTGAACTTTCAAAACTCAGAATCACGTGAAAGGTGGATAAAGGATGCAGGATCCTTATCCTTATGTGAGAAAGTAAGAAAATGAAATAGTTTGAAATTAGGATGTTACCAAAGTAAGGATCATCTGTGCTCTAGGGATCATTCAAGGATACTTATGATGTGAGGATCCTGGGTTCTGCTCACATGAAGTATTTCTTCAAATGGACAGCATTCCAGGCTCTAGGTAGCAAATCACCTTCCATTGTTAGCAATCGATATGCCCCCTTTCCTGCCTCAGCTTCAATCAAGTAAGGGCCTTCCCATTTTGGTGCCAGCTTTCCATCAGCAGGATTGGTGGTATTCTGAAATGTTTTCCTCAACACCATATCACCAACTTGGAACTTCCTGGTCTGACATTTTTGTTGTAAGCTCCAGCCATCCTTTGTTGATAACTGGCTATCCTTATCCTTGCCAAATCCCTGATTTCTTCTATAGTATCCAGGTCTTGAACGAAGTTCTCATCATTTTCCTCAGGATCACGAATAGTTGTTCTAGCAGTTGGAACCACCATTTCTGTAGGGATCACTGATTCTGCCCCAAATACTAAAGAGAATGGAGTTTGGCCTGTAGAATTCTTTGGAGTTAACCTATCAGCCCAAAGCACATAAGGCAGTTCTTCTGCCCATTTTCCTTTCTTAGATCCAAGTTTCTTTTTCAAATTGTTGATGATGATCTTATTGGATGATTCAGCCTGACCATTAGCTTGTGGGTGGACTGGTGTTGATGTTATCATCTTAATCCCCCAGTTGTCACAAAAGTTAGTAGTTCTGCCCCCAATAAATTAGGAACCATTATCACATATAATTTCAGAAGGAATACCAAATCTAGTTATAATATTTCTTTTAATGAAGGATATAACTTCCTTTTCCCTGACTTGGGCAAAAGCTTCAGCCTCTATCCACTTGGAGAAGTAATCAGTCATAACAAGCATGAACACTTTTCCACCAGGTGCCTTAGGGAGCTTACCAACTATATCCATACGCCATCTCATAAATGGCCAAGAAGAGGATATAGGATGTAAAAATTCAGCTGGTTGATGAAGGATATTGCTATGTCTCTGACAAGGATCACACTTCTTAGCATACTCCACAGCGTCCCTCTTCATAGTTGGCCAACGGTATCCTGTCCTTAGGATCCTTGAGAATAATGCTCTGCCCCCAGTGTGGTTTCCACAATCTCCTTCATGGAAATCTTTTAGGACCTCTTGGATTTCAGGATCCTCAATGCATCTTAAGTATGGTCCTGCAAGAGATCGTTTATATAACATATTATTTAATATTGTGAATTGAGATACCTTGATTTTTAAAGCCCTAGGGTTTTCTCCTGTAGGAATCTCTCCATGTTGTAAGTATCTCATGATTGGGAGAATCCATGATCCTGAATGAGATTGAGTATTATCACTAGGGATGATTGCAGAATCCTCTCCTATCTCCATAGCCACATGATCCTCGATAGCCGAGGCCAGGATATGGATAATGGGGATACTTATATCCTCCAGGATCTTCAAAGATGATCATAAATTGGCCAATGCATCAGCTTTTGTATTTTCTTCCCTTGGTACCTGTGTTAAACTAAAGGAAACAAAAGAGAGTGCCAATTCTTTGACTATCTCCAAATATCTGGTTAGCTTTTCACCTTTAACAGCATAGGATCCACTAAAGTGATTAGTGATTAATAATGAATCTACATGTACCTCAAGATACCTGATCCTCATATGCTTAGCGATTTGCAAACCAGCTATCAAGGCTTCATATTTGTGACAACTCGAGTTTTCAAGATCTCTTCACGACATATTACTTGTACACATTACTCATATACAGTCATGTTTTCATAACTCATTGTGTTATAACTTGTTCATGTTTGTTAAATGATTTATGTATGCACGATTGCCACTTAGTCAAATATGGAACTGTTGAGCTATGAACTACTGAACTTTATTTGGTTAATTAGGAATTGTCCTCACCATCACCCACACTCGACGAAACCAGCAGAGTTTCGTCGCCCAAGAGTGGTTTCGCCAACATAGGGTTAGGCCCAAAAAAGGCCCAGTTACGAGCCTGTTAGTATACTCAGGTTCTTTATATTTCCACGTAATAGTATGATAACAAAACCCTAGACATTTTTCCCTCATCTTTGTGCGACGGCAACCGCAAGACTTCCACCTTTTTCCTTTTCTCAATCTTGGGACTTATCATCACGGACGTGATTGATTTACTTTGAGCACACACTTAGCATACCGAGCAAACCAAGGTGAGTTCACACCCTTACTAAGGCATGGGATTCCCAGGGTTTGGGAATGGGATTGAAGGAATAAGGTTGAATGGTTTCATACATACACTGTTACTAGACTACCAGACCATCGTCCTCGGTTGTGCAGGACCCATACGTAAAACCTACGTATACTTATGCTACTCGCTATCCTCGGTTGTGAAGGATACTCACGTAAAACCTACGTGAAATTATACTCACTACTGCCTCGGTTGTGTCAGGCACTTACGTAAAACCTACGTAAACCCCCACGTACCCCTATCCTCGGTTGTGAAGGATACATACGTAAAACCTACGTAAACTTGTACGTATTACTGTTCTCGGAATGTGTAGAACACTTATGGTTACGAATAGTCTAGTGGTTATACAACATGGGAAGCCCCCACCAATAGAACGTACTAACGGCCCAGTAGAGCCACATGTTACAAACGAACTTACTATTACGCATTTACTTTCTGTGAACTTGCTCAACTAGTTGTTGATCCTCTGTTACATGCCTTGCAGGTCGTTAGATACATGGAGCTTGCACAGGGAGGAGCTGGTCGTTGTGGGCTTGGATCGTGATTGTTTGTTAAACAATTTATGACATTTAGTACTTAATTATGTTGGGTTTTATTGATACGCTTCCGCTAAACAGTGGTAACTTACTTATGTTTTGGAACACCTTTCATATGGATTTGGTTTGGTTTAATTACAATTACTGTTACTATATACATTGTTCTATATGATTGGTGGCTTGATCCTGGTCAGTCACGCTCCCAAGCGGTGATACTCCGCAGGTGGATTTTGGGGGTGTGACAGATTGGTATCAGAGCCATTGGTTATAGAGAACTTGGTTTTAATAAGGAGAAAACGTTTTTAATTAAAACCAGACTATAACCAGAACAGTGCTCTCAACGATCCACAACGACGCTTCGCTCCACGTGCAAGACTCAACATCCTAGGTAATAAGGTTCATGTTTATTACCTGCATGCTAGAATTACATAGAACTTTGCTCGTAGTATGCTTAGATGCATTGTTCACTATTTGTTATTGCTTGAGAACACCTGTGTGCTTACACTCTTCTGTCATCGCACTACTCGCGAACCATTCTCACATATTCTGCTTTTACTATGAAGATCATGTCTGGACGTGTGAACATGACTCAAGCCCAGTTGACGGCTCTTATCAATGAACAAGTAGCTGCGGCACTTGCAGCTGCACAAGCAGGTAGTATACCCTGCGGATGCGATTCACACTAGGATCTTTAGATCCTACATTAACTCTTGTGTTTAACTTTGTCCTATTTGTACACAATAGGTCAACACGCCCCACAACCTGTGTGTACTTTCAAGAACTTCATGGACTGTCGTCCAAGCACATTCAGTGGCACGGAGGGAGCAGTTGGACTCCTCCATTGGTTCGAAAAGCTACAGTCTGTGTTTGAAACGTGTGAATGCCCTGAGGCTCGCAGGGTGAAATACGCCACTGGCACACTTGAAGGGATTGCGCTAACGTGGTGGAACGCGCAAGTTCAGATTTTAGGGTTGGCAGCTGCTAACGCCACCCCTTGGGATGATTTCAAGGAACTGATCAAAAGGGAATACTGCACACGGGAAGACATTCACAAGTTGGAAGATGAGTTGTACCATCTGAAAATGACTGGGTCAGAGATCGAGGCTTATACCAAGAGGTCGAACGAGTTGGCTGTGTTGTGCCCAACTTTGGTGGACCCTCCAGTTAAGCGTATTGAGTTGTACCTCAAGGGATTGGCACCAGAGATACAGAGCCATGTGACATCGGCTAATCTTGACAACATTCAGGCTATTCAACGCCTTGCGCATCGCCTCACAGATCAGGCAGTGGATCAGAACAGACTGCCTAAACGTATCAGCGCTACTGCTACCGTTACCACTTCTGCTACACTTGTTACTCCCAGTGACAACAAGAGAAAATGGGATGGGGATTCCAGCAAGGGATCAGCTTCAGTTCAGTCACAGGTTCAGCAGCGAAAGACTGACAGTTATCAGAGTCCCAGTCAGCACTCTTCAGGCAGTCACGGGCAGGGCGGATATCGAGGGAATCTTCCAAGGTGTAACAACTATAACAGACACCACAGTGGCCAGTGTAACAAGGGTCGCTGTCAAAGATGCCTCAAGATGGGTCATGAGGCCAAGGATTGTAGAAGCCCTTGGCCTGCGAATCAGAATCAGCAGCAGCCACAAGCACAACAGAATCAGCAACATGGCAACAAGGGATGTTTTCATTGTGGTGCAGAAGGTCACTTCAAAAGGCACTGTCCTCAGCTAAACAGGAACCAGAACAACAACAACAACAACAATAACAACAATCAGGGAAATGGCAACAACAATAACAATGGTGGGAACAACAACGGCAATGAAGCGAGGGGTCGTGCATTTGTGTTGGGGCAGGGTGATGCCAGAAATGATCCCAACGTAGTCATGGGTAAGTTTCTTCTTGACGACTTTTATGTTACTGTATTGTTTGATTCGGGTGCAGATACAAGTTACGTGTCATTGAAAGTTAGCCAAATGTTAAAACGTACACCAACTCCCCTAAACACCAAACATGTCGTAGAGCTAGCCAATGGTAAAAGTCTAGAGGCCACACACATAGTTCAGGGTTGTAATCTTATCCTCGCTGGTCAGACTTTCTCCATCGACCTCATTCCTATAGTTCTGGGTAGTTTCGACGTCGTCGTGGGTATGGATTGGTTGTCCAAGCAGCAAGCAGAGATCCTATGTAAGGAGAAGATCATTCGTATTCCTCGTTCGGGTAAAGAACCTCTCGAAGTTCAAGGCGACAAGAGTGGTGCTGTGGTTGGCATCATCTCTTTCTTGAAGGCTCAGAAATGTTTACGAAAGGGTCATACTGCCATTTTGGCACTTGTTACTGATGCAGCGTCGAAAGAGAAAAGGATAGAGGATATTCCAGTCGTACGCGAATTTCCTCAAGTGTTTCCAGAAGATCTACCTGGTCTACCGCCTCATCACCAGGTCGAGTTTCAAGTCGAGTTAGCTCCAGGAGCAGCACCTATAGCTCGCGCACCGTATCGTTTAGCTCCAACAGAACTGGAAGAATTGTCTAAGCAACTACAAGAGCTCTTGGATAAGGGCTTTATTCGTCCAAGCTCTTCGCTTTGGGGAGCTCCGGTATTGTTCGTGAAAAAGAAGGATGGCACTTTTAGGATGTGCATTGATTACCGCGAACTGAACAAGGTCACAGTGAAGAACCGCTATCCTCTTCCGCGTATCGATGACTTATTCGACCAGTTGCAAGGGTCGAGCTACTACTCCAAGATAGACTTGAGGTTGGGTTATCATCAGCTGAGAGTACGGGATGAGGATGTCTCCAAGACAGCATTCAAAACTCGATACGGTCACTACGAGTTTCTTGTCATGCCATTTGGGTTAACAAACGCGCCTGCCGTATTTATGGACCTAATGAACAGAGTATGCAAACCGTATCTTGACAAGTTCGTCATTGTTTTTATCGACGGCATTCTGATTTACTCCAAGAGTCAGGAGGAACACGAGCAGCACTTACGTCTTATCTTGGAACTTCTTCGAAAGGAACAACTGTACGCCAAGTTTTCAAAATGCGACTTCTGGCTTCGTGAAGTCCACTTCTTAGGCCATGTGGTGAACATGGATGGGATTCATGTCGATCCATCCAAAGTAGATTCCATCAGGAACTGGCCTGCACCGCGTACACCAACGGAAATACGCCAATTCTTGGGTTTGGCGGGGTACTACAGACGCTTCATTAAAGACTTTTCCAAGATCGCACAGCCGCTTACCATGCTGACACAGAAAGGGGTTACCTCTCGTTGGGGAAATACACAAGAAACTGCTTTTCAGTATTTGAAGGATAGACTATGCAGCGCACCTATTCTCTCATTGCCAGAGGGCACGGATGATTTTGTGGTCTATTGTGACGCATCGATACAGGGGCTTGGTTGTGTATTGATGCAGAGAGATAAAGTTATTGCCTACGGTTCACGCAACTCAAAATTCATGAACGGAACTACACGACGCACGATTTAGAGCTGGGAGCTGTTGTTTTCGCGCTCAAGATATGGCGACACTACCTGTACGGTACCAAGTGCACAATTTACACCGATCACAGGAGTCTCGAGCATATCTTCAAGCAGAAGGAACTGAACATGCGTCAACGACGATGGGTCGAGCTGCTTAATGATTACGAATGCGCCATCAGATACCATCTAGGCAAAGCCAATGTTGTGGCTGACGCTCTCAGTAGAAAAGATACTTTACCTAGGCGTGTACGAGCTTTGCAGCTCACTATTCAGTCTGACCTTCCTGCACAGATACGAAATGCTCAAGTAGAAGCATTGAAACCCGAAAACATCAAAGCTGAAGCCTTACGCGGCTGAAGGCAACGAATGGAACAAAGGGAAGACGGCGCATACTATGTAACGGGGCGTATTTGGGTCCCACTTTATTGTGGTTTACGAGAGCTTGTGATGGATGAAGCACACAAGTCTCGCTACTCGATACATCCAGGGTCGGATAAAATGTACCACGATCTCAAAACAACATATTGGTGGCCTAGCATAAAAGCCCACATCGCTACTTACGTCGGCAAGTGTTTGACGTGTGCAAAAGTCAAAGTGGAGTATCAGAAACCAGCGGGCCTACTTCAGCAACCCAAGATACCGCAATGGAAGTGGGAAGAAATTTCCATAGATTTTGTTACAGGCCTACCCAGATCCCAGCGTGGGAATGACACCATATGGGTGATCGTGGATCGACTCACCAAGTCTGCACACTTCCTGGCTATAAAGGAAACGGATAAGTTCTCCACTCTCACAGACATCTATCTTAAAGAAGTTGTTTCGAGGCACGGGGTGCCCACCTCCATCATTTCGGATCGGGATGCACGATTCACGTCAGAGCTATGGCAAGCGATGCACAAATCTTTCGGCTCACGGTTAGACATGAGCACAGCATATCATCCTCAGACGGATGGGCAGTCTGAGCGAACGATCCAAACTCTCGAAGACATGCTTCGGGCATGTGTTATTAATTTCGGCAACGGCTGGGAAAAGCACCTCCCTTTGGTGGAGTTCTCATACAATAACAGCTATCACACCAGCATACAAGCCGCTCCATTCGAGGTATTGTACGGGCGTAAATACCGGTCACCTCTCTGTTGGGCAGAGGTGGGGGATAGTCAGATCACGGGTCCGGAGATTGTAGTGGACACCACAGAAAAGATTGCACAAATATGACAACGCATGGCGGCAACACGCGACCGTCAGAAAGCATACGCGGATAAGCGTAGGAAACCGTTGGAATTTCAGGTCGGGGACCGGGTTTTACTAAAGGTCTCACCCTGGAAGGGTGTGGTTCATTTTGGTATACGAGGCAAGTTAAATCCACGGTATGTTGGACCGTTCGAAATCACTGAAAGAATAGGCAAAGTAGCCTACAGACTAAACCTACCAGCTGAACTCGGTGCAGTTCACAATGTATTCCACGTGTCGAATCTGAAGAAGTGTCTGTCAGATGAGACCCTCATAGTTTCTTTTAAGGAATTCACTATCGATGAGCGGTTGCAGTTCATCGAGGAACCAGTTGAAATCACGGACCGGGATGTCAAGGTCCTCAAGAACACTAGAATACCTCTTGTTCGAGTTCGTTGGAACTCCCGCCGTGGCCCAGAGTATACCTGGGAACGAGAAGATCAAATGGAACTCAAGTATCCCCAGTTGTTCGAAAACCGTGCAACCACTACTGAGACTGAAGCTACTACTACAGAATTTCGGGACGAAATTCCAAATCAACGGGGGGATGATGTGACACCCCATGAAAACCAGTAAACGATACAACTTACCTAGCTTCCTCAGTAACCGCATGCTAAATTTCGGGACGAAATTTCTTTCAAGTTGGGGATAATGTGACAACTCGAGTTTTCAAGATCTCTTCACGACATATTACTTGTACACATTACTCATATACAGTCATGTTTTCATAACTCATTGTGTTATAACTTGTTCATGTTTGTTAAATGATTTATGTATGCACGATTGCCACTTAGTCAAATATGGAACTGTTGAGCTATGAACTACTGAACTTTATTTGGTTAATTAGGAATTTTCCTCACCATCACCCACACTCGACGAAACCAGCAGAGTTTCGTCGCCCAAGAGTGGTTTCGCCAACATAGGGTTCGGCCCAAACAAGGCCCAGTTACGAGCCTGTTAGTATACTTAGGTTCTTTATATTTCCACGTAATAGTATGATAACAAAACCCTAGATATTTTTTCCCTCATCTTTGTGCGACGGCAACCGCAAGACTTCCACCTTTTTCCTTTTCTCAATCTTGGGACTTATCATCACGGACGTGATTGATTTACTTTGAGAACACACTTAGCATACCGAGCAAACCAAGGTGAGTTCACACCCTTACTAAGGCATGGGATTCCCAGGGTTTGGGAATGGGATTGAAGGAATAAGGTTGAATGGTTTCATACATACACTGTTACTAGACTACCAGACCATCGTCCTCGGTTGTGCAGGACCCATACGTAAAACCTACGTATACTTATGCTACTCGCTATCCGCGGTTGTGAAGGATACTCACGTAAAACCTACGTGAAATTATACTCACTACTGCCTTGGTTGTGTCAGGCACTTACGTAAAACCTACGTAAACCCCCACGTACCCCTATCCTCGGTTGTGAAGGATACTTACGTAAAACCTACGCAAACTTGTACGTATTACTGTTCTCGGAATGTGTAGAACACTTATGGTTACGAATAGTCTAGTGGTTACACAACATGGGAAACCCCCACCAATAGAACGTACTAACGGCCCAGTAGAGCCACATGTTACAAACGAACTTACTATTACGCATTTACTTTCTGTGAACTCGCTCAACTAGTTGTTGATCCTCTGTTACATGCCTTGCAGGTCGTTAGATACATGGAGCTTGCACAGGGAGGAGCTGGTCGTTGTGGGCTTGGATCGTGATTGTTTGTTAAACAATTTATGACATTTAGTACTTAATTATGTTGGGTTTTATTGATACACTTCCGCTAAACAGTGGTAACTTACTTATGTTTTGGAACACCTTTCATATGGATTTGGTTTGGTTTAATTACAATTACTGTTACTATATACATTGTTCTATATGATTGGTGGCTTGATCCTGGTCAGTCACGCTCCCAAGCGGTGATACTCCGCGGGTGGATTTTGGGGGTGTGACAATATTCAGCCTCATTGTTAGTAGTTTGGAACTCACAAGCTATAGAGTGGGGTATTATGTCCCCCTGTGGCGATTTTAGTAGTATTCCAAGTCCTGTTCCTTTAACATTTGAGGATCCATCAGTATAGAGTATCCAAGGATCCTTGGTCTCCTCTAGCTGCTAGACTTCTAATTCAGCTTCCTTTTGCAAATCACTACTGAAATCTGCCACAAAGTCAGCCAATGCTTGGGATTTAATGGTTGTCCTAGGCTCATATCTTATATCATAAGCACTAAGCTTCACTGCCCACTTAGCTATCCTTCCTGACATTTCAGGTTTCCTGAGAACATTCTTAATTGGAAAATTAGTTTTAACAATAATTGCATGAGTCTCAAAATAATGTCTCAATTTAGTAGATGCCATGATTAAAGCAAGGATAAGTTTCTCTAAGTGTGAATACCTGGATTCAGCATCAAGTAAACTCTTACTTATATAATAAATAGGATGTTATGTACCTTCGTGATCCTTAATAAGGACCGCACTTACTGCTTTTGAGGATACCGCTAAGTATAAGGATAATACATCCCCCTTTTCTGGTTTCATCAAAGCCGGGGCTGAGGATAGGTAATCCTTAAGAGCATTTAGGGCACTTTCATGCTTCTCAGTCCACTCGAATTTCTTGTTCTTCCTCAAGATATCATAGAACTCTTTACATTTCTCTGAGGATTTGGATATGAATCTGTTTAAAGCTGCAATCCAGCCTGTCAGCCTCTGGACATCCTTAGCATTGGCAGGGGATTCGATGTTTATTAAAGCTTTGATTTGCTCTGGACTATCTTCAATGCCTCTCTTGGTCACCATGTATCCTAAGAATTTACCTGCTTTAACACCAAAGTGACACTTTGAAGGATTAAGTTTCATGTTATATCTATCAAGGATATTGAATGCTTCCTCCAAGTCTCTCAGGTGATCCTCAGCCTTTTTGGATTTCACCACCATATCGTCTATGTAAACCTCCATAGTGTGTCCAATCTGATCCTTGAAACATCATATTCACTAGCCTTTGATAAGTTGCACCTGCATTTCTTAGTCCAAATGGCATAGCAATATAACAGTATATTCCGGTTGGAGTCATAAAGGCTGTATCCTCTTGATCTAATGGTTCCATCTGAATTTGTTGAAATCCAGACGAAGCATTCATAAAAGTTAACAGTTCATGACCCGCGGTTGCATCCACCATGGAGTCAATGTGGAGTAATGGGAAAGGATCCTTGGGACATGCCTTATTTAAATCAGTAAAATCGACACATACCCTCCACTTTCCGTTTTTCTTTTGAACAACAACCACATTGGCCAACCATCTTGGATACTTGACCACTCTGATCATACCTGCTCGGAGTAATTTTTTCTACCTCCTCCTGGATAATGGCATTTCTTTTTGGTGCAAACTTCCCCCTTTTTTGATGAATTGGTTTGAAGGACCTGTCAATGCCAAGTTTGTGAGTGATTATATCTTTAGATATACCAGTCATGTCTTCGTGTTTCCATGCAAAGGTGGTTTTCCTCCTTTTGAGGAAGGATATGAGGTCTTCTTTCTTTTCGTCAAGGATCCCTGATCCTATGTAAACTTTGGATTCAGGATCATCAGGATCCATTAGGATTTCTACTACATCCTGCTCTCTTGCCTCCAAGATAACCCTTGGAGGATGCTTTAATTGCTATTGTGCCATTGACTTTGAAGCTGGTTTCATTGATGAGGTGTAGCAATTCTTAGCCTCCTGCTGATCACTATTAATCTTCACTATCCCCCAAGGACTAGGGAGTTTCACACATTGATGATAGGTGGATGGGACTGCCTTCATGTCGTGTATCCAAGGCCTGCCAAGGATAACATTACAACAAGATAAACAGTCAATAACACAAAATTTTTGGTAATTATGTAGCCCTTCAACATAGATTGGGAGTTTGATGTCCCCCAGAGTATTCTTAGTCTCGCCATTGAATCCCACGAGCACAGAGGATCTTGGTATGATATCGGATTCAGGGATATTCATCTTCTTAAGAATATCAAGCTGGATAATATTCAGGGAGCTTCCTCCGTCTATAAGGATCCTGCGAACAAAATGGTTAGAAATAAAAAGAGTGATAACCAAACCATCATGATGAGGATCCTGAATGTCAACACGATCATCCTCATCAAAAGTTATGACTTTTCCTTCGGAGACACTGGATGTTCGAATGGGTTTCTCTCCATTTTCCATCTTGGTTTCCTTTGCATGTCTTTTAGCTGCAGAGAAGGATGTTCCACAAATGTCTGATCCTCCAGAAATAAAGTTTATGACTTGTGCATCTACTGGAGGGGCTGGAGCTTTCTCTGGGATCCTTTCAGGATCCTGAGTTCTTGACTTCTTTCTCCCTAATAACTCTTTCAAGTGCCCCTTGCTCAACAAGTATCCAATTTCTTTTCTCAGTGCGATGCATTCTTCTGTGAGATGCCCAAAATCTTCATGGTATGCACACCACTTTGACTTATCCTTAGTTGCAGCTGGTCTGTCATTTTTCCTGGGCCATCTAGCTTTATCACCTACATTCTGCATCGCAAGGATTAGTTCATTGTTATCAACAGAAAAACAATATTCAGAAATTGGAGGATAATCCTCATCATCCTCTTCTTGTTCAACAGCATGCACATTCTGGTTATCAGATTTGTTATAGGATCTGAACTTGTTGTTCTTGGATGAGAATCCTTGCTTCTCTTGCTTTGAGGATCCTGCTAACCTCTCATGGATCCTCTTGTCATCCTCTAGCCGGATGAACCTAAGTGCCCGGGTTCTTACCTCATCTAGGTTCCTGCATGGTGTCATAAAAAGATCGTCATAGAATAATGAATCTCTAAGCAATCCCATTTTAAAAGCTTCAACAGTCGTAGCTATATCCAGGTTAGGAATATCCAAGGATTCTTTACTAAATTTAGTGATATAATCCCTTAATGATTCATTATGACCCTGGGTTATCCTATACAGATCACTAGTTAAACGTTCAAATTTTCTACTACAAGAAAACTGGTTATTAAATAGGTTAACTAGATTAGCAAACGAGGTAATAGAATAAGGGGGAAGACTTAGCAGCCATTTAAGAGCCGATCCAGTAAGAGTGGATCCAAATCCCTTGCACAGACATGCTTCCTTTAACCTTTCTGGGATGGGATTGATCTCCATCCTTTCCCTGTATTGTGCTATTTGTTCTTCAGGATCTGTTGAACCATCATACAACTTCATGGTTGGCACGTGGAACCTCTTGGGTATCTCAGCATCACAGATTGGTGGTGCAAAACGAGATATCCTATAGCTCCCATCTGCAATCTCCGGGATAGGCTTAACCACTCCTGGGACACTTGATATCATATCCTTTAACTTTTGCAATTCTCTGGCCATGGCATGGTTGATACCTGTATCCTGCATAAGGCCATGGTTAGTGGTGTAAGAATTATTGAGTGTTACCTCCCATTGGGTTCAAATTAGGAACACCGGATGTAAATCCATATTGTTGAGACTCTGGGATGATCGAAGGACCAGTAGAAGCAATGGTCTGGATTGGAATAAAATCTCCCTGATGGATATCTGAACTCCCTGATTGCAAACTCCTTAAGGATCCCGGAATCTGGAAGGATCCAAGGAACTGAGAGGATCCTTGAATCTGAGAGGATCCTTGAACCTGGGAGGATCCTTGAACCTGGGAGGATCCTTGAACCTGCGAGGATCCTGGAACATTGGAGGATCCTTGAACCTGGGAGGATCCTTGAATCTACTGTGCTCCTGAGTATCCTCCCGAGCTAACGAAGGATCCTATCAGCTGAGGGAGGGATCCTACCAGCTGGAAGTATGACCCTGATGCCTGAGTCATTGCTGATGATCCGTAATGCACTTCTCTCGGTCCTCCCACGTATTAAACGTCTGGAACCAGTGAAGGCTAGGAAGTTATAACCGGAGTATCGAAATTCAGAGATCTGGGCATCAATGGGGAATGATCCTCTGTCGATCTCTTCTGTTTCTTGATGTCTCAAATTTCTCTAAGAATCCATTCATTGGTCCTATCCTGCTGTTGTATATGCTCCTTCATCTGCAAAATCAGAGTAAACAAGTCACTAGTAGTAGGAGTATAAGAAGCAGAAGAAGTTGGAGGTTTTGAGAAAATGGGAGTTGGTTTCTTCTCAGCATTTTTCTGAGATCCAGAAGGTGGTGGAGGCAAAGGTGGAATGCCCTGAGATGAATTGACTGCAGACATCGCAGAAGAAGTGTTCTTTGATGATGAAGCCATCTGCTTGGATGCAATGAGCCGAAATGATCACGAGAATGAGAATCTCTTATGAATGAAGCACCAATTGCCCCACGGTGGGCGCCAAACTGTTTTGGTCAAAAAATCACACAAGGATAATGCAACCAAACTCTCTGTTACGGGGTATGATGCTTGAATTGATAAACAACAATGAGGATCACCCAGAAATGAATTGCACAAGTGACACGAAGATTTATACGAGGAAAAAGCCCTTGATCAATGAATGATCTCCGGCATAAAAAACCTCGGGTGATGGAAACTACCGATCACCAATTCAAATTAAACGATTAATGTGTTACAACTTCGGATGATAGCGAGCTAAGTACAAGGATCACTATAGTGTATCGTGTAAAAGTGTATGAAAAATGCTAAGTGTTTTGCTGAGAGCTGGTGAGAGTAGTTGTACGAGTGTGTGTGTAGCCAAAAAATATCCAAGTGTTCTAAACAGAGCTCGCTATCCCCTTAAAAATAGAAAATATCTAGCCTAACTAACTGTCCGCATTTCGTGCCTTCTCCCCACGTTCTCCACAACGTTCACAATGGTTAAGCACGTGCAGAATAAAAGGGAATATGCTCCAGTAATATCGCCATGACCAAGTCCAAGCCGGTACTCCTGCAAGACAATAACGAATTCAAAGTAGACAATCATTAGTATAAGGATCCTTAGGATGATCCATGATCCTGATCCTGAAGCACTTCTGAGGATCACTAACTGTCACAGAAGTAAGGATCACCAAACAGGATAATACTTGAGGATCACAGATCATTAAGAAATCCTACCCTAACAATACTCTGCTTCATTATTAGTAGCAGGGAACTCACACCTAATAGCTTGGGGTAATATGTCTCCCTGTGGCGATTTTAGTAGTATTCCCAGTCCTACTCCTCTAACATTAGATGCTCCATCAGTGTATAACGTCCAGGATCCTGAAGATTCTACTAACTGTTGGACTTCTTGGTCTACCTCATCCTGAATGTCACTACTGAAATCAGCCACAAAGACAGCTAAAGCCTGAGACTTTATGGCATTTCTAGGTTCATACACTAAGTCATAAGCACTCAACTTCACTGACCACTTAGCCATCCTACCGGACATCTCTGGTTTCCTAAGCACATTTTTAACAGGATAATTAGTTTTAACATGAATCCTATGTGTCTCAAAGTAATGTCTAAGCTTCGTTGATGCCATAACTAGAGCTTATATTAACTTTTCTAGGTGAGAATATCTAGTTTCAGCATTTAATAAACTTTTGCTAACATAATAAACAGGATATTGCTGACCTTCATGATCCTTTACAAGGACGGCACTTACAGCATTCCCTGATACTGCGAGGTATAGGGATAGTGGTTCACCATTCTCAGGCTTCATCAGTAGAGGTGCGGTTGAAAGATACTGCTTCAAATCCTGCAGGGCTGCTTCATGCTTCTCACCCCATTCAAATTTCTTGTTCTTTTTCAGGATATCATAAAACTCTTTGCATTTTTCTGAGGATCTTGAAATAAATCTGTTTAATGCTGCCACTCTCCCTGTTAATCGTTGCACATCTTTCATATTTGAGGGTGATTTAATATCCAAGATGGCTTTAATCTGCTCCGGGCTCGCCTCTATTCCTCTTTTGGTCACCATATATCCTAGAAATTTTCCTGCCCCCACTCCGAAATGACATTTGGCAGGATTTAGCTTCATGTTATATTGATCCAGGATATCGAATGCTCCTTTAATATCCTGGAGGTGATCCTGGGCTTTCTTTGATTTTACTACCATATCATCAATGTATACCTCCATGGTGTCCCCCAGCTTGTCTTTAAACATCATATTCACCAATCTCTGGTATGTTGCACCTGCATTTTTCAAACCAAAAGGCATATCCGTATAACAATAAATACCTGTTGGTGTCATGAAGGCAGTATCCTCCTGGTCAGAAGGTTCCATTTGAATCTGCTGAAATCCTGAGGATGCATCCATGAAGGTCAACATTTCATGCCCGGCAGTAGCATCCACCATTGCATCAATGTGAGGAAGAGGAAATGGGTCTTTAGGACAAGCCTTATTCAAGTCTGTGTAATCTACACAAACTCTCCATTTCCCATTCTTCTTTTGAACCACCACCACATTTGCCAGCCATTTGGCTGGCAAATTTGACTTCTCTGATCATCTTGGATTTCAATAATCTTTCAACCTCTTCTTGAATAATTATGTTCCGTTCAGGAGCAAACTTCCTTCTCTTTTACTGAACGGGCTTGAACGACCTGTCAATTCCAAGCTTGTGAGTGATAATATCTTTGGATATACCTGTCATATCCTCGTGCTTCCATGCAAACGTTGACATCCTGCATTTCAAAAAGTTAGTTAACTGCTCTTCAATATCCTGAGGGATATTGGTTCCTACGAGCACCGAGATATCAGGATTATCCTGATCCAGGATAATCTTCTTCACATCCTGCTCTGGATCCTCCACGATATCCTGGGCCCGCATCTTTAATTGCTATGCTGCACTAGGCTTGGTCAAGGGTTTCATTGAGGATGAGTAACATTCTTTCGCCTCCTGCTGATCACTGTCGACTTTGACAACTCCCCAAAGGGGTAGGGATCTTGATGCATTGGTGATATGTTGATGGCACAGCCTTCATATCATGAATCCATGGTCTTCCCAGTATGATGTTATAGCATGATAGAGAATCCATCACACAGAAACGTTGTATCTTGTTGACTCCTTCAACATATACTGGTAACTTTATCTCTCCCACTGTGTTCCTAGCCTCTCCACTGAACCCAACAAGCACGGTGGACTTTGAAGTGATATCCATCGGAGATACATTCATTCTCTTCAGAGTCTCTAGTTGGATTATATTGACGGAGCTGCCATTATCAACTAATATCCTGCGTACAAAATGGTTAGCCACATATAACGTTATTACTAGAGCATCATGATGAGGATCCTGGACAGTATCCCTGTCATCAGCATCAAATGTGATCACTTTGTCAGTTGTGAGGGTAGTCATCCTGACAGGTTTGTCTCCCCTTTCAGCCTTAGCTTCTTTTGCATGTCTCTTTGCCGCCGAATACGAAGTCCCACAAATGTCGGATCCTCCTGAAATGAAGTTGATTATCTTGGCATCCGTGGGAGGTGAGGCTGCTCGTTCAGGATACTTCTCAGTATCCTGACCCTTATTCTTCTTTCTTCCCACGAGATCTTTCAGATACCCCTTGCTCAGAAGATAGCTTATTTCTTTCCTTAGGGCAATGCAATCCTCAGTCACATGTCCGAAATCTTCGTGGAAAGCACACCACTTTGACTTATCTTTCCAATCAGCTTTTTATTGATTCTTTCGAGGCCACCTAGCCTTGTCTCCTAAACCCTGCATGGCATACATCAATTCAGGAATGTTAACAGAAAAGCAATATTCAGATAATTCAGGATATTCTTTAGGATCCTCGTCTTCAACAGCATTCACTTTCTTGTTATCATTTCTACCATATGGCTTAGAGCGGTATGGTTTGTACGAGGATTATGTCTTCCTGTTTGTTGATTCATATGTTAAGGATGCATTCATCCTCTCCTGCATTTTCTTATCATCCTCCAGCCTGATATATCTCAACGCCCTGTTACGAGCTTCATCCAGATTCCTGCAGGGGTTCATCACAAGATCCTGGTAAAATTGAGAATCTTTTTGCAGCCCCATCTTGAAAGCTTGCACAACTGTCGCAACATCAAGATGCGGAATGTCTAAAGACTCCCGACTGAACTTGTTCACATAATCCCTCAAGGATTCCTGAGGTCCTTGAGTTATCCTGTAAAGATCACTGGTTAATTTCTCAAATCTCCGGCTGCAAGAAAATTGACTATTAAATAAGTTAACCAAATGAGCAAAAGAAGTAATTCAGTGAGGAGGAACGTTTAACAGCCATTTTAAGGCTGATCCTGTAAAGGTAGAGCCGAAACCCTTGCATAAGCATGCTTCCTTAAGTTCCGGAGGGATAGGATTGATTTCCATCCGTTCCCTATACTGGGCAATATGCTCCTAAGGATCCGTGGTTCCATCATAAAGCTTCATGTTGGGAGTTTTGAATCTTTTTGGGATTCAGCATCACAAATAGGATGCACAAACCGAGATATCCTGTGGCTATCCTGGGATACTTCAGGAATTGGCTGAACCACCCCAGGTACACTAGATATCATATCCTTCAGCTTCTGAAGCTCCCTAGATAATGCTGATGTCACAGCTGTATCCTGCAAAGATCCAACACTGTTAGTGGCAAGAGTATTATTATTATTGGACACGTTACCAGTCTGAGGATTCTGCCCATATCCTGAAGCATATCCTGAGCTCCTCATGGTTGACATTCTGACCGAGGAGGGTATTTCAGGAGTATGATTCTGAGGAAGGCTGGGCACAATATTCCCCCTATTATCCTCAGTATACACAGCCGAACTGAAGTTCAAAGTTCTGGGTTGTAGAGGAGTGACGATATCTTCGGTGGATCTGCTCGAGCCAGCTTTTAAGAGTTGTATTTCTCTTAACAGCGTTAGTTTCCTGTTGCTGTCTCATTTGTTCCTGCACACTTCCAAATAAGGTTAGAATTTCATTATTAGAAGCTAAAATCAGAGCGTTAGTTTCCTGTTGCTGTCTCATTTGTTCCTGAGGTTGTGAAGAAGCCGACGTCCTTGGAGGAGGTGGTGGAAGCACCGAACCGGTAGTAGCAGAAGTTGTAGCAGACACAGTGGAGGAGCTCATGCTTGATCTTGTGGCCATTGTAAACAATGTGGCAAAAAGTTTTGAAAGTAGAAAACTGATTAGCAATTTCACAAAATTTTTTAGTAAAGACAGCACCACTTGCCCCACAGTGGGCGCCAAATTGTTTTGGTCAAAAATTACCGAAGCAATTAAGTGATCAAATTAGTTAAGTGAGGTAGTGTGCTAAAAAGTATGTTGAAAATATGTTGGTTAATTTGTTTAGAAAAACAGTGTTCAGGATACAGCTCAGGATATTGAGCTGTATTTACGATCAAACAATGAGCAAAAAGTAAAGGGGTTGACACGAGATGTATGAGGAAAGCCCTTGATCAATTTAGATCGCCGGCATAAAACCTCGGGAGCTGACAATCATAGCTGCCTAGTTCTTCTTATTGCTTCAAACTTCAGGATACAGTGCAGGATATTGACCAGATCGCTAAGTGTTACAATGCTTTGTGTGAAAGTAAAAGTTGCGAGAGAACCAGTGTGAAAGTGTAGTGAGTGTTTATGTGATGTCCTATTTGATCCGGTATACCCATCTATTTATAGTAACGAAATACAAACTAGAACTCCTATAAACATGGGATGCTCTGAATATTCCATTGTGAACGTTGTAGACCGAGTAATGCAGCTTCAACGGCTTCATGTGAACGACTTGGACCGAGTCTTCAGTAGAAAAGGTCTTTATGAATGCTGCTAGCTTCTAACCCACGTACCTGCACATAATCCATTAGTGATCCTGAGGATACCATTCAGGATGTTACCAATACCCTAAATCAGCATCCCGAATTTGAACAGATATCATATAAGCAAGATATAATTCAAGATATTTCTCAGGATATGGGCTCAGAATTTCACCCATAACAATAAGGATAGCCAATTATCAACAAAGGATGGCCGGAGCTTACAACAAAAATGTCAGGATCAGGAAATTCCAAGTTGGTGATATGGTACTAAGGAAAGCATTTCAGAATACCACTAATCCTGCTGATGGAAAGTTGGCACCAAAATGGGAAGGCCCTTATTTGATTGGAGCTGAGGCAGGAAAGGGGGCATATCGATTGCTAACAATGGAAGGTCATTTGCTACCAAGAGCCTGGAATGCTGTCCATCTGAAGAAATTCTTCATGTGACAAGTATCCTTGAAGGATCCTTATAGAACAGATGATCCTCACATGACAAGTATCCTTGAAGGATCCTTACAGAACAGGCGATCCTCATTTTGGTAACATTCAAATCTCAAACTATTTCATTCTTTTATTCTCTTATATAAGGATAAGGATCCTGCATCCTTTATCCTTTTTTCACTTGATTCTGAGTTTTGAAGGTTCAGGTATCCTTAACAAAGGATTGATTATCCACAAAAGTATCCAGTTATCCTTTGGGATTGACCCCAGTTATTTGGGCTTGACCCCAGTTATTTGGGCTTGACCCTAGTATCGCCAGTAGCGCACGATGATCCTGGTACAGTGCATGGCAATGGGACCAGTACTCGCTTTAGGGGCTGACAATTTCATTGTACTGGCTGTATCCGGGATCCTACGTATAATGGTAGACGTACCATACATCCGTTCCTAAGGTTTCTAATGTTTTCACGTTAGCTAAGGTTTTGGCATTTTCATGTCACTAAGTTTGGATAGTCGCCAGTGAGGGCCGTACTCCACTTTACACACGATCCTTTGGGCTTGTCCCCAGTTATCCTTTGGGCTTGTCCCCAGTTATCCTTTGGGCTTGTCCCCAGTATATTGGGCTTGTCCCCAAAATTGTTGGGCTTGTCCCCAGTCACTAACTTGTCTTATATGTTGGCTTAGTCCCAAGTTGAATTCTATTTCAGGTTTTAGAAGTTAAACAAGCAAGGATCCTTGATCCTTACCTTCCACTAAGGTTTGTCTTTCTTGATTATCCTGATTATGATTGTTAAGGAGTTAGGATCCGAACTTTGATCCTCAGGTATGATCCTCGAATTACTTTGATTTTATCATTTATAGAAGTGACCCTTATTCTTTGACAACAGACCCAGTGATTTTAAATTGGCATAACCTTTCTAAAGTTTATCTTTTTCCGACTATAGGATATTTGATCCTGGATCATATCCTAAAATTCTTAAACCTAATTTGTTTAACTTTACAAACAAAGTATATAATAACACTTGGAAACTAAAGGATTCATAAGGATAACAACACAGGATAAGTCGAAAAGTTAAAGTTTTTTTTAATCACAAAATATTTAACCCTTTAAGGTTGTCAAAATTGCCAACCCACATTTCTACCAGCAAAACGTGGCCCGTCCACATGGGTTGGCAAAGAGTGTCCATTCTTCATCCCCCCAAACAGAGGATGCCTCCACCACCTATTATCCTACCTATTGTCTAAGGATCCTTGATCCTTCACCCTAAAAACTATTGTTCATAGTACAGACCAACCATCATTGTTCAAAAACATCAACAACCATAAAAACCACTACCAAACTATAAAAAATGGGCTCCGGCTGTGTCTAGAAGTGTCCATCATCGCCCATCCTTGCAGCTACACCTTCGCTGCATCACCATCGGTGAAACAACAATGTTCTTTTACAGAATCTCTTATGATCCCTTGGCTTTTCAAGGGGCTGTCCTTCTTGTGATCCTTAGCCAGTGAGGATCGTATCATCATTTTGATGGTGATGGTGGTAAAGAAGGAGAAACAGAGCAAGAAGATGAAGAGAGAAAGGAGAGAGGAGTACCTGATCAAGTCTTCTGATGAGGATTTAAAGAGGAAACGCACGAATTTAAATGCTCTCTAGCCCTTATCTCTAACTTCAATTTATAATGATGATTTTGTAGGATAGTCACCTCAATGACGTCAGGATCTTAACGGCTAGTCTGCATATAACGACTAGTTCTCTGGATAATTCGTTGCAGATAACGACGAGAAAATACAACTCGTTACTTTCACTTTTACTCCTTGTATTTTGGAGTCAATTGTTAGGGGAGGATTTTCCAATGATTTGTGATCCTCAATTGCTGTTGGGTTTAGTGATCCTCACTTCTGTTTGAGCTAGTGATCCTCAGAAGTATTTCAGGATCAGGATCATGGATCATCATAAGGATCCTTATACTAACGATTGTCTGCTTTGAATATGATGTTGTTTTGCAGGAGTACGAGCTTGGACTTGGTCTTGGCGATATTCCTGGAGCATATTCCATGTTTATTCCGCACGTGCTTGGCTAATATGGACGTTATGGAGTTCGTGGGAGACTTCCATGAATTGCGGAATGTTTGTTAGCTTAAATATTTTCTATTTTTAAAGGGGATAGCGATCTAGATAGAAACACTTGGCTATTTTTAGCTTAACACACACACTAGTAACTGCTCTCACCAGCTCTCAACAATTCACTTGGCGATTACACACTTTTTTGCACACTACACTATAGTGATCCTTGTAATTAGCTTGCTATCATCCGAAGTTGTAATACATTTCTCGTTTAATTTGAGTTGGTGATCGGCAGTTTCCATCACCCGAGGTTCTTATGCTGGAGATCATTCATTGATCAAGGGCTTTTCCCTCGTATAAATCTTTGTGTCACTTGTTCATTACATTTCAAAGTGATCCTTAATATTGTTCATTGATTCAAGTATCACACCTCACAACAGAAAGTTAGGTTGCATTATCATTGTTTGATTTTTGACCAAAACATAAATGTTAGACAAAACTTGGTTGAATATGACTTTTTAGAAAACTTAGATCATTTAGATAAGGTTTTTGAGACTTGAATAATAAATCATACCAGAAACACTTTGGCAATAATTTCCAACCTTAACCTTTGAATCCTTTGCTATGTCCCCGACATGGATGTCCCCTGTCTGTGTAGGATATTGCATCAGTGCATGACATACTTGAGTATTTCTTCACTTAGTGATTAAACTTCGTAGCTTCTTATCCATAATAGAATGTGTGTAATCACCGCTTGTCATATATTTGCAATCTTGTTAAAAACTTTAGTTTTACTGGGGATAAACCCTTAATGTACTAGGGATAAACCCTTAGTATCCTGGGGAAAATCCCAAATTTTCGTGCGCTACAGGCGGGAGTGTATAAACTCCAAGACTTAGAAAGGTGAAACCTTTAAACCTTAGAGAGTATGAAAATACCCTTTCGTGAGAGAGGGTGATCAATCCTCATATACCTTAAGGATCCAGGGTATAGCCAACAGTAACGAAATTGTCAGCCACTTTTACATGAACTGGTCCCGCCACCTTGAACTATCCCTGGATAACTTGCACTCCAGGTGGGGTGTTTAAACCCAATTCGTGAGAAAGGTGAATACCTTTAAACCTGTGAAGGGACCAGGATCCCTTAAACGTGAGAGAGGGGGCCAATCCTCTAATCTTTCGAAGTATCCTGAGTATGTATCCTGGAGCTATATCCCGAAGCATATTCTGCAAAACAACCTTAAACTAAGGTGGGTGTTAGTTTGGCTAACACCCCTCCGATGCTTAAGTTAGTATTGGGTTCAAATATGTAGGATCGTATCGCGACCCGAATAAGTCGATCGGAGGCGTTTTCGTCAATTACAGGTGCGGAAAACAAGTAATCAACGTAGGAATAGCTTGCGATTCACTTTAAACTCTTTCTGTATTGATTTGACAGCAATTACAACCAGTTCTCGATCCGGCAGCACTTCGGTACGAGATTCAGCAAACGTTACAAATGAAATCGCTCTTAGGATATTTATAGTGTTCTGGGATCGCTTATTGGACATGCCCAATAAGCGGTCCAGACATGTTCACTCGAGCGATCCACACTCATCCGTTCGAGCGGTCCTAAACTATGATGGGTCTTATGAGCGATCCAATAAGCCTAAACCTATACAATTTCACTATTTCTTATATTTCATGCACAGATCTAACATCTTAAGTCTATGACTCGATACAAGACGGAATCAGCAGATGTAGTGCACCAACAGACTCCCCCTCAGATGTCGATGGAGTCGACTATCGAGTCACAACAAAGCTGTGTCTTCACATCTTCAGTCTTGATCAGTCTTTGGGCTTCTCTCTATCTATCTTCAGACTCCCCCTCTCAATTTACTGGTATTCCTTTGTTCTTCAGTAACATCTTCAGGATCGTTGTCTGATTTTTTGTTTGACAGCTTCTCATCTTATCCTGTACAAGCTCTACCACAAACATAAGATTTATGATAAACGGTTAAGCATAAGATTATCACTTTTTACAAACCAATCAATCAATCAGATACTGATGAACCACTTGGAATTTTGACGTTTTTCTTTATCAAAACAAACACAAACACCCAAACCAACTTTTCATCATGTTTAGCACTTAGAATTTTGAAAATCAGCTTTTCAATATTAGTTGTCGAAAATCTTTTTGACTTTTCAAAAATTTAGGCTAAAACACACCAAAAATCTTTTTGGATTTTCTGAGAGATATTATCTGACACCACTTGAAAATACAAACATATAGAAATTTAATATTTACAATCAATATTTTTGTGAGTTCGTGCAAGAGGATCATATTAGATTTGAGACATATCACTAACACCGTTAAGCTTTAAACATACTAAGTTACAAAACAATTTACCTAGATTGTCAGTATGTTTGTCCACTTAAATTTTCAACACAAATTTCAATCGATTCGAGATACGATATTAATGTTTTAGAGACTTAAACTTAATTGCGTATCACTCCACTTGAATATACTCCCGTATCCAGGTCCCAAATATTCAGTCTTACAGGTGAATATGCCACAACTGATATCTGTAAAGGGGTTAGGTGCGAAACCGTGAGAGCTCAGGTCAGAACTTCCGTTCAGCAGAGAGATGACGGCTCGACTTTTGGTGGGTCCCCTTTAGAGGATCTTTTGCATTTCAACAGCAGCGACTATCAATTTTATTGTTTCATCAGCATGCTGAGGGCTGCGCTTTTTCAAGCATATGCAAAAAGTATTATCCGGGGACTAGGTCAGTACTTCCATACAGCAGAAGTCCCGGGATAATACCCCAGATATCACTGAGTATAAAGACCTAGTATCTCAGAATACGGGACCTTTCAAACAAGATTTCGGGGGTTACCCATATATCCAAGAAAAGTTACCCATGAATCAAGCAAGTTTGATTTAGGTTTATATCTCGTTTCAATTTACGAAATGTGCGAAAATCTACTGACACATCCGCAGTAAGATCGTTTATCACATTTTGACTTTCCAATTTTTTAGCGTGTCGTGATAGTCCACTGAGGTCACACCCCCAAATTCCACCTGCGGAGTATCATCCGCTTGAGGGCGTGACTGACCAGGATCCAGCCACCAATTATACTGAATAATTGAATTAGTAACCAAAGTAATACTTACTAACCATACGATTAGCAAATAACATGTTCAGAGCTTAAAGTTTTAAGTTCAAATAGTAGTAAGTAGCGGAAGCATAAGTAAAACAGTTTTAAACAAGGTTCATAGTTCATGTTTATTTAACACCCAACACAGGGGTAGACGAACACTACACGTCCCCAAGCAGCAAGCTCCTCCGTCACTGGTTACCTGCAAAGCATGCAGTAAGGTGTCAACAATAATGTTGAGCGAGTTCACTAGTTGTCCAGTTTTAATTACCAAAAACATGTTTCACCAGTTAATTTATCCGTTTATACATGCCATGGGGAGCTACCCCAAAAGTTAGCGACTAAACTGTTTTTCCAATACCGAACACTAGGTAACCGTTGCGTTTCCGCAGGATGCCCCGATGTCAATGTTCTATCATCATTGACGGATGCCTGAGTACATTAGTTCACGACCGATCCCATACACGGGCACGGTGTGAGGCTGGTAAAACCTAAATAGCGCTATTAACTAATAACCCGTTCGCCTGGCCCCGGCGACTAATCGGTATTATGTAGTAGGGACTTGAGTGATAGAGTTTCGTTTAGTGCCGTTTGTTGCAGTCCGTATAAACAGTAATTAACTAAAGGTTCCCAATAACAAGGGAAGAAAAGTAAGTTGTATCCCTCATAAGGGGATGGTGTTGTTTTTAGTTCCGTTTCCCAAACCACCGGGAATGCATGCTTTAGGTTGTGAACTCACCTTGGGTTGCTCGGTAGATTAATTATCCGGTAAATCACGTTGGTCACCACGTCCTAGCATGGTTACCAAATATAGGTCAAGTTGGGGTACAAGTAATCACGTATATCATACACGTATTAAACACATAGCATGCATACAAACATACATTGGGTTATTGGGCCGGCCCTAATATTTGCATAGTCAGTAACACATAGTCCAGTCAAACAGGTAACCCAATTAAACACATTGTGGCCCAATAACCAAAACAGGCAGCCCATTCGAGACAAGGCGGTCTCGACTTGAGAACAATAATCATAATAAACTGCCTAGTCGAGACAAAGCGGTCTCGACTCGAGAACGCACAGTCTCGAGTCGCAACCAGGAGGTTTCGTGTTATCATGTTTTGGTCTCGAGTGGTGCTGGTCAGGAGTCGCAACCTCAGAGGTCCCGAGTCCAGTCTCGAGTCGAGATCATGAAGTCTCAACTCGAGACCTTGCCAGTCTCGAGTCCCTGAAGTCCGTCTCGAGTCGTCAAGGGATGGTCTTGAGTCGCAACCAAGGGTCTTGACTCGAGACCACAGTTACGTGCACATAAACCTTCTAGAACCTGTCACATGTACTAACCAATAGAATTCTGTTTTCATGAAATTTGGTACTAACCAATAGCATTTCCAAAAACATGTTTTGTTGTCTGATTTTCCAAATATTCAGATCAAACATAGCATATTCAAATATTTTTCATGATCTTCAAGTAGTTCATCATGCATATTCAAACAAGTCAACTAACCTTTAATCCTTGGTTCATAACACAACTTCATAACATGAGATTTATGAGCAGAATCATGTGACATATAAGACAATCATTAAACACCATATTTGCCCTATTTTATCATTTGATTCATACACACACATGTTCATCCTTCACAACCAAGCATTTATGAGCAAAATAGCTAAGATAGAAGGATCACTATAACACTTAACATAATCCGAATGGTTCTAATCCTCTTTTTACCAAACCGTTCATATATAAATCATGAAGAAACATGGTTAATCAAGTAAAACATGCTACTCATATCATCAAGAAGGGACCTTATCTAATCATCATACATAAACAACAACTTTTAAATATCCAACCAAAGGAGATACTAACCAGCTAGGCTCAAGGTGTGATAATATGATGAATAAGCTTCCAAGTAAGATCCGAAGCTTGAACCGGAAGTCCTTGCTATTACCGGTTTTGATCCGAGAGAGAAAGGAGAGTGGAGGTGATGCTTTAGGGTTTAAGGTTTTCTAGAGAGAGAGAGAGAGGATGAAGAGAGAGAGAGAGAGAGAGTGAAAGAATGATTGTTGATCAAGAGGGATAAGTTGGTTTAGAGCAAGGGTTTTATAACCCGTTTGAGGGCCATGCACCCTATGGGTTTTTCAAGTGGGTTGCGGCCCCAACCGGCCCACTTGTTCACTGTTCACTCGAGACCGGGCGGTCTCGAGTCGGGTCCTTGGGGTCTCGGCTCACTAGCAATATTCACACATATATATAATATACATACATACAACACATAATAACCAATAATCCGTAGTTTCATTTAATAATGTATATACACGAAATGATATATATATATAAGATAGTGCTCGGGGAAATTCCAGAGTGTCACATTATCCCCAAGTTTTAAGAACTTTCGTCCCGAAAGTTAAGGCAGTCACTGTCAAGCTAGTTATACAGGAGAATGTTTCAACGGGGTGTCACATCATCCCCCCGTTAGTTTGGAATTTCGTCCCGAAATTCGGTCGTAGCTTCAGTGCTGGGGTTTTCATTTGGGAACAACTGGGGATACTTGTGCTTCATCTGGTCTTCCCGCTCCCAGGTAAACTCTGGGCCACGTTGCGAGTTCCAACGGACTCGTACAAGAGGTATCTGGCTACGTTTGAGGGTTTTGATCTCTCGATCCGTGATCTCAATCGGTTCCTCAGTAAAGTGTAGCTGTTCGTCAATAGTGAGTTCCTTGAAAGGAATTACAAGCGTTTCGTCTGACAAGCACTTCTTCAGATTAGATATGTGAAAGACGTTGTGCACCGCACTCAGTTCTTCAGGCAGATTCAATCTATAAGCCACCTTACCGATTTTCTCGGCAATTTCGAATGGTCCGATATATCGCGGATTAAGCTTGCCCCGTTTACCAAAGCGTACCACACCCTTCCAGGGTGAGACTTTAAGTAGAACCCGGTCACCGACCTGGAATTCTAGTGGTTTCCTGCGCTTATCAGCGTAGTCTTTCTGACGGTCACGAGCTGCCGCCATGCGTTGTCTGATCTGGGCAACCTTTTCCGTTGTATCTACCACCATCTCTGGGCCCGTGATTTGACTATCACCGATTTCCACCCAGCAGAGAGGTGATCGGCATTTACGACCGTACAATGCCTCAAAAGGTGCTGCCTGAATGCTAGTGTGGTAGCTGTTATTGTAGGAGAATTCCACTAGCGGTAGATGCTTCTCCCAATTCTTGCCAAAATCGATCACACATGCTCTAAGCATGTCTTCTAGGGTTTGGATGGTGCATTCGGACTGTCCATCCGTTTGCGGGTGATAAGTGGTGCTCATGTCCAAACGTGAGCCAAAGGATTTGTGCATAGCTTGCCACAATTCCGAAGTAAAACGAGCGTCTCGGTCGGAAATAATTGAGGTTGGCACCCCGTGCCTCGAAACTACTTCCTTTAAGTAAACTTCCGCCAAGGTAGAAAACTTATCTGTCTCCTTAATAGCCAAAAAGTGTGCGGACTTGGTCAATCAATCTACTATTACCCAAATAGTGTCATTTCCGCGTTGAGACCTAGGTAGCCCTGTAACAAAATCCATGGAAATTTGCTCCCATTTCCAGTTTGGGATTTCTGGTTGTTGGAGTAGGCCTGCTGGTTTCTGGTACTCTGTCTTGACTCTTGCGCAAGTCAAACATTTGCTGACATATGTTGCTATGTGGGCTTTCATACCAGGCCACCAATATGTAGTCCTTAAGCCATGGTACATCTTGTCCGAGCCAGGATGTACTGAGTAACGGGACTTATGGGCTTCGTCCATCACGAGTTCACGTAAATCTCCATAGAGTGGAACCCAAATGCGCCCTGTTACATAGTAAGCGCCATCTTCCTTCTGTTCTAATCGCTGTCTCGATCCTCGCAGGGACTCAGCCCTGATGTTTTCCGGTTTCAGTGCTTCAACTTGAGCCTTTCGAATCTGAGTAGGGAGGTTAGACTGGATGGTAAGTTGTAGCGCTCGAACGCGCTTTGGTGTAGTGTCCTTTTGGCTGAGGGCGTCTGCCACGACATTGGCCTTGCCCGGATGGTACTTGATGGCGCATTCGTAATCATTCAAGAGTTCGACCCAGCGACGCTGTCGCATATTCAATTCCTTTTGCCTAAAGATATGCTCGAGACTCCTGTGATCGGTGTAAATAGTGCACTTGGTACCGTACAGGTAGTGTCTCCATATCTTAAGAGCAAAAATCACTGCTCCCAGTTCCAAGTCATGCGTAGTGTAATTTCTTTCATGCGTCTTAAGTTGTCGAGAAGCGTAGGCAATAACTTTCTCGCGTTGTATCAACACGCAACCGAGCCCATGGATAGACGCATCGCAGTAAACCACAAAGTCGTCAGTGCCTTCAGGCAGCGAGAGAATAGGAGCACTACAGAGGTTATCCTTTAGCCTTTGAAAGGCCGACTCCTGAGCTTCATTCCACTTGTAAGCAATGCCTTTCTGAGTGAGAGTCGTGAGGGGTTGAGCAATCTTTGAGAATCCCTTGATAAATCTGCGATAGTATCCTACCAATCCCAAGAATTGGCGAACTTCGGTTGGAGTCTTGGGCGTAGGCCAATTCTTTATCGAGTCGATCTTAGCGGGGTCGACGTGAATCCCGTCCTTATTGACCACATGCCCAAGGAAATGGACCTCTTGAAGCCAAAAGTCACACTTCGAGAATTTGGCGTACAATTGCTCATTGCGTAAGAGTTCGAGGATAAGGCGTAGGTGTCGTTCGTGCTCTTCTTGACTTTTCGAGTAGATCAGGATGTCGTCGATAAACACAATCACGAATTTGTCGAGGTAAGGCTTGCACACCCGGTTCATGAGGTCCATAAAAACCGCAGGCGCGTTAGTCATTCCGAAAGGCATGACGAGGAACTCGTAATGACCGTAACGAGTTCTGAACGCAGTCTTGGAGATGTCTTCATTACGAACTCTCAACTGATGATAGCCTGATCGCAGGTCAATCTTAGAATAGTAGCTCGATTCTTGCAACTGATCGAATAGGTCGTCGATGCATGGGAGAGGGTAACGATTCTTGACGGTAACTTTGTTCAGCTCACGATAGTTGATGCACATTCGGAATGTACCATCCTTCTTCTTAACAAAGAGTACTAGTGCTCCCCAGGGCGATGAACTAGGACGGATAAATCCTTTATCCAATAGTTCCTTTAATTGCGTAGAGAGTTCCTTCAGTTCTGCAGGGGCTAGTCGATAAGGCGCACGAGCTATAGGTGCTGCTCCGGGAGCTAGCTCGATTTGGAATTCGACCTGACGGTGGGGAGGGAGTCCAGGTAGTTCCTCAGGAAATACCTCGGGGTAGTCACGTACTACAGGAAAATCTTCAATCCTCTTTTCCTTTTCGTGGGTGTCGGTGACAAGTGCTAGGATAGCGGTGTGCCCTTTTTGTAGACACTTCTGCGCTTTTAGAAGCGAGATAATGCCTGTGACTTCTCCGCCTTTGTTACCTTGAACGATGAGGGGTTTGCTAGAACGACGAGGAATACGAACTGCTTTCTCTTGACAGAGGATCTCAGCGCGATGTTTGGATAACCAATCCATGCCGATGACGACGTCGAAGCTTCCAAGTTTGACAGGGAAAAGGTCGATACTAAACGTTTGACCAGACAATTCTAGCTTGCAGCCGTGGATTACGTGCGAGGCCTCGATGTTTCTACCATTAGCTAACTCGACGATATGCTTAGAACTTAATAACGCAGGTGGGTGCTTAAGCTTCTTACTTATACGTAGGGATACATAACTAGCATCGGCTCCAGAATCAAATAACACAGAAACATAACGATCATCAAGTAGGAACTTACCCGCCACGACGTTGGGGTCGTTCCGTGCTTCTCCAGCTCCAATCACAAAAGCTCTTCCTCTTGCACCATTCCCCGCATTGTTGTTTTGTTCATGGTTCCCAGCTCCCTGGTTGTTGTTGCGATTCTGATTCAGTTCAGGGCAATCCTTTCGCATGTGCCCTGTTGCCCCACATTTAAAACATCCGCGGTTGTTTCCCTGCTGCTGTTGCTGTTGGGGTTGTTGCTGATTCTGCCTTGCTGGGAACTGACTTCTACAATCCTTGGCTTCATGCCCCCATCTTGTTGCATCGCTGGCACTGACCTTTGTTACATGCCCCATTGTGGTGCCTGTTACACTTGTTGCACTTAGGGTAGCTTCCCCGGTAGCCACCCTGTTGCTGAGGGCCTTTGTTGTTTTCAGTTTTCCTTTGCTGGGCTGGGGCCTGAGTAGAGTTAGCATCCTTGCCCTGATTTCCATCCCACTTTCGTTTGCCATCACTAGAAGTTCCTTCCGCAACACTGATCCTTTTGGGCAACTTGCCCTCTTCCACAGCCTGGTTGGTGAGTTCGTGGGCAAGACGAACCACGGGCTATATGGTAGTGAGGTTGGCCGAGGTCACATGGCTCCGGATTTCTGGTACCAAGCCTTTGATGTACAATTCGATCCTTCGATACATAGGTCGGGACATGTTTGGGCAAAGTGCAGCATAGTCGTTGGACAGCTTGGTGTAGGTCTCAATCTCTGACCCAACCATCTTGAGACCATAGTACTCGTCCTCGAGTTTGTGGATGTCATCCCTGTGACAATACTCTTCCTTGATCATATCCTTGAAATCTTCCCATGCAGTAGCATTAGCAGTCTCCAAACCAAGCATTTGAATTTGCGCCTTCCACCACGAAAGCGCGCTTCCCTCAAGGGTACCAGTAGCAAACTTCACCCAATTAGCAGGGGGGACATTCGCAGACAGCAAAGACAGCTTCCACCTTCTCGATCCAGTGAAGAAGCCCTATGGCACCCTCAGTGCCATTGAAAGGAAGAGGCTTGCAATCCATGAAGGTCTTGAAAGTACAAACACGTGGTTGCACAGGTGCATGCTGACCTGTTGCAAAGAGTGAAGCGAAATGGGTTCAGAGGTGAAAAGACGATGTGGCGGTAGGATCTAAACATCCTAAAACAACGAGCTTACCTCCAGGGTGAGCTGCGAAAGCTGCAGCCACCGTGTTGATCTGGTTAGTGAACTGAGCCTGAGTCATGTTGACGTTCCCTCGTCCGCGTCCACTCATTGTCTTCATAGCCAGAAAACTTAGTATGAGTGTGATGTCGTAATATAGCGAGAATGAGATAGAAGAGGGGAGGCGTATCTATCTAGTTAGGCAAACTAGTACGTATAGCAGAGTAGAAAGCATAAGACAAACAAGCAAGTAAACATGGGTCCGAGCTATAAGGTCAGATAAGTCGAGTCTTGCACTTGGAGTGTAGTGTTGTCACGAGTCACGGGTTATATTCTGGTTTTTCTCAAAAAGATTTTTCCCCTTTTTAAAACCAAGTTCACTATAACCAATGGCTCTGATACCAATCTGTCACACCCCCAAATTCCACCTGCGGAGTATCATCCGCTTGAGGGCGTGACTGACCAGGATCCAGCCACCAATTATACTGAATAATTGAATTAGTAACCAAAGTAATACTTACTAACCATACGATTAGCAAATAACATGTTCAGAGCTTAAAGTTTTAAGTTCAAATAGTAGTAAGTAGCGGAAGCATAAGTAAAACAGTTTTAAACAAGGTTCATAGTTCATGTTTATTTAACACCCAACACAGGGGTAGACGAACACTACACGTCCCCAAGCAGCAAGCTCCCCCGTCACTGGTTACCTGCAAAGCATGCAGTAAGGTGTCAACAATAATGTTGAGCGAGTTCACTAGTTGTCCAGTTTTAATTACCAAAAACTTGTTTCACCAGTTAATTTATCCGTTTATACATGCCATGGGGAGCTACCCCAAAAGTTAGCGACTAAACTGTTTTTCCAATACCGAACACTAGGTAACCGTTGCGTTTCCGCAGGATGCCCCGATGTCAATGTTCTATCATCATTGACGGATGCCTGAGTACATTAGTTCACGACCGATCCCATACACGGGCACGGTGTGAGGCTGGTAAAACCTAAATAGCGCTATTAACTAATAACCCGTTCGCCTGGCCCCGGCGACTAATCGGTATTATGTAGTAGGGACTTGAGTGATAGAGTTTCGTTTAGTGCCGTTTGTTGCAGTCCGTATAAACAGTAATTAACTAAAGGTTCCCAATAACAAGGGAAGAAAAGTAAGTTGTATCCCTCATAAGGGGATGGTGTTGTTTTTAGTTCCGTTTCCCAAACCACCGGGAATGCATGCTTTAGGTTGTGAACTCACCTTGGGTTGCTCGGTAGATTAATTATCCGGTAAATCACGTTGGTCACCACGTCCTAGCATGGTTACCAAATATAGGTCAAGTTGGGGTACAAGTAATCACGTATATCATACACGTATTAAACACATAGCATGCATACAAACATACATTGGGTTATTGGGCCGGCCCTAATATTTGCATAGTCAGTAACACATAGTCCAGTCAAACAGGTAACCCAATTAAACACATTGTGGCCCAATAACCAAAACAGGCAGCCCATTCGAGACAAGGCGGTCTCGACTTGAGAACAATAATCATAATAAATTGCCTAGTCGAGACAAAGCGGTCTCGACTCGAGAACGCACAGTCTCGAGTCGCAACCAGGAGGTTTCGTGTTATCATGTTTTGGTCTCGAGTGGTGCTGGTCAGGAGTCGCAACCTCAGAGGTCCCGAGTCCAGTCTCGAGTCGAGATCATGAAGTCTCAACTCGAGACCTTGCCAGTCTCGAGTCCCTGAAGTCCGTCTCGAGTCGTCAAGGGATGGTCTTGAGTCGCAACCAAGGGTCTTGACTCGAGACCACAGTTACGTGCACATAAACCTTCTAGAACCTGTCACATGTACTAACCAATAGAATTCTGTTTTCATGAAATTTGGTACTAACCAATAGCATTTCCAAAAACATGTTTTGTTGTCTGATTTTCCAAATATTCAGATCAAACATAGCATATTCAAATATTTTTCATGATCTTCAAGTAGTTCATCATGCATATTCAAACAAATCAACTAACCTTTAATCCTTGGTTCATAACACAACTTCATAACATGAGATTTATGAGCAGAATCATGTGACATATAAGACAATCATTAAACACCATATTTGCCCTATTTTATCATTATAAATCGGATGGTAATAATCATCAAACATTGATTCTTACACACACATGTTCATCCTTCACAACCAAGCATTTATGAGCAAAATAGCTAAGATAGAAGGATCACTATAACACTTAACATAATCCGAATGGTTCTAATCCTCTTTTAACCAAACCGTTCATATATAAATCATGAAGAAACATGGTTAATCAAGTAAAACATGCTACTCATATCATCAAGAAGGGACCTTATCTAATCATCATACATAAACAACAACTTTTAAATATCCAACCCAAGGAGATACTAACCGGCTAGGCTCAAGGTGTGATAATATGATGAATAAGCTTCCAAGTAAGATCCGAAGCTTGAACCGGAAGTCCTTGCTATTACCGGTTTTGATCCGAGAGAGAAAGGAGAGTGGAGGTGATGCTTTAGGGTTTAAGGTTTTCTAGAGAGAGAGAGAGAGGATGAAGAGAGAGAGAGAGAGAGAGTGAAAGAATGATTGTTGATCAAGAGGGATAAGTTGGTTTAGAGCAAGGGTTTTATAACCCGTTTGAGGGCCATGCACCCTATGGGTTTTTCAAGTGGGTTGCGGCCCCAACCGGCCCACTTGTTCACTGTTCACTCGAGACCGGGCGGTCTCGAGTCGGGTCCTTGGGGTCTCGGCTCACTAGCAATATTCACACATATATATAATATACATACATACAACACATAATAACCAATAATCCGTAGTTTCATTTAATAATGTATATACATGAAATGATATATATATAAGATAGCGCTCGGGGAAATTCCAGAGTGTCACAACTGATGTACTATCATTTCCTCTTTTATGCAAAAAAACTCATTTTTGATTTTATCATGTTTTTGGTTTTTTTCAAATTTTCTGATGTTTTTGGATTTTCTAAAAAATCTTACTCCCCCTAAAATGCAAACACATCTATTGAAAAATTGAAAACAAACTATACATAACACGACAACTAATATCAAATCACCTCAAATCGCCATTCACTAGGCATAAACAATCAGAACTCCCCCTATCAACAAACTATTTTCCCATTTAGATTTCAAAACACTTAAGTTTGTTTTAATCAAAATGGTTTTTCCGGAAAATAAGTTTGATTGATTTTACCAATTGTAGGTTACCATTTGTAGGTTGAACAACAAGTGTTCGGGGGTGTGGTTCATCATCTTGTCTATCGACCAATTGTAGGAAAATAGAAGTACAACTTAATGTCCTTGATTTACCATTTTCAGTTCAGAAATCTCTGTACCAATTGTAAGATATACACAAACAAACCTCTTTACCGTTTGTATGATTGACGTTACCGAATAAAACTTTAAGAAAGATGCCGATTCATGCTCCACGCTTACCAACCTGGGAGCTCCGGCAAGTCCTGAGACTTACTGTTCATAATATGTACCATCCCAGTCACAAACCAGAGATGGTTCAACTTTTTCTTTCATTGTTTTCTTCTCGTAAAATTCTTTAACTCCGTTGACTTTTCGATCAATCATTTTTCCAAAGATATTCTTTACTTTGGAGTTAAAGACCTTCTCAGCATCAAATTCCTGTTCATCATGATAAAATTGGTTAGAAATTTCAACTTTACCAATTTTCTTTTTATAATTCTCAGCCCGACGTAATGGAAACTCCTCATCATTCACAATCGGAACTGAGTTCTCATCTTTTACATCAGCTTCTCCGTAAAACACTAGCCAGACACCATTTTATGTCCATCAGTTCCATCTCTTCAGCATCTATCTGGTCGTAGTCTTCTTTGGTTAACATTGGATTGCCGATACGACCTGCAACAAATCAAGTGTAAGATTCCAAAACCATTCCTAACAAAGACATTTGGTTTTTGGCAACTTCCTCAGAATAATCTTGATCATTTTCAAGATTTAACACAATGTTACACTGTAATTTTCTCCCGTTTTTAGTTGCTGAAATATTTGGATCAAAAGATGAAAATGGTGTGAAACTGGTTTTGCTGTTTGATCCAGATGATGGACTTCCAGATGAATTCTTGGCACTGTAGGCAGTCTCAACCTTAGGAGATAGATTTGAAGATTTCTTTTCATTAACTCCTGCCTTATAATACAGCCCGATGTCCTGTTCACCATCGAAATCTTTCATTCGGATAACTTTTCTCTGTTCCATCTCTTGAGCCTCAATCTTTTCAATGAACTTACTGAGTGTCAGATTGCTAAAACCTTTCTTGTTTCTGAGCATCATCAAGTATGTGCCCCACATCTCATATGGCAACGCATCAGCAAGTTTCTCAATCAACTCATCAGTACTCTTCTCAATACTCAACCTTTTCATGTTGGCAAGCAGATTACAATATCGTTCAATAATTTCTCTTGTACTCTCATTCTTCAACCCTCGGAATAAATCGAACTCTTTCTTTAGAAGTGATTTCTTGCTCTTGACCATCTCCTCACTTCCTCTAAACTTCGATCGCAATGCTTTCCAGATTGAATACGAAGTTCCATTATGTTGCAAAAGAACCATGATATCCTCTTTCACTACTTGTTGAAGAAGACTTAGCATCATTTTCTCATCTTTGTACTTCTTCCTAGCATCAGCAGTAAGATCTTTTATCGGAACGGGTTCTTCATCATCATTCAAAGGTCTAACATATTTTGTCTCGACACATTCCCAAGCATCAAGATAGTTTGCTTGCACCCAATTCTCAAACCGACCTTCCCAACCTTTAAATTCTTCGATGTTCATTAGTTTGGGAGGCTTTTGCATCGTCCCTGTTTCGTTTTCTAACATTGTGGTTTGAATAGCAGTGATTGGAGTACTTGGAGTAGCGAATGCATTATAAAAATCTTCGTCCATTTACAATTTTTTTAAAAAATTCAACAATCAGCCTTAAAAGCAAACTGGGAATGTCAACTGGACACAAAAGCGGATTAAATGTTCAAACTGTCACAAGAGCGGCCCAAAAGAATCAGATGAGCAGATCGGATGGGTCCAAATAAGCAGTCCAAGTCAGTGTCCGTTCGAGCGAACCAGAACTTGTTCGATCGAGCGGTCCAAAAATGATACTACACGAGCGGTTTACAACAGTGTTCGTTCGAGTGGTTCACAAGCGGACTGACTCTGAATTTTGAAGCGATCCAGGTAGAATGTACGAATAAGCGAGCCCAATTAATGTCCGTATGACCGGTCCAAACGCTGTTCGTTCGAGCAGACTGACTTCGATTCCATTTTTGACCCACTAAAACTTCGAATTTCGACACCAAACTTTCAAGGGTTTGTCTCTATGTAGTTGCGCACAATCCCTGAGATTTTGAGCTAATTCTGACCGTTGGAAGTGTTTGAATCTGAAAAAGAAGGTGTAGAAGACAGAAATATTGACGTTTTCCAGCTATTCTCTGCAGAACTCCTCCTCCTGAAGCTCTGATACCAATTGTAGGATCGTATCGCGACCCGAATAAGTCGATCAGAGGCGTTTTCGTCAATTACAGGTGCGGAAAACAAGTAATCAACGTAGGAATAGCTTGCGATTCACTTTAAACTCTTTTTGTATTGATTTGACAGCAATTACAACCAGTTCTCGATCCGGCAGCACTTCGGTACGAGATTCAGCAAACGTTACAAATGAAATCGCTCTTAGGATATTTATAGTGTTCTGGGATCGCTTATTGGACATGCCCAATAAGCGGTCCAGACATGTTCACTCGAGCGATCCACACTCATCCGTTCGAGCGGTCCTAAACTATGATGGGTCTTATGAGCGATCCAATAAGCCTAAACCTATACAATTTCACTATTTCTTATATTTCATGCACAGATCTAACATCTTAAGTCTATGACTCGATACAAGACGGAATCAGCAGATGTAGTGCACCAACAAAATAAAATAAATTATATTTAAAAGAGACAGAATTCATACCATCTTGAGTTAGAAATTAAATTCTAAACTCACTTGAAATAGGCTTTGAGATGTATAGCATTCCAGGAACTTGGTAGTATATCCCCTCCATATTCTTAAGCTGGTATGCTCCTTTTCTGGATTCCGATTCAATCTCATAGAGTCCTTCCCACTTTGGAGCCAACTTTCCATCAGCAGGATTCGTAGAATTCTGAAAAGCTTTCCTAAACACCCAATCTCTGACTTGAAACCTTCTAGTCCTTATATTCTTGTTGTATGCTCCGGATATCCTCTGTTGATATGTTGCCATCCTTAGCTTTGCTGCATCTCTTGTTTCATCCACAGTATCCAATTCTTGGCACATTGCTTCAGGATTCTGCCCAGGATCCTGGAGATTCAATCTTGCCGTGGGTATCACCATTTCTGTTGGGATCACCGTTTCTACTCCAGATACTAAGGAGAAAGGGGTTTGGCCAGTTGCACACTTTATTTTTGTTCTATCAGCCCACAAACAAAGGGTAGTTCTTCTGCCCATCTTCCTTTTTTAGCTCCTAGTCTCTTTTTCAGGTTGTTGACTATTATCTTATTTGAGAATTCTGCTTGCCCATTTGCTTGAGGATGTACCGGGGTAGATGTGATCATTTTTGTTTTGGTCAAAAATCACACAAAGATAATGCAACCAAATCTGATTTTGTGAGGAATGATGCTTGGTTAATTGTATGAACGACAAGTATATGAAAGCAACGATGAACACCGAGATCTATACGAGGAAAAAGCCCTTGATCTTTAGAAGATCTCCGGCATAAAAAACCTCGGGTGATGGAAACTACCGATCACCAAATATATTGCAAAAACAATAGTGATCCTTGTACAACTTCGGAAGAAAACAAGCTCAATACATTGAATTGCTAGTGTAAGTGTGTGTTTTTTGCTAAGTGTTTGCAGAGAATTCGTGTATTGTGTGTTTTCTTTCTGGTGTGTATGACTTATGCCTCTAATGAGCTTGTTTCCCCTTAAAAAGATAAAAAAAACAACTAACTAACTTCCCGAAAAAGGTGGAAGTCACCCATGACCACCACTAACGGTTATTTCTTCAATATGCACGTTCCTAAAAGCACTTTCCACGAGATTCCAGCAAAGAAGTAGTCCACTACGTCCATTATCTGCATTTACACATTAAAAACGTGCAAAACATAAGTTCTGTTAAGGATCCTGGATCCTCAGACTCGTGATCCTCAGACTCGTGATCCTCAGATTCTGGATCCTTAGACTCTGGATCCTCAGACTATCTGCATCATCCATTAAGGATCCGTGATCCATGCCCAATCTCAGGATAGATGATCCTTAGCATAAAATTCATGCCCTAACAATTGCCCCCAATATGGCAGTTGTGATAAGGATTCACAGCTGTCATATTTCCGTTAGAAGCGGACTAGCCGTTGCTGTTGGTAAACAATCGTTTCACTGCCTGTCATCACTGATAAGACCTTCTATAATCATCATTGCAAAATATAGAGTTAGAGATAACTCCTCAAGTGCCTTTACAGACAAGAAGATCCTTCCGTTCGTGGAGAATGAATCCTTCTACACAGTTTGCTATTAACCTTCCTGCACTTTAATTTCAGAGAATCCAAGTTAGGATTCTATATCCTTGTAAATTATTGCTGAATAAGCAAACTATGAAAAGTAAAGCTTCTAGGATCAAGGTTCCTTATCGTCAGAACTTGTATAACTTTAGATAGTAGTTTCTAGGGTGAAGGATCATGGATCCTTGAACAATAGGCAGGATAATGGGTGGTGGATGGATCCTCTGTTTGGGGGATGAAGCCACTCGTTATCCTTCCGTCTTTTATTTTCTGCACTACAAAGACCCGTAAACAATGGACACCCTTTGCCAACCCATGTGGACGGGCCACATTTTGCTGGTAGAAATGTGGGTTGGCAATTTTGACAACCTTAAAAGGTTTATTGTTTTGTGAATAAAACAACTTTAACTTTTTGGCTATCTCCCGTGTTGCTATCCTTATGTATCCTTTAGTTTTCAATTGTTGTGATATACATTTGTTTGAATAAGAAAAGTTAAACAAATTATGTTTAAGAATTTTAGGATATGATCCAGGATCAAATATCCTATAGTCGAAAAGTTCTGAAAAGTAATATATTTTAAGGATCATAAGTTCAGTTGTCAAAGTATAAGGGTTATTCAAATGAATAATGAATAAAATCAAAATAGTTAAGGATCATACCTGAGAATCCAAGTTAGGATCCTAACCTTTATCATTATAAATAGGATAACCATAAGACAAACCTTAATGGAAGGTAAGGATCAAGGATCCTTGGTCGTTTGTCTCCAAAAACCTGAAATAGGATACAACTTGGGACTAAGCCAATATAAGATAAGAGTTAGTAACTGGGGACAAGCCCAACAAACTGGGGACAAGCCCAAATAAACTGGGGACAAGCCCAAATAAACGGATGTAAACTGGGGTCAAGCCCATATAAACGGATGTAAACTGGAGTATGGCCCTCACTGGCGACTATCCAAACTTGAGCGACATGAAAATGTCGAAACCTTAGCTAACGTGAAAACGTTAGAAACCTTAGGAACAGATGTATGGTACGTCTACCATTATACGTAGGATCCTGGGTATAGCCAGTACAATGGAATTGTCAGCCCCTAAAGCGAGTACTGGTCCCACTGCCATGAACTATACCAGGATCATCGTGCGCTACTGGCGAAACTGGGGTCAAGCCCAAACTGGGGACAAGCCCAAAACTGGGGACAAGCCCATAAACTTTGGAGAGTTGGCCAACCACTTTGATCTTCTGTAAAATGATAACAACTCTGCAAAAGCTTATACTTTGTGAAAATAGATGTTAACTGATTAACATCTTTAACTTATGATAAGTAATAAGTATAAAATGAATGAAAATGAAAATGAAAGTAATGTGTTACCAAATGTAGAAACATATATCCTTTGAGGATCCTGGATCCTTAATCAGAATACCGGTATCGCTGAGGATCCCTGATCCTTCTTACTTAAAGTATTTTTTGAGATGGACAACATTCCAAGCTCTTGGTAGGAGATCACCATCCATTGTTAACAAATGATATGCCCCCTTTCCTGATTCAGCTTCAATTAGATAGGGGTCTTCCCACTTTGGTGCTAGCTTGCCATCAGAAGGATTTGTAGTGTTCTGGAATGCTTTTCTTAGCACAAAATCACCAACTTGAAATCCTCTAATCCTGACATTCTTGTTGTATGCTCCAGCCATTCTTTGTTGATAACTGGCCATTTCCTTTTTTCTGACTTTGAGCAAAAGCTTCTTCTTAGGATGCAGATGTTATGTTGGTTGGTGTAGAATATTACTGTGTCTTTGATAAGCATCACATTTCTTTGTGTATTCCACAGCATACATCTTCATGGTAGGCCAATAGTGTCCTGTTCTAAGGATCCTTGAGAATAGTGCTCTGCCCCCAGTGTGGTTTCCACAGTCTCCTTGACTTTAAAAGCTTTAGGATTTTGATAGTAGGGATCTCTCCATGTTGTATATATCTTAGGATTGGAAGGATCCAGGATCCTGAATTCGACTGTGCAGGATCACCAGGTATGATTGCAGAATCCTCCACTATCTCCATGGCTACGTGATCCTCAATTGTAGGAATTAAAACATGGGTGATGAGTATTTTCACATCCTCTGGAATCTTCAGTGATGATCCAAGATTAGTTAAACCGTCAGCTTCTGCATTTTCTTCCCTGGGTACCTGTGGTAGACTAAAAAAAGCAAAAGAATCTGCCAGTTTCCTAACTATTTCTAAGTACTTGATTAGCTTTTCACATTTGACAGTGTAAGAACTGTTATAGTGATTAGTAATTGATAGAGAATCTACATATACTTGAAGATACCTGATCCTCATATTATTAGCTAATTGCAAACCTGCTATCAAGGCCTCATACTCTGCCTCATGATTAGTGGTTTGGAATTCACATACAATGGATTGGGGTATAATGTCCCCCTGTGGCGATTTTAGCAGTGTGCTTAGTCTAGTTCCTTTAACATCTGAAGCTCCATCCGTGAAGAGTGTCTAAGGATCCTTGGTCTTCTTCAGTTGTTGAACTTCTAATTCAGCTTCCCTTTGTAGATCACTACTGAAATCAGCCACAAAGTCAGCTAAAGCTTCGAACTTGATGACAGTCCTAGGTTCATATTTAATGTCATATGTGTCACGGCCCCCGGCCCGGTTTGACCCGTTCCTGGGGCCGCGGGACAGAAATCCCGTGGTATCTGAATTATGCGACAGCGGAAGTCTTTTATTACAGGATCTTTTCACCGTAAAATGCTCGTTTAATATATATACAAAGTTTTTGGGATAAATTCCCAGAATTTACAATCAATTGATTTCACACAGAAATCATTATTTGCCAAAACATGTTTTATTTATTTATTCACAATGAGCCACTTCTCTGAGCTTGTAGTGCTTTACTGCACTTTTCCTGGATCACACAGATCAGCTGAAACATGTTTGAAAAGGTTTTTTCAGCGGGAAATACTGAGTGAATCATTCCGTTTTTCTAAAATGACCCGTTAGTTATAAATTACAGTATTAAGGGGAATTACAATGTTTCTGATATCAAACCAACTACCCACAGTATTTGTCACTCGACCATCCATTGGCTAGCCCATTTGTCCAATGGTATCTGTGACTGTGGTCAGATCACCCCTTGGCCACCCGTTTGTCCAAGTGTGACGGGAAACAAGTAATGTATACAAAACCCCACATACCGGCTGTAATATGGTGACTACATAGACTTAATCCCTGTAATTATAACTTTGAAAATAACTTGGAGTTTTTTGTAATACTTACTCACAAACTGTGAGAAAACAGTTTAAAAAGAAGAATAACTCACAAACTGTGAGAAAAGAGTGTATAAAAGAGGAATGACTCACATTGCAGATTAACGAGCAATAGATATAAGCCTACTGATTAGCCTTGATTAAACCTAGTTTAACACAATGCACACACAGGCAGGTTAGTAACTAATACAGCAGTTACGTCAATTCACGAGATTAAACCCTCACAACGATTAATCAGTGTAATACTCGATAATTCAATCGGATTCACAACGAATAACAGAGCATAGTCCGAATTCGAACAACACTCTAATATTCAAGTCGAAATCACGACAAATAATCAAAGTACAAGCTCAATTGAGCAGCACCTGGACTATCGTTGGATAGTTATAATCGATCGGACGTTGAATCGTAATAGCGATCGAGTTATTACCCTGATTGCGGCAGCACCTCGTGATCGTGTGTGTGTGTTGTGAACTGTATTGCATGTAACTCGACGTACACACAGAAGTTTTACGTCGTTTTAAGTTCAGAGTTTTAGTGCCAAGGTCGGCTATTTATAGCCAGAAATTCGACTGGCTTACGGACCGTATGACCTGACCCTTACGGTCCGTAAGGGAACCTGGTCAGCCTACGGTCCGTAAGGACCAACCTTTACGGTCCGTAAAGGGTGCAGTCTATTTCCTAGCCTAGCTGAGTGCGGGTCTTAGCTTTGATGACTCAAAAATCCAACCAATCAGCATCTAGCAACGATTTAAATTAGATAATTATCAATTAGGGTTTGCCCCCCTCGAGTTTTAGGGGCCCTGATCCTGATTCCGATTGTTCCGGAAATTTCAGGGTTTATGCCAAATTACTTGGGTGTCTCAATTAGGGTTTTCTTATTGGATAATTATTATCCTAATTACGGGCTTTAGTGACAGTTGTTACATCCTCCCCACCTTAAGAAAAATCTCGTCCTCGAGATTTATTGGAATAGATGAGGATGTTTTCGCTTCATTTCTGATTCCAGCTCCCACGTGTATTCTGGTCCTCTCTTTGAATTCCATTTGACTTTGACTAACACCAGTCGTTTATGTTTGAGAAATTTGACTTTTCGATCTTCGATCGCCAATGGTTTCTCTATGAATTTCAGTTTTTCATTTACTTCTACATCCTGAAGAGGGACTACCAGGGATTTATCTGATAAACATTTCTTGAGATTGGATACATGGAATACATCATGTACTCCAGCTAATTCTTCTGGTAATTGTAAACGATAAGCTACTGGTCCTATTCGTTGAATCACAGGGAATGGTCCAACGTACCTTGGACTTAGTTTTCCTTTCTTACCGAATCGTATTACTCCTTTCCAAGGAGAAACTTTTAAAAGTACTTTATCTCCTACTTGAAATTCTAAAGGCTTGCGACGTTTATCTGCATAGCTTTTCTGACGATCTCGAGCCGTTTTCAATCTTTCCTTGATCTGAGTTATCTTGTCAGTAGTTTCTTGTACAATTTCAGGACCTGATAATTGACTTTCTCCGATTTCTGCACAACATACTGGAGTTCTGCATTTGCGTCCATACAGTGCTTCGAATGGTGCAGCTTCGATGCTTGAATGATAACTATTGTTATAGGAGAATTCAATTAATGGCAAATGGCTATCCCAATTACCACCAAAGTCAATTACACATGCTCGAAGCATGTCTTCTAGAGTTTGTATTATCCTTTCACTCTGTCCGTCTGTTTGTGGATGATAAGCAGTACTTAAATTTAGTCGAGTTCCCATTGCTTTCTGAAAACTTGTCCAGAAATGAGAAGTAAAACGACTATCTCTATCCGATACAATGGAGAGCGGGACTCCATGTAGGGATACTACTTCGTCCACGTACAGTTGTGCTAACCTTTCCATGCTAAAGGTTTCTTTCATTGGTAGGAAATGAGCTGACTTGGTTAATCGGTCTACGATTACCCAAATCGCATCATTACCTCTTTTGGTTTTGGGTAACTTTGTAACAAAATCCATAGTTATGAGTTCCCATTTCCATACAGGCATTTCTAGTTCTTGTAGTAATCCTGAGGGTTTCTGGTGTTCAGCCTTAACTTGTGAACAAGTTAAACACTTAGATACGTATTCGGCTATATCCTTTTTCATTCCTATCCACCAGAAATTATTTCTTAAATCTTGGTACATCTTATTATTTCCTGGGTGCATGGTATACCTAGATTTATGAGCTTCTTCTAAAATCTTATTTCTTAATTCTCCTTTCTTAGGTACCCAAATTCGTTTCTTATGGAATTTCCAGATTCCATCATTTCCTTGTTCTAGTTCTTTTAGGTAACCCTTCATTCCTTCAGTATCATCTTTGATTGCTGTTTTCTGAACTTCTTTGATTTGTGCCATTAAATCTACTTGTAGATTTAACCTCAGAGCACGGACTCGTTTTTGTTTCTCATGATACTTACGACTTAAGGCATCTGCAACTACATTCGCCTTTCCTTCGTGATATTGAATATCACAGTCGTAATCACTCAGCATCTCCATCCATCTTCTTTGCCTCATGTTTAATTCTTTTTGCCCAAATATATATCTTAAACTTTTATGATCTGTATAGACAGTAAACTTACTTCCATACAGATAATGTCTCCAGATCTTAAGGGCAAAAATTATTGCTCCCAATTCCAGATCATGAGTCGTATAATTCTCTTCATGCTTTTTCAATTGTCTAGAAGCATACGCAATTACCTTCTTGCGTTGCATTAACACACATCCGTATCCTAATTTTGAAGCATCACAATATACTTCAAAATCTTCTGTTCCTTCTGGTAAGGCTAAGATTGGTGCATTCGTTAATCTATGTTTTAAAATCTTAAACGCTTCTTCTTGTCTAGGTCCCCATTCAAATTTAGCAGCTTTACAGGTTAACTTAGTTAAAGGTACGGCTATCTTAGAAAAATCTTTGATAAATCGTCTATAGTATCCAGCTAAGCCTAGAAAACTTCTTATCTCCATTGCTGTTTGTGGGACTTTCCACTTTGTAATTGCTTCTATTTTAGCAGGATCTACATGGATACCTTCGTGATTTACCACATGACCTAAGAATTGTACTTCTTGCAGCCAAAATTCACACTTCGAGAATTTGGCATAAAGCCTTTCTTTTCTTAACAAAGTTAAGAGAACATGTAAGTGTTCACAATGTTCTTTTTGGCTTTTGGAGTAAATAAGTATATCGTCGATGAAAACGATTACAAATTTATCCAAGTATGGTTTACAGATTCGATTCATCATGTCCATGAATGCTGCTGGGGCATTCGTTAATCCAAAGGGCATGACTGTAAACTCATAATGACCATACCTAGTTCTGAAAGCAGTTTTAGGTATGTCTTCTTCTTGTACTTTCAACTGATGGTATCCGGATCTTAAATCTATCTTTGAGAAGTACCTAGCTCCTTGCAATTGATCAAAAAGATCATCAATCCTAGGTAGTGGGTATCGATTCTTAATTGTAACTTTATTCAATTCTCTATAATCGATACACATTCTCATCGATCCATCTTTCTTTTTCACAAACAACACTGGTGCACCCCAAGGGGATGAACTAGGTTGTATGAATCCTTTGCTTAATAATTCATCTAATTGCTTTTTCAATTCTAGCATTTCGGTAGGTGCTAATCTATAAGGTGCTTTAGCTATTGGTGCAGTACCAGGAATTAAATGAATTCTAAACTCTACTTCTCTATCAGGTGGTAACCCAGGTAATTCTTCTGGAAAAACATCTGGGTATTCTGAGACTATCGGAATATCCTGAAGCTCCTTATTTTTAGTGTTAATGATTACTGAAATCACATATACCATTTCCTGCTTTCTCGAATAACTAGCCAATTTCATTATTGAAATGAATTTCAGTGGCTTTCGAGGTTTATCTCCAGTAATTAAAATTACCTCTCCTGAAGGGTTTGAATTTCTACGGCATTTTTATCACATAGGATTCCAGCATGGTTGGCTATTAACCAATCCATCCCTAATACTACATAAAATCCGGCTAAATTCATTGGTAACAGATTTGCAGAAAACTTATGGCCTAATAGTTCTATTTTTCCTTCTTGCCAGACTTTATCTATTTTCACAGAATTTCCTTCCGCGGTTTCGACTGTAAGAATCTGCTTAAGGGTGGTTAAAGGTAACTTAAGAGCTTGACAAAATGAAGTATTGATAAAACTTTGGTTCGCACCAGAGTCAAATAATACTTTGGCAAATACGTCATGTATTAGGAACGTACCAGCTATCACATCTGGAATGAGTTCAGCCTCTTGAGTGGTTAACTGGAATGCGCGTACATTCTTCTTGGTTGCTCCTTCAGTTGGTTTAGCTTTGTTGTCTACTGGTTTAGCTAGCTTAGGACATTCGGATTGGAAATGTCCCCTTTCTCTGCAGTTATAACAAATTCTTGTTTTCTTCCTGCAGTCTTCTTCACGATGTCCTTTTGCTTTGCAAAAATTGCAAACTATATTGCATTGTCCATAATGCTTCTTTTTGCAATTTCTGCAGAAAGGAGGTGATGAGGATTGCCATGTTCCTCTTTTCTTGGTACTACCCATACGAAATCCTTGGGTAATCTTTTGAGCTATTTCCTTCTTCCGGTCTTCTTCTCTTGTGCGCACCAATTCATCTGTTAGGGTATTAGCTAATTCTGCAGCATCGTCAATGGTACGAGGTCTCGCAGCTTTAACAATGTTTCAGATTTCACTAATTAACCCCCAGATGTAACGGGAAATGAGTACCGATTCTGGTGAAGCCAGTGTTGGCACTACCCTTGCGTATTCAAAGAATGTCGAAGTATAGCCCCGGCAATCTACCCCTGTCATGCGGTGACTTAGGAATTTGTTTGCCATTTGATCTTTTTCATATTCTGGACATAATTTTCTTTCTACAAGATTCTTAAATTCTTCCCAACTCATGGCATAGGCTATCCTTCTTCCTTTTGCCTGGAGGATCGTGTTCCACCATTCTAGTGCTCCTTCTTTGAACAGATTTGATGCATACATCACTTGATCCTCTTCGGCACATTTGCTTATTGCAATTACTGCTTCGGTTTTCTCTAACCAGCGCAGTGTTGCAGTTGCCCCTTCGTTACCTGCAAATTCAGTGGGTTTGCAAGCAAGAAACTCTTTGTAAGTGCAACCAGATGTTGCAGCCTTTATTCTTTTTAGAAGTGGGACTTGTTGCGGATCATGATTGTTATGATTGCCGCCTCCATTTATGTTGTTACTGCCGTTATCTTCCAGAGTACGTTTACTAGGATTTAATTGTTGTGGTTCTGCAGGTTTGTGAATAGCAGCCACAATTTCTGGAATAGCATGGGCTATCCCTTGGGTGATAAAGTGCTCGATATCTTGTCGGGTTATGTATTGATCTTCCTGTTCTTGCTCAGATTGATTTACTTCATTAATTGGTTCATTGTTAGCGTTTTCCATCTGCTAATTTAGTAGGAATTATTAGTGTCTAACTTATTAATAACACATTTAGCACAGATGAACATACAAACATAACCAAAATTGTCGATTTCTCGACTTTCATTTTGTTATTGTATATTGTATATGTATCCGTACACACCGTATCTTACAAAGTTTTATTGCCCATTTTACAAAGTTTTAGGTTACTTATTTACACTATTATACAATATTGCTTCCTGACTTTTTCGTTGGTTTGACTGACAGTTCTAGTAACGATGCTCCCTCTCATCGTATTTCCAAGATAGTTGCTCCCCCATTTCCCTGATCCTATTTCCTGTACCTATCAGTTCTTCACCGAACTGACGAAGTTCGGCTAGGTTTTCATTACTCATGGGAGGATTAGGGATTGGTTCTGGATCGAATTGTGGAAGGAAACTATAAGGACTATTAACTATGCTTTGGAATTGCCAGTCATTTGTCCACCATTCCTCCAGCTCGCCTAGTGGTTGGGTGTGGATTAAAGGTTCCGGAATAGTTGGTACTACGTTTAAGGGAAATTGGACTGTAGCCGGGTAAGGGTACAAATTATTGCGGATCAGGCTTATGACCTCACAGTTTTCTAGTAGACGGTCTATTTCGTCTTGGAGCGTGATTTCTTCTGGTTGTTTTGAGCTTTCGCCAATCTCTATTCCCTTTTTCTTAAGATCTATTCCTATTTCCTTTTCTGGTGGTTTCGAACTTTCTCCAGTTTCTATTTCCTTTCCCTTGTTCATGCTCACAGGATTTTCTATTTTAGGAAGTCTCCTAGTGGCTGGTTTCCTACGGCGTACTTTCCTCCACCCTACGTATCTTCTCTTCTTTTTAGGTTTGGCTTTTTCCAGCGGTGGAGCTTTGAATTCCACAGGTTCTTCTATGTCAGCAATGTAACCAGTAAAGTCGTAAGAGACTTCGATAGGCACTGGATATAAGTTGAGATTCTGAAATGCTTCCGATATCTCATTCATGCTGCATAGTATATATGCAAAATACAAGAATGCAATGTTAAAACTTTGGAACAAAGTTTAACAAACAAACACTGAAGTTTTATTGCATATCAATTTGTACAGAGGACAACAGAAATAAACATGCTAGGATTTTATTTATTTACTGGATAGTGATTTCGCTTACTAGCCCAACTTATCAGATATTTAGAGGTTTGCATTTTCTGCTACAGAAGCTAGCATATAAAGATTTGCCCATTTCTTGTCTATTTTATCTTCCCAAGGTGTACTATTACCAAATTCTTGGACTTCTGGGTTAAACCTAACTCTCTTGGTTCGGGGTTTCTTTTTCTCCTGACTCTTTTTAAGTATCGAATCCCTTTTCTCTGGGGAAAGAGGATTCTCATAGTTTGCCTTGCGGACAAAGATTCCTTCTTCTAGGTTTACTGGGTTTTTAGAAGAAGATGCACTATCTATTTTGTGGTAGATAGCAGAAAGCTTTTGTTTACCCATACTGTAACTAACAAATAATCAGTTAATAAAACATATAATCACAAAATGACCATTAGTAGGATTATGTATTTTGTCAAATACTTAATTTAGTAAAAGGCTTAAATCAGTGGCTCGATCAGTGGCTCAATAGTTATTAATTAGCTCTGATACCACCTTATTTCTGTCACGGCCCCCGGCCCGGTTTGACCCGTTCCTGGGGCCGCGGGACAGAAATCCCGTGGTATCTGAATTATGCGACAGCGGAAGTCTTTTATTACAGGATCTTTTCACCGTAAAATGCTCGTTTAATATATATACAAAGTTTTTGGGATAAATTCCCAGAATTTACAATCAATTAATTTCACACAGAAATCATTATTTGCCAAAACATGTTTTATTTATTTATTCACAATGAGCCACTTCTCTGAGCTTGTAGTGCTTTACTACACTTTTCCTGGATCACACAGATCACCTGAAACATGTTTGAAAAGGTTTTGTCAGCGGGAAATACTGAGTGAATCATTCCGTTTTTCTAAAATGACCCGTTAGTTATAAATTACAGTATTAAGGGGAATTACAATGTTTCTGATATCAAACCAACTACCCACAGTATTTTTCACTCGACCATCCATTGGCTAGCCCATTTGTCCAATGGTGTCTGTGACTGTGGTCAGATCACCCCTTGGCCACCCGTTTGTCCAAGTGTGACGGGAAACAAGTAATGTATACAAAACCCCACATACCGGCTGTAATATGGTGATTACATAGACTTAATCCCTGTAATTATAACTTTGAAAATAACTTGGAGTTTTTTGTAATACTTACTCACAAACTGTGAGAAAACAGTTTAAAAAGAAGAATAACTCACAAACTGTGAGAAAAGAGTTTATAAAAGAGGAATGACTCACATTGCAGATTAACGAGCAATAGATATAAGCCTACTGATTAGCCTTGATTAAACCTAGTTTAACACAATGCACACACAGGCAGGTTAGTAACTAATACAGCAGTTACGTCAATTCACGAGATTAAACCCTCACAACGATTAATCAGTGCAATACTCGATAATTCAATCGGATTCACAACGAATAACAGAGCATAGTCCGAATTCGAACAGCACTCTAATATTCAAGTCGAAATCACGACAAATTATCAAAGTACAAGCTCAATTGAGCAGCACCTGGACTATCGTTGGATAGTTATAATCGATCGGACGTTGAATCGTAATAGCGATCGAGTTATTACCCTGATTACGGCAGCACCTCGTGATCGTGTGTGTGTGTTGTGAACTGTATTGCATGTAACTCGACGTACACACAGAAGTTTTACGTCGTTTTAAGTTCACAGTTTTAGTGCCAAGGTCGGCTATTTAGAGCCAGAAATTCGACTGGCTTACGGACCGTATGACCTGACCCTTACGGTCCGTAAGGGAACCTGGTCAGCTTACGGTCCGTAAGGACCAACCTTTACGGTCCGTAATGGGTGCAGTCTATTTCCTAGCCTAGCTGAGTGCGGGTCTTAGTTTGATGACTCAAAAATCCAACCAATCAGCATCTAGCAACGATTTAAATTAGATAATTATCAATTAGGGTTTGCCCCCCTTGAGTTTTAGGGGCCCTGATCCTGATTCCGATTGTTCCGGAAATTTCAGGGTTTATGCCAAATTACTTGGGTGTCTCAATTAGGGTTTTCTTATTGGATAATTATTATCCTAATTACGGGTTTTAGTGACAGTTGTTACAATATGCATTAAGCTTGACTATCCACTTTGCCATTCTACCTGCCATTTCAATTTTCCTGAGAACATTCTTGATAGAAAGGTTAGTTTTCACAATAATGGTGTGAGTTTCTAAATAATGTCTATGTTTAGCAGAAGCCATAATTAAATCAAGAATTAATTTCTCTAAATGAGAATACCTGGCCTCAGCATCAAGTAGAATTTTACTTACATAGTATACCGGATGTTGAGAGCCTTCATGATCCTTAACTAGGATCACACTTACTACTTTAGCTGAAATAGCTAAGTATAAGGATAACAATTCTCCATTTTCTGGTTTCATCAGGGCTGGTGCTGAGGATAGATAATCCTTAAGAACCTTAAGTGCAGCTTCATGCTTATTAGTCCACTCAAACTTGTCTTGAGCAATTTGTCTACCTCTTCTTGGATAATGGCATTCCTTTCAAGTGCAAACTTTCTCCTGTCATATCTTCATGTTTCCAAGCGAAGGTAGATTTTCTTCTCTCCAAGAAGGATACTAAATCCTGCTCAATACTATCTAGGATCCCAGATTCTATAAAAATTTTGGATTCAGGATCCTCTGGGTTCAACATAATATCCTTGACATCTTGCTCTCTTGCCTCCATGATGTCTTGCTCCTTGGAGGCTGGCTTCATTGAAGAAGTGTAACAGTTCTTTGCCTCCTGCTGATCACTTTCTATCTTCACCATATCTCATAGAGTTGGGACCTTGACACATTGATGATATGTTGAGAGGGATTGCCTTCATATCGTGTATCCATGGCCTGCCAAAGATAACATTACAGCAAGATAAGCAATCAATAACATAGAATGTTTTTTTAACATAATTCACTCCCTCTATGTAGATAGGAAGTTTGGTGTCCCCCAATGTAATCTTTGTCTCTCCACTGAATCCCACAAGGACAGATGATCTTTGGACAATATCGGATTCAAAGATGTCCATTCTATTGAGGACATCCAACTGGATTATGTTCACTGAGCTTTTCCCATTAATGAGAATCATGCGAACAAAATGGTTAGATATAAATAATGTAATAACTACACCGTCGTGATGAGGATCCTGAATGTCCGCACAGTTATCCTCATCATATGATATCACTTTCTGCTGGGTAAGGATGGAGGTCCGAACAGGTCTGCCCCCATTCTCCATCTTTGTTTCCTTTGCACGTCTCTTAGCTGCTGAGAACCTCCGGAGATGAAATGGATGATTTGAGCATCGGCTGGTGGAGGAGGAGCTTTTTCAGGAACTTTCTCAGGATACTTGATCCTTGACTTTTTCCTTCCAAGCAATTCCTTCAAGTATCCTTTGCTCAAAAGTTAACCTATCTCCTTCCTTAATGCTATGCACTCGATGACTAGAATCCCCATGGTAAGCGCACCATTTCGATTCATCTTTGGTGATAGGCGGTTTGTCATTCTTCCTTGGCCACCTAACCTTGTCACCTAAACTCTGCATAGAAAGGATTAGTTCATTATTATCAGCAGAAAAACAATATTCAGAAATAGATAATCCTCATCATCTTCCTCTTGTTCCACAGCATGCACATTCTGGTTGTCATGCTTGGAGTATTGCATGGATCAGTTATCCTTGAGATAGGATCCTTATTTGTCTTGCTTTGAGGATCCTGACAATCTCTCGTGGATCCTTTTGTCATCCTCTAAACAGATGAACCTAAGGGCCCTGTTCCTTTCCTCATCTAAGTTCCTGCAAGGGGTCATGACAAGATCATCATAGAACATTTAATCCCTAAGCAAACCTATTTTAAAGGCTTCTAGAGCTGTAGCAATATCTAAGTTAGGGATTTCTAAGGATTCTTTACTGAATTTAGTGATATAATCTCTAAGTGATTCATTTTGACCTTGAGTTACCCTATATAAATCACTAGTTAAACGTTCAAATTTTCTACTACAAGAGAATTGATTATTAAACAGATTAACTAGCTTAGCAAATGGAGTAATAGAGTAAGGAGGAAGACTTAGCAGCCATTTTAACGTTGATCCGGTAAGTGTGGATCCAAAGCCCTTGCACAAGCAACCAGATTTGGTGTCTGAAACCTCTTCGGTATCTCTCCTGAATGATTCAAGTTTGGAATTCCAGATGTGAATCCATGTTGGCGGGATTCTGGCATAACCGAGGGACCAGAGGAAGCAATGGTCTGCATTGGTATGAAGTCTCCTAGATAAACATCTGAACTTCCGGGTTGCACACTCCTTAAGTATCCTTGATCCTGGAAGATGTTGGATCCTTGAAGTGCTGTGAATGTAGGTCTTGGAGGATAATCCATGGATCCGGAAACCTGAGATGAGGATCCTTGAACCTGAGAGGATCCTTGAACCTGAGAGGATCCTTGAACCTGAGAGGATCCTTGAACCTAAGAGGATCCTTGAACCTGAGAGGATCCTTGAACCTGCGAGGATCCTTGAACCTGAGAGGATCCTTGAACCTGAGAGGAGGATCCCTGAATTGGCTGCATCCCCATGCATCCTCCTAAACTGGTGAAGAATCCCTGATGCTGAAATGAGGATCCTGAAGGCTGGAAAGAGGATCCTCGAGCCTGAGACATTACCGATGATCCAGAACGCATTCTTATTGATGCACCCTGGTATTGGACATCTGGAGCTACAAAGTGCTGGGAAGTTATGACCGGAGTGTCGAAATTCAGCGACCTCGACATCAAAGGGGAGTGATCCTCTGTTGATTTTATCAATTTCGCGAAGGATCCTGCCATTAGTTTTGACCTGCTGCATGTGATCCTTCATCTACACAATCAAAGCATAAAAATCACTGTTAGTAAGTGTAGAGGAAGAAACAATAGTTGGTTTTGTGAAAACGGGGGTTGTCTTTTTCGGAGAATTCTCAGCATTCTTCTGGAATGCAAAGGGGGAGATGATGCAAAGGCGGAATGCCCTGTGAAAAAGTGACCGCCGACATAGAACTTGGAGTAGTTTTCCCTAAGAAGCCATGTGGTTGAAGGTAATGAACCGAAATGAATGAAATGAACAAAATTTCTCAGAATTGAAGCACCAATTGCCCCACGGTGGGCGCCAAACTGTTTTGGTCAAAAATCACACAAAGATAATGCAACCAAATCTGATTTTGTGAGGAATGATGCTTGGTTAATTGTATGAACGACAAGTATATGAAATCAACGATGAACACCGAGATTTATACAAGGAAAAAGCCCTTGATCTTTAGAAGATCTCCGGCATAAAAAACCTCGGGTGATAGAAACTACCGATCACCAAATATATTGCAAAAACAATATTGATCCTTGTACAACTTCGGAAGAAAACAAGTTCAATACATTGAATTGCAAGTGTAAGTGTGTGTTTTTTGCTAAGTGTTTGCAGAGAATTCGTGTATTGTGTGTTTTCTCTCTAGTGTGTATGACTTATGCCTCTAATGAGCTTGTTTCCCCTTAAAAAGATAAAAAAAAAACAACTAACTAACTTCCCGAAAAAGGTGGAAGTCACCCATGACCACCACTAACGGTTATTTCTTCAATATGCACGTACCTAAAAGCACTTTCCATGAGATTCCAGCAAAGAAGTAGTCCACTACGTCCATTATCTGCATTTACACATTAAAAACATGCAAAACATAAGTTCTGTTAAGGATCCTGGATCCTTAGACTCGTGATCCTCAGACTCGTGATCCTCAGACTCTGGATCCTCAGACTCTGGATCCTTAGACTATCTGCATCATCCATTAAGGATCCGTGATCCATGCCCAATCTCAGGATAGATGATCCTTAGCATAAAATTCATGCCCTAATAATTTTGATTCCCCAACTCTTACAAAAGTCAGTAGTCCTCTTGCTTATGAACTGAGAACCATTGTCACAGATTATCTCGGCTGGTACTCCAAACCTGGTCAGGATATTTCTCTTTATGAAGGATACTACTTCTTGGTCTCTAACTTGGACAAATGCTTCAGCTTCAACCCATTTAGAAAAATAGTCGGTCATTGCAAGTATAAAATTTTTCCTCCTGGAGCTTTTGGCAACTTTCCTACTATGTCCACTCCCCACTTCATGAATGGCCAAGGGGAAGCTATAGGATATAATGGTTCAGCCAGTTGATGCAATATGTTGCTATGCCTCTGACATGCATCACATCTTCAAGCGTATTCTGCAGCATCTTTCTTCATTGTCGGCCAATAGTATCATGTTCTCAACACTTTTGAGAATAAAGATCTGCCCCCAGTATGGTTACCACAATCCCCTTCGTGTATATCCTGAAGCACTTCCATGACCTCAGGATCCTTCAAGCATCTTAGGTATGGACCTGCAAGAGATTTCTTATACAAAATATTATTTATAATGGTGAATAGTGATACCTTCATCCTAAATGCCTTAGGATTTTCGTCTTCAGGAATGTGTCCTTCCTTGAGATATCTTATCATTGGAGTCATCCAGGATCCAGTATCCTTCTCAGGATCATGACCAGGATCATGAGTGCTTGTTACCTCTTTATCCTGAGCTTTGAAGGGATCCATGGCAGGATACATGATATGAAGTATCGGTATTTGGGTTCCCTCCGGTATCTTGACTGATGATCCTAAGTTTGCCAAGGCATCCACTTCAGCATTATCCTCTCTTGGTACCTGTTCAAGTGTAAAAACATCAAAATATCCTGCTAATTTTTTGAGAATATCGAGATATTCGATTAACTTCTCACCTTTAACTGCATAGGATCCATTAAAATGATTAATGATTAACAAGGAGTCAACATATACTTGTAAACTTTTAATATTCATGTTCTTAACCAATTCTAATCCTGCAATCAAAGCCACATATTCTGCTTCCTTATTAGTGGCAGGAAATTCACATCAAATAGCCTGAGGTATTATGTCCCCCTGTGGCGATTTTAGTAGTATACCCAATCCTACTCCTCTAACATTAGATGCACCATCAGTGTACAATGTCTAGGATCCTGAGGATTCTCCTACTTGTTGTACTTCTAGGTCTACCTCATCCTAAATGTCACTACTGAAATCAGCCACAAAATCAGCTAGAGCCTGTGATTTTATGGCATTTATAGGTTCATACACTAAGTCATAAGCACTTAACTTTACTGACCACTTGGCCATCCTGCCTGACATCTCGGGTTTCCTAAGCACATTTTTGACAGGATAATTGGTTTTAACATGAATTCTATGTGTCTCAAAATAATGTCTAAGCTTCGTTGATGCCATAACTAGGGCTAAAATTAACTTTTCTAGGTGAGAATATCTAGTTTCAGCATCTAATAAACTTTTGCTAACATAACAAACATGATACTTCTAACCTTCGTGATTCTTTACAAGGACAACACTTACTGCATTCCCTGATACTGCAAGATACAGGGATAATGGTTCACCATCCTCAAGCTTCATCAATAGAGGTGCGGTTGAAAGATACTGCTTCAAATGCTACAAGGCTGCTTCATGCTTTTCTCCCCATTCGAATTTCTTGTTTTTCCTCAGGATATCATAAAATTCTTTGCATTTCTCCGAGGATCTTGAGATAAACCTGTTCAATGCTGCAACTCGTCCTGTTAACCGTTGAACATCCTTCATATTTGAAGGTGATTTGATATCCAAGATGGCTTTAATCTGCTCCGGGCTTACCTCTATTCCTCTTTTGGTCACCATATATCCTAAAAACTTTCCTGCATCCACTCCGAAATGGCACTTGGCAGGATTTAGCTTCATGTTATATTGATCCAGGATATCAAATGCCCCCTTAATATCCTGGAGGTGATCCTCGGCCTTTTTAGATTTTACCACCATATCGTCGATGTATACCTCCATTGTGTCCCCCAGCTTATCTTTGAACATCATGTTCACCGATCTTTGGTATGTTGCACCTGCATTTTTCAAACCGAAAGGCATAGCAGTATAACAATAAATACCTGTTGGTGTCATGAAGGCAGTATCCTCCTGGTCTGAAGGTTCCATCTGAATCTACTGAAATCCTGATGATGCATCCATGAAGGTCAACATTTCATGGCCGGCGGTAGCATCTACCATTGAGTTAATATGAGGAAGAGGAAATGGGTCTTTTGGACAAGCCTTGTTTAAGTCCGTGTAATCTACACAAACTCTCCATTTCCCGTTTTTCTTCTGTACCACCACCACATTTGCTAGCCACCTTGGAAACTTGACCTCTCTGATCATTTTTCACTTCAACAATCTGTCTACTTCTTCCTGAATAATTGCATTTCATTCTGGAGCAAATTTCCTTCTTTTCTGTTGGACAGGCTTTTATGACCTGTCAATACCAAGCTTGTGTGTTATAATATCCTTTGAAATACCTGTCATATCCTCATGCTTCCATGCGAATGTTGACATCCTGCATTTCAAAAAGTTAGTCAATTGGTCCTCAATATCATGAGGGATATTGGTTCCCACGAGCACCGAGATATCCGGATTATCCTGGTTCAGGAGAATTTTCTTCATATCCTGCTCTGAAGCCTCCGCAATATCTTGGGCCCGTATCTTTAATTGCTATGTTGCATTAGGCTTGGTTGAGGATTTCATTGAGGATGAGTAACATTCTTTTGCCTCTTGCTGATCACTATCAACCTTAACAACCCCAAGGGGTAAGAATCTTGATGCATTGGTGATAAGTTGACGGCACAACCTTCATGTCATGGATCCATGGCCTGCCCAGTATGGTGTTATAGCAGGATAGGGAGTCCATCGCATAGAAACGTTGTATCGAGTTGACCCCTTCAACATATACTTGTAACTTTATTTCTCCCACTGTGTTTCTAGCCTCTCCACTGAACCCAACAAGCACGGTGGATTTCGTAGTGATATCCATTGGAGATACATTCATTCTTTTCAGAGTCTATAGTTGGATTATGTTGACGGAGCTGCCATTATCCACCAATATCCTGCGTACAAAATGGTTAGCCACATATAATGTTATTACAAGAGCATCATGGTGAGGATCCTAGACAGTATCCCTGTCATCACTGTCGAAAGTGATCACTTTATCAGTTGTGAGGGTAGTCATCCTGGCTGGTTTGTCTCCCCTTTCGGTCTTAGCCTCCTTTGCATGCCTCTTGGCCGCAGAATAGGAAGTCCCACAAATGTCGGATCCTCCTGAAATAAAGTTGATTATCTTGTCATCCGCAGGAGGTGATGCTGCCCATTCAGGATCCTTCTCAGTATCCTGACCCTTGTTCTTCTTTATTCCTAGAAGATCCTTATGATGTCCCTTGCTGAGAAGGTAGCTTATTTCTTTTCTTAGAGCAATGCAATCCTCTGTTACATGTCCGAAATCTTCGTGGAAGGCACACCATTTGGATTTATTCTTCCAATCGGCTTTTTGTTGATTCTTTCGAGGCCACCTAGCTTTGTCTCCTAAACCCTGCATGGCATATATTAATTCAGGAATGTTAACAGAAAAGCAATATTCAGATAATTCAGGATATTCTTCAGGATCCTCGTCTTCAACAACATTTACTCTCTTATTGTCATTTCTACCATACGGCTTAGAGTGATATGGTTTAAACGAGGATTCTGACTTCCTATTGGTTGACTCATAGGTGGTGGATGAGTTCATCCTCTCTTGCATTTTCTTATCATCTTCCAGCCTGATATATCTCAAGGCCCTGTTTCGAGCTTCGTCCAATTTCCTGCAAGGATTCATCACAAGATCCTGATAAAATTAGGAATCCTTTTGTAGTCCCATCTTGAATGCTTGGACTACTGTAGCAACATCAAGGTGTGGGATATCCAAGGATTCCCTGCTGAATTTGCTCACATAATCCTTCAGGGATTCTTGAGGCCCCTGTGTTATCCTGTAGAGGTCACTTGTTAGTTTTTCAAAGCTTCTACTACAAGAAAACTGACTATTAAACAAATTAACTAAATGAGCAAATGATGTAATTGACTAAGGTGGAACATTTAGAAGCCATTTCAAGGCTGATCCTGTTAAAGTTGAACCGAAGCCTTTGGATAACCATACTTCCTTAAGTTCTGGTAAGATTGGATTTGTTTCCATCCTTTCCCTATACTGGGCAATATGCTCCTCAGGATCTGTCGTCCCATCATACAACTTTATGCTGGGAGTCTGGAATCTTTTTGGAATTTCAGCATTACAACTTGGATGAGCAAATCGGGATATCCTGTGACTATCCTGGGATACTTTCGGTATAGGCTGCACTATTCCAGGAACACTTGATATCATATTCTTCAACTTTTGAAGCTCTCTGGTTATCGCTGATGTCACACCTATATCCTGCAATGATCCACGATTATTAGTAACAAGGATACTGGTGTTAACAGAAAAGTTACCATTTTGGCGATTCTAGCCATATCCTGGAGCGTATCCTGGAGCATATCCTGGATCCCTCACAGTCGACAGTCTAGCCATTAAGGGTATCTCCGGAATATTGCTCTGAGAATAACTCGGTATGATATTGCCCTGATTATCCTCAGTATATACTACTGAACTAAAGTTCAACATCCTAGCCTGCAGATGGGTATCAGTATCCTCAGCAGGTCTCTTGGAGTTGGACTTCAAGAGTTGTATTTCCTTCATTATGACTTGGTAGTCTCCTATTGTTTCTTCATTTGATCCTGTATATTACCAAACAAAGTTAAAATTTCATCATTAGAAACCATAACAGGAGTTCTCCCTGGAACACAAGATCTGTTGACATTCTGAGCGGGAGGAGTGTCTCGGGATATTTGGCTTTCATTTCTCTTTAAGGAGCTTGAACTTGTGGAGGAGGAGGAAGCACCAAACCAGTTGTTGCAGAGGTTGTGGTAGGCATGGTTGAAGAGCTCATGTTTGATTTTGAGATCATTGAAAACAGTTAGCAAGAATAGCACCACTTGCCCCACGGTGGACGTCAAATTGTTTTGGTAAAAAATTACCTAAGAAATTAAGTGATTAAATTAGTTTTGTGAGGTAATGTGCTAAGAGAATGTGTTCAAAAATATGTTAATTAAGTTGTTTGCAAAAACAGTTTCAGGATACGGCTCAGGATATTGAGCTGTATCTACGATCAAACAATGAGCAAAAAAGTAAAGGTTGACACGAGATATACGAGGAAAGCCCTTGATCAATCTAGATCGCCGGCACAAAACCTCGGGAGCTGACAATCGCAGCTGCCTTATTCTTCTTATTGCTTTAAACGTCAGGATACAGCGTAGGATATGGCTCAGATCAATGCTAAGTGGTACAACGATTACAAGTGGTGAGTGTTTGTGCGTAATAGAAAGAAAAAAGAAGTGTGAGTTCGAGAGTAGAGAGTGAAGTGTGTGTTCCTATTGATCTGGCCTTCTATTTATAGTTACAAATAACAAACTAACTCTCCTATTATTCCGGGATGCTGGGAATATTCCATTCTGAACGTTGGGGGCCTGTTTTTACTTGTTTTCCACGTGCTTATTGACTATAAAACCGGGTCTTCAGCTCACATAACCGTTAAAACGTTAATAACATTGACCAACATCCGAAATTCTTGCGGAATATGCCTTTCTTCTATTCTGACCGTTACATGAGCTATTCTTCCGCCATCAACGTCTTTATCCTGACCAATTTGAGCGAGTCTTCAGGATGACTTGGTCCTTATGAACGTTAGTCCCTTGTAACCAACATTTTACAAGCCAATCGTTAGTAATAGTCAGGATACTGCCTCAGGATGTTACCAATACCCTGACCCGGTATCCTGATACAGTATCCTGATCCGATATCCTGATCATATACAACTAATAAAAAATCAAGATACAAAGTCAGGATATGGGCTCAGAATTTCACCCATAACAGTATTCAGATCAAAAGCCCCAAACAAGCAACCGAACTAATAAAAACGGTTACTGTTCAGATCAAAAGTCTCAAACAAGCAACCAAACCAAACACAATTTTTTTTATAAAATAAACGAGATCATCAATGATTAGATTATGGACTTTTTAATGGTAACTAATATATAACAACAACAACAACAACAATCATTATCTCAATTCTAAATTTTTTTTAGTATATTTAAAACAAAAAAAATACCCAACAAACTATCAAATCTATTTTACTCATACACACACAAAATCATTCAACTTTTACCAAATAAATAACATTAAGACATGGAACCAGTCCATGTCATACTTGTGAGTATGTTCTTTGTGTTCTAACAACTTTTTCTCTTAACCAAAACCCATGAACCAAATGATTTCTGACTTGCTTCTCTCTCACACAATTGTGTGTGTGTTCTTGGTGTTCTAACAACTTTCTCTCTCTAAAACCCATAACCAAATGATTTCTGACCTGCTTCTCACTCGCACACTTGTATGTGTTTTTGGTCTTGGTGTTCCAATAATTTTCCCTCTCTAGAAGCTCATGCAACCAAATGATTTCAGCCTGCCTCGATCTTCAGATATGGTGGCTTCAAAAGAAAGGGATGAGTACATGAACACATGGTGTCTTCGATCTTCAGATCTGGTGGCTTTGATCTTCGATATTCAGATCTCCTAGCTTTGATGGTGGCTTTGATGAAAAGGTGATGTTTCTCTCTCTAATATCTAATGAATTATTTTGAAAATGGTTGGATGAAAAGTGATATATGAGAGAGAGAGAGAGATGTGACATAAAGAAAATGATGGGATGGGGAAGGGTGAGGTGATGGTTTGAACAAAATGACTAAATTGCCCTTTGATCATGTGTTTTTAATAGATGATGTGGATCAATCCTGTCCACACAACCCAGGTTTCCCAAGTTTTCTAGATTAAATGGGTTTTCCATAGATACTTACATTATATATATATATTATATATACATATATAAATAGGGGAGGGTTATCTAAACACTGCGAGAACGAATGAAAATATATAATAGATTTACACATGTGTAAATTTTCTTTAATAGTTCATTAATTCTTTCAAATAGTATAAATATAATAGATTTACACATGTATAAATATAATAGATTTACACATGTGTAAATTTTCTTTTTTTACGAATTCACGTAAATGTAAACGTGTAAATTAAATTTCTAACATTGTATTCGAATAATAATGATAAGTGTAGAAAAATTTTTTGAATTTGGATTGTTTTTGACAAGTTCTCGCGGTTTTTCATTTGCTCACAATATTTAGCGTTTTCATTTAAAACTTCCCCTATATATATATATATATATACATAGAAATCCGCTAAAATAAGAACCACCTCCAGTTGTAAGAACCGTGAGAACTACTTGATCCGGGGCGAGTTGGACCAAATTTTTTTTTTTCATAAACGTAGATGCGTGTATTATAAACACATTTGTAAAAAAAATTCAAAAAAAAAATGTCGTATGTGTAGTTTTGAGCACCACAAGTTTGGGTTTTCGGGTACCGTAAATATTAAATAAAATTTATGGTACCCGTAAACCCAAACTTGTGGTGCCCAAAACTACACACACGACATTTTTTTTATTTTTGTTTTTACAAATGTGTTTATAATACATGATGTGCGTTAGGTGTAATATATTTTTGATGTATATTTAAGCCCTTTTTACACTTTTAGCCAAGTTTTAAATTTTTAAAACACGATATTTACTAACACTAAACACACATATGGGCAAGTGCACCCATCGTGGACGTAGTATAGTGTTGGTAAGATACCGAGGTCGTCCAAGGACACAAGAGCTTTTAGTACCGGTTTATCCTCAACGTCTAACCAAATCAAAATGTTAGAAAAGATTTTTAAACTAAGAAAATAAAAACTAACTAAATGCTGAAAAATAAAATAAAAATAAAAACAGATAGACAAGATGAATCACGTGGATCCGACTCGTGTATTAGTATAACCTTTGATTATTTTCGCACTTTTGCACTTATTTAAGAGATTATCTTAGTTATTGTAGTAGGCCCCTCTTTTGAAGGCGACGTTACCCTCAACCCAGTAGTTTGAGTCAGCAAGGATACAATCCTAAAGGGTCGGATTATTGAAAGATAATGAATTAAGTTATTAATGCAAATTATGGTAGACCCCGCTTTTGGCAGTGACGTTACCCTCGACTAAGTAGTCTGAGTCAGCAAGGATACAGTCCTAAATAGCCGGGTTATAGTATTAATAGTAGTTAACTTATGAGGGGGTCAAAGAGTTTGGATCCCCGCCATCCAATACCTATGGGCATTCAAGGAGATCCTACTAAATTTGACCCAGGTCCCTTGCAGGACTTCTAAACGCTGAACAAGGGCAAGACCCTTATCAAACCGTTCCCTTAACCCCCGACCTCCATATAGACCGTGGAGATATGAATGGTGAAAATCTTTTATTTTATATAGACAGTAAAATAATGCCAAGACACCACGGACAAACGATAAGGAAAGATCACCTTCAACATAAGCAACTAGTTATTAAAGTCATTAGTACAAAACCAAATAAAAAGTGCAAAAGATTAAAAATAAAAAGTATTATACTAAACACTTGTCTTCACCAAGTGATGTAAGAGACTTAGGCAAACATGGCCTTGATTGTCAAGAACTCTTACGATCAATCTTGGATCCCGAGACGACTCACACACTCTATGATGGACAATGGATGATGGTGGTGGTGGATGATGGTGTTGTGATGGTGGTGGGTGGTGGATGAAGTGTGAGAGAGGTGGTGTGCTAAGGGATGAGTTGCAATGAAACCAAGCACTCCTATTTACAGGCTGAACAGAAGGCTGGGCACGGCCCCGTGTCCGCTGGACACGGCCCCGTGCCTGTCTGACACTCTCTCTCTTCATTAATTGTAATTCGCAATTACAATTAACGCGCCTGCTGTAGTTTCGCCACGCCCCCGTGTTCACTGGGCACGGCCCCGTGGTGGGCAATAGAAGCTTCTATAGGTTTGTCTTTTCTGCTGCTTCTTGGGCGCGGCCCCGTGCTGGCTGAGCACGGGGCGTGTTCAGTCTTCTGCCTTCTCTATTTTGCTTGGGAGGATGCTGTTGAGGGGTCGGGCAATCCACTTATGTTCCTTTTCTTGTATTTATGTTAGATTTAGCTGTCTTTTTGCCTCTTTTGTGAATTTGAGCTCATTTAATCCTGAAAATACAAAAAGAAGACAAAAACACTCTTTTTCTAACATTAGTACTTAAAAAGGGTTAGTTTTATGCCTCATTTGGTGTAATTTATATGTTGCATTTTACGCACATCAAATACCCCCACACTTGAACTTTTGCTTGTCCTCAAGCAAAACTCTTTAATATGTGGCTTACACTCCCAAATGGAATGGGTAGAAGAGAAGGTTTTGGCTTGTCATAGAGTGTCGGGAATCCAAGATCTTTTTGGGTTTTATTTTTTTTTATTTACAATCCTATTCGTTATGATTTGTTTAGAACGTTTCATAGGAGAAATTACTTATTTGGGCATAACATGCTTTTTTTAAAATTCCATTTATAGACAAGTTCACATACCTCACGGGAGAAATCACTCACACTCGGCCGAAGGTGTAATTTTTTTAGTGAATCACTCGAGAGCGGCATGGAACTTATTCCTACCATAAGCTTGCCAAGCAATCAATCCTCCTCCTTTTTAACTTGTTACCTTTGTAAATATCAAGAGGACTTTTTGGGTAAAGGCTTGGGCTAAAGGTGGGTGAATGGGTTAGTGGTTAGTAGAAAAGGGCGAAAAGCGTAAAAGCGTCGGTTTTCGTAAAACACTTTGTTTTAGTGACTTTTTATTTTGAAGTATTTCTTCAAACAAGCTTTTTGTTTTAAGAGCTTTGTTTGTTTATTTCTAACTTCATCATCATTTTTTTTAGTCACGTGAAAACCGAGCTTGTTACTAAAATAAAGGGTAAAAATAAAAAGGGTTTTTGGTGGGTAAAAAGGTTTTAGGGTAAAGAAATGAAAGGTTTAGGTTCAAAGGGGTTAACTAGGGGGATTTTTGTTAGGTGGTAGAAAAAAAATGAAAAATAATGGTGTAGAAAGAAAAAGGGTTAGTCCTAATACCTCCATCATTTACTTACATGGGTTTAAGTTGGTAAGGACCGGGAATGAATCGTCGTGGCAAGTTCTAGAGTTGTAAGAACTAAGAGACTATTCACACAAGAAACGAAAAATGAGCATTTAGTTTAAAGATGTATATTTGTATGCTCAATAAAGGCTCAAAACTCACTTTTTTTGGGAATGGGTTTTTCTATGTGATCAAGTATATATAATCGAATTTTAACTAAGCTTGTCGTGCCGTTTCATAATTTTCTTATGTTGGTTCTTTTTATCACGACGCTCTCGGTTGTAAATTTGTAAAAATATAACCTTATTAATCTTAGAATTCCTAACTTAAACTTTACACAAGTAAAAAAAATGGAAATTTTTGAAAAAAATTTGGAGTGATTAGCGGTTCCAATAGAGTTTTGTGTAAGGCTTGTTATAAGGACTTGCAAAATTTCAAGGTTTTAGCATCCCCCCACACTTAAATTACACATTGTCCTCAATGTGTCCCAAAAATAAATTTTTAGGTTGATTAGATGTGTAATATGGTGTTAAAAGCAAAGATTTATGTTACTGGCAGTCTAGACACGGCACCGTGGGGACCGGACAGCCCCGTGGTCAGGTGCCAGTAACGATAATTAAGAAAAAGAAACAGAAGTCTAGACACGGGGGCGTGTCTGGTGAACACGGCCCGTGTCCAGTTACCTGAACTGGGCATTTTTCTGTAGGGGGTGCAGCACGGGGCCGTGTTGGCTGAGCACGGCCCGTGTTGAACCTACTGTAACGGAGAAATTGTTGACGTGTGACCTTGTTCTTGTGCATGAGTCCATGTTTCTCATTTCCCTTATCATCCTTTACCACCATGAATGTGTTTTATTTATTATGAACCATCCAATCCTCAAAACCATCGTTCCATTTAAACCATAGAGAAATACATAAGATTCCTAAATAAAATAAAAAACTAACTAGGTCAGGTGGTACACGAGGTTATCATAAAGGGTTCTACTTTTTAAGAAAATTTCGAGAATAGCTTCCCGATATAGTAGGACTTTCGGCCGATGGTTTTCTTCCTTAGATGTTGTTTAAAGCCATTCTTCTATTTCTCTTGGAAGGAAGAAGGCGGCTTCATTTTCCTCAGCAACTTGTGGCTGAGGGGGAACATTCACCGGGACTCCTTGCACCACTCTTTGCAGAGGCTCAGGGAGCATGGTGTACCATTCGGCCGGAATGATGACTTCGGGCACCACGTTCCACGCCCTTTGGGTTATTATAGGCACCAAGGGCGGGGAGGCGAGAAGGTTTAGCCTCTGGTGCAAGAGGTTCACCTCTCGGAGACAGCCCTCCAGTCCCACCGTTAGATGATTGATACGGTCGACCAATGCTTCCGCCACTCCCGTCATTTCGTCAATAGCCTCCCTTAGGGCGTAAACATAGTTTACAAGAGAGTCTTCTGCCGTTGATGATCTTCTCCCTTGTCGGTTACTTCTTGAAGATGTTCCGCTTGTCCTGCTTGCCATTTTCTGAGAAAGAAACCGAAGAAAGCTAAATTTTTACGAAACAGTACCTCGAACACGGTCCCGTGCTCGCTGAGCACGGCCCCGTGTCCATTTGTCTGCAGGTTTTTAGGCTAAGGAGTCTTGGAGTTTTAAATTATTTTTATGATTTTCAGCTGGGTTTTAAGCACAGATAATTTAAAACAAAGTTATACAACTAACTTTAAACAAGAATCCCTAGCAAATAACCTTACAAACTTTACATAAAAGGTTGGAATCATGGAGCTTCCAAGCTTCTATGGAGGAAATGTTTGAAAAAATTTGAAAGAAGAGGTAATGAATAAAAGTGGAAAGGACAAGATGGTTCTTGGGAACCTTCTTTTAGAACTTACCTAGGATGGTATGAGTGAAGATCCCAGGAATCTCTGTCTTTTGAAGTGGTCAAAAATGAGTAGGAATCAGGCTGCATTTAAAGAAAACGACAGCGCACTGGACACGGCCCCGTGTTGGCTGGACACGGCCCCGTGTGCAGAGGAAATCCTGACACATTTTGTCCGTATTCTGATAAAATCAGCAGAGAATCTTTTAGGTGTGAACGGGGGCGTGTTGACCTGGACACGACCCCGTGTCTGGAAGCTGTCTTATGGAGTTTTGTTACTTCTAAGGATCTCATTGATATCGGGTGGTTCCTTACTGGTTGGAACAACCCCAAAGTGCCTAAGATACCTTAATTGTCCTAGACTAAGGCGAGAACGCAAGAGGTTGTCGGTTAGGGTAATTCCTATTTTCATTCTAGGTGGACAAGTCCAACCCTTTCCCGGGCTCTCGTTAAAGAAGGTGTATGCCAAATCTCTCAGGTCTATGTATGCACCGAACGAAGTCGATGGAGAGTCCTTCACAGCACAATCGGCACAGGGACGACTATCGTCCAAGTCTTCGCTAGGTATGAAGGTATTTTTGGGAGCAACGAGGTTGTCGGAATGCGATCCCAACATTTCTTCATGGTCAGTGTCTTGGGGTGGATCAATAAAATCCTTCCTAAGCTCTTTTGACCAATTTAAGATTAGCTCTTCTAGTTGAAATAACTCGTCAAGGAGCATTTCTCCTAGAATATCTGGCTGGGCGCATTCGAGGGAGAGATAGTATTTTTACTTTCGCCCCTCTTAAAGTTATAAAGAATCAGTGGGTCTATGTAGTGGGGCCTATAATTTAGAAAGTAACATTTTACTTCTTTATGTTCGCCTCCACATAATTGACACCACGTACCATAAGAGTGCCGAAAGTAAAAAGAATTATTATCACTCATGTTTGTGTCAGAAATTACCAACCGCCGGGATCCAACGGTTCTGTTTTCAGTAAGTGAATCTTGGGCATGGGGGCGTGTTGAGTGAGCACGGCCCCGTGTTCAGCTTACTGTCTGAATTAAAACAGGATTACCAGTTCCAATGGTTGAGCACGGGGGCGTGTTCAGCGGGCACGGCCCGTGCTGAGCTCTGCAGAGGCTGAAAAACTAAGAAAATCCTAAAAAATTAAAAAGAAAAATAAAAGATGATTAGGCCGTTGATTCCTAACTTTCTTAAAATCCTTGTGTCCCCGGCAACGGCGCCAAAAACTTGATGTGCGTTAGGTGTAATATATTTTTGATGTATATTTAAGCCCTTTTTACACTTTTAGCCAAGTTTTAAATTTATAAAACACGATATTTACTAACACTAAACACACATATCAGCAAGTGCACCCATCGTGGACGTAGTATAGTGTTGGTAAGATACCGAGGTCGTCCAAGGACACAAGAGCTTTTAGTACCGGTTTATCCTCAACGTCTAACCAAATCAAAATGTTAGAAAAGATTTTTAAACTAAGAAAATAAAAACTAACTAAATGCTGAAAAATAAAATAAAAATAAAAACAGATAGACAAGATGAATCACTTGGATCCAACTCGTGTATTAGTATAACCTTTGATTATTTTCGCACTTTTGCACTTATTTAAGAGATTATCTTAGTTATTGTAGTAGGCCCCTCTTTTGAAGGCGACGTTACCCTCAACCCAGTAGTTTCAGTCAGCAAGGATACAATCCTAAAGGGTCGGATTATTGAAAGATAATGAATTAAGTTGTTAATGCAAATTATGGTGGGCCCCGCTTTTGGCGGTGACGTTACCCTCGACTAAATAGTCTGAGTCAGCAAGGATACAGTCCTAAATAGCCGGGTTATAGTATTAATAGTAGTTAACTTATGAGGGGGTCAAAGAGTTTGGATTCCCGCCATCCAATACCTATGGGCATTGAAGGAGATCCTACTAAATTTGACCCAGGTTCCTTGCAGGACCTCTAAACGCTGAACAAGGGCAAGACCCTTACCAAACCGTTCCCTTAACCCCCGACCAGGTTGCCAACATACCTCCATATAGACCGTGGAGATATGAATGGTGAAAATCTTTTATTTTATATAGACAGTAAAATAATGCCAAGACACCACGGACAAACGATAAGGAAAGATCACCTTCAACATAAGCAACTAGTTATTAAAGTCATTAATACAAAACCAAATAAAAAGTGCAAAAGATTAAAAATAAAAATTATTATACTAAACACTTGTCTTCACCAAGTGATGTAAGAGACTTAAGCAAACATGGCCTTGATTGTCAAGAACTCTTACGATCAATCTTGGATCCTGAGACGACTCACACACTCTATGATGGACAATGGATGATGGTGGTGGATGATGGTGTTGTGATGGTGGTGGGTGGTGGATGAAGTGTGAGAGAGGTGGTGTGCCAAGGGATGAGTTGCAATGAAACCAAGCACTCCTATTTATAGGCTGAACAGAAGGCTGGGCACGGCCCCGTGTCCGCTGGACACGGCGCCGTGCCTGTCTGACACTCTCTCTCTTCATTAATTGTAATTCGTAATTACAATTAATGCGCCTGCTGTACTTTCGCAACGCCCTAGTGTTCACTGGGCACGGCCCCGTGGTGGGCAATAGAAGCTTCTATAGGTTTGTCTTTTCTGCTGCTTCTTGGGCATGACCCCGTGCTGGCTGAGCACGGGGCGTGTTCAGTCTTCTGCCTTCTCTATTTTGCTTGGGAGGATGCTGTTGAGGGGTCGGGCAATCCACTTATGTTCCTTTTCTTGTATTTATGTTAGATTTTGCTGTTTGCTTCTTTTGTGAATTTGAGCTCATTTAATCCTGAAAATACAAAAGGAAGACAAAAACACTCTTTTTCTAACATTAGTACTTAAAAAGGGTTAGTTTTATGCCTCATTTGGTGTAATTTATATGTTGCATTTTACACACATCAATACACGCATCTATGTTTATGAAAAAAAATTTGGTCCACCTCGCCCCGTACGGTATAGTTCTCACGGTTCTTACAACTGGAGGTGGTTCTCATTTTAGCGGTCCCCTATATATATTTTAGAAACCAACTATTCTGTTTATTTTAACCCGAACCAATTGTTAGTCGATCAATGTTTTAGGGATAACTGGTTGTAATTATTTTATTTTTATTTTCTAAAAAATGCATGTTTCTCACTCCATATGTGGTGGAATTTACTAAAATTCAAGGTAAATTTGTCAATAGTAAGATTACCAATGAAAACAAAAAGATGTGCTTAAAGAATTAAATTATATTGTATGATATCACACAATTGTTATATCACTTAAAGGCGTCTTTTATTTATAAAGACATTTACATTTTTAACATAAATTATTGGTCGGTTTACCTTAGGCATTATGTCTAAAATACATTCTTTTTTTGTTAAACCAACTATTCTGTCTATTTTCATCCAATCCAATAGTGAACCAGGTAATGTTTTACGAATATAGTTGTAATTAATAATTTTATTTTGTAATAAATGCATGTTTCTCACTCTATATGTGGTACAAATGGTTAAATCAAGGTATATTTACCAATAATAAGATTACCAATAAATACAAAAAGATATTTAAAGAGTTAAATCATATTATATGATATGACACCAGTTGTTGTTGTCTTTCTCAGATAGATGTTTATATATATATTTTAAATAAATTTAACGGTTATTTAGAGTGACATTATAATATATGTTATTTAAAACATATATACATGAGGATCCTGTACAAAGTGAGACCTTTGTGAGAAGTGTGAGAAATAATTTGGGAATGACAAGTGTCCTTTATCTTAATTAATTCAAAAGGGTGTATTAGTAATTTTCCATGATTATCAATTAATTGATTTCCAAAGATAACTGCCAAAAATATCAGGCGATATATCAGGGATTTGATTCGAATTCGAATTGTTCTATACATTTAATTGTTTACGGTAAGTTCTTGTTGTAGTGTTATATTCCCCGGTCAATAGTGTTATATTATGTACACGTATCTTTAATCTCCTTTTCATAGTGTTTTATCCCCATCAATAGTGTTTTATTCTATATAGTGTCTTACAGTAAACAGATAGTGTTATATCTTTCTATAGTATTTTATCATGTAATATACTGTTCCTTTCATAGTGTTTTATTCTGTATAGTGTCTTACAGTAAACAGATAGTGTTATATCTTTCTATAGTGTTTTATCATGTAATATACTGTTCCTTTTCATAGTGTTTTATCCCCCATCAACAGTGTTTTATTTATGTATAGTGTCTTACAGTAAACAGATAGTGTTATATCTTCCTATAGTGTTTTATCATGTAATATACTGTTCTTATTGTGTTATAAAAGTTGTGAAGGAAATCGAAGAATTTATTTAGTACGAGAAATTCATTGATTTTTTAGGAGATTGATGGGGGGTTTTGAAACAGTTACCATAAATTCACTGATTTATAGGAGATTGATGGGGGTTTTGAAACGGTTACCATATTTGAAACGTTGGAAAAGTCACTATTGCCCTTCAATTTTACATAAGGTCCTTCTAATTAAAACACAATTTACATTTAATACCCTATTGATCTCAACCATTAGATCAAATATGCAATAGTTTAAAACACTTCTTACTCTTCTCACATTTTAGACACTTTTTACCATATCCCTACCCTATACATATAATACTTTATCACACATAACATATTTAGTAATTATATAAGTATGTCACAAAAATTATTATTTCTAATGTTTCTATATCTAGATATCTATCTTTATGTGTTTTGAATGTTACCTCATAGGACTGCAACTATTCTGTCTATTTTAACCCAAAACAATTATGAACTGAAAAATGTTTTAGAGATAATTAGTTGTGATTAATTTTTTTATTTTCTAGGAAATGCATATTTGTCACTTCATTTGTGGTGGAATTCATTAAAATCCAAGGTAAATTTGCTAATATTAGGATTACTAGTGAATACAAAAATATGTGCTCAAAGAGTTAAATTATTTTGCATGGTATGACACTAAAAATTATATCACTTATTGGCGCCTTTATTTAGAAAGATGTTTACATTGTTTAACATAAATTACTTGTTGGTTTACCTTAGGAATTACGTCTAAAATACATTTTTTTTCTCTGAAATGCATGTTTCTCACTCCATATGTGATGGAATTTACAAAAATTCAAGGTGAATTTGCCAATATTAAGATTACCAATGAAAACAAAAAGATGTGGTTAAAGAATTAAATTATATTGTTTGATATCACGCAAAATGTTATATCTTATAGGTGTCTTTTAATATAAATTATAGGTCGATTTACCTCAGGTATTATGTCGAAAATACATTTTTTTTTGTTAAACCAACTATTTTGTCTATTTTCTTCCAAATGAATTCTAAACTAAATAATGTTTTAGGAAAAATAATTGTAATTAATATTTAATTTTGTAATAAATGCATCCTTCTCACTCCATATGTGGTGCAAATCATTGAAATTAAAGGTAAATTTACCAATAATAAGAGTACGAGTGAATACAAAATGATGTGTTCAAAGAGTTAAATTGAGTTAAATTATATCGTAGTATGATGACATGATATTAAATGCTATATAAGTTATTGATTTCTTTATCTATATAGATGTGTGTGTATATATATAACATATATTTAACGGTTAGGGAGAGCCAAATCATATTATACGACAGGTAAAACATATATACACATAATACTTTGTCATATGTGACATATTTAATATTAGTACAACTATATAAAAAATAATTATTTATATATCTATATTTATGTGTTTTGAAGGTTACCTCTGGACTACACCCTATTCTGTCTAAATACAATTATTTTATTTGTGAACCAACTATTTTGTCTAATCTAACCAAACTTTGATGTAAAGTTTTTAAAGCTATAAAAAGATAAAAACAAAAAAAAATAAATTAAAATATAAGGAAAAACAAATTGACAAGAAGGAATCACTTGGCTCCAACTCCTCTTTTATGTATCCTTTTAGTGATTTCCGCACATGGGGCATTTTAAGAGACTATCTTTATGTTATAGTAGTAGGCCCCCTTCCAGGCAACGTTACCCTCAACCTATAGGTCTGAGTCAGCAAGAATACAATCTCGTAAGGTCGGATTATTGAAAGATAATTAAGTACGTTATTAATGCGAAAAGTGGAAGGCCCCCTTCTAGGCAGCATTACCCTCAACCCCTTGGTCTGAGTCAGTAGGGATACAGTCCTCGCAGGGTTGGTTTAAAGTTTTAATAGTAGTTTATAGATAAGGGATTCAAGCAGTTCTTACTTCTCCCGTGGCGGTTAAGACCGTCCGCTCGTGAAGTCCTACTAAGCTTAAAAACAGGTTCTCGCAGGATATATACACTGAACGAGACATAGAATTTACCCAACCACCCATCTAACCCACTTCCAAGTAGTTAATGTGCTTTATATAAACCGTAAAGACACGAATATGTGAATCAACAACATATGAAGAATGATTAGATAAATTCACCATCAATATAAAAAACTAGTTATTAAAGTCATTAACTCATACCCGATTAAAAAGTAGCCAAAGATTGGAAAGAAAAAAGTAATACATAAAATGTTTTAGGAAAAATAATTGTAATTAATATTTAATTTTGTAATAAATGCATCTTTCTCACTCCATATGTGGTGCAAATCATTAAAATTCAAGGTAAATTTACCAATAATAAGGTTACGAGTGAATACAAAATGATGTGTTCAAAGAGTTAAATTGAGTAAAATGATATCGTAGTATGATGATATGATATTAAATACTATATAAGTTATTGATTTCTTTATCTATACAGATGTGTGTGTATATATATAACATATATTTAACAGTTAGTGAGAGGCAAATCATATTATACGATAGGTAAAACATATTGATGAAACAATGGTTAACCGGGCAGGGTTAACTCACTGGTCTCGTCAAGAAGGGTTAATCCCTTCCTTTCGAGGATCGCTGGCTGGGTCGCCTGCTGGTTGATCTCCTGCACAAGGAAACAAACCGTGACTCGTAACAAGGAAGATGGGGTGGGGGGTGCTCCTTGTTACCACTCTCCGGCGTGAGAATCAGTAATTTGCTTGGGAAGCAAAGTGTGATAGTAGTAGTAGTGAGAGAGTTGTCAAGAGATACCTCAAACCTGGTTTGGGGTTGGTATTTATAGCCGAGGAGTGAAGGAGGAGGAGGTGGATGGATAGACTGACGGCATGCTGCACCTTTGCAGGTGTGTCAGACATGTTGGCTGTGGAGGTGACGCCACGTCAGTCTGTCGCTTACGTAGTCCTGACAGGCGGCTGCCATTGGTGCTACTTGCTCTGTGGTGTCAGTCCCACTTGCTGAATGCACATGATGCAGTGCAGGCCGCATCGTTGTTTGCGGTAACTGTAGATCTTTCCGCGTCTCACTCTTTGATCAAGAAATACGCGAGATGCGGTGCTAGGCCGCATCGTCGTCTGTGGTGACTGTTGTTGTTATCCAGCTTCCCTGTATTGATAGAAGTGTTCACTGGATGCGGTGCTACGCCGCATCGCTGTGAATACTTCCGTTTTCATACACCAGATGCGATGCCATGCCGCATCGCTCTACCGTTCTCATATTCCAGGTAAGTCCTCCTCCATCCTTGGGCAGATGGGATTCAACTACCGTGTCTACGTGTTCTGCATGGACATAGGTAGGTTGTTAGCTAGTGGGGGTTTTGATAAGGCTAATGGCCACTCGCGGTCATGCTGACGCGAGATCTGGGACCATACCCCTTCAAGTCCCCCCAGTCTAGTGTTGCTACCACATGCAAGTTGCATGTGGGAGGAGTACTGGACTATGGTGTCTAGAAGGTAGTTTGGAGTCTGGAGAAAATTCTAGACCATGTAGATGGTCTTTGCTCTTCGTAAATCAAGCTGAAGATCCGGAAGAGTCATGTGAAGCCTCTTCCGTACCGGTGAAAATGTTTCGTCTGTTGCGAAATTCTCAGCCTCAAGTTTTGATCCGGTAGCGTAGTCTACCGTTTCTGACGTCATCAGGGTTGGGTGCCACCTGTTGGTGTGTCGAACCAACCTCTGAGATCGTGCTGGAAGTGTCCACAAACTTCGACCCAGTCTCTGAGATGGTGGTTGAAGATGTCCTGCACAAACTTCGAACCAACCTCTGAGGTGGTGAATGAAGAAGAGAGTGGTCTTCAGCAGCAATTGGACATGAAATGATGATCCCTTTCGTGGGGTTTTCTTGTTCTTCTAACTAGCTCTCAAGTAACCGTACGTTCTTTGCGGTTACCTCGTTGCTTGGCATTGTTGGCCGCGTTGGGCCGACCAATGTGAGGTAGTTGCGTCATTGTTGGCCGTGTTTGGTCGAACAACTGGAATCTGGATAATGGTCAAATAAACATGTTCATAGGCATGGTAATGCCTACCATTGTTTATTCTATCCATCTCACAAGTGGGAGAGCAAAGTCATAAGCAGACTTGTTACCACTTATGCGTTCGCTTGTTGCTCAACGAGGGCTCACGAGGTGATTGGATATCTCGTTCGCGCTTGTTTTGTAACCACTTTCCTTCACGCTCCAATACGGAGCATTTCAGTTTTCCTGGAAGTAGCTTCGTTCACCTATGTGATGACTTAGTTGTGGCTCTTCCGTAGCAACCATTTGCGGAGGTATGGGTGTGTCCGCAGCGACTCATGAGTGTCTGCGGTTTTGTCACCCCATACTCGCTTGAACCGAGTGTGTTGCTCGGATGTGGCTCTCGAAGGATCAGGAGTCAGGGTTGCTGATGTGCGTGCACGTACATTCCCCTCCTTCTTTTTATTGAAGAAGTTGTTTATACACCCTCTGTGGTTATGAACCGGACAAGAGGGATTTGAAGCTTGAAGAGAATGAAGGCAATGTGGTTTACCTGTTTCTGAGTTGCGGTTCAGTCCAAAGAACAACACTGGTTCTGAGTATCTGACACACCTGTACGGGCTCGTGTGTGTCATCTCCGCATATTCCACGTGTGCTCGTGGGTATGTGCGGACATGTTTATACCCCCTTAACCATGGAAAGATGTAATTTTTGGATATTTTATGGGGTATATAAAAAAACGACATGCGGTATGGGTTATGGTGCGGTATACCAGAGAAACCGCATGCCGCTTGTGTTTGGATAATGTTGTCACTTTTTGTTGTATACGTGGCGGAGCGCACGTGTGAGTTGGTGGAAGTTGGTGAGATTTCCTGGCATGTGCTGAAATGAATGGACATTTGCACTGCCCGAGGTCATTAAATGCACTGTAGCAGGAGTGTAAACGTCTCCTATGCCAGGCGCGTGTACGGCCACGCGCGCGTGGTAACCGTCAGCGGAAGCGTTGCTTGACACGTGGTGCCGCATAATTCGCTCTTTTTGAATGTGATGATTCAGTTTCCATGTTGCATTAATTGCGATCAGTAGATAAGGGGAAACCGTTTGTGGTTTCCCCTCACTTGCTCAAAATTTAAAAAATTCTAGTGAGAGAAAAAAGATTTCTCTGTCTTCTCCGATAAGGTTTCCTGAAATTCCGGTGAGGTGGTTTGAGTTTTTAGTACTCATTTCCTTTTCTTCTACATTTCTTATGGCTGAACCATCAAATCCACACAATGTTGAGGGTGAAAACCCTGAGAAACGGCCGCTGGCGGCAGCCGATGAAGATGAAGATGATGATGGTGGAGCAGTCGGTGGTGGTTTACCGGTGTTGTAGTGGTCAAAAATTTATTTTGATAACCTGATGACCAGCATACAAATGCCCAAAGAGTATGGGGCTATCTATCCCCAAGAGGGAGATACCGGTGCCGATGCTCCGGCGGGATATATCACCCTGTGGGCGGAGTTTTTTTATGATGGCAATCTCCGACTGCCGTTGACGGTGTTTGTTGCCGAAATTCTGGAGTTCTATCAGATACACATCTCCTAGCTAAGTCCGTTTGGGATGTTTCGGATCAGAAATTTTGAGTACACCTTCCGTGCTCATGGTTTAGAGGTGTCTGTTGAAAACTTCCGGCGGTTCTACCACCTGACGGTGAACACCGGGTTCTTTTCGTTTAATCAACGACACGGAAGTAAGAAATTGATGACCCCTCCCAAGGGTGTCACAAAGTGGAAGACGAAGTTTTTCTACATTAGGGCTGTTACGGTAGCCACAAAGATGACCTTGCGGAATGTTAATGCGGACCTCCCTACGGAGAATATTGCTGTTGCTACCGCAAAGACTGTGAGCTGGTTCTCAAGGCTGCAACCGATTGAACTCAAAAGACTGGAGAATAATGAGTTGTGGGTGTTGCGCATGATGCTGACCAGGCCGGATAGGAGGGCAAGGCCCGTTTTGCGGGAAAAGAGTGGTGGTAAGCATGTTTATTCTTGTGCGCGTTCCCTGCTTCATTATACTCATATTAATTTGCGTGTGTTTTAATAGAGGATGCGGTCGGCCTATGGAGGATGTTTGATCCAACCTTTGAAGGCAAGGTGGAGTTACTTCCGTGCGGGGAACGTGAAGGCTTCAACCTGGAGATTGTTGGGAATTTTCGCGTTCCTGATCGCGCGGCGCTGAAGGCACCACTGCCGCAAGGCAAAGGTATAAACGAAGGCTTTTTTGTGTAAAGTATATCTTTGTAATATGCTTGTTTGTTTTCACGCAGGTGATCTTGGGGTCTTGGGGAAGTTTGAGGTAAAAACTGTCCCCAAGAAGCATGCAGAGAAAAAGCAAGCATAGAAAACCGCGCGGGGGCGCGGCAAGAAAAATCCTGAAGGTTCTGTTGCCCATCCTTTAGTGTCCCAAGCCGCAGGTACCTATCGTTCTTGTTACCGCAGATATACCGACTACGTGGTAGTATCTGATACCCTTGAGGGTTTGGGTGTTCCAGGTGGTGGTGTGGCTATAGGTGGGACTGCTGCGGGTTTCACCCTTGCGGGTGAGAAGAGGAATCCGGAGCAGACAGTTGCTGGTGCTGGTCAGGTGAAACGTCAGAGGTTGCAGGCGAAGAGCTCTACTGGGCCGACGTAAAAGAAGCCTGCGGTTGCTGCTGGTAAGTGATTTATAACTTTTTCCAAGTGTATGCACAACTTGTTTTCTGATATTGATTTCTTTGTTTTGCAGAACCTCAAGATAAAGATTTTTCTATCTTTAACGCTCCTCTGTCTCCCCCGCATACCACGGCTGCGGATGCGGGAGTGCCAAAGGAATCTGCGGCACCTTTTGTCAAGGTGGTGCCTGATCTGACCGTGCAGGCGGAGAAGACTGCGGAGAAGGTTGCGACCCAGATTTTTGATACCGTTGATTCTTCTAACAACTTGATCTCTCCAAATGATGCTGATAATTTGGATCTACGGTTTTCTGATGCTGGGAAGCAAAAATCTGGTGCTGAGCCGCATAAATCTCCTGCTGGTGAGAAGGTTACTGGTTCTTCTTCTGGTGGTGCGGGTTGTGATGGTCCTCCGATTCAGCCTGGGGAGTCTGAATTGGAGTATTATTACCGCACTTACACGCAGGATCGAAGTACAAGTTATCACCGACCCCCCCTGGACTGTTATGCAGGGGGATGATATTTCCAACGATCCCTCCGCTTGTAGGGAAATTTTGGGTGGCCTGGGCACCCCGTTTGAAGTTGATCGCGCTCGTGCCACATCCCCTGAACTTCGCATCAACCAACTTTCCACCATGCTTGTGGGAAGTTCCATAGTGGTGAATGCCATTATGGAGGACTATAAGTTGTTGAGTCGGAGGGAGGAAGAAGCTACACGGATGCGGGCTGAGGCGGAGAAGTTGGTTAGAGCTGCTCGCGCAGGTGCGGAGCAGCTTGAAAAAGATAAGGCTGCTTTTGAAAAGTAGAAGCAAACTAAGGAATGGGCTGCGATTGCTGAGCTCAAACAGGTTCGTACTCTTGCCAAGTTACTTTCTGAGGAGCGCAAGAGTTGGAAAGAAACTCTTTCTAGTGAGTGTAAGTCATGGAAAGAATCTTGGGCCAAGATGAATGAAACAGTGTTTCGTATTCATCAGGAGTTGACGAATGCCAAGGCAGCGAATGCTGTTTTGGGCAAGGAGAAGGTTGCAGCTGAGGTGATTGCGGTTAAAGCCCAACAGGCGGAGGCCCGAGCTGTAAAGGCGCTTGAAGAGGCCAAAGAGGCGGGGGCCCGTGTTGCAAAGGCCCTTGAAGAGGCCAAGGAGAGAGAGAGTCGTGCTTTTAAGGCTCTTGAAGAAGCGAACGCTGAGCGCGCCCGTTTGAAGCAGGTTGTTGGCAGCCTTCAGGTATGAGTTGCTTTGTCAGTTGAACTTTACTTTCTGCCTTTCGAGAATGTTTACTAATTTTGTGCAAACTGCTTCTTGCTTTTGAAAGGCTGATGTGCAGACTCGCGAGGCTAAGCTTGCAGATATCACTTCCCGCGTGACTGTAGCTGAAGAGCGGGCTAATGAGGCTATAGAGGCTAGAGATGCCCTGACCTTTTCGTTTAACCAGCTCGAGGCTGACCGTGAGTGGATGCGGAGTCGCGGTATTGCACATGTAAGTATCCCGTGCCTTTGTATTTACTTGGATTAGCACGTGATGATCTCATTGTTCTTTTGTTGCAGATTGTTAAAGCTATCATGGACGCGCCTGGCACCGTAATTGGTATAGACCTGATTAAGGAGCGTGCCCGTGATGCAGGTTTTAAAGCTGGTTATAACCGCTGCATCGGCCATATAAACGTCTTGTCTAAAGGCGGCTACAATGATGAATAGTCTGGGTTTCGTGATGTGGACACCGAAGCGCTTCTTGAGGCGGCCGTTGCATCATTTTATGACATGTCGCTTTCTTCTGTTGAGAAGCTTGATGAATGTTTAGACGTAGCGGACTATGTAGACCGGTTGCGGGTGCTGTATGCCGATGCGGAAGAGGAAAATACTGCTGGCGGCGGCCAAGATGGCGCGGGTACTAGTGGTACAAAATAGGACTAGGTCGGCCTGCGTGCCCCTTTTTTGCTTTCCTCTTTGTATATGTTAGAACTTTATGTAAATCTGTTGTGTACCATGTGGGTGCACGAATTTTTTGAATATAAAGTTTAACTGTTGCTCAATTTGTACAAGTGTTTTTACTTCTTGCATGTTTGAACGTGTGTATGCGGAACTCTACCCGTTGTGAACGGGGTTGAGTAACCCTATATGTTTGTCGTATGAGTTAGTCTATTCCATCGTTTGCCGTGTTAGGGTTTAGGAATTGTGTAAGTTTTGTAAAAACCCGTGTGTGTATTCGGCCGGGTAGACACTTAATGTTTTGCCTTTGCTGGCCTATTACAGTAGTTGTATGTGGTTAGCACTTTGTGTGGGTATCGCGAATGAAGATTTTGCCAATCTGTTTTTGCGGATACCACAAAGTGAGACACGCATTTGTAATAGTAGTAACAAACAATATTGCATTGAATTGCTCGTTTATTTATTTGCAAATGGCCTGCGGCCCGATCGGTTACATGGAAGTATAAAAAACATGGCTTACATGTAGCAGCGTCTAAGTTGTTATGTGTTCCATGTGCGTGCGATAGTTTCGCCTTCTAACGTTTCTAGTTTGTACGCGCCTTTGCCTAAGACCTCTTTGATGAGGTAGGGCCCTTCCCACTTGGGGGCGAGTTTCCCCGGGCGCTCGGCGTTAGATGCTTCATTATCGCGAAGGACGTAGTCTCCCGGGTTAAATGTGCAAACCCGCACGCGTGAATTGTAGTATTTTTCAAGCTTTGTTTTGTACTTGGCCTCATTGATGGCAGCGTTTTCGCGCCTTTCTTCTAGGAGGTCCAAGTCAAGTCTGCGTGCTTCATTGTTGGCTATTTTGTTGATAGCCAACATTCGAGGTGAAGGAAGACCTACTTCCACGGGGATTACCGCTTCTGAGCCATAGACCAGGATGATGGGTGTCTCCCCGTTGCTTGTTTTTAGGCTTGTTTGGTGAGCCCATAAGATGCTTGGGAGTTCATCAACCTAGCCACGCCTGGCTGTTCCCAACCTTGCTTTGATGCCTTCGACTAAACTTTTGTTGATACTCTCAACTTGGCCATTCCCTTGCGGGTGTGCCACGGAGGAGAATATGTGTTCAATATGTAGTTCTTCTAGCCATTTTTGAAATTCGTCAGCAGCAAAGTTAGTGCCGTTATCGGTAACGATGCACATTGGTAGACCGAAACGGCAGATGATGTGTTCCCAAATGAATTTCCTTGTTATCATAGCAGTGGTTGAGGCAAGGGGTTTTGCCTCTACCCATTTTGTGAAGTAATCGACCGCTACTATGATAAATTTGACCGCACCTGGTGCGTCTGGGAATGGTCCGACCACGTCAATTGCCCATTTTTGAAAGGGCCATGCGGTGGAAACCGGGACCAAGTTGTTCTTGGGGCACAAAGTCTTGGGAGTGTGTCGCTGACAATTAATACATTTGCGCAGTTCTTTGACCGCATCCAGGTGCATGCCGGGCCAGTAATACCCAGCATTCATGATTTTAGCCATTACCATGCGTGGCCCTGCATGTATGCCGCACATTCCCTCGTGTATCTCTCTGATGAGGTATGTGGCATCTTGGGGGTTGACGCAGCGTAGGAGTGGGCCCAGGAATGATTTACGGTATAGGATACCGTCTCCCATTTGATAATGGCACGCTTTGTATTGCAATTTGCGTGCCTCTGACTGGCTTTCGGGAGTCACACCTGACGGCAAGTGTGCAATGATTGGTGTCATCCAGGATGTTTTACTGTACTGGATGACATTGACTTGGCGCAGGGGTACTGATGGATTCTGCGGAATTTCAATGCGTATCTCCTTTGCCAAGTGTTGGAAGCTGGTGGACGCGAGTTTTGACAGTGCATCCGCGGATTTGTTTTCACTTCTGTTGATATGACGGATATTGAAGGAAGTGAATTTTGATTTTAGTTGCAAGGCTTGCTCGAGGTAGAGGATCATGATATCCCCTTTTGCGGTGTAGTCACCGCGCACCTGTCCTGCAACTAACAAGGAGTCGACGTGTGCTTCCAGATGTTGTACGCCGAGCTTGACTGCTAGACGTAGCCCTGCCAGTAGAGCCTCATATTCTGCCTCGTTATTTGTGCTTTTGAAATCGAGGCGGATTGCATAGGTGAGCTCTTGGCCGTCGGGGCTGACGAGTCGCAGACCTGCGCCTGCACCTTCTTCGTTGGACGCACCATCGGTAAATAGTGCCCATATTTCTGAAGAAGGTGGTGGCGGTGCAGGGTTTTGTTCTTCCTCACATTCTTGGATGCGATTTGCCGGTACCTCGGCAACGAAATCTGCCAGGACCTGGCCCTTGATTGTGGGGCGCGACTTGTAGTTTAGCGTGAGTGCGCCCAGCTCGATTGCCCATTTTGCTAACCTCCAAGAGATATCAGGTTTGGATAGGATCAGACCGATCCTATAGTTGGTTAACACGGTAATGACGTGGTTTGCGAAGTAACGTCGCAACCGTCTTAACGCGTGTACGAGCGCGAGTACCAACTTTTCCATGATTGAGTATCTTGTTTCTGGGTCATTGAGCATCTTGCTGATGTAGTATATGGGTGTTTGAACTCCCTCTCGTTCCACTATTAGTACTGCACCTACCGCATTGTCTGCGGCAGACAGGTATAAGATAAGTGGTTCATCTTTGCGTGGTGCGGATAGAGTTGGGAGTTGTATCAAACACTCTTTCATCTCCCGGAAAGCGTTTTCAGCCTCTGCGGTCCATTGGAATTGTTCTTTCTTTAGACAGTTCCGCAGGGTCTTGATGAAAGGGTATGACTTGGCCGCATGATTGGCCAAGAATCTATTCAGTGCGGCTAGCCTGCCGGCTAGTCGTTGCATCTCTTTCATCCTGGAAGGCGATGGCATGCGCTAGATCGCCTGAACTTTTTCCGGGTTTACCTTGAATCCATCCTTTGTTACGATGAACCCAAGGAATTTTCCTTCTTCCATTCCAAACGAGCATTTCCCTGGATTGAGCTTCATATTGATGCTTCGCAGAGTTTGGAATGTTCTTTCGATATCAGTGAGCATGGTATCCTCTTCCATGCGCATGACGACTAGGTCGTCCATGTAGATTTCAACACTTTTGCTGATTTGCTCGCGGAAAGTGTCGTTCATCAGTTTTTGATAGGTTGCGCCCGCGTTGCGCAACCCAAACGACATTTTTGTATAGCAGTAATTTCCGGTAGGTGTGCGGAATGCCGTTTTATCTTCATCCTCGATTGCCATCTCGACTTGATGGTAGCTTTTATAACAATCGAGGAAGCACTTCCATCGAAATAGTGCGAGGTTATCGACCTTTTCGTCGATTTGCGGAAGCGCATAGTAATCCTTGGGACAGGCTTTGTTGAGGTCTTTATAATCGATGCACATGCGCCTGCCCCCGGATGGTTTCTCTACCATGACTGGATTAGACAACCAAGTCTGGTACTTGACTTCCCGTAGGATGCCTGCGGAGAGCAGTTCGTCGACCTGCTCACGCATCGCCTGGTTTTTTGCGGATCCAAGGTGGCGTTGGCCTTGGATCACCGGCTTGATACCTGGTAAGGTATTCAAGAAATGTTGCGCGATTTCGCGTGGGACCCCAGTCATGTCTGCGGGTGCCCATGCAAAAATATCTTGGTTCCTGAAGAGAAGCTGCTTCAGGTGCGCCCTGGTGTTGGGGGACAAGGCGTGGCCCAACGTTACCTTTTGTTCTGGGTATCTTGCGTTGAGAACCCATTTTGCTGCTTGGTTGTTGGGGGTCGGCCTTGCTACCTTGGTCGGACGCAGTTCGTCCGACGTCATAACTTCCCGACGTGCATAGATTATCGCGACCCTTGTTTCGGTTGGGAAACCGATTGAAGAATGGGGTACAGACGTAATCATGTTGAAATCACCTTGGGATTCTCTCCCAAGGAGCACGTCATATCTGGAAGTATGAGGTAAAACCATGAAGTTTACCTCTTCTGTTCGTGTGTGCCTTCCGCTGGTGAGGCGCACAGGAAACATAATTTGGCCAAGGGGAAAGACAGTTTCCCCTGCGAACCCGGCCAACAGGTAATCCACTGCTTGCAACCGATCTTTGTCTTCCTGATCGAACTAGTTGAAGCATTGCTCATATATGATATCGGAAGTATTGCCCGGGTCGATGAATAGTCGCTCGGTGCAGTAATGAGCTAGTTGGTTGGTGATGACGACGGACCGTCTGTCGCGCGGACCGCCTCGGACTTTTGGGAAGACGACTTGCTCGTCTTTCCAGTCATTGTCCGGTCTTCTCGCCGCCTTGCGCGGCCTTCCCTTGCCTCCGTTGATCATATGGGTTGAAGCCACATGCGTGGTCTTCTTCCCTGAGGAGGTGCCCTCGCCATGGGGGGTGATGCGTTTGGTGGCTTTTTGCCCACCGGGCAACAAGTGCTGCAGTTTCCCCTCCTTTAGGGCTCGCTCAATCTCCAGTCGGAGACTGATGCAGTTGTTTGTTATGTGGCCCGAGTCCTTGTGATATTCACAACAGAGAATGAGATCTTGATTTTTCTTGGACTTCATTGGTTGGGCAGGTCGCAGGGATTGTGCGTTCGTAAGAAGGACTTCACTTGGCGACCTAGTAATCTCGGTCCAGTTGCGGTCCCGAGATTCTTTCTTTGACGCCCGGTTGTCTCGTTGGGCGTTAATTGTTGCCCTTGCGTCAAACTGGTTGAGGCGCGTGAAATAAGGTTTGGAATCGCTGCCGATTCCCTGCGTCCCGGTTACGCTTATTGTTGCGATTGGGCTCGTAGCGGGAGGTTTAACCTTCCGTTTGGGGCTGTGCCTTTGTGAGGTGCGGTTTAAGGGACCGCTGAGTCTAGGCGTATGTCTTGACCGCAGTCATGACATCTTCCCATTTTTTTGGCAAGCCGTCTTTGCCAGAGATAGTCATAATCATCTGCTCATCCCTAACAGCTTTGATGAAGTGGTTACGTGCCATTTGGTCAGCCACGTCGCCTATCTCTAGGCATTCTTTATTGTATCGGACGAGGAATGCTTCGAGAGATTCGCCGTCCCAGTGCCAGATATTCATGACGTCCATCGTATCACGTACGTGACGTCACTACTGGCTGAAATGTGCGAGAAACTTTGCATGGAGTTCCTCAAATGAGGCCAGTGATCCTACTAGCAAAGAATCGAACCAAGCCCTGGCCAGACCTGTGAGGGTCTGCGGGAAAAAATGACACCAGGTGGGCTCGTCCCACCTGCCGTTGCACCCTGCGCCCATGAAAATATTCATGTGATCGTCCGGGTCGGACGAACCGTTGTATTTCCCAATATTGAATGGGAATTTTGTGGTGGTGACATGGGCGTGTGCGATTCTTGGGGCGAATTTAGAGTTTTCCGCCGCGGCTCTTGGCCTGTAGGGTTGGTTCTCGGGGCGCTTTGCAGCGCGGAGGTATGTATTCCAGGGTTGAGTGGGAGGGGAATAGTTGCGTCCTCCCAGTCTACTGCTGGTGGCATGAGAATCTCCGCAATATGTATGGTCGTCCAGGTCGGTATGGCCATACCCTTCGTGATGGGGCTGCGGTCCGAGCCGGCTTTGAATGCCGGAGCCTCGATGGGCTGTGGACTGCCGTCTATTACCGCCTTGAGGGCCTAGGCGGCTTTTTATTGGGCCTCTGGCACGAGATCCATATGAGGAATCATCCTCATCGAGCGTGCGGACCTCGCAATAAGAGGATCCGCGGTCTTCCCGCCTGCTTCGGGAAGCTGGGCGGGAAGAAGTCCTGCCGTCGTATTGTAAAACACGACTCGCAGGGGTATGTGGTGCCGGGGTAGGGCCGGTAGATACCTGCGCATCAGCGCAAGCTCTGTTGTATGTTGCTGCCAGCAGGGTTGTTTGCTGGTCATACCAGGTATAAAGGTTCATGCCCGAAGGGATCACAGCTGCGTACTGTGAAAGGTCGTGTCCAAACGTAAGGGATGCGCCCCCTTGCGTTGACGTGCCAATGTGGCCAGGGTTTGGGACTGGAGGAGCGTTCCTCGCAGGCCCTGAGTTGGTGGGATGTAGGTTATCCCCAATAGTGTTATTTGGACGATCAGACATGATCTTTTGAGAGGGAGAGGGATGGTAAAAAGGTGCTAAGGGTAGCGGTGGGCGCCAATGATGAAACAATGGTTAACCGGGCAGGGTTAACTCACTGGTCTCGTCAAGAAGGGTTAATCCCTTCCTCTCGAGGATCGCTGGCTGGGTCGCCTGCTGGTTGATCTCCTGCACAAGGAAACAAACCGTGACTCGTAACAAGGAGGATGGGGTGGGGGGTGCTCCTTGTTACCACTCTCCAGCGTGAGAATCAGTAATTTGCTTGGGAAGCAAAGTATGATAGTAGTAGTAGTGAGAGAGTTGTCAAGAGATACCTCAAACCTGGTTTGTGGTTGGTATTTATAGCCGAGGAGTGAAGGAGGAGGTGGATGGATAGACTGACGGCATGCTGCACCTTTGCAGGTGTGTCAGACATGTCGGCCGTGGAGGTGACGCCACGTCAGTCTGTCGCTTACGTAGTCCTGACAGGCGGCTGCCATTGGTGCTACTTGCTCTGTGGTGTCAGTCCCACTTGCTGAGTGCACAGGATGCGGTGCAAGCCGCATCGCTGTTCGGGGTAACTGTAGATCTTTCCGCGTCTCACTCTTCGATCAAGAAATACGCGAGATGCGGTGCTAGGCCGCATCGTCGTCTATGGTGACTGTTGCTGTTATCCAGCTTCCCTGTATTGATAGAAGTGTTCACTAGATGCGGTGCTACGCCGCATCGCTGTGAATACTTCTGTTTTCATACACCAGATGCGATGCCATGCCGCATCGCTCTATCGTTCTCATATTCCAGGTAACTCCTCCATCCTTGGGTAGATAATTCAACTGCTGTGTCTGCGTGTTCCGCATGGACATAGGTAGGTTGTTAGCTAGTGGGGGTTTTGATAAGGGTAATGGCCACTCGCGGTCGTGCTGACGCGAGATCTGGGACCATACCCCTTCACATATATACACATAATACTTTGTCATACGTGACATATTTAATATTAGTACAACTATATAAAAAAATAATTATTTATATATATATATTTATGTGTTTTGAAGGTTACCTCTGGACTACACCTTATTCTGTCTAAATACAATTATTTTATTTGTGAACCAACAATTTTGTCTAGTTTGACCCAAACCAATTGTGAACCGAACAATGTTACATGGATAATTAGTAGTAACTAATTTTTGTTTTTGTAATAAATGCATGTTTCTTACTTCATATGTGATGCAAATCATTAAAATTAATGGTAAATTTGCCAATTATAAGATTATCCGTGAATACAAAAAGTTGTGTTTAAAGAGTCAAATTATATTGTATGACATGACACCAAATGTTATATCAGTTGTTGGCATCTTTTTTATATGGCATTTATATATATATATATATATATAGGGTAGGGTTCCAGCGTGAACAACCTCCCAAGAGTGAACTGCGTGAACAGATCTGGACCCTTGATTTCCTTTTTATTTGTTAAGGGTAGGATTGTAATTATATAAAAAATTAGATTTAAATCATTATTTTAATAATTGAATTAAGTTACATCTTTCCTAATTTAAATTCATTATCCACATTATGTTTTATTTATTAATAAGATAATTATCAAAACAAACAACAAATCACCATATTTCAATTTTAATTTTTATTTCAGATTCATCACCAGAATTCGAATTTTGATTTTTAAGATCCACGTAACCTTCATATTTCAACGGTATACACATGTGTACTTGGATATAAATAGAACAGTACACATGTGTACTCAGCATCGTACATATGTGTAAATAGCTACATAATACATACATTGAAACAATACCTGTAAAACTATTTTATATTTAACAAATTACAAGTTCCATAATATTTTTCAAACCAAACAAAAAAACATATAATTACAAGTTCTAGTTTCGTAAAAACAATAAACCCAACATAATCGAAAAAACAAAAACCATAATCTTTTACAACTATTCGCCACGTTGTATGCTGAATCATCCTTATCGACCAAGCAAACAAACATATGTGAATCATCCTTATCGACCTCATACATGAATCATCCTTATCGACCTTCCATCTCCACTTTTCTCGTTAACGACATCTCCTAAAATAGCACAAAAAAACTCAGCAACTAATACTTTGCATAATTCACAAGTGTACTTCTTTGACCCCCAGAAAAAATCCGAGATGACGGGGGTTGCCCGAATCGAACCAAAACAGAATATGCATACTACGAACCGAACAAACATAACCACTTCCACTTTCGCCACTTGCCGTCGCCTGCCGTTCGCCATCGAGACCCGCCGCCGCTGCCGACATCGCTACTCCTTCTCCGTAGGAACTGATATAAAATTGAAAGAAATTGTTGAATAAAATTGAATAATAGAGATTTAAATCTGAAACTGCTATAATTTAGGAATTGATATATTCGAGAACTTATGGAAACTATTCAATTTCCCTGGTTTGAATTCTATGATGGTGTAATTACACATGTACCCTTATTCATTTAATTAAAGAGTAACAATTAATCAATTAATTACCATCATGCCATTCAATTTAATAATCAAGATCATAAAAATCAAGGGCCCAGATCAGTTCACGCAGTTCACGCTGGAGAAATTGTTCACGTTTGAACCTAATCCTATATATATATATATATATATATGTGTGTATATATATATATAATATATATATTTACATTAATTGACGGTGAGTGATAACCATATCGTATTATATGGTAGCTAAGACATATACACGCAATACTTAGTCACACGTGACATGTTTAATAATTATGCAAGTATATAACAAAAATAATTATTTCTCATGTTTCATTACCTAAATATCTATCTTTATATGTTTTGAAGGTTACCTCAGGACTCCACCCTATTATGTCTGATATACAATTGTTTGTGTGAAACTAACTATGTTGTCTCTTTTCACACAAACCAATTGTAAACCGAACAACGTTTTAAGGATAATTATTTGTAATTAATTTTTTATAAGATATGCATTTTCTCACTCCATGTGTGATGTAAATCATTAAAATTCATGGTAAAATTGCTAACAATAAGAGTTATCGATGAATACAAAAATATGTGTTCAAAGAGTTAAATTATGTTGTATGATATGACCCAGTGTCATATTAGTTATTAGTTATTGGCTTCTTTTTATATATAGGTTTATATATTTTTAACATACATTAACGGTTAGTGATAGGCAACTCACATTATATATATATATATATATATATATATATATATATATTATATGATAACTAAAAGCCTTAAACAAATATACACATAATACTTAGTCACACAGGACATATTTAATAGTTATACGAGTATATCACAAAAATAATTACCTCTCATGTTTTATTATCTAGATATCTATCTTTATGTGTTTTGAAGGTTACCGCTTGATTGCACCTTGTTCTTTCTAAAATACGTTTTTTTTAATCCAACTATTCTATCTATTTTCACGCAAACCAATTGTGAAGCGATCAACGTTTTAGGGATAATAAGATGTAATTAACTTTTTATTTTTTAGTAAATGCATGTTTCTCACTCTATCTGTGGTAGAATTCATTAAAATCCAAAGTAAATTTGCCAATATTAAGATTGATGTGTTCAAAGAGTTAAGTTATATTGTATGAGATGACATTAAATGTTATATCGGTTATTGGCCTTTATATATATATATATATATATATATATATATATATATATATATATATATATATATAACAAGATTTAATAGTTAGTGATAGCCACATCATATTATATGATTGCTAAAAATTATTTTTCACTACTACCCAAATATTAGTATTGTGGAGAATTCACAAACATAACATTAATATAACTTTATTGCTGTCATGAAACAATTAACATGGTCAAATTTCTTACTCCCATGATCCTCTATACACCCATGATGGATCATCATATGGTTTAAATTCTTTTGATAAATAATACCCATCTTGTTTTAATAGCCAATAAACATTTATTGAATCAGCACTTGAGCCATCAACATTTTTTGAAACATCTTCGTCATAAACATGAAAATGTGCCGATCTTGAATTATCGGCAAAATCTCCGGTGAAAAGAGTATTTCCAAAAAAAATTTCACAGAAATGAAAATCATACCAAAGATTTAAAGTGATGTTGTGATGGCCGAGATCGTCGTCTCCGGATTTCACATGAACATCGATTGTTGAATCTGGGATTCCGTTGAATATATAAACGGTAACAGAACTGGTGAATAGACAATCGGCAATGACAAAGCATGTGAAATAGCTCAATACAATGAAAAGGGAACAAAGCATCTTTGTAACGGAAATGCTCATTTTTTCAAGCTTTGAAAAGTGAGTATTCTAATGTGTTGCTCTACATATGCATTTATATAGAATGCATGTATAAAAAAATGTATTTTAGTCTAAAATGTATTTTAGTCTAAAAATGTATTTCGACGAATGGGGTGGTGGTCCATTGGCAAAGGCAAAACCTTTAAAACACCTAGATTGGGAAGGGGAAGGTTTTGGGTTCAAGTCTCACAGACTACAGGTAATTAAAGAAATTAGCCGTTCAAAAAAAAAAAAGATCCTTGATTACATCATTTAATGACTAATATCAATTTGGTAGCATTTCAATAATTAAATGGTAGTTTGTAAAAGGCAAAAGGAAAACGATAGATTTGACCTCTTCTGTTGGCTTTTTTTTATAAAAAATTAAATACCAATTTTACTAATATTTAAAACTCAAATAACTTTTATATACTTCACTTTATTTTTATTAATTATACCATAAATCGAGCGTGTTTTGTTCTTTTTAATATATGAATAATATTGATATTGATTTACTTTTTATAAAGATTTTTTTTTAAATGCAACACACTACACGAATAATTATTTTGTTATACCATTTTAATTTTATACGATGTTGTTACGTACAAAGGTCCATTTATGAATGCATATTTTTTTTGACGACATAAAAGCACAATGTAAAATGGGATAGTAGCACCATATTTATCGTAATTAAAAACGCATTCAAGACCTAGGCACGTAACATCACAACGTAAAATGGCATAACAACAAAAAAAACTTACTTTTTATAAAAACATTATATCAATATTATTATACATATATCAAAGAGAAAAAGAAAATGTTCGATTTTATGGTATATATATATATGTTAAAATAGTGAATTACTTAATTGAGATTTTAAAAAAATGTGGACATGTAAATGAGCACAAATATCCTTGCCCATATAAAACCCTCGTAAGTACACGTGTTGGCTCCTCATTGCTACTTACGCTATATAAAAGGAGTCGTTCATATGTGTGTGAGAGAGAGAGAGTGAGATTTACAAGCTTTGAGTATCATGTTTTCGTTATATTACCTGTCATATATCATTATTAAAAAGACATATAATAATTTTGAATACGATTTTCTATACTAAGTGAGTTATATTTGCTTTTCAATAAATCAAAATGTTTATTTCAACTGGTCAATGATCATTTAGTTTTGTTACAATAAAGCTATAAATAGTTAATGAATGCATGTGTAAAGTTAATTTATTTATTTGTATCTCTTTAAGATATTTTGTAGAACGAAAGTACTCATATAGAGATGATATTCTAGATGAAGATTATGATATGTTCAACAATGAAGCTGTGAAAGAATTGACGAAGAAAGTCGGTGAACTGGAGAAAGATAAAGCTAAAGCCGAAGCTGAAAGGGATGTGTTAAAGAAGCAGGTTGAGGAGTTGATGAAAGTCAACGAAGAAATCAAGACTGTCATGATAAAGCAACAAGAAAAGCTAAAGAAAGTGAAAGATGGAAATCATGACAACTCACAACTATTTGAGATTCTTTCGGCAGAAAATGTTGAGATGCGTGAGAAGATGAAGAATCTCCATGAGGTGAATCAAACTCTAAATCAGCTTTTGAGCGAGGAAGCTCTCCAAATAGATCAGCAAAAGATGTATTCTTTGGTAGTGACGATTCAGGATCTTCAGGAATAAGTTGATCTTTTGGTGGTGGAGGTGTAGCTGCTTTAAACCCTGTGATTTTAACATAATCATCACCACCTGTTTTCTTTTGAACTTCAAACTTAGTAACACTTTATGATTGAACCTCTGGAGCTTTTGGAGCTTCAACACTTTGAGCCTTTTCAGCTTCTTGAACCTTTGAAGATGTAACATGCTTCTCGCTCTTTCCATCTTTATCTTTAGGCAATGTAGCACTAGTTTTCTTTGCGCGTACATTCCTAGGAATCACTCCACTTTGGACTGCTTTTCTCTTTTTCCTCAGCTTCTTTTGTTCATCAATGGATGGAGTGTAAGTAAAATCTTCTTCATCAGATCCTTTCTGTTTCTTTGTTGGCTTCTTTTACAACTAAGCCTTGCCTCTTCCAAGTGTTGTAGGATCCAGTTCTGACTCTGTCTCAGTAGACTCATCATCAAATTCGCTTGAATCATCATGAGCAACACCTTCAGGCTCTGTAGCTTTGACACTTTCAGCTTGAACACTTGAACTTTGATCTTTCTGAGCAGCAACTTCCTCATTTCTCTGTAGAAAGCTTTCAAGAGAATGTTTCAGTAGATCAACTCCTTGTTGAATAACTTCAGATGGATCCAACACTGGCTCGTCCACCAACCTTTGTTGTGGTTCTTTAGAAGACCCTGCAAAACAAGCATTGACAAATTCATTAGAAACATATAACAATTTAAAGTTCTAACTACCTTATGACTCCCACTTTCACTATACCCTTTACAACAATCTTCGGTGCTGGCTCCTTAGGAATAGGAACTACAGGGGACGTCTTCGGTGTTCTTTTCCTCTTCCCATCTTTCACAAACCACCATCTAGTTTTCTTCTCAACTATTCCACTCATCTTTTCATCTCTATTCTCGTGTCTCCACTTATCATTTTCTGGAGCTACATAAGCTGGTTTGCTAATTCTGCATATCATTCCCTTAGCATTGGTTTCAGGTCCTTTAGTCAATCTAGTTATCGTTTCAGGTGTCATGTTCCTTAGACCCAGCACATCGTTAAAATCCTTTGGAATGTCTTTAAATTGATCATCAATGATCATCATGATGAACCTTGGATGCATGATGTACTTTCCACTTCCAGCCTTGATATTTTCTTTCAAGTATTCAAAAATCACTTGTGAAACAATGTATGGCCTATTTAGCACTAGACATGTGATTATGTTCATGATATAATAAGATGTTTCATCGTATGCTCCCTTCCTGTGTGATAAGGCATGAACCACACAGTGGATCATGAACTTTAAGAATGACTGAACATTGTTTTTCCCATTTTTCCATTTACGTGCCCCGTGAATCCCATCCTGCACCATAATCCTTTGCATAAACATTGTTGGTGCATGTTTGTGACAACAGCTTGGATTTGGTCTTTGGATATCTTGTAATTGGTTAAACGATAAACAGTTAGCGGGTTTAGCTTTGTAATAGTTAGTTGTAATGTTTGGGCTAACTAAACCTAAAGAATTGGGTGATGGGGGGTGAATTGGGCCTGTCCCATTTGCAGCCCATGATGTTTGACCTAGCCCAGTTGTAAACCTTGTATTATATAAACAAGGTTAGACATTAGGGTTTAGGTTAATCAGTCAATTAGCCAAAACAGTTGTGAGAGATAAAATTTCGTGAGAGCTCCTACAGCTTGGAGAAGAATGACAAGCTGCTAGATGCTTTGCCTACTAAATGGGATATCTACACTCTAATGATTAAGGGTGAAGCAGATTATGAAACAAAAGAGCTTGTAGAGGTGGTAGGAAAGTTGAGAGTATATGAGCTCAGCATGAAGAAGAAAGATACTGGATATGATCAGGTTCAAGATCCGGCGGTTTACAATGGGCTTACATCTTCTTCATCTCACAACGCTTCTAGCGACTCTGCTACTGCGTTTTTATCATGTGAAAATGAGCAGGTTATGGTGAATCAGGATGGTGATGTGTGTTTTGTTGCTGCTTCAGGAGGATCATCAGGAGTAAAGAAATCGTCAGCTTCTAAGCATAGTAGTAGTGCTAAGTCAATGCCAATGAGTGTGAAGTCAGCTGAAGAGCATCTGGCTCTAGTTGCTTCGTTTGTGGCTTCTTATGAAAACTACATTCAGGGAAAGATATCTGATCCTGCTACTTTAGATGAAGACTATGATCAGATTGACCCTGATGATCTTGAGGAGATGGATTTGCAATGGCAGATGGCCATGATTTATAGGCGTGTGAAAAGGTTCATGAACAGAACAGGAAGGAAGTTTGTGGGAAGAAGTGTTGGTTTCGACAAGACCAAAGTAAGGTGCTTTAATTGTCAAAGTTATGGGCATTTTGCTAGGGAATGTCAGAAACAAAAGCAAGAAAATTCGAGTCAGAGTTCAAACAACAGGAATGCATCAAACAACTCTAGCTCAAAGGCATTGATCTCTACTGCAAGAGAGGGTTCATATGATTGGAGCATTCATTTAGAAAATGATGGGAATGTCACTCAAGCATTCATGGCAGAGATTACTCCAATCGATGATGGTGAAGCTAAAGTAGATGATGCTGAAGTGAAAGTGGATGCTGAGGTGAAGGTAGAGAATAAAGCTGAAGAAAAGAAGGTTGATCAGAGAACAGGTGCTGAAGATGAAAAACAAAAGTCTGAACATGAAAGAGTAGCTGAGGAAAAGGATGCTAAGTATAAACAATTGGAAGCTCAGCTTGCAGCTCTAATGGCCAACCTTGACAAACAAACAGGAGAGGTAAAATCTAATTCTGTGTGTTTAAAATGTCGTGAATTACAGGGTGAGGTTGACAGGTTGTCTGCACAAAACAAAAGTTTGGTAAGCGAGATGTCTAACATTAAAGAATCAAACTTTTTTGCTAAAAGAAATGAAACGTCATACTTGAAGAAAATAAAAGGTTATGAAAGTGAAATTGAAGCCGTAACCTGCAAATTAAATGAAAAACTTCAAGTCATAGACTTAGCTCATGACATGATGGCTGAGAAAACAAAAGAGATTTCTGATAAAAACAAAGAGTTGTCAGATGCTCAACTCAGAATTGTTGAACTTGAAAAGAAATTGGGTCAATTCAGGGATTCTACTTTTGTTATGAAACATATGATGGGTGGGTTAAAGAAGAGTAATGACAAGACTAGTGTGGGATTCCAAGGCTTTAATGAAGTCCCACCTCCTCTTAGTCATGATTATTCATTCCTACCTGAAGAAGATGAGCTAACAAAGTTTATGTCAACAGCACCAAGTAGTTCCACAGCAAGTCGAGGTGATGAGTCGTGTGATGATGCTAAGAAGAATGATAACAGCAAACCAGCTTTGAAAAAGAAAACTTCACATCCTAAGAATAAGAATCCAACTGTTATTAAACAGATTAATTTTGTTCAAGGAAGTGACATGAAAAACGAAACAGCTGTTATTGAAAATGAATCTAATGTAGAGTTTGCTAAAAACAAGAACAAAGAAAATTCTGAAACTAAGCAAACTGAACCAGATTCTTCTAAAGCATCATCATCAAAGCCTGAATCTAGTTCAAAGGCTTCAGATAAGAAGTCTTCGAAGAGGATGTCGTGCTTCAAATGTCACACCAAAGGACATGTAGCTAGCTACTGTCCTAACAAAAGGAATGAAGCACAAGTGGATGAGAGGAAGAGAGAGAAGTCACCAGAGAAAAGTGGTGATAAGCAGGAGAGAGAGTCAAACTCTCCAAAGAAATCTGCTCCTAAGCAACCAGAGAAAGTTGTTGTTGGTGTGGATAAGGCTGAAAAAGGAACTCCACAAGTTCCTCGTTTTCAAAGAAATCAACCTAGATTTCAGCCTAGATCTCCACCAGGCAGATTTGAGAGACGTAGAAGCAATTCACCAAGAATGAACAACCAAAATACAAATAATTTCAGAAGTCAAGGTCAATATCAAAATCGATACCAAAATAATGGTGGTCGAACTTTTTATAACAATGGCTTTAGAAATTACAACAATAATGCTTCTTGGAATCAAAATTCAAGGTTTCAAAATCAAAATTTCCAAAGGTCAAATTGTCCAAACACACATAGGAACCCTCATGACCAAAGACCTAGTGGAAATCAAAATCAAATTCCAACAGGTCTGAGATCCAAGACTCCAGTTAGGAGTAATGGATATTGGATGGATGTTCCAGTGGTTGGTGAATTTGGACGACCCAAGACCATTAAGGCTTGGGTCCCCCAATCTAACCAATTTCTTAAGTTAGTGTGTGCAGGAGCTGCTAAGGAGGATTATCAACTTATGTTGATAGTGGCTGCTTCAGGCACATGAAGGGGGGTGTGAGATTGATGATTGATATATATTAAATGATTTAATTTGTGGTTCAAAGTGCTGAGTCGACACCGAAGATAACCTGGCAGATCTTTATACTAAAGCATTTGACAGGGCTCGCTTTGAACACTTAGTCGAACTCAACGGGATGAGGAATCCTGAATAACTGGTTTTTCATAAGAATTTTTGTAAATAGTTTACTGCTTTTTCTAAAAAATCAAAAATACAAAAAAAATTGAAAAATAAAAAACATAAAAAAAATAGAAAATCCAAAATGAGTTATCACTGTGTGAAAAAGAAGAAATGATAGTACATCAGCAAGTTAGACTGTCACACTGAAATTGAACCAAAATTGCTTAAGTGTGATAGCAGCTTCATTATACGATGTACTAGTAGGCAAAAAGCATGAAATAATCAACTTACCAATGTGATATAAACTTAAATGAACTGAATATGAGTGGGGAACGCATCAGTGGTGTATGGTTTAATGACCTAAATTCTTGCGTTGATAGATTGCCAAAATCTGAAGTTTTGGGTCGTTATACTGTTATACTGTTATTTCATCTAGGGATATCTTGGATGTCTGTCTGTTAGAACTAAAATTGTACATGACCCCAGGAAAGAAAGTCACTTGGAATTAGCTCATTTCTATTTGAATGTCTGTATGTGTCCCGATACACACAATTTTGATCTGATTCTGAAATCTTCTCTGAAAAAAGTCGTGTACCTCCTCTGCTGCATCCAGATATATGCTGACCTGGAGGTGCTAGGCAACGACAGCTTCTGCTGCATCCAGATACATGCTGACCTAGCTGTACGTTGTCGCGCTATAGATCTAATACACCCGAAAGAGGCCCTCAAGTGCCCAAAAGAAACCCAAGAAACCTATATCAAACTGAGAAAATCTCATTTGATCTGTATATTATACCATCTCTACTAACGATCTATTCTGTTCTCTTCTCAACCTATTCCCAGTTAAGATTTCAGAAATCTGGATTGGACTTGTGATATATGTGGTAGGGAAGATACTTGCATGATAGAGTGTGTTGTTTATATTTCCAGGATTTGATTTGTATTTATTTGGGTGTTCATAGTTAAGCAATCAAAACATGATAAAACAGTTTATATGCAGACCTAGACACAGTCAGGATATCTTAAAGGATGACATCAGTATACTCACCTACTACGATGAATCTTTGTGCATACCTTGATCGTGGGGGTATATCCTGAAGTGGGACACGCTAGTATATCAGTATTAAAATTACCTTAACATATCATACGGTAATGGTACTTGAAATGTTCATGTGTTTTGTTTAAGTGGACAAAAATACTGGTAATCGTCTTGGACTGCTTTTCACGAAAAATTAAATAAAGAATTATCTAATTGTGTGAAACAGTTTGATTGTGCTGATATGATTTTCTTACCAGTGATTCTCACAAAAATAGAGTGTTTATTGCTTTTGTATTTACTTGCTTTCAGAAAATATAAAAATCCAAAAAATAGTGTCTTTTTCTGTTTAAATTCTTAACGTACGGAAAACTGTTATTCTTGGAGGAATTGTTACCGATAGGGGGAGACGGTGTTAGAAAGTGAGTTCAAAATTTTCAATCAGGCAGGTTCTTGTGTGTTGAACAAAAAGTTTTGCGTGTTGGTGATAAGTTGAAAAAGCTTAATCTGTGATACAGTTTAACTGTCTCTTGAAAAATAATAATTTATTTAACTTTGTTGAAGAATTCTTATGGTTTCTCGAGATGTTTGTTTTATAGTATACAAATTGAAGCAGTTTGTTGCTGAGAAGTTGCTGTGAAGTGTGAAGATGAGAGTTTGATTGGATGCATGGTAGAACCTCCTTTCTATATTGCAGACAAGATTGAAGAGTTTGAAGATTGCTGTGCAAATGCTAAACTGGAGTTTACTCAAGTGCTAACGTGTTGAAGATTTGGTGATTGGATGCATCAGCTTAGGGGGAGTCTGTTGCTGACAGTTTGTTGCTGACAGAAGCTATTGAAGCTGAAGCTATCCAAAGACCAAAGACAGTGCAAGACTACTTGAAGATTGCAAGAAGACCGAAGACAAAGTTTTAACTCAAGACAAAGTTTTTATGAAGCTATTGTCAAGGGGGAGTTTGTTGGTGCATGTTTGTGACAACAGCTTGGATTTGGTCTTTGGATATCTTGTAATTGGTTAAACGATAAACAGTTAGCGGGTTTAGCTTGGTAATAGTTAGTTGTAATGTTTGGGCTAACTAAACCCAAAGAATTGGGTGATGGGGGGCGAATTGGGCCTGTCCAATTCGCAGCCCATGATGTTTGACCTAGCCCAGTTGTAAACCTTGTGTTATATAAACAAGGTTAGACATTAGGGTTTAGGTTAATCAGTCAATTAGCCAAAACAGTTGTGAGAGATAAAATTTCGTGAGAGCTCCTACAGCTTGGACGAATTTGAGTGTGTTAGGGTTTTGGATTGATTGTAATTCGTGAGATTGATAATCAATAGAAAACCCGGTTTGAAAGTGATTGCTGATTTCTGTTTCCTACACGTTTTCTGCTGTATTCTGATCAAGAGGATTCCGCACTCTTGATTGGAAAGACGATTCTGTGAAGATCCATACACATCAAGGGGACCTACAAACGTTCTGGAATAGTGGTAGGATCGTCATCATTATCTCCTAGTTCCAACACACGTCTAAGATCATCAACATTGAACTTTATTTCTATGTCTACATCCTTTCCATTTTTATCCTTCTTCCTCACAGCAGAACAAATCATCTTATCTTTCTTTTCATACCTTGCTGAGTTCCAAAATCGTCTCACATAATATTCATAAACTACTGTTTTGTCAGTTAAAGCCTTGGCAATCTTGCTTTCTCTTAAAAACTTAGCTATAACCTCAACCACAGTTTTGTCTGTATAAACTACATCTAGTAGACAATATATGTTGTGTTACTTGTCCCAATCAGAACCTTTTCCCTGCAAAAATATTCTTGTTAATCATTTGCACAAAGTTTAAGACATAAAGATGAATGATGAAGATTTTGAAATCCTCAAATTTTTTCTAACTCTGGAACACTCTCTATGTGCTAGTACTGAGGATCGAATGGTTGTCCGATCGGATTGCTGCCCGATCGGATTGCCATCTTGTGTAATGAAGAAGTCAACATGGTCAACATGCATTTTAATCGGATACCAACTCGATCGGATTGCCACCCGATCGAGTTGCCACTCGATTCATGTGACAAGCTAGCAAAACCTTTGACCAGTCAACCTTATGAGAGTGAATGTTATGAATAGGATGACCACCCGATCGGATTGCCACCCGATCGGGTTGCCACTTGATTCTTTGCAAATTTGAAACACTTGAATTGTTTTGTCGTTTAGTGGTTTTCCGATCGGATTGCTGCCCGATCGGATTGCCACTCTATTCATGAGCAATGAATGAATGGTGAATGAAATGCATTTGGAACGAGTTGCCACCCGATCGGATTGCCACCCGATCAGTTGCCAAACATTCCAAGCAACTGTTAAACATTTGAAGGCACAAATTACAGGGTAACTTATCTAACAATTAAAGCAAAGACTTCTAGGCACAAACACTTAGAAAAATTATCAAATCATCATGCATAGAATTAGGTGGTCACCCGATCGGATTGCCACCCGATCGGGTTGCACCTCGTTCCAAGAACAGTTGAAGAACATCTTGAATAAAATATATATGAACATCAAAATTTTCTAAGGCAAAACATCAAATTGAACATAGATCTATGTAGAGAATCTAAGCGCGATCAAAACCCTGTGTTCATCAAGTTCTATCTCGGCCTAATCAGTAACTAGTTTGACAAACACCTAACCAATAGCCGACTCGTTCTAACATCAGATCTGTAGATTCTAACAAGTTATGGCAAAAATTAAAACGGTAAACTTGTAGATCTAATTATTGCAATCAAAACCTAGTGCTCAGATTTCATCAAAACAACTTAAAATTATCTAGATCTAACAATGAAGGTCTGAACAGATGACGTCATCAAGAACAGATAACAAAAACATCAATTTAATCAGTTTAGATCTTGAAAAACTTACCTTTGTCATTGAGAAGGTTGTGCAAACCAACAATCTAATGATTTGTGCAAAGAGAAAGTGTGAAAATCAAAGTCAGATAGCAAGAGTGTGAGAGAGAATAGTATGGTCGCTCGAATGAGTTGAAAAGTTTGACTTGAATCATTGACCATCTATTTATAGGGGACCTTGAATCGGATTGCTGCTGCCCGAGCCAAGCACACCTCTTTGACTTGTAAAACCTTTGACCTTTTGTCTTTTTGACTTTTTGACTATTTTCTCAGATTTTATCAGTTTTTAGAAATCCACTTAAGTATCTAGGTCCAAGTTAATGACCCTAGGTACTTAATTTGCCGACCAAGTCCAACTTAGTGACCTTGGTTGACCCAAAACAAAGCACACTGACGTTTTGTTCAATCTTTTTCAAACATTTTTATGAAAAATTACAAGTTTCAACTTAATGAACTTGCATTGACTTTGCATTTTATCAGGTTTATCATGATAATCTCCCAACCCATCTGTCCAGCTCAGAAACTTCCTGCATCTGCTTCAAAACTGCGAGTCTGAAGATCAGCTTTCCACTTTGGTTTGTTGATATTCGCTAATTTACACATATTTTAGTCCCCCATTTTATCCCCATTTTATGCGTTTTCGGCCGTTAAACCGTCATCCGGATACTTAATCAAGTATACTTTTGTTTACAGGCCTAAATAAGCATACCAGACAAGATGATAGTGAAAACGAGGACTTTACGGACAAAACGACAAAGCTGCGGACATTCTGTTAGAAAATTGACCTGGGCAAGTGGAACGGTCGTGCCATCTGAGGAACGACCGTGCATCTCCGACAAACCAAGATCAGCCGGTGATGAACGACCAATGCAACAAGGCGTTCAAGATAATCCCGGTGACGCACGGTCGTGCCATTCCTTGCACCCCGTGCGGATCCGATGATCAGCTAATTGCCGGTGATGAACGACCAGTGCTGCAGTCCGTGCAACAAGATCCCGGAACCGCACGGTCGTGCCATCTGAGGAACAGTCGTGCGAGACCGAAGACCAGTCAACTCTGCTGATGTCATGAACAGTAACTCCAATAATGCATAAAGTGAACGGTCGTGCGTTCGGTGCACGACCGTGCGACAGCGAAAAAAATATAAAAAGCGAACAGAAGCATTCTGTTCGTAACTCTGGAATTTTGGAGAGCTTCACAGGCGATTTTCAGGCTCCGGAAGCATTAGCTTTAGCCCGGATTCAAGCCACATTGTTCGGTTTAGCTCGATTACTATCCGGATTCTCATTCTTATGCTTGTTTATGGTTTGGTTTCTTAAATCTTCCCATAATTTTGTTAAGTTTCAAGCATTGAGATTGATTGTTTATGTATTATTGTAGCCTTTGGGCAAAAACACAACAATTCCTTGCTTGATTATAGCCATTAGTATGTTAATCTTTGTTTGTAATGACATTTTGAAGTATTTTCTATGATTATCTTTGATGATTAGTTTGCAACCTTGTTATTGATATTGATTTCTTGATTATAAGTAATTGTGTTGGATGATTGGTACTTGGTTAGTTGAGATAGTCGAAAAATGAAGCTGAATTAATCATGTATTAGTAAACTTTTAACTTGGTTAACTAGTTTAACTTGGTTAAAATGTGGGCACCATGATATTAGAAATGGTTAGTGGTTTAATAAAATGTAATTATTGTTAATCAAGAAAGCTTGCCCTCACGGAAGGACTCTAACAGGTTAGATGGTGTTGTTATGAATTCTTGCCATGATTTGTTAGCTTAGTTAGTAGTTTCGGCCAAAATTGCTATCTTGGTGAATTCGTGTGCAAGATTTGTAAAATGAACTCGGTTGTGATTTAATCTAGTTTATGCTTGTCTCGGTGGTTGCATTGTGTTTATCTGTGTCGCTTTCCTTGATTAAGTGAGGTTAGAAAACTCCTAACGGATGACTAACTTATTTTTAGGAGATTTTTGTAGACATTAATCAATTACACGTTAAAGAACAATTTTAGGTGGTTAAAGTGTGTTTATCCTTCTAACTTTCCGAATGATTGTCATGTTAGGATTCCCGAAAGGGATACTAATTATCTTAAATTGGAAAATTGACCGAATGCTTCTTGTGCCAAAACCGACTTAGTTGACATGCTTTGGTTGTACATTAAGCAAGGCTATCTATCTATTTTAGTTCTTGAAATCTACTATGTTTTATAAGTATGTATTTATGCTTACTTTAGTTTAGTAAAATCAAACAACTTATGTTTTTACTGGTAGTTTAGTGACAAAGGTCTAGTATTATTTCTCCGCCCATTTTCGTGGATTGATACTTGGTTCTTACCGATACTTTATTACATATATGACGGGGTACACTTGCCTCTTTCGTGTGTGTTTTGATGTAAAAGTAATAGTCACTTTTATAAATTTAAAACCAAATCGTGTGTAATTTCATTGTAAAAATATGTATAGTCGCGCACACGTCAAGTTTTTGGCGCCGTTGCCGGGGATTGGCGAGTTTTAGGAACGACCCGAGTCATTGTGTTATCGGTGTATATACTTGTTAATATTTGTGTACATTTTCGTGATTATTTATTTCTTGATTTATTTGTTAATATTTCTTGCTTTTAATTCAATTTATTCATTTTCATGATTCTTTTGTAAACTTGTGAATTTTTATTCCATTTATTTGTTCTACTCCGGATTTATTTATTCATTTATTCGTTAAATTTTCGGCTCTTAAAAAACGTTTTTACACTAGCCGATTCGATTATTTTCATTGCCTTAATTTTTATAAAATTTCAGGCCCATTTTCGGATTTTTATAAATTTTTCAGCCCATTTATAATAATATTCTGTTTCTTTTCAGAAAAAAAAACAACATTATTATATTATTAAAATATTCATTGTTTCAAATTTTCGTTTGCAGGTTGATGTCCTCAACTCCCGCGCCCGCTATTGCTGAGCCGACTGACGAACCAGCGCATAATCTTAGAAGAAGTAAGAGGTTGCGCGAAAGGTCACTTGTCATTGCACAACGCATTGCAAACGCAATTGACGTGCCGGTGATAATTTCTGGAGACGAAAGCTCAGGGGACGAGGAGAGGGTCGTCATGGCGGACGACGACCGACCTTTGAATGAAACAAATCAGCCCGGAAGGGCAGGCCTGGAGCCGAGTATCCTTCAGCCTAGTATAGATGCACCTACTTTTGAAATTAGATCTAGTATTATTAACATGGTGCAGAATTCAGTACAGTTTGACGGACGTGAGCATGAGGATCCAAGGAGGCATATCGCTGCTTTTCTTGCTATTTGTTCGACATTTAGGATTACAGGTGTTTCGAAGGATGCAATTCGGTTGAGGTTGTTTCCTTTCTCATTGCGTGACAAAGCTAGAGCTTGGCTTATGTCACTTCCAGCCGGGTGGATCAGGACCTGGAATTAGTTGGCGGAGCAGTTTATGCAGAAATATTTTCCGCCTGTGAAAACAAACAAGCTTCGAAACCGGATTGTTTCCTTTCGTCATTACGAGGGAGAGTCGTTGCATGCGGCCTGGGAGAGATTCAAAGATTGGTTGATTGATGTTCCACATCATGGCTTCTCCAAGCGACAGCTGGTTTTGACGTTCTATCAGGGGCTCAGTTACAAGTTACAACACACAGGAGCGATTAGACGTGAACGCAGGAGGCGATCTAGGAACTAAGACGCCCACTGAAGCGTATGATATTATAGAAAAAGCTGCGTTGAAATCCAGCTCTCCTCGGGAAGGAGATAGAGGCCGGGCAGCATCATCATCATCTCGCGCAGGGGCACACGCGGTCGATGACTACACAGCCATTACTGCACAAATCTCGGCTCTTGCAGCGAAATTCGATAAGTCACAGATGATTGCACAAGCTGGTTCGGGATGTGACCAGTGTGGAGTGTCACATGAGCCTGGTGCATGCTTTCAGGGAGTCGTGTATGAGAGCCACGAAGAAGTAGATTTTGTGGGTAAGCAGGTGAGGCCGCAGAACAATCCCTATAGCAACACCTATAATCCCGGTTAGAGAAATCACCCAAATTTTGGGTGGCAAGCGAATACAGGTAATCAGAACCCATTGGGGTTCACTCAGCGTGCTCTAGCACCTCAGCAGGGTCAGCAGTACCACCAGTACAATCAACCCTACCAGCAGCGTCCATATTCGTACCAGAATCAGGGCACTGCAAGTAGCTCCCAGCAGCAAGCCCCTCAGTCTAATTCCAAGCTGGAGGATATGATGGCTCAGCTTCTCTCTAGCTCCAAAAAACGATACGAACAAAGCGAAGATCGTTTTCTAGCTAACGAGGGAGAAATGAGGAGTCAGAAAGCCTCGATTAAGAATATCGAGGATCAGGTTGGTCAGCTGGCGTAGATGATGTCCAAAAGACCCCCAGGTGGTCTTCCGGGTAATACAGAACCAAACCCGGGCGGGCATGTAAATGCGATCATGACCAGGAGTGGAAAAACTACCGGACCCATCATATCGGACTCATCACCGATCACTGGAGCGGTCCCGACTAACACACCGGACGAGGTGCAAGCCAGGCTACGCCCAGCAAGTACAGCACAAGTCCAGGAGCCGGTCAAAGATTACACTCCGCCAGTACCTTATCCAGGCAGGCTGAAGAAACAGAAAAACGAAGAGCAATACGGTAAGTTCCTAGAGTTGTTTAAGCAACTACACATTAATATACAGTTTGTTGAAGCCTTGGCCCAGATGCCAAAGTATGCGAAATTCCTAAAGGATATCCTCTCGAATAAACAGAAACTCGAGGATATATCATGTGTGGTGATGAATGAAACTTGTTCCGCCGTTCTGCAAAACCGTCTGCCCAAAAAAATGGGAGATCCGGGTAGTTTTACGCTCCCGTGTTTGATTGGAAACATGTCTGTTAGCCATGCATTGGCTGACTTGGGAGCGAGTATCAACCTTATGCCATATAAGGTTTTTACTAAGCTGGATCTGGGTGAGCCGTCACCCACTAGAATGAGCATTCGGTTGGCAGATCGCTCAATAAAGTATCCGTGTGGATTTGTGGAAAACATGCTTGTAAAAATCGATAAATTTGTTTTCCCCGTGGACTTTGTTATCCTTGACATGGACGAAGATTCAAGAGTGCCTTTAATACTTGGATGCCCGTTCCTCAATACAGCGAGGACGATTGTTGATGTGGCAGCTGGCCAAATCACGCTCCGGGTAAATGACGAGCACGTGACATTTGATACTAGAAGATCAATGCAGCATCCGCAAAGTCACGATGACATGCTTTACTATGTCGACATTGTCGACGCATGTGTGTGCTCTCATTTCCAAGGCACTGTTGACGAGATTGATTCGGTCACACGTCTGTCATGTGGGGACCTGATTGGCATTACACAGGAGGGCCACGATTTCGAGCAGCCAGTCTATCAGATTGGTGACGATGGTTCCCAGAGTCCGGAGAGGTTTCTAGAAATTGGCCATGTAAAAGAAGAGGAAGCGAAGCCTTCGATTGAAGATCTGACGCCTTTGGAGTTGAAAGAACTCCCACCACATCTCGAGTATGCATTTCTGGACGAGGAGCGTCGCTTACCGGTCATAATTTCGGCATCATTGGAAAAGGATGAGAAAAATCAGCTTCTCGAGGTTCTGAAACTTCATAAGAGAGCCATTGCATGGAAAATCATGGATATCAAGGGCATCAATCCTTCTTTTTGTACTCACAAGATTCTGATGGAAGACGAGTACAAACCATGTGCACAGCATCAGAGGCAGTTAAATCCGAATATGCAAGACGTGGTGAAGAAGGAAGTGATTAAGTTATTGGATGCCGGAATGATTAATCCTATTTCTGACTCTGTGTGGGCGAGTCCGGTGCAGGTTGTACCTAAGAAAGGTGGTATGACTGTAGTTTCAAATGATAGGAATGAGCTAATTCCTACCCGTACCGTCACTGGGTGGCGAGTTTGCATTGACTACCGCAAGCTCAATGATGCTACTCGCAAGGATCACTTCCCGCTTCCATTCATCGACCAGATGTTGGAACGTCTGTCGGGGAAGTTGTATTACTGTTTCTTGGACGGGTTCTCTGGATACTTCCAAATTCCTATTGCTCCTGAGGATCAGGAGAAGACTACCTTTACATGTCCCTTCGGCACGTTCACCTACCGGTGGATGCCTTTTGGGCTGTGTAATGCACCAGCGACCTTCCAGAGGTGCATGGTTGCGATTTTTCATGATATGATCGAGGATTCTATGGAGGTTTTCATGGATGACTTTTCGGTATTTGGGGACTCCTTTGATCATTGTCTTGAAAATTTGAAGAAAATGTTGAAAAGGTGCGAGGAGACGAATTTGGTCCTGAACTGGGAAAAGTGCCACTTCATGGTGAAGGAGGTCATAGTTTTGGGGCACAAGATTTCGCATGCTGGTATGGAGGTCGATCCAGCCAAAGTGGATATCATTTCATGACTTCCGCCTCCCACCTCTGTGAGAGCAATACGGAGCTTCCTTGGTCATGCGGGGTTCTACAGGCGATTCATCAAGGATTTTTCAAAGATCGCTAGGCCCATGACCCGTTTGTTGGAGAAAGACGCTCCGTTCATATTTGGAGATGATTGCTTGAGAGCCTTTGACCTTCTCAAGCAAAAGTTGATTGAGGCCCCTATTTTAGTTGCACCGGACTGGAGTCTGCCATTTGAAATTATGTGCGACGCGAGTGATTACGCTATAGGGGCCGTTCTTGGACAAAAGAGAGAAAAGCACTTTCACCCGATCTATTATGCGAGCAAGACTCTTCACGATGCGCAGGAGCATTATACCACGACAGAAAAAGAGCTCTTGGCGGTCGTTTTCGCATTTGACAAATTTAGATCATACTTGGTGCTTTCGAAAACCGTTATGTATACTGATCACGCAGCCATCAGATATCTCTTTAGCAAACAGGACGCCAAATCGCGTCTGATCAGGTGGATCTTGTTGCTGCAGGAGTTTGATATTGAAATTCAAGATAAAAAGGGTAAGTTGAATGTAGCGGCTGACCATCTATCTCGTTTAGAGCATGGAGACATCATGGACGCGTGTTGGGATTCCATAAATGACAACTTCCCACACGAGTCTTTGATGAGTGTTGAGATATGCGATGAGTCGCCATGGTTCACCGACCTTGCGAACTACCTTGCTTGCGGGATTCTGATTAAAGGGTTGACTCACCAACAAAAGAGGAAATTCTTTTCGGATGTCAAGCACTACATTTGGGATGACCCTTACTTGTTTTGGGTTGGTGCTGATCAGGTGATTAGGAGATGTGTTTCAGGGAAGGAGGCGACCGATATTCTGCGCCATTGTCACGAGGGACCTACCGGAGGCCACCATGGAGCCAACTTTACCGCCAAGAAGGTGTTGGATTCCGGGTTTTATTGGCCGACTATATTTCATGATGCGCAGAGTTGGGTTAGAGCGTGCGATGCCTGCCAGAGGGCGACAAATATATCAGCATGTGATGAAATGCCTCAGAACTGGATTCAGGTTTGTGAAGTCTTTGATATCTGGGGTATAGACTTCATGGGACCATTTCCCTCCTCACGAGCTAATAAGTACATCCTGGTCGCAGTTGACTATGTATCCAACTGGGCGGAGGCACAGGCCTTACCCACCAATGATGCAAGGGTGGTCGTGAGATTTTTGAAAAGCTTATTTGCCCAGTTTGGCGCTCCGAAAGCGCTTATCAGTGACAGAGGGACGCATTTCTGCAATACTCAGCTCGAGAGAGCTTTGTCCCGTTATGGTGTGCATCACCGTTTATCCACGCCCTATCATCCACAGACGAGCGGGCAGGTGGAAGTCACGAACCGGGGGCTGAAGAGAATCCTTGAGCGGTCGGTAGGTGCAAACCATAAGGATTGGTCGGATAAGCTTGATGAAGCGTTGTGGGCTTTCCGTACGGCTTACAAGACGCCTATTGGGACTACTCCCTTTAGGCTTGTTTATGGAAAAGCATGCCATTTGCCGGTTGAGTTGGAGCATAAAGCGATGTGGGCTCTTAAAACCGCAAATCTGGACCTAAAGACCGGAGGTGAAGCCCGGTTTCTCCAGATTCATGAATTAGAAGAGTTGCGACAACGCGATTATGAAAGCTTCGTGTTGTACAAGGAGCGCACGAAGAGATTGCACGACAAGCGCTTGAAGGACCACAAAGAATTCCAAGCGGGCGATCTTGTTCTTCTTTACAACTCGCGGTTGCGCTTATTTCCCGGGAAGCTTCATTCACGTTGGACAGGCCCATACACAGTTAAAGAGGTATTTCCATATGGGACTGTTGCAATAGAGAACGCGGACGACGTTATTTTTAAGGTAAATGGGCATCGCTTGAAGTTGTACGTTGCCGGGCCGATAGACTCGGCGGTGGAGGTCATCGAGCTCCAAACCCCGCACACATCATAAGTGTGGAGAGGAGAGAGTCTACGCTACTGACTCGCAGATCAAAAATGTAGCAAGAGCGTCAAAAGCGCTTTAGGGGTAGTATCGTCTTTTTATGTGTTTTTCTAGTTTTAGCGTAATTTAGGAGTATTTGGTAGTTTCCGTTAGTTTGTACAGTTTTTATACGTGCCGAGTGAAGGGTTTATGAGAGAAAAATGTTAGAACAGTTTGCGGATGGTAAAAATGGCGAAAAACGGCCGAAAAGGGTGCTGAAACTATTTTCTGCAGAAAAATCTGATCTGCAGATATGGCACGGCCGTGCCACCTCTCGCACGACCGTGCGTCGCACCCCTCGGTGCATCTCCGAGAACAGCGTGCAGGGTCAGCCAAATGTCGGCGCGGTCTGTCGCACGACCGTGCGGTCTGTCGCACGACCGTGCGGTCTGTCGCACGACCGTGCGGTCTGTCGCACGACCGTGCGAATGGATAAGGGCAGTTTGGTCATTTGGCAGTATAAATACCCTCATCTGCAGCCCCCATTCACAATTCGCGAACCCTAACTGCTGGCGACCGTTCCAGAGCGATTTCGCCTCAAATCGCACGGTTTCTTCGCACGGTTTCACCCATCTCTTCGCACGGTATGTTCCTTCTTGTAGATTCTCCGTTTCTTCGCTTTCTAGGTTAGATTCATCCGATTCTTCAAGGATTCTCTAGGGTTCTCTTCATAAACAAATCGAAACCCTTTCCCTTGCAAGAATCTTGTATATTGTGAACACCCGGTTGAGATTCCGACCCCTGTTGGCCCAAAACTTGTTGAAATTTGCAAAAATCAGGCTGTTATTAGATCAGGGGTTCGAAAAACTGCAGAATCGGAGTTGCACTGTCGTTCCTTGGTGGAACGGTCATGCCTTGCCGGCTGTTCACTGATTGTGATGTTGGCTCGATATCGCACGGTTGTGCCGTTGGTCGCACGACGTGCGGTGACGACATTTACCGGCCACTACTGCTCAATCTCGGTGACGCACAGTCGTGCGACAGGCCGCACGCCAGTGCCATTTGCCCAGATCAGTTTGACAGAACCTTCATAATTTTGCGTTCTGCTGTTTTCGAATGAAATTTTTCCTGTTCCATGTTTTCTAACTATATTCCTCATGCAGATGGATCATCCCTTCCTTCAGTTTAACTCGAATGATGAACGAGAAGCCCTTTGTATCCCAAGACGGGACGCCTTATGGAGAAGGCGAGGGCAGTTTGGTGTCCTTAGGAGGCTTGATTGTGGTGTGATGACTGAATTACATCAGCGTGACCGTCTAGAGAACATGTTGACGGTCCCACTTGCGCGTCTAGTGAATATCAACCGCCCAATTTACCTAGATCTTACAATTGAGTTTTTCGCTATGTATTCCTACGAAAAGAGGGTAAATTTCAGACTGGGCGGTCCCATATGGGTCCCCAACTTCCGCTACAAAAAGAGGGTAAATTTCAGACTGGGCGGTCGTTGGCATAAGTGGACGGTGGGAAGGTTGGGACGAAGACTTGGAATTTACACCGACGAGGATATGGATTCCGGTCTCTTCACCGATGAGTTCACCTTCCCCAGCGAGGTTGATCGGGGCGACTTTTGGGCGCAAATCGCGGTTGGAGACCTATATGACCCTCGAATGTCAAAAGCCTCAAGATTACGCGACCCATTGCATCGAGTGATGCACCATATATTCAGCCACACCACCTGCGGCCGCATGGACAGTTTAGGCAACTGTCCAACACCGGATATTATTTTATTATATGCGCTAGCAGAAGGAGCACATATAAACTTCGCTGTACGGATGGCTGAATATTTCATGAATAGTTCCGGTCGCACCCCCAACAGTCAGATTCATGGGGGTCAATATGTGACTCAGATTGCATATGGCATGGGGTTGATGACGGACGAGGTAGTTGAGGGTCTTACGATGGTGACTGAGGGCGTATCTGTTGACATCCGTTCATTGAAGGCGATGGGGGTTATCGCAGAAACGGATGATGGGGATAGGTTGAGGGGGCTCAACAACGAGGTTTGGGACCCGTTGCCCCCACTTCCAGCAGACGATGAGGATGAGGAAATGGAGGAGCAGCATGAAGTTGAGCAGCATGAGCCATACACACCACCACATCAACCACAGACACCGCCACATGAGCCGCAGCACCATGATTACCATCAGCATCAGGAGTGGCCAGAGTTTTACCAGCAGTTCCAACAGATGCGAGTTATGCAGGAGCAGCATGGGACTTATATCGACCAGATTAGGACTAGCCAGGATCAGATCAGGGCTAGTCAGGATCAGCTCAGGGCCACTCAGGATCAACTTAGGCATAGCCAGGAGAGTTTATACCAGGGGGTGAGTGCCGGATTTTCATACTTATTCGGGGAGATGCATCATGCATATTCTGACTACTTTTAGCACCCTCCACAGTTCCCACCGTGGAACCCACCTGGTTATGGTGATGCGGGCCCATCCTTCACAAGAGACGATGATGGTGATGACGAGTAGGAGATGGTGGTGTTGTTCGTTGGTGGTTTTTATTATTTCAGTACTTGTTATTTCGGGTGTTCTTTTTGCGTAGTATTTCAAACACCCTCGGATTGTATTTTATTTTCAAACACTTTACTTTATGTTATGTCTTTGTTTGGATTGGTAGTTTATTTATGAACATTATGGTTTATTTGTGTTTATTATGTTACTGTTCTGTTTTGTTTTGCTGTACCATATGCCATACTTGCAGATTTTGGCTATCAAGTCTTTGACCGGAGCATATGACAGACACAACTTTGGAAGTCTCGTTTCATCAGTTTCATCATATATCATCTTGAGGGGAGTACTATTATCCTTTTTCTCTATATTTCGGTTTCGCATTGGGGACAATGCGAAGGTCAAGTATGGGGAGGGGGTTAACTTTGTTAACTTTGTTTGTCCTGTGAAAAAAAAAAAACCAGAAAATTCATTCAAAAATATCTGTTTTATGTATATATTTTAGTAAATAATCTGGTTGGTTGTGTTTTAGAAAGCTTCGGACTTGATAAAAACTCGACAAGCAAAATAATTTTGAAAAAGGAATCCGGAAAGCGTGACAAACAAAGAAAGACTTGCATGAAGTCTTCACACTTTTACCCATTCCTTCCGTTACGTGAGCATATTTGAGCCTTGATATTGTTATATATTTGTTCATTTCGGATATAGGAGTGAGCCGGATGTTATGTGTAATTTAGAACTTGTCACTAGTATACTTGTTAAGACCATGAACTTGCGGAATTGTGTAGAAGTGATAGAGGCACCTAGATTACCACTTTGTGTTAGCCTTGTTCTTTGTGTTGTGTTTCCCGTAAACCCTATGTTACCCTTTAGGATTAACCATGTCGAGCCTTCCCGTTTACCTTTGTCTACCCAATATTATCGCCCACTTAGCCATATTTAGCCTTTTTATATTTTAAACCCTTTTTAGTGTTGAAACTCGGCTAAAATAATCGTTTAACTAACGCTTGTTATAGTTTACTATCCATTGTATAAATCTGTTAGTATTAGTTTGCAAAAAAAAAAGAAAAAAGAAAATAAAACACCCTAAAATAGGGTGAAGTTGACAAAAATCGAACAATTTTGAATGCCTAAATGTTAAAATTTCGTTGATGAGCTCGATTGCGCAATAGTCACCTTTTTAAGGCATTTGTTTGTATAGCTGTATTGTTTGTTGCTAGTTAAACGCTAAAACCGAGTTTTAACCGTTTCGCCACTTTAAATATCCATTTCCATACCCTTCGCCCAAGCCTAACGTTACAACCCGCAAAGACCTCTTGATTTACACTTTTTCGCATGTTAGTTGGTGGAGACGAGATCTTATAACAAGCTTATGATATTACACATTTCATTGACGAGGCATTGAGTGATTGCACGTACACATTTTATGTATGGTTCATAAATAAAACCGAGTGTGTGTGAACATTGTGAGTTGTGTGAAGATTAACATGTTGAGTCAATTAAATGTGAAGTCACGGCTTTTTGGTTGTGTGAATATTAACACGTTGGGGGCCTGTTTTTACTTGTTTTCCACGTGCTTATTGACTATAAAACCGGGTCTTCAGCTCACATAACCGTTACAACGTTAATAACATTGACCAACATCCGAAATTCTTGCGGAATATGCCTTTCTTCTATTCTGACCGTTACAAGAGCTATTCTTCCGCCATCAACGTCTTTATCCTGACCAATTTGAGCGAGTCTTCAGGATGACTTGGTCCTTATGAACGTTAGTCCCTTGTAACCAACATTTTACAAGCCAATCGTTAGTAATAGTCAGGATACTGCCTCAGGATGTTACCAATACCCTGACCCGGTATCCTGATATAGTATCCTGATCCAATATCCTGATCATATACAACTAATAAAAAATCAAGATACAAAGTCAGGATATGGGCTCAGAATTTCACCCATAACAGTATTCAGATCAAAAGCCCCAAACAAGAAACCAAACTAACAAAAACGGTTACTGTTCGGATCAAAAGTCTCAAACAAGCAACCAAACCAAAAATAAACGAGATCATCAACGATTAGATTATGGACTTTTTAATGGTAACTAATATATAACAACAATAACAACAATCATTATCTCAATTCTAAAATTTTTTTAGTACATTTAAAACAAAAAAAAAAACCCAACAAACTATCAAATCTATTTTACTCATACACACACAAAATCATTCAACTTTTACCAAATAAATAACATTAAGACATGGAACCAGTCCATGTCATACTTGTGAGTATGTTCTTTGTGTTCTAACAACTTTTTCTCTTAACCAAAACCCATGAACCAAATGATTTCTGACTTGCTTCTCTCTCACACAATTGTGTGTGTGTTCTTGGTGTTCTAACAACTTTCTCTCTCTAAAACCCATTAACCAAATGATTTCTGACCTGCTTCTCACTCGCACACTTGTGTGTGTTTTTGGTCTTCGTGTTCCAATAATTTTCCCTCTCTAGAAGCTCATGCAACCAAATGATTTCAGCCTGCCTCGATCTTCAGATATGGTGGCTTCAAAAGAAAGGGATGAGTACATGAACACATGGTGTCTTTGATCTTCGATCTTCAGATCTGGTGGCTTTGATCTTCGATATTCAGATCTCGTAGCTTTGATGGTGGCTTTGATGAAAAGGTGATGTTTCTCTCTCTAATATCTAATGAATTATTTTGAAAATGGTTGGATGAAAAGTGATATATGAGAGAGAGAGAGAGAGATGTGACATAAAGAAAATGATGGGATGGGGAAGGGTGAGGTGATGGTTTGAACAAAATGACTAAATTGCCCTTTGATCATGTGTTTTTAATAGATGATGCGGATCAATCCTGTCCACACAATCCAGGTTTTCCAAGTTTTCTAGATTAAATGGGTTTTCCATAGATACTTACATTATATATATATATATATATATATATATATATATATATATATGGGAGGGTTATCTAAACACTGCGAGAACCGTGAGAACGAATGAAAAAACTAATCAAAACCATTTTTTAATTCAACCCTCGTTGTAATTAAGATACAACATCAAAAAAAGAAATAACAACATCAAATAGTTCCTTTATTCTTTCAAAATCACTCTTATTAGATTTTTTACACATGTATAAATATAATAGATTTACACATGTGTAAATTTTCTTTTTTTTTACGAATTCACGTAAATTTAAACGTGTAAATTAAATTTCTAACATTGTATTCGAATAATAATGATAAGTGTAGAAAAAAATTTTGAATTTGAATTGTTTTTGACCAAGTTCTTGCGGTTTTTCATTTGTTCTTACAATATTTAGCGTTCTCATTTAAACCTTCCCCTATATATATATATATATATATATATATATATATACATATATATATATATATATATATATATATATATATATATAGAAATCCGCTAAAATAAGAACCACCTCCAGTTGTAAAAACCGTGAGAACTACTTAATCCGGGGCGAGTTGGACCAAATTTTTTTCATAAACGTAGATGCGTGTATTATAAACACATTTGTAAAAAAAAAATTCAAAAAAAAAAATGTCCTGTGTGTAGTTTTGAGCACCACAAGTTTGGGTTTTCGGGTACCGTAAATATTAAATAAAATTTACGGTACCCGTAATCCCAAACTTGTGGTGCCCAAAACTACACACACGACATTTTTTTTTATTTTTGTTTTTACAAATGTGTTTATAATACACGCATCTACGTTTATGAAAAAAAATTTGTCCACCTCGCCCCGTACGGTGTAGTTCTCACGGTTCTTACAACTGGAGGTGGTTCTTATTTTAGCGGTCCCCTATATATATATTTTCGAAACCAACTATTCTGTTTATTTTAACCCGAACCAATTGTTAGTCGATCAATGTTTTAGGGATAACTAGTTGTAATTATTTTATTTTTATTTTCTAAAAAATGCATGTTTCTCACTCCATATGTGGTGGAATTTACTAAAATTCAAGGTAAATTTGTCAATATTAAGATTACCAATGAAAACAAAAAGATGTGCTTAAAGAATTAAATTATATTGTATGATATCACACAATTGTTATATCACTTAAAGGCGTCTTTTATTTATAAAGACATTTACATTTTTAACATAAATTATTGGTCGGTTTACCTTAGGCATTATGTCTAAAATACGTTTTTTTTTTTTGTTAAACCAACTATTCTGTCTACTTTCATCCAATCCAACAGTGAACCAGGTAATGTTTTACGAATATAGTTGTAATTAATAATTTTATTTTGTAATAAATGCATATTTCTCACTCTATATGCGGTACAAATGGTTAAATTGAGGTATATTTACCAATAATAAGATTACCAATAAATACAAAAAGATGTTTAAAGAGTTAAATGATATTATATGATATGACACCAGTTGTTGTCTTTCTCAGATAGATGTTTATATATATTTTTTTAAATAAATTTAACGGTTATTTAGAGTGACATTATAATATATGTTATTTAAAACATATATACATATAATACTTTGTCACACATGACATATTTAATAATTATATAAGTATGTCACAAAAATTATTATTTCTAATGTTTCTATATCTAGATATCTATCTTTATGTGTTTTGAATGTTACCTCATAGGACTGCATCTATTCGGTCTAAAGTACATTTTTTTTTTGTGAAACCAACTATTCTGTCTATTTTAACCCAAAACAATTATGAACTGAAAAATGTTTTAGAAATAATTAGTTGTGATTAAATTTTTTATTTTCTAGGAAATGCATATTTGTCACTCCATTTGTGGTGGAATTCATTAAAATCCAAGGTAAATTTGCTAATATTAGGATTACTAGTGAATACAAAAATATGTGCTCAAAGAGTTAAATTATTTTGCATGGTATGACACTAAAAATTATATCACTTATTGGCGCCATTTATTTATAAAGATGTTTACATTGTTTAACATAAATTAATTGTCGGTTTACCTTAGGAATTACGTCTAAAATACATTTTTTTTTTCTTAGAAATGCATGTTTATCACTCCATATGTGATGGAATTTACAAAATTCAAGGTGAATTTGCCAATATTAAGATTACCAATGAAAACAAAAAGATGTGGTTAAAGAATTAAATTATATTGTTTGATATCACGCAAAATGTTATATCTTATAGGTGTCTTTTAATATAAATTATAGGTCGGTTTACCTCAGGTATTATGTCTAAAATACATTTTTTTGTTAAACCAACTATTTTGTCTATTTTCTTCCAAATGAATTCTAAACTAAATAATGTTTTAGGAAAAATAATTGTAATTAATATTTAATTTTGTAATAAATGCATCTTTCTCACTCCATATTGGTGCAAATCATTGAAATTAAAGGTAAATTTACCAATAATAAGATTACGAGTGAATACAAAATGATGTGTTCAAAGAGTTAAATTGAGTTAAATTATATCGTAGTATGATGATATCATATTAAATTCTATATAAGTTATTGATTTCTTTATCTATATAGATGTGTGTATATATATAACATATATTTAACGTTTAGTGAGAGCCAAATCATATTATACGATAGGTAAAACATATATACACATAATACTTTGTCATATGTGACATATTTAATATTAGTATAACTATATAAAAAAATAATTATTTATATATCTATATTTATGTGTTTTGAAGGTTACCTCTGGACTACACCCTATTCTGTCTAAATACAATTATTTTATTTGTGAACCAACTATTTTGTCTAATCTAACCAAACTTGATGAAAAGTTTTAAAGCTATAAAAAGATAAAAAAAATAAATAAAATATAAGGAAAAACAAATTGATAAGAAGGAATCACTTGGTTCCAACTCCTCTTTTATGCATCCTTTTAGTGATTTCCGCACTTGGGGCATTTTAAGAGACTATCTTTAAGTTATAGTAGTAGGCCCCCTTCCAGGCAACGTTACCCTCAACCTATAGGTCTGAGTCAGCAAGAATACAGTCCCGTAAGGTCGGATTATTGAAAGATAATTAAGTACGTTATTTATGCGAAAAGTGGAAGGCCCCCTTCTAGGCAGCGTTACCCTCAACCCCTTGGTCTGAGTCAGCAGGGATACAGTCCTCGCAGGGTTGGTTTAAAGTTTTAATAGTAGTTTATAGATAAGGGATTCAAGCAGTTCTTACTTCTCCCGTGGGGGTTAAGACCGTCCGCTCGTGAAGTCCTACTAAGCTTAAAAACAGGTTCTCGCAGGATATATACACTGAACGAGACATAGAATTTACCCAATCACCCATCTAACCCACTTCCAAGTAGTTTGTCACACCCTGGCTTTGCGGAAGCGTGGTTAATTTGTGTGACTTCTTAATACCATAGCTTAATCATAACAAAGCTATATGAATTTAAAAACCATGCAAGTCATCCATTAAGTTTTTGAAAACATCATACAATACCATTGTTTTTAACATGCAACCATAACCTTGTTCAGTAACATTACAACTTATAACAAAACATAATCGTGATTTAGGGATTGTGTCTTGTCCAGGTAAGAGACACAACCCTAAACCCTGATGACTTCATGACCAGTGCAGCGGAAAACGTTCCATACCGTGCCAGATCCGTTTAATTTCCTGAAATACATGTGAGTTGAAAAATCAACAATAATGTTGAGCGAGTTCACGTGTAGGTGAGTATGTAAAACATTTGTGAGTATAAAAATAGTTGTGGTATGTATCAGTGTAAGAGGACTTGTGATCATCAATGGTTTGCAAGGCCACTGACATATGTGAAGTGCAAATAGGGAGACTCAAACCTAGCAGATTTCGCCACGGCAAAGTATGTGGACAAAGTCACCCCACGGTCCGTTTCTAGTTTGGCCGGGGGCTGGGCTCGCTACACCCAGATAGATCTACCGCTCCTGTCCCTCGGTCCCTCCATGAGGACTAATGGCCCCATGTTGTTCCTATCCACTCACATGATCGTATAACACCTCCTTACGTTAAACATACCGTTGTAAAGTACTCGTAAATCATAGTAACATGTATTTCACCCCCGCAGTTAAGTAAACTGAAAACAGTTAGAGAAAAGGGGGACATGAACTCACAGTGAATGCGTATCTCTACCAAGTAATCCGAATATCCGAAGCTGTGCAACGACCTACAGGTGCTAATTCTATTAGACGGATGGCCGTGCCTTAGCTTTATAACTTACATTTTTAGGAGACGGTTAGACAACCGTTTCGTGTACATACTTGGTATTTTACTTTCCTTCCCAAGGATGGGGGATTTAAATACATGTGTATTTATACTATCTCATTAAGTCCCACTTAATATATTTTTATTTCTCACTCCAAAATATAATTATTTTTCTCAAAAATCATATATTTTCTTTTTACATATTACTTTCCAAAATAATACGTCGACAACATATGCGTTTGTGAATATTTCCGTAATAAACGTAAGTTACGTTTTAATGATTAGATGGTAATAGTAATCACCGTTGTAACTTTTATGCTTGTCGTATAAGCGTTGGTATTATTTTGGGTTTGACAAGTTAGTAAATATCATTTTTTTTACTCTAAAAATAATATTTATACATTTTCACAAAATAATCATAAACAGTGTTGTGACAAAATATATTTACCGAATATATATTCATCACGTTTAGTTTTGTGAAAATCCCACCTCCGATTATTTAATAATAAAGTCATGGCGAATATATTTTGTAAATATTTCCAATAATAGTTCTAACACTTGTAAATAATTCTAAGTGTTAGATTTTAGAAAAATTTCGCCAGAGTTTCCCCTGTAACTGGAGGTGGCCACGCTTTCAAGCGTATCATTTTCTTTTACAAAATCATTTCAATACTTCCTTTAAATCAACCAATCAATTTCCATCACAATCAGCAAGTTTCAACACTTCAAACTTGTAGACTAAAATGTAAAATCGCATCATTTCATGAACTTGTAGTTTTTCTAAAAACTATTATGTAGATCTCGTTATATTTAGTGGATCTATGTATAAAATAGTTTAGTCTTGCAAAAACCCCGTTTTTGGAACAAATCACTCTTTACAACTTCCCGACATCTTTTGTAAAAATTGTTATTTTGTCGGATCTTTCGTTTTATAAGTGTTTCTACACTTGTAGTTTATAGAAATCCTCTTTTATTAACATGTTATCCACTTTTGGTAAAACATGATTTTCTCGACACCCGGTTCTACGAATATACCACTTGTACATACGTAGATCGGCTCGTTTTAAACACTATTTTTCATGTTAAAACACTTTTACACAAGTTCATGTTTCCCGTGTGGTGGAGTTTCACCTTTTAACCCTTGTACAAAAGTAACAAGCTTATGTTAAGATACGTGATCCTAACAAAGTCGGGTTAAACGATGATAAGAGCCACCACATCGTAGATCGGGTCATAATAACCAACATATTCAAATACTACGACATTTACACGCGTTATGACCTTTTATCCAACGATTTTCACATTTTAGTAGACTTTAATGATTCAAGAAGTGGGTTACCGACATTTAACCGATAAAAATCCTTTTAACCACTTTTGATACGATTAAAAACGAGTTTTAGACAATATACCTCTAGCTCGAGGCTAGGGAAGAATCTAGTCAAAACGGTGTGGATAAAAGCAACTGCGCGAGGTCCTTTAGCTTCCGTTTGCTCCGGGCTTCGTTGTACGTGATCCCCGACACTAGTGTACACTTGGAATGGGTGAAGCAAAACCGAAAAATGGTTGGATGGGGGTGGGTGGTCTCGGCCGTGAGGGTGCACAAGAGGGAGAGAGAGAGTGAGTTGGGTGGTGGTGATGATTATGTGTAGTGTGTGTGTGTTTATATAGAGGTTTCAAGTGCCATCGTCCAACGGTTCTCGAGTCGTTTAGATATCCGCATTATCAAATAAAATATTTAAAGTGTACTCCCCTTGGTCCCACCATTTGGCCGATTTCTTTAGGGTGGTGGGGCCACCCGGTTCAATTCCAACTAAACAGTTAGTGTTTAGTTAAGTTAAGGTCGGTTACTTTAAGGTCTAACCCCGTTAGTCGTTTAATGTGTTATATTGCGGGTGTTAGGGTAATCAGGGGCCCTAACTGGCTCAGAAAAATACCAATAATAATCCTGGCAATATTTTTATGTTCCGGGTATTGTCCGGTTATTCGGTCGGATAGGAATCCGTTAAAGTGCTTAAGATATCCTTTAAGCGTCGTAAGTAATATTTTTAGCGACACAACTTATTCAGCAAAGTGTCAGGAATAATTCCTTGTATTTTGGCACTTTATTAATTAGCTAGAAGCTAGTGTGTAAATAAAAGTGCTGTGTTTCGTGCTTAAAGTACGTTTTAGGCACATCCAATCTCTGTATCTTATTCCTAGAGACGCAATTATACAACCCTTGTGTCTCTACACACACTATGGGTGTAGTAGAATAATTCTGGCTCTTACAGGCCTTTAGAGGCAGTGTTTGCCTGATGCTGGTTATATCAGCATGTTCACTGTGTATCCGTTTAGTGCTACTGTGCTTCTTGTGCATCAAGTTTGTCACTAGAGTTCAGTAAATAAATAATGTAGTGACAGGAAAAATCAAAGTATGATGCAGACATGTACATGTATCAACAATCAAGTAGCAGTTTATCAGAAATCTCAGTTAAGCACAGTAATTAGGCAACAGTTAATAGCTAATTAAGTCGTACGGATACCTGGTTTTGTGAGGGTTGTCACATTCTCCCCCCGTTAAATAAATTTCGTCCCGAAATTTAAGTTCTGCTGGTAGATGCAGAGTTTTTGGGAAATAAGTGGGGGTATTTTTCTTTCATCCGGTCCTCACGCTCCCAGGTGTATTCAGGACCATGTCTGGCATTCCAGCGAACCTTGACGAGTTTGACACTGCTCCGGCGGGTCCTGTTAACTTTCCAATCTGTGACCTCGACAGGTGCTTCTACGAAGTGGAGCGTGTCGTCAACATGAATCTCGTCGATAGGAATGGCAACGTCAACTTGAGTTGGACTCTTCTTTAAATTGGATACATGAAATGTATCGTGAACACCATTTAGTTCAGCGGGTAGGTCCAACTTGTATGCTACGGTTCCAATTCTTTCTAGAATTCTGAAAGGACCAATGTAGCGTGGATTTAACTTCCCACGCTTCCCAAAGCGTGCCACCCCTTTCCAGGGTGATACCTTTAATAACACCATCTCTCCAACTTGAAAATCCACATGTTTTCGGTTTGGATCCGCGTAGGCTTTTTGTCTGTGGCGAGCGGCTTCGATGCGTTTAAGAATCTGCGCAATCTTGTCTGTCGTCTCTTGGATGATTTCGGGACCGGCAAGCTGCCTATCACCTGCGTCAGCCCAACATAGTGGTGATCGACACTTGCGTCCGTAAAGGGCTTCAAAAGGCGCGACACCAATACTAGTGTGGTAGCTGTTGTTGTATGAGAATTCGACCAAAGGTAAGTGTTTATCCCAGCTACCGCCCAAATCCATAGCACATGCTCTCAGCATGTCTTCCAAAGTCTGTATCGTTCGCTCGCTCTGGCCGTCAGTTTGCGGATGGAACGCAGTGCTCAGATTCAATTGTGAGCCAAAAGCTTCTTGGAAGGATTGCCATATCCTCGACACAAACCTTCCGTCTCTATCAGAGATGATCGAGAGGGGTACTCCATGTCGTGCTACGATCTCTCTCAAGTAAATTTCCGCAAGTTTACTAGTACTGTCTTTCTCCTTGATTGGCAGAAAGTGTGCGGACTTTGTTAGGCGGTCAACAATCACCCAAATCATATCATGGCCTCTTGGCGTTCTTGGCAGTTTTGTAACAAAATCCATTGAGATTTGTTCCCATTTCCACTTGGGAATCTCAGGTTGTTGCAGAAGTCCCGAGGGCTTCTGGTATTCCGCCTTGACCTTAGCGCACGTTAAACATTTGCTCACGTAAATAGCAACGTCGCCTTTCATCCTAGGCCACCAATAGTAATTTTTGAGATCTTGGTACATCTTATCCGATCCCGGGTGGATAGAGTACCGTGACTTGTGCGCTTCATCGAAAATAACTTCCCTTAATTCACCAAATAGAGGAACCCAAATCCTTTTCCCAAAACCTAACGTTCCTTCCTCGTTTGGCACCAATATCTTCTCCATCCCACGGAGATACTCTTTCTCAAGGTTCTCCTCCTTGAGAGCTTCTTTCTGCGCTGCACGAACGCGCGAGGAGAGATCTGTTTGGATTATCATTTCCATAGCCCTAACCCTTAGGGGCTTGATTCTTTCCTTACGACTTAAGGCATCGGCGACTACATTCGCCTTCCCTGGGTGATACTTTATCTCGCAGTCGTAATCGTTCAATAATTCAACCCATCGTCTTTGCCTCATATTCAACTCCTTCTGGTTGAGTATATGCTGTAGGCTTTTGTGATCTGTGAAGATTGTGCACTTTGTACCATACAGGTAGTGTCTCCAGATCTTTAGTGCAAAAACCACTGCGCCTAGCTCCAAATCATGAGTGGTATAGTTCTTTTCGTGCACCTTCAGTTGGCGTGATGCGTAAGCGATGACCTTTTGACGTTGCATCAACACACAACCTAATCCTTGACGCGATGCGTCGCAATATACCACAAAATCGTCGGTACCTTCCGGTAGAGCTAAGATTGGCGCGTTACAAAGCTTATCCTTCAATACCTGAAATGCTTCATCCTGTTTGATTCCCCAATCAAACGTCTTGTCCTTCTGCGTGAGGAGCGTCAAAGGTTGAGCGATTTTTGAGAAGTCCTCGATGAACCTTCGATAGTAGCCAGCCAAACCCAAGAATTGCCGAATCTCGGTTGGCGTTTTTGGCGTTTCCCAATCTTTAATCGCCTCGATCTTGGTTGGATCCACGTGGATTCCATCTCCATTCACCACGTGCCCAAGGAATTGCACCTCACGTAGCCAAAACTCGCACTTAGAGAATTTGGCGTACAGCTGTTCCTTCTTTAGTAGCTCCAGAATAGCTCTAAGATGTTGCTCGTGCTCAGCCTTCGTCCTTGAGTAAATCAAGATGTCATCGATGAATACAATCACGAACTTGTCTAAGTATGGCTTGCAAACCCTATTCATCAAGTCCATAAAGACTGCAGGTGCGTTTGTCAAACCAAATGGCATAACGAGGAACTCGTAGTGTCCATAACGAGTTCGGAAGGCTGTTTTTGGGATACTCTCTTCCTGTATCCGCAGTTGATGGTATCCAGATCAAAGATCGATCTTTGAATAGAAGCTTGAACCTTGAAGCTGGTCAAACAGATCATCGATTCTTGGCAGGGGATACCTATTCTTGATTGTCAGCTTGTTCAATTCTCTGTAGTCGATGCACATGCGGAAACTTCCGTCCTTCTTCTTGACAAATAAGACCGGAGCTCCCCAAGGCGAGAAGCTTGGTCGGATAAAACCCTTGTCTAACAACTCTTGCAGTTGTGTCGACAATTCCTGCATCTCAGACGGAGCAAGTCTGTATGGTGCCTTAGCCACAGGTGCGGCGCCTGGAACTAAGTCAATGTGAAACTCCACTTGCCTCTGAGGTGGCAGTCCGGGTAAGTCTTCTGGAAAGACTTCGGGATACTCCCTCACGACAGGGATGTCTTCGATCTTCGGCTCAGCAGCCTTCTTATCCACAATGTGTGCTAGAAAAGCAACACATCCTTTCTTCAGACACTTTCTTGCTTTCAGGCAGCTAATCGTCCTTAACGGCGTCTCACGCTTTTCTCCATGAACAACAATGGTCTCACCATCGTCGGTCGGAATACGAACAACCTTCTCGTGACAAACTATCTCTGCCTTGTTACTCGATAACCAATCCATCCCTACTACCACGTCGAAGCTTCCCAACTGGACTGGTAGTAGATCGAGAGCAAACTCACGTTCTCCTAATTCAATCACACAGCCTCTGATCACATCATTGGCTTCTACCAATTTTCCATTAGCCAGTTCGATTGCGTAGGGAATGTCTAACTTATTAGCGGCTAGCCCAAGTATATTCTTAAATTCTAGTGATATGAAGCTATAGTCGGCACCAGTATCAAACAGAACAGATGCATAACGTTGATTTACAGGGAACGTACCAGTGACAACGTTGGGATCCTGGCGTGCTTCCCGTGCACCGATCTGGAACACCCTTCCACGGGCTTGGTTCAATCCCGGGCAATCCTTCTTGAAGTGCCCAATGTCACCGCAATGAAAACATCCTAATCTTTTTCCACTTCCCGCACCGTCCCCAACTGGCGGGTTGTTTTGATTGGCAGTTCCGGCTTGATTTGCATTGTAGCTTCGGTTATTCCCTTGTGGGCGATTTCCCAAACCACCACGATTATCGTTTCTATTCATATATCCTCCCTGGCCTCTCCGGCCGGCACTAGCCCAACATGATTCCTTTGAGTGGCCCGGTTTTCCACAAGATTCACAAACTTTCACGTTACAATTGCCAGTATGGTGGCGTTGGCAGTTGTTGCATTTGGGCTGGGTGCCCTGGTACCCTTTCCCTTTCTTGGTACTACCAGCTGATTTTCCTTTCTTTACTGCCATACTGACGCCTTGTTTGAAGTTTGAAAACTTCCTTTTGTTATCTCCTGAGGACTCTACGTGAGTCTCTGTCTTCTTCGCCTTGACTTCATCAAACTTGTTTAAACGAATTGCCTCCTCAGTGAGAGCCACGCTCAAATCAATGGCTTCCGTAATAGTTGCCGGTTTGGAGGAGGTCACCATGCTAATGATTTGGGGAGCTAATCCCCAAATGAAGCGCTCGATTCGCTTGTATTCAGGCGTGACCATATAAGGAACCACTTGAGATAGGTCATGAAACCTCTGGACGTACTCTGCAACCTTTGGTCCATCCATCTTTAGGTGCCAAAATTCAGTCTCCAACCTTTGAATTTCTGCGCGGGAACAGTACTTCTTGCGCATAAGCTCTTTCAATTCGGCCCAAGTCAGGGCGTAGGCGGCAGCTTCGCCTAGTGTCTGCACTTGTAAGTTCCACCAAGATAGGGCTCCGTCTAGAAACAGCCCTGAGATGTAAGTGACCTGCTGGTCGAGCGCACATTTGCTCATGCGGATGGTGGAATCAGTCTTCTCTGCCCAGCGAATGAAAGCAACAGCACCACCTGTGCCGTCGAAGTTGATGGGCTTACAGTCCAAGAATTGTTTGTAGGTGCACCCTGCACATACATCATATCATAGGAACGGCATTAGCATTTGCTAAAGGAATCCATTTATGCCATGGTATGTCTTAATGACTTAGGTTTACCATGAGGAGGGTTTTGGTTGCCGTTGATGTTCGAGCTACTTCCGCTTGGTCCTCCTTGCGAGGCAGCATACTGAGCAATGGCGGCAACAATAACTTGCTGTAGTTCTTCAGGAGTAGTGGGCATCGGCTGCGGTTGACGTCTTGGTGCCATCTTCTAAAGATGCGTACGTCGATTAGGCCAAAGTAAATATACGTATATAGTAATAGTAATAGCATATAACATCTCCTGTTATCAATATATCACACACAACATCCCATGTCCCAACATCCCATGTTGCAAATATCTTGCTTACAACATCCCATGTCCCAACATCCCATGTTGCAAATATCATACATACAACATCCCATGTCACAAAACATAAATAAGCAATCAAGTGAATCAGATATGGTGAGAATACAGCGATTGTTATATATATCGAGACCATAAAGTGTAGCAAGTGTGTCAGCATGTCACTGTATCATACAATCACAAATCAAATAGGGGCTACATCACCCCTGTCAAAAACAACATCACATCAGTGTCACATACAACCAGTACATCAACAAATATCAACAAAAATCTGTATCGTCAGATGGTCTCCAAAAGGCTGTGCAGTCACAATCGCGGTCGTCTCACCATCGCCTACTACTACAGTACCAATGAGCCCTATGCGGATGGGGGTGGAGGAGGGGGAAAGTGAGCGAAAAGTAAGCGGCGTAAGTGATACCAGTCCTCCTCCATCGCCTGCTGAGTACGGATCACGGACGCAACCTGCTGCTCCAAGGTCGAAAGTCGGGCAGCAATGTCAGGAGGAAATGATCGAAAAGGCTGAAAAGATGAAGATGTCTGACCAAGATATGGACCAAAAGACAACTAAGCTCTCTCGAGCTCCTGGAGTCGCTGTGTATGGGAATCATGCTGATGGACAAAGGACATCAAGACGTCCTCAATGGTATGTCCCATATAAAATGGATGATATGGATCAGTGGGTGGCATCGGTGAGGAAGATGACCAAAGTAATGGCGTGCTGGTAAGATCGATAGGTGCAACAGAAGATGGGATAGATGCTATCTGAGGCATGAATGGTATGGTCGTCGGTACATGACCGAAAGGGTGGGCTGAAGAGCCCTCTCCAGGCCCCGCTGGAGGAATAAATGATGGGATCTGAAATGAGAAATCAGTATGATGTGTGCCAGTGTGATGTGGGGGAAACGGTGGAACATCCTCGTCCGCCGGTATCCAACCGTGCTGTGCCTCCTCATCTGGAGGATCCATGTGCTCAGCAAAAAGAGCGTGCTCGGGCTCGATGGGTAAAGGATCTATAGGAGCAATAACGGGGTCAACAGGTGCAATATCAGGATCGACAGGATCAATAACAGGATCAGCAGGTATGTCACCAACGGGTAAAGGAACAATGGGATCAGCAGCAACATGATCGCCCTCGATCACAGGAACATCTACAGGGGGATCAACATCAACAGGCTCAAGAGGAAAATCAGCATGAACAGGGTCATGCTCAGGTAAAGGGTCAAAAACAGCTGCCTGCTCTGGGGCTATGGCAGGCTCAGGGTCGTCGAACGCCATGTCAAAGTCAAAATCTGGGTCAATGGGACCGATAGGATCATCAGGGTCCTCTATATGCTCATCCATAGGAATATACTCGATATCATGGTCAGGATCAAATCCTGGAGGGAAAACAGGGTCAGAATCCTCGATATCATCGTGCTCAAAGGCATAGCTCGGAATGGGGGCGACTGAAGACGCCTGATCAGGGTCTGAGTCGTGAATAAACTGCTGCGCGCTCGCCCCGCGAGATGATACAGATGCCACAGACTCAAAAGAGTCTGGGACTGGTGAGTGAATGGGCGAGTCTCCAGCTGGAACGTCAGCTATCATCAAGAGACCGCCAGCAGGTAGAGGAGCTACATCAGGATCCTCGTCCTCAAATGGCTCGTCCTCGTAAAGCTCGATGTCGCCGTCGGCATCGGCGTCTGGCATAAGCTCATAAGCTGGGTAAGAAGCAAGAGGAATCGGTGCCGGAATCGCAACAATAGGGGGGTACTCAGCAGGATCGCCATCAATAGGCTCATAGGCACCCTCGGGTAAAGCGAAGGGCAATGAGTCATCAGTGTGCTCATCGGCGCCGTCGGGTAACGCGAACGGCTGGAAGTCGTCATCGTCGGTGCTAGTATAGTCTGAGGTGTGCACTTCATGCTCTGAAGACATAACATCGTCTGACACTAACGGTAAAGGTCCAGTGGTATCTGATCCACCTGTAGCTGGTGAATCCATGGGTCTGTAACATAACACAGAATAAGCACAAAATCAGTGAATCAAATAGTCACATAAGTTACCAGATAATAATCACATAATCCACCTAGTCCCACTAGCCTCCCAGCCTCCCAGACTGTCCTTCCTAGTCTCACTAGCCAACACTCCTAGTCCCACTAGCCTCCCAGCCTCCCAGACTGTCCTTCCTAGTCCCACTAGCCAACACTCCTAGTCCCACTAGCCAACACTCCTAGTCCCACTAGCCTGAACCTCAGCCTCCCAGACTGAGCCTAGAATAATGAATAAAATGTGCTCAACATTTGTTTGTAAAAAGTTTGTGGATCTGGACTTAAGTGGTATGCAGAAAAATGTTTTCGTGAGAGCCCTAGTGATCATAGTCTAGACTCGAGAAAGAATCCTAGTTCGCTATGATCAGAGCTCTGATACCAAGCTGTCACACCCTGGCTTTGCGGAAGCGTGGTTAATTTGTGTGACTTCTTAATACCATAGCTTAATCATAACAAAGCTATATGAATTTAAAAACCATGCAAGTCATCCATTAAGTTTTTGAAAACATCATACAATACCATTGTTTTTAACATGCAACCATAACCTTGTTCAGTAACATTACAACTTATAACAAAACATAATCGTGATTTAGGGATTGTGTCTTGTCCAGGTAAGAGACACAACCCTAAACCCTGATGACTTCATGACCAGTGCAGCGGAAAACGTTCCATACCGTGCCAGATCCGTTTAATTTCCTGAAATACATGTGAGTTGAAAAATCAACAATAATGTTGAGCGAGTTCACGTGTAGGTGAGTATGTAAAACATTTGTGAGTATAAAAATAGTTGTGGTATGTATCAGTGTAAGAGGACTTGTGATCATCAATGGTTTGCAAGGCCACTGACATATGTGAAGTGCAAATAGGGAGACTCAAACCTAGCAGATTTCGCCACGGCAAAGTATGTGGACAAAGTCACCCCACGGTCCGTTTCTAGTTTGGCCGGGGGCTGGGCTCGCTACACCCAGATAGATCTACCGCTCCTGTCCCTCGGTCCCTCCATGAGGACTAATGGCCCCATGTTGTTCCTATCCACTCACATGATCGTATAACACCTCCTTACGTTAAACATACCGTTGTAAAGTACTCGTAAATCATAGTAACATGTATTTCACCCCCGCAGTTAAGTAAACTGAAAACAGTTAGAGAAAAGGGGGACATGAACTCACAGTGAATTCGTATCTCTACTAAGTAATCCGAATATCCGAAGCTGTGCAACGACCTACAGGTGCTAATTCTATTAGACGGATGGCCGTGCCTTAGCTTTATAACTTACATTTTTAGGAGACGGTTAGACAACCGTTTCGTGTACATACTTGGTATTTTACTTTCCTTCCCAAGGATGGGGGATTTAAATACATGTGTATTTATACTATCTCATTAAGTCCCACTTAATATATTTTTATTTCTCACTCCAAAATATAATTATTTTTCTCAAAAATCATATATTTTCTTTTTACATATTACTTTCCAAAATAATACGTCGACAACATATGCGTTTGTGAATATTTCCGTAATAAACGTAAGTTACGTTTTAATGATTAGATGGTAATAGTAATCACCGTTGTAACTTTTATGCTTGTCGTATAAGCGTTGGTATTATTTTGGGTTTGACAAGTTAGTAAATATCATTTTTTTTACTCTAAAAATAATATTTATACATTTTCACAAAATAATCATAAACAGTGTTGTGACAAAATATATTTACCGAATATATATTCATCACGTTTAGTTTTGTGAAAATCCCACCTCCGATTATTTAATAAATAAAGTCATGGCGAATATATTTTGTAAATATTTCCAATAATAGTTCTAACACTTGTAAATAATTCTAAGTGTTAGATTTTAGAAAAATTTCGCCAGAGTTTCCCCTGTAACTGGAGGTGGCCACGCTTTCAAGCGTATCATTTTCTTTTACAAAATCATTTCAATACTTCCTTTAAATCAACCAATCAATTTCCAACACAATCAGCAAGTTTCAACACTTCAAACTTGTAGACTAAAATGTAAAATCGCATCATTTCATGAACTTGTAGTTTTTCTAAAAACTATTATGTAGATCTCGTTATATTTAGTGGATCTATGTATAAAATAGTTTAGTCTTGCAAAAACCCCGTTTTTGGAACAAATCACTCTTTACAACTTCCCGACATCTTTTGTAAAAAATGTTATTTTGTCGGATCTTTCGTTTTATAAGTGTTTCTACACTTGTAGTTTATAGAAATCCTCTTTTATTAACATGTTATCCACTTTTGGTAAAACATGATTTTCTCGACACCCGGTTCTACGAATATACCACTTGTACATACGTAGATCGGCTCGTTTTAAACACTATTTTTCATGTTAAAACACTTTTACACAAGTTCATGTTTCCCGTGTGGTGGAGTTTCACCTTTTAACCCTTGTACAAAAGTAACAAGCTTATGTTAAGATACGTGATCCTAACAAAGTCGGGTTAAATGATGATAAGAGCCACCACATCGTAGATCGGGTCATAATAACCAACATATTCAAATACTACGACATTTACACGCGTTATGACCTTTTATCCAACGATTTTCACATTTTAGTAGACTTTAATGATTCAAGAAGTGGGTTACCGACATTTAACCGATAAAAATCCTTTTAACCACTTTTGATACGATTAAAAACGAGTTTTAGACAATATACCTCTAGCTCGAGGCTAGGGAAGAATCTAGTCGAAAACGGTGTGGATAAAAGCAACTGCGCGAGGTCCTTTAGCTTCCGTTTGCTCCGGGCTTCGTTGTACGTGATCCCGGACACTAGTGTACACTTGGAATTGGTGAAGCAAAACCGAAAAATGGTTGGATGGGGGTGGGTGGTCTCGGCCGTGAGGGTGCACAAGAGGGAGAGAGAGAGTGAGTTGGGTGGTGGTGATGATTATGTGTAGTGTGTGTGTGTTTATATAGAGGTTTCAAGTGCCATCGTCCAACGGTTCTCGAGTCGTTTAGATATCCGCATTATCAAATAAAATATTTAAAGTGTACTCCCCTTGGTCCCACCATTTGGCCGATTTCTTTAGGGTGGTGGGGCCACCCGGTTCAATTCCAACTAAACAGTTAGTGTTTAGTTAAGTTAAGGTCGGTTACTTTAAGGTCTAACCCCGTTAGTCGTTTAATGTGTTATATTGCGGGTGTTAGGGTAATCAGGGGCCCTAACTGGCTCAGAAAAATACCAATAATAATCCTGGCAATATTTTTATGTTCCGGGTATTGTCCGGTTATTCGGTCGGATAGGAATCCGTTAAAGTGCTTAAGATATCCTTTAAGCGTCGTAAGTAATATTTTTAGCGACACAACTTATTCAGCAAAGTGTCAGGAATAATTCCTTGTATTTTGGCACTTTATTAATTAGCTAGAAGCTAGTGTGTAAATAAAAGTGCTGTGTTTCGTGCTTAAAGTACGTTTTAGGCACATCCAATCTCTGTATCTTATTCCTAGAGACGCAATTATACAACCCTTGTATCTCTACACACACTATGGGTGTAGTAGAATAATTCTGGCTCTTACAGGCCTTTAGAGGCAGTGTTTGCCTGATGCTGGTTATATCAGCATGTTCACTGTGTATCCGTTTAGTGCTACTATGCTTCTTGTGCATCAAGTTTGTCACTAGAGTTCAGTAAATAAATAATGTAGTGACAGGAAAAATCAAAGTATGATGCAGACATGTACATGTATCAACAATCAAGTAGCAGTTTATCAGAAATCTCAGTTAAGCACAGTAATTAGGCAACAGTTAATAGCTAATTAAGTCGTACGGATACCTGGTTTTGTGAGGGTTGTCACATAGTTAATGTGCTTTATATAGACCGTAAAGACACGAATATGTGAATCAACAACATATGAACAATGGTTAGATAAATTCACCATCAATATAAAAAAGTAGTTATTAAAGTCATTAACTCATACCCGATTAAAAAGTAGCCAAAGATTGGAAAGAAAAAAGTAGGGGTAACTTTGTAGAATAGTAACCAAGTTTTAAAAAATGTTCCAATTAGGTCACTCAAGTTCTAAAAGTGTTCCAATCAGGTCACTCAACATTCATTTTTCATTAAAATTAAGTGTTTTTTCATCCATTTCATAAGTAACCATGGTGATGTGGATTTTTGTTTCTTTTTTCCCTTTTATTTGATGCTAACTTTGAGTGATGACGTGAATTGTAACTTGTTTTTTTAATTTTTAATGTAATTAAAGTGTTTTTATTTTTAATAAATATAATTTCATATATTAAAATAATCCGACCTCAACATCTTATTCTTCATTTTTTTCTTGACATATAGAAAAAAGGACATGACTCAATTTGAATGTTAAGTTATCTAATTGGGACAAAAACTATACGAGTGACCTAATTAGAACACTTTTGAAACTTGGTTACTATTCTGCGACATATTCCCAAAAAAGTAATACATAAAATGTTTTAGGAAAAATAATTGTAATTAATATTTAATTTTGTAATAAATGCATCTTTCTCACTCTATGTGGTGCAAATCATTAAAATTCAAGGTAAATTTACGAATAATAAGGTTACGAGTGAATACAAAATGATGCGTTCAAAGAGTTAAATTGAGTTAAATTATATCGTAGTATGATGATATGATATTAAATGCTATATAAGTTATTGATTTCTTTATCTATATAGATGTGTGTGTATATATATAACATATATTTAACGGTTAGTGAGAGGCAAATCATATTATACGATAGGTAAAACATATATACACATAATACTTTGTCATACGTGACATATTTAATATTAGTACAACTATATAAAAAATAATTATTTATATATCTATATTTATGTGTTTTGAAGGTTACCTCTGGACTACACCCTATACTGTCTAAATACAATTATTTTATTTGTGAACCAACTATTTTGTCTAGTTTGACCCAAACCAATTGTTAACCGAACAATGTTACATGGATAATTAGTAGTAACTAATTTTTGTTTTTGTAATAAATGCATGTTTCTTACTTCATATGTGGTGCAAATCATTAAAATTAATGGTAAATTTGCCAATTATAAGATTATCCGTGAATACAAAAAGTTGTGTTTAAAGAGTCAAATTATATTGTATGATATGACACAAAATGTTATATCAGTTGTTGGCGTCTTTTATATATATATATATATATATATATACACACATTAATTGACGGTGAGTGATAACCATATCGTATATGGTAGCTAAGACATATACACGTAATACTTGGTCACACGTGACATGTTTAATAATTATGCAAGTATATAACAAAAATAATTATTTCTCATGTTTCATTACCTAAATATCTATCTTTATATGTTTTGAAGGTTACCTCAGGACTCAACCCTATTATGTCTGATATACAATTGTTTGTGTGAAACTAACTATGTTGTCTCTTTTCACACAAACCAATTGTAAACCTAACAACGTTTTAAGGATAATTATTTGTAATTAATTTTTTATAAGATATGCATTTTCTCACTCCATAACTGATGTAAATCATTAAAAATCGTGGTAAAATTGCTAACAATAGGATTATCGATGAATACAAAAAAATGTGTTCAAAGAGTTAAATTATGTTGTATGATATGACACAGTGTCGTTGTCACACCCCCAAATTACCACATAGGGAGTGTCCCTGTTAGGCGTGTGACATACCAATAACGAGCCACCAATTACATTGAACCCATACAAGTTATAAATAAAATCCCCATTATTAATAAAAACATCTTCAACAAGTTTTAAACGAAAATCAATAAGTTCAGCGGAAGCAAGTAGTAAACCAAGTTAAACTGTTTCAAAACCAAAGTATAGTTTCATGAAATCAATCGCATAAATCCTCCCAGTCGACCCATGACCACTCCAGCTACTCCAGACAGCAAATTCCCCAAATCCAAGATACCTAACGACCTGCGAGCATGCAACAAGTGTATCAGACAACGCTGGTGAGTTCATAGTTTTACAAAAACGTTGGTTACCCAGTGTTTAGTTAATCCATTGAATTTAATTCCGAAAGTAATGTTGAAAACAATGTTGATAATACCCCAATACAAGACGGCTTCTGATTATTTTGCCCTTTCTCCAATGCTCCTATCAAAGCATTGGTCATGACTAGGTCATTAGTTCAACACCCGTCCTCCCAGGTACGGGGTGAGGTTGCCAAACCTAAGTAGCGCTACTAACTAATACCATGTTACCTACACGGTAACCAAACAACACGGAGGGACTTTAAAGGTGATAGGAAGAGTATATTATCCAACATTCCCGTTTTTACCCAAAAGACTTATCCCTCCCAGGAATACCCACTGACTGTCCCAACCACCGGGACGCATGCTCAAGAGAGATGAACTCACCTTCGGTTTGCTCGGTTAGACTTAGTGCTTGTTTAACAGTTAACCAATCGAATCCTACCGGGTTTACAGAGGCAGTTAGTTCCATGTATTCACGTATTTGTTCACATGTAAAGTTCAAACGCATTCATGTAACACATATTGACACACACAACATGCAAGTACTCTGGCCACAGTCTATTCACAATGCAAATTAATATATCACACACACTTCACATTCGGATCATAAGTGTTCCACGTTGCCATATTTCCGATTAACACACAATATGTTATATAGGCCCGGTTCATCCTTTAGCTCCCGAATCAACCGGCCCAGCCGTTAAACCCGTTCAGTTGGGCCGTTCCATTCATTTAACCCAACTGGTGTACCCGACCCATTAACCCAAACCATCGGATTCACTAACTAACATGAACCGGCCCCCAAAACCAACCCACCAGGCTTCGTATGATTAATTACATTTGATACCATTTCATTCGGCCCAACTAGCATCCTTACCCATTGTTTTTAATTGACCCAGTAACCATCAAGACCCAATCAACCCAACTTAATGTGATAATTAATTGTATGACTTATCTTATAATCGCCAAATAGCACATTGCACGTATTTATAATCACACAAGTCATGCGAAATACTTAACGGTAGTTAATTAGCCAGGTTAACTTTTAACAAGCTTAAACTAGGTTACTGTGAAGAATACATATTCGGCGAAACACTTAACAACACAGAATTCCTAATACCCGAAATCCCCACTAGCCGATAAAGAGATCATCATCATATGCAACCAAATTGTTAGTTTATGTATGCCGCCCAAGTGTCATGATAATTCTCAAATAAATACACTCAAAACCTCACATGGAGCCAATCATTTTTTTCAATGGATCACATCATCAATAATTTTATCAACACCACCAAAAATAGTCGACAAGTGTAGAGGGTCTTCATGATTCTATTGGACCAATTTATGTAGTGGCTGTACCTTTAGTCACATGATACCTACATCTAATAGGTCACTTAGATTCAATATATATTTTAATCAAAAAGTTGGACTGTCACTTTCATAAATCTCGATTTCATGATCAAAATACCACTTCAACACTTGTTACACATGCAAGACTATTGACAACTATTAGTAGGATAACCTCATGATTTAACTAGATCTACACATGGGCCCTATACCCTCAATTAATTATATTTGACCGATACCACTTGTATCTACCAATATTTATTTATTAACCAACACAAACACCAAGGCCATCCAATCTACATTAATCCATCGCTATATATATGATCGGATCTATAAAAGTAATATCATTAAACGTGAATCATAGACAACATGTGACAATCATCAGACAGTAGGCAACAACAATCTAATAATTATCATTACTAACCACAGATCGAGCGGTTGGTTGAAGGAAAAGACTTGCAAGAGAGGAGTAGTTTACAAAGAATGAATTGCCGTTTGAAAGCTAGGGTTTGCTTTATCTCTTACGTTAATATGTTAATATGGGGTGAGATGCATGATATTATGTAGATATATCATTGGAACAAGTGGACCGAACCCTTTTTCATCAGGTTATACACCTTTAACATGGCCGGCCCATTCCTTGGGTTATTCATAAAAGAAGCTGGGCCAACTTGTGTTAGGAGGGGGGGGGTGCACATGCGGGTTTCAAGTGTATGATCCGAATCAGTTGCGATTAGTGAAGCCCACTACATTATTTTAAAAATTTAATGTGATACACGTGTAATAAGACGCATTTGAAGGTTTCGCGTATCATAACTTACACAATTAGCGTTTAATGAAACACACGCGTAATCCGCTAAGTCTTGTATGATCGTGATATAAAAGCGATTAAAAGTAGGACACACGTCAACGATTGTGGAATTTAAGCAATGCTAACCTTGGGAATACGAGTTGTCACATCATCCCCAACTTTAAAGAAATTTCGTCCCGAAATTTAGCAAGCAGTCACTGAGTAAGCTAGTTTTGTTGAGCGTTTTCGCGGGGTGTCACATCATCCCCTACTTGAAAGAATTTTCGTCCCGAAAATTGTTCTAAAACAATGGCTTGAAGTGAGTTCTGACGAACTCGACCTATAGATACCTTACAACGCTTTGGGGGGGGGGGGGGGCTAATCTTGTGATCAGTCTAAATGGTGCAATTGGTACCGTCCAAGTGATGCCTCCATCTTAATTCCAAGGACCATGGCTTCCACCGTAGGTCGTGAATCGAGCAGTTCTTCCTGTAAGTCCACCGCGTGGGCCATCTCCTTCTCGTGCTGCATTGATGTGTAACTGGGACTCTGATCCGAACCATCATGGTATACCGCCAGATCATCAGTACCCTCGGATAGAAGTGAAGCTCGGTGCGTTGGAGGGTTGGGTTTCAAAAGCTTAAAAGACGTTCCTTGTTTTATTTCCCATAATTTCACAGCTCCCCGCTGTGCTAAGGAGGTTGAAGTTACGCAATCTTCGAAAATCCCATTATGAATCTATGATAGTACCCAGCGAACCCAAGGGATTGCTGTATCCTAGAAGGAAATAAGGATTTGCATAAGGTCAATCTGAAATTCCACCTAACGATGTGGAAGTAACCCAACTCACTCTTCAGAAGACATGTCAAAAAATTCATGGATAAGTGGAAGACACTCGTTCTTCCTTTCTTAAAGTGGCGAATCGGTGACAAGAGCTAGTATAGCAGAGTAGCCCTTCCGTAGACACTTCTGGGCTTTCATGACTAAGACGAGGCCAACAATGCGATGATCTTGAACTGATAAGGATTCCCCACTAGAGAGAGGGATACGCACGATTTTCTTTTTGCAGAGAATTTATGCTTGATACCTAGATAACCAAGTCCATGCCAACGACCATGTCAAAACTTACAAGAGTATTGGGAAGTAGGTCAATGTCGAACACTTGACCCACGAGATCAAGTTTACAACCAAAAGAACATGAGAAGCTTCTATCGATTTACTATCAGTTAATTCTACGACATGCTTATTTACAAGAAAGGTGGGAGTCAGTCCTAACTGACGACTGAACCCTAAGGCACATAACCCCAATCGAAACAAGAGTCAAATAAAATAGAAGCAGAAAAAGATCATTCAAGAAGACGTACCGGTCTCAACATTGCCATCATTGCGAGTCTCCCCCAACGCCAATAGTAAATACTCTCCCACGTGCTCCGTTCCCACCATTATTCCCATTGTTGCCGCTCCCAGTATTGTTGTTGCCAGCATTCTGATTAAGCTGAGGGCAATCCCTCTTAAAATGACCCTCATCACCACACTGAAAGCATCCCTTTTGATTTCCCTGGTTCTGTTGAGATTGTTGCCTCTCCTGTTGCTGTGGCTGCTGCTGCGGCTGCTTTGGAAGCCAGACCCTGCAATCTTTAGCCATATGACCCACCTTGTTGCACCTATGACATACCCGGGTGCACGGTCCGCGATGGTGGAACATACACTTATCACACTTTGGTAGCTTTCCCGCGTAAGAACCCTGATTTGAATTGTTGCTCTGATTCTGGTTCACAGAAGATGTCTGGCTGAAACTACGGTGGATGCTGTTGTCTGCCCTTTTCTGAGATTGGCTGGCACTGGTTGCTTTGTCAATATCGTTCCATTTTCGCTTGTGATCACTAGCAGGTGTGGTAGCTGTAGCATTCGAGGTAGTAGCAGAAACACGTGGCGGCAAGTTGCCACGTTCGACCTCTTGGTCAGTAATCTTATGTGCCAGACGGACGATACGGGGCAGATTGTCTAAGTTTGCAGCAGTAACGTACCCCTTAACAGCTGGTGCTAAACCCTTGAGATACAGCTCAATCCGCCGGGGTGGGGGTCGAGACATGTTAGGGCACAAAGTTGCTAAATCATTAGACCTCCTAGTGTATGCTTCAATCTCAGATCCCTCCATTTTCAGATTGTAGAACTCGTTCTCCAGTTTCTGAATCTCATCACGAGGACAATACTCCTCTCGCATCAACTCCTTGAAATCATCCCAAGTAGTGGCATTCGCCATCTCAATACCCAACATCTGAACCTGGGCATTCCACCAAGTCAGGGCACCATCCTCTAGTGTGCCTGTAGCATACTTCACTCTGTCCCCAGCTGGACAGTTACACATAGCAAATACTGATTCAGCCTTCTCGAACCAACGTAAGAGTCCCACAGCCCCTTCAGTCCCACTGAAGGTCTGTGGCTTACAATCCATGAACATCTTGTACGTACAAGCAGGTGGATGGTTTTGATTCGCAGGTTGACCTAAAACGAAGGAAGTAAGACGCACAGGTAAGATTCGAGTACATGACACAATGATAGAAAGTAATTGGCACATATCGTACCAGCCTGGTAAGCCGCTAGGGCTTCGGCTACACGAGTGTTGATCAAGTCGGTTAATTCGGCCTGGGTCATAGCAATGTGACCACGTCCACCACCTCGGCCTCCTCCACGTCCACTCATGGTTCTATATAAGAGAAGGGAACAATCTTAAGGGTCGAAATGAGGTAAAGGTCGAGTATCACATTGAAATCTACAAACTACCAAGTTTACACACAATAGTGCAGAACCCTTCCCACGCTCGTTAAGCCTCACTGGGACTTGCATGCACCTCGCGTTATTATTATGTGTGCACCCATAATTATAAGGCGATTTGCATGCTTATCTCAGTGCCTCTTAACTTGCGCTAAAAGGTTCCCCACATTCAAATAGCAAGCGAAAGGTTTTATATGATCAAGAATCACAATAGTCGAAGGGTAGTGTCACACTAACAGTTCAAATAACAGGGGTTGGTAATATAAGGGCTCATGCTGTTGTGCCAAGTGTGCATTCACGTGCAATGTCATACATAAGTGTACACTAGATATACTATGCAATCGTAAATGAGAAACGAACCTTGCAGTCTGGAGCTGAGTGTCATGGTCGATTTCGGTACTGTTCGGTTATAGTCTGGTTTTATGAAAACGTTTTAAAACCAAGTTCACTATAACCAATGGCTCTGATACCAAACTGTCACACCCCCAAATTACCACATAGGGAGTGTCCCTGTTAGGCGTGTGACATACCAATAACGAGCCACCAATTACATTGAACCCATACAAGTTATAAATAAAATCCCCATTATTAATAAAAACATCTTCAACAAGTTTTAAACGAAAATCAATAAGTTCAGCGGAAGCAAGTAGTAAACCAAGTTAAACTGTTTCAAAACCAAAGTATAGTTTCATGAAATCAATCGCATAAATCCTCCCAGTCGACCCATGACCACTCCAGCTACTCCAGACAGCAAATTCCCCAAATCCAAGATACCTAACGACCTGCGAGCATGCAACAAGTGTATCAGACAACGCTGGTGAGTTCATAGTTTTACAAAAACGTTGGTTACCCAGTGTTTAGTTAATCCATTGAATTTAATTCCGAAAGTAATGTTGAAAACAATGTTGATAATACCCCAATACAAGACGGCTTCTGATTATTTTGCCCTTTCTCCAATGCTCCTATCAAAGCATTGGTCATGACTAGGTCATTAGTTCAACACCCGTCCTCCCAGGTACGGGGTGAGGTTGCCAAACCTAAGTAGTGCTACTAACTAATACCATGTTACCTACACGGTAACCAAACAACACGGAGGGACTTTAAAGGTGATAGGAAGAGTATATTATCCAACATTCCCGTTTTTACCCAAAAGACTTATCCCTCCCAGGAATACCCACTGACTGTCCCAACCACCGGGACGCATGCTCAAGAGAGATGAACTCACCTTCGGTTTGCTCGGTTAGACTTAGTGCTTGTTTAACAGTTAACCAATCGAATCCTACCGGGTTTACAGAGGCAGTTAGTTCCATGTATTCACGTATTTGTTCACATGTAAAGTTCAAACGCATTCATGTAACACATATTGACACACACAACATGCAAGTACTCTGGCCACAGTCTATTCACAATGCAAATTAATATATCACGCACACTTCACATTCGGATCATAAGTGTTCCACGTTGCCATATTTCCGATTAACACACAATATGTTATATAGGCCCGGTTCATCCTTTAGCTCCCGAATCAACCGGCCCAGCCGTTAAACCCGTTCAGTTGGGCCGTTCCATTCATTTAACCCAACTGGTGTACCCGACCCATTAACCCAAACCATCGGATTCACTAACTAACATGAACCGGCCCCCAAAACCAACCCACCAGGCTTCGTATGATTAATTACATTTGATACCATTTCATTCGGCCCAACTAGCATCCTTACCCATTGTTTTTAATTGACCCAGTAACCATCAAGACCCAATCAACCCAACTTAATGTGATAATTAATTGTATGACTTATCTTATAATCGCCAAATAGCACATTGCACGTATTTATAATCACACAAGTCATGCGAAATACTTAACGGTAGTTAATTAGCCAGGTTAACTTTTAACAAGCTTAAACTAGGTTACTGTGAAGAATACATATTCGGCGAAACACTTAACAACACAGAATTCCTAATACCCGAAATCCCCACTAGCCGATAAAGAGATCATCATCATATGCAACCAAATTGTTAGTTTATGTATGCCGCCCAAGTGTCATGATAATTCTCAAATAAATACACTCAAAACCTCACATGGAGCCAATCATTTTTTTCAATGGATCACATCATCAATAATTTTATCAACACCACCAAAAATAGTCGACAAGTGTAGAGGGTCTTCATGATTCTATTGGACCAATTTATGTAGTGGCTGTACCTTTAGTCACATGATACCTACATCTAATAGGTCACTTAGATTCAATATATATTTTAATCAAAAAGTTGGACTGTCACTTTCATAAATCTCGATTTCATGATCAAAATACCACTTCAACACTTGTTACACATGCAAGACTATTGACAACTATTAGTAGGATAACCTCATGAGTTAACTAGATCTACACATGGGCCCTATACCCTCAATTAATTATATTTGACCGATAACACCACTTGTATCTACCAATATTTATTTATTAACCAACACAAACACCAAGGCCATCCAATCTACATTAATCCATCGCTATATATATGATCGGATCTATAAAAGTAATATCATTAAACGTGAATCATAGACAACATGTGACAATCATCAGACAGTAGGCAACAACAATCTAATAATTATCATTACTAACCACAGATCGAGCGGTTGGTTGAAGGAAAAGACTTGCAAGAGAGGAGTAGTTTACAAAGAATGAATTGCCGTTTGAAAGCTAGGGTTTGCTTTATCTCTTACGTTAATATGTTAATATGGGGTGAGATGCATGATATTATGTAGATATATCATTGGAACAAGTGGACCGAACCCTTTTTCATCAGGTTATACACCTTTAACATGGCCGGCCCATTCCTTGGGTTATTCATAAAAGAAGCTGGGCCAACTTGTGTTAGGAGGGGGGGGGGTGCACATGCGGGTTTCAAGTGTATGATCCGAATCAGTTGCGATTAGTGAAGCCCACTACATTATTTTAAAAATTTAATGTGATACACGTGTAATAAGACGCATTTGAAGGTTTCGCGTATCATAACTTACACAATTAGCGTTTAATGAAACACACGCGTAATCCGCTAAGTCTTGTATGATCGTGATATAAAAGCGATTAAAAGTAAGGACACACGTCAACGATTGTGGAATTTAAGCAATGCTAACCTTGGGAATACGAGTTGTCACATCATCCCCAACTTTAAAGAAATTTCGTCCCGAAATTTAGCAAGCAGTCACTGAGGAAGCTAGTTTTGTTGAGCGTTTTCGCGGGGTGTCACAGTCGTATCAGTTATTGTCTTCTTTTTATATATAGGTTTATATATTTTTAACATACATTAACGGTTAGTGATAGGCAACTCACATTTTATATATATATATAGGTAAAGAGTATGGTACAAATATGGTTATCCTACATTATATACGCTATATTGTGAGCCGTACACGTGTCCTGATTCATTTCGGTTTAATAAGGTTAAATCAGACAATTAACCTAATCACTAGAGGGCAAATTCGTCTCTTCATTCATTCAGTGAGAAGTTCGTTACACTGATATCCCGGTAATTATTATTAAAATCAGTTTCAAATTTTCCATAATTCACAATTTGCAGTTTTCGTTCTTATGTGTTAGGGTTTCATTCAATTTGTCTATTTCGATGGATCCACAGAGTAGCACTGGATGAACAGAAGTTGATTTTGAAGAAAATCGACCGATCGGTGATCATGCTCAATTATCTGCTTATCAGAGAGTTTCGATTGAGGATGTTTTAAATCCGCGATCTGCAAATCCAATTCCAATTCAAATTTGAAGTTCAAGTGCTGCAAACGAGTTTTCTATTGGTAATTATGTTAATTCAGATATCTAAATTGTTCGTATAATTGTTTTTTGTTTAATCGTAGCATTGTTGTAGCTGTTTTTGTAGTTTGAATGTTTTGATTACACTTTTGTATTTTTGAAAAGCAACATGTATAACTTCGCATGTTATTACTCTTACAATTCGCATTTGATTTTTTTTTTTTTTTTTGCAATTTCGCATGTTACTATGTAATAAATCGCATATGTAATTCAGATTAATCAATATCATCATTTCGCATGTTTTTGATCAGACAATTCGCATGTGGTTTATATGACGTTTTATGTTTTTTATTTTGATTCATGTAGATGAAAGGGTTTACACTCCGGAGGTTCAGGCATCAGCTACACCTGTTGTTGGAATGCAATTTATCTCTATTGAACAAGCATATGCCTTTTATCAATCATATGCTAAGTTAGCTGGTTTTTCTATTCGGAAAAGGTGGTGAAGTATGCAGTGGTGGTATAATCAAAACTAAGTATTTTGTTTGTTCCAAAGAGGGACACAAGCCTCTGTGTATTGATGATCATTCGAAGTCAAAAAAGCAATTCAAAACAAGGAACAGGGGGACTATTAGGACCGGATGCGAAGCTCAACTTATGATTTGCACTGTGGATGGTAGATTATATACAGTAAAGAGATTTGTTGATGGTCATAATCATAAGTTTGTATGTCAAAATGACATTCACATGCTCCCAGCTTACAGACAATTGTCAGATATCCAGGAGGAGATGGTATGGGAACTAGGCACTTTAAACCTTGGTCCTGTCAAAGCTTTCCATATAATGAGGAAACGTTATGGTGGTTTCGAGAACGTTGGTGCTATGGTTGATGATTGCAAAAATTTTAGGAAGCGAATAAACAGCTATATAGGAGAGTATGACGCTGACATGGTAATAAATAGGATGTTTGACAAAAAAAAAATACTTAGCTGATTTTTCGTTTGAATACTCTGTTGATGATGGCAAACGGTTAACTAGTTTGTTCTGGGCTGATGGTTTATGCAAGCTTAACTATATGGAATTTGGCGATGTGATATCGTTCGATGCAACCTTCAAGACAAACAGGTAAGTGTTTCAAAGACAAACATGTTTTGTTACTGATTTTCGCATGTTTGTTTGATAATGAGTGTTCAATATCGCATGTATAGACACCAGAGTGGTGTTGAATATATCGCATGCCTTTTTCCTGATTTCGCATATGATTTTTAGTAATTCGCATATAATAAACGTGATTTCGCATGTGTTGTTCAGGTACAAGATGGTGTTTGTTCCGTTCACAGGCATTGACAACCACTGTCGTAATGTAACACTCTCAGCTGGGTTGTTGGCATCAGAGAGTATTGAATCATATAAATGGCTTCTGAATTCATTTTTGAAGTTATTTGGTCCGCACCCTAATGTTGTAGTGACGGATCAAGACCCTGCTATGAAACAGGCTATTGAGGAGGTTTTCCCTATTAGCAGACACAGATTGTGTATGTGGCACATAATGAAAAAAGTGGCAGATAAGGTATAGCATGCAATATTTTTGTGTTTTGTTGGTGTTATTTTTTATTATTATAGTTTTTTGTAATAGACTGATATAAAATGCATTTATTGTTAAAGGTTGGACACGAGTTGTGCAATAATGATGAGTTTAAAAGGAGGATGTGCGACATTGTTTGGACTAATTCGATTGAGCCCGAAGAATTCGAGAGACAGTGGAAGTTAGTGATGATTGAGTTCGGTCTTACTGAAAACAAATGGATTGATGATATGTTTGGGATGAGATCCATGTGGATTCCGGCTTTTTACCGGCACGAGCCAATGTCAGGTCTTATGAGAACAACTTCAAGATCAGAGAGTGAGAACCATTTTTTTTGTCAGGTTGCTAATTCACAACTCACACTCGTAGAGTTTATGAATCATTTTGATGGTGCAATGGATGTACAAAGGTTCAATCATAGAAAAAATGATCATATTTCAAGATATATTGCGCCAACTGATTGGAGTCAAACTACATTGGAATAAGATGCTGCTAAGATCTACACCAGGTTTATAACTTTTGATCAGCAATTAGAGATACATGGAACAATTTCCGAATGTTTGCCGATGGACACCAAAGTTGAAGGTCCACGTATCAGAATATTGTTGAAGGACTTTAAAGCACATGGAGATGGTTTAGTGGATGTATTTTACATGTTTTTTAGATATGCGAATTTGTTACATTACATATGCGATTTTAGTTTATTTATTTTACATAATTTTTTAGACATGCGAAATTGTTATGTTGCACATGCGATATTAATTTTATTCACTTGCATGATTGTTTAGACATGCGAAATTGTTATATTTATACTTGCGATTTTAAATTTTATTATTTTTTTTATTTGGTTATTTGATAGGTGTGGTTCAAGAATCTTGAAAATGATGTAACTGCACAGTGTAGCTGTTTGCTTTTTGAGCAGTATGGCCTGCTATGCAAACACATATATTTTCTTTTCAAGATGTTTGGTGTTAAAGAAATTTCAAACAAATATGTTACGAAGAGATGGACGAAGGATGTGGTGCCCAATGAGTTAAATGTGAAGTACAATCTAAATATTGGTGGTAAGGATGTGCAACACAAGGCTAAACGGATTGCTCGTGAAATCATCCACACAGGGGAGTATTTGGTTAGTAATTTGATTTCCGACCTTGATCAACTTGTCTTAGTGAGGGATCAAATGATGCAGCTTAAAGAGAGAGTTGATCAGAGTCGCATAACCAAGCAACTTGATCCAAAATTTGACCGATTTTCAAAGTTGATTGGTTATCAACAACCAGTAACTAATGCTCCCCCTACTGTTCGTGTGCCGGCTGGTATAAGAAACAAAGGCCGCGGCTCGCATAGAAGGATTAAATCTAAGAAGGAACAAATGATCAGCCGCAAAGGGATAAGGTCAAGGACATGTAGCGTATGCAATGAAAAAGGTCATGACATTCGGACTTGCGGCGAACTTAAAGCCAAACAACAAGGTAAATAGGGAAAAAAGAAAATGAAGGGTGTCTAGATTGAAGATGGTGTGAGAGACAAAGACAATGAGGGTGAAGACGACGAAGAGAAAGATGACTTTGAAGATTACAGTAGTGATGATGATGGATCTGAAGAAGAAGATCAGTGGGAAGAGGTGTCTGGAGATGAAGATGACGAGGATGAGTAATCTTTTTTTAAATGTAAATGCCAATTTATACGAAACACATGCGATTTTATATTCATTTGTGTATATCATTTTTCACATGCGATTTTAGTAGTATAAACTTGCGATTTTATATGCATAAGTTTATATTTAGTTTATATCATTTTTCACATGCGATTTTGAATTATAATAAAGCATAAGATTTGTTCAAAGATCTCTAATTCATTCATGCGATTTTAAATTATAATAAAGCATAAGATTTGTTCAAAACATAAAACATATATTGAAAATACAAAATAGTTGTTATTGTCAAACACAACTACAACCATAAAACGATTAAACAAAAATTTAGTTACTTGAAGCAAAGATTTTGTCACGTTCAGTAGAGCTGAACTCCATCTTCTCCTTCACAGTGTTTAGAGCATCTGTCAGGAAAGAGAAGGCTAAGTCATCAGCTCGAGATTGCTCTTTTATGTGATCCAAAGCTTTGTCTCTGAAGCTTGTTGGTGGTTCTTGAAGTAGCTTTTCCCATACTGCTTGATTGTTCTTGATTTGTTCAAGGATTTTTGTCACACCCCCAAAATCCACCCGCGGATAACACCCGCTTCGGGGGCGTGACTGACCAGGATCCAGCCACCAATTATACTAAGCATTGGTTAATATTAAAGTAATACTTACTAACCATAAGATTAGCAAACATCAAGTTCAGCGTTTTAAGTTCAGAGTAAATGTAGCGGAAGCATAATTAACAGTTTTAAGTAATGTTCATAAAGCAAGCATAATAAATGCCCAACGCACGGGCAGACGACCACTACACATCCCAAGTAGCTGCTCCAGTCACTGGCCACCTGCAAAGCATGCAGTAAAGGGGTCAACAATAATGCTGAGTGAGTTCACTAGTTGTCCAGTTTTAATTACCAAAAACTCGTTTCACCAGTTAATTTATCCGTTTATACATGCCATGGGGAGCTACCCCAAAAGTTAGCGACTAAACTGTTTTTCCAATACCGAACACTAGGTAACCGAATGCGTTTCCGCAGGATGCCCCGATGTCAATGTTCTATCAGCATTGACGGATGCCTGAGTACATTAGTTCACGACCGATCCCATACCATGGCACGGTGTGAGGCTGGTAAGACCTAAATAGCGCTATCAACTAATAACCCGTTCGCCTGGCACCGGCGACTAATCGGTATTATGTAGTAGGGACTTGAGTGATAGAGTTGCGTTTAGTGCCGTTAGTTGCAATCCGTATAAACAGTAATTAACTAAAAAGGTTTCCCAATACAAGGGAAGATAAAGTAAGTGGTTTCCCAATAACTAGGGAAGGAGTGTAGACGGTATCCCCTTTACAAGGGGATAGGGTTGTTTTAGTCTCGTGTCCCAAACCACCGGGACGCATGCTTTTAAGTTGTGAACTCACCTTGGGTTGCTCGGTATGATACGTTACTTGGTTAAGTATGTTGGTCACCACGCCCTAGCATGGTTACCAAGTATGGGTCAAGTCGGGTACAAGCAAACACGTATAGCATGCACGTATACAAACAGTTAACAGTCAGAAATACAAACAGTAACATATATGCATACAGTAGCAGATCAAGATGAAGTCCAGTCCATAGGAGGCCCAACAGTTGAAGCCCAAAACAACAACAAGACAAACAGTCAAGGCCCAATAACATAAAACAGCCCAGTCGAAACTAAGGTGGTTGCGACTCGCAACCGAGGTTGCGACTCGCAACTGCGGTCTCGGTCCGTCACGCTTTGGTTACGACTCGTAACCGGAGGATGCGACTTAGCAGGTTTGGTTGTGACTCGCAACCAGGTTTGATGCGTGCTGATTGCGACTCGCAACTGGGAGGTTTCGACTGGTCACGCGTGGTTTCGAGTAGCAACCAAAGGTTGCGACTCGCAACCGTGATAACGTGCATGGCAATCCCTTCTAGAACCTGCAGACTTGTACTATCCAATGAAATTGCATTTTTATGTAAATGTTGTACTATTTCCACTAAAACATGTTTGTTGGTCGATTTATGCACCAATTTGGATCAAAATCAGCATTTTCAAACTATTATACACATTCAAACTGTTCTTCATTCATTCAATAAAACTCCAAACCTTTAATCAAGAAATCATGAACTATAAATAAACCCGAATCCAAACAGGAAGCTTATAAAACCGTGAATCATTTCTTGACAAGGATTATAACACCTATCCTAACATAGAAATCATACTTGTTAACAATCAAATCCTAAGAACATGCAATTCTAACCAACCCCTTAACATATATTGGATAACCCAAAACTATGATCAACAAAACATCACCTTCCTTAGCATAATTATGAACATACAAGCCTAATATTCATACTAAAACCTCTAATCACATCAACAAGCATAAAACCATAGCAATCATCAATAACCATGAACATAAAAACACTAACCGGTTACTCGGGGTTGAGAGAAAAGGGGTGTTCGGGTGGTCTCTTGGTTCGGCCGATCCTCCTTGTCGATAGCTCACTTGATCCGAGAGATACGGGGGAATGGGGAGATGATTTTGGTTACTAGAAATTTAGGGTTTTAGGGTTTAGTGAAGAAGATGAGAGGAGAGTGTGAGAAAAGAGTGTGTAAAATGGATAAGGGAGGTGGGGTTGGGTTTATATAAAATGTTCCGAATGGGCTTAGGGGAATTCCGGATTGGGTTCTCGGTTACAAGGCCCAACCGGCCCATTGCTACTGTTCACTCGAGACCACGGTCTCGAGTCGGGTTGAGGTTTCGGTTTATATATATATATAACACATATATATACATATATACACATAAGTAAATCGGCATATAACACATAATAACAAATAATTCATCGTTTTCATTTAATAAAATACGTACATGAAACGTTACATCAAGAAAGTTTCCCCGGGAAGGTCCGAAGTGTCACATTATCCCCACGTTTTAGGAACTTTCGTCCCGAAAGTTAAGGCAGCCACTGTCAAGCTAGTGTGAGTAAAAGCGTTTCAACGGGGTGTCACATCATCCCCCCGTTAGTTTGGAATTTCGTCCCGAAATTCGTTCGTAGCTTCAGTGCTGGGATTTTCGTTAAGGAACAACTGGGGATACTTGTGCTTCATCTGGTCTTCCCGCTCCCAGGTATACTCTGGGCCACGTCGCGAGTTCCAACGAACTCGTACAAGAGGTATCTGGCTACGTTTGAGGATTTTGATCTCTCGATCCGTGATCTCAATCGGTTCCTCAGTAAAGTGTAGCTGTTCATCAATCGTTAGTTCCTTAAAAGGAATCACAAGTGTTTCATCCGACAAACACTTCTTCAGGTTGGATACATGAAAAACGTTGTGTACCGCACTCAGTTCTTCAGGCAGGTTCAATCTATAAGCAACCTTACCGATCTTCTCGGTAATTTCGAATGGTCCGATATATCGCGGATTAAGCTTGCCCCGTTTGCCAAAGCGAACCACACCCTTCCAGGGTGAGACTTTAAGTAGAACCCGGTCACCGACCTGGAATTCCAACGGTTTCCTACGCTTATCAGCGTAGCTCTTCTGACGGTCACGAGCTGCCGCCATGCGTTGTCTGATCTGGGCAATCTTTTCCGTTGTATTTACCACCATCTCTGGGCCCGTGATTTGACTATCACCGATTTCTGCCCAGCAGAGAGGTGACCGGCATTTACGACCGTACAATGCCTCAAAAGGTGCTGCCTGAATACTAGTGTGGTAGCTGTTGTTGTATGAGAACTCTACTAACGGTAGATGCTTCTCCCAATTCTTGCCAAAGTCGATCACACACGCTCTAAGCATGTCTTCTAGAGTTTGGATGGTACGTTCGGACTGTCCATCCGTTTGCGGGTGATAAGCAGTGCTCATATCCAAACGTGAGCCAAAGCATTTGTGCATAGCTTGCCACAGTTCCGAAGTAAATCGAGCGTCTCGGTCTGAAATAATCGAGGTTGGCACTCCGTGCCTCGAAACTACTTCCTTTAAGTAAATCTCTGCCAGGGTAGAAAACTTGTCTGTTTCCTTAATAGCCAGAAAGTGTGCGGACTTGGTTAGTCGATCCACTATTACCCAAATAGCATCATTTCCGCGTTGAGATCTAGGTAGCCCTGTAACAAAATCCATGGAAATTTGCTCCCATTTCCATTTCGGGATTTCTGGTTGTTGGAGTAGACCTGCTGGCTTCTGGTATTCTGTCTTGACTCTCGCGCAAGTCAAGCATTTGCTGACGTATGTCGCTATGTGGGCCTTCATACCAGGCCACCAGTATGTAGTCTTCAAGTCGTGGTACATCTTGTCCGAACCAGGATGTACTGAGTAGCGGGACTTGTGGGCTTCGTCCATCACGAGTTCACGTAAACCTCCAAAGAGTGGAACCCAGATGCGTCCTGTTACATAGTAAGCACCATCTTCTTTCTGTTCTAGTTGCTGTCTCGATCCACGCAGAGACTCAGCCCTAATGTTTTCCGGCTTCAATGCTTCAACCTGAGCATTTCGAATCTGAGTAGGGAGGTTAGACTGGATGGTAAGTTGCAGTGCTCGCACGCGCTTTGGTACGGTGTCCTTTCGACTGAGGGCGTCTGCCACGACATTGGCCTTGCCCGGATGATACTTGATGGCGCATTCGTAGTCATTCAAGAGTTCGACCCATCGACGCTGTCGCATGTTCAATTCCTTTTGCCTAAAGATATGCTCGAGACTCCTGTGATCGGTGTAAATAGTGCACTTGGTACCGTACAGGTAATGTCTCCATATCTTAAGAGCAAAAACCACTGCTCCTAGTTCCAAGTCGTGCGTCGTGTAGTTCTTCTCATGCGTCTTGAGTTGTCGAGAGGCGTAGGCGATAACTTTCTCGCGTTGCATTAGCACGCAACCGAGCCCATGAATAGACGCATCGCAGTAAACCACAAAGTCGTCCGTGCCGTCAGGCAACGAGAGAATAGGAGCGCTACAGAGGTTATCCTTAAGCCTCTGAAAGGCAGATTCCTGTGCTGTATTCCACTTGTAGGCGACGCCTTTCTGGGTGAGTGTTGTGAGAGGTTGTGCAATCTTTGAGAATCCCTGAATGAATCTGCGGTAGTAGCCCGCCAAACCCAAGAATTGGCGAACTTCAGTGGGGGTCTTAGGCGTAGGCCAGTTCTTTATCGATTCGATCTTGGCGGGGTCGACGTGAATTCCGTTCTTATTAACCACATGGCCGAGGAAATGGACTTCTCGAAGCCAGAAGTCACATTTAGAGAATTTGGCGTACAGTTGCTCGTTGTGAAGGAGTTCCAGAATAAGGCGTAGGTGCTGTTCATGCTCTTCTTGACTTTTCGAATAAATCAAGATGTCGTCGATAAACACGATCACGAATTTGTCGAGGTAAGGCTTACACACGCGGTTCATAAGATCCATGAACACTGCAGGTGCGTTGGTCATTCCAAAAGGCATGACGAGAAATTCATAGTGACCATAACGGGTCCTGAACGCAGTCTTCGAGATGTCTTCGTCACGTACTCTCAACTGATGATAGCCTGATCGCAGGTCAATCTTTGAATAGTAGCTCGATCCTTGCAACTGATCGAATAGGTCGTCGATGCGCGGGAGAGGGTAACGATTCTTGATGGTAACCTTGTTCAGCTCACGATAGTCGATGCACATTCGGAATGTGCCATCCTTCTTCTTGACAAAGAGTACTGGGGCTCCCCAGGGTGATGAACTAGGACGGATAAATCCTTTATCCAATAGTTCTTGTAGTTGCGTAGAGAGTTCCTTCAGCTCTGCAGGAGCCAATCGGTACGGTGCACGAGCTATGGGTGCTGCTCCGGGAGCTAGCTCGATTTGGAATTCGACCTGACGGTGAGGAGGGAGTCCAGGTAATTCCTCAGGAAATACCTCGGGATAGTCGCGTACTACAGGAAAATCTTCAATCCTCTTTTCCTTATCGTGGGCGTTGGTGACAAGTGCTAAGATAGCGGTGTGCCCTTTCTGCAAACACTTCTGGGCTTTTAGAAGCGAGATAATGCCTGTGACTTCTCCACCTTTGTTGCCTTGAACGATGAGGGGTTGACCAGAACGGCGAGGTATACGAACTGCTTTCTCTTGACAGAGGATCTCAGCACGATGTTTGGATAACCAATCCATACCAATGACGACGTCGAAGCTTCCAAGTTTGACAGGGAAGAGATCGATACTAAACGTATGGCCAGACAATTCTAGGGTGCAGTCGTGGATCACGTGCGTGGCCTCGATGTTCTTACCATTAGCTATCTCGACGGTATGCTTAGAACTTAATAATGCGGGCGAATGCTTAAGTTTCTTACTAATGCGAAGGGATACATAACTGGCATCGGCACCGGAATCAAATAACACAGAAACATAACGATCATCAAGTAGGAACTTACCCGCCACGACGTTAGGGTCGTTCCTTGCTTCTCCAGCTCCAATCACAAAAGCTCTGCCCCTTGCATTCCCAGCATTGTTGTTTTGCTCATTGTTCCCAGCTCCCTGATTGTTGCGATTCTGATTCAGTTCAGGGCAATCCTTTCGCATGTGCCCCGTTGCCCCGCATTTAAAACATACTCTGTTGTTTCCCTGCTGCTGTTGCTGTTGGGGTTGTTGCTGATTTTGCCTTGCCGGGAACTGACTTCTACAATCCTTGGCTTCGTGCCCCATCTTGTGGCATCGCTGACACTGACCCTTGTTACATGCCCCATTGTGGTGCCTGTTACACTTGTTGCACTTAGGGTAGTTTCCCCGGTAGCCACCCTGTTGCTGAGTGCCTTTGCTGTTGTCAGTTTTCCTTTGCTGAGCTGGGGCTTGAGTAGGGTTAGCATCCTTACCCTGATTTCCATCCCACTTTCGTTTGCCATCACTAGAACTTCCTTCCGCAGCACTGATCCTTTTGGGCAACCTGCCCTCTTCCACAGCCTGATCCGTGAGTTTGTGAGCAAGTCGAACGATCGGCTGAATGGTAGTGTGGTTGGCTGAAGTTACATGGCTTCGAATTTCTGGAGCCAGACCCTTGATGTACAGTTCGATCCTTCGATACATAGGTCGAGACATGTTTGGACAAAGAGCAGCATAGTCGTTGGACAGCTTGGTGTAGGTCTCAATCTCTGACCCAACCATCTTGAGTTCATAGTACTCATTTTCCAGCTTGTGGATGTCATCCCTGTGACAGTACTCTTCCTTGATCATATCCTTGAAATCTTCCCACGCAGTAGCGTTTGCAGTCTCCAAGCCAAGCATTTGAATTTGCGCCTTCCACCATGAAAGAGCGCTTCCCTCTAGAGTACCAGTAGCAAACTTTACCCAGTTAGCAGTTGGGCATTCACAGACAGCAAAAACAGCTTCGACCTTCTCAATCCAGTGCAGAAGGCCTATGGCACCCTCCGTGCCATTGAAAGGAAGAGGCTTGCAATCCATAAAGGTCTTGAAGGTACAAACACGTGGTTGCACAGGTGCAGGCTGACCTATAGGGTGAGCTGCGAAAGCTGCAGCCACAGTGTTGAGCAGGCTAGTGAACTGAGCCGGGGTCATGTTGACGTTTCCTCGTCCGCGTCCACTCATTGTCTTCATAACCAGAAAACATAGTATGAGTGCGTGATAGCGAGAATAAGATAGAAGAGAGAAGATGTATCTATCTAATCAGGCAACTAGTACGTATAGTAAAGCAGAGAGCATAAGACAAGTAAGCAAGTAACTATGGGTCCGAGCTATGAGGTCAGATAAGTCGAGCCTTGTACTTGGAGTGTAGTGTCGTCACGAGTCACGGGTTATAGTCTGGTTTTTCTCAAAAAGATTTTTCCCCTTTTTAAAACCAAGTTCACTATAACCAATGGCTCTGATACCAATCTGTCACACCCCCAAAATCCACCCGCGGATAACACCCGCTTCGGGGGCGTGACTGACCAGGATCCAGCCACCAATTATACTAAGCATTGGTTAATATTAAAGTAATACTTACTAACCATAAGATTAGCAAACATCAAGTTCAGCGTTTTAAGTTCAGAGTAAATGTAGCGGAAGCATAATTAACAGTTTTAAGTAATGTTCATAAAGCAAGCATAATAAATGCCCAACGCACGGGCAGACGACCACTACACATCCCAAGTAGCTGCTCCAGTCACTGGCCACCTGCAAAGCATGCAGTAAAGGGGTCAACAATAATGCTGAGTGAGTTCACTAGTTGTCCAGTTTTAATTACCAAAAACTCGTTTCACCAGTTAATTTATCCGTTTATACATGCCATGGGGAGCTACCCCAAAAGTTAGCGACTAAACTGTTTTTCCAATACCGAACACTAGGTAACCGAATGCGTTTCCGCAGGATGCCCCGATGTCAATGTTCTATCAGCATTGACGGATGCCTGAGTACATTAGTTCACGACCGATCCCATACCATGGCACGGTGTGAGGCTGGTAAGACCTAAATAGCGCTATCAACTAATAACCCGTTCGCCTGGCACCGGCGACTAATCGGTATTATGTAGTAGGGACTTGAGTGATAGAGTTGCGTTTAGTGCCGTTAGTTGCAATCCGTATAAACAGTAATTAACTAAAAAGGTTTCCCAATACAAGGGAAGATAAAGTAAGTGGTTTCCCAATAACTAGGGAAGGAGTGTAGACGGTATCCCCTTTACAAGGGGATAGGGTTGTTTTAGTCTCGTGTCCCAAACCACCGGGACGCATGCTTTTAAGTTGTGAACTCACCTTGGGTTGCTCGGTATGATACGTTACTTGGTTAAGTATGTTGGTCACCACGCCCTAGCATGGTTACCAAGTATGGGTCAAGTCGGGTACAAGCAAACACGTATAGCATGCACGTATACAAACAGTTAACAGTCAGAAATACAAACAGTAACATATATGCATACAGTAGCAGATCAAGATGAAGTCCAGTCCATAGGAGGCCCAACAGTTGAAGCCCAAAACAACAACAAGACAAACAGTCAAGGCCCAATAACATAAAACAGCCCAGTCGAAACTAAGGTGGTTGCGACTCGCAACCGAGGTTGCGACTCGCAACTGCGGTCTCGGTCCGTCACGCTTTGGTTACGACTCGTAACCGGAGGATGCGACTTAGCAGGTTTGGTTGTGACTCGCAACCAGGTTTGATGCGTGCTGATTGCGACTCGCAACTGGGAGGTTTCGACTGGTCACGCGTGGTTTCGAGTAGCAACCAAAGGTTGCGACTCGCAACCGTGATAACGTGCATGGCAATCCCTTCTAGAACCTGCAGACTTGTACTATCCAATGAAATTGCATTTTTATGTAAATGTTGTACTATTTCCACTAAAACATGTTTGTTGGTCGATTTATGCACCAATTTGGATCAAAATCAGCATTTTCAAACTATTATACACATTCAAACTGTTCTTCATTCATTCAATAAAACTCCAAACCTTTAATCAAGAAATCATGAACTATAAATAAACCCGAATCCAAACAGGAAGCTTATAAAACCGTGAATCATTTCTTGACAAGGATTATAACACCTATCCTAACATAGAAATCATACTTGTTAACAATCAAATCCTAAGAACATGCAATTCTAACCAACCCCTTAACATATATTGGATAACCCAAAACTATGATCAACAAAACATCACCTTCCTTAGCATAATTATGAACATACAAGCCTAATATTCATACTAAAACCTCTAATCACATCAACAAGCATAAAACCATAGCAATCATCAATAACCATGAACATAAAAACACTAACCGGTTACTCGGGGTTGAGAGAAAAGGGGTGTTCGGGTGGTCTCTTGGTTCGGCCGATCCTCCTTGTCGATAGCTCACTTGATCCGAGAGATACGGGGGAATGGGGAGATGATTTTGGTTACTAGAAATTTAGGGTTTTAGGGTTTAGTGAAGAAGATGAGAGGAGAGTGTGAGAAAAGAGTGTGTAAAATGGATAAGGGAGGTGGGGTTGGGTTTATATAAAATGTTCCGAATGGGCTTAGGGGAATTCCGGATTGGGTTCTCGGTTACAAGGCCCAACCGGCCCATTGCTACTGTTCACTCGAGACCACGGTCTCGAGTCGGGTTGAGGTTTCGGTTTATATATATATATAACACATATATATACATATATACACATAAGTAAATCGGCATATAACACATAATAACAAATAATTCATCGTTTTCATTTAATAAAATACGTACATGAAACGTTACATCAAGAAAGTTTCCCCGGGAAGGTCCGAAGTGTCACATTATCCCCACGTTTTAGGAACTTTCGTCCCGAAAGTTAAGGCAGCCACTGTCAAGCTAGTGTGAGTAAAAGCGTTTCAACGGGGTGTCACAATTTTGCCCTGCACATCAAGAACCAGATGAGAAGAGGTGACATCAGTGCTTATTTCTGTCAATGTGCGAGTAGACAATAGCTCTTTGATTGCAATGTTTTTGATTTTTTCTATATTTTCAGATGCCATTTTTGTTTGGTCTGTGTTTTTGTGTGTGTTTTATTTGGTCTTCTATGTCTTAATATGGAAGGTAGTTATCAAGGTTTTTTATATTAATATAGTAAATTTATTATATAGGTAGGGTGGTAAGTTCAGTAGTATTTATTATAAAATTCATCATTACATGTCAAATTATAGTCACAACGTTAATAAATTAAGTTTTTTTATATAAAATAATATTATTTTTAGTTTTTAAGATTGGTAGTTTTTTTTTTTTTTGCATTTTTATTACAAAGTATTTTTAAAATTTTTTTTGCAGTGTTCTTTATTCAAAATCACATTTGATTCGAAACAAATTCGCAAACTGTAAGAAACCAAACATTTAAATATCCTTTTTATTATATCGCATGTGTAAATTATTTGAAATCGCACACTATATGAAGAGTTTTTTGAAAAGTTTTGAAATCGCATGTGCATTATCATGAATTCGCAAACTATATGAAATCTCATAGAATACGTAACTTTTTACTGATATCGCATGTGCATCCTATGAATTCGCAAACTATATGAAATGTCAAAGAATTCTTTTTTTACTGAATTCGCATTTGCATTGTCGACGTTTTTGTACATGATTTGACATTTTGCATCATCATCTTGGATAGTCAGTCCATCCAGAATTTCTAAATTCATCAGAAGTTCATTTTCTCAGAAGAATTTGGTGAATAGGAATCGATCGATTTGGTGAATAGGAATCGATCGATTTTTGGTTAATTGTTATAATTTCGTTTTTGGTTTTGATTTAGGATCTTACGTTATGATTTTTGAGGTTTTGTTTGCCATTTATCAGGTGTTTTGATCTTAAATTTGACGATTTTAACCTTGGCGGTTTCTTTTTTTTATTAATCCTATGTTGATAAATTTAATAGAAAAACGCGTTGTTTGAAAAAGATGATCCGACGGTTGTGGATGAAGCGTACATAATGTACGATTAGGTTATTTGTATGATAACCGACCTCTCTCTCTCTCTCTCTCTCTATATATATATATATATATATATGATAACTAAAAGCCTTAAACAAATATACACATAATACTTAGTCACACATGACATATTTAATAGTTATACGAGTATATCACAAAAATAATTACCTCTCATGTTTCATTATCTAGCTATCTATCTTTATGTGTTTTGAAGGTTACCTCTTGATTGCACCTTGTTCTTTCTAAAATACATTTTTTTTGAATCCAACTATTCTGTCTATTTTCACGCAAACCAATTGTGAAGCGATCAACGTTTTAGGGATAATAAGATGTAATTAACTTTTTATTTTTTAGTAAATCCATGTTTCTCACTCTATCTGTGGTAGAATTCATTAAAATCCAAAGTAAATTTGCCAATATTAAGATTGATGTGTTCAACGAGTTAAGTTATATTGTATGAGATGACATTAAATGTTATATCGGTTATTGGCCTTTATATATATAACAAGAGTTAATAGTTAGTGATAGCCACATCATATTATATGATTGCTAAAAATTATTTTACACTACTACCCAAATATTAGTATTGTGGAGAATTCACAAACATAACATTAATATAACTTTATTGCTGTCATGAAACAATTAACATGGTCAAATTTCTTACTCCCATGATCCTCTATACACCCATGATGGATCATCATATGGTTTAAATTCTTTTGACAAATAATACCCATCTTGTTTTAATAGCCAATAAACATTTATTGAATCAACACTTGAGCCATCAACATTTTTTGAAACATCTTCGTCATAAACATGAAAATGTGCCGATCTTGAATTATCGGCAAAATCTCCCGTGAAAAGAGTATTTCCAAAAATATTTTCACAGAAATGAAAATCATACCAGATATTTAAAGTGATGTTGTGATGGCCGAGATCGTCGTCTCCAGATTTCACATGAACATCGATTGTTGAATCTGGGATTCCGTTGAATATATAAACGGTAACAAAACTGGTGAATAGACAATCGGCAATGACAAAGCATGTGAAATAGCTAAATACAATGAAAAGGGAACAAAGCATCTTTGTAACAACCCGCACCTTTGAGCGTTGTTACTACTCGCTATACTCGTTACGCCAAGCACCGGAGATTCAGATCATAATGTATCAATATCTATTATAATGCTATATCTCAGTATTTTCAATATCAAATCACATCAAACATACCAACGCTCACGATGACATCAAGAGAGGACCGATACTACCCTCCATGATGGCCGTGATGCGTCGCAATATTCAAAAGCGCACTCGAGGTCACGCGCAACCCGATTATCACAAGGTGAATCGAAATATGGATAATTACGTATGGACCTATTATATATATCTATAATAATAATAAATAATGATAATAGCTGTGGTGTTGGTGAAGTTAATCGAATCGAATCGAATCAATTCAAATCGAAATCGAAAAGTGTTAACGTGTACTGATGTATAATAATAATAATAATAATAATAAATACAAGTTTATGTACGGACAAAACTATCGCAACGCCGAAACAAAACGATGAAGGACCAGCCGATAGGCTGGGCCGGCCGAACGGCCAGGCCGGCCGAACGGCCAGGCCAGCCGATCGGTTAGGCCAGCCGATCGGACAGGCCAGCCGAACGGCTAGGCCAGCCGATCGAACGGCTTTCCTTTCCCTTCCTTCCTTCCTCCTAGCCTATAAATAGCCATTCACTTCACTTGAACAGTGAAGTGACAGCTCTCGACCGGCCAGGATGTTTTTACCACTTTTTCTCTCGATTCCTCGCGATTCTTGTAAGTTTTCGACCCAAATCTTATACTTTCTTGATCAAAACACAATCCTACATCTTTCTATCTTTCAAATCTTAACTTTTAACCGTGAAATCAGCGGATTTGAGGTGTTCTAGGATGATGTCATCATGGTGTTCTTATGAACTTCATGTTTTGGCCTCATTCCACCAAGAACAACTCAGATCTGAAGAATTTCCACAAGATTTAACTATGTTTTTGTACCAATCTGTATTCAATCATATGTGAAAGGACTGAAAGATAGATTTCCAACCTTCTTTCGACTCCTTTACACCCAATGCACCTAAAAATTGAAGGAATCGGAGTCTGTACCGACTTTTCTGCTCAATCTTAATGTTAAGTTGGTTCAAGAACTAATTTCTAATCAAGAACGGGGGATTTCAGGTTAAACAAGGGAAAACTGTCAAAAACGGCCAAAACTGATAGAACGGGGTGATTCCCGGCCATAAGAACAGGTCGGAAATTGATGGAATTTCAGTTGTTTAGCACGAAAGCACACCGTCTCAGTCAAAACCACCGAAAGGCCTTCGAAACTTAGTCAAAAATCAGCTGAACGAACAGGCTAACTGGTCGAACAGGCTAGCCGATCGAACAGGCTAGTCGATCGGTCATGCAAGCCGATCGGAAAACCCATTCGAGCAGACAGGCTAGCCGATCGGACAGGCTAGCCGATCAGACAGGCTAGCCGATAGGACAGGCTAGCCGATCGGACAGGCTAGCCGATCGGACATGTTAGCCGATCGGACAACAGTCTTTCCGGCCCAACTTCTTAACACGCTATCCAACGCTCATGCTATCGAACTGTAATCAGGGTAATTTCAGGCGTGCTCCCTTCAATCCAACCAAGTTGTGTTTACTTGTTAAACACCGACTGTGAGTATACTCGAATCCCTTTTTAATCATATTTTGGGTGTAACATACATTTACAATGAAATCAAGCAAATCAAATGGGTCTAATCAATCAAGCAAATCGAATGTGTTCAATCAATCAATCAATCTATCACTTGCGAATAACTTATGCATAGTTACACGTGATGCTAGTATGTATGCGCTAGGACTTTTACTTGTGGAGTCCCGCCTTAACTAGTATGGATCTGTAGCACCCGACGGGGTCTAGTTTAGGTGTTCGAGCAATCGAGAATCTAAGCCGCAGAGACAAAGCTGGAGCATTAGTCTTGTAGTGCGTATGTGGTGTATCTCGTTATGTATATAGGAATTCGCAGCACTTATTTTTATCTATTATGCTACTATCAAAACTTGTATACTCGCCAGTACCCATCGTACTGACGTTATTTTTAACGTATGTTGCAGGTATTTAAGTCGAAGTCTACATCAAATCAAGCTAGGAAGTCTAGAAACCCACATAAGCTCTAGGTTGTCGGATTTGAATTGTTCAAGAGGACAAGAAATCTGTGATAACTTATGTGATTGTATTGTTTGTTAGTATGGGATAACAAATGTAATGAATACTATCGCAATATAGTCGTTATTGATTCTCTTGAGCAATCTGATTCGCCTAGTGCCGCGCCCCGATGATTCCGCCATCGGTTGGGGTGTGACAGATTGGTATCAGAGCCATAACTATAGGGAATTAGGTAAAGTTTTGTGAAGCGACCTTTTCCGGGTTAACGTCTTAGAGAACGACCTAGTCTATAGTCTAAGCACCCACAGGCTGCCTCGTACGAACCCAGTAGGGTTTGTATTGCGCCTACCTGCTGCTTCGGATCGAAATTTGCAAAACTACGACTTTGTGTGAACCCCGCATACTACAACTTCACACGAAGAAGCCTTTCCTAAGGCTGGAATGTTACTTAGCCTTTCCTAAGGCATACACAATACACATGTTTTCGAAAGTGCTCGTATAACAAAACCGGGTGATCTAGTCGAGACCAGGTGTGAAAACCAAGAACTCTCGATAAGATCGCTCACTCAGCGTATTTTTCTAACACGAGGACTCTTCTTTGAACTAGGAGTGACATCCGCATCTCGACGAAAGGTCTCCATTTCGAAATTTTAGTGGAACTCTCGGATTTATTCGAAGAGCACAACCACAATTAGGAACAAAGTTGTTAAGTCAGGGGTGAAACCTATACCTTAATCAACTGTTCCACTCTATAAAATGGGTTACAAAAGCTCTCACCAAGGACTCGACCATAACGACGACTCGAGCTACGTGACGACCAGGAGGACGAATGCCATGAGCTGCATCCCAGTGGAAGCATAAGTCTTCTAGGTCAACGCGTGTGCACAAACTTGTTGGGTATATTTGGGTTACTTGGGTAGTCGACGCCTAAACACCCAAGGCATTCTACCTATTTTGCGCCTATGGTATCAATCACGCTTATGTGTTTACAAATTTAAACTTTACGATTTGCCGATTTCTCGATTTAACAGTTTTCGCTCCTTGTTTTACGAAACGCACAACCCGCACAGCCATCGCAATCTAAAACAAAGACCGAATGATCGCAACAAAACTGATGTCTAATTACTCGAATTCGCTCTCTCTATTTCTCTCTCCATCGCGTCCTCGTGAATTCTGCATCGATATCTATGTGTAAAGGTATAATCTACAGTTATATATATATATATATATATATATATATATATATATATATATATATATATATATATACCAAACAAATCAATTGCGTGAGACTTAGGGATCTTGTGTTTTCCTATGTGGCTCCTATGTGTTTATATAATACTATAACAAGTTCTGATCGAATCGAGTCGCATCAAGAACTCAAAAATCATTATGATCGAATCTCACTCCAAATCCTTCTGTCTAGATGCCTTCCAACAACACTACCTCGAGAAGGACAGCCAGGGGACGCGCCAAACGAAGTGACAATAAGAGGATTGCTTCCCTTATAGCCAAGGAAGTGGCTAAGGTTATCCCTCAATTTGTCGCACGAGTGCACTCTCTCAGTAACTCTCGAGCCCCAGAAGACGTTAAGACGGAATCTGCATACCTCTACAAACACTTCAAAGCCTGTGATCCAATGCCTTTCACGGGTGAAGGAGGTGTTTCTCAACTACTCCAGTGGTTTGATGCCATCGAGGTTACCCTTTGTCAAAGTAGGTGCCCCGAGGATTTCCAAACTACTTGCGCTACCGGAGTACTTCAATCACGAGCACTCGACCGGTGGACCGCCGAACGTAACAAACGTGGGATCGTCGCAGCTTATGCTCTCTCCTGGAATGAGTTGAAGAAACTCATGAAGGAAGAGTATTGCCCTCCTCAGGAACTTCAGAAGCTCGAAGATGAATTTTGGGAAATCAAGCAAGACAGAAGTGACTATGCTGGCTACACTGCAAAGTTCAAACAGCTTAGCGTAATCTGCCCAAGTCAAGTTGACACTCCAATGAAAACCATCGCGAAGTATATTCGCGGTTTTCCGGAGTGTGTGGGTGATTTCGTCGAAGCTGCAAGACCTGCTACCATCGAAGAAGCATATCAACTGGCTGCAGAGATTAACGACAAATGAGTCCTGAATGGATTCTTCTCCAAGAATCCAGTCAAACAGGCTCATCAAACAATTGTCATTGATTCCTCTGGCGAATGTACCAACGGTTCATCTGACGAATCCCATGAGAACTCTTCTAAAGATCCTTCCGACGATTCCTCTGAGGACTCTTCAAAGGATTCTTCCGACGACGCCTCAAGTGAATCATCAGACGAAGCCTCCGACGACACTGCATCATCTCAAGAAGTTCAGCCCAACCGCAAGCGAAAGGAACCAAGCATAGAAGAGATTCCGAAACCTGAGCCGCTACGATCTGCTCCAGTTCTTGCAAAGCGCGCTTACAATGGAAGCCATCCCCATTGCCTCAGGTGTACATATCATCATCCACTTGGAACAGGCTGCCGGTAATGCGTAAATTGCAACAAGTATGGTCATTTTACCTGGAACTGTCACTCAGGGCCGCAGCATTGAAGGACTTTAGTAGCAACCACATGAGTTTTCCACAACAACGTTACTTCGTTCCTAACGTTGTTGTAATCGTACGTTTTATCACCACTACATTTGTGTGGAACCTTATGCATCAAATCGATGCAATGTGGACTCTATTCCGTTCTCGTATTCATGCACGAATCTATATGCTAGCACTATGTACTATATAATGCATTACAACCCTACTATGCGTTTTTGAGATAAGGTACGATATACGTGCAAGAATCAACTAATCACGGGTGCACACGGGATTATCTTGGTTAGTGCACGGAGATCGTGGTGAATTTCAATGATGCCTTTACGTTCAGGGCATGGTTAAGCGTGGTGGATACGCCGCTGGTACTTCTTATACATAAGCGTCTTGACCATGTCTGACAAAGTGTGACACCTATTCACGGGACGGAGGCGTGTGGTGGAAACATGACGGTGTTTCGCCATACTAACCGAAGTTTTGTGAAGAAAGTGCCATGCGGAGTTGGAACATAGCCCTATTATACTATTAGTGTTATTATGATACTACTATTATGGTATTAATATTGTGGTATTTTCGGCACACAACAAATCAATCGCAAGGCGTAACAAACCTAAATCGCATCACTGCGATACTTTCGTAAGTCTGCGGACGCAACGCAATTGCCACATCGATGAACTTGGGTAAGTTCACCCCGAAGAGCAATTGGTGCAACGCAAGACTAGTCGTAAGTCCATATAGAAACCCAATCGCAGTTTTGGCTGGAATCTATCAAGCACCGCACTCACAACTCTTTGTGCTTATCTCTGAGTCTATCTCGCAAATCGATATCAATTATATTGTGTGAATCGTGGTTACTACTGTGTGAATCGTCATATCGCTTATCAATCATTGCTACCACTCATAGTCCTTTAGTGTTATCGAGTTAAGTAGCACATACGACCCCGCTTCACGAGACGGAACTTATATGTTTAAAACGGCAACGCTTTAACCATATCAATGGACCTTCGTGGAAAAAGGCCGTGTGGGGCTCAATGTTGGTCAGAATTCTATGATATTCAGGAAATCGAATCAGCAATTCATCTATCGCTATTAGCCTATCGCTTATCGCTTGCTGCGAAACCTTACCGCGGATCGCTAGATGAGTGTCGCAAATCGCTCGTCGCTCTCTGCTTAAACGTTTTTCGCGCATAGCTAATCAAAACGATACTCCTATTGCTCATCGTTATTCGTGTTATCAGTGTTAGGTTAACTCGTGTGACCTCGCTTCACGAATCAAAACTAACAAGGCTGAAACATGGCGATGTTTCAACGCTACTAGCGGAATTTCGTGGAAAAGGGCCACGTGGGGCTAACGTTTGTGGTATTCAACCTAATCAAATCACACGTCTCCATCGTTCGCCATGCATCGACTGCCGTTTATCGCCCTTGCTTGTATTGCCAAGCTAAGTTCGAAAGACAAGTTCATCATTCAGTCTACCCAGTACATCTACCGAGACTTGAGTCGACCCATCCTTGTTTGGGTCGAGTCATCGCAACTATGCTATGTCGACAACGCATGACACTGACCCGCGAAACAGAAACTATACGAATAGAACATGATGGATGCACCGCTGGTGTCTCCTATATACAAGTGTTTTTACCCATGTTGTCGAACTTTCGTAGAAAGGTGCCATGCAGGGCCGACCTCAGGATTTAAAGTTTTGACAACTATTAAAAGCCTTGTGAAAACGAGGACTTTTCTTATAAATCTTACTGGAAATTTTTGTGACCCAAAACGAGATTTCTGGTTGTCAAACCCCAACCGATGGCGGAATCATCGGGGCATGGCACTGAGCGAAACAGATTGTCCAGAAGTTTCCATAACAACTATTCATATAATCCAGTTAAAGATACATCCCATACCGTATCCCGAATAAACAAATATGTCATTACAGATAATCATCCAAACAAGAAATTCCGTTCCGACAACTCAGATTCAAATATTATTACAGCAATTGTTTATCTGCTTCTAGACCCCTATTCTGTTGACTTTCTGGCTGTACTGCCAGAGGACAAGATCTACCGACAACTATGCCCCAGGAACTTGTTGTAGGATCGCGTTCTCCCCTGTTTGAGTCGATCGGAGAAATTCCTATCCAAATCAAGAGGCGGAAACTAATGATTTGGTGCTATTCTAGCTGGATTCACTTTAAACTTGCTGTATTATTGATCAATTGCACGAATACAAGTTTCAACAGCACTTCGGCAGCACTTCGTGGCTCAACCGGAACAAATACACCGTAACTATGTGTAATCAGGTTCGCTCAAACATCCCTATTTATAGACAGGTTGGGTTCGCTTATATGTACACGCACATATAAGCGAACCTACAACATGACATAAGAGCGGACCTAGCAACATGACTTATAAGCGAACCTGATCATGACACTGACATAAAAGCGAACCTAGCTATAACCATATAAGCGGACCTATTACAAACTAGTGATTCTAGGTTTTCGTGTCATGTCTGATTTATCCAATACTAAGACTCGATGAAAGACGTAGTCAACAGACGTAAGTGCACCAACACTTGTTCAGGGCAGACAACCATTTGTTGGGGGCTTCTAGAAACTTATTCTGGCCTCGCTTTCCTAGCAAATAAGCATCCTAAATACATGTCACATACGTTAAAATAAAGTCAATACATATAATGTAAAGGTGAGCATACAAGTTTGATAATAGCATATAGAGTTGAATAGTTTACGCGTAACCAGCACGTACACAGAGGAAAACGAAGCATGTTAATTATCGACATGGACCTATCGATACCAATGACTGCGGGTTGACCGTCCGAGACGGTTCGCAATACATGATTACCACCGTAATCCATGCAAGTAATTGTCCTTAACAACCCCCGTGTGAACGGGTGCTGAGTCCAAACTATAGTACTACGTCGTTAAGGCAGGTAGACAGCATTCCACGTGTAAACACAATCAACAAGCATTTATTAAGTCACGTAATACATGCATATTGGTTAGCGTTCAAATAGTTTGAGTAGTGTGATCGATTGTGGTTTGATATAAGAAACGTATGTAACACCCAAAAGTGCTAAAAGCAAAAAGGGATCGAGTATACTCACAGTGATTGATTATGGATTGAAGGGAGCGCTGAGAGTAAGATTAGCCTTAATAGTTTGATAGCATAACGATAAGTAACGTGGAAATGTAAACAAGTGTGGGTGGATCGAATAGGCTGGTCGATCGAACGACAGGTTCGATCGAACGGGTTGTTCAATCGGCTGGTATGTCCGTTGAACAGTCCTGTTCGATCGGCCGGTAGGCTCGATCAGCTGGGCCATTCGAGTGGATCGTTTCTTCCTCTGGTGTGTTTGTGTTTGAGGATTTGAACTTTTGAAGTTTTCGTTGTAGTATATGAGAACACTAAAGTGCCTTTACCCTTCAGGTCGATCGATCGAACGGTCCGTTCGATCGGCCGCCTTAACCGATCGGCTGGGAACTTTAGGAGTGATTCTCAACAGGATGTCGCTCGATCGAACAAACTGTTCGATCGGCTGGCATTCCCTACTACGAACGAGCTGTAAAATCGATCAAGTGTTGAAGCATAGTATCTCATGATCCGAAGAGTAATGTTTACCAATCGAGTAGCATACTCGATCGAACATCACCTCGTCAATAGCATACTTCGTAAAGTTTGAAAAGTGTGAGACCATGTGCTAGCTGATCGACTGGCCCGGTCGATCGGCTGGTATGTCCGATCGGCTGGGCTGTTTGGACAGCCTAGCCGTTCGGCCAGCATTTCTGACCTGGTCGGCCTTTCGTCTAACACTTGGCTGTTTGATTATTTGTCATTCTTTTAAGGTAACTTGACGGCGAGTTAAACTGTAGAACGTGGGTTCTTACTTGTTGCACCGGTTCGGACAGGAATCACCCAAATCCGGCCGGTGAACTGCTCGGAACGGTAAGTTGACGTTTAACCCGAAATCGGTGAACCTTGTATATAGAATCTGAATCTTGAACCTCTTAACTGTTAGAATGATTAGTTAGCCGGTTCAAGCTCCGTTTCTACCAGTTTTAAGGTTTCGAGTGTAAAAGGTTGAAGAAAGTTGGAAATCATTCATAAAAATGTTAAGATTCTTACAAATCTTAGTTTGTTTATGTGGAAACCGGTCAGATCTAAGCTATTCATGGTTGAATGAGTCCAAAGTTTGGTGTTCTTCAAGAACACCATGATGACATCACTCAAGAACACTTAGATCTTGGTGATTTCACGGTTGGAAATCGAGTTTTTGAAAGATAGAAAGGTGTAGAATCATGTAGTGATCAAAATCGTATAAGAATTAGAGTGAAAACTTACCGAAGTTGGGAGAAATCTGAGAAAAAGGTGAAGTAGAAGGCTGGTTCGGTCAGAGCTTTCCAAAAATAGAAAGTGTGATAATGACAGCCCTATTTATAGGCTCCAAAAGAGGAAAGTGGTAGCCGATCGGCCAGGAGCTCCGATCGAATGGGCTGCTCGATCCGCTAGGACGATGCTAGCCGACCGGCTGGCCTGTTCGATCAGGATGACTCCTGTTCGATCCGCGACTCACTTTGAGTATTTCGCGATGATTTTCGATGTTTCGAGTTCGATGGACGATGATACGAATACGATAGAGTTCCTAGTCAAATTACTTTCAGTCCCAACTACTATATCTATCATACAATCTTCTATAAGTCACGTTTCGATGTCGGTTTCGATTGAGTTCGACTGCTTTTCGAGTTTCGATTCGATTTTCGATTGATTTGCTTGAATACCACACCAAACATACACGCACAAGTAACACATAAGGCGCACACACACGTATAACAATACCAGAGTTCGCATAATTCGAGCCTCGAGTTTGATTGATGAATCGATTAACTTGATTATTGATTGATTAACTTTATCGCATTGTTACTTCCTACTATTCACAGTCGTAAATCGATCGCATTGGTTAAACATTCGATTACTTCGATTCTTTCAGATTACAGCACTTACTCCACAGAATACAACTAAAACATAAAATAGACTATCTATAGTCAAAGAAAGTCAAAGTTGACTTGGACTTTGACTTTGACTTTGACATTCGAAAACACGGGGTGTTACACTGGTAACGCCGGTGTAACAATCGACTCAGGTTAACACCACGTGACAAGAAAGTTTCGTAAATTGAGTTTTTCACCCCAAGATCTTTTAAAAGTAACCCTTCTTATAGCGCTAGTGTGGACATCGATACAGCCAACACTGCGCCATGAGAAGATTTTCATAAACAAACAATACCAACTAGTTAGATTTTCAGGGTTTGTATGTGTGTATGTGTGTGCCGAACTACTACCCAATCAGTAGTTGTGCTCGAGATCCGTATTCTACTGACGAGGTTCACCGATTTCAGGTAGACCAGAAACACCGCCCGAACCATTCACTGATCGGATTTGGGTGATTCCATTTCGATCAGGAGAACCAGGTAAGGACCGAGTTTCCATGGTTTAACTCGTCATCAAAATACCTCGATAAAGCTACAAAACAATCGAAACGACCAAGTGTAAGACGAATAGGCCGACCTGGTCAAGGTGCCGACCGATCGGGTAGTTCGCCGATCGGGCAGCCAGCCGAACGACCGGTCAGCCGAACGACTAACACTTGTATCCCACTCAACCAACTTACCTGGAGCCCAAGTATTGAAGGAAGTGCTAACCGATCGGACTTCCAACCGATCGAATTACTCTTCGCATCATGAGATACTTGAACTCCAAAACTTAATCGATTTTCAACAGGTTCAATACGCTGGGAATGCCACCTGATCGAACTGTAGTCTGAACGCGTGACATCCTGCTGGGAACTTGTCTTGCTGAAGTACCAGCCAATCGGGTTGTTAGCCGATCGAACGATTGTGCGATCGACCGACCTGAAGGGTAAGGATGCTTCAATGTTTCCAAATGCTGCAACTAAAACTTCAAAAGTCAAGCCAGCATGCGTCCTCAAGAAAGAAACCATCCACTCGGACGACCAAGCCGACCAAGCGGATTGTAACTTCCACGGGCAGCCGGCTGATCGGACTGCTGGCCGACCAACCAGCTGACCAATCCTACGACTCTTATGTGTGTGTCATGGAACTGTTTCTACTTGTGTGTATGTACTATCGCTTTGGTTATGAGTGCTGTCAATTCGCGTCAATTTTTTGAAATGCTCCCTGTTGGGATTGAACCCTACCAGAGGAACAGATAATGTAAAGCCAAAACCTGATCACAACAGTGGACTAACAATAAGCAGCAGTTTACTCTTTGCTTTCCCCTTGACAGTGGTTACCTATCTGTTGATACACTCTAAGCACTGCTCAGAAGAACAACTGATGAACCAAACACTGATGAAACACTAAAGAACTGCTGAAGACAAACACTGAGCTCTATCTACTGCTGTCTCTTAAGTACTGCTGAAGATCCAAGCACTGCTCATTCAAAGACTGATCACCTTTTGAAGAAAGCACTGATGTTCAAGTAATCAGTGCTTAGGCTACAACAGTGGAACGTGAACAGTGTTAGACTTGTTTTGTATTGTATTATCAATCAGTTGTTAGACATCAGTGGTTTTGTATAGATCAGTGTTTATAGGTTGTTAGGCTGTTAGATGTCACTATCATGGTGATGTCAGCTGAGGTATATCAGTGGTTTGGTTTGCCTATAAATGGAACAGTTAGCTGTACTCTTACATTTGATTGACTGAGTGGTTTCTTCTTCTTCTTCAGTCCAATCCTTTCATCTTGTGCAACCAACCTTGGGGTATCAGGCTGAGGGGGAGCATAGTATTGTAAGCGTGCTTGTAAACTTTTGATTTTGATTATAATCATTCGACTCAAAGTAAAACAAGTGTTTAAACATACTATTCTCTTCTATGTTTGTGTTTATAAAGTTTGTATCAATTTCCGCTGCAGTTTTTACTGTTTAATATTTCTCTGAATGATCAAAATACACAAACAAACACAATCATGAGAGCCTCCGATCCTAACAATTGGTATCAGAGCTTGGACAGTCAAATTCAATCTAACAATCAATTTGACATAACAGTTCAGCTCACAACTCATTGATACTAAGGTTGGTTGTATTTTAGTTGAAAAACAGAGTAACAAGAAATCACGTTCAAAGTGATGACTCAAATGCTCTGTAAAACAACCAAGATGTCATAAGATTCACAAATCTCATACAGCTGGTGATATCATGCACAAATCATTCATGGTTTCCAGATCTGGAAACTTATCTGGCAACTATGGTATGTTGATCTTCATTCAAAATTGATTTCAACTGCTATTATGAAATTTGTGATGTTTTCATATTTTACACTAAAGTATGCACCTCAGATCAGCAAAACCTATGTTCATTTAAACACTAGTGTGTTGCTGACATGGAAAGAGGGAAATACAGCTTTAGTCAAAATTTCTTATGTGCTCAAAGGCAGGTTAAGAATCCTCAAAGGACCAAATCAACTTTGTCAAAACACATTAAGAAAATAAGGTGTCAAAACAGTCCACATCATACGTAATGTGTGATCTGGTAATAAAACATGTACAAATGTGGCCAGATCTCTCAAAACATTACTTCAAAATGATTCTGGACTAATCTTCTTCAAAAATAACATCTCCCAATGAGTATTTCTGTACTCGTGAATGGGAAGGGTAAAAAGGGAAAAAGAAAATGAACAAATCTCAAAGTGTGGCTATCTCAAAACTTTTGAATCCAAAAGAAAAAGATTATAAGCCTAAAACACTCTTGAGGTTACAGTTGGGTAAAACAATGAAGTCATGCAACTGTGTGCATTCATCAATACAAGAATTGTTCAGGTAACAATGGCATCTCCATTGATTGTTCTTAAAAGAAGAATTTACAATCAATTGTCAAGAAAATGACCCCAAACAAGGGTCAAAATAGCTTGAGAATGATATGATCATGAACTTATTTGAAAAGCTGTCAGATCCTTTTAATAAATTTCAAAACATCCTTTAATTTTTTTTAAGGTGTTTTTCTCTAAATAAAACCAGATATATATTACTTTTTATAAAATATATTTTGTACTTTTACTCATTTTTGATAGTAAAAGTTCTTCTCTGGTCAGGATGAAATTTCCTTATTTTTGTGTGAAATTACTATCCTAAATCGGATCAAAAGGAAATGGCACACATATTAAGGTCATGTTAAGCTCAAGTTTGGTTGTCACAGATCAATAATTGATTGCAAATTGATTTTGAACTACTGAGATACTCATGTTCTAGTTCAAGTAATTAGACACAAAATGAGTAGCCTAGTAGAAATGTCTTAATCATCTAGGATGCTAAACCACTGTCTGGAATAATAGACATTTGGCAAAACCTTGAACAAAATTTCTGTAGATAACTGCTGGCAATTTAATCTTGATAATATACATCGAAAATGTATTTTGTTAAGAATAGCATCTCTGGTGCTTAACAGATGTTAGATAAGATATTGTGCTTTCACAAGACAAAATCAATTTCTACATCTGAACAAGCAGATGCTAAAATTATTTGTCAAAAGTCAAAACACTGCTGCACAAACAGTTGTTATACTCATGATCCTCATTATTGTCTTTAACCACTGTTGTACCTTAAATGCTGTTGTGTTTCAACATCTGATCTCTAAATTTTGTCCACTGCTGATAGTCAACCTCTGCTCTTCAAAAACACTGATGTTTAAAATCGTTGTTCCATCCACTGATATACCCACTGCTTCATTTCATTACTGTTGTAACTACTGATGCTTGATCCATTAGTGGTTGTCAAAACAACTGTCCTCCATTATTTACCATATCATCAGGGGTTGGCACGTGGTCAGTCTTTAGCCGTCAGATCATTATAACCGCTGCCACATCAGCATTCACCTTTTCCCTAAAATAAAGCCCTGATTATACCCAAATAGGGTTTTACTATCGAATTGAATTCCAAACATTCTCTTCACAAAGCAGTTTCCCTCTCATAACTCCAAAAATCTTCTTCGATCTTCTTCATCAAAAATGACGAAACCAAAATCGAAATCAAAACCAAAATCATCTTCTTCATCCGCTCCTAAAGACGCCACGCAAATGGCCGTCGATCAAAACGAAATACCATACAAATCTCCTCACAACTACTTGGGTATTCTCACAAAACCCACATCCAACAACACCTTCGACTCCATCATCGACATCTTATCTGCATCAAAATACAAAACTTTGATAACAGCAGATGCACCCATTTATCTTCAAACCCAGAGAGAGTTCTGGAAAAATGCCACCCTTGAAAAACAAGGAGACATCATCACAGCCATCAACTCCTCGATACAGGGTAAGAAGGTTCAAATCTCTCCACAATCCATTTTTGAAATCTTTAAACTCGATGATTTGAAAGGAAAAACCTCATTTTCTAAAGACGAGTTGAAAAAGGATTTCATAAACAGGGACTATGCAGAGCAACCTAAAAGGGATACCTTACAAAAAGGCTATTTTCCTTCTGTACCCAGATTTCTGTTTCACACACTGTTAATGTGTGTTTCTAATAAAACAACGTCTTTTAACGAAATACCAACAAAAATTCAATGCCTGGGGTATGCAATTTTAAACGATAAAAACTTTAATTACTCCCAGGAAATATTTGATGATTTGGTAAAAAACGTTGATAATAAGGCATTTCTGCTCTTTCCAAGATTTTTAAGCTACTATTTTGAACAAAAATTTGTAGAAAAAGAAGCAGATTTGCCCAAACAAGGTGTTTTCTTTAAAATAAACTGTTTAACGCCAGAAACATTCCCTAGAATGTTGGCACCAATAAAAACAAAAGCAGAGGTGCCTGAGCAGAATTTAGCTGATGAAACTGCTCCTCAGGTATCTGCTGCTGAGCCCACTGCTCTAGGTGATTAAAGCAGCACACCCACTATTTTGAAACCCACACCTGTCACCAAAAAGACAAAAAGAAAAACATCCAGAAAACCCACCAAACCCAAAAAGGCATCTCTGGAAGATGAGATCCCAGAGGCAATGCCTGTGACAGCACAAAAGTCACCAATAACCACTGCTGTTACTTCCTCACAGCAGTTGGAAGAAAGATCTCAACCCCAACCTCAAACTCCTCCTGCATCCTCACAAAAGGATCAGGTTGTAAGCACAGGGCAACACAATATGAAGCTCTGGATCCACTCGGTTCCATCTTCCACAGTCCTGATCCCAAGGACATGTCTCTTTCAACACCCATACCCTCACCCATCACATTCCCACAATCAATAAAACCTTTGTTGCATACAGATGCTATTACTCAGACACAAACCAGTTCCTCTCAAACACCTATCACTGAGAGCATACTCCCACAAGTGACTGGGTCTGATGTTGATATCTCTGTTATCCCAGCAATAATTGAGGAGGTTACACTGCAGGAATTACAAGTAATTCCTGTCAGTAGTTCAAGTGGAGCAGCTACTACAAGTGTTGAATCTACAGATTTACACTTGGACAGTGGTTTCATTAGTAAGACTCCCTTGAAGGCAATTTCTTCTATAGCACCACTGAGAACCACCAGTGAGTTTGTTTTGACCACTGGCACCATCAAAAGGTTATCAAGTGCTGAAGAAAGAAGTCCCCAGTACCAAGAACAAGGGGCATCAATGGCTGATTTTTGGGACTCTGTTCCTAAGTCATTCATTGGTAAAACCACTGTTGGTGGGGATTCAGATGATCCTGTTAACTCAGGTGATGATTCAAGATATCAGGAATTGACGGGCAGGGTTGAAAACCTTGAAACCTCAGTTGCCGAAATAAAAGATATGGTGCAGCAGCTGTTAAAAGCTCAGAAAGCCCAATCTACTGCTCCTCCAGCTCAAGCATCTGCTCAACAAGCACCTACTGCAAATGAGTTATGGAACCTATTCCAACCACTGCTGGAAAGACAAAAGCAGATGGCAGATCAGCAGCATGCCATACATGTTCAAAAGCTGACCAATATGGTGGAATCAAGATTCAAGGATACTCAGGCGGATATAAAAGCCTTAAAAGCTCACATTCAAAATGCCTCTGGAAAAGTTCCCTCCACTGTTCTTTTCATGAACGGGCTCATTCTCAGATAATGCCAAAAAGGGGGAGAAGATCAAGTGGAAGAAAAAGGGAATTGACGATGGTATGTATGTTGAGCCAGAAAATAGTCAAACCAAAACTGCAGTATCAACACACACCACATCACCACACACCACCACAACTACTGTTCCATCACCATCTGTGTCTACAGCACAAAAACCACCATTACCATCACAAACAACCAAACCATCATCACCCCCTGCCAAAAAGCAGAAGACAACAGAAGTTACAACATCTGTTGTAATGGCAACAGTGGTTGAAACACTTGTTGGTTCAACTACTGTTAGTCACCCACTGATCACCACTCCAACAACTGCCATCATAACCCCTGCTCAAAAGCAGAAGACATCTGCTGATACATCAGTAGTTGTAATGACAACAGCAGTTGAGACACCAGTTGTTTCAACAGTTGTTAGTCAACCATCCACCACTGCTCTCACAATATCCACATCTTCTATATCACAACCAAAGCTCTTAAGCAGAAAAAGAAAGCCAATCGCTGCCAATGAGGGTATACATGATCCTAATGCTGCACAATATCCACTGGAACTTGAAGCTCTCAAAAATGAGATGAGGCAATTTTATACAGAAGAAGATCCTTCAAAAAGAAGATTCTCCTCACTCATAGGCTACATGCCTCCAGAGGATATGGATGATTACCTCAAGGTCAAGGAAAGGCAAGCTAAAGTAAAAGCTATGGTTGATAGTGAAAGTGAAGGTCTAAGCGACGAAGGCATTGCTAAAAGACTGGAGTTCTACTTCACAAAAGTAAAGCAGATAAAAGAATTTGCACAAGAGCTAATCAAAGAAAAGGCTGATCAAAAGAAAAAAGTTAAGGAAACAATATCTAGCCTACATCATGAAAGAGAAATTCTATCCTGCTGAAGAACAACAGTTTGAAGAATGGCCATTAGTTGCATTGAAGCATGAAGCTGAGAGGATTGACAGAATCAAAGATGATCCTACAAAGAAGAAAAATGCTCCAAACTAGAGCAAATTCAAAAAGCTCATTGCTGACCTCACTGCTGAGTACAAAAGAAAGAAGAAAGAGCTGGTGGAAGCAAAAATTAGACACTGCTGAAGCCATATCAAAATGGTCCAGGCAGCAGATTGATGAAGCCTATGAAAGGCTAAAGAAAAGAAAGATAACTGTTTCAAGTGCTTCAAAGAAACGTGAACAAATGATGAAGCTTGAACAACAGATTGAGAACCTCAGAATAATGTACAAATCAGCAGACAATCCAGTTTTTGGTAAACAACTGACTGAAGAAGAGGTCAAAGAAAAGGAAGCAGAGTACTTCAAGGACACCATCATGAAAATGGGTGTAAAAGAAGACAGCTCAACAAAGCTTCAAAGCCTTGTTAAGAAGGTATTAAACAAACCTGCATCACCAAACACTGTAATAGACATGTCAGAAATTGAAAGGCAAGAGCTTATTGAACAAGAAACTGCAGAAGACATAGCTACAGCAAACAATGTCATTGAAGAAGCCTTCAAAAGAAGCATGTTTGATAATAGCATATAGAGTTGAATAGTTTACGCGTAACCAACACGTACACAGAGGAAAACGAAGCATGTTAATTATCGACATGGACATATCGATACCAATGACTGCGGGTTGACCATCTGAGACGGTTCGCAATACATGATTACCACCGTAATCCATGCAAGTAATTGTCCTTAACAACCCCCGTGTGAACGGGTGCTGAGTCCAAACTATAGTACTACGTCGTTAAGGCAGGTACACAACATTCCACGTGTAAACACAATCAACAAGCATTCATTAAGTCACGTAATACATGCATATTGGTTACCGTTCAAATAGTTTGAGTAGTGTGATCGATTGTGGTTTGATATAAGAAACGTATGTAACACCCAAAAGTGCTAAAAGCAAAAAGGGATCGAGTATACTCACAGTGATTGATTATGGATTGAAGGGAGCGCTGAGAGTAAGATTAGCCTTAATAGTTTGATAGCATAACGATAAGTAACGCGGAAATGTAAACAAGTGTGGGTAGATCGAATAGGCTGGTCGATCGAACGACAGGTTCGATCGAACGGGCTGTTCAATCGGCTGGTATGTCCGTTGAACAGTCCTGTTCGATCGGCCGGTAGGCTCGATCGGCTGGGCCATTTGAGTGGATCGTTTCTTCCTCTGGTGTGTTTGTGTTTGAGGATTTGAACTTTTGAAGTTTTCGTTGTAGTATATGAGAACACTAAAGTGCCTTTACCCTTCAGGTCGATCGATCGAACGGTCCGTTCGATCGGCCGCCTTAACCGATCGGCTGGGAACTTTAGGAGTGATTCTCAACAGGATGTCGCTCGATCGAACAAACTGTTCGATCGGCTGGCATTCCCTACTACGAACGAGCTGTAAAATCGATCAAGTGTTGAAGCATAGTATCTCATGATCCGAAGAGTAATGTTTACCAATCGAGTAGCATACTCGATCGAACATCACCTCGTCAATAGCATACTTCGTAAAGTTTGAAAAGTGTGAGACCATGTGCTAGCTGATCGACTGGCCCGGTCGATCGGCTGGTATGTCCGATCGGCTGGGCTGTTTGGACAGCCTAGCCGTTCGGCCAGCATTTCTGACCTGGTCGGCCTTTCGTCTAACACTTGGCTGTTTGATTATTTGTCATTCTTTTAAGGTAACTTGACGGCGAGTTAAACTGTAGAACGTGGGTTCTTACTTGTTGCACCGGTTCGGACAGGAATCACCCAAATCCGACCGGTGAACTGCTCGGAACGGTAAGTTGACGTTTAACCCGAAATCGGTGAACCTTGTATATAGAATCTGAATCTTGAACCTCTTAACTGTTAGAATGATTAGTTAGCCGGTTCAAGCTCCGTTTCTACCAGTTTTAAGGTTTCGAGTGTAAAAGGTTGAAGAAAGTTGGAAATCATTCATAAAAATGTTAAGATTCTTACAAATCTTAGTTTCTTTATGTGGAAACCGGTCAGATCTAAGCTATTCATGGTTGAATGAGGCCAAAGTTTGGTGTTCTTCAAGAACACCATGATGACATCACTCAAGAACACTTAGATCTTGGTGACTTCACGGTTGGAAATCGAGTGTTTGAAAGATAGAAAGGTGTAGAATCATGTAGTGATCAAAATCGTATAAGAATTAGAGTGAAAACTTACCGGAGTTGGGAGAAATCTGAGAAAAAGGTGAAGTAGAAGGCTGGTTCGGTCAGAGCTTTCCAAAAATAGAAAGTGTGACAATGACAGCCCTATTTATAGGCTCCAAAAGAGGAAAGTGGTAGCCGATCGGCCAGGAGCTCCGATCGAATGGGCTGCTCGATCGGCTAGGACGATGCTAGCCGATCGGCTGGCCTGTTCGATCAGGATGACTCCTGTTCGATCCGCGACCCACTTTGGGTATTTCGCGACGATTTTCGATGTTTCGAGTTCGATGGACGATGATACGAATACGATAGAGTTCCTAGTCAAATTACTTTCAGTCCCAACTACTATATCTAACATACACGCACAAGTAACACATAAGGCACACACACGTATAACAATACCAGAGTTCGCATAATTCGAGCCTCGAGTTTGATTGATGAATCGATTAACTTGATTATTGATTGATTAACTTTATCGCATTGTTACTTCCTACTATTCACAGTCGTAAATCGATCGCATTGGTTAAACATTCGATTACTTCGATTCTTTCAGATTACAGCACTTACTCCACAGAATACAACTAAAACATAAAATAGACTATCTATAGTCAAAGAAAGTCAAAGTTGACTTGGACTTTGACTTTGACTTTGACATTCGAAAACACGGGGTGTTACACTGGTAACGCCGGTGTAACAATCGACTCAGGTTAACACCACGTGACAATAAAGTTTCGTAAATTGAGTTTTTCACCCCAAGATCTTTTAAAAGTAACCCTTCTTATAGCGCTAGTGTGGACATCGATACAGCCAACACTGCGCCATGAGAAGATTTTCATAAACAAACAATACCAACTAGTTAGATTTTCAGGGTTTGTATGTGTGTATGTGTGTGCCGAACTACTACCCAATCAATAGTTGTGCTCGAGATCCGTATTCTACTGACGAGGTTCACCGATTTCAGGTAGACCAGAAACACCGCCCGAACCATTCACTGGTCGGATTTGGGTGATTTCTGTTCGATCCGGAGAACCAGGTAAGGACCGAGTTTCCATGGTTTAACTCGTCATCAAAATACCTCGATAAAGCTACAAAACAATCGAAACGACCAAGTGTAAGACGAATAGGCCGACCTGGTCAAGGTGCCGACCAATCGGCTAGTTCGTCGATCGGGCAGCCAGCCGAACGACCGGTCAGCCGAACGGCTAACACTTGGGTCCCACTCAACCAACTTACCTGGAGCCCAAGTACTGAAGGAAGTGCTAACCGATCGGACTTCCAACCGATCGAATTACTCTTCGCATCATGAGATACTTGAACTCCAAAACTTATCGATTTTCAACATGTTCAATACGCTGGGAATGCTACCCGATCGAACTGTAGTCTGAACGCGTGACATCCTGCTGGGAACTTGTCTTGCTGAAGTACCAGCCAATCGGGTTGTTAGCCGATCGAATGATTGTCCGATCGACCGACCTGAAGGGTAAGGATGCTTCAATGTTTCCAAATGCTGCAACTAAAACTTCAAAAGTCAAGCCAGCATTCATCCTCAAGAAAGAAACCATCCACTCGGACGACCAAGCCGACCAAGCGGATTGTAACTTCCACGGACAGCCGGCTGATCGGACTGCTGGCCGACCAACCAGCTGACCAATCCTACGACTCTTATGTGTGTGTCATGGAACTGTTTCTACTTGTGTGTGTGTGTACTATCGCTTTGGTTATGAGTGGTGTCAATTCGCGTCAATTTTTCGAAATGCTCCCTGTTGGGATTGAACCCTACCGGAGGAACAGATAATGTAAAGCCAAAACCTGATCACAATAGTGGACTAACAATAAGCAGCAGTTTACTCTTTGCTTTCCCCTTGACAGTGGTTACCTATCTGTTGATACACTCTAAACACTGCTCAGAAGAACAACTGATGAACCAAACACTGATGAAATACTAAAGAACTGCTGAAGACAAACACTGAGCTCTATCTACTGCTGTCTCTTAAGTACTGCTGAAGATCCAAGCACTGCTCATTCAAAGACCGATCACCTTTTGAAGAAAGCACTGATGTTCAAGTAATCAGTGCTTAGGCTACAACAGTGGAACGTGAACAGTGTTAGACTTGTTTTGTATTGTATTATCAATCAGTTGTTAGACATCAGTAGTTTTGTATAGATCAGTGTTTATAGGTTGTTAGGCTGTTAGATGTCACTATCATGGTGATGTCAGCTGAGGTACATCAGTGGTTTGGTTTGCCTATAAATGGAACAGTACTCTGTACTCTTACATTCGATTGACTGAGTGGTTTCTTCTTCTTCAGTCCAATCCTTTCATCTTGTGCAACCAACCTTGGGGTATCAGGCTGAGGGGGAGCATAGTATTGTAAGCATGCTTGTAATCTTTTGATTTTGATTATAATCATTCGACTCAAAGTAAAACAAGTGTTTAAACATACTATTCTCTTCTATGTTTGTGTTTATAAAGTTTGTATCAATTTCCGCTGCACTTTTCACTGTTTAATATTTCTCTGAATGATTAAAATACACAAACAAACACAATCATGAGAGCCTCCGATCCTAACAATCCCTTATGTCAATCCTAAATCGAATGCTCGCTATTCTTGTCGCTATTATCGATACTCCCAATCGCATTCAATCACCGTCGACCATACTGGTGGATTAATTTCGGGACGAAATTTCCTAAAGTAGGGGAGACTGTAACAACCCGCACCTTTGAGCGTTGTTACTACTCGCTATACTCGTTACGCCAAGCACCGGAGATTCAGATCATAATGTATCAATATCTATTATAATGCTATATCTCAGTATTTTCAATATCAAATCACATCAAACATACCAACGCTCGCGATGACATCAAGAGAGGACCGATACTACCCTCCTTGATGGCCGTGATGCGTCGCAATATTCGAAAGCGCACTCGACGTCACGCGCAACCCGATTATCGCAAGGTGAATCAAAATATGGATAATTACGTATGGACCTATTATATATATCTATAATAATAATAAATAATGATAATAGCTGTGGTGTTGGTGAAGTTAATCGAATCGAATCGAATCAATTCAAATGGAAATCGAAAAGTGTTAACGTGTACTGATGTATAATAATAATAATAAATAAATACAAGTTTATGTACGGACAAAACTATCGCAACGCCAAAACAAAACGATGAAGGACCAGTCGATAGGCTGGGCCGGCCGAACGGCCAGGCCAGCCGATCGGTTAGGCCAGCCGAACGGCTGGGCTAGCCGATCGAACAGGCCAGCCGAACGGCTGGGCCAGCCGATCGAACGACTTTCCTTTCCCTTCCTTCCTTCCTCCTTGCCTATAAATAGCCATTCACTTCACTTGAACAGTGAAGTGACAGCTCTCGACCGGCCAGGACATTTTTGCCTCTTTTTCTCTCGATTCCTCGCAATTCTTGTAAGTTTTCGACACAAATCTTATACTTTCGTGATCAAAACACAATCCTACATCTTTCTATCTTTCAAATCTTAACTTTTAACCATGAAATCAGCGGATTTGAGGTGTTCTAGGATGTTGTCATCATGGTGTTCTTATGAACTTCATGTTTTGGCCTCATTCCACCAAGAACAACTCAGATCTGAAGAATTTCCACAAGATTTAACAATGTTTTTGTACCAATCTGCATTCAATCATATGTGAAAGGACTGAAAGATAGATTTCCAACCTTCTTTCGACTCCTTTACACCCAATGCACCTAAAAATCGAAGGAATCCGAGTCGGTACCGACTTTTCTACTCAATCTTAATGTTAAGTTGGTTCAAGAACTGATTTCTAATCAAGAACGGGGGATTTCGGGTTAAACAAAGGAATACTGTCAAAATCGGCCAAAACTGATAGAACGGGGTGATTCCCGGCCATCAGAACAGGTCGGAAATTGATGGAATTTCAGTTGTTTAGCATGAAAGCACACCGTCTCAGTCAAAACCACCGAAAGGCCTTCGAAACTAAGTCAAAAATCAGCTGAACGAACAGGCTAACTGGTCGAAATGGCTAGCCGATCGAACAGGCTAGTCGATCGGTCATGCAAGCCGATCGGAAAGCCCATTCGATCGGACAGGCTAGCCGATCGGACATGCTAGCCGATCGGACATGCTAGCCGATCGGACAGGCTAGCCGATCGGACAGGCTAGCCGATCGGACATGTTAGCCGATCGGACAGCCCCTCCGATCGGACAGCAGCCTTTCCGACCAGATTGTTGCCCAACTTCTTAACACACTATCCAACGCTCATGCTATCGAACTGTAATCAGGGTAATTTCAGGCGTGCTCCCTTCAATCCAACCAAGTTGTGTTTACTTGTTAAACACCGATTGTGAGTATACTCGAATCCCTTTTTAATCATATTTTGGGTGTAACATACGTTTACAATGAAATCAAGCAAATCAAATGGGTCTAATCAATCAAGCAAATCGAATGTGTTCAATCAATCAATCAATCTATCACTTGCGAATAACTTATGCATAATTACACATGATGCTAGTATGTATGCGCCAGGACTTTTACTCGCGGAGTCCCACCTTAACTAGTAAGGATCTGTAGTACCTGACAGGGTCTAGTTCAGGTGTTCGAGCAATCGAGAATCTAAGTCGTAGAGACAAAGCTGGAGCATTAGTCTTGTAGTGCGTATGTGGTGTATCTCGTTATGTATATAGGAATTCGCAGCACTTATTTTTATCTATTATGCTACTATCAAAACTTGTATACTCGCCAGTACCCATCGTACTAACGTTATTTTTAACGTATGTTGCAGGTATTTAAGTCGAAGTCTACATCAAATCAAGCTAGGAAGTCTAGAAATCCACATAAGATCTAGGTTGTCGGATTTGAATTATTCGAGAGGACAAGAAATCTGTGATAACTTATGTGATTGTATTGTTTGTTAGTATGGGATAACAAATGTAATGAATACTATCGAAATATAGTTGTTATGGATTCTCTTGAGCAATCTGATTCGCCTAGTGCCGCGCCCCGATGATTCCACCATCAGTTGGGGTGTGACAATCTTTGTAACGGAAATGCTCATTTTTTCAAGCTTTGAAAAGTGAGTATTCTAATGTGTTGCTCTACATATGCATTTATATAGAATACATGTATAAAAAATGTATTTTAGTCTAAAATGTATTTTAGTCTAAAAATGTATTTCGACCAATGGGGTGGTGGTCCATTGGCAAAGGCAAAACCTTTAAAACACCTAGCTTGGGAAGGGGGAGGTTTTGGGTTCAAGTCTCACAGACTACAGGTAATTAAAGAAATTAGCCGTTCAAAAAAAAAAGATCCTTGATTACATCATTTAATGATTAATATCAATTTGGTAGCATTTCAATAATTAAATGGTAGTTTGTAAAAGGCAAAAGGAAAACGATAGATTTGACCTCTTGTGTTGGCTTTTTTTTAAAAAAAAATTAAATACCAATTTTACTAATATTTAAAACTCAAATAACTTTTATATACTTCACTTTATTTTTATTAATTATACCATAAATCGAGCGTGTTTTGTTCTTTTTAATATATGAATAATATTGATTTACTTTTTATAAAGAAATTATTTTTTTTAAATGCAACACACTACACGAATAATTATGTTGTTATACCATTTTATACGATGTTGTAACGTACAAAGGTCCATTTATGAATGCATATTTTTTTTGACGATATTTATCGTAATTAAAAACGCATTCAAGACCTAGGCACGTAACATCACAACGTAAAATGGCATAACAACAAAAAAAAACTTACTTTTTATAAAACATTATATCAATATTATTATACATATATCAAAGAGAAAAAGAAAATGTTCGATTTTATGGTATATGTATATATGTTCAAATAGTGAATTAGTTAATTGAGATTTTAAAAAAAATGTGGACATGTAAATGAGCACAAATATCCTTACTCATATAAAACCCTCGTAAGTACACGTGTTGGCTCCTCATTGCTACTTACGCTATATAAAAGGAGTCATTCATATGTGTGTGTGAGAGAGAGGGAGATTTACAAGCGTTGAGTATCAAGTTTTCGTTATATTACCTGTCATATATCATTATTAAAAAGACATATAATAATTTTGAATATGATTTTCTATACTAAGTGAGTTATATTTGCTTTTCAGTAAATCAAAATGTTTATTTCAACTGGTCAATGATCATTTAGTTTTGTTACAATAAAACTATAAATAGTTAATGAATGCATGTGTAAAGTTAATTTATTTATTTGTATCTCTTTAAGATATTTTGTAGAACGAAAATACTCATATAGAGATGATATTCCAGATGAAGATTATGATATGTTCAACAATGAAGCTGTGAAAGAATTGTCGAAGAAAGTCGGTGAACTAGAGAAAGATAAAGCTAAAGCCGAAGCTGAAAGGGATGTGTTAAAGAAGCAGGTTGAGGAGTTGATGAAAGTCAACGAAGAAATCAAGACTGTCATGATAAAGCAACAAGAAAAGCTAAAGAAAGTGAATGATGGAAATCATGACAACTCACAACTATTTGAGATTCTTTCGGCAGAAAATGTTGAGATGCGTGAGAAGATGAAGAATCTCCATGAGGTGAATCAAACTCTAAATCAGCTTTTGAGCGAGGAAGCTCTCCAAATAGATCAGCAAAAGATGTATTCTTTGGTTGTGACGATTCAGGATCTTCAGGAATAGGTTGATCTTTTGGTGGTGGAGGTGGAGGTGTAGCTGCTTTAAACCCTGTGATTTTAACATAATCACCATACCTGTTTTCTTTTGAACTTCAACCTTAGTAACACTTTGTGATTGAACCTCTGGAGCTTTTGGAGCTTCAACACTTTGAGCCTTTTCAGCTTCTTGAGCCTTTGAAGATGTAACATGCTTCTCACTCTTTCCATCTTTACCTTTAGGCAATATAGCACCAGTTTTCTTTGCACGTACATTCCTAGGAATCACTCCACTTTGAACTGCTTTTCTCTTTTTCCTCAGCTTCTTTTGTTCATCAATGGATGGAGTGTAAGTAGAATCTTCTTCATCAGATCCTTTCTGTTTCTTTGTTGGCTTCTTTTTCAACTGAGCCTTACCTCTTCCAAGTGTTATAGGATCCAGTTCTGACTCTGTCTCAGTAAACTCATCATCAGATTCGCTTGAATCATCACGAGCAACACCTTCAGGCTCTGTAGCTTTGACACTTTCAGCTTGAACACTTGAACTTTGATCTTTCTGAGCAGCAACTTCCTCATTTCTCTGTAGGAAGCTTTCAAGAGAATGTTTCAGTAGATCAACTCCTTGTTGAATAACTTCGGATGGATCCAACACTGGCTCGTCCACCAACCTTTGTTGTGGTTCTTTAGAAGACCCTGCAAAACAAGAATTGACAAATTCATTAGAAACATATAACAATTTAAAGTTCTAACTACCTTATGACTCCCACTTTCACTATACCCTTTACAACAATCTTCGGTGCTGTCTCCTTAGGAATAGGAACTACAGGGGACGTCTTCGGTGTTCTTTTCCTCTTCCCATCTTTCACAAACCACCATCTAGTTTTCTTCTCAACTATTCCACTCATCTTTTCATCCTCATTATCAGAATCACTATTCTCATGTCTCCACTTATCATTTTCTAGAGCTACATAAGCTGGTTTGCTAATTCTGCATATCATTCCCTTAGCATTGGTTTCAGGTCCTTTAGTCAATCTAGTTATCGTTTTAGGTGTCATGTTCCTTAGACCCAGCACATCGTTAGCATCCTTTTGAATGTCTTTAAACTGATCATCAATGATCATCATGATGAACCTTGGATACATGATGTACTTTCCACTTCCAGCCTTGATAGTATTCAAAAATCACATGTGAAACAATGTATGGCCTATTTAGCACCAGACATGTGATTATGTTCATGTTATAATCAGATGTTTCATCATATGCTCCCTTCCTGTGTGATAAGGCATGAACCACACAGTGGATCATGAACTTTAAGAATGACTGAACATTGTTTTTCCCATTTTTCCATTTACGTGCCCCGTGAATCCCATCCTGCACCATAATCCTTTGCATAAACGTTCTGGAATAATGGTAGGATCGTCATCATTATCTCCTAGTTCCAACACACGTCTAAGAACATCAACATTGAACTTTATTTCCATGCCTACATCCTTTCCATTTTCATCCTTCTTCCTCACAGCAGAACAAATCATCTTATCTTTCTCTTCATACCTTGCTGAGTTCCAAAATCGTCTCACATAAGATTCATAAACTACTGTTTTGTCAGTTAAAGCCTTGGCAATCTTGCTTTCTCTTAAAAACTTAGCTATAACCTCAACCACAGTTTTGTCCGTATAAACTACATCTAGTAGACAATATATGTTGTGTTACTTGTCCCAATCAAAACCTTTTCCCTGCAAAAATATTCTTGTTAATCATTTGCACAAAGTTCAAGACATAAAGATGAATGATGAAGATTTTGAAATCCTCAAAATTTTTCTAACTCTGGAACACTCTCTATGTGCTAGTACTGAGGATCGAATGGTTGTCCGATCGGATTGCTGCCCGATCGGATTGCCATCTTGTGTAATGAAGAAGTCAACATGGTCAACATGCATTTTTATCGGATGCCAACTCGATCGGATTGCCACCCGATCGAGTTGCCACTCGATTCATGTGACAAGCTAGCAAAACCTTTGACCAGTCAACCTTATGAGAGTGAATGTTACGAATAGGATGACCACCTGATCGGATTGCCACCCGATCGGGTTGCCACTTGATTCTTTGCAAATTTGAAACACTTGAAATGTTTTGTCGTTTAGTGGTTTTCCGATCGGATTGCTGCCCGATCGGATTGCCACTTTTTTCATGAGCAATGAATGAATGGTGAATGAAATGCATTTGGAACGAGTTGCCACCCGATCGGATTGCCACCCGATCAGTTGCCAAACATTCCAAGCAACTGTTAAACATTTGAAGGCACAAATTACAAGGTAACTTATCTAACAATTAAAGCATAGACTTCTAGGTACAAACACTTAGAAAAATTATCAAATCATCATGCATAGAATTAGGTGGTCACCCGATCGGATTGCCACCCGATCGGGTTGTACCTCGTTCCAAGAACAGTTGAAGAACATCTTGAATAAAATATATATGAACATCAAAATTTTCTAAGGCAAAACATCAAATTGAACATAGATCTATGTAGAGAATCTAAGCGCGATCAAAACCCTGTGTTCATCAAGTTCTATCTCGGCCTAATCAGTAACTAATTTAACAAACACCTAACCAATAGCCGACTCGTTCTAACATCAGATCTGTAGATTCTAACAAGTTATGGCAAAAATCAAGACGGTAAACTTGTAGATCTAATTATTGCGATCAAAACCTAGTGCTCAGATTTCATCAAAACAACTTAAAATTATCTAGATCTAACAATGAAGGTCTGAACAGGCGACGTCATCAAGAACAGATAACAAAAACATCAATTTAATCAGTTTAGATCTTGAAAAACTTACCTTTGTCATTGAGAAGGTTGTGCAAACCAACAGTCTAATGATTTGTGCAAAGAGAAAGTGTGAAAATCAAATTCAGATAGCAAGAGTGTGAGAGAGAATAGTATGGTCGCTCGAATGAGTTGAAAAGTTTTACTTGAATCATTGACCATCTATTTATAGGGGACCTTGAATCGGATTGCTGTTGCCCGAGCCAAGCACACCTCTTTGACTTGTAAAAACTTTGACCTTTTGTCTTTTTGACTTTTTGACTATTTTCTCAGATTTTATCAGTTTTTAGAAATCCACTTAAGTATCTAGGTCCAAGTTAATGACCCTAGGTACTTAATTTGCCGACCAAGTCCAACTTAATGACCTTGGTTGACCCAAAACAAAGCACACTGACGTTTTGTTCAATCTTTTTCAAACATTTATATGAAAAATTACAAGTTTCAACTTAATAAACTTGCATTGACTTTGCATTTTATCAGGTTTATCATGATAATCTCCCAACCCATCTGTCCAGCTCAAAAACTTCCTGCATCTGCTTCAAAACTGCGAGTCTGAAGATTAGCTTTCCACTTTGGTTTGTTGATATTCGCTAATTTACACATATTTTAGTCCCCCATTTTATCCCCATTTTATGCGTTTTCGGCCATAAAACCGTCATCCGGATACTTAATCAAGTATACTTTTGTTTACAGGCCTAAAACAGGATACCAGACAAGATGATAGTGAAAACGAGGACTTTCCGGACAAAACGACAAAGCTGCGGAAATTCTGTTAGAAAACTGACCTGGGCAAGTGGAACGGTCGTGCCATCTGAGGAACGACTGTGCATCTCTAACAAACCAAGATCAGCCGGTGATGAACGACCAGTGCAACAAGGCGTTCAAGATAATCCCGGTGACGCACGGTCGTGCCATTCCTTGCACCCCGTGTGGATCCGATGATCTGCTAATTGCCGGTGATGAACGACCAGTGCTGCAGTATGTGCAACAAGATCCCGGAACCACACGGTCGTGCCATCTGAGGAACGGTCGTGCGAGACCGAAGACCAGTCAACTCTGCTGATGTCATGAACAGTAACTCCAATAATGCATAAAGTGAACGGTCGTGCGATCGATGCACGACCGTGCGACAGCGAAAAAATATAAAAAGCGAACAGAAGCATTCTGTTCATAACTCTGGAATTTTGGAGAGCTTCAAAGGCGATTTTCAGGCTCCGGAAACATTAGCTTTAGCCCAGATTCAAGCCACATTGTTCGGTTTAGCTCGATTACTATCCGGATTCTCATTCTTATGCTTGTTTATGGTTTGGTTTCTTAAATCTTTCCATAATTTTGTTAAGTTTCAAGCATTTAGATTGATTATGTATGTATTATTGTAGCCTTTGGGCAAAAACACAACAATTCCTTGCTTGATTATAGCCATTAGTATGTTAATCTTTGTTTGTAATGACATTTTGAAGTATTTTCTATGATTATCTTTGATGATTAGTTTGCAACCTTGTTATTGATATTGATTTCTTGATTATAAGTAATTGTGTTGGATGATTGGTACTTGGTTAGTTGAGATAGTTGAAAAATGAAGCTTAATTAATCATGTATTAGTAAACTTTTAACTTGGTTAACTAGTTTCACTTGGTTAAAATGTGGGCACCATGATATTAGAAATGGTTAGTGGTTTAATAAAATGTAATTATTGTTAATCAAGAAAGCTTGCCCTCACGGAAGGACTCTAGCGGGTTACATGGTGTTGTTATGAATTCTTTCCATGATTTGTTAGCTTAGTTAGTAGTTTCGGCCAAAATTGCTATCTTGGTGAATTTATGTGCAAGATTTGTAAAATGAACTCGGTTGTGATTTAATCTACTTTATGCTTGTTTCGGTGGTTGCATTGTGTTTATCGGTGTCGCTTTCCTTGATTAAGTGAGGTTAGAAAACTCCTAACGGATGATTAACTTATTTTTAGGAGATTTTTGTAGACATTAATCAATTACACGTTAAAGAACAATTTTAGGTGGTTAAAGTGTGTTTATCGTTTTAACTTTCCGAATGATTGTCAGGTTAGGATTCCCGAAAGGGATACTAATTGTCTTAAATTGGAAAATTGACCGAATGCTTCTTGTGCCAAAACCGACTTAGTTGACATGCTTTGGTTGTATATTAAGCAAGGCTATCTATCTATTTTAGTTCTTGAAATCTACTATGTTTTATAAGTATGTATTTATGCTTACTTTAGTTTAGTAAAATCAAACAACTTATGTTTTTACCGGTAGTTTGGTGACAAAGGTCTAGTATTATTTCTCCGCCCATTTCCGTGGATCGACACTTGGTTCTTACCAATACTTTATTACATATATGACGGGGTACACTTGCCTCTTTCGTGTGTGTTTTGATATAAAAGTAATAATCACTTTTATAAATTTAAAACCAAATCGTGTGTAATTTCATTGTAAAAATATGTATAGTCGCGCACACGTCATTTGTCGATAAAACAAAGCAGAAATGTAAAATCTTTTTGGGAATTTTTAAGAAAGTTTCTAGACTAGAAAGCTATGAAATCTTTTTGGGTTTTGAATGCTAAACTGAAATGCAGTAAACGTAAACTATTTACAAACGTATTTTTGGTGAGCGTGTTAGGGAATCATATCAGCTGCCGACAAAGTACTAGTACCGTTAAGCTTGATTTCATACTAAGCATTAAACAATTCACAGTGATATCGATATACTGATCCAATTTAAATTTTCATACAAATTTCAATCTGTTCAGGATACGAATTAGTGTATTAATAGCTAAACTTATACGCGTGTCCAACCTCAGAATATACTCCCGTATCCAGACTTTCTATATTCAGTCTTACAGGTGAATGTACAATAATGATATCTGTAAACGGGTAATGGGAGGCCATGAGAGCTCAGGTTAGAACTTCCGTTCAGACAGAGAGATGATGGCTCGACTTTTGGTGTGTCCCGTTTGGGGATCTTTTCTTCAACAGCACATGATTAGCATTTTTCAATGTTTCATCATTTTTTATGATGAGGGTGAGCTTTAAGAATAAAGCAGTGCAGAGTATTATACGAGGACTAGGCTATTGCTTCCGCAAAATCAGAAGTCCTGGTATAATACCCCAGATATCATTATGCATATAGACCTAGTATGTCAGAAATAGAGTCTTTCAAACAGGATTTCAGGGGTTACCTATATATCCGAGAGATGTTCCCCACGTATTAAGAAAGAAATGATTTAGGTTTATATCCCAAACAAACCTACTAAATGTGTAAAAACCTATCGGCATATCATCAGCGAGACTGCTTAACACTTTTTAATCTTTACATTTCTTTAGCGTACTGCAACTGTCTAGCTGATGTACTATCATTTCCCCTTTTTTATACAAGCTCTTTTTCGGTTTTCTATGTTTTTGGATTTTGAAATATCTCATGTTTTTGGGTTTTTGAATTTTTTATTGTTTTTGTATTTTCTGAAAATATAACCTATCTCCCCCTAAATACCAAAACAACTAAAAAATCGACAAACCATTGCAGATTGCTTTTCAACATCATCTATAGTGGTACCTTTATCTACGCCAATGATCCCCTCGGCAACCGATAATAACTTCATACCATTAATTTTTAAAAGATATTGAAAGCGTGTTTTGTCAAACGCTTTGGTATGTAAGTCAGCTTTTTGTTCATCGGTGTGGATTTTTTCTATTCGTATCAACTTCTTTTCGAAACAATCTCGATGAAGTGATGACGAATTTCAATGTGTTTGGTTTTAGCGTGATGAACAGGATTTTTTGTTATGTTAATAGCTGCCTCATTATCAACAAAAATAGGGGTGGTAAGAAATTGCAAATCGTAGTCGCGCATCTGTTGCTGGATCCACAAGATCTGGGAGCAGCAGCTGCTCGCAGATACATACTCGGCTTCACATGTAGACAAAGCAACAGAGGTCAGTTTCTTACATTGCCAGGTGACCAATCAGGGTCTGGAAAACTGGCATCCCGCAGTTGTTGACTTAGCTTTCACTTTGCAGCATCCGAAATCGGAATCAGAGTACCCCTCAAGCGTGAAATCTGCATCCTTTGGATACCACAACCCCAAGCTAGGAGTTCCTTTCAGGTAGCGTAATATCCTTTTGATGATCGTCATATGCGAAGCTCTGGTACTTGATTGAAATCAGGCCGCGAGGCAGGTTGGATACATAATGTCAGGTCTCGATGCCGTCAAATACATCAGCGATCCGATCATGAAGCGATACAATGCTTCGTCCACCCTCTCTCCGGTGAGATCAGGGTTTATTCCATGGTTCGTCGCTAACGGGGTGGAAGTTGGAACAGTCACGGACATCCCAAATTTCTCTAAGACATCATGAACATACTTCGTCTGATGTATGAACGTTCCCTCGGGCAGTTGATCAACCTGAAGCCCTAAGAAGAACTTCATCTCACCCATTGATGACATTTCAAACTTCTGCTTCATTACCTTTTCAAAATCTTTGCAGAGCTCTTCATTTGTTGACCTGAAAATTATGTCATCCACGTAAATCTGGACTATCAAAAGATGGCCATCGACTTCTTTTGTGAAGAGGGTGGCGTCTATCTTGCCTCGGATGAAGTTGTTGGCTAGCAGATGTTGAGACAGGGTCTCGTACCAGGCTCTCGGGGCCTGATGTAAGCCGTATAATGCCTTATCCAAGAGATAAACTTTATCCTTGTGGATTGGGTCGGTGAAGCCCGGTGGCTGTCCGACATATACCTCCTCCTTCACTTTACCATAGAGAAATGCCAACTTCACATCTAGCTGATATACTTTAAATCCTTTCCAAGATGCAAATGCTAGGAAGATTCTAATCGCTTAAAGTCGAGCAACCGGAGCATATACTTCTGTAAGTCCCGTAAACAAACAAGAACACCGAAATAACTTTTAACTCACACACGTTTCGATTACTTGAACAAGCAAAAACGTCTGGTATGAGTACACCACAATCGAATCGCCTCCACTCTAGCGCTAGAGAAATTGTGTAACAAGGAGGTTCCTAGAGGTTCAAACCTAAAAACAAGTTAGAAACTTGTTTTTTATACTAACTCAAGCCCACTTCCCTACATGGGCTCCCCTTGGGCCTGCTTGGCCCACATGGCCTAAAGTTTGGCCTAAGTGACCTATAGAGGTCTACAACCTAATATAAACTAACCAGGTAAGGCCCAGTTCGTAACCATAACCCGTTATGTTAATTTGATGCGTCAGTCTCACACGTTAGGGCCTAACAATCTCCCCCTAGACTGATGCCATCAAATTATCTTCATAGCATGAATTCAGCAACATCTTCAACGAAGTCTATGGTCGTCGCTATGTTGTAGATGTTGTGGAAGTTCATGAGATGATGACGATGGAGGTTGAATATGGCTGTACGGAAACCAGGAAGATGATGGTGTAACGAAACAAGGAGTTGCAGGTTTTCACGGTGATAAAGAACGATGGGTGGTGATGAGCGGATTGCGGTGACTTATGTCGGTGATGTTGGTCTTGCCAGTGTTGATTGGTGGCTGCCATGAGGATTTCTGCTGCTGACGTCAGGGGAATGTTCATTAACGGCTGTCAAAGGATGTCACTTCATGAATTAAAAAACCCTAATAATTGTTAGCCGTCAGATGAAGAATCTAATCAAGGGTCTCGAATGGATGAAAGGTGTGTGGTGGGACCTGCTGTGATGATGGACTCTCTCCACTCCCTGACCGAACAATGTTTGAGGAGCATGGGCCTAACTGAAGAGTGGGCCGAATGATTTATTTATGGATTATAATCATTACTAAATGATTGGTTTGGGATTATTTCTTTCTTGTGACAATCATGCACAAATCAGATTTGTTTTATTGGATGCACATGGATTAGCATTTTCAGATTTGTGAGAAATAATTCATGGATTTTAATAGGGGCCACATTGACCAGGTTTATGGAGGATGGGCTCGTTCACTGTTGGGCCACTAAAAAAGGAAGACCCAAGATTGGAGACTATCTAAACCGTAATAAAGACAACATAAAACTAGGGGGAGATTGTTAGTTCTAAAGTTTTACGCTTATCTTTATTACGTTTATTCATAAATATTTGGTTTAAATTATGTCTTGGGCTTGGGCTAGGCCATGTGGGCCAATGGGGTAGAGGATCCTATAAATACTCATGTTTAGATTATTAGTGGTAGAGCTCTCATATTGTGTAACAATGTAATCCCCAAAGGAGAACCTTGTACCCGACAATCCTAGAGATTGTGTGCAAGGTTCTCGAAGATCGTACCAGACAGTCCTTGAGACTGTGTGCGATCTAAGCAGCGGCACTAAGTTTTGTAATAATATTTCTTTTTGTTCTTGCCGGTTTGATCTTATATTTCGCATTCGATCTAACAGTTGAGTGATATCACAGGTTTTTCAGGACTTACAATTGGTATCAGAGCCATTAGAACCTATTTCTAGGCTCTGTGTGATATCAAAGATTCAAGATTTTCATTATTTTTTTTGGTTGGTGTTCTTCGCGTTCTTCGTGTTCTTGGTGGTGTTCATCGAATTTTTATCAAAAATCAATATAGTTTGGTGTGTCAATCTATTTTGAAACTGTTAAAGGTATTGGACGTTTTTTGAATTTTAAAAGGGAATATCTTTTATTTTTAAAAGGATTTAGTTTTCCAAAATTTTTGTACTTTCTGTTTTCTCAGATTCCAAAAATCCTTTCAAGATTTCGATACATCAAGAGTTTTTAGTTGCAGTCTTGGTTTCGAGTCCCATCTATTTGTGGTTTCGAGTGAATTGGTTTCGACTCACTGCTCTGATACCACTTGTAAGTCCCGAAAACCGGATCTTTCAATGATATCAAACAACCTATTGATTGTGCGGAATCCAATAAATAGGTCATTCAAGAATCAAAATGAAAACAAACAAGAACACCGAAATAACTTTTAACTCACACACGTTTCGATTACTTGAACAAGCAAAAACGTCTGGTATGAGTACACAACCAAAATCGCCTCCCTCTCTAGCTCTCTAGAATTTCTGTAACTTGGAGGTTCCAAAGGTTCAAACCCTAAAACAAGTCAAAAACTTGTTTATATACTAACTCAAGCCTACTTCCCTACATGGGCTCCCCTTGGGCCTGCTTGGCCCACATGGCCTAAAGCTTGGCCCAAATGACCTATAAAGGTCCACAACCTAATATAAACTAACCCGGCAAGGCCCAGTTCGTAACCATAACCCGTTATGTTAATTTGATGCATCAGTCTCACATTAGGGCCTAACAACTTCAATGAAATCTTGTTTGTGCACGGAATGTCTGTTGACTTCGTCTGCATTAAGTCTTAGGTCAAGATAGGTCAACATAGGGTCAAGAAAGTCAAAGTTAGGGTTTATGTTGAGGTTTCGCTTTTATGTACATAGGATTAGAAGTGGTTTCGCTTGTTTGTACATATGGTTTCGCTCATGTGGACATCAGGTTGTTCCGCTTATGTGTCACATGGAGGTTTCGCTTATATGGCATATCATATAAGCGAAACTAGCTGCCCTATAAATACCTGATGAGTTCATTCGTACACATGACGTTGGAGCGGAACCTTGTCATTGTTTTGGTACTGAAACTCTGTCAAATTTGATTCAGAAAGCAATAAAAGAGAAGGAATTGAATAGAAAAAGCTGTGTAACTTCATTTACGTTGATTCCGCCTTCGTATGTGAAGATGAACGTTCTCAACTGACTGTTTAGGGTCGTAATTCGGTCCAACAAGTGGTATCAGAGCTCAAGACGAGGAGTTCATACTACTACAGCTTGATTCTACAGAATTCTCTCATTTCTACTCACTTTCTCTCATACCTTTTCAGTTTGAACTGGTTCCTACGGTTGAAATGGCCTGATTTTTTCGTATAACGTGTAAAACACAGTAATAACAAATCCTAGAAAGATTCAGGTTAAAACTCAGATTAAAAATGGTTAAAATTAGTTAGAATCTAGGTTCCGCGTATTCGGACATCGAAGGTTCCGCTCGAAATACATAGGTTCCGCTTGAAATAACCTGTTAGTTTCGCTTTTACGGACATTTCGCTTGAAGGTTTCGCTCGAAATAAACTGATAGTTTCGCTTATTCAGACAAGTAGTTTCACTTTTTCGGACACTTATCAGTTTCGCTCATACTGACATATCTATTTCCGCTCATACAAACATTTCACTTTCGCTCATAAGGACAACTTGTAGTTTCGCTCATTCGAACCACATTGTTTCGCTTATACAGGCAATTATAGTTTCGCTTATCTGTCATTGTCTACTTTCGCTTATTTGACACTTTCGCTTATCAGTCACAATAGTTGATATTTCGCTTATTTGTCATAATTTTCAAAAATTTCGAAAATTTCTCTAAGTGTTTGCTGATTTTGCAGGTACATTCAAGATGGATGATATATTCTTGAACCCGTTGAGTGATATGTACGCGTTTACTGGAAATTCCAGAAATGATGATACTTTGTCAAGCAATGCGAATGAGAACATGTCGAATACGAAGAAAAAGTTAACGGAAGCTTGGGAATCTGAAAGTGCCTTCGGAACATTCAATAAACCTCCAAAGCTAATGGCTATCGAAGATTACAGTAGGTGGTCGAGAAAGTTTGAAGATTGGTTGATGGCATTTGCATTTGCTAGCTGGAAGAGTTTGAAGAACGGTTATGACAATGGAAATAAAACTGGTGAAACGTTGACATCAGCTGAGGAAATTGATTCATTTGTAGCTGAATAGAAGTGTGTGGCTTTGTTGTTTCAGTCGGTTCGGGAAGACATAATCTCATTGATTGATTATAAGAATGCGAAAGATCTATGGAAGAAGCTATAAAGAAAGTGCTTAGGAAGTTCTGAAATTGTAAAAAACAAAAGAAAACTTCTCAGAAAAGAGTTTGATCTTTTTGGATGTCTAAAGAACGAGTCTGTTTGTAAAATGATAGAAAGGTTTGGTCATCTGAAGCTGGAATTGGCAAGACATGATATCATATATCCTGAAGATGAGCTTATCGACAAGTTGTTTGATTCGTTGCCAGACGAGATGGATTGGAGATATTATGCGTTAATGCTGAAGAATACCATCAAGGCACCAGAGAAGTTAACTTTAGATTTGCTGATTGAGAAACTCGAAAGTCACGAGTTGGAACTGAAGAAGACATTCAAAGTCAATCACTCATCTTACCAGTAGAATTTGGATCTTTATTATCCGAAGAGTACGATGCCAAAAGCAACTTCTCCCAAGACTGCATTTTCTGCTGAGAATGTGTCCTCATCGAGCAAAGAAAGTCAAAGCAGTGGAAATCATAGTGGTTATCACAGTGGATCTTCATCATCTGCCAATCATTCTGACGCAAAATTTCAATGCAACATTGCAATAGACATGAAGAATGCTCAGAATTTTGATGAAGAGTCGGCTAAGCAGCAGATGATCTTTCTAGCATCGGTTCTGGAATCGTATGAAGGGTTGGTAGCTGGGAAGATAGGCAACACCAACTTAACAAAAGAGGACTATAATCAAATAGATCCTGAAGAGATGGAGCTTATAGACATTCGTTGGTGTATGGCTAGTGCTGTTCGTCGAGCACAGCGTTTCATGGAAATAACCGGCAGAAAGTCAATTGGTGGTCCGTCTACCAAATTGGGTTTTGATAAATCGAAGGTGACATGCTTCAAGTGCAAGCAGAAAGGTCACTTCAAACGAGAATGCAGAAACACATATGCTGATGAATCGGAGAATCCATTCAGAGAGGATTACTACAAGAAGGCAATCTATCATCAGAATAAATCCGAGCCGCCTAGATTGATGCAGGTTGAAGACAACAAAAAAATCTAGAGCTCTTGCAGTGATCTATGATGATGAGAGTTATGATTGGAGTAAAGAGGTTCTACCAGAGGAAGATGCAGTTGGTTACGCGTTCATGGCGAAAAACGAACCTATTCCTTGGAAAGATAATCAAACTGAAGAGCAGAAGTATAGATACAGAAAAATGTTGGCTGAAAACAGAATAATCAGAATTTCTGGTATCTATCTGGAGGCGAGAAGAGCGAGAAGATGGAATCCGGATAGAGAGTGCTATCTTGATCCATATGGAAACATTGCGATCGATGACAAAACACTTGATATCGAAGCCATCATCAAGGAGTACAAAGAAGAGGATGAGTATTGGAATAATAAGTGGTGGGGAACTGGTGACGAGAAAGAGAAAGAAGAGAAAGAGAGAAAAGAGAAAGAAGAGCAGGCAAAGAAAATTGATACTGGAGTTATTGATACAACGTAGGAGTTGACTGCTGAGAATCTAGGAAAAATGGCTGACAAGGTGCTGCCTGCTAAAGCACTTGAGGTAGACTCTAACTCCGTGTCTGAGTCAAAAAGCCAGGTCAGTTCAAACTTGTCAACAAATGCGTCAGGTAAACAAATTAATGGAAATGTGGATTGCAAAAATTGCAACAAAGAGTGCAAATTTTGTAATACTGTCACGTATCTCAACGGAAAGAAAATCGATGATCTGACAGCAAAAGTCAGAAGTGTTGAGAATCAAATTCTTGGTCGTGACAAAACAGTTAAAGCTTCAACTGAACGGATAAGAGAATTAACTACTCAAATTGAAAATGATAAAATTGAACATGAGAAAGTTAAACAAGAAAATGAAAGGTTAATTCTTGAAAATGGTCAGATTTTTGAAAAGTTTGAAAACCTCAAAAGCACCATGAAAGATAACGATGATCGAAACGGTAAAACTTACAAAGAAAATGTTCAATTAAAAGCTGTGCTTAGAGTAAAAGAAGAATCAATCAACCAACAACTGGATGAAATCGCTAAGCTGAAACTTAAATGTCAAGAGGCTGAAATTGAAAACGAGCAAATCCAGTTGAAGCTTAACAGTTATAGCTCCGCAAGCTTTGTTTTGCAACACATTGTTCCCAAACCCATTGGGAAAAACAAAGCTGGCGAAGATGTTTATTCTGATGGAACTGGGGTGGGTTTTCATAAAGTTCCGCCGCTGGTTTTGGATAATTACACGAAAAAGCAATCGGGGTTGGTTGAAATTGGAGAAGAAAGTGAAGATAAACTTCCGGAAAACATTGATGTTACGTTCACATCTTCCAATGACGATAGTGTCCAAAGTGATATTGTAAAAGGTGTTGTTGAAAAAGTGTTAAAAACGGAAAGTGACACTTCTGAGGAAGATGGGTGTTTCTTGGACAAGTACATTCCGAAACAAAAGTCCAAGAACAACTTAAATGATGAACCTACTCTTGTCATGTACAAGATGTCGGGATCTGATAAGTTGTTTTCGGATTCTGAGTTTCCCATTGAGAATGTTAACATGAACAAATTAACAAATGTTTCAAGTTGATCGAAGTTGAATTGTCAGAAGTGAACAATCTGAGCCAAACAAATAGAAAAATGAGTTTTGAGAAAGATAACGCTTACTACAAGAAATCTGTTGTTCCAACACGTTTTAACAATTACCGAAACAGATGATCGGAGGTTATCAGGGGGGTAAGCCTTATCAGAAACAGAATGTTCAGAACCAGAAGTTTGCTAAGAAGAAGGTGTTTGTGAACAGTTCAAGTTCACTTGCTAATGAAGAGAAAGAGATTTTTTCAAAATCTAACGAAGAGTTCTTTAAGAAGAGAGCTTCACAGGCTCAGTCTGAAGGCACGAGTCGGGTAGTTGATACTCGAACTTGTTTTAGACGCAATCAGGTTGGTCACATTGCATGAAAGTGCACCAACGTGAAGCCTAAGACTGAAGCTGTGAAGGTTCAATAGAAGAAGGTTGACGTGAAGGGTAAAGCACCAATGGTGGTTGAGAAAGTGGTTGTTGAGAAGAAGAATGTTAAAACTGACAACTTCAAAGTGAAAAATGAACCCGTAAAGAAGTCGGTAACTAAAAATGACAAATTTTACAAACGGGTTACATTAACTCACCAGGTGTAGAAACCTAAAATTGAATCAAAAATTTCAAATCCTGAAAAGAAGAAGGTGGAGGATTCAATTCCAGTTGATTATGATGCAAATTTTCCACCCCTAAAAGCCGAAAATTTTAAAATTCAAATTGCAAGAGTTAAAACTGTTAATGTTTCACCTAAGTCTGAGGAGGCTTGGGTGGACACCATGTTTGACTAAACAGTTAGAATTGCCGGAGCTTCCTTGATCGTGAAGCAGGAATCGGCATCCTTACTGAAGTTTTTAAATCATAATTGTTATATGTGCAGGATCTTCCAAGATTGGTTTCACGATGGATTATGGACAGTGGAGCATCTCGACATATGACAGGGAAGACTGCATTGTTGTATGATGTGAAGAATATAAATGGAGGATATGTTGGTTTTGCGGGTAATCAGGGAGGTAGAATTATCGGTGAAGGAATGCTTTCCAACGGGATCGTAACGTTTGAGAGAGTGAACTACATTGCAGAGCTGGAGAACAATCTACTAAGCATCTCGCAGATCTGTGACAGAATGTACACTACATATTCACCGACAAAGAATGTTTGATATTGAAGCCTGGGTTTGTAATTCCTGAAGAATGGATCATCATGAGGGCACCGAGAGTCAATGACCTATATGTTTTGGATATGAGTGTAGCAACAACAACAACGGGTCAGGCTCATTGTTTCGTGTCAAGAGCAACAGAAAAAGAATCGAGATTGTGGCACCGAAAGATGGGGCATATTCATCTTAGAAAAATGAATCACTTGGTGCACAATGATTTGGTTACTGGAGTCCACGTAAAAGGTTTTCATCTGGAATGGGAGTGCATAAGCTGTGTTAAAGGTAAGCAGAAGAAGAAGTCACACCCTACAAAGCAAGTCAATTCAGTCTCAAGACCCATGGAGAGACTTCACATGGATTTGTTTGGTCCAGTGAATGTCAAAAGCATTACGGGAGACAAATATTGTCTTGTTGTTACTGATGATTATTCCAGATTTTCGTGGGTATCTTTCTTGAAGACAAAAGATGAAACATTTGATAGTTTAATGGCGTTATTCAAAAAGATTGAGAATTTGTACCAACGGAGTATTAAAAGAATTCAAAGTGATAATGGTACTGAACTCAAGAATAGTAAGATGGAAGAATTTTGTGATGAAAGAGGTATATTACATGAGTTTAGTGCTCCGTACACTCCGCAGCAGAATGGAGTTGCAGAACGTAAAAACCGGACGCTAATCGAGACAGCTAGAATGATGCTCGCAGATTCAAAGTTACCAATTAATTTCTGGGCTGAAGCTGTTTCTGCTGCATGCTATACGCTCAACAGGGTTCTTACTATCAAAAAGTTCAACAAAACATGCTTTGAGCTAATCAATAACCGCAAACCGAATTTGAAGTATCTTGAACCGTTCAGGTCACCCTGTACAGTTCTAGAGCCTTATGGAAAGTTTGGTCCGAAGAGCATTGAGGGTATATTTGTTGGCTATTCAAGTCCTACTCGACGTGTCTTCGTTCCAAGTGAGAAGCGGATTATTGAAGCAGCGAATGTTGAATGTCAAGGTTATACGATGCCGCCACAAAGTCCTGGAGATTCATGGCGTTATCATTATGACAAATTGTGGGATTCATTTGACATGAAAGAAGAATCAGAGGAGGAAGAAGATTTCTTTGATGAGTTGGATATTCTACGTGAATACGAGTCACAGCAAAGGTTCCCAGCTGAGTATTCAAGGCGACCACGGGAAACTTCAATTGATGATGAAGCTGGTCCAAGCAATGGTGGTGAACAGAATGATGTCCAACAGGATGGAGTTGCTCAGGAAAATCAGTCGGCAGAGAATGATAATCAAGAAGCTGATAACATGCCAGTATCTGATCATGGAGATTCAGATTCTGAGGGGGAGCAGATCCAGATTTCAAGTCAAACAGACCCAGTCGATGTACATGATGCAGATCAGAATGTTACTAATCCGGAGGGCAATGTAGATGTTCCAAGCGAAGTGATGCCGTGAACTCTTTCATACCATCCAGAGGAATTGATCATAGGAGATCTACAAACAGGCGTTCGCACAAGATGTCAAATTGATCAAGGGCTAACTTTTTTTTATTCTACAGTAGCACCTTTACAAACTGATTTTTCACTAAGTTGTTTCATTTCGCAGATTGAACCGCAAACTTACAAAGAGGCGCTTACTGAAGTTTCTTGGGTCAATGCGATGCAGGAAGAGTTAGGTCAATTTGAGAAGTTAGGAGTGTGGAAGTTGGTAGATTTGCCGGATGGTCATAGAAAGATCAATACAAAGTGGGTATTTAAATGCAAGACAGATGATCGTGGAGTTGTGGTTAGAAACAAGGCTCGACTCGTAGTTCAGGGTTTCAGTCAACAGGAGGGGATAGATTTCACTGAGGTGTATGCTCCTGTAGCGCGACTGGAAGCGATCAGAATTTTCTTAGCATTTGCATCGTGGAAAAATTTCAAAGTATATCAGTTAGATGTGAAATCGGCGTTTCTCTACGGGAAGGTCAAAGAGGAGGTATATGTGGGACAGCCGCCGGGCTTTACCGATCCAATCCATAAAAACAAGGTCTACTTACTGGACAAAGCGCTGTATGGTTTACATCAGGCCCCGAGAGCTTGGTACGAGACTTTGCCTCAACACCCACTAGCCAACAAGTTCATACGTGGAAAAGTGGATGCCACTCTCTTCACTAAAGAGGTCGACGGTCATCTTCTGATAGTACAGATTTATGTGGATGATATCATATTTGGGTCTACAAATGAGAAATTGTGTAAAGATTTCGAATCAGTCATGAAGCAAATGTTCGAAATGTCATCGATGGGGGAGATGAAATTCTTTTTGGGTCTTCAAGTTGAACAACTACCTGAGGGAATTTTCATTCACCAGACGAAGTACGTTCATGATATTCTAGAGAAATTTGGGATGTCAAGTTCTACTCCAGCTGCAACCCCACTCGCAACGAATCATGGGATACATCCAGATCTCACCGGAGATAGGGTTGAAGAGACGTTATATCGTTCCATGATAGGTTCGTTGATGTATTTGACTGCTTCGAGACCCGATATCATGTATCCGACGTGCCTCGCAGCAAGATTTCAATCTAATCCGAGAGCATCGCACATAAACATTGTCAAGAGGATATTACGTTACCTTAAGGGTATTCCATCGTTGGGGTTATGGTATCCTAGAAAAGGCGATTTCACGCTCGAAGGACATTCCGATTCGGATTTCGGATGCTGCAAGCTCAATTCTAAATCAACAACTGCAGGATGCCAGTTCTTTGGACCGAGGTTGGTTACCTGGCAGTGTAAGAAACAAACGTCTGTGGCGTTATCTACATGTGAAGCGGAGTACGTGTCTGCTAGCAGTTGCTGCTCTCAGATCCTGTGGATACAGCAACAGATGCGCGACTACGGTTTGCAGTTTCTTAACACACCTCTTTTTGTTGATAATGAGGCCGCAATTAATATTACTAAAAATCCAGTACATCACGCTAAAACTAAACATATAGAAATTTGACATCACTTCATCCGAGATTGTTTCGAGAAGAAGTTAATTCGAATAGAGAAAATCCACACTGACAATCAGAAAGCTGATTTGCATACCAAAGCTTTTGACAGATCACGTTTTAAATTTCTTTTAAAACTAAATGGTATGAAGCGTTTCTCAGTGATGGATGGCATACTTGGCGTTGATGAAGGTACTGTTGTGGATGAAGACGAGAAACAATCTGCAATGGTTTGTCGTCTTTTTACTTGTTTTGGTATTTAGAGGGAGTATAGTAGTTGTATATAGTTATACCTTTAGAAAATACAAAAACAGTAAAAAATGCAAAAATACAAAAACATGATAAAAAATGAAAAAGAGCTTGTGTATAAAGGGAAAATGATAGTACATCAGTTTGACAGTTACTGTACGCTAAAGATTTGGAAAGTCTCACTGATGATGTGTCGATAGATTTTCACACATTCAATATATTTATTTGGGATATAAACCATAAAAATTCAAACTTGCATATTTCGTGGGGAACACTACTTGGATATATAGGTAACCCCTGAAATCTCGTTTGAAAGGTCCCTTATTCTGAGATACTAGGTCTTTATGCTCAGTGATATCTGGGGTATTATTCCGGGACTTCTGCTGTATGGAAGTACTGACCTAGTCCCCAAATAATACTTTCTGCAAAATGCTTGAAACATAGCATCGCCCTCAGCAAGCTGATGAACCAATAAAATTGATAGTCGCTGCTGTTGTAATTAAAAGATCCTCTAAAGGGGACACACCGAAAAGTCGAAGCCGTCATCTCTCTGCGTATACGGAAGTATCGACCTGAGCTCTCACGGCCCTCGCATTTAACCCCTTACAGATATCATCTACTCACCTGTAAGACTGAATATTGGGATTTAGATACGGGAGTATATTCAAGAGGTGAGACACATGAATATGTTTAAGTGCATTAAAATATCTAAATCGTATCGTGAATAGATTAAAAATTGTGTTGAGAATTTAAGTGGACCAGTATATCGACAATCGAGGTGAATTGTTTAATTCTGAAAATGTAATTAAGCTTAACAGTACTAGTGACTTGTCTGATAACTGATATGATTCCCTGACACACTCGTCAAAAATATGTTGTATATAGTTTGTATTTCATTACTTTCTGCATTTACATTTCAGTATTTCATTTTCTAGTTTAGAAATCTTTACAGAAAATCCAAAAAGATTTTATTTCTGCTTTATTTTTGACAAACCAAAGTGGAGAGTTGATTGTTGGATTCTCAGAGATAGAAGCAGATGCAGGAGATTCTGAGTTGGATGATGAGGAGAGCTTATCTTAATAAGATTGATTGCTTGAAAGTTTATGCAAGTTCATTAATTTGATACTTGTAATTTTCAGAAAAATTTGAAAATGTTTTACAAAATCGGTTTGATTGTCAAATAGATCAACCAAGGTCATTAAGTTGAACTTGGTAGATTAGTTGAGTAATCAGGGTCATTAAATTGGACCTCAGGACTTAAGTGGATTTCTATAAAAAAACTGATAGTTTGTTTGTTATTGTGTATAGATAAAATTGTAATGTTATTGGTTGAGTAACAGGTTGCAGACTTTATCATTCCCATGGAATTGAAATGTCAAAGATTGAACCAGATCCTAACATACTGAGAGGGGGAGTCTGTGAAAGGGGGAGTCTGGATCAGCGATCAAAAGGAAGACTGAAGATAGAGTCAGGACAAGATTGTGAACCTGTGAAGATAGAGTGCTTATGATGTGAAGACAGAGAGTCGGAGAAAAGACCAAGACTGAAGACTCAGAGCTGAAGACTTCGTCAACATCCAAGGGGGAGTCTGTTGGTGCACGGAATGTCTGTTGACTTCGTCTGCATTAAGTCTTAGGTCAAGATAGGTCAACATAGGGTCTAGAAAGTCAAAGTTAGGGTTTATGTTGAGGTTTCTCTTTTATGTACGTAGGATTAGAAGTAGTTTCGCTTGTTTGTACATATGGTTCCGCTCATGTGGACATCAGGTAGTTCCGCTTATGTGTCACATGGAGGTTTCGCTTATATGGCATGTCATATAAGCGAAAGTAGCTGCCCTATAAATACCTGATGAGTTCATTCGTACACATGACGTTGGAGCGGAACCTTGTCATTGTTTTGGTACTGAAACTGTATCAAATTTGATTCAGAAAGCAATAAAAGAGAAGGAATTGAATAGGAAAAGCTGTGTAAATTCATTTACGTTGATTCCGCCTTCGTATGTGAAGATGAACGTTCTCAACTGACTGTTTAGGGTCGCAACTCGGTCCAACAAATCTATACACTCCTGCTGACTGAAACCATGGACCACGAGTCGAGCTTTGTTGCGAATAATAACCCCTCGATCATCCCTTTTGCACTTTCACACCCACTTTGTGTTTATCTTCCTATGACCATCAGGCAAGTCCACCAGTTTCCATACACCCAACTTCTCAAACTGATTCAGCTCCTCCTGCATTGCGTTGACCCAGGAATCTTCAGTTAGTGCTTCCTTGTACGTTCGCAGCTCAATCTGCGAAATGAAACAACTAAGTGAAAACTCTGTTTGTAAAGGACAACTTTTGTATAAAAGCAAGTAAGGCCCTGGTCAATCTGTCGTCTGGTGCGGACGCCTGTTTGAAGCTCTCCTATTATCAGCTCTTCTGGATGATACGAAAGAGTTCTTGGCATTACCTCGCCTGGAACATCTACCTCACCTTCCAAATTCGTAACGTTTTGGTCTGCAACTTGTTCGTTGACAGGAATTGTCTGATCTGGAGACTAGATTTGCTACCCCTCAGACTCTGAATCACCACGATCGAATGTTGGCCTTTCATCAGATTCTGAATTATCATTGACCGCCGTCTGATTGTCAGGAGCATGTTCACGTTCCGAAGATGTTGGAGTTTGCTGAACTTCATCATTCTCTCCAGCATTGCTTGGACTAGCTTCATCATCATTGGAAGTTTGTTGTTGACGTCTAGAAGGTTCTGCTGGGAATCTTTCCTGTGCTGCTTCATATTCTCTTAATATATCCAACTCGTCAAAGAACTATGGTTCTTCCTCTATCTCGAATGAGTCCCACAGAGTATCATAATTGAAGCACCATGAGTCGGCGAGTTTCTGGGGTGGCATTGTATAACCCTGGCACTCAACATGATGTGCTTCGATGATTCGCTTCAAGCTTGGAACAAAGACTCTTCTCATTGGACTAGCATAACCCACGAAGATACCTTCAATGCTCTTTGGACCAAATTTGCCATAGGGTTCTAGAACTGTGCAGGGAGACCCGAACGGTTCCAAATACCTTAGGTTAGGTTTGCGACTGTTGATTAGTTCAAAACACGTCTTGTTATACTTTTTCACCGTAAGAACCCGGTTGAGCGTATCGCAAGCGGCTGACACTACTTCTGCCCAGAAAATGATCGGTAATTTTGAATCAGCAAGCATCGTTCTGGCCGTTTCTATCAGCGTTCTATTTTTCCTTTCTGCGACTCCATTTTGTTGCGGAGTATAAGGTGCACTGAATTCTTGCAGTATACCTCTTTCATCACAATATTCTTCCATTCTATTATTCTTAAATTCAGTAGCGTTATCACTTCTTAATCTTCTGATGCGGGTTCGGTACAAATTCTCAATCTTTCTAAAAAGTCTCAGCAAACTCTCGAATATCTCGTCTTTTGTCTTCAAGAACGTTACCCACGAAAATCTCTAATAGTCGTCTGTGACTACTAAGCAGTAGAGATCACCGGTTATGCTTTTAACTGTAGGAACGTTCTCGGCCCTGAATGAGTCGATCAGAAGAATTCATGTCCAAAACAAGAGGCGAAAACTAATGTTTTGGTGCGATTTCAGCCGTATTCACTATTAACTATTGTTTTATTGATCACTGCAACGATTACAAGCTCTGACAACACTTCGGCAGCACTTCGTGTCTCACCGGAAGAAAACACCTAGAACTATGTATATGATTTCTCCCCTGATGACACCTATATATAGGGCACCTGATTTCGCTCCAAGGACACAGATACAATACAAGCGAAGTCAACTAAAATAGTTTCGGGCGAAATCAGTCCTTTACACACTCGGGCGGAATCTGCAATTCATGGGGTTTCGCTCCAAATGACAACTTGTCATTTGGAGCGGAATCTCTTAAAATATCAGGTTCTTGGATTCCGTGTCCCGTACTAACCTATTCTACACTAGACTCGATACAAGACGTAGGTGACAGACAGATGCACCAACAAACTCCCCCTCGGATGTTGACGGAGTCTTCACTGTCGAGTCTTCGGTAGTCAACCTTCAGTCTTTATCAGTCTTCGATCTTCCTCTGAAATATTTGTCATTGCAAGAATCCTCATTCTCTATCTCTCTCTCCAATGCAGCTCCAGGATCAATACTGGCTCTTACTTCTTTATCACAGTGTCTTCAGACTCCCCCTGTCAATCTGCTGGGATCTTAGTCTGGAATTCACAGCTTCAAGATTCATTCCAAGATCGTTATCTGGCTCTCGTCCAGCTCAGATTATCTGCACACTCTCTACCCAACACATAAGTTTCTTTAAAGATTAAACCTTTAAACTTTAGAAACTATTGCAGAACATATTCAAGATGATTTGTTCTTTGAAAATCCCACTTGTAAACATACCATCTTTATACACTCACTCCCAAACCTGTTCTTCATGTTTAGCACTTAGAATTTCGAAAATCAGCTTTTCAACACCAGTTGTCGAAAATCTTTTTGGATTTTACAAAATTTATGCTAAAACACACTAAAATCTTTTTGAATTTTCTTAAAGAAAGTAAATGCAGAAAAGTAACAATGATAAAGGAACTATTTACAGACAATATTTTTTGTGAGTTCGTGCAAGAGGATCATATCAGTTTTTGAGACAAAATCAATAACACCGTTAAGCTTGATTTCATTTTAAGTTCTAAACAATTCACCTAGATTGCCAGTATACTGGTCCTATTAAATTCTCACACAAAGTTCAACTGTTCCAAGATACTCAATTAGTGTCTTAAGTACTTAAACTTACTCGCGTGTCCCACCACTTGAATATACTCCCGTATCCATATCCCAATATTCAGTCTTACAGGTGAGTATACCACAGATGATATCTGTAAAGGGGTTAGATGCGAGGGTCGTGAGAGCTCAGGTCGATACTTCCGTATACGTAGAGAGATGACGGCTTCGACTTTTCGGTGTGTCCCCTTTAGAGGATCTTTTGTTTTAACAGCAGCGACTATCAATTTTATTGTTTCATCAGCTAGCTGAGGGCGATGCTTATATAAGCTTTTGCATAAAGCATTATCCGGGGACTAGGTCAGTATTTCCATATAGCAGAAGTCCCAGGATAATACCCCAGATATCACTGAGCATAAAGACCTAGTATCTCAGAATAAGGGACATTTCAAACAAGATTCGGGGGTTACCCATATATCTAAGAAGTTGTTCCCCACAAGATAAACAAATTTGAAGTTTATGTTTATATCTCGTCACAGTTTACTAAATGTGCAAAAACCTACTGACACATCCGCAGTAAGATTGTTTATTACATTTTTACTTTACATTTCTTTAGCGTGTTGTGATAGTCCACTGATGTACTATAATTTCCTCTTTTATGCAATCAAAAACTCATTTTTCATTTTATCATATTTTTGGCTTTTTCAAATTTTCTAATGTGTTTGGATTTTCTGAAAATTTCTTACTCCCCCTAAAATTCACAAACATTTAACGAAATTTAAAACAAACTGTAATAAATGTGACAACTGATATTGAATTGCTTCAATTATCCATCCGTTTGGCATAAACAATCAGAACTCCCCCTCACAACAAAATATTTTCCCATAATGATTTTAAAACATTCAAGTTTGTTTTAATCAAAATGGTTTTTCCGGAAAATAAGTTTTGTTGATTTTACCACTTGTAAAGTTTGGGGACCAAATCATCACTTTGTTTGCCAATATTTTGAATGATAGATAACTCAAGTTCAATTTAATGACCTTGATTACCCACTAGTAGGATCAATCTGGATCAAATTCTGAACCACTTGAAACAACAACAATCATACAAATCAAACCTGTTTTTCAACCAATTACCATCTGTTGGTTGAATTCTCAAGGTGCCGATTCCTACTCCACGCTTACAAACCTGGGAGTTCCGGCAAGTCCTGCTTAATTTTTCAAACACATATTAAGAAAGATGCCGATTCATGATCCACGATTACCAACTTGGGATCTCCGGCAAGTCAGGTTTTTACTCTTTGAAAAATATATCCACCCAAGCCTGACCTTCCTTGGGTGAAACATCCTCTTCATCTTCATCTTACTTTCAACAGACTTGTGAACATGTCTTTTAGAAGCATAAAAATCTTTGACATTTTTTGCCTTACCATTAATCATTTTGCCATAAATGTGTTTCACATTACCGTTGAAAGCTTTTTAAACATCAAATTTCTTCTTGTCAGAATAAAATTGACTTGAAATTTCAACTTTCCCGATTTTAGATTTCAAATTTTTAGCATTCAGTGGTGGAAAGTTCTCATCATCCACTGTCAAAACAGATTTTTCAACTTTTCTTTCAACCTATGACTCCTCTGATTTTGTGGAATCAGATTCATCACCAGAACTGTTACATGAACCTTTAACAACCCATTTTTGATTTTTCAAATCTTCTTTTCTTTTTAAAACATTTTTTGAACATTCTCCTTTTTCAAAAGTTGAATTTTGAAAGCCTGAAAACTTTCGGGTTTTCAGTTCAGTGTTATCCACAACTTTCTCTTTCAATTTACCAGAGACTTCCTGTTTTGGTTTGAATGTTTTCGGACAATTCCTAGCAACATGACCAGCAGTCTTGCACTGAAAACAGATTCTGGTTTCTAACTTCTTTGGAACAGCATTCTTCTTCATATCCTCTTGCTTTTTGGCAAGGAATTCTTGATTTGTCTGCTTCCTGGATGTTTGTTCTTTTTCAGCCTCTGATGTTTTTCCTGAAACAAACACAGTTTTTGGTTTATAAACTTTTTCATTTTTATAATTTTTCGGTTGTATAAATCCTAATCCTTTCTTTTTGAAATTACGATTATGGTTTGATTTCTTTTGGAAACTATAACCACAATGTAACCCATTTTCTTGTTAATTCTTTGTTGTTCTCTTGAAGTGTATTGTTTAGGTTTTCCAGAAAGATTTAAATCTTTTATTTCAGAAATATTAATTTCTGTGATTTTGAAAACCTTGTTGATCATTTCAAGTTTAACACTTCTTATTGGAAAACTCTCATCGGAATATAATTTGTCAGAATCTTTCAAAGTATATGCTACTTTGACCGGTTCGTCATTCAAATTAGATTTCGATAGCAAAAATTGTTTATCATAAACCCGTTTGTCCTTTTTGATTGTTGGCTTTGACATATCGGACTCAGACTTCGACTCGGGTTTGGACTCCAGTTTTGACTCCTCACTATCATCTTTACCCAACACCTGATCAACCACACTTTTTATCAACTTTGACTCATGATCAGTATCGGATGACGTGTACGTGACATCAATATTTTCTGGAAAGTTATCCGACGGCCCAGACTCCCATTGTAAGTTAATTGCCTTTTTGACTCTCTCTCGGAATTTGGATTTCGAGGTGAATATACATTTTCGACCGGGGGCGGACATTTGTGATAAACAACACTTGGTTTCTTACTAGAAATATCCACTATATCTTTGTCTTCTGTCACAGATTTCTTTTCTTCTGAAGTCTTTTCTTCTTCAAATGTCTTCAATTCCTCCACAATCGGATAAATTCCTCCACAATCGGATAAATCCTGTCAACAACAAAGGTAGAACATGAGTAACTATCCAATAAATTTTTAATTCTCTCAGTTTCTATTCTTTGTGTTGCCAGCTTCAACTCCAGATCAGCACATTTCTTTGTGTAAAAGTTGACATTATCAAGCTGTCTTATATAAGCTCCTTTGAGTGTGTTCATTGCTACAGCTTGTTCACTGTTTGACTCGGTGTATTTGTTGATCTCTCTGTTCATTGTGTCATATGATTCTTTCAATTTGTTAATGTTGTGCAACAGTTCATTATTTTGCTTGATCAGAGAATCACAATTCACACACTTTTCAGAGACTTTGACTGCATTAGTATCAACTTTGATCTCAAATTTTGGAACTTCTTTGACTGTTCTGTTTGATTGGAAAAATTCATTTCTTCTCTTTCTTTCAGCTTCAGCTTCAGCTTCAGCTTTTAGCCTTTCTTCTTCTTCTTCTTTTTCTTCTTCAATCTTTCTCCATTTTTCTTCTTCAGCTTCTCTGACTTTTCTGATTTTTTCAGCCCATTTCAGATCGTAAGCATTAGCAATAAAAGCTTTAACATTTGATGTCCCTTTTGACATTTCTTTGTCCATGAAATCTTAATCTTGGCAGAAATTGTCCCAAGTGAAACCTTCAACCAACTTTTCATCTTCTTGATCTGCCAGACACACTTTGCTGTTTGTTGGAATGTATTTATCCCAACTAAATTCACTATCTTTTCCCAAACAAGCTCTCTTTGTATCTTCAATCACCCTTCCATGTGCCGTTTGTGCCTGATGTGGTGCTTGTTGTTGCTGTTGATACGGCTGTGGCATGACTTGATGATAAATCGCCTTTTTGTGGTAGTCGTTGTTTCCAAAAGGGTTCTGGGCTCCACTAGCTTCACGATTTGTGCACTCCCTCTTGAAATGCCCCTTTTCCCTGCAACGAAAACACGTAACTTTAGATTTATCAAAGCCTAAAGTTGAAACATTTGCATCACGGAAATCATCCCTTCCCGTAATTTGTTTAAACTTCTCAGCTCGCCTCAACACATTAGCCATGCACCATTTAACGTCCATTAACTCCATTTCCTCAGCATCAATTTGATCGTAATCCTCTTTCGTGAGCATTGGATTACAGATCTTTCCGGCCACAAAACTACTATATGATTCTAAAACCATTCCCAACAAAGACATTTGATTTTTAGCAATTTCTTCAGTATAATCTTGATCATTTTCAAGACTTAGAACAATATTGCATTGAAGTTTTCTTCCATTCTTTGTTACTGAGATGTTCGGATAGAATGATGGAAATGATGAAAATCTTGTAGAGCTGCTTCATCCCTGAGATGTTTTTTCAGAAGAACCTTTTGCATTATAAGCTGTTTCAACTTTCGGAGAAAAATTGTCTTTTCAGTAACACCACTCTTGAAATACAAGCTGATGTCTTGCTCTCCATCGTAGTTCTTCATTCTGGCAATCTTTCGTTGCTCCATCTCTTGAGCTTCCAGGTGTTTAATGAACTCTCCCAGTGTCAGCTTCTTGTATTCTTTTCTGTTGTTTCTCAGCATCATCAGAAAAGTTCCCCAGATTTCATGTGGTAGCGCATCTACAAGTTTTTCAATCAATTCATCAGTATCCTTTTTAGTACCAAGTTTTGACATATTTCTCACCAAGTTACAATATCTTTCTATAATTTGCTTGGTGTTTTCAGATTTCAAACCACGGAATAAATCGAATTCTTTCTTCATGAGCGACATTTTGTTTTTCAGCATATCATCACTTCCTACAAATTTTGCTTCCAGTTCAGTCCAGATTGAATGAGCAGTTCCATCATGTTGAAGCAGGATCAAAATGTCCTCTTTGAATGCTTGCTGAAGCAGACTCACCATCAATTTTTCATCTCTATATTTCTTTTTCTCTTCAGTACTCATTTCTCTAATTGTTTGCTGCACTCCATTTGTTGTGGGTCTAACATATGGTTCTTCAGTGTGTTCCCACGCATCTAAGTGATAAGCTTCAACCCAATTTCCAAACTGTTCGGACCATGCATTGTAATCATCAATATCCATGAGCTTGGGCGGTTTCTGAGATGTCCCGGTTTCATTTTCAAGCAAAGCATTCTGAGTGATTGTAATAGGGCTAGCAAAAGCGTTGTAAAACTCGTTGTCCATGTTTCAAAGTTCAAAAGTTCACAAATTCCAAGTTTAGAGCGAAATCAGGTTCTTAGAACTGAATTAATCAAGTGCTGTTCGAGCGAAATCCCAAAATCCCACTGGAGCGAAATCAGATATAATGTTCAACTGGGGCGAAATTAGATGTAATGTTCAACTGGAGTGAAATCACACTCAATCTTTGGAGCGAAATCTAATTTGAAGTGCAATCAGATTTTTAGAGCGCAATCAGCTTAACCTTTGAAGCGAAATCCGAATACAGGAGCGGAATCAGCTAAGATTACTGGAGCGAAATCAAAACACTACTATGATTTCGAGCGAAATCAGGTCCAAAGTGTTGCTGACGTCATCAAGTGCACGATCAGTTTCGAGCGAAATCAAGTAAATCTCAGTTTTTAGATTGATTTTAACTGTGAAATTTTCAAGGGTTTATTAATACATGATTACGAGTACAGTGTGTGAAATTGAGCTGGTTTTACCGAGAGAAATTTTCAAAATTGAGAAAGAATGTGTAGAAAATCAGAAAATGCAGCTGAAATGGCAAGAACTCTTCCTCCTGAGCTCTGATACCACTTATAGGAACGTTCTCGGCCCTGAATGAGTCGATCATAAGAATTCCTGTCCAAAACAAGAGGCGGAAACTAATTTTTTGGTGCGATTTCAGCCGTATTCACTATTAACTGTTGTTTTATTGATCACTGCAACGATTACAAGCTCTGACAACACTTCGGCAGCACTTCGTGTCTCACCGGAAGAAAACACCTAGAACTATGTATATGATTCGCCCCTAATGACACCTATATATAGGGCACCTGATTTCGCTCCAAGGACACAGATACATTACAAGCGAAATCAACTAAAACAGTTTCGGGCGAAATCAGTCCTTTACACACTCGGGCGAAATCTGCAATTCATGGGGTTTCGCTCCAAATGACAACTTGTCATTTGGAGCGGAATCTCTTACAATATCAGGTTCTTGGATTCCGTGTCCCGTACTAACCTATTCTACACTAGACTCGATACATGATGTAGGCGACAGACGGATGCACCAACATTAACATTCACAGGACCATAAAGATCCATGTGAAGTCTCTCCAACGGCCTCGAGACTGAGTTCATCTTCTTTCCAGGGTGGGATTTCTTCCGTTGCTTACCTTTGACACAACTAATACACTCCCCTTCAAGATGGAAACCTTTCAGATGAACACCATTTACCAAGTCATTGTGCACCAGGTAGTTCATTTTTCGCAGGTGAATGTGGCCCATCTTCCTATGCCACAATTGCAACTCCTTTTCAGTGGCTCTTGACATGAAGCAGTGAGTCTGACCCGTGGTAGTAGTGGCTACACTCATGTCCAACACGTACAGATCGTTGACTCTTGGTGCTCTCATGATGACCCACTCCTCAGGGACAACAAACCCCAGCTTCAAGATCAAACATTCTTTATCCGTGAAATGTGTCGAATACATTCGATCACAAATTTGAGATATGCTCAGAAGATTGTTCTCTAGCTCGGCGATGTAGTTGACTCTTTCAAACGTGATTATCCCATTCGATAAAGTTCCCTCACCAATCATACGATTTTCCCTGATTTCCGGCAAAACCAACATAACCTCCATTAAATCCTCTCACATCATACAGCAGGGCTTTAATCCCTGTCATGTGCCGAGAAGCTCCACTATCCATAATCCATCATGAGACGGATCTCGGAAGCTCCTGCACATTTTACAAACGTTTAGTGAGATTATGAAGCAACCCAAGCCTCTTTCGACTCAGGTAGCCTGACATTGATGCGTGTGGTTTTGGTGTACAAAGGTGGGAAATTCTTATCGTTCATCTTTAAACTTTCTTCAGACCCAATTTCAACCTCTTTGTACAAAAAGAAATCATTTTTCAGAGGTTGACCAGATGATTGGTCTTTCTTTGCAACATACTTCTTCCCTGGAGAGGTAGAAGTTTGTTTCTGTTTCTCAAGTTTCTCATAGTAATCCAAGGGTACATTCATCTTTACCGGTGTGGTAGAAGATGATTGTCACGGCTCCCGACCCGGTTTGACCCGTTTCAGGAGCCGCGGGACAGAAATCCTGTGGTATTTAAATTTTAGGCGACAGCGGAAGTCTTTTTAAAACAGGATCTTTTAATAATTCAAACTGCCTGTTTTATAACTGAGGGATAAAATCCCATAATTTACAATAATGTGATTTCTCCGGGAAATCTTTATTTTCAAAACATGTTCCTTTTATTTATTTACAACGAGCCACTTTTCTAAGCTGGGAGTGCTTCACGGCACTTCTCTTTCTTTGCTCACAACATATTACCTGAAACATGTTTGAAAAAGGTTTTGTCAGCGGGGAAATACTGAGTGAATCATTCATTTTACTAAAACGACACATTAGTTATAATTCATGGTATTAAGAGCGATTACAATGTTTCTGATTATCAAACCAACTACCCACAGTATTTGTCACTCGACCGGATCTGTCACTGTGGTCATATCATTGTTGGGTCCGTTCACCCGTAAGTGACGTAAATCACTATTTAGGTCCGACTAACTAATAGTGTATATCATGATTTAGGCTCGCTCACCTAAAATGATACAAACAATAGTAATGTGCACAATACCCCACATACCGGCTGTAATTCGGTGATTACAAAGACTTAATCCCTGTAATTATAACTTTGGAAAATAATTTGGAGTATTGTAAAACAGTTGATAAAAAGAGAATAACTCACTTTGCAGATTTTACGAGCAGAGTTTAAGCCTTACTGATTTGCCTGTGATTAACCTAATTTAAATAAAATGCACACACACAAACGGGTTAGTAACTAATTCAGCAGTTACGTCAATTCACGAGATTAAACCCTCACAACAATTAATAAGTGCAATACTTAATAATTCAATGGATTCACAACAAATGACAGAGCATAGTCCGAATTCGAACAGCACTCAAACATTCAAGTCGAAATCACAATGAATAACAAAGTATCAGCTCAATTTGAGCGGCACTCAAACAATCGTTGGATAGTTATAATCGATCGGACGTTGAATCGTAATAGCGATCGAGTTATTACCCTGATTGCGGCAGCACCTCGTGATCGTGTGTGTTTAATTGTACTGTAACTGATCTAATTTGACGTACACAGAAGCTATTTACGTCGTTTCAACTTCCTATTTCAAGTCCCAAGGTCGGCTATTTATAGTAATTTTTGGGACTCCCTTACGGACCGTATGCCTGATCCCTTACGGTCCGTAAGCTAAGCAGTCTAATTATAGGCTGCCTAGGCTCGGGACTAGCTTGGGTGAATCAAAATTTTTGGCCAATCAGCTCTAAACAACGACTTTAGTTGATAATTATTCAACTAGGGTTTAACCCCCTTGAGTTTTAGGGGCCCTGATCCTGATTCCGATTGTTCTGAAAATTTTAGGGCTAATGCATAATTACTTGGGTATCTCAATTAGGGTTTTCTTATTGACTAATTATCGTCCTAATTATTGATTTTAGTGATAGTTGTTACATCCTCCCCACCTTAAGAGAAATCTCGTCCTCGAGATTTACTGGAATAAATGAGGATACTTTCACTTCATTTCTGATTCCAGTTCCCAAGTGTACTATGGGCCTCTCCTGGATTCCCATTTGACTTTCACTAACACTAGTCGTTTGTGTTTGAGAAACTTGATCTTCCGGTCTTCTATTTGTACTGGTTTTTCTACGAATTTCAGTTTTTCATTTACCTCTATATCTTGAAGAGGTACTACCAGGGATTCGTCTGATAGACATTTCTAGAGATTGGATTCATGAAACACATCATGTACTCCAGCTAATTCTTCTGGTAGTTGTAAATGATAAGCTACTGGTCCTATTCGTTGGATCACGGGGAATGGTCCAACATATCTTGGACTCAGTTTTCCTTTCTTACCAAATCGTACTACTCCTTTCCAAGGAGATACTTTTAATAGTACTTTGTCTCCGACTTGGAATTCTAACGGCTTGCGGCGATTGTCTGCATAGCTTTTCTGACGATCTCTAGCAGTCTTCAGTCTTTCCTTGATTTGCGATATCTTGTCAGTAGTTTCTTGCATAATCTCTGGACCTGATAATTGACTTTCTCCTATTTCTGCCCATCATACGGGAGTTCTGCACTTGCGTCCATACAGTGCTTCAAATAGAGCAGCTTCGATGCTCGAATGATAACTATTGTTATAGGAGAATTCAATTAATGGCAAATGGCTATCCCAATTACCACCAAAATCAATTACACATGCTCGGAGCATGTCTTCCATTGTTTGTATCGTCCTTTCACTTTGTCCGTCCGTTTGAGGATGATATGCAGTACTTAAATTGAGTCGGGTTCCCATTGCCTCCTGGAAACTTGTCCAGAAACGGGAAGTGAAACGACTATCTCTATCTGATACAATGGAGAGTGGGACTCCATGTAAGGATACTACTTCATCTACATACAACTTGGCTAACCTTTCCATGCTAAAGGTTTCCTTCATTGGTAGAAAATGAGCTGATTTGGTTAATCGATCCACAATTACCCAAATAGCATCATTACCTTTTCTGGTTTTGGGTAACTTAGTAACAAAATCCATTGTTATGAGTTCCCATTTCCATACAGGCATTTCTAACTGTTGTAGTAGTCCTGAAGGTTTCTGGTGTTCTGCCTTAACTTGCGAACAAGTAAGACACTTGGTTACATATTCAGCTATGTCCTTTTTCATTCCTATCCACCAGAAATTATTTCTTAAATCTTGGTACATCTTATTGTTTCCTGGATGTACAGTATACCTAGATTTATGTGCTTCTTCTAGAATTTTATTTCTTAATTCTCCCTGCTTAGGTACCCAAATTCATTTCTTGTGGAATCTCCATATTCCATCTTTTCCTTGTTCTAGTTCCTTTAGGTAACCTTTCATTCCTTCGGCATCGTCCTTGATTGCCGTTCCTTGAATTTTCTTTAATTGTTCCATTAAATCTAATTGTAGATTTAATCTAAGTGCACGGACTCGTTTTTGCTTTTCATGATACTTACGACTTAAGGCATCTGCTACTACGTTCGCTTTCCCTTCGTGATATTGAATATCACAGTCGTAATCACTTAGGATTTCCATCCACCTTCTTTGCCTCATGTTTAGCTCTTTTTGCCCAAATATATACCTTAAACTTTTATGATCTGTATAGATAGTAAACTTACTTCCGTACAGATAATGTCTCCAAATCTTAAGGGCAAAAATTATGGCTCCTAACTCTAGGTCATGAGTTGTATAATTTTCTTCGTGCTTTTTCAACTGTCTAGAGGCATACGCAATTACCTTTTTGCGTTGCATCAACACACATCCATATCCTAATTTTGAAGCATCACAGTATACTTCAAAATCTTCGGTTCCTTCGGGTAAAGCTAAGATTGGAGCATTCGTCAATTTGTGCTTTAGAATCCTAAAAGCTTCCTCTTGTCTAGTTCCCCATTCGAACTTAACTGCCTTACAGGTTAGCTTAGTCAAAGGTACAGCTATTTTAGAGAAATCTTTAATAAATCGTCTATAATATCCAGCTAATCCTAGAAAACTTCTAACTTCCATAGCCGTTTGTGGAACCTTCCAATTGGTGACTGCTTCTATTTTAGCAGGATCTACGTGAATTCCTTCGTGATTCACCATATGACCTAAAAATTGTACTTCCTGCAGCCAGAATTCACACTTCGAGAATTTGGCATAAAGCTTTTCCTTTCTTAACAAGGTTAAGAGTGCATGCAGGTGCTTACAATGTTCTTCCTGACTTTTGGAATAAATGAGTATATCGTCAATGAACACGATTACAAATTTATCCAAGTATGGTTTACATATTCTATTCATCATGTCCATAAATGCGGCTGGAGCATTTGTTAATCCGAAGGGCATGACTGTAAACTCATAATGACCATACCTAGTTCTGAAAGCAGTTTTAGGTATGTCATCCTCTTGCATTTTCAGCTGGTGATATCCAGATCTTAAGTCTATCTTAGAGAAATACCTAGCTCCCTGTAATTGATCAAAAAGATCATCAATCCTAGGTAGTGGGTACCGATTCTTAATTATAACCTTATTCAATTCCCTATAATCGATACACATTCTCATCGACCCATCTTTCTTTTTTGCAAACAACACTGGTGCATCCCAAGGGGATAAACTAGGTTGTATAAATCCTTTGCTTAGTAATTCATCTAATTGCTTTTTCAGTTCTAGCATTTCAGTAGGTGCTAATCGATAAGGTGCCTTAGCTATTGGTGTAGTACCTGGAATTAGATGAATTCTAAACTCTACTTCCCTATCCGGTGGTAACCCAGGTAATTCTTCTGGAAAGACATCTGGGTATTCTGAAACTATAGGGATGTCCTGGAGTTCCTTACTTTTAGTGTTAATGATTACAGAAATCATATACACCATTTCTTGTTTCCTTGAATAACTGGACAATTTCATTACTGAAATGAATTTTAATGGCTTTTGAGGTCTATCTACTGTAATTAAGATTACTTCTCCTGTGGGGGTACAGATTTCTACGGAATTCTTATCACACAGGATTCGAGCATGGTTGGCGACTAACCAATCCATTCCTAATACTACATCGAATCCGGCTAAATTCATAGGTAACAGGTTTGCAGAAAACTTATGGCCTAATAATTCTATCTTTCCTTCTTGCAATACCTTATCTATGTTGACAGAATTTCCATCTGCCGTTTCGACTGTAAAAATCTGTTTAAGGATAGTTAGAGGTAAGTTAAGAGCTTGGCAGAATGAAGTATTAATGAAACTTTGGTTTGCACCAGAGTCAAATAATACTTTTGCATAGACGTTATGTACTAAGAACGTACCAGCTATCACATCTGGAATGAGTTCGGCTTCTTGAGTGGTCAGCTGGAATGCGCGAGCATTCTTCTTAGTTGCCCCTTCAGCTTGCTTGCCTTTATTATCAGCGGCTTTAACCAATTTAGGGCATTCTGTTTTGTAATGTCCGGTTTCTCCACAGTTATAGCAGACTATGGCTTTCTTTTTGCAGTTATCTTCACTATGTCCTACTGATTTGCAAAAATTGCAGGTTATATAGCATCTTCCAAAATGCTTTCTCTTGCAATTTCTGCAGAATGGCGGGGTTGAGGATTGCCCTGTTCCTCTTCTTTTAAAGCGGTTATTATTACCCGTACGAAATCCTTGGGTAATCTTCTGTGCCAATTCCTTCTTTCGATCTTCTTCTCTTGTGCGCACCAGTTCATCGGTTAAGGTGTTGGCTAACTCTACAGCATCGTCAATAGTGCGTGGTCTTGCAGCTTTAACGATGTTACGGATTTCTCCGATTAATCCCCAAATATAACGGGAAATGAGTACTGGTTCTGGCGAAGCCAGGTTAGGTACCACTCTCGCATATTCGAAGAATGTCGAAGTATATCCTCGACAATCTACGCCTATCATACGATGACTCAGGAACTTGTTTGCCATTTGTTCCTTTTCGTATTCGGGACAGAATTTTCTTTCGACAAGACTCTTAAATTCTTCCCAATTCATCGCATAGGCCACCCTTCTTCCTTTTGCTTGTAGCACTGTGTTCCACCATTCTATCGCCCCTTCTTTGAACAAGTTTGACGCATACGTCACTTGATCTTCTTCAGCACATTTACTTATTGCAATTACTGCTTCGGTTTTCTCTAACCATCGCAGTGTTGCAGTTGCCCCTTCATTACCTGCAAATTCTGCTGGTTTACAGGCAAGAAATTCCTTGTAAGTGCAACCAGGTGTTGCAGCTTTCATTTTCTTAGGGAATGGGGCCTGTTGCGGATCATGAGTGTCATGATTGCCGCCTCCATTTATGCTATTACTGCCGTTATCTTCCGGAGTGTGTTTACTAGGATTGATTTGTTGTGATTCAACAGGTTTCCTAGCAGCAGCCATGATTTCTGGAATAGCATTGGCTATCCCTTGAGTGATGATATTTTCAATATCTTGTCTAGTCATGTATTGGTTTTCCTGATTTTGCTCAGATTGATTTTCTTCATTAACTGGTTCATTACTAGCGTTTTCCATCTGCTAATTTGTATTGATAGGAATTATTAGTATCTAATTATTGGTAATAAAGTCAGCACAGATAAACACATAGATTATTACAACATACAAATATAACCAAAATTGTCGATGCCTCGACTTCTGTTTTGTTTTATAGATTATATTTGCTTCAATACACACCTTTTATCTTACATTGTTTTATTGCCCATTTTACAGAGTTAGTTTTACGATATTAGTTATAATACAAACAAACTTTTCCAAACCCTTCCCACTATTCTTGGATCAACTGGCAGTTCAGTAGTGACGTTCCCTTTCGTCATACTTCCAGGAAATCTGCTCCCCAATTTCCCTGATCCTATTCCCAGTGCCTATCAGTTCTTCACCAAACTGATGCAGTTCAACTAAATTTTCATAGCTCATTGGCGGATTAGGGATAGGTTCTGGATCAAACTGTGGGAGAAAACTATAGGGACTGTTAACTATATTCTGGAATTGCCAGTCATTGGTCCACCATTCTTCCATTTGGCCTAATGGTCGTGTGTGGACTAGTGGGTCTGGAATAACTGGTTCTAGGTTTATTAGGAATTGGGCTGTGGCAGGATAAGAGAAGAGATTATTGTTGACAGGCTCTATGACGTCACAATTAGCCAGTAGACGATCTATTTCGTCCTGGAATGTGATCTCCTCCGGCTGTTTAGAGCTTTCTCCGATCTCTATTCCCTTTTGCTTTAGGTCTATCCCTATTTCTGTCCCTACTTGTTTGGAACTTTCTCCGGTTTCTATTTCCTTTCCCTTGCTCACACTCACAGGATTTTCTATTTTAGGGAGTCTCCTAGTTGCGGGTTTCCTTCTACGCACTTTTCTCCATCCTACATATCTTCTCCTTTAGGTTTTGCTTTTTCCAGCGGTGGAGCTTAGAATTCCAGAGGTTCCTCTATGTCAGCAATGTAACCAGTGAAGTTGTGGGAGACTTCAATTGGCACAGGATAGAGGTTGAGGTTCTGAAAAGCCTCGGATAGCTCACTCATGCTGTGTAGCATGTATGCAAAATGCACAAAATGTTAAGTTAAAACTTTGGAACAAAGTTTAACAAATAAACATTTTTATTGCACACTAATTTGTACAACATAACAGCAAACAGAACACACTCAGATTTACTTATTTATTTACTGGGAAGTACTTATTTCTAGATTTAAAGTTTAAAGATTTGCATTTTCTGCTACGGTAGCCAGCAGATACAGATTTGCCCATTTTTCATCTAGGTTATTTTCCCCTGGTGGATTATGGCTAATTTCCTGAATCTCTGGGTTAAACCTCACTTTCTTGGTTTGGGGTTTCTTTTTCTCTTGACCCTTTCTAATAATCAAATTCCTTTTCTCCGGTGTAAGTGGATTTTCATAATTTGCCTTACGAATAAAGATTCCTTCCTCTAACTCGATAGGAGATTTGGAGGAAGAGGTTCCCTGTTCTTTAGGTATACTATCTAATTTGCGATAGATAGCAGAAATCTTTTGTTTACCCATACTGTAATTTCAACAATTAATAAGTTAATGCACATATATTCACAAAATGACAAATAAAATTTTCCTAATTGTTTTTCAATAGTCTTAAATCAATTAGAACAGTGAGCTTAATCAGTAAGCTTAAAACAGTGGCTCTGATACCACCTTATTTCTGTCACGGCTCCCGAACCGGTTTGACCCGTTTCAGGAGCCGCGGGACAGAAATCCTGCGGTATTTAAATTTTAGGCGACAGCAGAAGTCTTTTTAAAACAGGATCTTTTAATAATTCAAACTGCCCGTTTTATAACTGAGGGATAAAATCCCATAATTTACAATAATGTGATTTCTCCGGGAAATCTTTATTTTCAAAACATGTTCCTTTTATTTATTTACAACGAGCCACTTTTCTAAGCTGGGAGTGCTTCACGGCACTTCTCTTTCTTTGCTCACAACATATTACCTGAAACATGTTTGAAAAAGGTTTTGTCAGCGGGGAAATACTGAGTGAATCATTCATTTTACTAAAACGACACATTAGTTATAATTCACAGTATTAAGAGCGATTACAATGTTTCTGATTATCAAACCAACTACCCACAGTATTTGTCACTCGACCGGATCTGTGAGTGTGGTCATATCACTGTTGGGTTCGTTCACCCGTAAGTGACGTAAATCACTATTTAGGTCCGACTACCTAATAGTGTATATCATGATTTAGGCTCGCTCACCTAAAATGATACAAACAATAGTAATGTGCAGAATACCCCACATACCGGCTGTAATTCGGTGATTACAAAGACTTAATCCCTGTAATTATAACTTTGGAAAATAATTTGGAGTATTGTAAAACAGTTGATAAAAAGAGAATAACTCACTTTGCAGATTTTACGAGCAGAGTTTAAGCCTTACTGATTTGCCTGTGATTAACCTAATTTAAATAAAATGCACACACACAAACGGGTTAGTAACTAATTCAGCAGTTACGTCAATTCACGAGATTAAACCCGCACAACAATTAATAAGTGCAATACTTAATAATTCAATGGATTCACAACGAATGACAGAGCATATTCCGAATTCGAACAGCACTCAAACATTCAAGTCGAAATCACAATGAATAACAAAGTATCAGCTCAATTTGAGCAGCACTCAAACAATCGTTGGATAGTTATAATCGATCGGACGTTGAATCGTAATAGCGATCGAGTTATTACCCTGATTGCGGCAGCACCTCGTGATCGTGTGTGTTTAATTGTACTGTAACTGATCTAATTTGACGTACACAGAAGCTATTTACGTCGTTTCAACTTCCTGTTTCAAGTCCCAAGGTCGGCTATTTATAGTAATTTTTGGGACTCCCTTACGGACCGTATACCTGATCCCTTACGGTCCGTAAGCTAAGCAGTCTAATTATAGGCTGCCTAGGCTCGGGACTAGCTTGGGTGAATCAAAACTTTTGGCCAATCAGCTCTAAACAACGACTTTAGTTGATAATTATTCAACTAGGGTTTAACCCCTTGAGTTTTAGGGGCCCTGATCCTGATTCCGATTGTTCTGAAAATTTTAGGGCTAATGCAGAATTACTTGGGTGTCTCAATTAGGGTTTTCTTGTTGACTAATTATCGTCCTAATTATTGATTTTAGTGACAGTTGTTACAATGATTGTTTTACAAACTCAGAAACCTTTGGTTTTGCAGAACTTGCTTTCTTATCATCAGATTTTGGCTTCCAAGTTTGTTGAGACGAAGCAACCCTTCTGTAAAATTTATCAGTTTTAGTTACCGACTTCTTTACGGGTTCAGTTTTGACTTTGGTGTTTTCATTTTTCAAAACCTTCTTCTTAACAACCATTGGAGCTTTCCCTTTTACATCATCTTTCTTCTTCAAACTCTCGACAACCACAGACTTAGGCTTCGAGTTGGTGCACTTTCGTGCAATATGTCCAACTTTGTTGCACTTAAAGCATGTACGAGTATCAACTTCCCTACTTGTGCCTTTGGTCTGAGGCTGTGAGGCCTTCTTCTCAAAGAATTCTTCATTTGATTTTGAAAAAATCTCAAATTCTTGCTCGGAATGTGAACTCGAACTTTTCACAAACACCTTTTTCTCAACAAACTTCTTTTTTTGAAAGTTCCTTCTTTGATTATTCATACCACCCTGATAACCACCCGACCATTTGTTTTGATTGTTAGAAAATCATGGCGGTACAACAGGTTTTTTGTAGTAAGGATTTATCCTTTTCACAGTTCAATTGTCTTTTGGAACATTTTAAACCTTCGATTTCAGAAACATCAATCTCAACCAATTTGAACACATTTTTCAACTTGTCGACATTCACATTCTCCAGTGGAAACTCAAGATCCGAATACAACTTTTCTGAACCCGACATCTTGTACATCACAAGAGTAGGTTCTTCACTTAAGTTGTTTTTGGATTTTGATTTCGGAATGTAAGTATTCAAAAAGCATTCTTCGTCCTTAGTTGAGTAACTTTCAGATTTCAAAACATTTTCAACCTCATTTTTAACAACTCCGGACTGAACACTGTCTTCATCAGATGATGAAGTGAATGTGATATCAATCGTTTCTGGAAGTTTAACCTCATTTGTTTCGTTATCGTTAACCAACCCAGACTTTTTCTTTGAATAATTATTCAACACTAGAGGTGGAACTTGATGATACCCTACCCCAGTTCCGTCTGAATAAGCATCTTCACCAGCTTTGTTCTTCCCAATGGGTTTGGGAACTATGTGTTGGAGAATAAAGCTCGTGGAATTGTAACTGTTGAGTTTCAGATTGATTGGTTCATCTTCAATCTTAGCTTCCTGAAACTGAAGCTTCAGATTAGCAATCTCATCCAATTGTTGGTTGATTTGCTTTTCTTTCGACTGAAGGACTCCTGACAGTTGAAGATTTTCTTTGGATGTTTTACTGTTTCGTTCATCAGAATCTTTTATCGTTCTTTTTAGCTTCTCATGATTCTCATAAAGTTGACGATTTTCATGAATTAACTTTTCATTTTCTTTCCTAACTAGTTCTACATCAATTTTATCCTTTTCAATTCTCTCAGTTAATTCTTTTAATCTGTCATTTGAAGCTTTCACAAGTTTATCACAACTTAAGATTTGATTTTCAACTTCTTTGACTCTTTCAGTTAGTTCTTCAGTCTTTTTGGCATTGAAATATGCATGTGTGCTACAAACCTTGCAATCTTTCATGCAATTTTTGCAGTCACTCTCATTTTTGGCCTTATCATTCTTACCTGACCCATTTGTTGAATCACTACAACTGACATGGCTCTTTGACTCAGATGCAGACTTAGAATCTACCACTAATTCTTTAGTTGTGAGTACTTTATCTGCCATTTTCTTCAGGTTCTCTGCAGTGAATTCTTTTGATGTGTCGATTTTCCCATTATCGACTTTCTTTGACTTTAACTCTTTCTCTTCTTCAGCTTGTCTTGCCCATTCTCTCTGTCTTTCTTCTTCCTGATGTGCTATTTGTTCAATGAACGTTTCAACAATAAGTGTTGATGGTTCAACAAGTATATTGCCTTTTGGATCCAAATAGCATTCTTGATCAGCATCCCATCTGTTTGCACTTTTAGCCTCTTTCCAGGCTCGACAATGTCTATCCTTCATTGTTTGTGCTAACATCTTTCTATTGACATATTTCTCCTCTTCAGTTCGGGTGTCTTTGAATGGAACAATTTTTGCCATTAATGAAAAACCCACCATATCTTCTTCTGGTAACAACTCACTCCAGTCGAAGCCCTCATCATCATGAATAACTGCCAAGGCTCTCGACTTTTCTTTGGGAGGTTCATCGATCTGCTTCATTCGCGGTGGTTCTTCTTTGTTGCGATGATAAATGGCCTTTTTATAATAATCATCATGGAATGGATTGGCCGTTTCATCAGAAGCTCCACTCCTGCATTCTCTTTTAAAGTGCCCCTTCTGCTTGCACTTAAAACACGTAACTTTCGACTTGTCGAAGCCTAGCTTCGTTGAAGGTCCACCGATGGAGTGTCTTCCAGTTATCTCCATGAATCTCTGAGCCCTTTGAACAACACTTGCCATACACAATCAAATGTCAATCAACTCCATTTCTTTGGGGTCGATTTGATCAGAGTCTTCTTTGGTCAAGTTTGTGTTCCCGATCTTCCCGGCTACTAAGCTTTCATAGGATTCCAAGATTGATGCCAGAAACACCATGTGCTGCTTGGCTGCTTCTTCGCTAAAGTTTTGTGCATTGTTGAGATTTACAGCATTGTTGAACTGGAAGATGTTTTTCGGAACAGATTGTTGCTGTTGACTTGGAGTAGATGAAGACGATCCTCCATGATATCCACTGCTCGGAGCAGAACTGCTGTTTTGATTCTCTTGATTTGGCATGCTTGAATTCTCAGCTGAAAATGCAGTTTTTGGTGAGACAGTCTTTGGTATCATGCTTCCCCGATAGTATAGATCAACGTTTTGTTGGTACGGGGTGTTGTTGACTTTGTTTGTCTTTCTAATCTCAAGTTCGTGGCTTTCGAACCTCTCAATTAGCCAATCAACTGTCAAATCAGAAATCTTCACTGTGTTCCTCAACACCGGCGCATAATACTGCCAATCCTTTTCATCGGGCAGTGAATCCAACAGCTTTTCAACCAATTCTTCCTCAGTAAAAGTAATCCCATGTCTCATAAGCTCGATCTTTAAGTGACAAAACCGCTCTATCATCTTCGAAACCAATTCATTCTTCATACAACCGAACAAATAAAATTCTTTCTTCAGTAATTTTTTCTTGTTCTTAATGATTTCTGCTCCTCCTACACACTTCTTTTCTAATTTTCCCCATAAATCTCTTGAATCTTTGTACTCAATCAAGGAAATTATATCATCCCTAACGGATTGATGTAGCAATGCAATACACTTCTGCTCAGCAATAAAAGTTTCTTGTTCAGTATCGATCAGATTTTCATAATCACTCCTTCCAATATTGAAACCATTTCTTAAACACATCCAGCTTTGGTAGGTGAATGCCTTCAACCAGTCCTCGAACCTACTCGCCCATCTGTTATAATCTTCGATGGCCATGAGCTTGGGCGGTTTGTTATAAGTGCCATAAGCTTTGTCCACGCTTAGTGAGTCAACAAGGGCTTTCTTAGGATTTGGGTTTGGTGCTGTGTTGTTCGTGTTGCTTGATGTGTTCTCTCCCGAATTGTTGGTGTAAGCAAATACGTATCTAATTGGGTTCAGAAAATCGTCTCCCATTTTAGAGTACCTAAAACAGTTTTCAAACACTTAGACAAAATTTTGGAATTTTCAAAAGTTTCACACCGATGCACTTGAATCGGATGGTGATCTGATCGAGTGGCACAGTTAGGTAACAAGTGATATACACGAATCGGATTGCAACTCGATCGGGTGGTAATCCGATCGAGTGGTTGTCCGAACGAGTGACACAAAGGCTTTTGAAAACTTTGACTTTTCAACCTTTCACCGATCGGGTGGTAATCCGATCGAGTGACAGGATGACGTAAGCAAATGAAAACTTTGACTAACAATGTCGTCCGATCGGGTGGTGATCCGATCAGGTGACAAGGTGACGTCAGCTAGCAAAATATAAACAACAAAGCTTCACCAACCGGATGGTGATCCAATCGAGTGTTACCGATGATAGGATATGAGTTTGGATTGATTGTGATTTGTGTTTGAATTTAGATGAACAATGAAAGAGTGGTGCAGCGGAAATTAAATGGAAACAAACTTTTCACAATCAAACAGAAGAAATGCTTTCAATCATACATTTTCAACACAGAATCAAATGATTAAATTTATTTCAAACTTTGATTACAATGCATGTATGATATGCAAACTCCCCCTCAGCCTGAGCTAAGTGTTTGTTCGTGCAAGAAGAAGATGGTGAAAGAGCTAAACAGAACAGTACAGAGTACTGTTCTATTTATAGGCACTTGCAAACCACTGAGCATCTAAGCTGACGTCACCATGAAAGTGACATCTAACCTCCTAACAAACTCTAACCTCTAATCTATACAAACACTGCTTAAGCTAACTACTAATGTTACAATTCAATACATAAAGTAAACATAAACTACTATTGTATCCTTCCACTGCTGTGAATCCAGCAGTACATGTCATGATCAGCAGTGCTTGAAACAAGGCAGTAGGTTGAGCAGCAGAGCTTTAGTTCTTCAACAGACTTTGACTTGATCAGTAGTTACAGGTCAGCAGTTTGCATCAGCAGCAGATAGGAGGTCAACAGATGTTGAAACCACTTTCAAGGGAAGAGACTTGCAACCAAACATCTGCTTATTCTGGATCCACTGATCTGATCCAGTTTTGGCTTTTATTATCTGTTCCTTTGGCAGGGTTCAATCCTAACAATCTCCCCCTTGAACAGATAATGCCAAAACTCTTCATTATTGGTAGATCTTTATTGCCTCATCAACAGTTCCCTTTTTTACCCTTTGAGTTGTAATTCAAAGGTTAATGCATCTGTATCATCATCATCCCTGCTAAGTGGAAGATCAAGGAGATCTTGCAAATCTTCAAGACTCAGGCCAATAGCTTGTTCCCTTGTTAATTTCTTCACTTCTCCACTAGACTTGAACACTGTCAGTACGTGGGTCTGTTTATTAGTTTTCCACTTTAGTACTTTTGAGCCTGGTGGGTTACTAGGGAGATTTTTATTTGATGAGGTATTTGGTGATGCTGGCCTATTCATGACTGGCTGAGCAGCACTTGCAGATTGTTCTAATTCAAGATATTCTTTTATCATTAACCTAATGCCCTCTTTTACAAGGTCATTACCAGCAATTAGATCTTGAACTATTTCGGCACCCAACTGGTTTTGACTCCTTCTTTTGTAGATGGCAGCACCAGTAGGAGCAGTGGTTCTTTTGGCTTACAGCTTTGGTGGTCTTTTTAAGACCTCTGCTTTGGAGTAGTCAGGCTTTTGTGGAGCAGTTGGATCTTTCTTCCTAAGTTCCTCCAACCTTTTGTAGGTGGCCCTGACCCTCGCTTCTCCCCATTTGACACAGAATTCCTTGACCCATATTTAGCAACTATCAGCTCCTCTTTCATTCTCTTCAACTCTAAGGCTTTGTCAGCTTCAAACTGTTTGAATTTTTTAAGGGAGTCTGCTTGACCTTATTTTTGATCATTTCTTGAATCCGGGCTGCTTCACTTTCAAGCTCAGGAATGGTCCAGTTTTTGTACATGTGTTTCTCCCCCTTGTATTTCTTGGTTGCCATGATGCTTTCAATGTAGTCTTTTCTAAGAGTTTCATCTGCTCTTTCTGAAATTTGTTGACATACATTCTTTGCAAATTGTTCTAAGGATCTGACTTGTGTGAGCAAGAATTGGTAATTCTGCTGAATTTCTCTATCAGATTTTCCTTAAGCATTTCCTTTTGAGATATCATCTACTTGTTTAGCTTTGACTTTCAAATATTCTTTAATATTGTTTGGTCTGGGATATCCTTCAACTGATGGCAAACTCCTTTTAGCAGGGTCATCCTCATAGTAAAAGGACTTGATTTCTTCTCTGACTGTTATGAGTTCAAGAGGAAATTGGACACCTGCAGGAGGTAAGGGTTTGTAAATTTGAGCTGAAGAGAGAGGAATGGGTTTTGGAATTGTGACAAGTGCTTGGAATTTTGAAGCTGTTGGTGGTGGTGGTGGTGGTGATGGAGAATCATCATCTGGTATAATAACCCTTTTCCTTTTTAGTTTAGGAGAGGCAGATGATGTTTTGGATGGAACAGTAGCAGTGGTTTGTGACTGAGAAACAGCTGTTGAAACAACTGGTGTTTCAACTACTGTTGTCATTACAACAGATGTTTTAACATCTGCTGTCTTCTGCTTTATGGCAGGAAGTGATGGTGGAGATGTTGTTTTTGGTGGTGATAAGGCAGTGGTAGTGGTGTGTGTTGAAGTGGGAACAGTTGTTGTAACAACTGGAGTACCAGCAGATGTTGGTACAACAGAAGTTGCAACAGCTGTTTGGGTGGAGGTTTGATGTTGATGGCTTTTGGACAGTGGTTTCGAAGTATGCTTTGGATGATTGGATGGTGTGGACTTGGGTTTCCTTACTTTTCTAGTAAGATTTCTTTTTGGAACAGGATTTTGATCATCCTTTTCACCAGAACAACCCTGCGTATTAAACTTCATGAAAGCTCTTTTCTCATCATTCCACCTTGATAAATCCTTTGCCGCTCTATCCCTTTTTACACTTATGATACCATCATCAAGTGCATTCTGGGTAACATCAACCTTCTTGCTACCATCTGGCAATGGAATTTTTCTGAGCATTGCATCCTTTTCTGTATCAAGATACAGCCCATTATTAATCCCTTTCTTTATCCACTCCTTAATTTTCTCCCCTTTTTGGCATTATCTGAGGGGATTTCATCAATGAAAAGAACTGTTGGAGGAGCAGTGCCAGTGGTTGTCAATAGATGGGCCTTGATAGCCTTGATGTCATCTTTTGTATCCTTGAACCTAGACTCCATTGCATTTTTGAGCTCTTGAGCATGTTTTTCATGCTGCTGCTCAACCATCTAGTGTTGTTGGTGGAGAAATGGTTGAAAAAGATTCCAGAGCTCATTTGTAACATCTGCTGGTGGTGGAGCAGGTGCTTGAGGTGGAACAGCAGTGGATGGTACCATTTGAACTGTTAACAACTATTGCAGCATTTCTTTGATTTCTACAACAGATGTATCCAGTTTTTCAACTCGTTCCGTCAATTCCTGGTACTTTAAATCATCACCCAATTTAATGGGATCATCTGATTTCCCACTAGCAGTGGTTGTATCAGAGGTTGAGGTAGGGAGTGTACTCCTAACATCAACCACTGATGCCCCTTTTTCTTGGTACTAGGGTCTTCTTCCTTCAACACTTGATAATCTTTTGATGGAACCAGCGGTTAATACAAAATCACTAGCAGATAACAGGGGTGTTATGGAAGGAATTGCCTCCAAGGAAGTCTTATTGATGTAACCACTGTCCAAGTGTAAACCTGTAGATTCAACACTTGTAGTGCCTGCTTCACTTGGAATACCACCAAGAGTTACTTGTAACTCAAGGGGTGTAACCTCCTCAGGTTGTGTTGGTGGGTTAGCAAAGATTGATACATCAAGCGCAGTCTCATGTTGAGGTATTTTCTCATGAACAGGTGAGTGAGAAGGACTGGTTTGTGCTAGGTTCAAATCAATTGCATCCAACAGTAGTTTGGTGTTTGGGGGAATTGGGGATGTGAGTTTGGGTGTAGAAAGAGATGTTGCCCTGGGTATTGGGCTATGGATGATGGAAATAAGTGCTTCCAGAGCATCATGATGTGGTGACCCTTGTTGTACAACCTGTTCTTTTTGTGAAGAGACAGGAGGAGTTTCGGCTAGGGTTTGAGATATTTTTACCAACTGCTGTGAGGAAGTAGCAACAGTGGTTTGTTGTGAATTTGGTGCTGTCACAGGCAGTTGCTCTGGTATCTCACCCTCCAGAGTTGCCTTTTTGATGGGTATGGGGGGCTTTTGATTTTTCTTTTTCTGTGGCTTTTTGGTGATTTTAGGTGTGGGTTTCAAGGCAGTTGGTTGGCTACCTTGATCACCTTGAGCACTGGCTCAGCAGCAGATACCTGAGGAGCAGTGTTTGCTGCTAAAGTCTGCTCAGGCACCTCTGCTTGTGTTTTCCAAGGTGTTGACATTCTTGTAAATGTTTCAGCAGTTAAGCTTTTTATCTGAAAAGCGTCACCTTGATTTATTACCACAATATCATCCTTACTGAATTTTTTCTCAAAATAATAACTTAAAAATCTTGGAAACAGTAAGAATGATTTAGTTTCAACATTTTTAACCAAATCGTTGAAGATTACCTTGGAATAGTTAAAATTTTCTTCTTGTAAAATAGCATATCCCAAGTTTTGAATCTTCATTGGTATTTCATTAAAAGAAGTGGTTTTATTTGAAACACACACGAGGAGGGTATGGAATAAAAATCTTGTTGCAGGAGCGAAGAAACCTTTTTGTAAGGTATCCCTCGTCATCATTGTGTCTGCATACCCTCTCTCAATGAAGTCAATTTTTAATTCGTTTTTAGGGAAAGAGTCCTTACCTTCCTGATCATCGAGCTGAAAGACCTCTGAAATGGATTGTGGTGTTATTTTTACTGCTTTTCCCTTTAAAGTAGAGTTAATGGCTATAACATCTTCGCCTTGTTTTTCAAGGGTATAATTTTTCCAAAACTCTCTCTGGGTTTGCAGGTAGATGGGAGCATCAGCTGTAAGCAAAGTTTTGTACTTTGATGCAGTGATGATATCGAGGATGGAATCAAATGTATCGATGGTGCCGGGTTTTGTGAGAAGACCCAGAAGATTATGAGACGGTTTGTGTGGGATTTTTGTGGAGGTAGCCTTTTGAGAGGCCACTTTAGAAGATTTTACGGATGATTTCGATTTTGTCATTTTGAAGATGAGGATCGAAAATTAGATTTGGAAGAAATTTGATGAAATGTGATGGAAACTGCTTTGAGAAGAGAACTTTTAAGAATTCAATTCGACAGTGAAACCCTGTTTGGGGTTTGAAAGGGGTTTTTATGGAAGAAAGGTGAATGCTGACGTGGCAGCGGTTACAAAAGGTCTGACCACTATGTACTGTCCGCATGCCATCCCCTGGTGAAATGTAGGACAGTACTTTTGAACAGTACTTGTTGTGAAAACAACTGGTGAAGACAGTAGTTGTAACGGTAATGGAGAGCAGTGGATGCTTTTAACTATCAGTGGATAGCACAGCAGAGGATACAACATCGATTTTGAACATCAGTGCTTATCAAAGGAATGTGAGAACATGGGATGACTTTCAGTAGTGGACAGACTTTTTGAAGTAGAGCAGACTTTTGAACCCATCAGTGGTTATGGCAGACTTTTAGGATTTTAATGAAAAATTCATTTTTAGCTATTTTTAAGGATGAATTTTTGATTTTCTGAAAAACATTTTAATGCTTTTATTCATAAAACAACAGGATTTTGCCTGCTATTCCATGTTTAGCATGCCAATCCTAGAGATCAAGCTTTCAAAGGTGGATGTGTCTAATGCTTTGGTTAGCACATCTGCTAGCTGATCCTTAGTTGGAACATGATGCAGAGAAATCAAACCTTTTTCATAGCAATCCCTCACAAAGTGATGTCTGATGTCGATGTGTTTGGTGGTTGAGTGGGAAACTGGATTTTTGATGATATTTTCAGTATAGTTTTCAGTTGGTTTTGGAATGAACTTCTTTGCATCCTCAGCACTTGGCAACATAGGAACATGGGGACCAAAAACAACAGACCTCCAACATCCAGTATTCTGTTGAGCAAGGATGTGACCCATCCTTCTCTCCCAGATGTTGTACTCATTACGTTTTAGCATGGGTGGTTTGAAAAGAGAACCGATGTTATTCTTATCATCTTGTTATTGTGACGACATCCTGGTTGTTTTACAGGCACTGATTAATCAACTTTAATGGTGATTAAACCTTGTTCTGTTTTTCAACAAAAGGAACAAACTATCAGTATCAACGATTGTGAGCTGAACTATTTATGTCAAAATGATTGTTAAATCAAATTTGACTGTCCAAGCTCTGATACCAATTGATAGGATCTGAGTTTGGATTGATTGTGATTTGTGTTTGAATTTAGATGAATAATGAAAGAGTGGTGCAGCGGAAATTAAATGGAAACAAACTTTTCACAATCAAACAGAAGAAATGCTTTCAATCATACATTTTCAACACAGAATCAAATGATTAAATTTATTTCAAACTTTGATTACAATGCATGTATGATATGCAAACTCCCCCTCAGCCTGAGCTCAGTGTTTGTTCGTGCAAGAAGAAGATGGTGAAAGAGCTAAACAAAACAGTACAGAGTACTGTTCTATTTATAGGCACTTGCAAACCACTGAGCATCTAAGCTGACGTCACCATGAAAGTGACATCTAACCTCCTAACAAACTCTAACCTCTGATCTATACAAACACTGCTTAAGCTAACTACTGATGTTACAATTCAATACATGAAGTAAACATAAACTACTGTTGTATCCTTCCACTGCTGTGAATCCAGCAGTACATGTCATGATCAGCAGTGCTTGAAACAAGGCAGTAGATTGAGCAGCAGAGCTTTAGTTCTTCAACAGACTTTGACTTGATCAATAGTTGCAGGTCAGTAGTTTGCATGATCAGCAGATAGGAGGTCAGCAGATGTTGAAACCACTTTTAAGGGAAGAGACTTACAACCAAACATCTGCTTATTCTGGATCCACTGCTCTGATCCAGTTTTGGCTTTTATTATCTGTTCCTTTGGCAGGTTTCAATCCTAACAACCGATGACGTCAATAAGCATAACCAAGAACAGTCTAAGCAAAACCGTTCGGACAGCTGCCCGAGCGGGTGAATAACGCCATCATGCACGAACAGTTCATCATAGTTTTTGATGATTTTGATTCAGTTTTTGAAGGAATTTTCTAATGAAATTTTGAAGGATTGTACTATGATTGATTGCGAACCCATTGATAACAAAATTTATCAAATTTTAATTGTAGATTCCCGTTCAATTTTACGTTTTTCTGCTTTTTTAAGGTATAAAAGTAAAGAACACAATAAGAAGAGAGTAGAAAGTGAGAGAATTCGTCAAATTTCTAGTGAAATTTGACTGTAAACGGCAAGAATAGCTGATATTCCGGTGAATTCGCTGTCGTAGATCTCGATTCAGCTTCCTGTGGCTCTGATACCACTTGTTAGGCCATTGTGCAGGATCTGTTCGTCACGAACGTAGATGAATCGACCTCGATCAATGTGCATAATCCATGGATCAAGTCACAAAATCATGACAAAGTATTGTTGGTGCATTTTATGTGACAACAGCGTTGGATTGGTCTTTGGATATCAAACGAGTTTGGGCCGCGAAGACTTATGAAGACAGAATGGAATTCGAGTTATGTTAAAGCCCAAATTGTCCAAGTTCAAGTTCAAGTGAAAGTCCATCTAGTTTAGCCCGAATTGTAAACAAAATTCGTATGGGCCAAGCCCAATTCAAATTGTATGGTTGTGTGTATATAAACAACCTTTACCTAGAGTTTTAGGGTTAGACTTTTCAGGCAATTGAGAGAGAGTTCGAATACACAGAACATTGGCTGTGAGTTCGTGAAGATCTTTAGTGATTGTAAACGTTTTCGTTGGATAATCATAGAAGATCAGTTGGTAAACTGTCTCGTGTTCTTGTTTCTGTTTGCTAGGATTATCAAGGGGATTCCGCACCCTTGGTAGATTGTCATTTTTGTTAAGATCTATACGGGAAAGGGACCTACAATTAGTATCAGAGCGTTTGCTCTTGTGTACGGTTCAAAACTGATATTACAGATTCAAGGTTTCCGTTCGTTTGAAGATTTTCGGGTTTTGTGTGAAGAACAGTGAAGAACATCTAAGAACAGTAAAAATTTTGTGTGTTTGATTCGTTTTGGTTATTGATCTGAATTGTTTGCTTGTTTTTTGGAGTTTCAGTTGGAAAGTTATCAATCGAAAGATTCTGCCGTGTAAAAGGTGCTTATTTTTCGGGATTTATTGTTGGAAGACTGTTGGTCTCGACTGGAGGTCTTGACTAGTCCTTTCTTCACTCGAAACAAGTGGTCTCGACTGGGTAGTGTTCACTCGAAACCTGAGGTCTCGACTGGGGTCTCGAGTGGTGCATATTTGACTCGAAACGGTGGTCTCGACTCGAAATGGAGGTCTCGACTCGAAACAGTGGTCTCGAGTTGCACACATTTGACTTGAAACGGTGGTCTCGACTCGAAACGGAGGTCTCGACTCGAAACGGAGGTCTCGAATGGACTGTGTGGTCTCGACTGGACTAAGTGGTTGCAAGTTTGGAAGTGGTGGAATTTTTTCTAGGCAATCGTAGGAAAAATTTCACTGTTTCGTGTTTAGAGAATTATCCGTAACTCATCTGGACAAACCGTTTGCACCGTTGGACTCGTTGGATTTTTAGGACAAAAAAAAAACATTATATATCATTGGAATTGTAATCTCGAGACGAATCTAACAGTATAATTTGGTAAAAACAGGTTTCGGACAAAATTTGTACGGTTTTACCGGTCTGATTAAGTTAAAATGTCGAACATGACTAAATTGAACGAACTCTTAAGGATGGAACATGAGGTTGGCACAACCAACAAACCACCTAAGATGATGAAGGTGGAGAACTACTTGACATGGAAGGACAGGTTTTAATCCTTCATTGAGTATCAAGACACACGCATGTGGATTTGTATTGTTGATGGGTACACAAACCCTACACATGACTTTGAAGGCAGACCACGTGTCACAGCCTATGTGAACATGCAAGAGAATGATAAAAAGATGTATGAGGCTGAAAAGCGAGCCTTGGCTGCTATCAAGATGTCCCTACCTGATAGCATCAAACATACCTTTAAGAAGTACACTACTTCAAAGGAAATGTGGGATGCACTAGAGAAGAGATATGAGGGAAATCCTGATGTCAAGAAGAACAAAGTTGATCTACTAAAGAAGCAGTTTGCTGTGTTCAAGTACATGAAGAATGAGTCACTTGAGGACATCATCACTCGATACTATCATCTAATGTCAGAATTGGATAATTATGATGTAGATTGCTTTACTGACATAGAGAAAAATGATAAGCTGCTTGATGCTCTTCCTGCTAAGTGGGATATCTACACTCTAATGATCAAGGGAGAAGCAGATTATGACACAAAGGAGCTAGAAGAGGTAGTTGGAAAGTTAAGAGCTTATGAGCTCAGTATGAAGAAGAAGGACACTGGATATGATCAGGTTCAAGATCCAGGAATCTACAATGGGCTTACATCTTCTTCATCTCATGATGCTTCTAGCGATTCTGCTACTGCTTTTCTTTCATGTGATAATGATCAGGTTACTATGAATGAGGATGGTGATGTATGTTTTGTAGCTGCTTCAGGAGGATCAACAGGAGCTAAGAGACCATCAGCTTCTAAGCAAACAAGCAGTGCAAAGTCGATGCCTATGAGTGTGAAGTCTGCTGAAGAACATCTTGCTCTACTTGCTTCGTTTGTTGCTTCGTATGAGAACTACATTCAGGGGAAGATATCTGATCCTACTACTTTAGATGAAGATTATGATCAGATTGACCCTGATGATTTAGAAGAGATGGATTTGCAATGGCAGATGGCCATGATTTCGAGACGTGTGAAGAGGTTCATGAACAGAACAGGAAGGAAGTTTGTGGGGAAGAGTGTTGGTTTTGACAAGACCAAAGTAAGATGCTTCAACTGTCAGAGTTATGGTCATTTCGCTAGGGAATGTCAAAAACAAAAGCATGAGAATACGAGTCAGAGTTCAAACAATAGGAATGCATCAAACAACTCTAACTCAAGGGCGTTGATCTCTACTGCAAGAGAGGGTTCATATGACTAGAGCATTCACTTGGAAAATGATGAGAATGTCACTCAGGCATTTATGGCAGAGATTGTGCCAGATGGTGAAGCTACAGTAGATGAGGCTAAAGTTGAGAAAGAAAGTAAAGCTGAGGTAAAGAAGGTTGATCAGACAACAGATGCTGAAGAGGAAAAGCCAGAGTCTGAGCATGAAATGGAAGCTGAAGAGAAAGATGAAATTATCAAAAGAATGGAAGCTCAACTTGCTGCTCTCATGGCAAACTCAAACAAATTGACAGGAGAGGTAAGTAAATCTGCCACCTCTGTTTGTTTAAAGTGTCGTGAACTCCAGGGTGAAGTTGACAAATTGTCAACTCAAAACAACAGTCTTGTGAGCGAAATGTCTAACGTAAAAGAATCAAATTTCTTTGTTAAACGAAATGAGTCATCATATTTGAAAAAGATAAAAGGCTATGAAGCTGAAATTGAAGCTTTAACCTGCAAATTAAATGAAAAAATTCAAGTCATAGACTTAGCTCATGACATGATGGCTGAGAAAACAAAAGAGATTTCTGATAAAAACAAAGAGTTGTCAGATGCACAACTCAAAATTGTTGAACTTGAAAAGAAGTTAGGTCAATTCAGGGATTCTACTTTTGTTATGAAACACATGTTGGGTGGGTTAAAGAAGAGTAATGACAAGAACAGTGTGGGATACCAGGGCTTTAATGAAGTCCCACCTCCTCTTAGTCATGACTATTCTTTCTTACCTGATGAAAATGAGTTCACAGACTTTCTGTCAACATCACCAAGTAGTTTCACATCCAGTCAAGGTGATGTGTTTGCTGATAATGATGCTAAGAAGGAAAATAACAGCAAACCTGTTTTGAAAACGATAAACACACCTCCTAACAACAAAAATCAAACTTTTGTTAAAAAGGTTAATTTTGTTCAAGGAAGTGACATGAAAAATGAAACAGCTGTTATTGAAAACGAATCAAATGTAGAGTTTGCTAAAAACAAAAACAAAGAAATTTCTGCAACTAAGCAAACTGAACCAAATCCTTCTAAGGATCATCATCAAAACCAGAATCTAGTTCAAAGGCTTCAGGTGAGAAGTCTTCGAAAAAGAGATCGTGCTTCAAATGTCACACAAAGGGACATGTAGCTAGCTGCTGTCCTAATAAGAAGGTTGAAGCCATGGTTGTAAAACAAGGTTTCCAAGGCCGAGTACTCCCCGAGTAGTCGCTACAAGGTAGGCTGCCGAGGCGACTTTCTTCGACTCCGCCTAATTACTCGGAGTCGGTCAAACACGGTCAACCTTGGCTAGAATTGGATCTAGTAGGTCAACTCGGGCCTAGTTTAACTTAAATAATAATACAACATAATTTCTATGCCTATCATATTAAGGAATGAATATCATTTTCACATATTTTTTTATAAATATTAGTAAATTTATGTTATTTGACATATATGTAATCTCCAAAAAGTAATTACTTTATAATTTAACATGTCCGAGTACTCCCCGAGTACTCTCCGCCTAGACCGAGTACTCTCAACTCCCCGGTCGACCGACTAGGGAGCACCTAGCGACTTTTGCAACCATGGTTGAAGCACAAGTTAGTGAGAAACAAAGAGGGAAGTCACCAGAAAAGAACGGTGATAACAAGGAAAGAGAGTCTAACTCTCCAAAGAAATCTGCTCCAAAGCAACAACAGGGTGTTGCTAGTGGTGTAGATAAGGATGAAAAAGTAACTCCTCAAGTTCCTCGTTTTCAAAGAAATATACCAAGATTTCAGCCTGCATCTACATCAGGCAGATATGAGAGACCTAGAAGTAGTTCACCAAGAATGAACAATCAAAATTAAAATAATTTCAGAAGTCAAGGTCAATATCAAAATCGATACCAAAATAATGGTGGTCGAACTTTTTATAACAATGGCTTTAGAAATTACAACAATCAAGCTTCTTGGAATCAAAACTCAAGGTTTCAAAGGTCACATAGTCCAAACACATATAGGAACCCTCAGTACCAAAGACCTTATGGAAATCAAACCCCATTTCCATCAACAGGTACAAGATCCAAGACTCCAATTAGGAGTGAAGGATACTGGATGGATGTTCCTGTAGTTGATGAATCTGGACGACCCAAGACCATCAAGGCTTGGGTCCCCCACTCTAACTAATCTTTTGGTTGGTGTGTGCAGGAGCTGCTAAGGAGGATTATCAACTTATGGTATGTTGATAGTGGCTGCTCCAGGCACATGAAGGGGGATGCGAGGTTGTTTTCTGAATTTAAAGAATATGATGGTGGACATGTAAATTTTGCTGGTGCTAAAGGTGGTAGGATTACTGGACGAGGAAAAGTGACGAATGGGAAGATCACTTTGGACAAAGTGAACTATGTTGAGCAGCTGAAACACAATCTGATGAGCGTGTCACAAGTCTGCGACAAGGGTCACTCGGTCCACTTTACAAATACTGAGGCATTGGTGTTTGAACCGGGTTTGGTCATTCCGGACGATTGGATAGTGATGCGTGCACCTAGGAAAAATGATACTTATGTCATGGACGTGGGTGCCAAGGATCCGACTGCAGCGGTGGCGTGTCTACTGTCAAAAGCATCTGAAGCTGAATCTATGTTGTGGCACAGACGCATGGCCCATATTCACTACCGCAAAATGAATTACATCATTAAAAATGAACTTGTGAAAGAGGTTCCATTGCTGAGGTTTCAAGTGGAAGATAAATGTCTTCCATGTCAAAAGGGAAAACAACACAAGAAACCTCATAAGTCTAAAACAGTAAATTCCATTAATGCTCCTTATGAATTACTTCACATGGATTTATCTGGTCCAGTGAACATGAGGAGCATAGGTGGAAAGTACTACTGTCTTGTTGTCACTGATGATTACTCACGTTATTCATGGGTTTTCTTTTTAGGTACAAAAGATGAGACAGCAGAGATGCTGATAGATCTTTTTACAAAATTGGAAAACGTTCATGATGCAAGGATCAAGAGGATAAGGAGTGATAATGGCACGGAGTTCAGGAATCGTATTCTAGATCTCTATTGTCTTCGAAAGGGAATTGAACATCAATATTCTGCTCCTTATACGCCTCAACAGAATGGAGTCGCTGAGAGGAAAAACAGGACGTTGATTGAAGCCGCTAGGACTATACTTTCATATTCAAAGCTACCAGTTCTTTTCTGGGGAGAAGCTGTGAATACAGCTTGCTACGTCCTAAAAAAAGTTTTGACCGTTAAACGTTTTAACAAAACTTGTCATGAGTTGATGTTTAATGAAAAACCAAACTTAACAGGCTTTGAACCATTTGGATTACCCTGCACTATTGTGCGAAACAAAGATAAACAAAAATCCGGTGAGGTGGCTGACGATGGCTACTTTCTAGGCTACGTGCCTGGCACACCGAATAAAAGGGTTTTTAATCTAAAAACTGGTAAAATTGAGGTTGTTTTCAATGTAGAAATTACTTCTTATAAACCTCAACAATCAACGAGTGGTCCTGCTATATTATATGATTATGAAAGTGTGTTTAAATCATTTAATATTCCTATGGTTTCTGATGCAGATGATTCTCAGTTGATTCCTACATTGGTTGGTGAAGACGATGAAGGCGAGTTCATGCCTAGATCGAATGTTGATATGTCAGATGCTCCGGAAACTTCCCAAAGTGCTGCTGATTCTGATTCAAGCGATAGTGAACCAGAACCCAATCAGGGGGAGGATTTCGTTAATCCGTTTGCAAATCAAAATATTCTGGGGAGGTTGGATCAAACCTGGGTGATAATCTAGAAGTCGATGCTGTTGCTACTACACGAGCAAATAGAGATCATCCGGTTGACATGATACTTGGGGATCCTACTGCAGGTGTTCAGACTAGAAGAAGCATAGCAACGAATTCTGGGTTATTTGTTTCGATTGAGAAGACTGGGATAGTGAATGAGTGCTTGTATAGTTGCTTTATTTCCCAAGAGGAACCGAAGAACATTCATATGGCTCTTAAAGACAATTCATGGGTTGAAGCTATGCAAGAGGAATTAGCTCAATTTGCAAAGTTGAAGGTTTGGGAATTAGTGGACCTTCCGAAAGGTGAAAAAGAGATTGGCACTAAATGGGTATTTAGGTGCAAGAAGGATGAAAGAGGTATTGTTACACGCAACAAAGCTCGGTTAGTGGTCAAAGGGTTCAATCAGCAAGAAGGGATTGATTACAATGAAGTGTTTGCACCAGTGGCAAGGTTGGAGGCAATTCGTTTGTTTCTGGCTTTTGCTTCTTTCAAGGGCTTTAAAGTTTACCAACTAGACGTGAAGAGTGCATTTCTTTACGGGAAAGTCCAAGAAGTGGTGTATGTCTCACAACCAGAAGGGTTTGTTGATCCAGACTATCCAGATCGAGTGTACAAACTTGATAAGGCGTTGTATGGATTACATCAAGCTCCCAGGGCGTGGTATGAGACACTGTCTACACATCTGCTCAAGAATGGTTTTGAAAGAGGTCAGATTGACAGTACACTATTCATCAAGAGGAGGAAAGAAGATTTTCTGCTGGTACAGGTATACGTGGATGACATCATTTTTGGGTCATCTAACGAGAACATGTGTAAGGAGTTTGAACAGGTGATGAAGAGCAAGTTTGAAATGAGCGCTATGGGTGAGCTGTCTTACTTTCTGGGATTACAAGTTGAACAGAAGGAGGATGGGATGTTTATTCGTCAAACGAAGTATGTGTATGACATTTTGGATCGGTTTAAAATGAATGATTGCTCTACTTTCAACACACCCATTTGCGAAAACCACAATCTCGGCCCAGATCATGAAAGTACTGAAGATGTTGATCCTACTCAATACAGGGCGATGATTGGTTCTCTGATGTACTTGACTGCTTCAAGACCTGACATCATGTTTGATGTATGCTTGTGTGCCAGATATCAGGCGAATCCGAAAGAGTCACACATGAAAGCAGTGAAGCGTATTCTTCGTTACTTGAAGGGGAGACCTAAACTTGGGTTGTGGTATCCAGCTGATAGTGATTTGAGGTTTATTGCTTACACTGATTCAGACTTTGGAGGGTGCAAATCAAACAGAAAGTCTACTACAGGTGGTTGTCAGTTCTTAGGAGGCAGGATCGTGTCTTGGCAATGCAAGAAGCAATCCTGTGTGTCTACCTCTATGTGTGAAGCTGAATATATTGCTGCGGGCAGCTGTTGCTCTCAGGTTCTCTGGATTCAACAGCAGATGCACGATTACGGTTTGGATTTCACTCGTACTCCTATTATGATAGATAATAATGCCACTATATCAATCACAAACAATCCCGTAAAGCACAGTAGAACTAAACATATTGACATACGTCATCACTTTATACTGGATTGTGCTGAAAAACGATTAATTGAATTACACCGAGTCGACACAGAAGATAACCTTGCTTATCTTTACACTAAAGCTTTTGATAGAGCTCGCTTTGAACACTTAGTCGAACTCAACGGGATGAGGAATCCCGAATAACTAGTTTTCTATAAGAATTTTGTAAATAGTTTACTGCTTTCTTAAAAATCAAAAATACAAAAACATTGAAAAATCAAAAACATAAAAAATAAAAAAAATGAGTTATCACTGTGTGAAAAAGAAGAAATGATAGTACATCAGCAAGTTAGACTGTCACACTGAAATTGAACCAAAATTGCTTAAGTGTGATAGCAGCTTCATCATATGATGTAACAGTAGGCAAAAAGCATGAAATAATCAACTTACCAATGTGATATAAACCTAAATGAACTGAGTATGAGTGGGGAATACAACAGTGGTGTATGGTTTAATGACCTTAATTCTTGCGTTGATAGATTGCCAAAATCTGAAGTTTTGGGTCTTTATACAGTTATTTCATTTAGGGATATCTTGGCTATCTTTCTGTTCAGAACTAAAATTGTACATGACCCCAGGAAACAAAGTCACTTGGAATTAACTCATTTCTATTTGAATGTCTGTATGTTGTCCCGATACACACAATTTTGATCTGATTCTGAAAATCTTCTCTGAAAAAAGTCGTGTACCTCCTCTGCTGCATCCAGATATATGCTGACCTGGAGGTGCTAGGCAACGACAGCTTCTGCTGCATCCAGATACATGCTGACCTAGCTGTACGTTGTCGCGCTATAGATCTAATACACCCGAAAGAGGCCCTCAAGTGCCCAAAAGAAACCCAAGGAACCTATATCAAACTGAGAAAAACTCATTTGATCTGTATATTATACCATCTCTGCAAAAGATCTATTATGTTCTCTTCTCAACCTATTCCCAGTTAAGATTTCAGAAATCTGGATTGGACTTGTGAAATATGTGGTAGGGAAGATACTTGCATGATAGAGTGTGTTGTTTATATTTCCAGGATTTGATTAGTATTTATTTGGGTGTTCATTGTTAAGAAATCAAAACATGATAAAACAGATGATATGCAGACCTAGACACAGTCAGGATATCTTAAAGGATGACATCAGTATACTCACCTACTACGATGAAACGTTGTGCATACCTTGATCGTGGGGGTACATCCTGAAGTGTGACACACTAGTATTTCGGTATAATAAAATTACCATAACGTATCATACGGTAATGGTACTTGAAATGTTCGTGCATTTTATTTAAGTGGATAAACATACTGGTAATCGTCCTGAACTGCTTTTCACGAAAAAAAAATTACACAAAGAATCAACTTATGGTGTGAAATAGTTTGATTGTGCTGATATGATCTTCTTACCGGTGATTCTCACAAAAACAGACTGTTTATTGCTTTTTGTTATTGACTTGCTTTCAGAAAATATAAAAATCCAAAAATAGTGTCTTTTTTCTGTTAAAATTCTTAATGTACGGAAAACTGTTATTCTTGGAGGAGTTGTTACCGATAGGGGGAGACGGTGTTAGAAAGTGGGTTCAGATTTTAAATCCTGCAGGTTCTAAGGTGTTTGTTAAAATGTGTCCGTGTTGGTGCTAAATGGAAAATGCTTAATCTGTGATATGGTTGAATTATCTCTTGAATAATAATAATTGTTTAACTGTGTTGAAAAATTCTTATGGTTTCTCGAGATGTTTGTTTTATAGTATACAGATTGAAGCAGTGTGTTGCTGAATAGTTGCTGTGAAGTGATGAGGAGTTTGTTGCTACTTGGTAGAATCCTCCTTCTACAATGCAGAATGGATGCTGTGAAGACTTACTTGGATTGCTGAATCAAAACATGGAAGATTTGGTGATTGGATACATCAGCTTAGGGGGAGTCTGCTGCTGACAGAATTCATGTTGAAGCTGACGCTATCCAAAGACTAAAGACTCTGATATTCTGAAGACTAAAGTTTCCTTTGCAAGCTATTGTCAAAGGGGAGTTTGTTGGTGCATTTTATGTGACAACAGCGTTGGATTGGTCTTTGGATATCAAACGAGTTTGGGCCGCGAAGACTTATGAAGACAGAATGGAATTCGAGTTATGTTAAAGCCCAAATTGTCCAAGTTCAATTGAATGTGAAAGTCCATCTAGTTTAGCCCGAATTGTAAACAGAATTCGTATGGGCCAAGCCCAATTTGAATTGTATGGTTGTGTGTATATAAACAACCTTTACCTAGAGTTTTAGGGTTAGACTTTTCAGGCAACTGAGAGAGAGTTCGAATACACAGAACATTGGCTGTGAGTTCGTGAAGATCTTTAGTGATTGTAAACGTTTTTGTTGGATAATCATAGAAGATTAGTTGGTAAACCGTCTCGTGTTCTTGTTTCTGTTTGCTAGGTTTATCAAGGGGATTCTGCACCCTTGGTAGATTGTCAATTTTGTTAAGATCCATACGGGAAAGGGACCTACAAGTATTCAACGTTTAACACCGTTTGATCTTTCTATTAAAATGATGTGAAAGTACACAAGAGCCAGTAGAGAGTCAGACTTGACAGAGTTTCCCAACAGAATGAGCAAAAGTATTCAATGACATACCCTGGCCGGGTATTTATAGGCAGACTCAGGGACTTAGTAAGTGTTGTCCGATCGGGTGGCTGTCCGATCGGGTGGCAATCCGATCGGATGGCCATCTGATCGGGTGACACAAGCCAACCTTCGGACATCACTTTTACATATAAGTGTCATTCCCTGGAGCTGTCTTTCTACACACATATATACATAAACATACAAGTTCACAAAAGACATAAACAGACAAAATAAGACTCAATGCTGACGGAAGCTACAGACATGAACTAACAGTGCCCCCCCTCGTTGGGCTAAGTGACCACGAGTTTGTGGCGGGCCAGGCGATAACTAAGACAGAGACAGGCAAAGTAGCTAAGCATGAAAAAGCTTGCATCGAGAATTAGCATGTGTTCATCCCGTTCGCTTTCGATACCTTTGGTGCTCTCGCCACTGACGCGGTGCGGTTCCTCAAGCGGGTTCAGCAGGTGGTAGCAGGGTAGGGCTTGCTGTTCAGAAGGGGGTAGCGGTGCAACTTGTTGCTCGTCTACCTGCCATTAGTTTGTAATTGTCTATGTTTTAAATAAATTTGATAAGTTATGGATTGATATTTGTTATAACTATAAATATCTAAACATCAATACAATATTAAAAAAATTGAGTAAACTGTTAGTAGGAAGCATGTTGTTCTTATCCACATTGTAGTCAGTCGCCAATATCCTACAAAAAGAACTAAGTAAGGCAATGAATCTAATAATTAGCATAAATTGGAACAAGATAATAATGTTGGTTTCGTACGACAATTAGAACGCAACGCTTATCAATTTGCCATACCTAGTCCTAATACACGATAAATACTTTGTAGCCTTCATTTAGACAACTTTACAACCTTAACAACTTTCGTGTGAATCATCTAGCTACTTATCAGATGAATTACATAACCCCTTTTTTGACTTTTACATTTTAGGGTGATACATGTGCCTTATACAAAATTCAGTTTTCACATAACATTTATAATTACAATTCAACTCTGTGGCTTTTTATAATATCTAGTTGCTATTTGTGTGAACTTGCATGATTAACTATTATTGTCAGAGTGTAACGGTTCTATTGGCCTGACAACCCATCCCACTCCTTGGCCTTTTTAGGGAGAGTTTGGGGATGATTAAAACCAAATTCTATCAAGAGGGTAAATTGTCACAGTTTCTCACTTAACACTATCAATAGGTTAACTTGTCGAACTTCCTCACTTTCATGTCAACATAGGTTTGAGTGTACACATAGTTTCATGTTTTGTTTACGTAACACCTCAGAAATTTGGTGTTGAATTATATGATAACACGTATCTGATAAACTCTCATTTTATGCCACGTAGTTTAGAGAGAGGGACTAAATGTGTAAATATATAGAAGAATGTTGTGAAGGGACCATAAGGGTTAACATGCCAAACCTTTGGCCTCTGAGTAGCATACGGACCGTATGATATGAATTATTTTAATACTGGCAATCGGTTATGGACCGCAAGGCTTTATTCCTTACGGTCCGTAAGGAGTGGAAAACCAGGGGTGCTGTAAAGGGCTTACGGATCGTATGCCCCAGATCCATACGGTCTGTAAGCACTGCCATTGGCAGTTTTTCTTTGGGAGCCAAGGCATTCTACCCTTGTGCCACCTTTCTCGTGAAATGCCACTCATGCTCAGTTCTTGCCACCTCTAGAGACACCTACTATGATCTCATAACACCCTCTAACACATGGCTGGATCCTATGACACTTCCTCAAGTATAAATAGGACCTTTGTGAACATGGATACTTGCTCAATTCTTTCTTTTCTCCTCTATACTCTTTTAACTGGAGATTGCTTCTTTCAAGAGGCCTCATTTGAGTTCAATATTTCTTCTGGAATACAAGTAATTATTCCTTCTTAGTTCTTTTTATTTATAGGCTAAGTAATTAGCCGAAAGTCAAGCAAATTGACTTTTACTTTGACTTTCGATTAAGACTGTAACACCTCGCTTTTTCGTAACTTTCCTTAATTAGAAAGCTTGTCATGCATTTCTATTTTTGAAAGCTTGTTTCTCTTGTAATCGTATTCCGTTGTATAGTTGTAAAATCCGAGACTTTGATCGTAATAAAATTTACTATTTCATACAAGTATACCTTGTTTATTTGTTTTTACTTATACATTTTTCATTAATTCACTTGATACGTTCTTTTTTACATAAGTGTAAACTTGCAAACAAATACATACATGGTCTATACGTTTATACATTGTTTTACACTCATAAATATCTAATCTGTAACATTTATACTCGTTTAATGCTTTGTGTTATGTTCAAATTACATAAGGTACCTTGTAATATACTTATTGTTAGTGCATTTATGTCTATCGCATCCGTCAATACAGACCGTAGCGAGAAACTGATCTAACTAGCCTTATATTGTAATATCTAGTTAGTAAAGGCAAGGTGGCATATTTGTAAATAAGGAAACATTCCTTATTGACTTGGCCTATAAATAGAACCCTTAGGGTTCTCTTTTAGAACTTTTTTTCATTTGGATCTTTGGAGAGCTTGGTGCTTAGAGAGAGAAAGTAGAGAGAGAAAGTGGTCTAGGTGATCCACGTGACTTTGTACTTTTCAGATCCTTTATCGAATCACAGATTATATTACGTCGTGTGTGTTCGGTCACGTTCGTGTACGGATTTCGCACGTTACACGAGTCGGTTCGCAATCGTTTCGGAGTCGAAAACCGGTCCCACACTTATTATATTTAAAGCACATTAAAACATAACAAATATGAAACATCAAGGGCTAATATTTCCTTAAATCAAATAAATTCCCAAAACTAAGCCCGTCGCGCTACGCGACGGGGATGTGGGTTCACTGTCACGCCACGCGACACCCCTGAATCCGTAGAAAGTTTGATGTTGGTCACAGGTTGGCCAGTTTTGTGTTAATTTTCTTGTTATTCATGACCCTCCGAACCATCTTCATGATGGTTTGCTTAGTGGTGAATCATAAAATGAGGTTTTAATCTCCGTGCTTGACAATACACGACACTACATGACTGTCACCCCCCGATATTTCCACGTATTACCGGTGGGATCGGTGGGGAGTAACGTGATGTAGTTGATATCATCATAGTCAACCAACACAATTTAAATGCACAGCGGAAGCAAAAGATAAAAATATTACAATCCGACAAAAAGTAATATCAAAGTATTACAAACAGAATGTAAAGGATCCACAGGCGGATCAAAAGATAATTGTTCAACAGATTTCAACATCTAAGCTTGCGAGACTCTTTATTGATGTTAGGAGTGGCCAGCCTATTCCGATTAGTACCTGCACTTAGCCTTTTTGGGAAAATACGTCAGTTTACACTGGTAAATACAATTTAACTAACTCATTTTGAAAACGTTTAAGAAAATTGATTTGAATGCACATGGCACAAAACTTTTTATATCTTGGGATAATTATTTATATATAAACTTGTAAAAGAATTACATGTTTCTTATACGTTCAGTAGCCCGGGTTGAACACCGGGTTAAAGATTAATTGACACACCACATAGTATAGTCCCGCAACGGGTTATTCCCAAAACCAGCGGTTATACCTTATTATTTATAAATGCACTGGTGGGTGTACGCCTACACCTGCGTGTGCTAAGGTCGTGGCCATTTCTGTGAATGATGCCAAGGATATTCGGGACATGCTCATTAACCCCCCAAAGGCTTTAAGCATACAAAATAATTTAAACAGATGATTTCAATAATTTAACCTTCATGCGATTAAAGATTCAATGCCCGACCAAGCGGTATTTTATATACCGTACCCCAAGCCCGTATAAGGGAAAATAAGTTAAAAGTATTTACCTGAGCTAAATATAAATTCAATCCCAGCCGTATATCAAATCAGCAAGTACAGATAGCTTTTACTGGGCTCCTAAATCTGGAACGAAGGTTTTTAATAACCTATTAGATTCCTAACGGGTCTTAATTAAGCCTATGCTTAGACCGGTTAGTTTTAAAGGAGGATACGGTTCAAAACGCATGATTAAGCGAGAACCGAATTAGAATGTGGTTTAGACCCGACAAGCTTGTATACCTGTGTAATAAGGGTAAACTAAACACATTCTAGATTTTGAGATAAAAATGATATGGTTTGATCCGTTTCGGCTAATTTATGCAAACTAGTTACATAAGCCGATCCGAATGCGAGAAGTGCGTAACGGGTAATCAAAAGAGTCATGAACAGGTTTCCTAAGTTAATATGCCTTAAATATGTTGTGATATCAGTAGGATACCTTCCATTATGCCCAAAACGAATTTAAAACCAATTTATGCCCTGTAGGGGTATTTTGGTCATTTTAAAGGTTATAAGAGAGATTAAATATTATTCTGAGTTCCAGGTCTGATATAATCAGTAAAAATACTTAGTTTAATAAGTTATAATACTAGGGTATAGCATATATGTGAAATTTACTATTTATAACCAAACTATGCACCGTAGGGGCATTTTAACTCATAAATTTACTTAAAACATCAGTAAGTATTAAGTTTTATATGCCAAAAATAGTTTTAACTTATACTATGCGCTTAAAATGCGTAAAAATCGGTTTTAAGCGATTTTCGGGTTTAAATAGGAAATCTGAGTTTTTGATCAGTTTCTAAAGTTCAAAATATTTTATTTATGATATAAGATCAGTAGCAAAAAGTTTGGTATCAAAATATTATGAAAAACTCATTTTATGGGCCAAAAGGGCGAAACCGGCAATTACCGAATTAAAGTTGGAACCCTCTGTTATGCTCAGCCTAAAAATAAATAAAAATCTTTAAAAATCCCAAAATATTATTTTATATCAGTAGGTAAAAAGTTTGGTATCAAAAATTGGGTTTAGATAGGATATACGCTAATTATGCCGTTTAATTAATAAAAAGCTTTTCATTTACGCTAATAAGTATAACTCCTAATCTAGACCTCAAACTGATGTCAAATTTTAGGGACAAGTTTATAAATCAGTAATATAGATTACTGTCCTCTCACATTTTCAAAATTCTCATTTTAGGGTCAAAAGGGCATAACGGTCAACACTTAGGCATTTAACGGAAACATGCATGAACTAGGATTTCTATGGAACCAAGTTGTATAACCTCGGAGGGTTATACTAACCTATAATATGGTCCTAATGGAATCCTAAGGCATATCTAAACTAAGCTAAATTGGGTCAGAACTGAAAGTCAAAGCAAAAGTCAAGTTTTGCGACGTTCGGTTCCGAACCGAGCCTATACTTAGATTTGTCGGGTTGAATCATGCTTAGACATGTGCAACTAATATTTACCAAGTTATTAAAGTGAGAAAACTGATTTTATGGCTTTTATATCAATAGTTATGAATTTTATTTAAAACTACCTGTTTGACTTTTTTTTTGATCCGACAATTTAACTAAGTAAACGTGGTAATTAGGAGGTGCCCTTTTGAGGGTTTAACACCTACCTAATTACGGTCACGTAGCCATGTTCGTTGCGAACAATGGCTCAACCGTTTAAAAGTCAAAGCATTTATCGAAAACACTTGAATTTTCAGTTTAAAACGCTAAATAATTAAACTAAGCATGAAAGGATACTTACAAGGGGTCCTGATGTAGTGAATAGTACGATAATGAAGATCATACACGTTGATTCTATGAATACCCGTGTAGTTCTTCCCCAACCCCCAAATTGTAACCCAAAGGGCAAGGAATTTGAAGTGAAAAATTGAGTACTTTCAAAATTTAAGTCTGATTGTTCAAATGACTAGAGCCACACATAAATAGAGACAGAAATTCGAAATGGGCCTAAAAAAGACAACGGGCCAAACACAAGCCCACAAACAAAATGCCCAAAATACTTCAAAAAAACATAAAAACTTAAATAACTAATAGAAATAAGCGTTTTTCGGCCCGGACGATGACCCAAACCACCGTCGGCGTTTGCATCAAGATAGAGCTCGTTCTCACGTTCGTTTCGCCTGGTCGCACGCCCAAAACGAACCCCCGTAGCCCAAGTTAGAGCCATTTTAGTGAAGCCCCTTTTGTTACGCGATCTTGGGCCTCCAAATACAACATGGCCCGCTCTTCCACACTTGGGCCCGCATCAGGTCCTATGGACTGAAGGAGGTTCTCAAAAGGGTTGAAGATCCTCCTAATTCAGAGAATAAGCAGATTTGAAGGAAATGGTGCAAATGAACACCAAACCAATGGGGTATTTATTGGATCTAGAGGACCGTTAGGATCGTTCCTCGATAAATGTGATTAAATCTGAACCATACACATCTTACCCATGGTTTTATAATACAATGGGCAACCCCTAGAATGAATTATGTGAGAGTGGAAACCAGTTTTAACCAAAAACCAGCAAATAAACTGGTTTTTTGCTGCTGTATACTTCACACGGCCCGTGTAGCAGACCCAGGCAGCTTACGCGGCCCGCCTGCAAGCCCAAACCAGCAAACATAGTTCCAGAATTGCAGTTCCAGTCCCTGTACTTGTTTAAAGGTTATTTCTGACTCATTTGAAGCCCATTAACCTCGTTTCAGGGCTCTACTATGATGCCCAAGCATAGGGGACATGAAACATGCTCAAAAACATGTCGGATGTCGGTTCTTTGGCCATACGGTCACGTTGTTCGTCTAATTATGACGGAACACGAACGGACGCGAAAAACGATCCAAATTACGCGACGAATGGAATTTTATCATGCCGAACACTAAAATAAAATATTTTAATGCTTACATAAATTTTTGGGTGTCCGGATATATTCAGAATGCAAGATATGCGCGAAAATGCAAACTTGTGCACTTTTTGACACTTTTAGTCCCTGCATGACATAAAAGTTTATTTTTGCGCACCAAACACCTCTAAGCCTATATCTAAGCTATATAAAGGATAAATAGGGTATGTTTAACTCATGGCCATATTCCAGAGGGTTCGATACCCTACGAATTGACATACTTTTGCAGTTTGACGCAATTAGTCCCTTAATCGCACAAAGTAGCGCAAAATGTCGTTTAATGATATCCAAGCCTTCCAAGGCCCATAATGGGCATTCCCAAGCATGAGTTTAATTATTTATATGCTCACGATCGCTTAAAGGGTCACCTAAAGGCATAGATTCCAAATTTGACGCTTTAGGTCCCTCTATTGCGCAAACTTGCGCATCTCATCATTTAATAGCATTGAATCCTCATCTAATCCATATTAGGCATTCTTGAAAGTATTATTAAACATCACGATGCTTCGGGTTCGCTAAAAGGTCATTCAGAGGTATAATTAAACATATTGACACTTTTAGCCCTTCTAACTTGCAAAGTTGCGCGTTACTTTACTTATAGGCATAAAAACCTTGGTTGGCCAATAATTGGCATTCCCGAGAGTATAATAAAATATCATGAAGCTCCCGGTTTGTCAAAAGGTCATTCAGAGGTAAGAATTAACATGTTGACGCTTTTAACCCTTCATTGCGCAAACTTTCAATTAATTACGCAAACGGCCACACTTGATCGACAAGTGGCTCATTTGTGAATATAAATACCGTATGATGTTATTTAGAAACTTACTTTTAGGTATGTTAACACTTCCAGCCCTTTCATAATCAAAGTTTTCGATATTTTGAAAAATTAGTCCCTTAAATTCAATGTTGGACTTTATTAGGGTGTATTACACGTGTCAATACGTTATTGGACGTGATTTACGAGGTGTTACATTCTCACCCCCTTAAAAGAAATCTCAACCTTGAGATTTGCTAAAATGCTGGAAGTACTTTTTGATGTATCATGGGCTTAACTTCCACAGTATATTTGGGGCTTCTTCAAGCACCCAAGTTGACCTCTATAATAGGTACATGTATTCTATTTGGAGCTTCTTAACCTACTGATCTTTAATTGATACGGGTTTCTCATCAACCAAAAATCTTCATTAATCTGCATATCATTAGGTGATAATGCTTCTTGACTTATTGGGGAAACATATCCTTAAACCATTAGTGTGGGTCACATTGCGAGTTCCACCAAGCTCCTTAAATGGGTTTTAGCCTATAAGCTATTTGGTCTTGATACATTCGATTCCTTCGAATGATTTTATATATTCAGAGCTTAACTAGTCTGATAATTAACAAATTGGCACACCTTTTCAGGGTGATATCTTTTGTTGAACTTTATTCCTTAACAAGAACTTAGGAGGGTTGTTACCTTCATAAATCCTTGATTTTCTGCCGAATACTGGCAACTTACAGATGATTATGGATTTGTTTGATATTATTCATTGTTTCCAAGTCAACTTTCAGATCCTGATAATTGGATTTACCAATCTTCTGTCTAACATTAGATGTTTAACATCCCATCTAATACAAGGTCTCCCAAGGAGCAACCTTAATACTTATACATCAACTATTATAGAAAAGCTTATCTTAAGGTGAGATGGTTATTCCAATCACTGCTTAAAACTAATCTTAAGGGATGGCTAATCCTTGCCGTTAGTCGAACAAATCGACGATCCTGGGCAGCTGATGGCAATTCTTAATTGTTGCCTAATTAGGGTTGCGGTAACCAATGCATAAGCAAAATGAACCGTCTTTCTTAATTAACTATACCGAATTCTCAGAATATTGAGTTAGGCTATATGAATCCTCTATTTTAAAACTTACTTAATCAGGGTTTCGATTCTTCCAATGATGGTACTAGCCGTTGTAGGTCCCCTTGAGTCTGATGGATCTTCACAGAATTGTCAATCAGATCAAGAGTGCGGAATCCTCTTGATTAGAATATCACAGAAACAAGTAGAAGAACAGAAACAACAATCACTTTCAAACTGGGTTTCTATTGATTATCAATCACAAGGAATTACAATCAATCTAAACCCTAACAACCAAATTCGTCCAAGTTGTTATGCTCTCACGAAAATCCTCACAAACTCTGTTTTGGCTGATTAACCTAAACCCTAATGTCTAACCTTGTTTATATAACACAAGGTTTACAAGTTGGACTAGGGTTTGCTATACGGGCAAGGCCCAATTCGTCCCCTATGACCCAACCTGGGTTTAGTTTAGCCCAAACTCTATTATTTCACTATTACAAAGCTAAACCCGCTAACTGTTTATCGTTTAACTAATTACAAGATATCCAAAGACCAAATCTAAGCTGTTGTCACAAATATGCACCAACAAACTCCCCCTTGACAATAGCTTCATAAAAACTTTGTCTTCAGTCTTCTTAAACTTTGTCTTCAGTCTTCTTGCAATCTTCACGTAGTCTTGCACTGTCTTTGGTCTTTGGATAGCTTCAGCTTTAACAGCTTTTGTCAGCAACAGACTCCCCCTAAGCTGATGCATCCAATCACCAAATCTTCAACACGTTAGCACTTGAGTAAACTCCAGTTTAGCATTTGCACAGCAATCTTCAAATTCTTCAATCTTGTCTGCAATATAGAAAGGAGGTTCTACCATGCATCCAATCAAACTCTCATCTTCTCAGCAACATACCGCTTCAATCTGTATGCTATAAAACAAACATCTCGAGAAACCATAAGACTTTTTCAACAAAGTTAAACAAATTATTATTTTTCAAGAGATTAGTTAATCTGTATCACAGATTAAGCATTTTCAATGTATCACCAACACGTAAAACTTTTTGTTCAACACACAAGAACCTTGCCTGATTTAAAATTTTGAACTCACTTTCTAACACCGTCTCCCCCTATCAGTAACAAATCCTCCAAGAATAACAGTTTTCCGTACATTAAGAATTTTAAACAGAAAAAGACAATATTTTTGGATTTTTATATTTTATGAAAGCAAGTAAATAACAAAAGCAATAAACACTCTATTTTTGTGAGAATTACTGGTAAGAATATCATATCAGCACAATCAAACTGTTTCACACAATTAGTTAATTCTTTATTTAATTTTTAGTGAAAAGCAGTTCAAGACGATTACCAGTATGTTTGTCCACCTAAACAAAATGCATGAACATTTCAAGTACCATTACCGTATGATACGTTAAGGTAATTTTATTATACTGAAATACGAGTGTGTCCCACTTCAGGATATACCCCCGCGATCAAGGTATGCACAAAGATTCATCGTAGTAGGTGAGTATACTGAATTCATCCGTTTTATTTTTCAACGACAGATATTTGGTGAACAGGTCAGTACTTCCGTACAGCAAAGAGACCAAAATATCTTATTGAGGGCTAAGACAAATACCATTTTTTGGTACGATTTATGCATTTTGCACTTTTTGAATGACTCTCTATGAGAGCTTCTTCATTTATGGGATTTGGCATGTTTTGCTCTTTTAAGATATCCTGGGTGTGTCTAGGTCAGCATGTATCTGGATGCAGCAGAAGGACACCCCTGATATCCCCGGATGAAATAACAGTATAAAGACCCAAAACTTCAGATTTTGGCAATATATCAACGCAAGATTTAAGGTCATTAAACCATACACCACTGATGTGTTCCCCACTCATACACAGTTGATTTAGGTTTATATCACATTGGTAAGTTGATTATTTCATGCTTTTTGCCAACTGGTACATCGTATAACGAAGCTGCTATCACACTTAAGCAATTTAGATTCAATTTCAGTGTGACAGTCTAACTTGCTGATGTACTATCATTTCTCTTTTTTCACACAGTGATATCTCATTTTTTATTTTCTATTTTTTTTATGTTTTTGATTTTTTTTAATGTTTTTGTATTTTTGTGGTTTTTAAGAAAAGCAGTAAACTATTTACAAAATTCTTAAGAAAAACCAGTTATTCAGGATTCCTTATCCCGTTGAGTTCGACTAAGTGTTCAAAGCGAGCCCTGTCAAATGCTTTAGTATAAAGATCTGCCAGGTTATCTAGTGTGTCGACTCAGCACTTTGAACTTCAATTTAAATCAATTAATATATATATCAACAATCTCACATCCCCTGTCAAGTGCCTAGAGCAGCCACTATCAACATAAGTTGATAATCCTCCTTAGCAGCTCCTGCACACACCAACTAAGAAATTAGTTAGATTGGGGGACCCAAGCCTTAATCTTCTTGGGTCGTCCAAATTCACCAACTACTGGAACATCCATCCAATATCCATTACTCCTAACCGGAGTCTTGGATCTCAGACCTGTTGATGGAATTTGATTTTGATTTCCATAGGGTCTCTGGTCCTGAGGGTTCCTATATACATTGGGACTATTTAACCTTTGGAAATTTTGATTTTGAAACCTTGAACTGTGATTCCAAGAAGCATTATTGTTGCAATTTCTAAAGCCATTGTTATAAAAAGTTTGACCACCATTATTCTGGTATCGATGTTGATATTGACATTGACTTCTGAAATTATTAGAATTAAAATTGCTCATTCTTGGTGAACTGCTTCTAGGTCTCTGATATCTGCCTGGTGGAGATCTAGGCTGAAATCTTGGTTGATTTCTTTGAAAACATGGAACTTGTGGAGTTCCTGTTCCAGCCTTATTTACACCAACAGCAAAATTCTCTGGTTGCTTAGGAGCAGATTTCTTTGGAGAATTTGAGCCTTTCTCCTCACTATCACCACTCTTCTCTGGTAATTTCCCTCTCTGTTTGTCACTCATTTGTGCTTCACTATTTTTGTTAGGACAACAGCTAGCTACATGTCCCTTTATGTGACACCTGAAGCACGATCTCCTTTTCAAAGACTTCTTTGCTGGAGTCTCTGAGGTAGATCCCTTATCAGATGGTGATGATGCCTTCGAAGAATTTTGTTCAGTTTGCTTGGATTCAGATATTCCTTTGTTTTTATTTTTAGCAAACTCTACATTTGATTCATTTTCAATAACAGTGGTTTCGTTTTTCATATCACTACCTTGAACAAAATTAATCTTTTTAACAAAAGTTTGATTTTTGCTCTTAGTAGGGGAATTTTTCTTTTTCAAAGGTTCCCTGTTATTGTTCTTCTTAGCATCATCACTCTCAGACCCCTCACCTTGACTTGATGTGGATGCGAAACTACTTGGTGCAGTTGCCATAAAGTCTGCTAGCTCATCTTCATCTGGCAGGTAAGAATAGTCATGACTAAGAGGAGGTGGGACTTCATTAAAGCCCTGGAAGCCCACAGTGGTCTTGTCATTACTCTTCTTTAACCCACCCATCATGTGTTTCATAACAAAAGATGAATCTCTGAATTGACTTAATTTCTGTTCAAGTTCAACAATTTTGAGTTGTGCATCTGACAACTCTTTGCATTTTTCAGAAATCTCTTTTGTTTTCTCAGCCATCATTTCATGAGCTAAGTCTATTACTTGAAGTTTTTCGTTTAATTTGCATGTTAAAGCTTCGATTTCACTTTCATAACCTTTTATCTTCTTCAAGTATAGAGATTCATTTCTTTTAGCAAAAAGTTTGACTCTTTAATGCTAGACATCTCGCTTACCAGACTTTGATTTTGTGTTGACAACCTGTCAACCTCACCCTGTAGTTCACGACATCTTAAACACACAGAATTAGATTGTACCTCTTCCTCATGAACTTCTGAAGTTTCATCAGCACCAACTTGTTCAGTTTCACTTTCTTTCTCTACTTCAACATCCACTTTTGCTTCAGCATTTTTCACTTCAGATTCAGCATCACTCACAGTACTTTCAGCCTCATCAACTGGCACTATCACTGCCATGAATGCCTGAGTGGCATTCTCATTACCCTGATATCTCTTTTGTAATGCATCCCACATATCCTTTGAATTTTTGTACTTGTTAAAGATATGCTTGATGCCATCAGGTAAGGACATCTTGATAGCAGCTAAGGCTCTCTTTTCAGCCCCATACATCTTCTTATCAGCCTCTTGCATGTTTACGTAGTCTGCCCTCAAAAGCGTGTACTGGGTTTATGTACCCATCTTCAATACATATCCACATGCGTGCATCCTGAGATTCAATGAAGGATTTGAAGCTGTCCTTCCATGTAAGATAATTCTCAACCTTCATCATCTTAGGAGCATTCAAAGTCTTCATGTTCGACATTTTTAACGTAACAGACTGATAAAACCGTACAAAATTTTTCCGAAAACAGTGGTTACCAAATTACACCTTTAGAATCGTCTCGAAAAGACGAATCCAATGATATATAATGTCGAAAACCGAATTCGGGATTTTTTTCTCCTAAAAATCCAAGGAATCTAACGGCGCAAACGGTTCTGTCAAACGAGCTACGGATCAAATTCTATTTCCAAAACACTGAAATTTTATCGACGCTTGCCAACTGAAATTCCACCACTTTAAATTTGCCGGTTATGTTAATTTCGCTGGATAATCACTTAAATTCGCTGGTAAATCAGTTAAATTTGCGGGTCAATTTCGCTGGAATGTTAAATTTGCTGGTCAAATTCGCTGCCAATTTCGCTCAGATTAATTTCGCCGGGTAACCAGTTCGCTATTATAACGACTGGTAAAATCGCTGAAACCGTGATAATTTCGCTGTGGAAAATCATACGGTTACCAAAGTCGCCTTTGGATTTACTTCGCCGGTAAGTATGCTAGTACAGCTAATTTCGCTGGTCAGTAAAATTCGCTGACTTCTTAAATTCGCAGAACCAGTATAATTGGAAACTTAATCTGATCAAAATTTTCCCAGATTCTTCTAACACCTTCCTGCAAAATCGAAACAGCAACAATATCAGCATTTTACGAAACTCAGCAAGAACCAGAATGAAGAACGTGAAGAACACGAAGAACAATCTTCAAATTCCAGCCAAATATTCTTCAAAAACAACCAAATACTGTCCCAAAAACCTGCAACTCAGCCAAATCAAACAAACTGATCAAACACAAGTAAATTCGCTGAACAATATCAAAAATCAAGAAATTTCGAAACCCTAATTTTCAGGTTTCACAATTTCGAAAATCTCCCTGTTCTTCTGCCAAGCACAATTCTGAACCGAGCCTTCAAGAGCCTATGGCTCTGATACCAATTGTAGGTCCCCTTGAGTCTGATGGATCTTCACAGAATTGTCAATCCAATCAAGAGTGCGGAATCCTCTTGATCAGAATATCACAGAAACAAGTAGAAGAACAGAAACAGCAATCACTTTCAAACTAGGTTTCTATTGATTATCAATCACAAGGAATTACAATCAATCTAAACCCTAACAACCAAATTCGTCCAAGTTGTTATGCTCTCACGAAAATCCTCACAAACTCTGTTTTGGCTGATTAACCTAAACCCTAATATCTAACCTTGTTTATATAACACAAGGTTTACAAGTTGGACTAGGGTTTGCTATATGGGCAAGGCCCAATTCGTCCCCTATGACCCAACCTGGGTTTAGTTTAGCCCAAACTCTATTATTTCACTATTACAAAGCTAAACCCGCTAACTGTTTATCGTTTAACTAATTACAAGATATCCAAAGACCAAATCTAAGTTGTTGTCATAAATATGCACCAACAGCCGTCTAGGAGATTTCATAGTAATACAGCCCTAAATGGGATATAAATCTTAACTCTACTTGCCTTTCAGGAGGTAAACAGGGTAATCTTAGGAAAAGATAATCAAGATACAAGGAGGTTACAGAGATTTTCCAAATCTCGGGCTTTAGTTCTCCATCATTGCTTATGTCATAAAAGTGACACATTTATATTACAAGTCCCCGAATTCCTTAATCGGGAACATTTACTTGGAAACTTCCATTCTGGATATCTTCTTTGAATACCATTAGCTGACTTTAGTACCATATGACCATCGGAATATCTTTGCGGTCCCATGCATTAAACCTCCATACTGATCAGGCATGGAAGCAATCTATGGAACATATTAAGATACACCAATCCTCATGTGGCGCTTTTATCATACCGTCTGGTATTCGCAATCGATAGAGATCAAAGAGATATTAACTATATGCTGACACACCTCTTCTAGAGAGAGGATACTTCTAGAATTCTTACGATCGGAGGTTTCTGACAGGAACAGAAGAAATGGTTCTTATGGTTTCGCCTGTAAGTTTTACCTTACACTTAACATCTGGGGTTCTTACGGGAAAATTTCTAAAAGTTTGCTAAGCTTATGGTTTTATGAGAGACTTAGCAGCATCTGAAACCAAATATCACACCCCCAAAATACCATATGCGGAAACCCCCCCCCCCCCCCGCGAGGCGTGTGACGTACCAGGATCCAAGCCACCAATCACATTGAACTCATAAATGTATTTAAATAAACTTTCACTCATTAACATAAGATGTTACAAATATTACATGTCATTCATTGTATACAGCGGAAGCATAATTCATTTGTTAAATATTTCGTAAACCATGTGTACGTAAACCATTAAGCTTGTATGGAGATTCTTTGTTTCTTGACCCATGACCACTCCAGCCTTCCAGACAGCAAGTTCCACAAGATATAACCCTATAAACCTGCAGGCATGCAGACAAGTGTGTCAGACGACGCTGGTGAGTTCAAAGTTTTGTTACCGCGTTTAATTACCAGATGTGTGTTTGTAACAGTTCAACGTTTTGTTTTGATGTTGTTATAACTCGATTACCGTATGTGGCGACTAGATGTGAATGCCCAACCCCAATGCCTCCATTTAGGCATTGGTCATGATGTCAAGGTATCAAACAACCTTGAATAGATGTAAGGGGTCTTATATGTACACGATGAGAATGCCCAACCCCAATGCCTCTAACTAGGCATTGGTCATGAAGTCCAGGTAATTAGTTCACGCCCGTCCTTTCGGCCCGGTGTGAGGGTGCCAAACCTAATAGCGCTATCAACTAAATACCTCGTTGCTTCTTCAGCAACACGGTAGATGTATGGGGTCTTACATGATTTATACTGTGTTCTATAACCAACATCCCAAATAAACAGTTTACCCAGTGTTCCCATTAGAAATGTTTACCAGATGTCCCAAACCACCGGAACGCATGCTTAGAAAAGTGCAGTGAACTCACCTTGGTTTGCTCGGTATGTTACGTTTCATTACCCGTTCCAAGTTGGTCAACCAAACCCTACCGTGGTTACCAAAGACCATTAGTTTCATAACCAGTTAAATCACGAATTCCTTACACATACCATACAAGTAACGTACAAGAGACACGCATAACCTACTAGCCGTAACTGTTAATCATACAATATAGCAACCAATTATCATCATGAAATCACATCGCGGATATTTGGTTCACATACAAGTTTACATCACAATTACATGTCTTAAAAAAATTACATATCAGTCCATGATATCCAAGAACTTGCACATAATGGGAATAACCATCACATAGCACATTGTTGGCATTCATGCCTTACACATTCCTATCAATAGTTTCATAGTCTAACACGTTATTCGCTACCGTATGTGGCCCATTTAATTTAAGGGGGTCCCAAGTGTGCGAGTGCGTAACATAAATGAGGCCCAGTTCATTGTTCATTTCAAGAGTCATGTATGCGGCCCAGCAAGCAGTAATCACCTAGTCAAGTGTACGACTTTACACTAGTTTACGATCCACGTAAACTTGTGCGACTCGCCAATTGTGTGCGTGTGTGCTTCAGCTTTGGGCCCGTGGCCCACTGATTTGTGCGAGGCCCAATGAATTGGGCGGCTCAGCCATGTTGTGCGACAAGTGACCAATTCAACCCTCACCATAATTCCCATAATTATCCCCCTCCCACTAACTTCGGTTAGTTATGAAACCAAACAGTTGGACATCTTTCAAAATCTCACAAGTCATGGTAGTTTCCCAACATATTATAATTCAACCATCCACCCTACAATCACCTAACCATTCCACGTGTAATCATATTACACAATACCTATTGAATCATCACTTCATACACATCCTTGATTTATACTTATCAATGTTAGAGTTACAATAATCATTAAAGTATCAGTCACGTGGCCTTCATCATAGCAATCATCATTGAGTTAATTATGGACTAATCCCTAAGTCACGTTCTAACAATATATGCCGCTAACATCCCACGTGATCCCCAAACCCCTATCAATTACATACAAGAAGTATCATCAGTTAACAAAATATATGAGTGAAACCATCCATCAATCAATACGTACACATTTATATACACACACCACTCATTGGACCAATGATTATGTCAACATCAAGCCATCATCACATCAAATTAATTCCTGTCTCATTGATAATGTTGACTAGTCTGACAACACCCACATGGGCCGCCCATTTGCTTGTTAGAGATTGTCCCATTTGACTAGTCAAACCATCACACACCATATTATTGGACCAATCATGCCACTATCATCTACTTCAGTTATAAATTACATATACAACACATAATACCATTTATAACATTAAAGAAAGTCATGATCACATACCGATGACAATAGAGACACAAACGAGCGCAGGGAGGGATCTGCGGTCAGCTCCGCTGCCATTGCACACTCGAGGGAAAGAAATCAGTGCCTAGGGTTAATTTGTGTGATAGTTATGGGATATCCATAATGGCCAAACACCCCTTAATCGCATATAAAAGCCCCTACCACTACCGGGCCTGACTTAGGTTAGTTATTAAGAAATTGGGCCGGCTTTTGGACTATTAAGAGGGTGCATCAGTGGGTTCAATAAGAGGGTTCCCATTGCGCGTGTGTGTGCATCGAGGTAAACTTGTGTGGCCCAATCGTGAGGGTAAACTATATTACCCGGCCTAAATGCATTATAAGCAGTCCAAATACAAGGAATACAAGTTTTCTAAATAATAAGTTATAATACTAGCACGAAGCGTTCAATCACAACGAAGAGGGATGAATAATAAGAAATTAGAATCACGGGGTTAAACGACACTGGCCTCAAAAGTTCGGGTTGTCACATCATCCCCAACTTGAAAGAAATTTCGTCCCGAAATTTGATAAGTAATCCAAAAACGACAAAGTGTGAAATCAAGATAACTGTGGAATGTTCCACGAGTACCACATCATCCCCAACTTGAAAAGAATTTCGTCCCGAAATTCACCAATGATATCGGAGAACTGTTTGCACAACTGAAGATACTGATGCTTCCTCTGATTACTGTGTTCCCACATGAACTCCGGTCCACGTCTTGTGTTCCAACGAACTCTCACGATTGAAATTCAACTGTATTAATGACGTGATGTCGTGGTCACGCAAATTTAATCCCAAAAACAACTATGTAAATAGTGGTAAGCGGGTATCGAACACAGGGAGTTTGTGGAAAATGTGTTACTTGAAAATTATCTAAGTTAACTAAAATTACACTAAATTGCAAGGAAAATAAAATTCACGAGTTGTTTTGATTTGATTGGTTTTAAAAACTAAGATTAATTAACTACTTTGCAAAATGAACTTGAAGTTGTAAACAATTGAGAAATAAACGACTATCTTGTGTATCCGGTTTGCTTCAACTTTTGTGTTAATCATTTAACTAGAAAGAACTACATAGACATAGTTCATGCATAAACAATTGCAGTGATGAAAGGGGACGAAGTACTCAGATTCCGAGAACGTGAGGTTGTCACCCGATGATCAATCAACCCTTACCCAAACCTAACTATACCCATGATATCCCGATTGCCAACGGCACCCAGAACGTATGGTTTCTAATTAGTTTAAAATAAGAATCAACCTGTTACTAACAATTGACTACACACCATAACAATCAATTTAAATGAAAAGAGATTGATATTCTAGAAATGCAAATAAGAACACAAAAAGTCTAAACAAACCTTCACCACAAGATAGTCATTAAAGTACCTAGCCACTCATGGCTTTAACACACATCATGACAAAATAGAAATAACAAACAATGTTTCCAAGTTTCACCAACAAAGACAAGAAATATAGTGCCAAGATTCTTTCCACTTGATTCTAGTGAAAGATTATGCAAAAAGATCCCTTTCTTAACTCCCAAGTGCCTCCTAAATAGTCCCCCCACTCGTTTTTCTCAAGTAGTAACCGAAACCCCATGATTAGATATCATAATTCTTCATAAAATGGGCTTTAAATGCGTCGGTTACGTCTTTGGTTCGATCAGCGCCGTAAGCTACGGCCTCCTGCCGTAGCTTACGGTGGGCAGTGGGTTCCAAATCTCAGTCATCGCCGTAAGATACGGCGGGTGACCGTAGCTTACGGCGATCAGTTGTCTCTTACGCCTTCTTGCTCCTGTCTTACGGCGGTAATTTTTGGCAATTCATTGGGTGCCGTAGCCTACGGCAAAGACCGTAGCTTACGGCCCTGAATGACTTTTTGCTCCCGTTTTCTTCATTTTTCTTTGGTTCCCACATATTTCGGTCACACCAGCCTCTAGCATCGTTCAAGCCCACTAAAAGCTGCATCTCGTACACTTTAACACCTGTACCATCATAAACTTGTGATTACCTAATTCATGCAAATAACCGGATAAAATGTAGAATGTGCGTTATGTTTAAGCCTTTTAAGGGTTGTCCTACGGACCACCCGTCACATCCCCACACTTACCCATTGCTTGTCCCAAGCAACCACTTCAAAAACTGTTTTAACCATAAGCGACCAATCATGCAAACCAAACCAAAGTGCCATCCTTTTACTAGCTTTTTATCAATCCACAAGACACACCCCTCACAACTCTCGGTGACAAGAAAAATTAGCAACTTATGCTAAACCACTCAATGCGTATATGTGTGTGTGCGACAATAAGCTTGTATGAAAATCAAGTTGCCTCCTAACCAATGTCTAGCATGCTTTTGAATCAAGGAAACGTACGGGTTGTAATGAGGCTAGGTGCAAGGGTAGGAAAAGGAATATATATGTAGTAGCGAAGGATTTAACCCGGTCTTTTTATTACACAATGAAACAAACGAACAACTATCAAACTTAACTACTATATACAAGACAACTAAGCATCACTTTTTTTTTTTTTTTCATATTTTCATTGTTTTTTTTTTTTTTTTTTTTTTTTTTTTTTTTTAGAACACAACTAAATCACAAACTACTAAACAACCACTAATTATAAGACCGGGTCAAATCGGGTAAATTCTTAGGAAAACTAGCTAGGGGGTAACAAATGATAGGCTTTAAACACAAAATGGGCAACTAAATGTCCAAACCCCCGCCCCTCTCGCAACCATGCTCATATATATAATTAATGAGGTCCAACCCCCCCAAATCCCACACTCGCACTCATCTAGACGAGGCATCCTAGAAGTCCCCTATCATCTTCAAAAGCATGTTGACTCTAGGATTTAACAAGCATTCACACACAAGTTCTATTAACACACAACACATAACGCCACTCAAACAAGGAAATATCACTAACAATCATGCGTGGCTCAATTCTCACCAAGAAAGGATTAGAGATGGGTGTCGGTGTGTCAAATGGAACAATATCAAGTGTTCAAAATTTTACACTTCCGCTTGGATTTGCAAAAAAATTTTTGAATTTTCTCAAAAATTTCCCCCATCCCCACACTTGGGATACATTGTCCCAATGTATGGTTTTGAGGGAAAAATCGCTTTCAACAAAAACATCCCCAATGGCTTATATTCTCAAACCCAAATATTTTTTTTTTTTTTTTTTTAGAAACTCCACCGACTCTCACAACCCATCAACATATTAACACAAACACCACCCAACCTCCCAACCGCAACATAAACATAAACACATAAACATATATACAAAAATGTACAAAGGAGCGAAATACGACCTGGCTAGTAATACTTCGGCTGTGGAGGCCCAAAGATGGATGTCATCACATCCGTCCATTCACCAAAACCAAATGCTCCACCGCCACTACTGCTTCCTTGATCACTACTTGGATTTGCTTGTTGGTAACTCATAGCATGCGGATCCACCCATTGAGAGTGGTGCAATGGTGGGGTGGGGTATGACACACTACCATCATATGGTGGAAGTGTGGTGTAGTCCACAACGGGTGGATCTCCCACAACCGGTTGCCCCGCATGCCATTGATCGTGCATGCGCCTTTGTCGATCATCCAAGTAACGGTTATTCATCTCTTCTTCATGAGCATATCTATGAGCGCGGTTCAATTGCTCATTCCGATCATAGCTTCTTTTGATAGCCCTTTCCGCACTAGCACCCAAAAAAGTTTGTTGATCAAATAACACTTGGTTCGGTTCACTCCAATCACCGAATGTGGGTGGTCGCCTTTGTTGAATGATTTGACCCATATCCCCCGAATGGGCCCAATACGGGTCATACACCTGTTGTGCATAGTCAAATGCACTCCCCACATAGCCAGATTGTACACCGGCTCCTTGAACCCCCGCTTGACCAACACCTCTTACTTGAGCATCTACCGTGAATGTGTCTTCGCGGTAATCATCATCCCCACTCACTTCATCATCCGTTGACTCGGGCTCCTCTTCCTCCCCCGGTCGTAACGGTCTCGCATCTACTTTTAACGCTCTCCACCTTCTACCATCCGTTTTCAACTTATGAAACCTATCCGATTCGGTGTACGTCCAATCCGACCCAAGATTCTTAAGGTCAAATGGTCTAAACCTCTTGTAAG